>NC_056616.1:9091665-10439165 GCF_018340385.1 Cyprinus carpio
ACTATAATAAGTACATAGTATGTACATGAGTAACAGGACTGTAAAATAAAGTGCTACAGTTTAAAGGCATTTATTACAAAAAAAAGTTTTTTTGACACTAACATGATAGTAACACCATGGTATTCTTTGCAGTACCTTAAAATAAAAAAGCAAAAAAAAAATTATAGTAATAAAAAAATAAATTTAATAAAAGAACTCTAACAAGATCAATAAGTTGTTCTGTCCCATATATTTATACTGAACACATCGACACATAATCATAAAGACACACATACTGTACAGTGCACTTCCCTTCATCCTCTGCGTTTGATTAGTTTGAGATTGATCATTCATGTGAGAGAATGACATTAAACAGATGATAAGGGAGCTCCTCTCTCTCTACCTCATTCCCAGATCACATGTGTGTGTGTGTGTGTGTGTGTGTGTGTGTGTGTGTGTGTGTGTATGTGTGTGTGTGTAGGGGGGGGGGTGTTCGTGCTCAGGCAAGAAATGAAATCTGGGGATATATGTGGGATTTTCCACTTTGATTTGTGCATGTTTTTGTATCTGCCAGACTTCTGCTCTCGTGGTTTGACTTTACGCAACACGTCAGAGTCATCCAAAAGGTGGAGAGGAGTGAAAAAGAGAGGACAGAAGAGGAGGAAGCAGCATCACAACATCTACCCCTGATTCAAGAAGTCTGCTCATTCTCAGAATAACAAATGTTATCTTACATATAAACTTCTCTATCTTTTGGATCTAACTGGGATCTGACAAATATGTATATTTTTATCTATCTATCTATCTATCTATCTATCTATCTATCTATCTATCTATCTATCTATCTATCTATCTATCTATCTATCTATCTATCACACACACACGCGCTGTAGCTGCATGTTTGTTGATTTGCAGAAGCACAAGAGTTTGGTTTAATTTATGCGTGTGAACTGTGGGTTTTTCCCTTTTATTGCTTTTCACGGACCAAATGATGAGGTCATACACACACACTGTGGCTGATGTCCTTATCATTTTCATAAACATAAACTCTTTCACTTCAAACATGCACATGCACTTGTATATAAACTACACTCTACAAGTCTCTTATGTTCACCAAGGCTGTTTATTGGATCAAAAGCATACATTTTAATATATTATATTTGAATATATTTTAAAATGCAATTCGTTCCTGTGATACAAACTAAATGCTCAGCATCATAACTCCAATCTTCAGTCACATGATAAGAAATCATTCTAATATGTTGATTTGCTACTCAAGAAACATTTCTTTATCAATGTTGAAAACAGTTCTGCTGCTAAATAACAAAAAAAAAAAACTTTAATGGGCTTTTTGTTTAATTTAAAGTTCAAAATAACAGAATTTATTAACAGAAATAGTAATCACATTTCAATATATCAGTTTAGTGTCTTGCTGAATAATAGTAATGTCTTTACAAAAGTATATTGAATGGATTTATTTTCCAATTTCCAATTTATCCCCAAACTATAACTACACATCACACTTTTGCATTTAGTATTTAAAGCAATTTACTGTGCATTACAGCTATCTATTTAAAAGTATGTGTAATTAAACACACCCACACCCACAAGCTCATTTGCACATTCCTAGAATCTAACCAGATAGACTAGAAACTGTGTGTTGAAATATTTCCCTTATCTCTTCCTCCTTTTACTTGTATTTAGCTTCAAAGAAACATTCTCAAAGCCTTTGGAAACACCTGTGTGCGTGAGAGAGAGATAACAGACAGTTTCACTTGATTTTTCTCAGGCTCCATATATCTCAGTATCTCTCTAAACGAATGTCCTCCGAAAGTGTGTGTGTGTGTGTTTCCAGGCTGTCTCTGAGTTTCAGGAAAACTGTGAAGTTCTGTTCTCTTTCTCTCTTTGTCTTTTTCTCTGGGGCTTTCTGTTTAATTGTTACTGCAGCCAGCCGTTCTGTGTGCGTCTAGGATAGGGAGAAGATGTGGAGGTTTACTTAAGATAGCAGATCCAGAATCCAGCGATAAGAGCCGAATATGACTGGAGTTGTGTTTGCTCAGCCTGGTTATATGTGTGGGTCAGGAAGAGGGAGATTCATTCGTCTGACTGTGATTTTCACTAAGAAAAGGCCAGATGCCTTTAAACAAAGCTGACCCTGTGTATGTGTGTGTGTGTGTGTGTGTGTTTGGTGTGTGTGTTTGGTTTTATAGTTGAAGTGTAACTCTTAGTGCTTCTGGAAATATCCCAGTCTCAGTTTTAGATGCATGATTATGCACTTTGTATTCTTTTACTGCCCATTATAAATATTAAAGCTTTCAATTATAACTATATTTTGACATTTTATGATTAAAATATGTGTAAAACCCACCACTGTGATTCTTGGTTGTTGTGGGTAGTTGCCAGGGTGTTGCTAAAGTGTTCAAGTAGTTGCTAAGATGTTGCTAAGTGTTTACTAGAGTTTCTTACAGGTCAAAGTCGAAAGAACCTACATTTAATGTCTGATAATTCTGTTGAATTTTGATTCACTGACTCTGATGAATTTTCAGTTTCAAATCTAAAATCAGCCAGCTTTTATTTTGGTGGGTTACCGGCAAGCACATAAGTATATGCACCGCAGTGAGAAGCACATCAGTGAATGAAATGTCACGGTTTTCCATTTTGCTCAGCGCATAGAACAAAATTTAAATAAAAATTCTTGTAATTCCTCAAAAGTCAGAATTGTGAGATATAAACTTATGAATTGCAAGATATATACTTGCAATTCTGAAAGAATATTCCAAAACAATAAGATAAAAACGCAATTGTGAGAAAAAGTTAGTATTGTGAGATAAAATGGGGCATTTATTAATATGTTTATTAAGTATTTATGGCAAAAATAAATAAAGAAAGAAAGAAAGAAATTACAAAAATTAAAAAGAGGAAACTGTGAGATGTAAAATCAGAATTCTGAGGAAAAATTCAGAAATGCAAGATTTATCACTCAGAATTGTGAGGAAAAATGTTGTATTTTCTCAGAAAAGTTTTAATGGTAATGATAAAAGTCACAAATGCCTGTTTATTTACTTATTCATTTATTTATTTATTTTTATGGCGAAATCGCTTCCATACAAGTCTTATTAGAATCTTAATGATAATGAGTTTCAAAACAGAGAGAGATGAAGTCAACTATGTTTTAACATCAAGACAAAGTTGCATTGCACATTTGAATAGTAACTAAAGTATTATCAAATAAAGTTTAGGTGGATTTCTATTGTTAAGGTGGCAACATTCATGCAATAGATAGAATGAGTTTCATGCCATCTTTAAACAATATTTAATCAACTTTTTAAAAAAGTATGCTTAATTTAACTTTTCTAATTTAAATGTTCATTTCTGACCTTTTGTTACAAAGTGCCACCCACATTAAAGCTCCTCCAGTCAACATACAGATAAGTCTGTCTTCTAAATGGGCCAAATAGATTGAAAGCACACTGTCTAGTAAACAAGTCAAAGGTTTTTTTTCTAATAAAAATAGCACTCACTATACTCTTAAAGTCTACCAATGAAGCATCTGGGCATCTGTGTGGGACTCCAGATGACGTTTATAGACTCTTGTCCAATGAACATCAATCTTTGCTCCATTAAAATGGTACAGGTATCTGCCATAGACTCCTAGTGACTGTGTGTTCAGTGAATCATACATATATATTCCCACAAAGAATATTATCAGCATAACAGTCTGATTCAAAGTGGAATTACAGTGAATTTGAAATCCTAAACATTGAGTTACACTCCAGATACACTCCAGTGTATTTAGATTATTTGTTCAAAGTATATTTTCTGATGACATTTTAGGGGAAATCATGCTTCTTTTAAAGCAATCACCACTGCCTGGAACTAAATAATGACCTTCCCCTGCAGTCCACTGAAAGTAACCAGGCTTGTTATAGTGTTGCTCTGGGTCACAGCTTTGAACCCAACCCCCCCCCCACAACACACAACCACACACACACACACACAACAACACACACACACAACCACACACACACACACACACACACACTCACACTCAAGTCATTAGTCTTCCATGAAGTTGCTTTGCAAAATTCCAGAGTAGCAAATAAATAACCCATCTAGACTATTTCACCAGAACTTCAGCAGGGAATTTCCCTGAGGCTGACCGTTACCTTAACAATCTGCCTCTCTCTTTCTATTTCACACAAACACACACACACACACACACACACACACACACACACACACACACTATATGTGCTATATAACATTGCAAACAACCCTCAAGCTTTTTCACAGTGACAATATAAGAGAATGTGTTACAGTTGAAGGAGGAATTCTGTAGTCAGCATATAAAGTTACATGCTGCTTTAACTGCCTCGACTTCTAAAACACATAAATGCCTGAGGTGGCTTCATTTCCACAGGCTTTTTAATACCACAGCACATGATGGATTGCAATGTCTCCTGCATCCACACACCCTGTCACAAATGATATGCAAAAAGACGACTGGGTGCGTCTCCAGTCAGGCAGTGCGCAGATTCTGTAGTTCATACCCTGTAGTCAGCACCTAAACACACTTTTCACACACAGTGTTTATCCCAGTAAACATAGTGCACAGTAAACAGCACTCAAGTGAAGCACAAGGGAAGCTCGACTACAACAGAGTTACATTAACATGTTGCATAAAAGTATGCATTTACATATTGTTGTACTTAATAAAAATACCCACCAATTGTACTTTCAGTATACTAAACTGGTATACTTAAAGTCTGCTAAATTGGACTAATTGCACTAAACTAATTCTGGACTTAATGCACTTTAATTATGCAGAAGTATTGCTGAAGTCTAACTAAAGACATACTGAAGTGTATCTGATTGCGCTAAAGTGGAACTATTGCAAGTCTACTTCAGGTACACTTTAAATATCTTGCATTTATTATTCAAATTAAATTAAATACTTTTATTTCAGTAAGTCTCAAACGATATGTCAGTAAATATGTTAATAGTTTGGAACTATACTTAGTATGAAATTAGTTGTATTTTAAATATATTACTTTTTTATTAGGGGGTATATATATATATATATACATACATACACACACATAGTCTGCAAGCATGCATTAAAATGATCAAAAGTAACAGTAAAGACATTTTTTTTTATTCAATTTCAAATAAATGCTGTTCTTTGAGCCTTCTATTTTTCTGTTCATCACAGAATTCAGAAAAAAATATATCATGGTTCATGGCATTATTCATTTAATAAATTAAACAAATAAACATTTCTTTTATTGAGATTTTCCCCAGTAATTGTTCACTTTTTCTTCTTCTGCTTTCTTTTCATATTTTTAATTTTTAAAAAAGATGTGTAGTTGTGGATGGGTATAAAAATAGTGTGTATTTTAAACTAATCTCATTCCACTTTTTTACTTTCACTAACAACGAAATGACAAAAGTCCCTTTACCAAAAGAGGAGGACAAAAGGAAAAGGGAACTTAGAAAACAGGAACTAAAGAAGAGAAAAGGGTAAATCGAGTTGATGAGAAGGGACAGAATTAAGGAAGGAGAGATGGGATTTAGAGGCGACCATAAGTAAAGTGAGACACTTAAAATTGCTGTAATAACAACTGAGGTCTTATGCTGATTAAACCCTGCAGCACTTTCATAATTAGCAAAAGGATCTTCTCACAAACAAGGAGATATGATCTAACCATGGGTCGGTTCACTGTTTGGGCCTGTCAGAAATGGCCAATATTTATTTTAGGGGCCAGACCAGGCCTGCACATGAACATACTCACATATATATGCTGTATACACATTGCAAGGATATTGAAAGGCGCACTTAAACTCACTGACCCCTTGTGCGTGAGCAAAATTAAGTCCAAAACTCCATCTACTGTACACAAACACACATATTTCACCAGTTTCTTGGTGTACTCTTTAACCTGTCCAATCTTGTCATTACTGTCAGGTATGAAAATAGCTGCATCTGCGGAAAGCAGGAGTGTTCCTCACTACAGTGTCTCACACACACACACACACACACACACACACACACACACACACACACACACACGTAGTGTGTCAGTCTGATGCTGGATGTCCTGAGGCACTGGAAATTTGAACAGGACCTCTGCGGGTCTCTCTGCCTCTGGTCTCTCCTCTGTTTGTGTATGTTGTTTTCCCAGTTCATCAGAGAGGAAGGGGCGAATGTTTTCCTCAGCTATTAGTGAGGTGTATGTTTATGTCTGCTAGAGTGTTTGATGTGATGTGTTGGGCCGGACCGTGTTTTTTTTTTATTTTTTTTTGCCATTGATTTTCAAAATTGTTGCATATAGCTATATAACACTGTCCTGTATGATACATGTTTTTAAATGTAAAATTCCTAAGAAATGGTCATCATGTAGACAACGTCATATCTTTGAGTTTGAATGATAGCCCTGTGAAGGAGAGCAAAGTCTGGTTAATGTCTGTCAGGAATGTCAAAGCAGATTCTGTCTGCATGTCACAAAATGCATAATTTCCAGACTCTTCAACCCCCAGTGCTTTGGTCCGTCTGAGTCTGAGGTGAAGGAGAGGGGTTAGGTATAGTCCCGACCTGCACACCACCCCCCAAAATATTCTCTCCTCCCATCAAATGCTTGTTTGTTGTTGCTAACTTGTCTATTGCATGTTGCAAAAGTTGAAATTTTTCATTTGATATGTTACATTTTTTTTTTTTTTTTTTTTATATAGAAGAAGAGGATAATTTGCTAAATATGTAAATTAGCATCTGAGTGCTGAATGTGTTTTTATATGAGTCTCAAAACATAAACAGTTTTTGGTACTAAAATAAGACCGAGGCAACTCAACATATTTTGACAGTTTTTCTTTCAACCTACACAGTAATTCCAACTTCATAGGTATACTATGACATTTTCCAGGCATTCATGAATCATATTACATCATAAGACATTTGCCAATAAACCCTGTGAGGATGTTATATAGATATATACAAATCCTTGTGTATTCATACTTGACACAAATAACACGTTGATTTTATACTATAGATAGATACATACAAAAGGCTGTTATATATCTACAACAGTCAGTATAAATTACATTTCACATTTTACATTAAATTTTAAGGATAATTTCATGGTCTGAGTACCTAGTTAAAGGGGACATCGGATGCCCATTTTCCAAAAGTTGGTATGATTTGGTCTTGATGAAATGTCTGCAACATACTTTGCATTAAATTCCCTAATGGTTAAAATTCCCTTTTACTTTGTCAAAAACAGCACTGTTCACAGCGATGCTTTTCAGTGCATATCTCTTTAAATGGTAATGAGCTACTGCTCACCCCACCCATCTCTGTTTTAGTTTTTTTGTGTTTTTGGTACAACTGGCTGAGGGCAGAGATATGCTAATACCGGACAGGCCGTCAGCAGTATAAAGTCACACTGCTAAGAAAATCAAAACAACTTGATAATTGCGAGTTTTTTGGGGGGAGTAAATTTTTAGCATTGCAGGGTGGTTGTGTCCACACACTGCTAAGACACATTTATATGCAAACACAATGTAAAAGTGAATTTTGCATCCTATGTCCCCTTTAAAGCTGGAACATGCCTAAGGGAAGGTTAAACAAAATAAAGGGATAGTTCACCAAAAATTCTCTCATTATTTACTCATCCTCATGTCATTCCAAACCCATAAGACTTTCATTCATCTTAGACAAACAGATGAAGATATTGGTAATGAAATCTAAAAGATGTCTGTCCCTCCATTTCATCAAAACTTTGATGCTTTAAAAAGTTTATGAAGACACAATAAAGTAATCCATATTAAATCGAGTGGTTTAATTCAAACCTTCTAAAGAGAAACAATCGCTGCACAGATTTAATTTAGGCTTTTATTAACATAGAAACATTGATCAGTGCACATGTATGTACAGTCATGCCCAAAAATATTGGCACCCTTGGTAAATATAATCAAATAAGGCTGTGAAAATTAATCTGCATTGTTAATCCTTTTGATCTTTTATTTTAAAAAATCACAAAAATGTATCCTTTTATTGGATAATAAGAATTTAAAATGGGGGAAATATCGTTATGAAATAAATGTTTTTTCTCTAATACACATTGGCCACAATTAATGGTACCCTTTTATTCAATATTTTTTGAAACCTCCATTTGCCAGTTTAACAGATCTAAGTTTTTATCCTATAATGCCTGATGAGGTTAGAGAACACATGACAAGAGATCAGAGACCATTCCTTCATCCAGAATCACTCCAGACCCTTTAGATTCCCAGCTCCATGATGGTGCTTCTCCTCTTCAGTTCAGTCCTCTCATTTTCTGTAGGGTTCAGGTCAGAGGACTGGAATGGCTATAACAGAACTATCTTGGTTTTGAGCTCAGTGACCAATTTCTGTGTTGTTTTTGAGGTTTGTGTTTGGGTTATTGTATGGTTGGAAGATCCAAACATGGCCCATTATAAGATTTCTAACAGAGTCAGTCACAACTGATTTTTTATCTGTTGGTATTTGATAGAATCCATGATGCCATGTATCTAAACAAGATGTCCAGGACCTTCAGCAGAAATATAGGCCCACAAAATCAAAAATACAGCAGTATATTTCATTGTACACATGGGGTACTTTTTAGCTCTGTGTTCACCAAACCAATCTTGAGTGTTTGCTGCTAAACAGCTAATTCTTCAGCTAAGTTTCATCTGATCATAGAATCCATTCCCATTTAAAGTTCCAGTCATGTCTGATAACTGAATATGCTTTAGTTTGTTTTTGAATGGGCTAGAATTTTTTCTTGTAACGCTCCCAAACAACATGTGTTGATGTAGGTTGACAATTTTTTTAAAGGTTTTCTGAACCAGAGAGACTCAACTATTTTCTGCAATTCTCCAGATGTGACCCTTGGAGAGTCTTTAGCCACTCAAACTCTCCTTCTCACCGCACATTAGGACGATATAGACACACGTCCTCTTCCAGGCAGATTCGTAACAGTTTATGTTGATTGGAAATTCTTAATTATTGCCCTGATGGTGGAAATGGGAATTTTCACTGCTCTAGCTCTTTTCTTAAAGCCACTTCACTAATTTGTGAAGGTCAATTATATTTTGCTGCACATCAGAAATATATTCTTTGTTTTTTCCCATTTTTCAGATTAAGGGAATTTGGGCTTTGTTTTCCCTCCTCTTTATATTTCTGTGAAACAGGAAGCCATGGCTCGGTAATTTTATGTTTATAATCACACTGGAGTGCTCAAAATTGTGAATATGAATGGGAATATACTTTAGAGATATTTTACTCATACGAATTTCTAGGGGTGCCAATAATTGTGTCCAACGAGTATTTGAGTATTTCCTCCCATTTTAAATTCTTATTATCCAATGAAAGGATACATTTTTGTGAATTTTTTTAATAAAAGATCAAAAGGATTAAACAATGCAGATGAATTTTCACAGCCGCCTTTGATCATATTTACCAAGAGTGCCCATATTTTTGGGCATGACTGTATATATATATATATATTTACCAAGAGTGCCGATATTTTTGGGCAATATATATATATTATATATATATATATATATATATATATATATATATATATATATATATATATATATATATATATATATTATATATATATATATATATATATATATGGGGGGGGGGGGGGGGGGGGGTGGGGGGGGTTGTGATGTGTGCATTTCACCCATCTAAGTGCACACACACACAGCAGTGAGAAGTGAACAAACACACAAATACTGTGAACACACACCCGGAGCAGTGGGCACCCGGGGTTTTGGTGCCATGCTCAAGGGTCTCACCTCAGTCGTGGTATTGAGGGTGGAAGAGAGCGCTGGACATTCACTCCCCCCACCTACATTCCCTGCCAGACCTGAGACTCGAACGTGAAATCTTTGAGTTACAAGTACGACTCTAACCATTAGGCCATGGCTGCCCCAAGAGCACATGATGTGCAACATATACAGTATAAAGCATATGACATATCTCTTCTGAAAATTTCTTTTATGATTTCTTTATGAACTCTTTGAAGCATCAGAGTTTAGTGGAATGGACTTTCAGTGAAGGGACAGAAATCTCTTATGTTTCAACACAATTTGTAACTATTTTACATTTTGACAATTTTTTTTGCCAGTTCTTATGTATTCGCATTCATACTTTTTCTTACTATCAGTTTACACCCCACTGATGGTTAGGTTTATTCATGCTTGCTTTTTTTCTAAAAATCATATGTTTTGAATCACGTCCATTAAATCACCACATCATGAAATGTTCTCACTATAGTGTCATTAAAAATATCTTCATTTATGCTTCGAAGATAAGTGAAAGTATTGGGTTTGGCACGACATGAGGGTGAGTAAATGATCACAGACTTTTTTGGGTGAATAATAAAAGTAGCTTATAAAAGGCTTTTCAAATCCATAAGCATAAATGTCACATATTTTCAAACAACGTTAAATCAAAATCAAGCAACAGTAGGTTATTCAATACATGTAAATTGTTTCAGTATGAATGAATGTATCATGTTTACAAAAACACTGTCATTATTCATTATTATTTGAGATTCACATATCATAAAATGCTTTCTGAAACAGTGTTTTAAACATTTTTACAATAGCTGACAGTTAGTAGCTTGCGCTAGTTGTGCTAGAGACGCCTGTGCATGAGGTTTGCAAGGAGCTGCATGCTTAGTGTGTGAACTTGTTGCATGTGATCCACCCTTTTAAAATAAACATACCTGCAACTCAGCCAGACCATAATTCACACTCATCTCTCATCCTCTGTCAGTGTTTCTCTCTCATACACACTCTCAATCACTCACTGTCAATAACATGAAGCAGCTGCATAATGCCAAACAGTCTGTGAGAGGCAGTGTGCTGAAGACAGAAACCCATATCTTCTGCCTTCCGTCACGTTGCAGCCAGGCAGTGTGCCAACTGAAAGTGGCTCAAAGACTTCACTCTCTTGTGGTTTTTGCATAAATGATGCACTTGTTTGTGTGCTTGTGGTATTTGATTCATCATTTGGCTAACAAATTGGTTATTGTTCTGCTTTTCACTCTCAAATTAAATATTACTGGCTTAGTGCTTTATACAAAGTCAAATAACTATATCTAAAAGTGAAGGTGAAGAGTTTAAGGGGAAGTTCACTTTGGAATGACACTACTGTGAGTAAATAATGACACAGTTTGATGAACTGCTGCTTTAAGGTCCAGATTAGGCTGTAAAAGATGTTAGAAGCACATTTTGGAATCGATGTGAATCTTTTCGGCTCCTGCAGATGAAGGGTGTGAGGACTGTGGGAAAGGTGAAAGGTGAGGGAGCAGATAGTAAGGAAAGGAAGCGAGGGGATGTGTCCTGACCCTCAGAGATTCTGCCAGAGGACCAGAAACGAGATAAAACGATTGTATGTGTGAGCGGTTATGACTGATAGGCTGCAAACAGGAACACATCGTAAAGTAGTCTTGTTAGGGAAGACGTAGTAAAGGTGGGGGAGGGTGTAAATCAGACCCTTGTGAAAAAGAAGTGTGCTTGATTGTATTGAATGTGCACTTTTAGTGTACTTCAAATTTTAGAATGTACTTGCAGATAATATAATATTAATGAATAGTATCCCACTTAAACGTAGGCTCTTAAACAGAATAAACTTATGTTTCTTAACAATTTAAGTAAACTTTTAAAGTGCAGTTTTAATAATGCCAAATTGAAAGATTTATTTTAAAGCATATTTTAAATCGTGGGGTTTCAATAATCTTTTGTCGTGCACTTATTTTGATTCATTGTAGTAAAGTACAAGCAAAGTATTATTTTTTTTTTTAATTGTAAAAAAACATGCAGTTAAGTGTCTGAAAACATTACATTAAGCTAATTCACCTCAAAAGATAAAGCAAAATAATTCCACATGATATGAGCTCTTTAAGATATGGAATAAACAAAAAGCATCTGTTCAGGATGAAGAAACGTGTGCGAGTGTGTGTTGTTGAGTGTATGTGTGGCTTGTTTTATCTGAGTGCTAAATGAATAGCTTTGCTGTCAAAGCTGGGCGTGGTTTAATTGACAAGTAGCCCAGGCTTACAATCAGCAAGCTCAGCAATCTGCTTCTTTCTTTACCCTTCTGAAAGGCAACAGCGGTAATGCTGCTTTTTATTCCTGGCAGATGGGTGACGGTGGTCCTTCATGACTCACAGCAGGTTGATCACGCCACTTTAAAGCAGATCTAGGATCAGTTCGATCGGACGCTGCAGGCTGATGACTTCAGCAGAGGAGCTGCATTAGTGTGGCTCTGATGAGTCACAGCGTGATGATGTCACCTGATCACAAACCCTGCAGTTCTTACATCAGATTAGACATACAACCATATGCCTAAACATCCTTGCATCCATGGTCATGTACTGTAGAGTTACACTAAAAATGCACATAGAAATGACCCTTTTGGAACTGAAGAGCACACACTGGCCCCTTAAACTATCTGGACAGATAGGATTATTGAGATAATTTGGTTACAAATAATCTGAAATGATCACAAAAATGGTTGAGAAAGGGACTAGCATTTATTAAACCAATATGCCACTTGGTTTGATATTTTGTTATTTAGTAAAATAATTCATACAGTACATTTTGAGTATGTGACTTAAAGGCCAATGATATGACTACAAAAAAATGTAATCCATCCATTTATTAAAAATAAATGTAAAAAAAAAAAAACTAACATAATCTAAAAATTTATACATACAATGACTTCTATACTTCAGACTATACTTCCATTTTTTTTTTTTTATGGGGAATAAAGTTGCACAACTGTCCTGAAATTGTAATGAAGACAAAATTATGAGTTCTTAAGAATTTTGGAATTTTACCTTTTATTATTTCTAAGGAAGAATATTGTAACAAAACTCCTTTAGAGCTTATTAATACTTTATTTTAAAAAGCTTTCAAGAGCATGTGAAGCAACCAAAATAATAACATATAATATATATACACTCTTATAAATAAAAGTTCCAAAAAGGTGTTTTTGCAGTGATGCCATAGATGGACCATTTTTGGTTCCCAAAGGAAACTTTCAGTAAATGGTAAAAAAAAAAAAAAAAAAAAAAAAAAAAAAAAAAAAAAAAAAAAAAATTAATAAAGACATAAAAAATAAATAAATAAATAAATAAAAGAACAATTTTGAAGAACATTTTAAAAAATCTACAGAACCTTTTTTCGAATATAAAGTACTTTTTTGCATTTTAAAGGTTCCATGGATGTTCAAGGTTGTTCATAGAACCATTAATGCCAATAAAGAACCTTTATTTTCAATTTTAATATATATATATATATATATATATATATATATATATATATATATATATATATATATATATATATATATATATGTATATATGTATATATTCTTCTTCTTCTTCTTCTTGGTGGTGACACCACATGACAATTTAAATGTAAACTTCTCAAAAATGGTACAAAAGTTGTTCAAAACAATATGAAACCAACATAAATACATTTCTAAAAACTTGGCACATGTGTTTTAAACTAGATTTTTCCTTTTCTTTATTGTAGACATGTGTTTAGAGTATCCTGTGGCACTTTTACAGAGTTTGTACTTTGAGGTTGGGATTTTCAGAGACAGATGGGATCTGCCCAGTGAGTTTTGTTTTGGTAAATTCCCTGTTCTTTTCCTATCTAACTCCAAATCTGCAATGATAAAAGAGGCTCTTGATGGATTGTCCCTTTGTTTTTCCACTCCCTTTTCTCCTTTCCATTTCTGTCTTCTCCCCTCCTCTCAGTGTCCTATCCTGCTGCCTGTCCTGTGATCTGTTTCCTTTGCCCTTGAGCCAGATGCTGAATATTTAGTAGGTACTTACGCCAAAGTGACCTAAATATGACAACTAGTCGCAAAGACATCAATAACTCACCCTTATACTCACAGACCTCTCTCTCTCTCTCTGTCTCGCTCTCTCTCTCCTTCTCGTGCGCAGACATCAATTATGCCCTCATGTACCCACTGACCTCTCCATAGACACACAGACTCATTTCATTAGTCTGGGCCCATACTGCAAGCAGAGCCAAATACATGATTAAAATGAAAATGAAATTGTGTGTATGTGTGCCAAGCCTGTTGTTTAGTCAAATGCAAACTAGGACTGTCTGTTTTGTGTAGTGCCACACATGTAAAATATGAAATACTGTAGACTGCAGGCTGAACTACCTTAAAATAATATTCTGGATTCAGTGCAAGTTAGGCTCAGTTGACAGCACTTAATGCTGATTACCACTTCCTTTCTTCCCTCAATTCATTAATTTCATCCCTCATATTTTTTTTTAAAAAAAGCAAAAAGAATAAAGTTTTTAGTGGGGCATTTACAATGAAAATGAATGGAGCCAGTCTGTAGATGTTAAAATAGCAATGGTCGTGAGACTTACTACAAGTTATATCAAATTTACAATTTTATTCCAATGACAGTGTGAATCTTAAATCCTAAAAGCTCAAATAATACAGACGTTTTAAAATAAAAATGTGATGTTTATTAAATGAAGTGTTTTTATAAAATTTTAGGCATCACATTTCTGCACACAAATGATGAATACAGGGCTGATTATTGATTAATAGCGACTTATTTTTATTTGTTTCCTTGCACAATGCTAAGTTATGTGCTCAAAACACTTTATCATAGTGCATTATTTTTAAATAAATGCATTTTGACATTTGCATCACATAACTAGCTTCCATGGCTTTTCTGATGCAGTAAACTTGCTCAGTAGCGCACCTGGTACAACTTGCAATGCAAAGCACTTTGGTGCCGTGAAACACGAGTCATGATAAAAGATCTCAAAGACTTGTAGAAGTGATCTAATAAGTTATGGTTGCTTCAGCAAATGTGTTTTTAGCTAATGTTTGCTTTTTTAACATTGTCTGTTAGGTTTAAGGTATGATTTAGTGTAGGTGGTACGTTAATTTTAAACGCAATAGAGCTTTAAGCTTTTAGCGACACTTATCAGACATTTCATTCCCAAACCGCTGTGATACATACAACTATCACTGTAATAAATTGTTCTCAGATTCCCGTTCATCAACAGGCTTTTAGTGCCAACCACTGGACATTTTACTTTGAAAGTGTTTGCAAAAAGGAACACAATAGTTTGCAGAAATGTCACCACAGGCACATTTTTTCCAGTGAGCATGCATTGCAATTTCTTTTTTAAATACAAGGGATTGAAAATCGAAGTTCATAGAATGACAAGAAATCATTAATAATAGCCCTAATAGTGTATATTAATGATTTACAGAATGCCTAACTCTAAGTCTTTTTGAAAGGGATATCACATGAATAATTTATCAGAATAATACAACATTCCAAACTAATCTAACTGTTTCTCTGGCCAAAACTCACTTGAGACCTAAAGATTACTTTGGAGCCATAGGAGTGGACTCAGGACCCCCAAAGACAATTTCACAAGAGAAAGAGAAGAAACTGACAGTTAGGAAGAGGGAAAGCAAGAGAGGGGCACAGAGGCTGTTTTTGACAAAGGCTATAGTGGATGTCCTGAATCTGTCTAGCTGGTGCAGGCTGTGGATAGCGGCACTCTACATTATTGATGTAGCGAACTGGGAGAGCTACTTTATCTGTGCTCTTGTAATTAGCTGCTCCGCAATGCCCTGATTCTACTGTCTTTGTGTCAAGCTTGGTATCTTGGCTGTGTGCCCTAATGGTAAACTGGAGCCAGTTGTGCTGTGTATAGTTAATAGTCAAAGTCAGGTAAGGCGATCTGTTAGAGATTACCTGCAAGGGATGAAATGAACAGGAACAGACTTGTTTATTCAAGGAAATCAACTGAACAGACACAGTTAATTTCCAAATTGGAAACTAATTCATATGTAAAAAAATAAAAATGTCAAAAAAAAATTCATAAAAAAAATAATAATATATATATATATATATATATATAATAAAATTACCTAGACGTCTAAGAACCATGATATAACAGTACAGTATAAAATTACTTAAATGAATAATTGTAAAAAAAAATATCTGTAAATTAAATTAAAAATGCATTTATTCCTTATTTGAAATTAGAATAATAAGACTGGTTTAGAACAACCTTAGGGTGTTAAAATAAAGACTGCATACTTTTCAAAGTGAACCTTCTTTTTGAGGCTAACTGGCCTTTTTCTTTTCATTTGGATGAATATTCTCTCTCTCTCTCTCTCTCTCTCTCTCTCTCTCTCTCTCTCTATATATATATATATATATCTATATATATATATATATATATATATATATATATATATATATATATATATATATAGATATAGATATAGATATATATATATATTCTTCGTGCTCTGAATGAGCTCATCATCCTCTAAAATAATTACATTCAAAAATTTGCATTAAACTGAGGCATCATTTTCAAAACATGACCAGCATAACTTTACAAGATGAGTGCAAAGGCATTGGCCCACAATCAAAGTGATCTCAAATGTTTCCATTAGATTACAAATTCATGTATACTTGAAGAAGAAATGTCATGGTCGTATGTATTTTTGGTGCGGTAATTCAGAGAAGGCTGTTACTGTAAGTCACTCAGCAGTGTGTGTAATTACTGTAGGTTCAAACACTGTTAGCTCATGTCAGCTTTCTCCCAAAATAGGGTGGCGTTGTGACACAACATTAAAGTCAATAGGGCTTAAACTGCCACAATCCCACAAACGGAGGAGAAAAAGTTTACAAATTTACCCTCGATTTCAAAGCGCTTATACTGTATGTAAAAAAGAAAGGGTGTAAAAAGTACATAGAAGTTTCCGTTAAGTGTCTATCATGAAGCCTGTTAACTTGCTGCTAACTTTACTGTCCATTCTGATTTATAGAATAGTTAACATAAATGTTCATGCTTGAGACAAATTCATTCATATTTGCTTTAATTCTAAATTATTGATATATAAAGGTTGTGGCCATTTACATTTGTACACCGGAATGGATTTGTAATATGATAATGAGCAAAATATGTATAATTGAAAATCTAAATGAAATTGAAAGGAGTAAAGTATTTTTTTCTATAGAAATGTACAAGTAATAATTTTCAATGGCACTCAGATGCAATTTCTACAAAATAATACTTAATCATAGTAGTGAAGAACAAAAACAACATTACTCACACAGACATTATAAAACAAAAATGCACACACACACACAGAATAAAACAAAATGCAGTCTTGTAGAAATGGATTGACAAAGCAACACTGAATGATTTGCAGATCAAAAAGTACCTAAGTGAACATGCTTCAAGTGTTTACTGTAACTCTCTGAGCGTAACAAGTGATGAGCAGACCCAGAAACTCCAGCCTCCTACAGAATCTCTACATGTCACTTACTATAGGAACCAATGAACCGTGAACCCAGACCACAGGTGGGCACGATCAGAACTCTCCCAGGACATTAAAGAGCATTATGACATAGTTTATTGACATTATTGACACTTTTACCATAACTATAAGGCTGAAGTTTTGCTCTGAAAGTTCACATGGGGGATGGCGATTCCTTAATACATCAAGTACAGCTAAGAAACTTGCTTCTGTTCATTCAAAAGTAAAAATATGACTAGAAGAGAGCTTTTATTAGATAAAGAAATTTAAAATATACTGTTCTTCTCATTATCATTGGCTTTAAAATGTATTTGTGCTGCCACGTAAAGTAATTTGTGCCTACAAATATATTTGCATTACATGTTCATACCTTTAAAAATTATGCAGTAGATCATGAAGTTGATAACAATAAACAAATAATCTACTGGAAAACAATCTTGATCGTTCCCCAAACAAAGACTTTATGACATGAAAGTGAAGATGACTTGTTGGAAAATGACTCAAATATCAAAATGAAAACAACCTTTGCGTAACCTTATGTAAATGTTTTTGAATGTGACTTTTTAGTTGCACTTTGTGTTTTCATTTTCCATCTGAATGATAACAAACATGCTCATCAGCAAGAAGGCACTGCGACAAGCTCAGTGAAAAACAAAATCCACAGTGTCAGATGAGGCTACAGAAATGTTACTTACATGTAATTTAATAGCAGTAAGTTTTAATAAATATTGTTTTGTGTCATCTGTTGATTGTTATGTTTGTTGGAGTGTCATCCTGTTAGCTTAGCAGCATGCTAACACCATCCACAATGTCAGATGAGGCTACAGAAATGTTACTTACATGTAATTTAATAGCAGTAAGTTTTAATAAATCAAGGTTTAGTGTTTTGTAAGAAATTATGTTTTGTCAAGCATAATCAGTGTAAAGCAAGTAAAATCATTTTTAATATAAATTAAGCTCTATATAGGCCTACTTATAAGAGAACTGATATTGCATATGACTCCATACATAAAATATTAGTGATAATCCCCATTCCCGCACTTTAATGTGACTATATTAGAGAATGAAGAGCTGTATTAAGGTTATGTTATGGTAATGCAATCTGTGGCACTACGACGTAAAACCACGAGCACATTTACGCCTACTCCATTGAAACCACCACAGTGTTTTCTCATCCAGACTCTACTACTGTATCGCACTGTGACATTAAACCCGAGGTGTAGGAGGGAGTGTGTATCTGTGATGGTGAAGAGTATGTCACGATCTTTAACAGCATTTTAAATGCAATCATTTATAAGTTGATTTTAAAATGTTCTTGTCTTTGAACCAACCCTGGCTCAAGTTAAACAGCCCATAAATTTTTCTATGATATTCTGGTTAATGTAAGCCTATGGGATTGTTTTGCCCTTTTCCATATTATTTTATAATTGTGCATCTAACACCAGGACATTTTTAAGCTTCATAACACTCTCTGTTTCTGGTTTTCCCGAATGATATTGCGTAACCCTGTAAAGTCTGACTTTAATTGGAACTGTTTACTAAACCTTTAAACAAATTAATAATAAAATGTAAAAATACATTTGTATTTGTGTTTTGTCTTAAGTGTCATATTTGATACATCAGGCTTTTATGGCTCATATGATATAGCCTAGGAGAATATGCTCATGTTTCCTTTAAATAAACCCTATAAAGTCAAAAAGGTCAGATAAGTTACACACACATAAATAAAACCACATATATAGCCTTCTCTCTCTCTCTCTCTCTCTCTCTCTCTCTCTCTCTCTCTATCTCTCTCTCTCTCTCTCTTTTTCTTTCCTTGTCATGCAGGTTTCTGGGAAGCAGCTTTGGCTGTGAGAGAAGCTTCTAGCCAATCACATGACTGTGCTGTGGAGGGATCTCCCGATGGTCATGTGACCATAGTGCTGAGTCACCGTGCCATCGTTTCACTCTGATGAGGAGCAAAAACAGGGAACGATAAAGGAACTGGATAGAGGGCTTTTGTGTGAAATTAAATAGTATGCAGCTTTTTCTCTTTCTGTTTCTCTTTAATCTCACACCCCTTATCTTTTTACCTCCAGGAATTACACTTGGCTGGTCTGCGTGTCAAATAATAGAGATATCTCTGATGTGTTTTTCTGTGTCTTATCACTGTGAGGCGTCGAAGTGGGGGGCAGACAGAGCACTATCTGTGTGGGTGTACTGAACGCGAGGGGCTCAGCTCGCTGAACAGGGGGCTTTTCTCTTGTACTTTACACCTTTGCACTGAGAAACAGGGCAGACATTAGAAATTCCCTCTAATGTACGATAAACCAGCTGTGGGCTGTTTCTGGTTAAAAGCTGTTTGTGATATTCATCGAATATCATGAATACTCTACTGCAAAAGGGTGATTCTCAGTTAGGGCCATGTGATATCATGAAAAATGAAACTTCTTCTAAATATGTGTCATTAATACTTTTATCACATGGTCAGGAATCAATAATACATTTATCACATGTCCGGGAATCACTCGATTGCCCTGGCAAAGATGTGCCTCTCGGTTACTTGTCATTTTATGATAAGAGAAGCTAAAATGGTTTGGGGGGGGGGGGGGGTGATGATACGGTAAGCACACTTTGTATGTAATATATATATATAAAACTGTTAAAGTAGGGGGAAATAATTAAGGATAGTAATTAAATAATTATAAACTATAAAAATAAAATTATAAATCATTTTTTACATATATTATAATCTATCTTTTAAAATTGTGATGTTTATATACAGTATAGTGCTAAACTGATTGTATGGTTTTTAAAATCTTATTAAAATGTGCCAAGTAGAATTTTCCTGCTTTTAAAACCTTTTTTTTTCTGATTTATTGAATAAAATTTATTTATTGAATTATCAAAGAATTATAAATGAATGATGATTATATTTTGATGATTATTATATGATTTTATATTACATATAATCTCTTAAAACAGTAGGTACACATCATGAATTCAATTAAGAAATTAAAGCATATATTATAACATATATCTATGTTTACATATATCATATCCTGGATCAACATATTTAGCATAATCTTTCAGGGTCCTCTTTCACTTTCTTTTCTTACACTTTTTCTTTCTCTTTCTGTTGCTTTCTCAATACAGAACCACACAGGCAGAAGGTGTTGTGTGCTTGTTTGCATACAGTACTGAATGTACTCTACTTCGCATAACTGAACGGTCCAGTCAGATTCGTACAAAAAATTATATTATCTTCCATTATATAAACAGTATGAAGGCAAATGTAAGCAGTAAAAGCTATCTGTGTTTTCAGCACATCCCTTCTAGATAAGGCAGTGTGTGTGTGTGTGTGTGTGTGTGTAGGGGGTGTATGTGTCAGAGATAGAGAGGGAAGTTCCTGTCTCTCACCAATATGTAAAACCTGTGTCGGGGGTGCCGGCAAAGTCAAGAGTAAAGTAAAACACTCCATGGAGACAGAGGAGCCTGGCACTCAACTGACCCCTGACACTTTTCATATACACCCACATACAAGTACAAGAGAGATGGTCCAAAATCCTCTCTGTGCGCCAACTTCTGCTACAACAGCTTGAGAAAAACAGAGAAGGCTGAAAAACCCAAAACAAAATCAGGTGACAATAGTATTAAAATGCTAAGTGCTTGGGTGCTAAGACAACACAGACGGTGTGTGCATATTAACAATGCCATCAGATGGCACAAGTCATTCTTAGTGAACCCGCCCCAGAATGTAGAAATCATACTAAATAGAATAAACATTTGTTGACAGGTGACTTTGCAAAGGTGAACAATTTAGTTAGGATTGAAAGCTGAGAAAGTGGAGAAATGCCATGATAGTGGGTATAATAATGAAGTTTTAATTTTTAACAGGACATTGTTAGGCCAAAAAAAGTCCATTGTCTGTTGTTAATAGTGTAGCTATGTATGAAGCCAACACAACTGCACGCAATTCGTAATTATTTGACAAATTCGTGACTAATTTGTATGAATTCGTACAATATCTTTTATACGTTTTTGCATGATTTGCTTATGCTCCAGTCATATGTTTAGGGGATGGACTTTCATGCATACTTTTTTCTTAAAAATCATATATTGGTCTGTTTGCCAACATGGCGAATCCACTTGACCAACTTGAACCTATTGCGAAATCTTTGGAGGGAAATCTTTCACTCTTGTGCGAAATTCCGAAGCGCATTGATTTCTATTGAAATTATTTGATTTCATCAGTAAAAATTATCAGAAAATCTATAATTGTGACCATACTTTTAGACAACTTCATTAACTGTAATGGGAGCATTCTTGTTTTGTTGCAATGCATTGTGTCACTGACTCTCAGTGAAGAAAAGAAGTTAGCCGTTAGCATACAGGAACTACAGTAGAAGCACCACTCGTACTCATCACTTCATTCTTATGTTGACACATGGAATAATATTTGACTTACAATCTCATGAGACTTGGCAGCTGGACATGGATTTCTGAAACGATAAACTAACTCGTAGAGATGTCAAATGCATTTAGAAGAAGTAACAGTTTGCTAGCTGCATTTACACTAAGATTAAATAGCAATAAGATGCTATTTACACCAAGTGAAAAATAGCATATTTTCTCAGCAATAGATGCTATTTACGCAAAGTGCAAAAACTTTTCACTAGCAAACTTTTTTCGCTGTTTTCTTAGCAATATGCTATTTACATTACGTGCAAATAGCGATAGATTCTATTACTATGTAAAAATAGCAGTATTTTCTGCTTTTTATACTACTTATTGCAAATAGTGGCAAATATCTGCATCTCAGTATTGTAGTACAATAAAATATTATTGTATATGTATTATAACGTGTTGTAAGTTATAATTTTATTAAAATTATTAAATGGATGCTGCCTTATTGGGACAATATAAGCCCTCCCTACACCTACCCTGAGCCTACCCCATACTTAATTTTTCTTGACTTTTTAATTATTTCCTTCATTTTTATTCAAAACAAATGCCTTTCCGGTGTGACATGAGATGTGAAAATGGAGAAGAAAGAGTTCGGCAAAAGGCGGATTCGAACTCGGGTCAAAATGACTACGCTACGCACTTTGCCATCTGTTGTATGACAACGGTCTTTTGTAATGTTGTCTAGCCCAATCACACTTTGGTGGGCGGAGTTAGTGTAAACAGCCTTTGCCAACAAGGCGGGCTATTTGCACTTAGTGTAAATAGACACTCAGAATAAGTAATCAATTTTAAAATGAAATGTTTTAGTGCTGCACACCAGTCCACTTTTTTTGCAAAGTCAGATTCATAGACCAACTTCATACAGCATATTCACTCACGCTAGCTCCTAAACACAAAGACGTACATATTATTTTAATGATCCTTTCTAGCTAGCATATTCACTCATGCTAGCTCCTATTGTGTAAGTTCGTAGATATTATTTTAATGGTTGTTTATAGATTATGTTTGGATTTTTATAGTATTAACAGATCAATGTATATCTTGTGTGTATTTATGGTATTCTATTAATATAGTATCACCACAGCCATGTATATCTGAAGGGGAATTCTAATTATACATGCATTGACAATATGACCACAGTCATGTATACTGAACGGGTTAATAATCTATACATGCATTGACAATATCACCACAGTCATGTATATCTGAAGGGGAATTCTAATAATCTATACATGCATTGACAATATCACCACAGTCATGTATATCTGAAGGGGAATTCTATATTTTTTAATGGCATTGACAATATCACTTTATTGTTTGTTAGTATAGTTTTAGTCATGTATATATGATGGGGAATTATATTGTATGTATTAAAAGCATATTGTTATCTGTTAGTTACAGTATGTGTGTGTAATTGGATGAAGGTAAGACGATGAACACCAGAAATAATCTGATACCTGCAATGCCCTGATCAGCTGAGATCATGAGGCTGTGACTCATTCAGAGTCATCGCTCTGATCGCAGGGGCTTACGACTGATCCTGGACCTGCTGTAAAAGTGGTGCGATCAACCTGCTCTGAGTCATCGAGGGGCCACAGTCAGCATCTGCCAGGAATCGGAGAGCTAAAGTAAAATTATGTCTGCTGCCTCTTCTCTCCTTTACTGTCAGTGTCTACCGCCTTCTTTGCCCCATTTTCTTTTCCTCTCTCTCTCTTTTCCCCCTCCTTGACTTACTGTCTCGCTCCCCTGCTGGGTCTGAACCGTCTATCTCTCTGTTATTCCCGTTAATCCCCGTTTCCACTTCTCTCGGCCTTTACAGGAAACGTTGAGCTGCATAAATACCCACAGTGGGTATTAATTTACAATCCCTCGTTCTGGTCTGTCACATACTTGACACAAAATGGCAAGTATGCAGTTAAGACATTTTGTGGTATTTATCGGCCTTTTTGCCTTTATTTGGCAGGATAGTGGAGAACAGGGTTGTGTGGCATTTGGAATCTAATTGGGAATGCCAGTGGAATTGAATTGAGGAAACAAATAGGATACAGAATTTCTTAAAGGGTTAGTTCACCCAAAAATGAAAATTCGTCCATGTTTCACTCACCCTCGAAGCATTTTAAAGTGTATGTGTCTTTCTTCTTTGAGACAAATCCAATCAGATTTATATTAAAAATTGTCCTTGCTCTTCCAAGCCTTTCAATGGGGGTAAGCGGGTGTTTGTTGTCAACAGTTCAGAAGACGTGAAATAAAGTGCGCACATATGTAATAAAATGTCCCTCACACAGCTCCGGGGGGTGAATAAAGGCCTCCTGTAGAGAATCCATGAATCCAGATTTCAAACGTAATAAACACTTTTTTCTCAGTTCTGCTGACTGACTAATATTATTATCAACTTTTGGATGCAATCTTTTTGTCAACTTGTTTTCAAGTTTTAGTTCAATGTGATAACATTAACTAGCGTATAGTGAGGGTGGGGGGGTATCCTGAAACACAACGTATTTGTGTTTCTCATTATGTCATATTATAGCATAATGAGATTCACAGGCGATTTTTAAAACACCAAATTAGGTAATTGAGTAATTTTCATTTTTGTGTGAAGTATCCCTTTAAATCTAAAATCACCATGTTTAATCACAACATGTAGTTCCCTGTTTAAATACGGCATAAAGAGCAGCAAGAATATTCTTCAAAAAGGTTTTTTTTTTTTGGCTACAAAAACTCTATTCCACCTGGGACGGAGCTACAACACGTGACCACACACTGCATATATTATATTATGCAATAATGTTATAGAAATCTCCCAAGGGACTTCAAACAGCATTCCAATCAAATAGGCCATCCCAGACAGGCATTGGAATGGGCACCTGTCCCGCCTTAACTGAGGGGTCTTTGGCTTGCTTGTCTGTCTGGGCTAAGACACAAATCACTGGCTGACTGGCACACAGCCAAACAATTAAATTAATTACAGTGCACAGTGAGTGAGTGAGAGAGAGTGAGAGAGTCTGATCAGGCCACTTGTCTAATTTGTGCATCCTAAGCAGAGGGAAGATGAAGTGCACTTTTGGTTATTACACTTACAGAGATTTTGAATTTAGTTCAATCAAAGGAACCTGTCCTAAATGAACTGAGAAGCAAATTAATATATAAATTCTTTGTAATTCACCTAATTTACTGTGGTCATGATACCCTATGCATGACTAGACTGTACATGTTTATTACAGGGTGTAACTGCTAAGACAATAGTAATGTATGGTCTGTTTCAGTAATTGATTTATAACAATTAAATGGCCGTTCCAGATGGATTCATTCAGTTTATTAATTCAATGATTAATCTCCTTTAACAATATATCCAAATATTTACCATTGATAAGTTTGCCAGATCTACACAATGCATTAATTGCCACTCAGTCATCTTGTAATCTCTATAGTCACACCCTCTAAACAATCTAGAATGCTTTTTGTTTCCCAGAATTCCTTCCCCACCCTCACGTGCCCAGACAACTGAACCTATACAGAGCATACCCAGAACCACATCACTGTACTTTCAAGCTTAAATAATGGGTCGACAAAAGAGGTCACCTGTTAATTATGCATTATAATGGACTAACCTTGGGTGTGTTACCATACTGTGTTTGCAAAGAGAGCAGTTCATTGAACACACAGGACACAGGTCTTAAAGGAACAGTTCACCCACAAATGAAAAATCTACAATTATTTACTCATCCTTGTTTTGTTCCACACCCTCTTGACTTACTTTCTTCATTGGGAAACATACACTGGTTAAAAAGAAGTGTGCTTAATTGCATTTTGTGTGCTTAATGTGAACTTGCAGTGTTCAAATCTTAAAAGTATATTTTTAAAAAATATGTATTTGCAGGTAAAATAGTATTAATATTAATATTAAGTGTAGTTAGAGTACGCTTTCATGACTTTCTTAAGTAGACTTTTAAGAAGTGCACTTTTAAAACGTTTTAATCATCTTTTGTTATTAAAACAGCAAAAATAGACTTTTGCTTTAAAGAATTAGACATATTTTGGTGTGTTTACTAACATACTAAAGCACGTGTAAAGTACTTTATTATAATTTTACACTTTTATTTATTTATCTTTTCCATTTTTTTTTTAATTGCACACCGAAAACACTGCATTCCGTTTGCATTTACATGTATTCTTTAAAATAAATAATTTTCATAATAACTATTCCTTTTATGTATAAATCCTACATCTTTTTCACAGTGGTATTCAAACTTTATGTATTTTGATCAGTTATGACACACAAAGGAACCAAAAGCATTAGGGATGTGGATAATGACTTAAATTCCAGTCGGTTTTATCATATGGCTTTAGAAGTCTTAAAATATTGTGCACAACTCATATGAGCTCCTTATGAGCTTGATAGATCCTAGTCAGTGTCTGCTTTCTTTTAGAAAAGAGAACCTTGGTCATTCTGCTAAACAATTCCTCCACAAAAAAAGGAAAATCAAATGGATTTGGAACAAGAGTGAGTAAAAGATGAACAAAAAAAGAAGAAAAAAAAGCTGTTCAGCCTGCTGCCTATTTTGCATTCTGTCATTTTCTAAGTTGGGTCTAATTATAATACCAAGGTCACTTGAACTTGTTTGTCACCTCTGGCATTGTTAATGAGTTTAAGGGCGCAGTGCCCATCTGCCTCTGTAATTTATACTGTTTCATAAAAAGCTGTCTTAAAAAAAGCTTAGTAACAGAGATACATTCTTCTCCACCTCCTAATGATGAGGACGACGGGTCTACTATCATTATTTTGGTTATTATGTTGTGCTGGAGATGGCTGCTCATGTGTCAGGGAATGATACAGCTTGTCAACGTGTGTGGGCATAAGACTTGCTTTTCTGTCTTCTGTTTGTTTATTAGAGTTTCAGTTCTGCACGTTCATCCTGAAGGATAAGTGTTACAGTGTGTAAGAGGTGTGTGTGTGTGTGTTGTGCAGCTGAACCTCCGCTAACCTGCATGTGCGGGTGCCATCAGGGGTGGCAGCTCTGTATATCTCCATTTTTAATCCTTTCTTTGTTGTTTCAGATTTATTTTGGTTACTAAAACAGGAACTCAATCAATGTGTTACCAAGCTTGCATGTCATTGCTTCTTTTGTGATGCTCCATTGCACCTTGACACCTTGATGGAAAGCAATAAGACAAGGCCCATCCACAAAAAAAAAAAAAAAAAAAAATTAAAAAGATAAGCAAACATTTAGTTGACTATTGTAGCTTTTTATGATTTACAAGCAACGACCTTCATTAATGCACCTCAGTGTAGCTTTTCAATTACAATGAAATAATGACAACAAAATTAACTGTCAACAAGCACAGCAGGTTGAATTTTTCTTTTTCTATTTTTATTATTTTGATTTTTTTTATTATTCATTTAGATTAGTATTTAGGTTTAATTACAGATTTGTTTATTTACTTACTTATTTCTTATTTATTTATTTATTGTCTTATGAGTAGTTTGTTGTACTTTTTCATAGAAAACACGAGATGAAGCGCATAATATTAAACAAACAAAAAAAATTATAGTTTAAATGGTTTATTAAGTTTAAAACAACCTAACTATTTTAAGTAAATAAACTTAAATGTGTAAGTAATTATTAGCATCTCAGGAAAGCCATTTTAACTGTTCAATTGTGTAATTTTTACAGTGTTTTTGGAAATAATCTTTAGCTGAACTTTTAGTTTTTTCAGTCCTCGCTCGTCTTTCCTTTACTCTGTGTTTTGAGAAATCCAGGAAACTATTTTACCATCATCAAGGGTCTGTTTAATGGGTTGTTTTGCTGAGAAAACCCAGAAGCTGTTGCAGCATTGTTGTTTGGCCTAGTCCAGACTCCACTTCAAAAGATCACCATTCTCCTGCCAAACACAACAGCAGCTCAAGCATTAATAAAGCGAGCTTCTGTAACTGCTTACCCAGTGGGAAAAAGACACTAATTTTCTGTGGGCGTACTTGAAAAATATACATGAACGGTCTTTATTTGCCCTCCTCAAATGCAGGAAAACAGTTTGGCATGAAATGTGCCCGCGTTGCAGTAAAATAAGCTGCTTTATTTGATTTAAATATAGTGCTCTTAGGAACGCTTGGCAATATATCACCCAGTGTTGTGTGCAGGGATATCTGGGCTGGTATAGTGCACACACGTTTTGCATTGCATTGACACATTTGCAATTTTTCATCAAGATTTAGAAGATTTTCATCAAGAACTCTGCAAGAAATTACACTGCACTAACAATGTTTTCAATATATATACTGTATATATATGCACAACATGCTTCAGTTTTTAATAAAAATGCTTCAGTTTACAAGTTGAAGCACGATTTTAATTAGCTATTTTGCCTCTTTTTTTTTGCCTTTTTTATAGTCATCAACTAAAATTAGATGCCAATTAGATGCCACTTTTTATAGTAAAAATAACTAAAATTAATTCACATGATCTAATGAAATACAATATTGACTAAATGTAAAAGTTGTTTTTACCAAAAGACAAAAACTATTAATTAAAAATAATAATTTAAAAATGAAGACTGTTGCACATTGCATTTTGCTGGACTGGAGAAAAACTACTTTTTCTAGTGCGTGTGTCCATGATTATACACTGACCATCAATAATGAGCATCCATAGAAACCCAGAGTTTAAATGAGTGCGCAGGCATCATGAGACGAGAAGCAGAGGAGTAGAGAGTTCTCAGGCTGGCTAAATGAAACACAGTCTCTTGGGCCAGCCAGACTGGCCTTTCCTGTTATGGAAATGTGCACAGGACTGAAGCTCAAAAGAACTTCACACTGCTGCTTGAACACCCCACCCAAATGTATCCGATTAAACAGACCCCTCCTTTTTCTCTCTTTATTTTGTAAACTTATGTTTTATATCAATCAAAAACCAATGCCATTGTACAACAGGGCTGGTTGCAGAAACTTTCATGGGCTTGGCTCCTTTCACAACATCACACAAGAATACGCCGGATCCCGGGGTTTTGAATAAAGTATATTTACTGTTCTTTCACACCCGTATGAACTCTGGAGGTTCACAGAAAACTTCCGAGACCTCTTTGCTTTCCACTTGCTAAATGTCACCACATGCATTGACTTCTCATAAGGTTTATGTCAGATCTGTGACCACTTTGGTCATCTCATGTTCCTAGATACAGGACGAACAGCTGTGTTTAACGTCTGTATGTAGTTAATCCACAATTAAAATGAATTTCATGGTCGAGGAGGAACGTGGATAAGCCTGTGCTGTATAATTCATCACTAATAAAGGAAAACAGCGGACATGTTGTCTCAAGTGCAGATTTGTGCTCATATTCACACACGTTATTTGAATTATACTCAGCACAGCATCCCATGTTAGCATATCAGGGTGTCCCTACAGGGCCTACATGCTTCTACATGATGTGATCCCAATGCAATTCAGCCTTTGACTGCTTTGACCCAAGAAAAACATGGGTTTTATTAAACCAAACAAATCTTTGCACTCATAGACCTGTTCTTGTCAGGTTTATTGGGTTATTATGGAAGTAGATTATGGTGTTTAAAATCTTTAGCTTGTGCTGAAATCACTCAAAAGGATGTATAAAGACCTGATTAATGGCAAATTGTGAGAATTTAACTAAATTACCACAACTTCCTTCAAGTACACAGACAAACACATCATGATGGATGCTTGCTGCTGCCCACTTAAAAAGAAAGTGATTAGAGAGTGTAGGAATCCATTTGGATCTGCATTGGGCTTCATTAGTCAATGTTCAACCTCATTAGGATGCATTAGTTAACGTAAAACCAGTGTATCAGGAGGTAGACGCTATGTCATGAGAAAACTGGGTGCAACAAAAATGGCAGAAGTATGCCAATTATTTGTTTTCAAGGCACTAGTTAACCAAAAATGAAAATGATGTTATCTTGGTTTAAAAGTTCTCCATGGTTTACTGAATTTTAAAGGGATAGTTCACCCTAAAATGAAAATTCTGTCATTAATTACTCATCCTCATGTCATTCCAAACCTGTAAAACTTTCGTTCATCTTCGGAACACAATTTAAGATATTTTTTGATGAAATCCAAGAGCTTTCTGACCCTGCATAGACAACAAGGATCCTAACACAATCAAGGCTCAGAAACGTTGTAAGGAGATCGCTAAATAATCCATGTGACATCAGTGGTTCAACCGTAATTTTACGAAACTACAAGAATACTTTTTGTGTGAAAGAAAAAAATAAATAAAACTTTATTCAACAATTCGTTTCCTCTGCATCACCCTATATTGCCATTTTGGAGAGTATTACGTAAACACTGTATGTTCGCGAATATGTTGTTTAGGTTCAGATCAAAGCGTAAACAGTGTATCCACGTACGGTGCTGCTGACACAGAACAGCATACATTGTTTACGTATGTAATACTCTCCAAAATGACGCTATAGGGTGACACGGAGGAGGAGAATTGTTGAAGTTTGAAGGAATTGTATATGGAGTTGCTCTTACATAAGATATTGCTCTGGCACAGTGAGTCAATGCTGCACATGTGTGGAAACTCAGATATTTGTGACAGGATTTCAAACTCCAAGCAAAATTTCCTGAGGCTCAGCAGTGCTGAAGAATAGAACATTACGGTGTGAGCGGATTCTGTTACCCACAACACTCTTGGCAAGAGAAGAAGAAAATCACCCACCCCAAATTTGGCAGCTTATACTCGACTAGTGTAGCTTTCCATAGACAGCGTTGCCAATTTCCTTTACATCAATACGCATCTGAGAAGAATTCAAGATGATGTCTGAACTTCAGGACTTGGATTAGCAGCCTCTGGGCTAGTGATATCATTTTTGTTCAATTAGATAGATTAGAATTAGGTGCTAAAAATATTTCTAAGCTTCTTAGGTTGATCCAGAATGAAATTTTCTTTTTTTCTTCTAATCTGGTTCATTTTGGAAGAGGCAATATTACATTTTGAAAGTAGAAAAGTAAAAGTAGGGTTGATAGGTAAAAATGGAACCTAGATTATCCAAATAGCTCCAATCTCATTTGAGGTTTAACATGTACTTTAGCTGTTTAAAGTATTCTCATCAAAATACATTCAGGATGCTTGTAAGGAATAATTCACCCAATAATGAAAATTTAGGATGTAGATGCATTTGGTTTTTCATCAGAACGGGTTTGGAGACGTTTTACTTGTGGATTATTGTGATGTTTTTTATCCACTCTCATTCTGACGGCACCCATTCACTGCAGAGGATCCATTGGTGAGCAAGCAATCTAATGCTAAATTTCTTTGATGCAAAAATCTATGCTAATAAAGAAACCTGGATATTAGTACATTTTCAGCGAATTTTTCATTTTTGGGGGAACTGTTCCTATAAAAAAAAAAAAAATGACTTTTTAACGGTTTGGCTTATCTCGATAACTTAATACAATACACAGTTCACAAAATGTATTGAAGTTTATGGTAAATATATGTATATATATATATATATATATATATATATATATATATATATATATATATATATATATATATATATATATTATTTATTTTTTCTAATTAATTACAAACAACTAGTTTTTGCTAAAATATTAATATTTTAATATAATATTAATAAATATTAATTAAATTAATAAAATATTATTATATTTTCCATTATAAGCGTAATGCATTGCTATTTTGTGTTACTGCCTAAAGAAGTAACTAACTGCATGACTTAGTTACTTTTTATGGAAAGTAATGCGTAATAAACTCTTGCATAATTTTTTCTCAGCTGGGCTGGGCTTGCTGACAAAAATAAATTATATTTCACTCTTATTTGTGCAATAAATCTAAATAAAATACTGATTCTGTTTTTGTGCAAGTGAGATGAGTTCACATTAGTCTAGAACTACAGTAAGCATAATGTTTACACAATGCCTCTGTACTCACTCCCGATTTCTCTCAACATGGAAGGTCTAAGTCTATAAATGGAAAACAAGGTAACTTGCGTTACTTATTTGAAAAATTAACTCGGGTATTTTGTTGTAAATTCAAAACGAATGCATTACTTTACTAGTTACTTGAAAAAAATTAATAATAATCTGATTATGAAACTTGAGTTACTTGTATTGCGTTACCCCCAACACTGATTCTAAAATAATACAATAAAAATTTATCATATATTAAGAATGCTTAGATAAAATTCTGATAAAGAAATAATTTTTGGTGTGTGCACTCACCATGTGCAATCAGTATGTGTTTGGTGAAAGAAATCTGTATTTTGTTTGTTTTTGTTTTTTTTTTGTTGAGTAAGTGCATGTGTTTGTTTATGTGTGTGTTTATTTTTTTTTTCTTTTTCTCCTGTGGCTGTGCTCTGCATGTTCTCTCACTCACAGAAGGGATGTCATTGTGTTTTGTGGTTGACTCTGGCTTATCTTTTTCTGAAGGCTGATTGGTTACTGAGGGAATAAGAGATCTCAGGGTCTTTCTAATATAGACAAAAATGTAGTTCAGTTGTAAACATCTTGGCAACACATTTGCACTTCAGGAAAGAAAAATTTCAAATTGAATATTTTAATATCTCAGTTTTTTTTCCTACACAACAATGATATTAAATGGAGTGCAACATCCGCTTGTCTCTTGATTATTTTTCTCCTGAAAAAAGTAATCTCACAGATGTCGCCTCTAAGTCTTTAAGAACAACATCTCAACAATGTCTCATACTGTAGTCAGATTTGCTTATATAACTATATATGGAATCAAGTCAGTTTCAATTTCATTACAGATTCAAACATTTTTCTTCAAATTGGTCCAAGACCCATGGAGGTATGGAAGCCTATTTCCGCCACTGAAAAATGGTAAGTGTGAATTTTATCTCACAATTCTGACTCTTTATCTCACAATTGTGACTTGCAGTTGAGAGTTTACATCTCGCAATTCTGACATTTTTCAAAGAATTGTGTGATACAAGCTCCCGATTCTGACATTTTTCTCAAAATTTGTTAGATATAAATACACAAATTGCGAGTAATAAAGTCAGTATAATGTGATATAAACTCGCAATTGCAAGAAAAAAAACCCCTCAGAATTGTGAGATAAAAATTCGCAATTACCCTTTTTTTTTTTTTTTTTCAGTGGCAGAAACGGGCCTCCATATTATGGAAGCCCATTTCCACCAAGGAAAACTTTTTTTTTATTTTTTCATGTACAATTCCGACTTTTTTGTTTAAATTGAGTTTTAACTCCTTGTTTTCACCACTGAAAAAAAAAATTAATTACAACTTTTTGTTGCACAAATCTGACCTTTTGTTTGTTTGTTTTTTACTCTCTGTATATTCTATTTCTGTATATACTCTAAATTTTGTCAAAAAAAATCTCAAAATGGAGTCAAGAAAAATCAAACACAGAGCAATACATTAATTCCTCTGGGAATTAATTTGTGCAGTACATTTCAGCCTAGCCTTCTACTGTTTGATTTAACTCAAGATTGTAACCATGCTTCTGTGAAAATTGTCATTTAAATAAATTCCCCCTGTTGGTGAATGCAGGTCTTTCCTGTGTGTTTACTGTTAGATTGATTGAAAAACTTTGGTTAGTAATTCTGTGACACTACATGAAGCCCATAAGCCGCAGCAGCTGTCTCAAACAATTAGAGCAAAACGTTGTGGGGGGGCTTTGCAGACTTTCTGCATCTATGCAAAAACACTGCATTTGCTTGGGTGTGAAACTGAAGTGTGAGCAACAGATATATTGAGGTGGCATATTTAAATTCATCACGCCTGCTTTATACATGAAAGAAGCTGAGACAGAGGGATAGGAACGTGCAGTCTAACATACTTCCCCTCGTCCTGGAGATTTCCCCTCTCACAGCAATACTCATATCTCATGTTTATCTGTCTACTGAAGTGTGATGCAAATCTGAATAGTTTCTTTTTCACAGTTGACTGATCATGCAGTCTCCACTGTCTCTGTTCATTTCTCTTTCATACATGTCACTGATTCTGCCTCACAGCTGTAAATTATTGCTCTTTCTATTTATAACAAAAGAAGCAATGCAAAAATCCTGTCTTCATTATTTTTTGCCTTGTTTTACAGTTAAAAGATCAAACAGCATAAACCTCTCAACATTTAGTTAGATTTATACCTAAAGCAAGTAAAATGCATAATTTACATACCTATAATATTTTTTACAATTTTGTAGGTACAAAAAAAAAAGGTAATTGCGACTTCATAATGCATAAGTGTATCTTTTTTTGTCTCACAGTTTGACTTAATATCTTGCAGTTGTTACTATTTTCATACATGCCACATTCTAAGTCATAACACGACTATATAATGCAGTGTGACTTTAGATTTCTTAGTTTGTGACTTCAGAAATCACAGTGTGATTTTATATCTCGCTATGTGGCTTTAAATTTTGCATTTGCAACTTTATTTCTCATTGTATATCTTACATTTGTGATTTTATTTCTCATGCATGCCACTTTGTATCTTATAACATGACTGCACATCTCACAATGCGATTTTAGGTTTCACAGTTGTGACATTAGAAATCATAATGTGTTTATATCTCGCTATGTGAATTTATATCTTGCAGTTGCGACTTTATTTCTCAAAACAGATTTTCAACTCAGCATTATGACTTTATATCCTGCAACTGGGGCTTTATTTCTCATGCATGCCACTTTCTAACTCTTAACATGACATCAAATCTCATAATAAAAGTTTATACAAGATCTTGCAATGCAAAATCACAATGTGCCCCTATATCTTGCCATGTGGTTTTATATCTTGCAATTTCAAATTTATTTCTCATACTTTTGTCTTTTTTAACTCACAATATGACTTTATATTTCAACTGGGACTTTATTTCTCAAACTGTACATGCCACTTTCAAACTTATATACCAAGACTGTACATCTCACAGTGCGAATTTATATATCACAATTGTGTCTTTAGAAATCATAACCTGACTTTAAATCTTGCAATTATGACTCTTTCACTTAACTGCGACGTTTTAAATTTTACATCATGGCTTAATATCTTGCAATTGACTATATGTGACTTTATTTTTTATGTTAACCCTTATCTCACACTTCTCATTAATCTGTATCTGAACTATATTTTTACTTGAAAATATCAAAACATACATATATATATATATATATATATATATATATATATATATATATATATATATATATATATATCCATATTTATCACAGAATATTATAGTACTTAGTGTTTATCGTTGTGGTAAAGTGAATAATGAAGTGCTGTGAAGAAGCTGATAAGATTATGATTCATTGTTTATGATAACTCAAGCAATGAATCTCCTTCATCTGTAAACACACTATTTCCAAATAAAAATATTCAGTTTGGAAAAGAGTCCTTATTAGTTTTATCTGTGCGAGGATGTTAGCCAAATTGGAACACAAAGTTCTTTATTAGTAAACAGAAATATTGATGTTGCCTTATAAATGCCTATTTTAGTGAAGCGTGTCGTGTTGCAACAGCCAACAGCTTGAACTGCGATCTGGCCCCCGCTGTTTTTGAATGTTTCTGTTGGATTTATCCATCACACATTGAAGTGGTAGTGTTCTTGCCAAGGCATATTTGTAAGACAAACAGACTGAGCAACTGAGTGTTTAGTTGGATTTCCCTAAGGCTGTCCAGACATCAAGACTGCTGCCCTCAGGAGGGGTTTACACATACGCTCTCTCTCGCTTTCCAATGATCTGATATTTATTAGCTTTGCCCTGTCAGCCTAAGGGTAATGGGGTATGTGAATGTGTCTGTCAGAGGTCTGGCCTACTTATTCGCATGAAAAACAAAAGGATAAATCTTATCCTCCACCACCCACACATATGAGCACTTTTCATCACTAAAGACCAACTATAGCTAAATGTGTATGTGTGTGTTCTCTTGCAGTTTGAGTTAGTGTATGTGTGTGTGTCGCTGTTGATCTGTAGCTTTTCCAATATCAAGTGAGCTGCCTCACTGCCTACAGTCTATATAGGCCTTTTAAGGCAACATTCTAACTCCAATGAAACCTAAGTGAGTGATTTGGAACACTTGGAACAAATATTGGTTTCAATAAACTTGATGTCATACACAAAAACATTTCTACTGATACTCAATAGAACACTAGAACAAAAAGGAATCAAAACTATTTCACTGCCTTTTGATATTTAAAAAAAATGTCATTTGGTGCAACCAACATGAACAAAAATGCTAAATTAATGGATGGATGGATTGATGGATGGATAGATAGTATCTATCTATCAGAATAGAAAATAATAGATGTAATGATGCCTTAGACTGGTTTGTATCTCGCAATGCAACATCATGGTTCGCAGTTGTGACTTAAGAAATCACAGAGTGACTTTATGTAGCACAATGTGGTTTTATATTTTGCAGCAGCAACTTTTTTTCTCATAACTGTCTTTTTATCTCACAATATGATTTTATTTCTTGCAATTGGAATTTTATTTCTAATACACACCACTTTCCAACTTATAACATGACTGTACCACTCACAACACGACTATAGATTTCACAACTGTGACTTTATATTCTGCAGTTACAACTATTTCTTGAAATTTGAATTTTGAATTTTTCATATACAGGCTTTATATCTTGTTTAGACCATCCCAACATCCTTTTCAGTATTCTTATCCTAATACTTTCCTCTTAAAGGCTTTGGAGAGAATAAAATTCCACTTCAAATTTGGCAAAAATTTGAAATGACATTAACAGTTAAATTGTCTACCTTTTAAAACAGCTTTCATGTCAAGAGCACAATTTAATGCCTTAAAATGCTGAATATGAAGGGAGTTCACTAGGTTTTGGAAAAGCGTGACGGTGTGTGTGTGTGTGTGTGTGCATTTTGGCCACCATATAAAGTCCCACTTATTAATAATAGATAATGAATATGTGTCCAGAAGTGACTCACAGCGATTTCAGTAAGCAAAACATCAGACTGATCACACACAGTTACTGTATATGAATACATTGGTTCTAGCTCTGACTGGGCTGAAGGAGCATACTGTTGAAATTGCACATTAACTCTGAGTGAGAACAGACAAAATTAGGCTTATTTTATTTGACTCACCATTGCTTTACATTGGATTTCGCTTCTCTGCAAATGAACCAAAGCGCTGGCCTAAACACGGGTTTAATGGCACGAACACTGTTTTAACAAACATTAGTGCAATCTTACAGAGCACTAACTTGAGACCTGGTTTCTGTGTGTGCTAGTGTTCCCGTTAGTAAATCACTGTTTCTACGTGAGGTCAATCTAACCTGCCCATTCTCTCAGAGAGTATCCTCTCGGGACAGAAGAGCTTGTTAGTTAACTATCTGCGCCTCAGGCCTCTCTGGGTAACTGCCTGAACTCATTGTGTGCCTGCCACATATGGTGAAAACATCCATGTGGTGGAAAGTGTGCTTCAACAAAACTTCACATGCATTTGGCATATACTTTTATCCGAAACAGCTTTCACAATTTGAAAATGTGAGCTCCTATGGGGCTAGAAGTTGGCATAGACCTTCTAATTCGATATTACAATGAGATTTAGCTGCGAATTAGATTTTTTTTAAATTGCATGTAGCATTTTATACATTTTAATTCTCAATGTCCTGGATGTTTATCTCTGTGTAACTACTTTAAATATTTAATTATCTAAAAATACTGTTTACAGTTTAAAAGTACTGTTTAAGATCATTTTAAAAGCTAATAGAAAAATGAAAACAATTATGTGTGGTCAAGTATTTTTCAACTGAATTCCTTAAAAAAATACAAATACTGAACAACAAAGAAACACATTAAGCAGTGCGCTTTCAATATGTCACTGGAAAGAGCTTAGGCTGCTAAAGTTTGCCACACAAAAGAGTAGTAAGCAGTGTATTTCTCTATTTCTCTTTCTCAACAATGCTGTTTGATAGTCAGACATACTAATATACTGCTTCAGAAAGACGTTTTTTATTGTATCAATAATTTTATCATCATTTTATTAGCATTTAACAATCTGACAGACAGATTGTTATATTGTGGATTATCACAGAACAATATCCAGGCACAGGCTTTTGAGATCTGCTATTTCAGGTCAGGAGTGAGATCAGATTACAAACACACACATTTTACCCCTTTCTCGTGGGGTTTGAAGTTTAGATGGAAAAAGTATGTGGAAACTTCTCACTAAGACAAATGTGTGAGATGGGTGTGCACCTTTTAAACACAAACTTAGAAGCCCCTTCTCACCCGCGTGAAGGTCAGAGGTCAAAGGGTACATATGTGCATTTCAGTCCATCATCTTTGGACAGCTGAACCTGGCTCCCCCTCAAAGCATAGACCCTTAGAGGAGGTGTGTGCATGTGTGTGTGTGTGTGTGTGGTATGGAATCTAGTGAGGTACCATTACTCCTCTGATCCTGGGCGAAAAGCCCCCTCAAGGGAAAACAGTGCGGTTGGGTTAAAGGTAAACTCAAAGGTTAGTGACGTTGAAAGCATCTAACTGATTGCGGAATGTGGTAATTGTGCTGTGATACTTTAGGGGTTAAATTTTTTGTGTGCATTTATATCTATAAATTCCTTAAACACTAATAGTGTGGGTGGATGGACTGACTATCCATCAAACCAGCACGTCTATGCTGTAGCCAACATCAGTTAAAGGGATAGTTTGCCTAAAAATGGGAATTTTGTTATCTTTTACTCACCCTTGTTTGACTTATATAATATGTGAACCATATATATTAAATAAATAAATATATGAAGTCATATCAATTGCATACGAAAACAAAATTGGACCACATTAACTTTCGGAATATCTTGTTTGGTCTTTTGCGGAACTATGTGTGAACTAGAATAGTATGCCCAAACATGGAAATTCTGATTTCATGCTTTAAGAAGGATGCAAACCCACCATAAAATTTGCATAGAATTGACCCATGTGACTTGTGATTGTTGATTCTCTCTATCCCTTTTCCCATGTTTTTCCTCCCACTATCTTCCTCACTCCTGTGGTGAGTCCTTCCTCCAGTCGGGAGCAGAGGGACAATCTGTGGGTCAGAAACAACAGACTCCATCTGAGAGAAAAATAAACTTGTCGTTTTGTTATGTCTGCTCTGTTGTGTATTGTCACAGCAACGACCTCTCGCTCCTCTGTTGTCTGATGCTCTTCCAGTTCGTCTTACCCGTGTGAAAAGACGTTTCGACAATCTATTTTTGACAGTGGTTGACACCCTACGGTTAGCCACTAGCCACTTTTAAATCTAGACTCAAAACTCATCTGTTTAGCTGTGCATTTATTAAATGAGCACTGTGCAATGTCCGAACTAATTGCACTGTATTATGTATTATGTATATTATGACTCTATTTTATGTAAAATCATTTTCTATTTTTAACTGTCTTAAATTAATTTTAAATAATTTTTTAATCATTTTCAAAGTTTTTAAATTCCTTGTTTTATTTTTCATGATTACGTATTTTACTTTCTTTTATGTAAGGCACTTTGAATTACCATTGTGTATGAAATGTGCTATATAAATAAACTTGCCTTGCCTTGCCTACGGTGACTATCACCACTGTGACAAAAAGCATGAAACTATTCGTTTTGGTTATCTAAGACAGTTTGGAGTGGGGTCAGAATTATAGCTAAGGTCTATGTGAGAGAAAGAAAGAGAAAAGTTCATAATTTGACTAAGAAAAAAAGGGTTCACCCCAAAAAAAAAAAAAAAAGACAAAATTCAGCAAATTTTGTGAATCCTTTAATCATTTATCGTCATGTCCATCCAAACCTGTGTGACTTATTTCTTCTGTGGAACACAAAATGAGAAATGTGGAAAAATGTACCGGCTCTCTTTTCAATATAATGAAAGTGAATGGGATTCAGGCTGTTAGGATAGAAAATTACAGAAATATCATACAATTTATACGATTCATGTGCTTCATTCCAGGTCCTCTGAAACCATGTTAAAGCTTTGGAAAAGTGAGGAACAAAATGAAAGTTCCCACGTTTTCCACCATCTCTGATGCTGTGCATTAAACAGTCTTCTTAGGTTCAAACATTGTGGAAAATGTGGGCTACTGTACCTTTAAGGCCTCTATATGTAAATGACGGTTCAGCTAACAATTCCCATGGTGATAACAACACCAAGTTTGTGAATACTGAACAGACACTGATAGTTAGACATGAACGTAACCATGACACAATCTGAGGTGACCTTCTCAGTAGACCATCTTAGACCAGCTAAAACCAGATATGCTACCAGTTTAGAATGGGTTATCCAATAGGGAACATAGTAGATTGAATTTTTGACTTCATAAACACCAAGAAAATCTGTTTCCAACTATATGGCCCCTTTAAAACAAAGACCTGAGCATGCTGAACATCTCCCCAATAATGCAGAAAGAAATTCAGTGTGTTCTTCACGCTGGCACTCTTCCTGTACAGACTTCACAAAGTCTCCAACACCTCTCTAATAGTCACTGTATGTTGGTGCTTCTAAGCCGGAGGTTGCTTTGACATTACTTTGGTAATCCAGCTTTATTCCTCTTTTTAAAAGCTTGTGTTTCACATTGGCTCTGAAAGGATTCCTCCCCACAGACATTCTCTCGTCGGAATGTTCCTGGATTTGAGCCAATGGAGCACATTCTTTTGGCCAGTTATGTGCCATGTTGTCTCCCACTCTTTCCAGATCACACCATCTCTAATGCCATCCTTCCTCTCACAGACAATACGGCTTTCACCCAGTTTCAAACCTTCACTCCATTACTATGACCTGGTCATGCACCGATTCAGAGTGAGTTCAGTTGTGGCTGAGAGGGGTCAAAGGTCAACAACAGAGGAGGAGACGCTAAGGGTCAGGGTGGTCGTGAAACCAGGAGTGCAATACACATTAACTTTTAAGTGTCACAACTAGCCTAGTAAGCTTCAATGAAAGTGGCTGATTTGAAAAAAAGCCTTGATAAAACTCAAACTCATGTGAAAAGCACAAGAAAAAATAAAAAGCTTAAAATAGTTTGCAGGTTGCAGCAAGTCACACAGCTAGCCAGGCTGGGAAACCAGGCAAGACCCACAAAACACTACCTTAGCCAGTCTGAAAGACCAGCTGAAACCATCTAAAATCACTTAAATCAGCTAAGACCTTGAAAACAAGCCAGTTGAAGATGTTTTTTTTTCTTTCTTTTCAGCAGGACACAATATAAGCTTTTAATAAAGACTGATGTTAGCATATTGCTAAGCTAAAAAGCTAACAACACAATACCCCTTACGAAAATTAACCATGGTTTTATTGTAGTAAAAGTGTAGAAACAATGGCGTTTTGATTAATATTTGAATAACCACACTTTTACTGCAAATAGCATGGCTATTGTAGCAAATCTATGGTTCATTTGTGGTTTCCAGTGTTTGACCATTATAACCATGGTTTTTTGGTTTTATTTGTAGTAAAACCATGGTTATTTTCATAAGGAACTCAAAGTACAAAAATACATCTCTGATTGCACACATAAATCACAGAGACTGTCTATTTGACATGCGTGTTTTCTTCTGGAAAAGTGTGTTCTCTTCTGTGATACGTCTCTAAAACGTTTCCTGTCAGATGTTAAATATACATTTAGAAATTCATCTTTAAGATGTTTATGATTTCAGGGTCGTTCACACAGAACATGTTTTTTGCATTCAAAACCTGGAGACACAAGCCAGGGGAATGGAATAAAGCCAAGGTCTTGAATCACGATGAACTTCTTTTACCCCTCTTCTAATTTACTGAGCTTATCATAGTGCATTCTGGGATGTTCTTGATCTATGATTCAAACATGCATTTCTGCCTTAGATTTTGGCCAAAACAAAGTATCTTACTGTTTAAAAACCGCCTTCACGTTGAGAGCTACAGTATGATGTTGCCTAAAACTGTTGCATAGATGGGCAGCTCACTTGGTTTTGGAGCAGAACTAAGCTGTAAATTTCTTCCTCAAACCCTTGAACTCCCTAATATAATATTGTTTACCAAGTCGACTCATCAAAGCCTTTCCAGCTTACGCTGTGAGAAATTATCCTCTTAAGATTGCCTCAGGAAAAGGTCAGGGGTGAGGCGCTGAAGAGGGGGATATGGAGCATATAAAATCATTATGTGACTTACTACCAAGCCAGATTTATGAGCACTCATTGATCAGAGCCTAGCGAGATGCTAAGGGCTTTGGTCAAGCAGCGGTCAGGTTACTCTCAGCCCGCATTTGGCCCTTTGTTTAGATTCTTCAAAGTATGGCCCTGGACTTTGGAGGCTTTGGAGATTTTACATCATTCTTTTTGTTTGACAAAAATTATTTAGTGTTCTCCTGTGACATAGAGACAAGATTGGAGATAATCATGGAGCAGTCTCTTGTAAGTAGAGTTTGAAGGGAAGGATTTTGTTTACAGGCATATGGATGGGGTTTTGCTATCATGGGGGTTGTGGGATAAGATTAGGTGCTGTTAATACAATGAGAGTAAGACTGGATATGTAGGGGGTGGGCCGCTGACCCGATTGTTGCAGATGTAAGCAGTTGGCAGCATGCCCGTGTGCCATGATGTCACCCTTCAGCCCAGCAGAATTAATTTCTGCTATACTGCTTAATCAGAGGCAGGCTAAAAGCCTCTGTGATGCTGTAGGATGCTGTTTGGAGGGTCTCTTGGGAAGCCCAAGAGGCAGTTCAAGACCTGTTGAGTGTTGTGCTCTGTAAAAGTGCACATCCATATATGTTATACCAGCCTTTGAGTGAGAGAGTCCGTCTGCTTGTAAGTTTAGGCTGCCCTTTTTCTTGGCCTGTGTTCTATTTTGCATGCCACACACCTCAGTGTGAGGATCGTGCCGTGCTTAATATAGTTCCGCTGAACCTTGTTTGTGCAAAGGCTTGTCTGTTCCTTGTCCTCGTATAACCTCTGGATGGATCCCAGGAAAGGGTTATGTTAGGACCCCTTGGACTTCCTGTCCCACCTAAAACAATGTGCATTCCAGGAGAAATAGTCGGCATCTTAGTGAATTATGTTTGTGTGAATGAATCATTTTTGTGACTTGTTTATTTGTTTTGTTTTGTTTTTCAAAAATTGAGTGATTCATTTGGAAAATGACTGATCTGATTGCAACGGATGCTTCAAAATGAACAGCACTCAAGCTGAGCACAACAGATACTTTTTAAAAGTTTTAAGAGATTTTTAGTATTGTTTATTGTAAATGCATATAATATGTAAGTTAATGATTGTTCCAGCCAAATTGTGAATTATGGCTGAAAAAAAAAGAACTCGTATCTGCGATCTCATTAATCTCAATTACAGTGGGTGTAAAAATTTAACTGGATCACATAAAATACAATAAATAAATACATTAATTACTTTCAATTAATCATGATAAAGAGTTATATTTGCAGAAGCAGACATTTATTAAAACATGTTTAAAGCATGTAAAATGTCATGTGACATCTGGAAACACATGATGACATATATGAAATGCTGAATTGCTTTTTTGAAGCAGTTCATTGAAATGACCTGTAAGAAAGAACTGGTTTGCAGAAATGAGTTAAACTTTACATTACTGCACGTACGTATGTTTCACTATAAAGCTATACAACTGGTACTGACAAATTATCTTTTGTTACAAACAAACAAACAAAAACTTACTATTGTTCAGAGAAATGTATTATTTCAAATTTTACAGCAAAATAGTTTTTAAATATAAAAAGATTTTTCAAATAAATGCTGTTCTTTTGAATTTTCTATTCATCAATCCTGTAAAAAGGATCCATACAATTATTAAGCAGCACTATCAACATTGATAATAATAATAATAAAAAAATCTTGAGCAGCAAATCATCATTTTGGAATGATTTCTGAAGGATCATGTGACACTGAAGACTGGAGTAATGATGCTGAAAATTACACACACACACACACACACACACATATATATATATATATATATATTCAAAAACAAAACAGTTGTTTTAAATTGTAATAACATTTCTCAGTGTGTGTGTCCTGGTATTTAAAATTATTCCTAGTAAAAAATGATGACTGTCATACATTTTTTAACTATTATTATTATTATTATTATTATTATTATTATTATTATTATTATTATTATTATTATTATTATTATTATTATTAACAACTGTGATTTTACCACCCACTAAAATTACAATCAGTGCAACAATAGTTACAAAAAATCTTGTCAGGCATATTTATAACAAGAATCATTAAAAGACATATTTAAAGACTGCAGTGCAGCCCCAAAATACTGAATAATTGTCATTTTAAATCTTTCCCACTATCTTTCAAACCATTACGTTTTACCCATTTGTCAGCTAGAAATCTTTAATCATTTAAAATATGATACAGTTTAGTATGATCACTCTATCCTTAATATATTTTAGTAAATACAGGTCAGAATACATGTTGTTTAATTTTTACATAAATATATCTGTTAGGCTGAATGAAAATGGAACATTATTTCACCCATATTTTGACATTTAATTTTCACAAAAGTGATTTGAAACATTAAAGTAAACACTTTACTCATTTTTAATTAAAATAAATATTGTAAATTTACTTGATGCAGTCTTCCAGGCCTTACAATTTTCTGATATTTCTTAGTTTTCCATTATGGTAACCCTGTGTTAAACAAGCCTGTTTATCAGTATCAAGTTCAGCCAGAGTCAACTTCTTCAGGTAGGCAGCCCACCTCTCCCACCGGGAGAGAAGAAACAACAAAGAAAGACAGAGTTCAAAGAGAGAAATCTTGAAGTGAACAGTCACAGGTCAGTGGACATGCAGAGTATCAGACTGAAAATGGCCCAAGAGCATTTCACAGCACAGACACACACACACACACGAGTGAACACGCTCCTTTTGCCGAATGTAGATGTTTATTTATGAAGGGGTTCTTTTGAAAGGTCTGCTTTTGTCTCACATCCTCTCCATCATAAGATCAGAGCGCTGTACTCGACCCCCTCTCGCTCTGGATATCTGGCAGTGCTGCGAGTGTGTGTTTGTGTGTGTGTGTAACAGCCCACAGTGAAATGTGAGATGGAGATGCCGTTTTCTATTTCAAGGTTGTAATCTCAGCCTGCACTCTTATGTGTGTGTGTGTAAGAGAGAGATTTGGCCATGAAGTCTTGGTTACTTGGTGTTCATTTCTGTTTTTTGTTCAACTGAGCCATGTGGTAAATTAGCATTTGACCTGACTTCTCGTTCTTTCTTTCTCCCCCTCTTTCTCTCCTTCACCACTCAGCAGTTGACCTCTACACAACACTAAAAGCTTAACCTGAGACTGTCAGCGATGGTACATTGTACAGGTCTGGCGAGTCGTAAGTGCAATGTACTGTCTGTGTCTGTGCCCTTTTGACAGTTAATGGGATAGTGGACAGACGTTTTTGCATTTAGACTTCATTTTTGAAGAAAAGGGGGAACTACCGAATTCATAAGATGGTATAAAAAAGTTGTCATTTTAATGGTAAAAGGCTGTAAAAATGTTAATTAGTTTTTAGTATTAATTAGTTAACGGTAAGTTCTCTTATGCTATATGGTGAAGAACTGTAATAAATCTAATGGGACATTTAATTTAAGGTGAAAAACGTAAATTGATATTCCCAGAATCATCTGTGTGACATTTAACATTTGATGGTTTTTCACTGAAATAACTATTTTTCTTCTTATTTTGTCGGTGTAACGTGTACATTAGGGTTTTATATTACACCTTGTTAAATTAATGTTTATTGCATTATTTTGTATGATACCATAATGGAGTTTTGTATTGGTGTGCAAGACACTGTGCGTACCTTCAATATATTAGTATTGACCTCAGCTCTTGAAAAAAGCTATTTGTGAGGAATTTTTATTTATCATGTGGCTTTCACTGTTTTTAAGGTTGTTGTCAGTTTATTATAAGGGTACAGAATAGATTTTATTTTTTCAATTTTTTTTTTAAAGTTCATTATAACCATATAATATAATTATAAAATTGTAAAAATTAATGTTTTAATTAAAATTAAATGTTTTTTATTTATTTTCTTTATTTTTCTAACTTTTTTGTTTGTTTGTTTGTTTTGTTTTGCAGTATTTTTTTATTTTTATATTTTTAGAATATATAATGCTGCATATTTAGAAATAGTTTATATATATATATATATATATATATATATATATATATATATATATATATATGTATATGTATATGTATGTATAGTTTAGAGACTAAATCTTCTTAATTTAAGGATGTACTTATTTAAAAAAATAATTCCTAAAGATTCCTAGAATTGTCTATTTATTTATTTAATTAGTTAGTTAGTTAGACAGTTAGTTAGTTAGTTTTTTATTCTAAAAATGCCTACAGTTTTCTTTAAAAAAAAATAGATTTAGTTCTGCAGTAAGTCATTATAGTATCATATAAAAAATTGTACAGTTTAGTACAATATATCTATTACAGTTTACCTGACCTTTTTGAACGCCCTTCATTTGTTAAAAAGTTTATTTATAAGTATTTGCAAAACTAGTTATACTGTGTAATCAAGCCTGAGTAACATGAGAACATGAGTACGTGAGAAAATAAATAAATCATTAGAACGTAATGTACTCATGTACATTTGTGTATGTTAATGAGTGTTTGAGTAGTTACAGGTGAATCAATAACATTAACGATTAATGTTCTCTATCTCTCTTTTGTTTATCCTGTCGTCTATTTATCCAGTCATATCCAGACTCAGTCACCATAAAGAGACTTTAGCATCTTATCACGTCTCTTGTATGCCAGTGTACAGCATGTATTTCTCCTACCCACCCTAGAGACCTGAATAGATTGTGTGTGTGTGTGTGTGTGTGTGTGTGTGTGTGTGTGTGTGTGTGTGTGTGTGTGTGTGTGTGTGTGTGTGTGTGTGTGTGTGTCTGTTTGAGATTAAACCCAATATGACTGCATCCAGACCACAGGTGTAGTGTAGCAAAGCTCAGATCAGTTTGCAGAGGTTACAGATCCGTTTCAGATAACCCTCTTCACCCTGACCATGACACACACACACACACACACACACACACACACACACCTCACTCCAGTACTGTTCAGTCACTGTCATATTAAATCATGCACATGGAATCAGAAGTACATTTTGTTGTTTTCAGTAACTAGTATTTAGGATTGGGAATCAGCCTGTGAAAGACATACTGATCAGCCACTGGTCTGAATACTCAATGTCTATTAGTAGCATAAATTTTTTTTTCACTTTTCTATGTGTTACAACTAAAGAAATACCCTGTGCTCAGACAAATACTAGTGATGCGCTGAAATTTTTTTGATCTTTTGTTTTATAAAAATATCAAGAAGTATCTTTATCATGACTGGCTAATGAACCATGAACAGCATAACTGAGTTAAATTCCACAGTAAGCCAAATTTAAAAACTAAAACTTTATTTTTAGTTTTTAGCTAAATGAAAAATTTTATTTGGAAATCGGTTTCAGTAATAGTAATGAGAATAATAATAATGTTGGTTTAACACTAACCAAACGATGTACACTCACATAAGATGATTCTGTCATACGACTGACCTTAAGAAGTTTTATTCTGCTTAAGGGTGGTCCCTCCTCATGTTGAGATCACATGACCAGCCATATATTTCAGGGAATAATGCTGCCTTCACGTGCTATCAGAATTATCATAAATACAAGTTTCCTAATTGAAAATCCTAATTCCTAATTCTCAAGTCATATTTACTACTGGGAAATTCAGAAATAATTTTGATACCAGAGTTTCCGAGTTGGGCGGGCCATAAACTTTAAACATGGTGGGCCATTAAACTTTAAACTACACAAGTGGGAAATAGGAAATTTCCGATAGCATGTGAAGGCGGCATTAGTTTCATGTTGTCAGGTAAACTACTGTATGTCAAATGAACATGTACGATGATGAAGGGTAACAGTCTTTATTAAATCCACAGGTAAGTAATCCACAAAGGAAGACTGGAGACACACGTAGCATTGACGAGACCAGACAAACACAAACTGAACAGACTGGAACTTAAATGCACAGACCAAATGAGGATAATTAATGAAACACACCTGAACCAAATGACATAATGAAGGGGAGACAGAAACTAGGTCAAAGGACACTTATCATTTCTTATTTTTGCATCCGCGTATCCTTTCCTCGCTACCTTTCCTCGTGTCTTAGCTCCACCCCCTTAGGATATGAGGGAAGGATGCAAGAGCAAGGAATCAAATTATAACCATTGGAATATTCTAGACCACTCAAGTGTCACTTAAAATTGTCATCAGCTACACTAAAGGGATTTGCCCATATGTTGTTGAAGCTTGTTATTTAAGGCATTCATAATAAATATTAATAAGGCAAGATGCCCTGCTGAAATATATGACATGTATGGTTTACTTAAACTGCAAAGATAAAATATAAATGTAAATAATTATGACAGATGTGAAGGGGGAGGAGAATTTATATGTACGTCAGTTTTTCACCGAAAAAGGCTTCCACAAGCATACGCTGTATGTGTATCCTTGCTCATGACTCCTCAGGAAGCCTCCTCACGCTGCAGTTAGAGAATTGAGATGTCCTACAAGATGACTGAGTTCGATTGGTTTCCAGGTCATAGGATGGAGGACGGAGGAGTGAGGAGACAAAGAGGGATATTGAGAAGCACCCAAGGAGGGAGAACAGGGAAACACAACGACAAAGTCCATAACTCGTGACACATGTAGCCAGATGTTCAGACTGAAGACAGACACCATCGCAGCTTTCATTGGTCAAGGTCTGCCCAAGAGGCCGTCTGACAGACATGTAAAGCAACCAATCACAGTTCACTTTGTTCACCATTATGTTTAGAAGCAAGAAAATGTATGTGAGTCAATGTCCCTGTCGGCGTATGCAACCGATAAATAATTGAATCAAGAATGCTGTCTTCAGTTGTCAAGATACTGTGTTGTGAACTTCACATACAAAATCCAGTGTTTACTTCATCCTGATAAGCGATCATTAGCTGTGTTTCCATTACCCTTCAAATTGTGCAAACTGAAATTTCGAATTGAAAATACGGCCAATGGAAACACGTCAAATTTGAAAAAAATTCCCCCAATTATTTACACTGCACACGCTTAATGCAGCACATTACAGCTCCAATTTGGCCACCGGAGATGATTGTGGCCACTCCAGTCAATTCTTGTGTTTATATACGTAAAGATACATGCCTATGTCTCCTTTAATTAAAAATAATGGCTAGTGCAGTGGCTGCGATATACGGTAAAACCTACCAACATCCGTCGATATGACTTATCGCGAGAGGAAAATATTATGTTTTAGTCGCAAAACACTGGTTAACACTGGTCGTCATTGTTTTATCGCAGTACTTTTATCGACATTTATAAAATATTACAAAAGTTTTGCACAAATCTGTAATGGAAACCAGGCTACTGTCACAGTTGTAGACACAATAGAGTTTCCATGTGGACTGTTAACGAATGCTACACGGCTCCCTTGAATCCTATCGAATTCAATCAATCAGATGACAACTTTGAAACTCCAGATGTGTTACCCATTTTGTGTGCCATACATCAAGCATTCAGCCAACAGCGCATAGGTTTATTATCTGAGGCTGGGACTAGGAGCTTTATAATACCTAGAGAAAACTATCCGTTAGCTTTTCCATTTGTGTTTTCATTCCGCTCTCACAATGGGTGCCATGTTGAGATCACATGACCAGCCAAGCGTTACAATTGACACTTGGAAGGGAGATTGATTGACAGGCGATCTGACCAATCATGACGCAAATCAATCATTTTGTTAGACAAACAAATCAGACATGAGAGTAGATTTAACATTGGTGAACTTGAACTTTAAAAATGGTATGTTTATTGACGTATTTCTGCGATTTAAATAAAATATATGCTATGATGTTCATTCTTGTTTATTATATGCTCTAAGTAAATGTAAAAAGATGATCTGTCACGACTACATAAAAAAAGTCTTTGCAAAGGGTCAATTCAATTAATGAATAAAAACTTAATTCATCCACACCAACAGATAACATTCTAGAAAGTATAACATTTCAGGAAGACAACTAGTATTGGAATGACTCACAAGCATCATATGTTATGTAACTGAAAGGACCAAATCAATTATTGGGAAATAAAAACAACTAGATATAGCAGTTACTTTTAAAGTTACTTAGTTACCTTTAAAAGCGATTTCCTCAAAAATGAATAAGTAAATAAAAACCTAAAACAAATAAATAAAAGGCAGTCAAGTTTCCCTGCTGTTCCTCTGTTTCCTTGTCCTGTTTATGAAATAGTTGTGGGGAAACCCATGGAGAGGGTTCCTGATCATAACAAAGCTTTCACACTGCGCTGGAATGATGTGCTTATGCTATTAGTGAAGTTCAGCCAGGTGTCTTCCCTTTGCAGGAAAGTACAGCCTACAACACAGACTTTTTGAGGAACCACAAAAACCAATATTAGGTGAAGGGTTGCATTAACTTTTCTCACCTATTAGCTTCTCTTTACTGAAAGCTTACTGGATAGGATTGGCATTTGGGGTTGACCTCTAAACTTTAACGCCCTAAGTTCCAGAAGGGCTTCTGCTCAGGCTCGCCCCACTCTTGTGGCCATGGCGGTTGTTCTGTAGGAGGTTGTGAGGGATTCCCAGTGAGATGTCGCTGTTGTCCCCGTCGTGATCTTTTGTCCCCCCACCACTGGGTGGTCGATTTCTTCTCAGTTGTGGCTTTTTCTTCCTACATGCGACGGCGCTGTTGTTTCTCTTCCTGTAAGTTCATCTTTCACGTGTTTCCCCCCAGTACTTCGCTTTGTCTTTCTCTCTAAGTCTTCCGATCTCTGTCTTTCTCTTGAGAAATGGCCTAGTTGTTCTTTATCCCCCACATGTGTCTTTGTGGCTTCTAACCCAGACAAGGGTTAGAGATGGAGTCCTCTAGGGTTTGTTTTTCAGTGACCTTTTCTTTCTGCCTAACGGGAACATTATTGATTAAAAAAACAACACTTGCCAAGTTCAGATTTCTAAGCCGTGTCTGAGCATCCAATGCTAAAATCAGAAAGCCTCTATGACAGTTACTGTTTTGTTACTTTGGCACAGACATACAAAGCCACTCATGACTGCATCAAAGACCTTCTTGCTGAATACCATCAATATTTAGCAAACCAAACAGAGAGTTTTTGGAAAGTCTACCAAATGGTAGCAATTTGAACATCTTAAAAGAGCTAACTTTGAATGGTTTCTCACAACACCACTCATATAATATCTTATGAGTAATACTTAAAATACTTTGCTTGTTTCCTGGAAAACAAAATGTTAGCGTATGCTAAAATGCTAATTCTGGTCACAATTATACAGCTCCTGCTGAGAGGATAAACTCATTGTGAATCAGAAGGAAATTGATGTAAAGACGGGCATTTTCTGACCATGTATAAACTGAGAATACTTGTGACAGACGATTGTTTCATAACAATATATCACATTGACATAAAAATATATAGCCTACACGTATTGGCATTGATAAATTGTTTGACAAATATGTTAATGCAAACTATGGACTGATTTTCCATGTTGCCTATGTGTAGTTTACATGAAATATGTTTCATTTAAAGTCCATGTACACCTTTTAAACAGGATTTTTTTTTTCCATGCAGCTTGTATGACCTTGTATTAATTGAGAAACTATGCATTTGTTATTGACACATATTTGTAAAAAAAGAAATTCCATTTAATCATTACAAATTAACCCTTAAAGTTACTAACCCTAAAAATCCCCCCATAAAATGCATGTATTAGTCACAGAAGACCTATGTGAAATTTAGAAGCTTAAAAGCTTAGAAGTTTTTTTTTTTTTTTAAGGAAAATGTTTGTAGTGATTCATTTATTAATATAGCTATTATTAATTAGCTGGTATGTATTATTCAGCTATGAGGAGTTTGACACACATTTATTTTCATTTTTGAAAATGTAGTATGCATTTGCCAGAAGCTTTTTAGGTCATGCAAGACCTACAAATGTGAACTAACTAAATAAATAAATAAGCAGGTCACAAAGACATCTTCAATGAGACACATTATGTAACTCAAGATTATTGCAAATGCAATCGATTATTGCAAATGCCATTTTTTTTACTCCCATTCATGTTTTATTGTTATATTTGACAATTATGTTCATGCATTCATTTACATATTAATTTAAGATCTTGATGTTGATAAAAAAAAAAAATCCCTTGGACTACCCCTATAAAACATGTTTGATCTTATGGATCAATCAATAAACCAATTAGAACCCTTTTTTTCCTAAAGACAAAAACAATAACTAAATAAATATATATATATATATTTTTTTAAAGTGTTTCAGTTTTAAATATATTGACCATTGTGGTTCTGCTTAATTGCTTCATGCAGTAGCATAGAATAACTCCATTTAACAGTGTAAAAAGGATATGCACAGAAATGTGCAAATTCAAGAAAAATCAGTCTGACACTCATACGCTCTAGCATCTTCAGAACTATAGAAAAAGCAAAAAAGGTGATGCATGCGAGACCACAAAGCAAAATGCAGATGGATGTATTTTTGTGTGAACGGTGCATTGGGAAAGACCACTAACCCACAATGTGCTCTTCATATATGACATTTACGCATTCGATGTCTTTTCTCTTTCGTTTCTGGTCTTTCTCTAGCACTTACTCTTCTGAGGTTGATGCACAATGGAGTCTGCTCATTCACATGGGGGAGAAAGCGATACACACGCAGCGGTGCACACCAGTTTCACACAGACAATAGAATATGAAGATCATTTCAAGAAATGCATCATTACTGGACACTCATTGCAGTACATAGTGTGCATGTTCTCCTCCTTTGCACTGAGACAGAGAGTCAAAATCTCACTTAAACTCACTTTCCACATGTACATAAGGATCAAAAATCTATACTCCATACATGTGTGAGCGGAAGTGTGTGTGCATGTGTTCATGTGTGTATGTGAAATCCCATTAGCAGGAGGATGTAACCTTTACCCATAACAACTCTCACAACTGCTTTTCACATTTGTTTCGAATGTGGGAGGGACTATCAGTGGCCCACTCTCTCACTTCCTCTGGTTCAGAGGAGTTAATCCCACTCTCCTCTCAGAACAACCCCTCCTTTCTTAACAAAACAAGCCCATCAGGCACCTTTGAAATCCAGCCATTTTCCCATTAAGGCCATGTGATGGAAAAGCTGTTGATTTTCCTGATTGGATTTAGCCCCGTGAAACCGATCCTGGAGCATGTGGCTCAGCGAGGAGAAAGTTTGAATGAAAGAGGAAACAGAAAACGAAGTCCACTTTATTCTCTATAGCGTAGTCTGAATGTGAGCTGACATTAACGGCTCCAGAACTGGACCTCTGCTGTGCACTTGAAAGGGTGGCCGAGAATCTCAGCTGGATCAAGTTGGGTTCTCTACAGTAGTTTTGAATCAAAGCATTTCTTGTTAATCCTCTCGTTTCACCTGGAGGACCTGGATTAGGCATTTCACATTTGATTTTGGAAGATTTTGGAAAATTATATAGCGGTGCTTTTTTTCTTTCTGTTATTTATAGACAAACTGACAAGCCAATACCGACATAAGCGAGTACAAAGAAAGTACAGAAAAACATCAAATGAAGGGTATTTGAACACAAAACCACATTTGGTTTTCAACCATTAAAAATGGGTAAAATTCAGTTTGGACATGAAGACATTGAAATTTGCATATCTTTGGGATTGAAATATATAGGGCCTTAAAAATGGAAGACGACGAAGGAAAAGTTTGTTAAGGGAGTTTTGTTGTGTAGAAATTTGCAGTGTCATTGATCTGTTAGGGAATGAATGAGGGATATGTGTTAGATGAGTTTATTTATTATTGTTTTACCACTTAAGATGTAGTGACATTTACAGTTGTTCAGCTATTTATTGGGGAGAAAGCCAGTTATTTCGATAGGAATGCACGAACCGGTGAAAGATTTACACTTGATTTCGCAACTGGTTCAAGATGGTCACACAGAAAGCCGCTTGGTTTGAAAGTGACTTCTGTGTGAACTGTGTTTCACAAGTCGCTACAGTATTGACAATAGACAATGGATCTTTTTTATTTGTTGTTGCAAAAACTAATGTGACAGCACAGTGTTATGTTAACTTAGCAACATGCCAACATACTGTATCTTACCTGTTTCACGTGAGCAGTGCTATTTTTCTATGCAGCTGGTGCTAGAGCATTCCAAATCCAATTCATTTATGAAGTTCAGTGCCTCTTAGTTGCTGCTTAAAGAGTCATTCACACTAAACACGTACTTGCATTCAAGAACAGCCAGGAATTTTAAGACTATTTTTCAAAGTTGAAACATAAACTTGATGTAAGTTACTGACAAAACAAAGAGACGTGACGCAACGGCCAAATATGGCCATCTGATACATAGACTGGACTTAAAATATAGTGCAGATGGAATGTGTGAAAGCAGCACCTTATATAAACAGCAAAGTGGGTTTTTAGACCAGAGCTATTGTCTACACCACAAATTTTTGTTGAGTTATTTTGTTGACTCAGATCAAAGCTCCCTTTCACTCCAGTACCCATAGATTTGAACTAGTGCACTCTAAATCTCACATCTGTCAGCATACCGTTCAAATTAAAAAGCTGACACTTGTGATTTTGTACCCACAGAGCTGTTATGCCACAAATGCACCACATCTGGATATTAGATCCCAGACAAAACACATTACAGATGGGATTTTACGTTTTCCCCTCGCGTTCCCCTCCTTGTGGGAGAAGAGGTCGAGGATTTTGATGGACAGCTGTAATCTCCACTGAAAATATTTGATCAGTGATGGCCAGTCAAAACATAAAGAGACATAGTCTGGAGTTTTGATCTGACATGGTTTCAAACCGCTCACCACAGTATCCACTGGTACCCACAATAACCAGCGCTTGATAATACAGAAAACAAGTTAGATCAGCAGATTTTAACTCTATGGCATGGTACGGTTGGGTCTTTTCGACCTGTATACGGCTATAAAATTGAACAATGTGCCCACTCAGCAAGCATAAACCACAGGCTTCTGATGCACAAAACGAACCCTCTATTTATCATTTATTACTGGCTTATATAACAGTGTACTTTGCTTACTTTCTCCGGCCGTGTTTGCTATTTTAAAGAGGTATAGTGCTGTCTCACTCTGTCTCTGGCAAGGTAGTACTCCTGATAAATCACAGGTTCAAGTGCCATGTTTAATCTATAAAATGCAACCACATGTGCATCTGTGCTTATAGGCGGGGATACGGGCCGGATTAGTTCATTATTCTCACAGACGTCTCAGAATGGTGATAAGGACGGGAAATGGAGACACAGGTATCTGGGTCAGATCTACCATAAAAGCTGTCCAATAATAACAGCTTGGCCAAATTATACCCTTAGCTAATGTCACACACCTGCGCTAAAACCATGCTGAACACATGACCTGCTTTGCTATTTTAAAAAAAAAAGGCTTTAAAACTAACATAACAATAAGGGGACATGACAGTTGTGTCATGTGAACATTTTTACCAAGTGTACACTATAGGTTTTAGTAAAGTAAAATTTTTAATGTTTTTTAAAGACAGCAAGCCTGCATTTATTTGATCCAAAATACAGCAAAAGCAGTTAATGTTGTTAAAAAAAAACTATTTAAAATAACTGCTTTCTATTTGAATATATTTGTGATTAAAGCTGAATTTTCAGCATCATTACTCCAGTCTTCAGTGTCATATGATCCTTTAGAAATCATTATAATATGCTGATTTGCTGCTCGAGAAACATTTATTATTATTATTATTATTATTATTATTATTATATTGGGAAAAGGAATTATAGAAATTATTAAATTTATTTAGCAATGATGCTTTAAATTGATCGACTACTAGCTGTTTTCAACAATAATAATAATAATAATAATAAATGTTTTTTGAGCAGCAAATCAGAATATAAGAATGGTTTCTGAAGGATCATGTGACTGGACTAATGAGGCTAAAATTCAGCTTTGAAATCGCAAGAATAAATTACATTTTAATATATATTCAAACAGAAAACAGTTAATTTAAATAGTAAAAATATCGAAACATTTTACTGTTTTGCTGTGCTTTGGATCAAAACAATGCAAGCTTGGTGAGCAGAAGAGATTCTTAAAAAAAAAAAAAACTTTCCAAATCTTGCATTATAAAAGCATTTGACTGGCAGTGTATGTTTTAAAGGAAATGTATCACTGAAAGATTTGTACCACAAAGCCACCAAATATTTCATACCATTAGTTTGAATACTTTTTGGAATTGAATTCACAGCCACTTCTTTATTGTTTATGTAACATGATGTTAGTTTATCATTTTCAGAACTCACAGCTTTTACATCTACTCACTGGGCTTTGGATCACAGCTAATGTGTATGTGTTTGAATTTAAGTGAAAGTACTTCCGCTGTGTCCACACCATCTTAGTTTGGTCCGTTTTCTCTGAAACACCCCATTTGCAGCAGACATATCATTGTCTAACACCATGTCTACACAACGGACGCAACAGCTGAAGTCTGTATACACTGGACGCAACAAAGCGACCGTTGAAAACAATTTGAAATTTGTGTCTATATGTCATAAATAGAACGCAGCAGCAGTTTTCTGTTGGGGATTTGTCCAGTATAGACAGCATCACTAATTATAATGAGTTCTATAGTATTTTGTCGCGCCACGCCACTCGCGTCCAGTGTAGACACGTCAGCTTCTCACCTCCTTAACACCTAAACACACTCTCTAACAGAGATAAAGATATGACTTATCCCTTCACACGCAACGGGTGGCTGAGATACGCAACCCCAGTGGTGTCTTTGATTAAGATATGTTGTACCTCCTGTCAGAAAGCCTGTCTCACTGTCTCTGTTTGTGTGCAATGCTATGATGGGCATTAAGAAACAATATATTACACACGCACTAAGACCAGCTTTATTCTTTCTAACAAACATCAGTGCTGTTCTAACAAGCGTCTGCAGCCTTCCTCCCAACAACCTCCTGCATCTCACACCCTTTAATGCAAAGGCTTTAAAAATACCTTTAGAAAATACCTTTTAAAAAAGGTAAAAATACTTTTTTTTTTTTTTTTTTTTTTTTTTTTTTGCAAAATGCTTACAAACTAATTTTCCCATACAGTGAAAGTCAGTGGGGTCCAATAGTGTTTTGGACCCCATTCACTTTTACTGTATTTATAAAAATGGTGCTCTGCAGAAGAAAGTAAGTTCTGTCCTGTTGTTTTTTCTTTTAGTCCAACTCAATCTAAACATGGCAAAATGAATAGAAGGTTCATATGAAAAGTGTTTTTGTTTTTGACAGTAAAAGTCAATGGGAACCAGTTTTGCACCCCATTGGATTTCATTGTACAGATGACAACAGTGATCTAAAAAAAGTCACACAGGTTTGAAACAATATGAGGGCAAGTTAATATGACAGAATTAGGTTTTTTGTTGTTTTTAAGTGAGCTATCCCTTTAAAGTGTGAGGCCAAACTTATAGAGTTGTAAACGTACACCTGTCGAAAGTCTGTTTCAAAAAGGCTAATAACCGTAGGTATGTGCTGGCAATCAGTTTTTTAGCCCAACAGAATCTAAACTTCCCAGAATGCTTGTAAACAAAGAAGGTTCATATTTTCATTCTTACAAGCTGAGAACAGCTTGAACCTTGAATGATATACTTTAGTGCAAAACAGTTTTCATAAAACCATAGCAATACTTCTGTGAGAGGATATGTATTACCCTTTAACAAACAGACTTTAATGATCTGCAACAGTGCCAAATAACAGATAACTGCCTCGTGTTCTGACAGAACATGCCTCTCTGAGACTGGCGGATCTGGTTTTGTTCTTTTGAGAGCATATTTTATTATGCAACTGTACATCTTGTGCTTAAGATCAATTTGGTTGTTCTTTACATCTCCACCCCTCCTATTTTTAAATATTTGAGATATATCGGTTTCTTTCTCTGTCTTCACACACTCCGAGGGAGTGAACGCCCTGCCACGAGAGAGTAAATGCTGAACTGGGTATTGTTTGACCTTGAGTCTGGGTGGGGACGCTAAGCGTGCGAGCTAGCACAAGGGATGCATTTGTTGCGTTTCCCTCCTCTTTCTGCGTATGCATCTTTCTTTATTATTAAAGTGGGGCTGAATTTCCTGGAAAAAAAAAGAGAGTTTCTATCTCAGAACTAAACATCCCACCTCACCGCAAACTTCTGGAGTTTTGTGTTTGATAAGGTGGTATGAGTCACATACACGGGGGCTGTAGATGTGGGAGAAGATGTGCACAACCCTGACATTTCACTATTCCACAATCAAACCTTAATCTGCCTACAACCATGATTTTAAACACCAAATTGTGGTCACCTTTGAACACTTCCTACTCCCTGACATTTTAATAATTGGTGATAAATTTCAACAAAGCTTGGGTTAGGACATTTTGGCAATCAGAATCAGTATCTGTGTTCACAACTGATGATTTATCACCGTGAGATAACATGCTGTAAGTAAATCACGGTGTAGTGTGGGGGTAAAGCGTGCACAGAAGATGGGGCGATATCTGTAACGGTCGTGACTTTTTACCACTTTGGAGGCATTTCTCTGGTGGGGGGGCGGTATGGGGGTTAGCGAGTGCGAAGTGCTTTTGGAAGTGCTCAAGGGCAAAAACTGTCACAGACATTCCATTCAATCTATCGGAGCTGTAAACCCTTCATTTTCTCCATAAACCGGCCTGACTGACCTCAAAGCAACCATAATTACTATAACAAAAGAAACTGGAAGACACTAAAGAACTAGTGTTGGAGAGCAACTGGCTAAAAGTAGCATAAATTAAATGCATCTTTAAAGGGTTAGTTCACCCAAAGATGAAAATTCTGTCATTAATTACTCACCCTCATGTCATACCAAACCCGTAAGACCTTCATTCATCTTCAGAACACAAATTAAGATATTTTTGGTGAAATACAAGAGCTTTCTGACCCTGCAACTGACACGTTCAAGGCCCAGAAACGTAATAAGGACATCAATAAAATAGTCCATGTGACATCAGTGGTTCAACCATAATGTTATGAAGCTACAAGACTACTTTTTGTACCACTGATGTCACATGGACTATTTTAACAAAGTCCTTACTACCTTTCTGGGCCTTGAACGTGGTAGTTGTGTTGCTGTCTAAGCACAGGTTCAGAAAACTCTTGGATTTCATCAATATCTTAACTTGTGTTCCGAAGATGAACAAAGGTCTTACGGGTTCGGAACGACATGGGGGTGAGTAATTAATGACAGAATTTTTGGGGGAACTATCCCTTTAAGCAGTGTGACTGTAGTTCAGTTGTATTCATAGTAGTGTAGCTTTTTATAGCAGTGTAGCATGACAAATGCAGAACTGTTTTTTTGTTGTTGTTTTTTTGCATACTCAGTATGCAAAAAGCTTCACACGCACAACTTCCGATACATTTTTAGAAATATATACCCATTTTAAAAATAATTAAATAGCCACTAGGTTTGCCAAAGTCCATGGCATTGTGACCTGAAAGAGTATTGCTAGAACTGCAGGAAAGCTTATGCATTAACGTTTGCAAATTCCTTAAGCTGAACTGTATATTCTGCTGTTATCAGAGTTCTGCAGAGTAATATATGAAGGGATTTGCAACAAACAATAAGCTCTTTCTGTTATAACAGTCTCAGATTTTTATAGAAATAATAGGGGTATATAGTGATGGGCTATTAAGAGAAAACGGAAAATATGTCATGGGAGAAAAGAGAAGATATGCTCTGTGGTTGCTCTGGGTGAGAGGTGTTGATGACTGCAGCTTTTAGATTCTTAGGCCTTTGCCAAAGCTTCCCACCCAACAAGGGATATTATTTCATGGAATCACTGTAAATATTGTCTATGTTTACCAAAACATCTAATAGAAGAAAAATATTGTTACTCCCTATTAAAGAATCAGAATCAGAATCAGAAGGACCCAAGCACAAATTTAAAGGGTCTTACGTGAGAAGTGCGTAGTTTTATAAATATAATTGGTTCAACCAATGGCATAAGTTATGGGCGGGACTGTTCTATTGTCCGACCAATGACACACTGTGAGAAAAATAAAAATGGGACATAGCATACTCTTTATTGATTTTATACAGGTGTTTTACATGTATTTTGATTTACGCAGTGCAATGTTGATTTATGCTATATTTATGCTATTTGATTTAGTTATACATTATAAAAAAAAAATGTGAAGTCACCTTTTTATTATTATTATTTATTTATTTATTTATTATTTTGTGGAAGAAACAGGCTTCCATATATTTGGACATAATTGCATGTTTAAAGCTTTTTTTATTATTATTTTTTAATGTTAAACTAGTTTAAGCTGGAAACACATTTGGCTGTATTATTCTGAATTCTCAAGTCATTAAGACCTGGCAGTAAACGTCTGAGCTGAAAACTTGCAGTACGCAAATGTGTCTCATACTAGCATTTTTGAGCCATGTGAACTGGACGAAGTGTGTTTGGTTTAGTTCTGCCCTGATGACAGTCATCCACTGCCTGTAATGAATCTGTTCATGCTGCTTATTTGATCAGCTCATGGCTGTTTGTTTTCTTGTGCTACCAGAGGGTGAACTACATTTGTTTCTACTTACAGGCTGGCTCAGTGAAATCAAACAATAATTAACTCAAATTAAGAGTGCATAAGCAGACCAGTGTTCAGCGTTTGTGTTCCCTTGTGAAGTGGTGGATGAGTTTATTTGGGAATAACATTATAATCAGGTAGCAGTTCTTAGCAGTGCAAATGTTTTAGTGGTGAAAAAGGTATAAAAGACTGCAGATTTACATCTAAAACTTTATGCCTACATTAAATATTTTTACCTGTAACTTTTAAAGTAAAACCCTTTAGATGCATCACCTTGTTTTCAGGAGGGTTCAAACATATTTTACAATCATTCCAAAAAAATAAGGTAATAAAAATAAAATACGAAGCAAAAACAAACAGAAAAATACAATTATCAATACATCAAAAAGGTACAACAGAAATGCAATGAAAATTAATGAATGAAATTCAAAAATGAAAAGAAAAAAAAAGAATTTATAAAAATAATATTAAATATATATCTATATATATAAGTAATACTGAACCACATGATAATATTATGGTATGTTGTTGTTAATGGATGTATAAATTATTATTAAATTTCAAGAAATAATTTATGAGTTCTACATAGAACTATTTTTATATCCTCAGCTGTTGTAAAATACATTAAAAATGAAATACTCTTAATTATGTTTTATTATATTTTGAAGCACTGAAATGTAACATGATCTATTGTTGTATTTACATTTTATGAAATAATATTATTTAAAAAGTAAATTTAAGAACATAAAACAAAATTAAAATAATAAAATATATGAAAAAAAAGTTTCAAGCATGTTTTCTAGACAACTACCCCTTTCTGCAAGTAGTCAGCAAAGAGATATTCCTGCCCCAAACTCTTATCATTGGTAGAGCGAATATATGCTCTGTTGGGTTTGTCAGGGTTCTCAAACAAACAGCAATGTTTGATTAACAAGAGTATTTACTTTTTGGGGAAATAGTCCTAGAAATTTGTTACTTATATTTCTCTCTGCATATTAAATAGTGCATATAAAAAAAAAAAATTTACACACATCACCTTTAAATTTAAGTAGCTGGAACCCTTCTGTCTGACTCACGACCAATCATGACATGAATCGTTGTGTTTTGAATGCGTAGGGTGTTTTTGCTCCCTTGGGACATATTGGTTTAGTGAAAGCCCTTTACTGTCTTCTGGGTTGAGTTTTAGAGTTGTTTATTTTATAGACACATCACTAACATCCTCAGCCCTCGCAGCTGCAATAGAGTGGCCCACACCCACACAGTACCATCCGAACTGCTCATCTGCCATTAGATCCAGGGGGTCTATTAGTAAGAACTTCTTGAGCAGTGACTCGCTATCTGTGGGTGAGGGAGACTCATCACATCGGTGCCATAGAGGGGGTCACACTGAGAGGGACACAAAATTTAGCAAACTCCACCTCAGAGAATAAACATCTAAATGGAGATGTATTACTGGCAGCTGTGGTTGATGAATACATACAAAAACCTAAAAAAATAAAAAAAAAGATAAGCAACTGTTGAATCAGAGACATGGCAAAGCAGATGCCGTATACTCTTGCAGGTTTGATTTTACGCCATTTTCTCATCACATTCCATCTGAACATTTCTGTCATTCCAGTTTTGTATGACCATCTTACTTATTTTATGAAATGGATGTGCAGCGTGACAGCAATGTCCATGCAGATGGGTTCAAATTTAATGCAGTTTAATTCAAATACAATGAACATTATTATTATTTTTCCTGCTTCAGGTGTTAAACTGATTTCTAATTCGTTGAGAGTGTGTAAAAAGGTGATAACATGAAGCACTACTAAATCTCCATAGATGCAAAATCCCAACTGTTTGTTTCTACATACAGCTGTGAGTCAGCCTCTCAAGTCTGAACATCATCAGACAAGTTCCTTTTGCCTTCACCAAAGATTATTTTTCATAAATGAACTTTACTAATGTTCATATTTCTCACCAAATGGGATGGTTAAAGAATATATTATCATTATTATTATTATTCGTTTGTTCCAAAGTTGTTTCAAACCTGTATGACTCTCTTTCTTCTGTGGAACATAAAAGATATTTTGTTTTGTTTTGTTTGGTTTTGTTGAAAATGAAAATCCAAATATGTGTTTTGTTGTTGTTTGTTTGTTTGTTTTGTTTAGATGAAAATCAAAGTCCAACATAAAATAAAAGATGTTTTGTTTTTGTGTATGTGTGTTTGTTTTGTTTAATTTTTTGTTTTGCTTTATTTTTAACAAAGCAACATTAGACCCATTTGACATGAAAACAAAACAAACCTACTTTCATTGTAGAGACAAAACAGTTTAAACATTTTTCAAAAATATACTTTTTTTTTGTGTTTCACAGAAGCAAGAAAGTCTTACAGGTTTGGAACCACATGAGGGTGATTAAATAATGACATTTTCTTTTATAAACTATACTTTTAAGAAACAGTTAGACCTGCTCATGGAAGTGATTTTCCTTCGGCCTGCTCTAAACTGTCCGATCGCATAAATAAAAACAAATAAATAAAAAAAATTCTCTATTTGTGCTGAAGTTGACATTCTCTGACAGTTTTGAATAAGTAGGTTTGATTCTGTTGGCAAAACCATCAGGACCCTAACCCAGTCTGAAGAAATGAAACCAATGAAAGAAATGGTAGATGTGTTTTGAGGCCTGTGACTCGCTGTGGTTTTCACACTTAGCTGAGTCATCTAAATGAAATACAATCGCACACTCCCTCCCCCACACCATTCCCCCCTCTATCCACACATCTGCATGTTCATACAAACCTCCAGCTGAGTACCGTAGCTCTACTCGCTGTTTTTATAATTACAGGCCAAAAGTCACGGGTCGGAGGCTAATTGAAGGCTCCCCTGAAATGCCCGCACATGACTCGGAGAAAGAGATGGAAGGAGAAATAGAAACAAAAAGCAGATTGAGAAAATAGAGACAGAAAGAGTCGGCTGGCGAATGTTTGGAATTCCAGAAAAACAAGAAGGTCAAAATTGTCGCTTTATCGCGGTTGCCAAGCTGTCCGATGAATAGCGACCCCTCACTTCAGATCCGAGTTCACATTGGTGGGGATTTTTAAGATCTTTTTCTCAATTTCTGCTCTATTTAAAGGCACAATAAGAGTGTCTGTTGAGGCCACGCAGATTAAATGCTGCTCTGTTTCTTGTAAAAGGAATTCCCAACCACTTGAATGTGAAGCACGTCTGGACAGACAGAGAATGGGAAAGGGGGAGGGGTGAAGAAGGGGTGTAACTGGTTGTGATGAAAAATGTGCGTCCTTGACCCTGTCTACCTTAAGAGATTGCAGATACTGTGAGCATTAACCAAGCAGAGTTGTCTCGGTCTCCATTAGCGGCTGATAGCAGCAGCTTTTAGGCTCTATCACAATCTCAACCCAGGCTCACTGGAAAAACATGCACGTGGTGACATTTCTGCAAATTGATCTTACACTGTTTCTTGCATGTTTAGTGACACTTTCCAAATTAAGTGTACAGTGAGCGGGCATATAGTTTTATCCAAAACAAATTAATGTGATCCTGGCAACGTTTAATTATGTTGGTTGCTGTACGTATTGCACAGTTTGGATATTTATCAAATGTGAAATGAAAAACAGATCTCCTGAAGCAACCATAACATTTTAGCTTGATTCTACAAATCTTTCAACTCTTTTATAATTATTCGCACTCATAGGACTAATAACTGAGCATCTCACATGACAAGTACAGTGCTGTACCAGATGTGCTAACGACCAAGTTTACCACATAGAAAAGCCATTTATATGAGGTCATAACATAATATCGTGCAAGAAACAGCATGAAAATTTAGCCTGTAATCATAATCTGTGTGAAAAGGAATAAAAACAGGGTAGTTGGTGTTTTACTGCCACTAGCGTTCATATCAGATGGAAAGTGCAGTGCTGTACCAGGTGTGCTACCGAGCAAGTTTACCATGTAGAAAAGCCATTCATATGAGTTCATTTGAGGACATAATGTAATATTGTGCAAGAAACAGTGTGAAAATCTGGCTTGTAATCATAATTTGTGTGAAAAGGAATAAAATTTGCTGTTTTATTGCCACTAGCGTTGATATCATATGGAAAGTCCAGTGAATTACATCTCACATGACAAGTGCAGTGTTGTACCAGGTGTGCTACTGAGCAAGTTTACCACATAGAAACGCCATTCATATAAGGTCATTTAAGGTCATAACACAGTATTGTGCAAGAAACAGCATGAAAATCTGGCCTCTTATCATAATTCAAAGGAACAAAAATAGTTGGCGTTTTACTGCGACTAGTCTTCACATTGTATGGAAACTGCTGTGAATTTTATGTATGAATACATTTTGTTTTAGTTTTTATTACGTTTTTCCAGTGAGTCTAGGTCGAACAATGTGTTCCCCGCAGAAACAGTCTGCATAAGTCACACCCTAAAACACACCTCCACACCCTGAGAGCCTGTACTCCCACACCCCCACAAAATAACACAGACGCCAGGCAGATTAGCTTAGCTTATGGACAATAACTGCTTGGAATTATGAGATACACTGTACGTGGGAGCTTAAGCTGTGAATGAAAATGAACAAGAGAAAGACAAATAAGGGAGAATCTATTAGGAGAAGGAGTTTAAACCTCACAGGATTTCACATCAAAGAGAAGTGATGAGAACAAAATCAGTCTGAGTGCTGTGGACAAAACAACGACACCATTGACTGACAGACCATTTTTGGGTGGAGATGTAGGAGGGTGTGGAAAGGAGAGAGATATTTGCTCTGTTTTGTGCTGCCTACCTAGACAGATACCAAGAAGGCATTATAGGCATTCGCAAAATCTGTTTTAAAAAGTTGGCCAGCAACGTTATGCAGTCTGAGTTGGCACTTAAATGAGAAACTTACCTCATTGTTATTAATAAAGAACATTCAATACAGTATGAATGAAATTTGGACATACTACATTTGGCATGTTGATACTATCCCGTGTTTAGTAAGGTGTCTGTCTTATGTACAGTTTAGATTCTTGTCTGAAGTAGTAGGTCACCAGGCATTTACTGTTTGAATTCTGTGAAAGTGACTACTGTGAAAATGTACTACTTTTTTCCACATACTGTTTTTTTAATCTACTGTATAGTTGAGAAGTATGCATATCTGGACACAAGGAATGACTTGAACACGCCTCTTACATATGAGCTATTAGTTAACATTAGTGCATTAACAGTGAGCAGTACATTTGTTAAAGTATATAACATTAGTTCATAAATAGCACTTTGGTGACATTAGTTACAAACACAACTGTTAACATATTTGTTAACTTTAGTAAAAATAGTTCATGTTAACTCCATTTACATGATATTAACCAATTCAATGTTTCATTTTAGTAATTTATTAGTAAATGTTAAATATATAAAAAAAATAGTTAACTAAGTTTGTTAGAATAATTAGCTAACTAACATTAACTAAGAATAATAAATGCTTTAGAAGTATTTTTCATTGTTAGTGTATGTTAATTAATATTTTTAATTAATGCTAACAAATAAAACCTTATAGCATTTATGAATCAAAATTCAGATCAGTTTATTTTTTTATTTTTTTTATTTATCAGGTTGGTACTGTACATCTGTCTCTTAAATCAGTACACAAAAGTACCTGAATTCTTAAGTGTGCATCTGATGAATATTATCCCATTAGGCCACAGGAAAGGAGTTGTGAATACCAGTGAAGTTGATGCCGAAAGTCACATATTACATCCACCACAGATGTACATTCTGATTTCATCTGTACTACACACAATCATAAATGTAGCTGCTCAAAGAGTATGCTATTTTTGATGCATTGTTTACATTGTTAGCTTAGCAACATGCTAATGTCAAATTCCTGTGCTCTTCATGTGAGGAGTGCTTTTTGATTGATGTGTGAAGTTAAAACAATTTTTTTTAATGATTCGTCTACAGTCTATATTAAATCAGCCTGTAGGCATCAGTGATTCCTTAGCAGGCAGGTTTAGCAGCAACTAGGTTTTGGAACAGAGCTTGTAGGGATGTGGTTTTCTGTGTGTGTGTGTGTGTGTGTGTGTGTGTGTGTGTGTGTGTGTGTGTGTGTGTGTGTGTGTGTGTGTTTCTTACATACCATACACTCCTGCACATTTCTCTGAAACTGGCATCCCCTCATGCCCACTGACGAGCACGTCTCTTATGCAAACACCAACCGCACCTGAAAGTCACTGGTGTGAAGCCTCTCTCATTATAAAGTGGTCTGCTTGAGAGTCTGAAATGGGTTTCAGAACCTGAATGAGATGTAATGACAAGCTGAGTCAAGAGACGCACCAAAGAAATGATGATGACAATGTTTAAAGATGTTGTTTTTTATCTTCAAGTTATTATTAGGTTGAACCTGTTTTTAACAGGTTTAAGCAGTGTCTTACAAATGCAGCATTATGTGACAGTAAAAGACCACAAACAATCAAATTTAAAATGTACTGCATATCAAATCTTCTTTTTGAAATCAAGACACATCAAAAAGTCTTTGGGATAAAAATTTTAACTAACTCAAAAAAAAAAAAAAAAAATGAACCTCCTTAGAAACAGAATAGGGTAAGGTGAAATGTTGTTTTTAATGTTTTTTTTTTCTTTTTATTATACATTTTGAGAACCATTTTGGATGAGGCCGACTATATTTTCATACTGAGTTATTGGATATGAGCGCTTGTGTGACTGTTGGCTGATCCCAAAAGAACTGACAGTGGCCTGTTATCTTACTTTATAGTACATTATAGCATCTACTTTATGAATTGTGATCAAAGGCATTTTTAAGGATGAGACACAGTATCCAGGTGGCCCATGCTGATGCTTTGGAGTAAAGACGACTGATAGCTGATAGCGTGTGTTTTCGAAACACTACCTCTGTGTCTGCGAAACACCAAAGCATCCAAAAGTGAGGATCCTAGAGACTAGAGAAATAAATGATCCAAATCCATGACACTTTATAGAATGACCGATCGATCAAAAGCAGTGTCATATCATGAACATGGAGGATAACAGCTGCTTCAAAGACAGCCAAACCTGACTCGCCTGGCATTGACTTTATGGGCACAGAGGACCAGTCTGTCCTGACCCAGGTGGCCGTAATGAGAGGACAGGAATGAAGTGGCAGCGCCTTTGATCTCAGGGCTGGTGTTATACCATACCAGTTAAAACAGAGTACGCACACATCAAACGCAGTGTTATATCAGCACTGAGTCAATTTCAGGGTCAGTCCTTTGTTGTGGTTTGGCAGAGACTAAAAGGAAAAGAGAGAGAGGTATGATAATAATGATACAACAGTGAATGGGGTTGTGAAGGGAACATTCCAGCCTTACCTATAAACGCCGCTAAACCTTTTGACCGTTGAACCCAAACCTCTTACCAATGTCTTTTAAATAACATAGTATGTTATTTTCCTTATTCCATGCTTAGATTTTCAACCTTGTCTCTGTTCTTTAGTCTTATTCTTTACTTTTATTCTCTATTGAATGCAAAAACTTGATCATCACTTTGTTTCGTCTCTTCCAGCCTTTTCTTTCATCTCTCTTTCTCCAGTTAACACATATTTAGTGGCCCCCAAAATGCCTGGGCATTTGAACCCTGCCTGAATTTGATTATATTTGATGTCAAAATACTTTTTTCTATCTAAGATATTTACAGAGACTCTAAGTAAGTCTTTTTTAAGTTGATATCTCAGAATTTTTTTACAAATATTGTAACATCCCCACCAGCCGACACAGCAACACTGGCTCAACAAATTACATGAGTTGGGGGCGGGGTTATCAGTCTGACCAATGAGACACTGAGGGCGTGTCCAGGAAACCTGTTGGAAAACAGTCATTATTTTTGCAGTTCTGTTTGGTGACTTAAATAAGTTTGAAGTGTCCAAAACTTAAGAGGGCCACTGTATCCCAGAATGCCCTGCAAGAAGCTCTGAAAAATGCAAAATGATAAATATATTGCATTCAATACTTAAAGCTACTAATAAAATTTGTCTAAATTTGCATGTGTAGTGAACTTCAAATCTTAAAAGTATATATTTTTAAAAAAAACTGTACTTGCAGATAATATAATACTAATGAAATAAAAGGCCACTTAGTGCATTTAAAGTAGACTTTACACACTTAAGTACACTTTTAAAATGTTCACTTTGTTATAATGCCAAATTCAATGTTTTATTTACGTTTTAAATCATTTTGCCATGTTTTAAAGAAGAAGTGTACTTATTTTGGCATGTTGACTAACATAGTAAAGCACATGTAAAGTACTTGATTATAATTGTAAGCATAATGTGTTATTAGATAAAATTAATATATTGTAAATGTACTGAGTTGTAACTTCTTCATTCCAAATATGTAATTGCAAATATATTTAAATAAATGACATACATCTTTCAATAGAAATTACACAAAAGTATATTTTAGTATATTATAAATGTTTGTCCGAATATTCAGCAGTACAATTTAATCATATTTTAAATACAACAAATACAAAGTAATTATGAAATTACATGTAGATGTACTTAAGTGATTAAAAACATGCTAAAGATCAGCTAATTGCATTTAATATAAATTGAAACTATAATTTAACTCAGTTGTAAATAACATGCAATTAAGTGTTCATAAACACATCATTCAGTTGTGAATATTATTTCCATAATAAGTGCCCTTGTAAAAAGCATACTAAAGTGTACTTCTATTTCATAAAGCCTGGATTATCTTTTTCCACCTTTTCTTGGCTATAACATAGACTATACTTTTTTTATAAAACGAATACAGCAAAATAGTGAGTCAGCCTCTGCAAAGTCAAGATGTTGCTCAGCCTTTCTAAAGGAAATTGGCAGCGGTGCAAACAGCGCACAGCCTCTCTGGGCTTCTGACTACCTGTTTTGGACAAAAAACAACTCCTCCATCTGACTCATGCTAAGTGCTATTCATCATTGTGTGGATCACAGCCTGTCATTAACATACACTTACAGTTTTAAGTGAAGTAAAGGGTTTGTGTGTTCTCCTGTTGTCGTACACTGTCTGAGCACAGGACACTGACCCTGAGATATCACTTTTCTGGAAGCAAATGACAGACAAGGCCTAGAAGGAAATTTCCTGCCCCAAGCCCATAAAGATAAATGAACATTGTAAAATCCTCATGTCTTGTGTACTTTCCGTCTCTCTTGTTGTCTCTCTAACACACACACATTTACCGAAACTCAAAGCTCACAAACCTCTGTTGTCTCCTCTTATCTCACCATCTGGAGCCTGAAAGAGGGAAGACTGTATACGAAGGACGAATAAAGATAGAGATAGAAAGGCCTTGCTTTAGACAGCTGATTATCAGTTGCATACAACCAGTGATTTACCTTCGCATACTGTCTATTCAAAAAGAAAAGAGTAGAAAATGCTGCTCACCAGGCATAAATACTGTCCAAAAGTTTAGCATTTTAAGATATTTTTAATGTTTTTGAAAGTTTACAAGGCTGCATTTATTTGATCAAAAATAATAAAAATAATAATAATAATTAAAATAAAAATGATTGTAAAATGTTATTACAATTTACAATATATGTTTTCTATTTTAATATATTTTACATTTTAATTTATTCTTGTGATGGTAAAGCTGAATTTTCAGAATCATTACTCCAGTCTTTAGTGTAACATTATCCTTTAGAAATCATTATGATAATTTTTAACATATTCTTTTTTTAAAATCTATTGTTTTATTTTAAATGTATTTTATCATTATTTTTATTACTGTTTTTTAATGTAAGTTTATATTATACATTTCAGTTTCAGTTCACTGGGGTCATCATGCTTACAAATGTGCAATCATACAAATACACATGCGCACACACTCCCACAATCTCTCTACTGTTTTTTTTTTCCCCAAACCCAAACGAACACACTTCCCTCTGTGTTCCCATTCACTGATTAACCGATTCATAGTTAAAGCTTCACTGTTAGATACAATCTGCCTGCTATCTGATCACCCGAGGCTCCAACATGAAGAGAAGATGCTATCTAACATAATTTTAGCACAAAGGTATCACTGTGTTTCACGTACACACCTTAGACATTTCTCGATGATTGACTCCTTATCTACAAGATTTGGTTTCCGTGTTCAGCAAACTGCATTCATAAACTCATACTGAAACATACAGTACAGCAAAGCAACTAAAAACCATGAACTTTTCCAAAATGTTACTGTTAAATGATATTCAAAGTGGCAATATCATTTACTGTAGTTCTTTCCTTGGGTCTGTTTACATTGTTAGTCAAGGTTTCTTGCATCAAAAACAGTGGAAACATAGTTTTTCATTACCATTTTCAGTCAAGTTTGATTCTTCACAACATGACTTCTTTAAGACCCTTCCATTTGCTAAAATTAAATGCTTTAAATCTTCTTGTTTCTTTATACAGTATGTTTTTTTTCTCCTGATACAATACATTTCCATTGCAGATCTCAGGTGAGGAGTTATTATGGCCTCTCAGCAGCCACAAAGGCCTCTCTGTAGGGTGAGTGACTCTAATGAGTGTGTCTGGATAATGAGAGGGACCTGCTGTTACTGGCAGCTCTAAACGTGCAGGTATTAATGGCAACGGTCGCTCTAATCTCAATAGGCCACATTAATAGAGGACTGGAGAACTAGAGAGTCCCAGTGGTCTTTTAAATATAGGCAACGCTGAAGGACCAGCATACGCCTTGTGCCAGATGAGTCTGTGTGTGTGTGTGTGTGTGTGTGTGTGTGTGTGTGTGTGTGTGTGTGTGTGTGTGTGTGTGTGTGTGTGTGTGTGTGCGTGCGTGTGTGCATTTAAGCTAGAACAAAAGAGTATGCATAAATTATTATTATGGCAGACAGCATTCTGCTGAATCCCAAAATATTTAGCATAGCAGATGGCTATAAATATGTCCTTGCATTGCCTTATCGAAAATATAATCCACATAACTTTTTTTTTTTTTCTTTTTTGATGGAGAATGTTCCTGAGTTTGGGTACATTTGCTAACAGGGCTTCATTTCTTCTAGATGGTAGGAAGAATTTTGATGCTAAATTTGTGTGGTTGATGTAGATATGAAATGTATGCTCTATTATCTTGAGTCTGAAGTCACAATTTGTGGAGAAACATGATAATATGCAAAAACATGATTTTTGCCTGTTGTTATTAAAATATATAAAAGATTATTAATAAAATCTCTCATATTTCAAATAATGTCCATTCTATTGCAAAATTCAAAGAATAAATGCTGCAGATTCAACCACAACATTAAACCATAGAAAGAGGTAATCAATAAAACAGCTCATCGCTAACTAAAAATAAAAATAATAAAGCTAAAAATAAAGCTGAAATAAAATACAATTCATGAATGAGAAACTTAAATTAAACTTGGAATGAAAATTGAAAATGTTGCTTTGTTGACTAACTGAAATAAGCATTAGTTGAAGTATATAAAATTACCAAAATTACAATAATAATTAAAGCTAAATAGAAATATTTAAAAACCTGACAAATGCACATCACAAAATTACCGAAACATGAACTAAAACTAAAATGAAAACTGAACATATAAAAAGCTGATGTTACACTTTTCTCAAGAAAGCCACTCAATGTCCATAGCTCATTAGAGAAGAGCATATTGCCAAAATCATATTTTCTTTTTCTGACTTGACAGCTGTCACTTAAAACTATTATTTCTTGATAGCAGTTGGGGAAATGTTATTACACTACAAGTCAAACGTTTGGAATCATTAAGACATTGTGATGTCTCTTATTATTACCAAATATTTAATTGCTAAAAATATTTTTTAAAAATATTGAATATTAAAAAGCAAAAATTATTTTCAAGAAATGCTTCTTGAGCAGCAATTCAACATGTTAGAATGAAGGATCATGTGAATCTGAAGACTGGAGTAATGATGCTGAAAATTCAGCTTTACCATCACACAAATAAATTACATTTTTAATTACATAAAAAAGTTTTACTGTTTAAATTTTATTTTTTTATTTGTTTATTAATTTTGTTTTATTGATTATTAAAATATTAAAATGCAGCCATGGTGAGCATGAGAGATCTCTTTCAAAAACCTTATGATACCGAACCTTTATCTAATAGTGTACATTGTTTATTCAGTGTATATTTCTCAAATACTGTTTCTGAGTCAAACAGATTCACAGTGAAAGGTCACATACTGTATATTCTTGGAATAATGCGTATTTTAACGCAAAAGTTGTAATTATGACTCTGTAATGCTACTTGATGAAAAGCAAAGCCAAGTTCTATTATTGTCTTTGGATGAAAAGCCAGACTACACAAATTTGCCCCAATTCTAATCCAGACGGTGTAAATGTGAAGGTTTGTTGATAGGATTACGGCATGTGTGGCATGTGCCACTGGCTTTGTAAGAAAAGCCAATCTAAAATCCCCCAAAACCACCCTACCAGCTCAGCAGGGGTAACACATGGCGCTGATGTCATTGAGGCATGATGGCAATAATGAGCTCTAAACATACAACAGCAGGTCAGACTGAAATTCAGTACAGGAGGCGACAGATGATTAACACGTAAGGTGCGTGTGATAGGAATTAAGTCTCTGGTATGCTGGGAATCACCCTCATAGGTTCAAACTCCTAAATTTAGATGAGGGACGCTGACTGACAGACACAGGGGAAATCCCACCATGTGTTCTCCACCTTTCCAACAACTCCATATGTGTGTCAGTGGCATACAAACACCAAAACCCCAAAAGATTTTACCGGGTTACCCTTGTGCTAAGGTGACAGTTGCTAAGTGTGTCAGATCCGAGTGGCACATGGCCTAAAGTGCCCCTGCGTTGTCAAAAACAACCTAAAAATAACATCGCACACCATTATTGTGCTGTGAAAATGTGATGTTGATTTACATTCTCGCGCGCCGTACAATAGACTCCAGATTGACTGCAAGGAGAGAGTGTGTGGGTAGAGTAAGGGTGTGTTTGTTGTAAATCTGGTATGGAATGGCACGTTAAGAGGATTTTCATGTCTATTATTGAGCACGGTTAATGTAGTGAACCCACACACAGTAAAACGAGGCAGTGTTTATGTGGGTTGGGCTTTACTTATCACACAAAACCTGCCTGTGGGGACATTTGAGGATGTTTTCAAAGGTAAACATGATTTATAAAGTATACTTTTTTTTTTATTCAATAAATGCAAAAGTTTTCTTTTAAGGGTAGAGTTATTCCGATGTAATTACGGTTACTGTATCTTAATATAAAAACAATGTAAATATATATGTTGTCATTTGGGCCAACTTTACAATGAAAAGACAGCAACCAAATACAGTATAATGGCATAAAATGCCTTTATAAAAAATTACAATTTGTGCAATTTTAACATAAAAAGGCTACAATATTCTACAGTAAAAACCTGTTAACTGATTAACTGAAAGTTACCTTAGTTCGATTTATGGTGAAAAACTAATGTAAATGGTTTAACATCACATCATATCGTATGTAATTTTACTGTAAAATAGTGTCCAATTTAAGGTTTTGCAAGTAAAACAGTAAAAGGGGATTTGACACATAATTATATTTTCTTAAATGTTTTTTTTTTCATTAGGGTGTTCGTGTTTCATTTTGTGTTATTTTTTAGTGTTTGTGTATATGTGTATGACCCTGTGCAGCATCATGATAGTGTATGATGGACAGTCACTGTATGATGAACGATTCATCATGTAGCTTTCTTTTGTATAATCTGTATTATTGTCCTGATTAGCAGCAAAAGCAGATTTTTGGTAGTTTAAGTAGCTTGATATATTAACATTATGTCACTTATCATGAAATATACATTTATAAATTAATAAAATGTATAATCTACAGGCACCAATATGCCATCCTACAATACCTGAAACATTTTGGAACCACTGAAGCTAGCCTTTTTTGTTCACCATAAATTGAATAGGATCATATTTTAGTGTGTAAAAGTATCAATAATGTTTTGAAAATAATGTATAAATAGGGAATTATTAATATGGAAACCTGAAATTATGAACTAAAATATTTTAATTGTATACCTTGAGTCCAATTTAAGTTGTTTTGGATACATTTTACTAGCAAGTGCATTGCCTAAACCTACCACTTTGCCATTGCTAGAGCTTTGTTGGGTTGGGTTAGAGCTATTTAAAAAAACATCAAATTATAAATAAAATATAATATTAAAAATTCTAAAATAAATATGCTGAAATCACAGGAATAAATGTAAGAATATATTCAAACAGAAAACAGTTATTTTAAATTGTATAAATATTTCAAAATTGTACTGTTTTTGCTGTACTTTGGTATAATTTTGTATAATTTTGCATCAAATAAATGCAGGCTTTAGTGAGAAGAAGAGAATTATCTTACTGTTCAAAAACGTTTGACTAGTAGTGTAAGTCTAGTGTATTTTAAATGTTTCAGAATATTCAAAAGTAACATTCACATAATGTTTGCAAAACGATCAAATGAAACGCTCCCTTAACCTCCGCATAACCAAGGAAAAAATGCATTTTGAAATTTCAAAACTGTACGTTTTAAGCATTCAGAACTATTTTATATTATAGCAAAACATTCTTAGAACATATTTCTGTTAGCTGGAAAGCTGCACAAGAGGTCAGTGTGTCTTTTTGCTATGCATATTTACAACTGATATTTCACTAACTTTGATTTGCTGCGGAAGACACAACTTATTCACATGAGCTTGTGTTGTCCAATCATTATTTTTCAAATGACACTGATTGGAGCACAAAGTCTAGGTTTGAGTTGGTCTATGGCGCAGTCTATTTTCAGTGCCTCAAAATAGCAACGCGCCAACAATGCACCTGAACACACCTTGTTTTTAGACCAGCACGCCCATGGGCACACAAATGGGTGCAAATGCATTTGCTATTTAAACAACACAGCCTTGCGCCACATTGCGTCGGGTGTATGATAGAGCCCAGAGTTTAGGCCGGGGGAGTCCCTCAGCTGAAACCTTACACAAAATACTGGAATGTGATGACTTAATACTAACCAGTCTGAGACAGGAACATGATGATGTTGTCCAAGTTCATTACTGTTTGTTAAAGTCTGTTACAAACACTGTTTTATAACAGTAGTTTGCTATAAATGCACGTGCGTGCACACACACACACACACAGTAGGGATCCCTAGCTGAGGCTTGTGTGCATTAATGAGCCCCACTAGTTATTCAGCAATCATTGTTATTACAGCCTTCTATTACAAGTCATTACAGCTTTGCCTTCCAAGTGTGTGTGAATGTGCATGTACAAATATCTACTGTGTATTCTGAGAATTATTTTCTAATGTACCCATTTATTAAAGGCACTAAATAAAAGCATAATACTGTAGCATACTTTATGGCACTGCCTCAGAAAAGCATGTAGTTCCTCATGTTCATTTCTCAACCTACAGTATGTTTGTGATTAGCATTCTTGTGTGTTGTTCCCCAAAGCTCTTATCCACCCTTTTGGCCCATCGCAGGGGTTCATGACCCTGACGTCTATTTACAATACAGTCTGAGAGCACATTGACAATCTGAGATTTAAAGTCTAATTTAAAACTAGAAATAAACATTTTAGGATCTGTATGACTTAAAACAAAGATACACTACTTTTAAAAAATCTGCAAGGGTTTTTAAATTGACCAAAAATAATAGTAAAGACTGTTACATTGTTTGTTATCAATGAATACTAAATGGTTTCCATAAAAATAAAAATAAATGATTTCAACATTAATAATAATAATAATGAATGTTTCTTAAGCAGCAAATCAGCATATTAGAATGATTTCTGAAGGGTCATGTGAAACTGAAGACTAATGATGCCAAAAATTCAGGTTTGCCATAACAGGAATAAATTATATTTTAAAATATATTAAAATACAACAGTTATTTTAAACTGTTATAAAATTTCACAATATTACTGTTTTTTATCTCTGTATTTTGCTCAGCCTTGGTTATCTTAATGTTAAACAATTAAGGTAAAAAAAAAATGTAAATTATACAAAATTACTGGAGTATGTTTTACAATGAAATAGTATTACATTTTTTCTGTTTCAAAATTCTAAGTTTACTTCAGCGTGTGTGAATTTTTACTAAAAATTTATTTATTTTTTAAAGTGTAAATGCATTCTGGGGGGAAAAAATATAAAATTGAAGAATTTTCATTTGTGATATCTCAGGCTTTTGTGCTCCATGGTTTGTATACATGGTTTTATCATTTTTTTGTATCTCTTTCATCCTCTGTTCTTCCAGTCTTCCACTTTCTGAAATCCTGGCATTGTTGGGAACTCTGCGGGAATGGTGGGAAAGGTTTTTGGCACAGCTCTTACTCAGTCCCAACCTGATCAACAAAAGCCAGCACACTCATTCTTGGCCTCCACACTATAACAACCAATCACACAAAGATTTTAAAAATAGAAGCAGAAAAGATATGAATTTGCCAGCAACCAGGGGTGACATTTAGCCTTTCCTTGTTTTATTTATTTAGTTTTTCCACTTTTTTAGCTGGTTGCAAAATTGCCAAGAGTGAGAGTGTGTGTGCATGTGTGTGAGCCCTAAATCACCTGGACCCTTGACCTTCAACTTTAAGTGTGAGACTGGTTGTGGGCAAAATCTGATGCGTTGGTTTGTGTCGTTATGGAGTGAGACATTCCTGCTCAGATAAAACCTTCCCCAGACACTGTGAGTCATGTGTGTTTCTGATGGGAAAAGAGAATTGGAAAGGGAAAGACACTTTGTTCGCCTAAAAAAATGGCTAGAAGTTCTACAAATAAGCAGTTCAATCTAAATAAACACTTAAGTGGGTTTCATGGTCAACTCCTGAATTTCAGTGGTTTGCATATTGCCTTCAAGCAGATGTTGCCCACTGGACTTCATTCAAGTTAAAGAGCAAATATCTCACAGACATACACACACAGGTTGCTCTGCCATAACTGCACTAACCGTCTTATAAAAATATACACTTAAATGCATACAAATATGAAACATCTGTAGCAATTAAAGCCTTTATTGCACTTAAACAAATACTAGGAGACCCCTGCTACAGTCCAATAAATTAGTCATGTAGTGATTTCAGTGATTCTAACACTAGTTATGCTAATAACTGAACTAGGTGAGTGTTTAAGTTTAGGTTTGCTGGAAGGGAATCAAGAATCATTCACAGTCTGTTACTGTCAAACCTGAAAACGCCAACTGCAAAATGTGATTTACTGTAAATGATGTGTTATCATCAGTGTTCCTGAGTAACTAAATAAAAGAAGCAATGCTACTAACTTAATTAAAGTTAAATATTATTTTTTGACCATTGATGTTAAGTCACACTAAAACTTTAAAACTATGAAAAATTGGGTAACACTTTACAGTAAAGCTCCATTTGTTAATATCAGTTAACTATAGTTAACATGAACAATAAAAAAAAAAAAAAATACTTCCAATTATTCTTAGTTTATGTTGATTCCAAAGTGAACTAATGCATAATTAAAATCAAAAGTTGTATATTTTAGTATCAGTTAACAGACCTGAGCTGTTAACTAATAGTGACTATTTATATTTTTATTAGCTAATACTACCAAATAAATAAATAAATACTGTAACAAATGTATTGCTCATTGTTAGGTATTTGATAGATAATGCATTAACTAACATTAACTAATTGGACCTTACTGTAAAGTTTCTTTTATAAAATAAAAAAATATATATACTAAAAAGCGAATTAAAATGAGAAATTGTGCCTGTGCAACTGACTGAAATTAAATTAGCAGGAAAAAAACAAAAATAATACAACTTAATTTACATAAAAACTGAAACTATAAAATTAAAGCTAAAAAATATTAAAATATAAAAAAATTAAATAAATAAATAAATAAATAAATAAATAAATAAATAAATAATATAATATAATATAATATAATATATATAATATAATATAATATAATATAATATAATATAATATAATATAATATAATATAATATAATACTGTTTTCAACTTTGTGTGTATTCTAGTTCAGGTTTAATGCTGTCACACTCATTGATTTGTGCCAGAGCCTGATGAAATTATCATCGCATTTATTTCGTTTCAATGTAATTAGATACATTTTGTTAGTACTGTAGTCTGCAATGTAGCCAAGTCCTTTTTCACAACTACAAAAGCTGTAGGTAGATTTTAGCTTGAACAGCTACATTTTAAGTAGCTTTTCAAACACTGGTTGTGTTATAAAAATTACTCATCTTCCCTAAGTGTGTAATATGTGGACTTGTAATTCCTAGATCACGTTTCCACAGCTCAGTCTCTTGTTAAAACGATTAGAAATGTTCCTTTCCTCTGCATTACCCTGAATAATCTTGCAAAAGAATTCCTCACAACCCCACTGGAAACACCACACCCTCTCTTATTTTCTCTCTTTGTGAAATGTGCGAGTTTCTTTTATCACCGTTGGCTTTATGATCTCGACAATAATTGATTGCTCCCTGTGAGTCTGCCCAAAATCACTCCGAGGACATAAACAACTAATAAAGTAAAACATGTGCTTGCCTCTCCTCCTTCTAAAACCACACAAAAAAATGCTGTGTTGTGTTGTTTTTTTGTGGACGGCGGAGGGGAAAAAACAAAAACACACATATACGTGTGTGTGTGTGTGCAACACACAAACACTGCAGATGTGTGCAAATAACAACACTTGTGAGTACTCAAGAGCAGAACCAAATGTTCTGTCTCAGCCTCCTCATTCTCATGCTTTTTCCAGCCATCTCTCTTCCTCAAGCACACACACATACACACACAGTGCCAGGAGGACCATGCTGTTTTCATTAGTACCCTGTGTTTTATTGCCCAAATCGCTCTGCTGTGGTCAGGAACCTGATCCAAGCCCCAAACAGAAACCATAGCAACCCATTTTTGTGGGAATTCTTTTGCATGCCCCCTGTACACACACACACACACCCACACACACACACACACACAGCACATGGACTCACTCATCGGAGTGACTTCATATATTTCTCTGACCTTAAAAACTTATTGTTGGGCAAATGGCCACAGTGACGAACTACTTTAGGTGCCCAAACACAGAACACACAAACTCACTCTTACATCATCCATTTTCATATACAAAACCAAATGCACTGATTGGATACTGACCTTGCACTATTGGAAATACATTCTGTCCCTTATTACTACGTTCAGTGATACTGTAACTATGAATGGTTTAATACCATGTTCCAGATGACGGGGAATACTTGTGTCGAAATGTCCCACTTTCAACCTGAAAGTGTTTCAGAACTCGTAATTCTGCTGCCTCTGCTTGAAAATAACTAATAGAATGTTGCTTTAGTTGCCTTTATTTCATGCCTTTGAACTGAAAATCTTGGTTAATTACTTGGTTATTTTTAAATAGGAGGAATTTTCAGTATTATCATTATCTAAAAATAACAATTTAAAAAATGGTCATTGAAATCAAATCTAATCAAAAAAAATATATAATAATAATAATAAATAATAATATAATAATAATAATAATATATTATATATATATATATATATATATATATATATATATATATATAACATAAAAGAAAATAAAAGAAAATAAAGATGTTGCCTTGGCAAGTACCTGAAATAAGTTGAAGTACTAAAATAACTAAAATTAAACTGAAATTAAAAATAATTACAGCCAAATAGAAATATTAAAAATATTAAAAATGACATAATTCATAAAACCTAAAAATAAAAAATAAAATATAAAAGCAAAAGCTAATTCAAAATATTAATTAATACTATAAAAGTATAAAAATGAGACTTAAATAACACTCACAACTGCGCAAACAGACATGAATGTTTGATAAAGCACTTAAAACACTAACTTGTTCATACTTAAAAGTAAAAAAAAAAAAGTGCCTTTCAATGATTTTTTTCTTTTTTTGCAAAATGAATAACATTGAGAAATATTGTTAAAATTAGGTTCACTCACACTAAGATAAGACTTTTGACAGTTTATATCTAGAAAAATCTGTTTTATCGTTTGTTTTTCACTATGTTGGCATCACAAGACCAGCTGACCACATGATCACATGACCTGTCATACAGTTGAATGACTATTACTAAAAATAGTCTTATACAAAATTCACATATTGTTGCTTTTTAGCCAGTGTTCAAGGAACTTCACAAAACTTGCAATGAAGCCAGACTCACAACACAAACCACCAATAATGCATTAAAAAAAATCATCAAGATTTTGTATGCATGCAGTTTAATACAAAATGTAGGACACTGTAGAATAACAGCTAAAAGCTATGTTAATATATTGATATGGATTATGTTTTGGGCCTAAAACTTTCCACATTTAAAATGCAGTGTGGTGGTACCCTCTGTTTGGCAGTGATTTATAGATTTGCCTTTTTATATCAGATTATATACTGCAGCACTAGCCAGTTTATTAATTCATTGCACTTACTGTATTTAATCAGCCCTAAAGTGCCTCCAATCACTCTTTGTGCAGAACCAGTGGTGTTTTTCATTAAATATCAGCCTGATTTTCTCTGTTTAGAAAATCTAGCCGTGATATATAATGAAGGGTGCATAATGAAGATCCTTTCCAGGCACTCTCGACTCTCTCTGGAGAAAGATGCCTTTCTCTGCGCTAATGTTCCCGTTTGAAGTCTGCATTTAATGCCAGGGGTCTTTTTGTCATGATTATAGATGTGTGCCATTTGCGCTCAGCCTGAGAAATGGGTTGTGGTGGTGTGACGTCGATGTGTGTGTGCGGTCTGGGTAAGAAAGATGTTTTAATTTGTCATGACTACTTTCATTACTCGGGTTATATGCAATGGGCGGCTGATTTATTTTGGAAATGAAATAAGCTCGAGACAGTATAACAGCCAAAGAGCCTTACACAGTATGTGTGTGAATGTGTTTCATATCATGATTTATGCTTTCTCTACAGATTCACAGCTCTCTACTGTACCTGGAAAAGTAGTATGTGTGTGAATGTGTTTCATATCATGATTTATGCTTTCTCTACAGATTCACAGCTGTCTGATCGCTTTCGTGTTTTTGCACAGAACTTCACGTAGAAATTTCCAGAACACTTCAATTATGATGGAAGTACTAGTCTTAAAAGGATTATTCAGCCAAAAATGGCAATTCTATGATTTCTCTACAGATTCACAGCTCTCTACTGTACCTGGAAAAAGACGTTCTTCAGTGAAAAACAGTTTAAGAAATATTGGAGTATGTTCTGGCCTTTTTTTTAATTCTTTGTATTCATGTAATGGCAAATACAGTAAAAACAGTACTAAATAATTATTATATTATAATTTAACTATTTTCTATTTGAATGTTTTAAAATGTAATTTTAAAATTAGTAAAATGTAAAATTTAAATTTTTGGGTAAACTGTTTCTTTAATATCAAATTGGTCAACCAATGAACTTTTAAAATGCCCTTGAATTCCATATAAACAGCACATTTTCAGTATCCTTTCATGTTCATTCTGTCAATGGCACTCATTAGATAGATTTAACACAGTAAACCATCAAAAACTGTAAGAGTGACCTGATTTCCATCTGCAAACCTCTCAGCATGGATCATGACTGTAGGACAACTCAACTGCAGATTTTAGTATAGTTTAGAGCAATTAAACTACAGAAAACCCTTTAAAAAAATCTCTCTATCCCCAGAAAGTAAAGTCTCCCCAGAAAGTAAAGGCTATAAACCACAAACGCTGGATGAAGAAACCATATGGCTAATGAAACGAAATTCCTCATGACAAGCAGATGGAGTGATTTGTTACAGTAATTTTTTGGTGGTATTGAAATTCATAAGCATCACGAAATATGGTATGTGGGAGAAAACTTGCATATATGAGCATCACGATTTACCCAAATAACAGCCAATCTGTTCTCCAAACCGAAGCCATGGCCTGTTATTTCTACCCAGGTCAAACTCATAAGCACCAAGCGATTTGCCAGATAGGAGGAAAAGAAAATGATCAAGGCCACCATACATAATCACATTAGCACAAAGCTGACAGCCTGAGGCCTTTTTCTACCACTGGACTGATCTGGAAACTACCAAACCTGGTGTCTCTCGGAGGTCATGGATGGAGTTTGGGAGGTCTCAGAGGGGCCAATGCACCCCCAATGGGGCTAGCATTGTTTGAGTATACGAATATGACAAACAAAATTAATGATTTTTAATTATTGATATTGTTATGAATGTAATTATGGCTAATATCTCCCTCTATGAAGCCTACTTTTCTTGCTATGCATTAATATAGCCATTGCCATGCAATTAATGTGTGTGTGTGTGTGTGTGTATATATATATATATATATATATATATATATATATATATATATATATATATATATATATATATATATATATATATATAATGTACATTTTATTTTTTAATGATGTACTTTTTTTTTTTGTCTGTGCAGTAATCAGCAATCACCTTTTTGAGTGCTTGAGATATCATTTCCTACAATTGTGATTACTGGTAAAAAGCACCTTTTTTATATAAACTGCTGGCCATTTGGCTGATAGCGTTATTAGGAAGTGCAACATAGTACATGGTTTAAATTGCAAGAATGATATTTGACCCTCACTGTTTTTACACAAGTGACGTGAGCAAATCACATCAAAGACATACAATTGCTTTGCTAAAGTGACTGTCTAATAACCTTGCACACATTTGTGTTTCTCTTCCTCTGCTCTTGCTGGACATGAAGATTTTTTCTGCTCCTGAAGTAGTTTTAGAAGATATTAGTGCATTTAGACAATATCTGTGTACCTCTGAGCAAGTTATTTTAATATCATTTATAAACTATACACGCAAACCTTTCAAAGTTGCCCTACAACCTAAAAGCATTCTTGACTAGGACAACTTTAACTTTTTTGATCCACTTCAAATGTTGACTACTAATATACACACACACATATACATACATATATACATATATATATACACATATATATATACATATTCACTCTTTTTTTTTTCAGTTGACCTTGAATATGATTGCACTTATTTTCAAAGGTTTTAAATGTCAATTTAAATAGATTGTTTAAAAATATCACAAATTATTACTTCATAAACATCACGTTACAGGCTCAACTAATTTTGTCTTGTCATAAAAGGGTTCAATTATCTGCTATTTTAGGTGACTTACTGACCTTTACACAGTCATTAAAAGTCTGCAGATCTCCTAACTATGATATGACGACAAAATACACAGCCAATATTAAATATTTCAAGAGCTCGGCTGACCCTCAGTATTTAATTACAGCTGTAGCAAAAAGTAATTTTGGAAGCTGTCGGATTGCCACACAATCCCAAAAACTGAAGCTCAAAGTTTAACAAAGGTAGTATATAGTAATGAAATCAAATCCTCTCTCGCTGATCTTTGTTCAGCACCAGATAATCAGTAGGTGGAAAGCACGGCGAGGTCTTTAGGGAGTGGATTCTGTTGTTGACTGATATGTGATACCAGCTGACATCTGGCACCCTGTCAGATTGGCGTCCCCACAGCACTGAAACACATACATGCTTTAAGAGCATTACTACTCACAGATCACCACTAGATGCTCTCTCATAAGTACAGGTCCCACTAGGCCCGTAGTCTGGCCTGCTGGCACCACCGACACACACACACACACACACAGCCCTCGTCCCTCACGCAGACTGGCTAGACGGTGGTTATTCTGGGAGAGTGGAGCGTGTAGCATCCCCTAAGGAGTTACACTATGGAGACCGTCGGTCTGACTCTCTTCTGTGTATGTGAGACAGAGTTCAGTGACAAAGAAGAGGTAACGTCTGTCACTTGCAATATTCTGACACTTGCTATTGTGGTCTGGTATGTGAGAAGTGGGTTTGATCCGTAGAAGTGACTTCTCAACTCATTTGCGTATGTGATATGAAGTGTGTGAGCATGTGACGGTGAGAAACCCCTCTTTAACCCCTCACATCCCCACTTTAACACCATGGCTGCTTATTGTTGAAGGTCTTCGGTTATCTCATGAATCACAAACATAAGATTTTGGTATCACATGAACACAGAGAGGCACTGGGTTGAATATGCGGTTTGCTGGAAACTCTTTTTAAAGGAATATTCCAGATTCTGTGCAAGGTAAGCTATATCAATAGCACAAAAACTAATTTTGAGTCTTAAAAAAGCAAAAATCTGGGTTACGGTGAGGTACTTGCAATGGAAGTGAATGGGGGCAAAATGGAAAGTATAGCCACAACATACAAACAATACACGTCAACAATTTTTGTGTAAAAAATAAATCTAATACCTAAAACATACATATAAACACTATATAAAAAATTAATTTTCAACAGAATGATTAATTTACTTTTATAAATTATGCAAATCAAATTTATTTTAAATCTTCCAAAAAATTTCACTTTCATTCCAAGTAGCTCATCTTGATTTTTATTTTTTTATTATTTTTCATCAACATTATGCCACAAATGCTTTCAACTCAGTTTAACTTGTTTTGAACTTGGTCACATGCACCATTAAATTCTTTGCACAGGTAACATTATAATATTATTTGCAAAGATTATATACCCATATTCAGATGTAACCTGAATGCTATGGTCACATTAGACTTTAATCATCCGCTATAACTTACAAACCACATCGCTTTTAAATGTGTGTGTTGAAATTAGCCACAAGGTCAAACTTGCAACATTTAGATGCTCAAATGCAGGTCAAATATGGTTTAAATGACTATTCATTATGCAAATCCACTTGCCAGAGTTCACCAAATGTGAACCATGGTGTGCAATGGAAGATAAAACCTTTTCGCATGAGCGTTTCTGGTCTCCCACGTTTCCGTCTATATGAATGGAAGCGAATGAAGCGTGATGTCTAGTGTGACCACAGCTTAAACTTACAGAAAGTCCTGTGGTAGATCACTCCGTCCATCCATCATAGCTTATTATGCATGAAGATCAACTTTTAAAATGAAGCATGACATTAAGTGAGTTTTGAAGTTCTTATATAAATACACCCCCCAAACAGATATAATAATTCTTCACTATGGACACAGTGTACACACTACCATTCAGAAACTTAATATATTTATGGAAATCTTTTTTTTTTTTTTTTTATAAACAGGATTCTTTGAATAGAATATACACACTTTTAAACTGCTTTAGGTTACCACATCCAAGGAACAGGTAATGTTTCTCATTTCTGTGTTTTATTTCACATTATGGCAATTGTCACTAGCATATAATCAAGCGATTTATATGAATTTTACATCTGCAGTAGCTTATCTCCAGGTTTCAGGCCCCTGACATTCATCGTGAGGCCTATAATCCATACTTGATGGTCCTGACTTTATTCATAATCCATCCTTGAGTGGCATCATGCTAAACAGAGTTAAAGTCACTAGATTGATTCTAAGATTAAAATTGTGGCTGTCATGTAGTGCAGAAAACCTTCAGCACGAATTGCTACTGCCATCTAGTGGTTGCATGTTCTCTCATAAAAGTATTGTTTGAAACTTATTGGTGGAAAATGACTCTGAAGACCAAGTTGACGGGGTAATGAGAGGGTAACAGACACTGACATTGGCTCGTCCGGCTTATCCAGGAAACGTGGCGTTCCACAATCAAACACATGCCATTCTGCATTTTACCGTCCTTCACAGACAACAAGGGGAATCCCTGTCTGTTTTCATGACATTCTTGGGGAGGGAGGGAGAAAGAAAGAGGAAATCTGTCCTCTACTCTGAAGTAAAAGAGCATCTGGCCCTCGCTGTCCAGCCGCATAGCTTCCATGACCTTCACCCTGCTATACGAGCTGCAGTAACGTCGGCTGAATAGTTGTGGTAACCCAAACCCCGCACTAGTCTCTGCACTCTCGTCTCTACAGCTCTCACCTGCTCGTCAGAGCCCAGGGCCAAAGTTGAGGAGAGCGCTTCCTGCTGGTAACCTAGGAATGAGGATTGTGTGTCAATGATTTACTCTGCTAAATGCCTGTGTGGGAACATTTTTCAGTTTTTTAATGGACGAATGGAATGCTTGTGATAACAAGGCGTCCTTTCATGCCTCATTGACACCCAGCATTGATGTTTGTCGTCACAGTTGGAGAATTCCTTGTAGCGTTCCGGGGTTGTTCAACAAGGTTTAAAGTTCAGCAACATACCAACATGACGGACATGTAATTTGTCATCTTAATGGTTGACTTGTTAAACTTGTAAAATAAAACTTTGACCCTTTGCTCCAGTTTGTATGAAATTCTGTTTGAGAGATTCGATCAGAGATCTTATACCGCCACCTACTGGATATTACATGTGGTGCAAGGGAATATTGGATTACTGTTTACAATACTAATTTCAGGGTCACATTAGGTCACTGCTAATTTTACTAAGACTAATTAAATCACCCTATGTAACATTCATACTACAGATTTCTGAACATGCCACACATTTTTACCTGCCATTAGTTTTTAAAAATAGCATTTGCACTTTAATTAATCAAGAGATAATCACTGGCAGCCTGTACTGAAATTTACAGAAAACCGACCCCTTATGATATCTGAAATGATCAATTCAAAACACCTATTTTGGTTAAATTTATAACTGATGTATACATTTGTATTTAACCTTAAAAATTTATATTACATTACATTTAACTCTACCATGCAGGGACACCAGCAAGGGATCGCTTTTCATTCATCCTCTTTTCTACACCTTGCTTCACTTCTGTTTCAGTTTTAATGACCAACTTTTACTATGTGTTTCCATATCCATACTATTACTACCACTCGCAAACCACGCATCACACACTATAGGCAGCGCAATCCTAACAACCTGTGCACTTTTCCTATATCTGCTAATACACTACTTTTTTTTTCTTATGCTCTCTGCAATTGTCAGTCTGCAGTAAACAAAGCAGATTTTATTACATCTATTTCTAATCATTCAAGACTAAACCTCATGGCCCTGACAGAGACCTGTATCAAACCAGAGGACACTGCTACACTCCTGCAGCACTCTCCAATAATCTCTCATTTTGCCACACTCCCACTCTGTCCTCTGCTTTTGACACGGTTAACCACCAGATCCTCCTGTCAACCCAACTGGCAAAGGCATCTCAGGAACCACAGTGCAGTGGTTTGAGTCATACCTATCAGATAGGTCCTTTAAAGTATCTTGGAGAGGTGAGGTGTCAAAGTCGCAACATCTAACTACTGGGGTGCCTCAGGGCTCTGTTTTACAAATAAAAATCTTGAATCTTGGATGAATTAGATGTGCTGTTTTCAACCTATCCTGAGGATGGTACTCCTCTAGTTATGCTTGGAGACTTCAACATCCACCTAGATAAGCCTGCAGACTTCCACACTCTGCTGGGCTCTTTTGATCTCAAGTGAGTGTTAACTGCTACTCACAAATCAGGCAACCAGCTGGACCTTATTTACACTTGACAATGCTCCACTGATCATGTGCTGGTTACTCCACTGCACACCAGTCACTCCTCTCTCTTTCTTCTCTGCTAATGTCTCCACTGCTAAAAGCACATACTATCATCAAATTAACAATTCGTCTAACTCTCGCATGCTCTTTAAAACATTTTCTTCACTCCTTTGCCCTCCTCCTCCCCATCCATCAACTCTAACAGCTGACGACTTTGCCATTTTCTTCATTAATAAAATGAAAACCATTCAGTGCAAAATTTTCCAGTGCACATCTTATCAGCAAACATACACTCGTTCACATCCTTCTCTTCACTCTCTGAGACAGAAGTCTCCAAACTCATCCTTTCTAATCATCCTACTACTTGTCCTCTTGATCCTATGCCATCTCATCTCCTTCAAGCCATTTCTCCTGCAGTTGTACCTGCACTCACTCACATCAACACATCCCTTCACACTGCTGTTTTTCCCTCAACATTTAGACAGGCTTGTATAACCCCACTACTCAAGAAACCCACCTTTAACCCATCTCTTTTAGAGAACTACAGACTGGTTTCCCTTTATTGCAAAAACACTTGGAATGAGCTGTATTCAACCAAGTCTCTGCCTTTTTTTTTTTACACAGAACAACCTCCTCGACAGCAACCAGTCTGGCTTCAGAAGTGGACATTTAACCGAGACTGCCTTGAACTTGCTCTCAGTTGTGGAAACCCTATGGCTGGCAAGAGCGGAATCCAAATCTTCAATACTTATCTTTCTGGATCCGTCCGCTGCTTTTGACATGGTTAACCACCAGATCCTCCTGTCAACCCTACTGGCAAAGGGCACCTCAGGAACCACACTCCAGTGGTTTGAGTCGTACCTCTCAGATAGGTCCTTCAAAGTATCTTGGAGAGGTGAGGTGTCCAAGTCGCAACATAACTACTGGGGTGCCTCAGGGCTCTGTTCTTGGACACTTCTCTTTCTATATGGCATCACTAGGTTATGTCATTCAGAAACATTGCTTTTCATATCACTGCTATGCTGATGACACTCAAATCTACCTCTCATTCCATCCTGATGATCTGACAATAACTGCTAGCATCTCAGCTTGTCTAACAGACATTTCTTGCTGAATGAAGGACCATCACCTTCAGTTCAACCTTGCCAAGACAGAACCGCTTGTGGTTCCATCAAACCCATGGTTTCATCACAATTTCACCATCCAGTTAGGCACATCAACCATAACCCCTTCAAAAACAGCCAGAAACCTTGGAGTTATGAGTGATGATCAGCTGACTTTCTCACACTATATTGCTAAAACTGCTTGGTCCTGCAGATTTGCTTTATTCAACATCAAGAAGATCAGGCCCTTTCTTTCAGAACATGCTTTACAACTCATCGTTCAAGCGCTTGTTCTGTCCAGGCTGGACTATTGCAATGCTCTCTTGGCAGGTCTTCCAGCCAGTTCTATCAAACCTTTACAATTAATCCAGAACATGGCAGCAAGATGAATCTTTAATGAGCCAAAAAGAGTGCACTTCACACCTCGGTTTATCAATTTGCACTGGCTACCAATAGCTGCTCGTTTGCCTACAAAACCACCACTGGCTCTGCACCCCTTTACCTAAATTTATTACTTCAGACCTATGTGCCTTCTAGATGCTTGCGTTCTGCAAGTGAGCATAAAATTAAATGTTCCCTCCTGGTGGAATGACCTGCACAACTCAATCCAAGCAGCTGAGACCTTAGCCATCTTCAAGAATCGGCTAAAAACATCCATCTTTATTTGACCCTCTAACTCTAGCACTCCATTCTAATTCTATTCTTAAAAAAAAAAAAAAAGCCATGCCCCTTTTAGACTTGCACTCTAAGTATAACAGCTTGTTAAAAAAAGAAACTAACACTAGCTTCTCTCATCTTTTTGTATTCTATCTATTTGTTCTCTTTTTTATTATACACAATTAACAAAAGCAAAAAATGCCTCTAACAATAGCTTGCTCTATTCTTTTCCTATTCCATCTTTTTTTATTATATTATTTTAAAAAATTTGCTACGTGTACTGCGTTAAGCTTATTGAGACTTGTTATAGCACTTGTATATCGCTGCTCTTTTGTTGGTTTTGATTGCTTCCATTGTCCTCATTTGTAAGTCGCTTTGGATAAAAGCGTCTGCTAAATTACTAAATGTAAATACTAGATTACGTAAACTTGTTTCTGTGGCAAATGTGAACGTTCAGCAGTCATTACTCCTGTCTTTAGTATCAAACGATCCTTCAAAAATGAAGTCTGGAGTGATTGCTCCTGAAAATTCAGCTTTGCCACATATAGGAGTTCACATAACCAATTTAGGTCATGTAAACCAGATCTGTGTTTAAATTGCATTTGCAATAAATCCATCATACACCATGTCATAACCAGCCATGACCGCTACAAGGAACAAAACATTTTGTTGGGCACAAATTATACACCGTGAAATACCACAACAACTTCTGCATTTTAGAGATGAGCCATTAACAGCAAGTATCCAAAACTAGAATTCATTATTCATATACATCTCAAAATATCACAGTCCAAATGAATACTCATCAACATCTTTTTAAGTTACAAAAGGATCATAGTTTTATTGAGTTTAAGGCACAATACAATAATTAGATTGTATGTAATAACCTTAAGATGCTAAATTCTGATGATTTCTCTCTCTGGATAGTAGCAGGTTATGGGTCATGTAGTCAAAGTCAGAGAATACACCACATCAATTGGACTAAAATATGATGTTAGTTAAGTGCTCATTCTACAGTATTGCCCCAATATATCAGTTACGGTTTAGTGTAGCGTATGTATTTTTTCCCAGAAGGCACCTCTTTGAGGGTAAAACCTGCTGGGAAAAGTTTGTTGGCTTCTTCATCTGACAAAGAAGGGATGACCATGACTTCTTGACCAGGTTAAACAAAAAAAAGAAAAGAAAAAAAAAATACATATTACTTTACTATTTTTTTTCCCTCTGACCACATAAGAAAAAAAAAATTAGAAAAAAAAAAAAAAATATTAACTTAGGGACTCTTACATGCAGTAAGGAAAGAAAGGCTGCATCTTACCTTCCAGTCCACAGGTGTGGCCACCTTCTTTGTTGCAGTCAGCTGCAGAGAGTCTATGACACGGAGAATCTCATCAAAATTGCGCCCTGTTGTGGCTGGATAGAGAATGGACAGCTTCAGCCTCTTATCTGGGCCAACGACAAACACCTGAAACATAATAAATATGGTAAGTGCAGATAGAAATAAGCACTTTTAGTTTCATAATTGGTGGCTTTAATGAAATAACACAACACTAATCTTATTCAGTGACCGTATAACAGTATAAACAACAGCATCAAATATCTTGATGTATTGATATAGATCTGTCTTCTTTCTGCAGGTTTTCTAGTATTGACAACTTTTGTTGTTAAGCTGCTAATGCACATGTTGTAGCAAAGACTAGATTAAATCTGCGGGCACATGGAGCAATTGAAGCGTTGCATGCAGCAGAACATCAACAGAAATGTAGTCAAGCGGATCAGAGTTTCACAATCACCTGTTCAGGCATTGGCCTCGACCAAGACATTAAAAGCAATGGTTCTCAAACTTTTTGACTCCAAATCCCACTTAGAAGTTATTTATAAGCCGACTTGTACCTCTGCCACTTCTGTTGTCAAACAAATACATTCAAAAACCATATGGTTTAAATACGTTATATAACTTTCTTTTTAAAGATTTTAATTAACATTATGTTAATATAATTACATAAATTAAGACTTATTGGGACCCCCTGATTAAGAGCCAGAGTTATTTTAGTAACATTGAGATACTGTTACAACTCTAGAATTGTATTATTTTTAATAAGTTTATTTTTATATTTTCCATTTTTACTTTTTTAATTTTTTTAAGTCATTTTGTTGTGCAATTTTGTCTTTATTATTAGTTTTAAAATGTCTACATAGTTCTTTATTTCGGTTTTTGTTTTAGTTATTTTAGTACATAACTACATGGAAATAAGAAATACTGCCTTGGCAACTAGCCAAAATAAAATGAGTTTACTTCAGATTTTCTTTCAGTTCCCATTTTCTCATTTCAGCAGCATTAACTCCTTTTTGAACAGTAGTGCATATGAAATTTTGGTTAGGAAATTATTAGTATAATAAAGCAAAGAAAATATTTTCAGAGTGCAACTTTGATAACATCCCCTTAAAAAAAAAAAAATCATAGTATTCACTTATCACAGATATAGGACTAAATATTATATTTAAATTAAAAGTATAATAAATTTAATATTAAATACATTATATATGTAACATTTGTTGAAACTTTTTTTTTACAAACAAAAAAAAGTGCTGACATAATCTGCTTGATTTATATGTATTTATATGAGTTTTAAAATAACTAAATTATTGTTTATTTTTTTGTATTTATTTTAGTATATATATATATGAAAAATTAGAAGTGTTGTTTTGTAAGTTTGTTGATATAAGAGTAATTAACTTTAGATTTTAATTAATTTAACATTCATTTAATTTCAAGTAACTTAGATTTTAATTAATTTAAAATTAAAAAAAAGTTGAGAGCAATTAAAGCATGGTTGCGATGGAAACTCACACAGCGGGCAGTGAGGGGCATCCCATCTTTATCCCTCTCATCAGGGTCCAGCATCCCCAGTAAGACTGATAACTCCCTCTTGTCATCTGCTATGATGGGGAAAGGCATGGCACAGCAGGCTTTGTCTTGGTTAAACGACATGATGTCCTAGAAAGAGCAAAAGTTACAGAACTATAAAGTCATGTTTACTGTTTGTGCAGATTTCAGTCAGTCATCCTTAAGTGTGAAGCCTTGTTGGAAGAAACAGTAAATTAAAACTTTTTTCAGTAAATATAAAAACACCTTTACAAATTCAAAGCCATAAATAATGGAAAATATTGGTTTATTTTTATGCTTTACAATTAAGAGTATTACAGTACATGTACACATCTGGATATTCGTTTATGAGTAAAGAGTGTGGTGGTTTACCAGTGACTAACGTCACACAAAACACATTGTCTTGTGTGAACCTAGTGTCTGCAGCATTCACATGAATCTGAAAACAAGGGTTCAGTCAAGGGCACATGTGGGTGTGAAAGTATGTCTTTATATCCAGTAAAAGAGTTCACATTAAAACCATCAGACCATAAAAATAACAGCAGCAAAAGCTGTGTGCCTCAACGCTTTACAAACTAGTTCTTAATGCATTTTCAAGTGTTATTATGAAACGTTTCGCAAAGTTCAGACCCTTGGGAAGCCAGATGTCTTGTAACACGTAATCAGCCCTTTTGTTGAACTGTTCAGTGAGAACTTGAGGGAGAGTATTGGAGAGAGTCACCTCTTGGGATTAAAGTACGAACCAATCAGAGAAGTCCTCTGTGTGCGTTTCTAAGAGCTACAAGCCGATGATTAGATGTTCAAGCGAGTCCCTAAGCAACGCAGCATCAGAGAATGGAGTTCAGAAAGGGAGGCCCATGTGACCTCAAGTGTCCGTTTATGAGCATCATACAGTTTCATCAGTGTACACTACTCTTCATAAGTTTGTGGTTGGTATAATTTTTGATGTTCTTGAAAAAAAGTCTTACAGTAAATGCATTTATTTGATTACAAATAACGGTATTACAATTTAATGTAATTTTCAGCATCATAACTCCAGTCGTCAGTGTCACATGATCCTTCAGAAATCATTCTAATATGCTGATTTGCTGCTCAAGAAACATTTCAAACATTTCTTATTATCATCAACATTGAAATCATTTGTGCTGCTTAATATTTTTGTGAAAAGAGTGATGTATTTTATTTCGGATTCTTTGAAGAATAGAAGGTTCAAAAGAACGGCTTACATTTGAAGTATTTTTTTTTAAATATTATAATAGAAGGTTCAAAAGAACGGCTTACATTTGAAGTATTTTTTTGAAAAAAACACAAAATATATAATTCCAAACCTCAAACTTTTCCCACATTCCAAACCTCAAACTTTTCAACAGTATTGTATATGGGATTTAGGTTAGGACATAAAAAAATAATTAGTATAATGAAGCAATAAAAAAATATTTCTGCAATTGGTATTTTATGAAATATTATTTTAAATAATACACATTTAATAGTATTTTTTTCTGCAACAGTTATTGTATTAGATATTATTTATTAAGACTTACAAATAAATGAAATAAATAATGTGTCAATATTAAAATAATTTATTTTGTAGGATGCATGCGTGTAATCTGCAGACCTCACTCCATTTGCGGTGGTCCTCCACGCTGTCAATGGACAGTGCGATCATCTTCACGTCACGTTTCTTAAACTCCTCGTGAAGCTTGGCAGCACGGGCTAGCTCAGTCGTACACACCGGAGTGAAGTCACGTGGGTGTGAGAACAAGATACCCCATCTAAAGAGAAAAAAATATATATGTAAATGGACAACTTTTGACAGCTCCAGGACTTTGTGAAAGAATCACCAGATCATAATTCTGCAGTTTTGTATCCCACTTCACAGACAGGTGGCACAGATTCGGTTATTCCTACCTTTTAGGCAAAAGTGAACAGCACAGCCCTTTTTTCTTTTTAGTAATCTACTGTATCACCACCAGTTAAAAAGCAGATTCTTGCAAGCACTAAAGTACCCATTTAATGAAAAGAGCAATAGATAAAGGGAGATTCAGATTAAATGGTTCATGCTCGTTTTTGTACTAGATAGAAAGTAACAAGGGGCAGATTACAAAACAGTTGTGTCAGGAAACCATCTGGGTGTAGAGACAGTTAGTCATATTGTGTAACCATGTCACATGTTTTTCCAAGTTATGAAAAAAAAAAAAAAAAAAAAAAAAAAAAAAAAAAAAGAATCATTCACTCCCTGAAGACATGAATTTGAGCACGTCTGAAAACAGTCTCTTTATCTATCTGAGAAGTTCTGGGAATCTCCCATTAGCTAGATAAATATAACATTATCTCCATTCAGCCCAAAAGACTTTCAGTATTGTTTAGTAGAAATGCACAGAGCAGCACTTCTTATTCAAAGGCACACAGCTGTTTCGACTGCGGTTAAAGAAACAAGGCCAAACTCTTTGGATGTCACGTCACATGATCGCCACAATGAAAGGAAACGCAAACACTTGCAAACTCTTTTCACAACATTCTAAGCTCACACTGTAAATTGGAAGACAAGTTTAAAAGGTGACGCTTTAAAATGGTCAAAAACAAGAAGGTTTTGTGAAACTTGTTTTTACATAGTTGGGAAATGCAGAATGAAGGGTTGCCAAACACCCTCTTATTCATCACCACATCTGCTACACGCTTTAATTTCAGCATCTTCCGCTGAGGGAAGAACCTCCTAGACACACTGTGGAGGAAGTTTGGCTTGAAATGAGGACCACAGTCAGGCCTCCTTCTGTTAGATAATGCATTAAGGGACAAATGAGGACAGTTACACAAACTGAATATTAAGAATGCAACTTTTTTTCAGGTCAGTTCTTTGACGTCAGCCTGCTTAGCAAAACTTTTCCACTCTGCTATAAAAATAAGCAGCTCATACTGCTTTCGTGTTTTTCTTCTTCTCAATTTAAAACTGGATATACCATGTATACACTACTGGACACACGTACATGCGTTGTAGATGCCCATTATATCCCATACGTGCATCATGTAACTATAAGCATTAGACTATATACACTACACGGCAAAATGTAAAATATATCATCACCCATAAATATATTTAAATTTGGATATATAGTACATCCAATATTACCTGCATTCATTTAGTACTCTTATGCGAAGCAATAAATACTGCTGTATATAGCTAAATTGTTGGTCTGACTGTTTACATGGTCACACAATGTTAGCTATATTATTGCACGGTTTTAATCTGCTGTTTTTATTGCACACGTTTAAATGCAACGAAGTATGAACATATTAAGATATTATAAACATTAACAGTGAGTTTCTGTAAAGTGGCTTTGAAACTGTGTATTGTGCTACACAAATAAAACTGACTTGAATTTAAAATCTAAGATATTACATTTTAAATGAAACGAAATAAAAGAAAAAGTTGGTACAATATGGGTGGACTTCCAAACACTTTGCCAAAAATCGCAACAATACCGACCTTGTTAATCTTGCAGCATATGACTGGGCACAGTTTACACCCCATCCCAAACACTTTGTAAACACATTAAAGCTGGTATAAAGAGAACACTGACATAACTTTGAGAAATTTGCTGTTTAAGGTTCTTGATTTGACCTCATTTGTGGCACCCTTTTTAAAATAGTTGCATTGACGTAATACACTAGTTAGAACTCTACAACAGTTTGTTTTGTTTTATTATACTGAGTGCATTCCTGTGCAGCAGTGTCACTGCATGCAATAAAACCAGGGTTAACACTATCACAGATTCCTACAGCTTCCTGACTGCAGATTCCTTATAGCTTAAACTTAACATTAAGAGTCTTTCAGACTCCCTTTAAACCAACTCTGCTGCAATAAGAAATAACATTTATTTTGTTTTTTTAAGATAAATCTATTGCTAATAAGATTATTCGATGAGTGCATTTTGTTGAAGTCTAACGCTCGACACAGAGAAGCGGATGTTGTGCCACATCACAGCCAGTTATATTGGTAAAGTATCGGGTCAAACCACAATAAAGGCAGATAGATCGCGTCCGATAAGGCCTGCTCGCTCAGAAACAAAATTAATCTATTTAGCTACTTACGAATTTCCCAAGAATTCATGAAATTTTATCTTCCCGATTGTAGTCTCCGCTTCAAAGTTAGGCAACACGTCTCCCAACAGAATTCCAGGCATGACTGTTTTACTTTAGACTGACTTGTGTTACAGTCTGCACGTGTGATCAAGGAATGGAGGTTTATATGTGTCAGGAAGACAGATGTGGGCGGGGCGATGCTTCTGATTGGACGAAACGCCGCCACCTCTCAGAGTTCAAAGATTAAACGCGGAACTTGCAATAGTTTCCGTAAATAACCAAATAACCATGTATATAACTTGAGAAAACTCTGGGGTTTTTAAATACTTTTTTTATTATTATTGTTTCTACATCATGAATAAAATATTGCTTTGAGCAGATAAGACGTAACTGCAAAACTTTTAAATCAAAAGAATGTAGAAAAATGCAATTGTGTTTTCTGCTTTATAAAATATGATATTATATATATATATATATATATATATATATATATATATATATATAATTTAGTTAAAATATCAGACAGCTTCTTTCTTCATGTTGATTTTAACCTTGCGTTTATTATAATAATTTTGATATTTGACATGCTGTTCATACTTAAAACATTTATTCTAATATCGTATGTCAGGTAAAGCACAAAAGGCTCATCCTAAAACACAAATACTCAACAAATTATGCAGCGATCTGTATTTGCATGAATGTGGGTGACCTGATGATGTGGAACAATATTTCAGTATTTTATTCAAATAAATCTATCATCCGTTTTTGTATTGTTTTTAATCCACTTTTGTATTATAGTGCTCAATTATTATTTAACGTAATTACTATGTCAACTTAGTCACATGGCTAAAGAATTAAAAAAAAATTCTCCCAGTGTGCATTGCGCAGAGCGCTGCTTGTCAAAGATGGCGCTGCACTGTAGTCCAGTAAGACCAGTTCTCTGTTGTCGCCTGTAAAACTATAAGCTGAAAAAGACAGATCCGAAAGCTTGATTATAACACAGAAGACATTCCAGTAATATCGGACTAGCCTGTCTTGGCATTAGTGAAGTAATGCCTTCTCCTAAAGCGCGCAGTGCTCCGAGCGCCGGTGGAGCCGAGCGCTACGAGTTCATCTCTCTGAGCCGGACTCCCCCGCCGCACCTGCTGCAGAGGCAGGGCTCCGATCCTACCGCGGCCCGGCTCCGAGCCTCCGAGAGCCCCAGCCGGCGACGCGGCTCGGGTTCGTCCAGCTCCTCCACCGGCGGGCAGCAGTTACCGGAGGAGGACTGTATGAAACTGAACCCGTCCGTCATTGGGATCGCGCTCAGCTCTCTGCTGGCCATCGACCTGTGGCTGTCGAAGCGGCTCGGGGTCTGCGCCCGGGAGGACGCGTCTTGGGGCAGCGTGCGGCCGCTCATGAAGCTCGTCGAGATCTCCGGACACGGGATCCCGTGGCTGGCCGGTGCTGCATACTCCCTGTACAAGAGCGACAGCGCCGCGGGTCAGGAGGTCATGCTGAACCTGCTCATGGGTACTGCGCTTTAACTGCTGATTAATGAAGAGTCGAAATCACAATCAGTTTAGCACAGAACAGGGGTGTTCGATCTTTTAGATGCCACGGACGCCCTAAATACCATCATCTTCAGGCTATATTATTATTATTATTGTTACCCTGAAAAATTAATATAATTATTGTAAAATATATATTTTTTTAAATATTTAGTTTTGATTACGTTACAGTAGAAATAGTAGAAAATGGCACTATACTGTTAGATGTATTAAAGCATTTATTTACTTATTAATATCAATTTAATCAATAGTTTTTATTTAATTTGTCATTTAAGTCTGTTTATTTTACTCAATTGAATTATTTTATTTAAATGTATTATTTTTTATATTAGTCATTTTGTTTTGTTTTTTATACATTCATATTTTTAATATGTTTTAGTTTATTACAAATTTATTTATTTAGACAAATCTTTATTTTATTTTTTTTTTTCAGTTTTTCCTGATAACACTGATTTTTACACAGACCCCACTGCACTCTCTTGCGGCCCGCTGTAACAGACATGGAATGTTGCTCTTGCAGTGTAGGTCAATATGGGAAGACGTTCCTAGTGTTAAAAAGCTTTTGTTTTTTACAGCACAAATTATTATTATTATTATTATTATTTTTATTTTTGGATGGTGCTGAGTGTTATGAGTGTGCCATTCCTTTTAAGTGGCTCTTTTAGTAAACAGTTAAGGAGTAAAATGGAGGTTAAAAACAGATAAAATTTTGCAGAGAAGTGTTGGTGAACAAAATCATGTAATGTGAAGTCTTGTGGCTATACTTTGGAAACTGTATTTTAATGTTTATTATTGCTGCACTGCATTGCATCATAGACTTGCATTGTAACTGAATAGTGTCTGCATGATATGTTTCCATTTTACATAATTTAGCCACTAATCTCTTGGGTTTAATTTAAAAAAAAGAGAGACCAGCTTTAGAATTCACCCCTGAGGTATATAATTTTTGTACAACAAAACATGAAAGTCATGAAATTTCATGTAGGCTAATTTAAACCTCATACCTTATCATTGATTCTCTGAAACTGTTATACGAAAAACTTATTAGAAATTTTCATGGGCAACCCGGTGCTAATTTTCTGATTTTCCTTTATTGAACCTGGACCATTTCTTTATAGCTATGACACTGCTGTCCATTTATCTCCATCAGCCCTTCTGTTTAGTCAACTAATATCAAACTTATAGGCTAGCTTCATATTTTGATTCGCTTACCCAACTATTCTTTGAGGACAGGCCAAAGCAGCTATTAGGTGGGCTTAATGCAAATGTATGTGACATTGCTACAAACACATTTCATTCAAACACGTTTTAAGGCATCCTATAAAGGCCAATTCACATTGCATGACAGATGGAGACAATCGGCAACAAACATGTTCATCAGGTTTTGGCGGATCAGTGCATTACGCCTGTAGCCGTTGATCTGCATTTGTTTTTCTGGTTGCAATCTAATAAATCCTGGCTAGGTCTGCATCTGTCAATGCAGTGTGAACTGGCCTTAAAGGGATAGTTCACCAAAAAAAAAAATTACCCCATGATTTACTCACCCTCAAGCCATCATAGGTATGACTTTCTTCTTCCAGATGAATGCAAAGTTGTATTTAAAAAAATGTCCTGGCTCTTCCAAGTTTAATAATGGTATTGAATAGGAGTCGAAATTTTGAAACAAAAGAAAGTGTTTTGTTTACAGCAAAGGAAAACCAGTCTCCTCTTGGTTTATATCAAAATCATCCAACATTTTGCTTTACAAATCCTTGTTTTGTACTTTGAATTTGCGACCAGTGTTTTGTTTTGCTCTGCGTTCATCATTTCTCACCTACGTCCTACGCAAGCAGCCACCTCCTGCTCTCTCTCGTGAAGCCAACACGGAAGTGACCTAAACTCTAATTTGTCAGCTGGCCGCTAGAGGCTGGCTGCAAAATGGATTCAATCCCACAGACTCCCCATCTTAAAATGCCCAACTTTACAGCAGAAAAGAAAAACATGTGTACAGAATGGTTCAAAAAATGATTTTGGTCTATATAGTTAATTTTGCCCTTCATGACAACTGTGGGGGGGTGGCTTCCACCCACTTTGAGCTTCAAAAACGCTCTTCAGAATCCTACGGGTAATGTCACATGGTCCTACGTCATAAGCTGGAATGCCACTCTCTTGTGAACATGCGTACTACAATTAGCAAAAGCTAGACATTAATAAAGTTTTAAATATGGATAGTTTTCTTACACAAATGCATCAATTCACTTCAAAAGGCTTTTATTAACTCCCCCGAGCCATGTGGAGCACATTTTATAATAGATTTATGCACTTTATTTTGCTTCAAAATCTTGACTACCATTCACTGCCATTTCAAAGCTTGGATGAGCCAGGACATTTTTTTAATATAATTTCAATTGTATTTGTCTGAAAGAAAGTCATGTACAATGGCTTGAGGGTGAGTAAATCATGGGGTAATTTTCATTTTTGGGTGAACTATCCCTTTAATATTTAGGTTGGATACAAGTTCGCCTGACTTACATTTTCATGATTTATTTTTCAGCCTTGGTTCTGGACCTGGTCCTGGTCGGCACGATGAAAGCTGTAGTACGACGGCGACGTCCTGCCCATAACCGTATGGACATGTTTGCCACGTTCTCTGTGGATGGCTATTCCTTCCCATCAGGCCATGCCACACGTGCTGCAATGTGTGCCCGCTTTCTATTGGCCCATCTGGTGCTGGCGGCCCCACTCCGCGTTCTTGTCCTGCTCTGGGCCACATTTGTTGGTTTTTCTAGAGTTCTCCTCGGACGCCATCACGTGACGGATGTCGCATTTGGTTTCCTCATGGGCTACTGGCAGTATAATTTGGTTGAGATGCTCTGGTTGTCTCCAGTCATGTTGCAAAGCACGTTTGGACAGCTTCAATGAGAAGCTAAGACTGAGGTCCCCATTATTTGAGGATCTAGACACATTTGTTTGCTGCCAGTATGCTGGTAATAATTCCATAATCTCTGTCAAGTTGCTTTATGTGAGTTTATCACATTTTCTAGAATGTAAAGTCACATATCATCTGCCTGTAATATCCAAGGTTTTAGGTTCACATTAGATCATATTGAACAGGTAAATGAGTTTAAGTGTAAACAGACTTCAGAAGTTATTTCTCTACTTCTTCTGTCAGTACTGTGATAGATTATTCCAGTCTTAATGAATCAGCTGCAATCCTGTTCTGCTCTTTTGAGGATTGGTCCTTATCAAAGGAGGATGGATGGGGCGACCTCTGGCTTCTAACATCAATGTTCTTGTTTACAGAATAAAACCTCACCTTATAATAATGTGATACTACATTATTATAACGCCTGCAACACTAGGCATCATTTTGAAGATTTTGCTTCCATTTTAATTAAAAACTAGCAGGATCTCTAATTAATATGAAAAGCTCTTCATGAATGAATATTTAATTAAACAAAGGAAGAGGATTTGAAATGAGGGTAAATTTCAGCGCAGATCTAATACCTTTAGGGTATGCGGTGTCCTCAATAGACATTCACAAGGGAGAAGTTCTGTTATCTTTGAAGGGTTCATTACACTGATATCTATCCTCTGAAAAAGTCTTTTCTGTGTGTTTTAAAGATCTCTTCTGTGTTTGTGCCTCAAAAGAGTGAAATTGTTTATTTTTCTGTGCTTTTATTGTGACCGCGTTAACCACTGTTAAATTTTATTGCACTTTTTGACGCAGTCTTATTGGTCTATAGACGTTTGCTGTATTTTGCTATGGTCTTATTCAAATTTGCTGGTTTTTAATTGGGTTAAAGCCACAGCTGTAGAGCCATAAATCACATGATATGCTGCAAATTGTTGCCATATATCACAGGGGAACCTGTCATAATGACCATTTGGTAGCATTAAGCAGGAGTAAATTGCACCAACAATTTTTGTGTTAGTGGAGGAAGATGTTGAAATTTTCAAATAATTATCTTTCATAATGAATTTTTGTGTTAGTGGGGGGGGGGTGACTTTCCCATTTGCGTTTTTGCATGGACTTTTTACAATTCTGAGCTTTAGTTGTTGACAATTAAAATAACTGTCATTCTACTACTACTTCATGTATCTTCATATGGCCAAAAATATATGGACGCTCTTATAACTAGGTTTGGCTGTTGCTTTATTTCCACTGAGCACAGTCTAAATGCTACACATGCACTGACATTATAGAGAACTGGCTTCCAACATTGCAGCAACAGTTTGAGGAAAATTAACATTTGTCCTCGCAGAAATGTCTGGAATAGCCAAACCCATTATTTCTAAATGTCTGCATATTTTTAGATATATAGTACATCTTTTTGTTACATTCCACTGGTTATGCAGAAGAACTGAATAGGAAAAATAAAGATTATATATAGACAATATAGAGTTTGATAACTCTGTATTTTACAGTGTCTCTCCATATTATGCATTATACTGTATATGTGATAATAATAGTGTATTTTTTTTCCCATTTCATTTTCATTACACTTTTTTTCTATTCAGTCTCAGTATCAGGCATTCCGGGGTGGGGGGGGGGTTGTTTTTTTTTTAATGTGCATGTGTATGTCTGCATGTGTCACATTCTGTTCAACCCTTTCAGGCTGGTTGAAAGAGACTTTTGAAACACTGTCAAGCTGACTGTCAGCTTTATCCAGTCATAGGTCTTCCTCTTTTAAAGTACTGTGGCATCAAAGATATTTCGAAAAATCCACTCCAAAATCTAGAGATTTTTCTTTGTTTGATATGAAATATTTTTTCTCTGACCACACACGCCCTCAAAATGATACACAGTAATAAGATTCTGGTGAAGGTTGTGGGCGTTTTGACTGTTTTAAGAGAGCCATATGCATATTTTTCCTTCGCAATAACTGTGTTATTTCTTGAAAGTGAATCGTTCGATCCTTTGTGCAATATCACAATTGACAGATAGCAACCAATAATGTTATTTTTAAATTGCAATAACTTTGTGCTGTTTTGGTGATGGTTGTTTGCTAGGTACCATGTGTGTTATTTTTTCTTTAGGAGATAGAGAAGGAAGACATTTAGATTTAATTCACGTGTTTTGGGTGTACAGTCATTTTAAACGGCTTCACCAGCTATTTCACAATCTGACATTTGATCGTTGTGTAGTCTGCAGTGAAAAGTGGCAATTTACATTCACCAAAGTCAAATTTACAAGGGATATTCATAAGCTTATTGTGGTGCCTGCTATGACTGTTAATTATATTTGTGATGTTAAATATACTCTACATCCATCATAATGTGATTGTATTTTCTAAATAAATATGAAGACATCATGGCTTTGTGTCTTTGAATTATTTTTTCTTTGAACATCTAATCTCGTGAGTAAATCTTTGACACTGTAAAGCAGGAAACTCCCACGTGATATGTTTTACAGTAAGCTCTGACTCAGAAGATAAGAAGCTCAGCAATATCTTGCACCACTTGCAAGCTATGATGTTTTATTGCTGTACGCTTTTTCATACGGAGGTTTGGGAAAGGTTAACCTGTATGAAAAGAAACCTGTGTTATAGAACAAATAACAAAACACATAATCTGGTTCTATTGTGTAGTGTGAACAGGATGTGAGATTTTTACATATAAGGAAAACCATTTAAGAATGTAGTTTTGTCATGTTTCAATATAAACTGTCAACCATTCCTTTGAGACTTTGTTCAAGCTTGTACCAAAATATTTATTTTCTGCCCTTGTATTTTAGTGCATACATCATTTTTTGGCAGGTCCCATATCAAGTAGCACAGTGTGTTCATGGGAAAATGCTTGATAGACAACAGAAGTGCACTTCAGGCTTTCACGGCTCTCCGTAATGCAAACATTTGTGTTAGTGGTGTAAATCACCCTGCCAAATAAATGATTCGGTGATGTACAGTAGGTCTGTTCATTTTACATAAATAAGCAGCACATTAAATTATAACACTTTGCAATAAGATTGAATTTGATATCAGTTATTGCATTAGACGTTATCACCCAAAAACCATCTCTGTCACGAACGAATCATTCAGAGAACGAGTCTTAAGGTTTGAACAGAGTAAACTGATTTATTAAAGAATGATTCTTTGACATTTTTGGGGTATTTGGAATTATATTCCTAAGCACTATTTTTATTAAACACATATGACATATCAGCCCATGCTGTAAATGGGAAGGCTGAGTATGAGTCTGGTGTATTTGAGTACAGGAGGAAAGGACTGATTACACATACACACAAAAAGATGTTTAGAAGTCGTAAATAAAACAAATTATTGGAGTATTAGGTTTTACAGAAAAAAAAAAAATCACTATTTCACTTTTTTCTACTTCCAAATTTCATATTCATTCAATGTGTTGCCTGCTGTTTCTTTGTAATTGTTTTACTAGAAATTTCTTAGTGACGATAATCAAAAGTGAAAGTAAAATTTTTTTAAAAAGTGTTAATATTTGCTAGTTCTTTTTTGGATATTTGATCTACTGTGTAAGTATCAGCATCAGACACATCAGAGCATTGACATTCATTAGCTAATATCTGATGTTTGGTAATTAATTAGTCTTCAACCAGTATTTCATAAACTCCACAGCACTGAAACAGCATTTTAAGGTAACTAATGATTTGTTTATCACTTCTGATTCTGGCTGTCTTTATATTTTGATTCTTCTTGATATATGGCAACTTCTTGATCATTCAAATTTACTTACTCACTTAGAGTCTGTCTTTGGTGTCTCTGATACTGCACTAAGCTGGTTTAAGTCCTATCTCTTAGATTGAAAGCAGTTTGTAGCTGTCAGTGGTTGCAGGTCTGATATTGGTGTTATGCTATCTGGTGTTCCTCAAGGATCAGTTATGGGCCCTTTTTAGCATCTACATTTATCCTCTTGGTCAACTTTTACTTGATGTCAACTTTTACTTTAACACAGATGTCACCCAGATTTATGTACTGTACATTCAAAGCCTGATGTTAATGTGGCTGTGTCCTTTCTTTCTCTGTGTATTTCTGTGATTAAAAATGGATGTCTAGAAATTTTACACTTTTTTGTCTAAACAATGAGAAGATGGAGGTAATGCTCATTGGTTCACCCCACCAGTTACATAATGCAGAGTCTGTAATGTTTCTACACTGGAAAATGGGGGTTTTGTTCCTCATGTTCAGAACACTGCCAAGACATCATTTTTCATATTAAAATTTTGCCAGATTATGACCTATGTTGTCATTCCTGGTGGCTAAAAAGTTAATTAACATCCCCAAAATGAATTATTTGCCTGCCGAGATAAGACAAGCAGAATTCCTTAGTTTTTTTTCCCCTTAAAGCTTATTTTTAGGGCTTTTGTTTGTCTGATTATTTTGTAAGTGTCTTATGTTTTCTATTTATTTGTTGAATTTTTGGTAGTTTGTTTTTATTTGGTACTTTATTTGTGTCTGTACTTCACTTTTATTAATACATTGTTGTATAACTATTTTATTTGTCTTGTTCTACTTATTCTCTTTTTCTAAAGATGCTACTTTTAAAGGCACTATAGAAAAAAAGTTTATTTCTATTATGATCCATTGTAAAAATGATATTGCGCAGCAAATGTTTCAATTACTTAAGCATGTTCTTGCTATGACACCAATTAGACACCACAGCAACCAATCAATGAATGTACCGGAGCTCTCCAGAAGAAACAGAGGTGGAGGAATAACCATCACGGTTGCAAAGATGAGATGGAAGCTTGGCCATCTTTCTCCACTTAGCAGAACCATTGATGGCTGAGTTTGAGGAACTCAGGAACAACAAACTCTACATGATAAGGTGAACAAATGAGGTGTGGCAGCAGCACTGACTCCATCAGGCATTGAAGGTGAACGACTTTTCTGAAATAAGAAAAGGTGAGGATGTCATGGTCAGTTGTACTTGCTGATTAAAGCATCATTCGTATTTGCCTCGAGTTGATATGAAAGTACAATAGAGCACCGACAAGTGGAAAAATAGCGGTAGCCAAGCAGTTTTGATAGTTAATCGGTTGTTGTTTTTTATTTAATCAACTAGCTCGTCAAGTGTGCATGTTAGGACTTAGTGATATGACAATACGTGCAGCTTTTATTGTTTAGGAATGATTGGAAAGTTGGAGTGGCTTGAGAAGCATGGCGATGAGTGTGAGGTGCTTGATGCTTATTACAAGTGCAGAATGCCGCAAAACGAAATTCAAATTCACACTCACACAATGGAAGGCAGTTTTTGTGCGCGCTTTATTGAAATCATATATTGAAAATGTGTATTTATGCCCATCTCTGGATCGAGCCACGACAAAATAATATAAATCTGTGCGGCTGTATTGAGTTTTTAATCTGTAGCTTCACATGATCACCACTAGATGTCCTACTAGTAGGCTAGTTCTCTACTAATTTTTAATCTGTAGCTTGTTAGTTCTCTAATCTTCCATTGTTCGCTACTAATTTTAATCTGTAGCTTCACATGATCACCACTAGATGTCCTACTAGTAGGCTAGTTATAACTTCTGATAGCACACCGTAATGATTATGAACATTATGGAATTTAAGCCAGTATTAAGTAATTTAAGTAATTTAAGTGTACTTTCTAAGGTGACAACTGTAGTTATTGTAACATATTAAAGCAACCAGGATGATTTGAAATATGTATCTTACATTGTTCGCTACTAAATGAACTGATTGTTACAAGTACTAAACTGAAAGAAAGTAGTATTGCTGCAATGTAATGCTGCAATGACCTCTGCTGGAAATGATGAGGATTACACTGCCAATTATTAGTAAATATTAGTGAAGTAATTGTATAGTTTTCCAGCTTTGACAACCTGTATGACTTACTTTAATCAAAGTTTTAGTGGCCACAACTTCCTCCAAGTTACATAGTTAAATACTAACATAACATATGTTCTCCAATAAGTGTTTTTTTTTTATTCTTTTCAGTAATGTAGACATATCTATTTATCCTTTCCACGACTTTGAGGTTTTCAGGCATTTAGAAGGGTAGATGTGATCTCAGTTTATAGTATCTGAATTGTGGTGGTTTAGTTATTGCGTAAAATTGTTTTTGTGTAGATAATAGGCCTAATAATAAAATCAAAAATCTAGTCAGTTGGCACACGTCTGATATTCAGTGTTAAACACTGATTTTTTTTCTTCAGTCATGACTGAAGTAAAGGGTTAACCCTGGAACATATATCACCCCATAGCCCTTTCACCTTATTCTTCATGGGCTTTCAACTTTAGTTCAGCTTGTGAACAAACACAAACATGTGATGCGTGTCGTTATCGACCAAAGACAAAACATATGCATTTTTAATGTTATTTTAATATAGGCAACCTCTGCAAATAAAATGTTTGTTTTATTATTAACTACAGGTTTTAGAGACTATTGCGAAAAACCAGTGGACTCATCTTTGGTATTCTGATAACATTTATGACAACACCCAAAGATAAAGACTCGCATGTCTGTGATAATGTTTGAACATTCTTGACTTCAACACTTAAACTACGTTGTTTTTACCCATAATTTTTTATTCCGGTTTGATCCACCTTAAACTAGTGGCAGCTGAGACCACCCTCTTCTTTGAGTCTTCAGAAACGCTCAGTTGTTTACAGGCTGATTTCAATAAGACGGTTGCCAGGGAAAGCTGCTCCAACTATTTGGAACAGAAAAACCTCCTTTTGGCATTTTTGAATGCTGAGGGCTTGATACCATCTTCAGTTTAAAGGTAAGATTTATATTTGTGTCATAAGTGTCAAGCTTGCAGCATATGTTTAGACTGGTGTCTGTCTTGTGTGTGTGTGTGGTTAAATGATTAACGAATAAATGCTGCACATTCATGCCAAACATTGTGAATGAATCCTTGAATACCTCATCAAAGGTGCACAACTGTGGAGACACTAGTGTAACAGTATGTTTTTCATAAACATATGCATTATCACCATTTGCTTTCTTCAACTGACTGATCCGTGTCTCCTGCATGCAGACTGGCAGCATGGCTAAGCGTGTGGCTGTGATTGGAGCAGGCAGCTCTGGACTGACCTCCATCAAATGCTGCTTGGATGAAGGGCTGGAGCCTGTGTGCTTTGAGAGCAGTGATGATATTGGAGGACTCTGGAGGTTTAAGGTTCCATTTTAATGTTTGGAGTTTGAACAGCTGAACAATAAAGGCGAAGTGTGTCATTTCTGTCCCATCTATGGTACCAAAATGAACTGGAAAATTACTAATATAATGATAAATGACAAGAATGATTTGTTGCAATACAAGATCAGGTGCCAGAAGCCCTTGCCTTAATATATACACTGCCATTTTAATACAATAACTTTCAAATGTTTGGGGTAGATAATGTTTTTGAAAGAAGCATTTCATGCTCAATAATTATTAAGATTTTTGATGTTTTTTAAGGTAGAATTTTTGTTTTTGTGATTTGTTATTACAATTTAAAATGAAAGTTTTCTAATGTATTTTAATATACATTAAAATATAATTTATTGTGAAGGAAAAGCTGAATTTTGTTTAGCAGCCATCACTCCACTTTTCAGTGTCATACTGATATTTTTGTGGAAACCACATACATTTTTTCATGATTATTTGATGAATAGAAAGTTCAAAAGAACAGCATTTATTATTATTTTTTTTTTTTAATTACAACTGTCTTTACTGTCACTTTTGATCAGAATTAAAGTACAGTAGTGTAAATCAATTATTGTTGCACCACCTTCTTTTTATGGTAATTTCTTTTTAGTTTTAAACGTTTTTTTTCTTGATATTTTTTGTTCTGACCTGTTTAACTTGCATTTTCTGTATGGAAGTAAAATCTAAAATTAAAATGTATTATTATTATTGTCTTTAACACTCTCGCCAATTACCATTGGTCAAAAAACAGATAGCCCCGCCTTCAAACTCACACTTTTCAATGAATTGGTTGTTTACACTTTTGGGGACAATAATCCTTCAGTTGGCTTACTTATTGTTTATGCTGTACATTATGATGGGATAAGTATTTTAACAATAAACAATATTACACACTTTACATTTAAACAAAACTTTACAAAGCTACAAAGCTAATCCGTTCAAAGTCATTGACTGTATCCCCCTGTTCATTCACAGGAAAAACCTGAGGCAGACCGTTGCAGCATTTATCGTTCTGTCATAGTGAACACCTCTAAAGAGATGATGTGCTACAGTGATTTCCCTGTGCCGGATCATTACCCCAACTTCATGCACAACTCTATGATCGTGCAGTATTTCAAACTCTATGCTGAGCACTTCAACCTGCTCAAACACATTTACTTTCAGGTAATTAACACCATGGTATCACATCTGCTGAGATTTCACCTAGTAGGAAATATTCCGGGTTTACATCCTCATTGGTCCTGGCAAACATACATTTCAGCCGATCAGACTTTATGGTTTGAGTTTGGGATTAGGACTATTTGACAACAGTGATGTTCCAGGAACACATCATTCTTGGGAAAATTATTCTCAGATAGTTGTGTGTTTTTCAGGATCTATCATATTTTTTTGAGTTTTTGAAACAGCATTCTCTGTGTAAAGATGACAGGTAGCAGTCATGCTCTGTGTGGTTGGGTATATTTCAGACCACAGTTCGCAGTGTGAGACAAAGGCCTGATTTCTCTGACTCTGGTCAGTGGGATGTGGTGACCGTGGACAGAGATGGACAAGAGGAGACACATGTATTTGACAGTGTGCTAGTGTGTGCAGGACACTACACACAACCCATCAAACCCCTCTCAGACTTCACAGGTGCTCACCTGATATTACAGCACTCTGTCATCATATATACAGATTGTACAGCATTCAGCGCTGTGTGTAGGATAATTCCCTGCATGGCTTTGTATAATGGATTTAATATGTATATGGAAACAGTATATTAAATAAATTTAACTGTAATTTTATGTTCTGCAGATATTGACACATTCCCAGGGACAATAATTCATAGTTGGGAATATAAGGACCCTGATCCTTACCTTGGAAAGAGAGTTGTTGTCGTTGGGATTGGGAATTCTGGTGGAGACATTGCCGTAGAGCTCAGCAGAGCATGTGAGAAGGCAAGTGAGATTTAATAGTTTAATATTAGGTCTGATAATTTTGTACAGATTTTTTTTTTAAGTTCCCAGCAGGGTCAAAATCATATGGAGATATGAAGGGGGGGGAAACAGACAAATAGCAACTGAGTGATAGGTGTCATTTATTCCACAAAACACTGAAGAACAGGTAGTCCACAAACAGAAGAACAAGAGGTACCAACAATAAACAACAAACTCAAACTGAAAAGACAGGAACTTAAATACCAGACCAAATGAGCATATTGACTAAGTTAACAAGACACAGGTGAACTAAGGCAATCAAGGGGAGACAGAAACTAGGTTGGAGGGAGGAGCCATGGTGGAGGAAGGGTTGATGACTCCAGGAGGTTGACTGACAGCGGCGGAGCAGGTGGAAGAGCCCAAGGTGATGAGGATCCAGAGTCAGAGTAGATTACTCAGGCGACCGAGGTGCAGGCAGGTATCTGGAAGGCCATGGTGGAGCCAGAGTGACAGGACCAAGGTAGATCTAGAGTGAGGGAGGAGCCTGTCAGAGCCAGAGCGACGAAGGGACGATGCGCAGCCAGAGGAGTAGAGTCCAGAGATGGCGGATGGTCGAAAATTGACCAAGGCGGAGCCGGAAGGACGAGGGAACCTGGCAGAGCTGGTGGACTGATGGGCCAAGGCAGAGAGGAGGGATCTAGGAGCCATGGTGGAGCCGCTGGGTCGACAGACCAAGTCGGAGTCCAGGACTCAGAGGCTGGAGGCAGAGACAAGGGATCCTCTAGCCACATCACCAATGGAGACTGGCAGATCCACAGCACAGATGTGGGCTGAGGGGCTGGCAGCAAGCAGTGGCAGAGGGACAGAGAATAGGTGTGTTCGACATCATACAGCATTGCGCAGACTGATCCGCAAGAGTAGTCGCTTGCAATCATGTGCAGAATTGAAAGCAGAGACATCAAGTCAGACACTTTCTGCTCCCGGTAGTGACGCTCTCGCGGTGTTTGTCAAATGCACAAACTTTTTTTATACTGCTTAATACAGTGCCATCTGTTCAAGAATAAAGTTCAAACATACAAAGTTCTGGCATGAAACTTGATGCGTCACCCTAACACCGTTTGAGTGTATCCACTGAACGTAAACAGCATACACTGTTTATGTTCAGTGGATACTCTCCAAAATTGTGCTAGGGTCTGCATCCAAGTCCTCTGAGACCTGCCTCAGTTCACCCTCAGCTGTGGTGCAGTGGGCGGGGCTTTCCTCCACCATCGCATGCATTGTTGCCGGCTCTCACACCTGGTCAGATTATCTGTGAGGCTCTGGTTCCGGGACGATCCTCAGCTCTGTCGCTCTCTCTGGCGATGGCTCGTCTGGGTCGGGAGTGGGGCTGGTGTCAGCCTCTTCTGATCCACAGTCATAGATGAACTGCATGAAACCAGCACCCATTCCATGTAGTCCGCAAAGCTCTCTCAAGGGCCCTTCCTGGACAACTGCTCATGTGTGGCCGGAGTTGAGGCCAGTGCACAGGAACGTGCATAAACAGTCATCCAGAAAGGTGTTCCTCAAGGGAGCAGCTCCCCTGCTCCAGGCAGAGCAGGTTGACGGCGGCAAGGTAATCAATGAAAACCAAAGTAAAAGATTGGCAAAAATGAGAAAAATAAACGGGGTTAACACGATGGGATGCTGTCTCTTCTTGTGGTCCGTTATTCTATCACGCAGCTGTGAGATGAAGGCAAAGGTGCTCAAAATAACTTAATCCAAATAGGGTGTGTATGCCACAAAATCTGAAGAACAGGTAGTCCACAAACAGCAGAACGTGAGGTACAAACACATTCTTTAATACTTAAATACCAGACCAAATCAGGATAATGACTAAATTAACAAGACAGGTGAACTAAATAAGGCAATTAAGGGGAGACAGAAACTAGATCAATGAACAAAGTCTAAACAGGACATTGGTGTGACAGGATCCAACTGATTATTTTCAAATTAAATAATTAAGTATGAAATAAAATTGCAACCTTTTGACAGCTAAATAAATCAATACTTTTCAAAAGTAATGCTTTATGGTAGAATTCCAAGGTACAACATGTAACCACTTACTGTCGACACTATTAATCCATTTAATGTCACAATTAGCATATATTAACATAATACCAAAATAAGTATATGACTAATTAATTTAGCATACTAACTAGCTATCGAACAAGAAAATATATCAAATTCATCCTCATAATACAATAGATATTTGCCTTTTTTTAAAAGAATAATTGTAAATGGTTAAAAATGTTGGGGGTAATATAACAAATATATATTAAATAGTATGTATATAAATAATGTACATTAAACTTACCATGAAACCATTTCTAATGTAATGCAGTGTTTGTTATATATGTGGTTACTCTATTGTTTCTCATTAATATTCTCCTATTTTGACAAGCTTACATTCTCTAATCTCTAATCACATCTACTAATTCAGTTTCCATTTCTCAAATTGCTTTGGTCTTCCTATTCCCCATTCTCTTAGACATTCCTGAGTACCCGGAAAGGTGCTTGGGTCATAGGTCGCATGGTTGGTAGAGGGCTTCCTCTAGATATGACGATGGTCAGACGAGTTCAAGATCTGATTTATGGCCTCCTGCCTCGAGCTCTGCTCAACTGGTTTGGGGAGAGAAGCCTCAATCAGAGACACGACCACAAGCTGTATGGACTACAGCCTGCTCACAGGTGAAGGGTCAAAACATGCTCCTCAAAGACTCTTACCAAACTCTTTTCATTGTTGATGATTAAAGTAAAGCCCTGGGAGTTTAAAAATTACCTCATGATTCACAGTGACCTTTACCCATGTTTTGTGATTCCAGGCTCCTCGATCAGCGTACCATTATAAACGATGACCTTCCAGGTCGCATTCTGGTTGGAAAACTGGTGATGAAGCCAAATGTGCAGAAGTTTCAAGGCTCAACGGTTGTCTTTGATGATGGGACTGTTGAAGAGAAGATTGATGCAGTGATCTTATGCACAGGCTATGATTATAGATTCCCCTTCCTCCCCGCCTCCTTAAACTCTGGTTCTGATGGAGATATGAAACTCTACAGAAGAGTCTTCCCTCCATCTCTTGAGCGTCCAACACTGGCCATCATGGGCCTGCTCCAGACCAAAGGGCCGATCATGCCAGCTGTAGAGCTACAGGCACGCTGGGCCACCAGGGTCATTGCAGGTACTGAGCAACCATAATAAGTCATGAGGGTAAAAAATTTGATTTGTAGGTGAAGTTAATATAGAGAATCATATTAAACATATTTTTATATCATTATTGGTATAAAAATAATAAGAATAATGATTTATTAATTTTCCTGTTCTTCAGGACTAAACCATCTTCCTCCAGCTGAGAAAATGGATAAAATAATTGAGAAAGACATACAAGCAAATTTAAAGAGGTAATTATTTATTCACCTGGATGATCATTTCAAATAGGTTTTATTTTGACAATTAATCTGCTATCTCTCCACAGTTACCCTTGTCCCAAGCTGGCTGCCCTTCAAGTGGACTACATCCCTTACCTGGACACAATAGCAAAGGAAGTGGGCGTCTGTCCCAACATTGCTTGGCTGCTCCTGAGGGACCCTGCTGTTGGTTTGAGGGTTTTCTTCGGGCCCTGTACTCCCTACCAGTTTCGATTGAGCGGACCGGGGCACTGGAGAGGTGCCCGTCAGGCCATCCTTACCCAGTGGGATCGTGTGGCCAAACCCATGAAGACACGGCCCATTCCAGAACCTTCATCCTTCAGTTTATTTTTTTGGCTGGGCCTGTCAGGAGGGGCTGCAGTGATTTTTGCTTTAATGGCAATGCAAAAGAAGATCCCACTGTTTTTGAATATCGATTAGATCCCATAGATATCCCACACTCAATTTTTGGGTACCTCTGATTTGCGTTTAAACTTTAACCTAATTGTTTCTTAATCTAATTCTTGGAGTTCATTATCTTTTATAATCCATTTATATTTTAAATTCTCATCAAACATTGTTGTCAAACAAGTGTTGTTGTTTTTTTTTTTTTGGGGGGGGGGGGGGATATTTTCAGGTAATATACTAATATGTCTTTTGACAATCATCACAGAAGTAAAGTGTCAGCATTTTTTTCATCACTCTATATATTTTAAATAAAAAAGTCATTGGAGAAGCCTGAGTCTGTCAGGGCTGGTATTTTGTGATTGTGAGATGAGATGATGATTATTATCATGCCTCCACATCATTTAGTGCCTCTATGGAATTACATTTGGTTCAATAAAAATGAACGTAACTTTATAAAACTGAACGTAACTTTTTCAGAAACTATCAAAAATATGCCATTACAAAAGAAGAAAAACACAATGAAAATAAAAAAAATTAACTCAGTCGCAAAAATTTAACAGGCTCTTCGAATATGCTTCATTCTTTGTTAATGTTTTTCAAAGATTCGTTTTCGCTAATCGTGGATTCTGAATGCATTGCCACAGAATTCGCTAACGCTTCGCAGCTTTTCGTTTGGTGTTTTGACACAAACCTCTCGTGGGGGCGGGCTTAACACTCATCTACTCTTATTGGATAGTGAGCTTTTGATGGACAGGTGCTCTCTGACCGGGAAGTACAGACGTCACTCAGGTGGCACGCATATTGGAAAGCTCTCGCGGTGATTAAATCTGGTCTCTACCGCAAAAATTCTTTTTCACAGACAAAGTGAAAGAAATTTATTTTAAGCTCATACATAGGTTCTACCCTGTAAAGAAGTTTATACAAAGATTTAAATCTGACATTGATTTTACAAGCTCTTTTTATTCGAGTTCTGAAGAAACTGTACACTTATTTTGGTCATGTCACTACACTCTTTGGGATGATATTGGTGTGTTTGTCAAGTAAGATTTTGCCAGGCTTCTCAGTACATATGAAAAACATTATATTTGGGTATTATGACTCTGACCCCACCAACGAAAATATCAGTTTTGTTATTCATTTAAATTTTTTCCTAAACAAATTTCACATTCACGAATGCAAATTCTCCAACTGTAAACCTGTCTTCTCTGTTTTCCTAAAAGAAATGGAAAACTATTTGAATGTAATCTCAGTATATACTAATAAGAAAACTATAAGGACTGTTAGAATTTGCTCTGCCTTTGATCTCCTTGTGTAATTTTGAGATTTTGGCCCTCTTTTTCTTTAGGTCTATTTTATTCTTTATTGTTTTTTTTTTTTGTTTTTTTTGTGGTTTATATTATGTGATGTATGTTTATACTTTTGTATGTTTTTGTTCTCTGCATTAATAAAAAAAGAAAAAGAAAAAAAAAAGCTCTTGCGGTGATTTGTATGCAATACGTCATGCCTTGTATTACTAAATATGTAAATAATATTTGACCTTCGATCATCTCAGTCTGTAAAGATGAGCTCTCAGGAGAGACACGGAGCGGCTTATTCTTTGTTATTGTTTTTCAATTCAAGGCAGCTTGAAGTAAGCTTGTGTTACTGAAGTAACCAATAACATCGATACACAGTTTTATTCATGTTACAGTGTGCAACAGTTCGTTGCGGGTTATTATTGTCATTCAGTAACACAAGCTTACTTCAAGCTGCCTTGAAGGACAAGAGCTCATCTTTACAGACTGAGACGATCGAAGGCCAAATATTATTTACATATTTAGTAATACAAATCACCGCGAGAGCTTTCCAATATGCGCGCCACTGAGTGGCGTCTGTACTTCCCGGTCAGAGAGCACCTGTCCATCAAAAGCTCACTATCCAATAAGAGTAGATGAGTGTTAAGCCCGCCCCCACGAGGGGTTTGTGTCAAAACACCAAACGAAAAGCTGCGAAGCGTTAGCGAATTCTGTGGCAATGCATTCAGAATCCACGATTAGCGAAAAACGAATCTTTGAAAAAACATTAACAAAGAATGAAGCATATTTGAAGAGCCTGTTAAATTTGTGCGACTGAGTTCATTTTTTTTTTCATTTTCATTGTGTTTTTCTTCTTTTGTAATGGCATATTTTTGATAGTTTCTGAAAAAGTTACGTTCAGTTTTATAGAAGCAAATGTAATTCCATAGAAGTCTGGGGCAGGAATACATTTTAAACACTTTTCCAAGACGGTTTTAATGTGACCTTGACCTTCATATTTATTTTTAAGCTTTTTTAAAAGTCGGTTTTTGTGTGGTGTTGGTATTAAAAGAAAACGGGACTTTGCTGTCAATTTTGTCATCATTTTTTTTTTACTAATTCAACATTACTGACAGCAAAGCAAGTGGCTACCGTGATCTCCGCCCCTTTACATTTACATCTACATCTACACAGGGGTGTGGTGTAGTGGCCAGCATCTGAATTTATGCAATCTGCGATCACAACTTCACACGAGGTAAGATGGCACGCCGCAAACCTTTATTAACGTTTAACAAAACTCCATTGTTGATTGACACAGGCGTATGTGTTTACGTAACATTATTTAAAGACGGCAAAGCTGCTTGCCTGTCCAAGTCGGACTGAAATCTGATGATTTATATTTATAGGATAGTATGTTCTTTTTTTTGTCGATTTAGGATGTCGATTTATATTTTAGTTTGTTATTGTCAGGGGTTTAGCAAGTATTATTGGATATGGATTGGTTTGTTTTTGTAACGTCAAAATTTAAATCATTGCAACTACAAGTTGATATGTGATTGTGAAATATTGTAACGCTTGGTATTTTATTGAGTCAAGGTTGCATTGCAAGAACTTATTTGCCAACTTATTGCGCTTTTTTCTTCTTCTTTTCTTGGTTTTTTAATTTTTATTCTGCTCTCGCAGTGCGAAAAGCACCTAAATGGGATGGGAAGTGTAGATGCAGTCCAACCAGTTAAGAAAATCCATTTGGCATATTACTACATAGCCTAATGCATGTTAATGTATATAGTATATTAAGCTTGAGATATAAAAGGAAAATGTCACGTGTGAACAGAATATTTTCTCTGCATCAATTTAATCAATTTAAAATTCTACAAAAATTTAGTTGTGTGTAATAAAATGTCATTTCCGCCACAGAAAGCAATCCAACATGCATAACAAATCTATCAAAACGTGCATAATTTGAGATATGATGAAAATAACACTGGTGGATAGTTTCATGCTTCTGAAAAGATGACAAAGTTCCATAATAGAATGAGGGTGCTTTCACATCTCTAGTTCGGTTCATTTGGTCCGAACCAAGGGCAAACAATTATACATTGTAGCATTTTTCAGCTTTTTTGGTTCCTTTTCACACCACACTGATTGCTTTGGTCCGAACCAGTTGAAACGAACCAAAATGCAGTCACATGACAACACCCACATCACTCATTGGCCATGACGTATTTCCTAAACTGCTTTTCGATTGGTCAGAATTTACGTGCGGGAAAATTCATTTCCAACATAAGAGGAAAAGCCAGCAAACAACACGGAGACAACACAACTATGGAGAGACGACTGCGCGGCTGGTTTTGTCCCTGGCCATAATCTATTACATTGTTTGTATACACCACAACATGCAAACAATACATTTCTATAATGAAGCGCGGATGCGGCTTGAAAACAACGTTCTAATGTATGGGATTATTATCCTGCCATGATTCAACACTGAAAATAAAGTTCTGAAAGGTTGAAACTAAGTGTTCGAAAACTCAAAATCTTACAAAAAAAAGTTTTGCAAGATCGAAAAATAAGATTTGCAAGGCTTGCAAAATGTAAAAAAATAAAAATATCTCTGCAAACATTATGTTGTTTTTGAGATTTCCTTCTTCAGAACTGCAACATTTTTTTTTACGATGTTGCGCAAAGAATTTTTCAGATTTTCAAATTTGTCAGTGTTCTTCCACTGTATTAGTTTGTTTTCCAGGTTTGAAACCTTGTAAATGGTGATCTGAAAACTGGTGTGCGAATGTGTGAAAAAAAAGTTTTGAAACTCTGAAAACAGAGTTTTGCAGGCTTGCAAAGTGGTAAAAAAAGAGAAAAATTCTGCAAACATAATTTTGTTTTTGAGTTTTCCTTCTTCAGAAGTGCAACACTTTTTTACGGTGTTGTGCAATCATTTTTTCAGAGTTTCGAATTTGTCACTGTTCTCCCAGTTTATAGTTTGTTTTCCAGATTTGAAACCTTGTAAATAGTGATCTGAAAACTGGTGTGCGAACAGGTGAAAAAAAGTTTTGAAACTCTGAAAACTGAGGTTCGAAAGGGTTTTTTTTTGTAAAGTAGAACTTGCATACACGTTTGAAAAGCCAGAAGTAAACGTCAGTTCTGTATAAGATGATTATTTTTATTTTACCTTAATATTACATTGACTTAATTTGATTTAAAATTCACCTGCTGTAGCACACTGAAAAAAAGTTTTTCATTCATCCAATTAAAATTTTTTAGGGTAATGATTCACATCTCTTTTTTTAACTTTAGCCAATAGTTATTTATTTTTCATTGGCTCAAGTAAAAAAATACAGATGTGAATCATTACCCTATGTTTTTTTTAATTGGACGAATGAAACACTTTGCATCTTTGTTTTTGTCTTTGTGTTTCTGTGGCTCAGTGGTAGAGCAATGCGTTAGCAACGCAAAGGTTGTGGGTTCCATTCCCAGGGGAACATATGTAAGGTAAAAAATAAAAATGAAAAAATGTTAGCCTGAATGCAATGTAAGTCGCTTTGGATAAAAGCGTCTGCTAAATGCATAAATGTAAATGTTTTATTCGCACCAACATGATTTTAACATTTTGGAATAATTTATTTCTATAGCATACTTTTATTTAGTCTCACTGGTAAAGACCTTTTTTTTATTTAAAACCAAGTTTAAAAACTAAAACAAATACTGAATGCTGATTAAGAAACATCTTCTTGAATGTGTGTTGATTGTGTTGTTTGGATTGTAGAACTACAGTATGCAGTTGTTGCCTTTAATTTCACATGGTTACAGTTAATCTTTTAATTTAAGGCCAGTTTATGTAGTTTCAACCCAATTCAAAAACAAAAGCTAAATGCTGATGTTTGTACCATCTATGTTGATATGTTTGTAGGCTACTTACTGTGCAGTTACTGCCGTTAATTTCAGATGGTTACAGTTATTGTTTTCAATAGCCAAAAGCCAGTTTGGCCTATTAAATACCAAATAAACACAATGTTTATGTATATTTTCCTTCTTTCTTGTTTGTTGCTTAAAGAAAAAAAAAAAATTGGAAATCGGTATCGGAATCGGCCAGTTTGCTTGTAAAAAAATCGGTATCGGAATCGGCCATGAAAAATCATGATCGGTGCATCCCTAGTGCAAACTGTCAACAAACATTTTCTCATCCCATAATGCACAGCGCAGCTGGTTTAGTCCAAAAATGATCAGTACTTTTTGCAGTTGGGTCTGTTCGAGGTCGGATCACGTTCTCACCACAAACGAACCGCTCCAGAGTTCGTTTGAAAGCATACCGAGACCACCTCTTCAAGCAGGTCTCAGTACGCTTGTTTGGTCCGCCTTTGGTGCGCACCCGAGTGCGATTGCTGCTTTCACACCTGCCCAAACGAACCGCACCAAAGGGGGAAACGAACTCTGGTACGATTCAACCGAACTAAATGAGGCAGGTGTGAAAGCACCCTGAAAATCATGGGTTTGGAACTTCTAGGGTGTGCATAATTGGTGATCATTTTTTGATAAACTATTCCTTTAATTTAGATTTTTCTATCATCTCCGGCTGTCTTAAGTCTGACTATTGTTGGTCATCATGGCTAAACGTGTTGCTGTGATTGGAGGAGGAACCTCTGGGCTGGCCTGTATCAAATGCTGCTTGGATGAAGGTCTGGAGCCAGTGTGTTTTGAGACTAGTGATGACATTGGAGGACTCTGGAGGTTTAAGGTGAGATATGTCTGTATGATTGGCTCCATTGAAGTTGTGCATGTGAAGAAAAAAACGGGGCCAAGCACTGAGCCCTGAGGTACAGTTTATTGCAAAGCAGCAATAAACAACATGCTGCAAGAAAATGATCCAGTTTGCATGTCTTTCCTTTTTAGGAAAATCCAGATCCAGATCGTGCTAGCATTTACCACTCTTTGATTATCAACACTTCGAAGGAGATGATGTGTTTCAGTGATTTCCCCATTCCTGCCCACTTCCCAAACTACATGCACAACTCCCTCATCATGGACTACTTCCACATGTACGCTGACCACTTCCAGCTCAAGCGGCACATCTGCTTCCAGGTCAGAACTGAAAGGTTTTAATGACACATTAAAACTGTGAAGTTATGAACATAGAGTACCGTATTTCAAGAATTCACAAGTTAATGTTTTGTGTTTCCTAGACAAAGGTTCTTCATGTTACACCAAGGCCAGACTTCCCTCACTCTGGACAGTGGGATGTAGAGACAGAGTCCAAAGATGGTCGGAGAGAGAAGCAGGTGTTTGATGCTGTGATGGTCTGCACTGGACACCACTGTCACCCTAATCTCCCTCTACAGGACTTTCCAGGTGCAACACATGTGATGACTAAGCAAACAGAGTCTATGTGCAAAGTGCAACAACATAATGTCAATAAAGATCAAACAATCATAGTGTACAAACTTTGGTGTACATGATTTATTTGGAGTCATTGTGATCTTATTTTTTGGAATAGTAATTGTTTATGGTTAAATTCTTCTATTTAGGTGTTTACAAGTTTAATGGGGAATTGTTAGGGAAGAGGGTAGTTGTGATTGGCATTGGGAACTCTGGAGGAGATATTGCTGTGGAGCTGAGCAGAATGGCCAAACAGGTGATATGCTACAAAAACAGAATAAAAAAAAATATAGTGTATGAATTATTTTACTCCTATTGAAGCCTCTGTTTTCCACATTGTTTCCCTTACTTTAATTCCAGGTTTATCTGAGCACTCGAAGGGGATCTTGGATACTAAATCGTGTAGGAGACAAAGGTGTTCCTTTAGATATGTTGTTAAATAACAGAATGAGTAATTGGCTTTTTCAATTGTTGCCTGTTGGATTTATCAACAACTTTGGAGAGAATATTGTTTATTAGATTTTTGTCTGTTGGATTTATTGGCTGATGGATGGAACTATTTTTTGTTAGATTTTTGAGAAATAAGACTCTGATGATGTTGGTCAGTCTTAGTATTGGTACTTAAGCATGAGGAGGTCATCTTTATGAAAGTAGAACAAGACAGAATCCATGAATGCTTCTTTGCTGCAGTCAGTTACATTATATAATGTATATTGTTTTATTCCAGAGTTTTCAGTCAACATCCCATGGTCAATGATGACTTACCAAACCGTATCCTCTCCGGTACCGTCTCAGTCAAGCCGAACGTGCAAGAGTTTCGTGGATCAAGTGTGGTGTTTGAGGATGGCACTGTTGAAAATGACATTGATCTGGTGGTGTTTGCCACAGGCTACACTTTCTCATTCCCCTTCCTGTCTTCACATGTAATTCCTGTCTCAAAGAACAAAGTATCCCTGTACAAATACGTATATCCCCCAGGACTGGAGCGGCCAACTTTAGCCGTGATTGGTCTGATCCAGCCTCTGGGAGCCATTATGCCCATCTCTGAGATTCAGGCACGCTGGGCCACTCGTGTTTTTAAAGGTATCGAATATGACCGTCTACACAGAAAAATATACATGTTCCTAATGTATATTTTCACCAGAACGCTGTAATACAGTTTTTTGTGAGGGTTTTACACCCTGTAGAATTAAACAAAGAATTTTAGACAATAATTTTGTTTTTCATCATCATCAGTTTGGACTGGTTTTGAGTTCTGAAAGTTATAGTATGACAACATTCTGTAGTACTTGTACATGACCTATATGAATATTGCAGAGCATTACGTATACAGTGTTTTTGTACTAAAGCTGTGATATCCTCACTTAGGACTGTGCAAACTGCCTACAATGACTGGAATGATGAAAGACATTAAAGCAAAAGAGGAAGCAATGGCTCGAAGGTTCTTCACACTTGATTTAAAAAGGCTATATGAGACAGCACTTACACAATTTCTGGAGTTAAAAGTACGTATTTTCAGTGGATCTTGATCTTAATGGTGTTCTCATGCAGGTATGTGGCCGCCCAGAGACACACCATCCAGGTCGACTACATCCCCTACATGGATGAGTTGGCTAAACAAGTAGGTGTCTGTCCTCCTATCCTGAAGTTGCTCCTGACAGACCCTAGACTGGCTCTGAACGTCATCTTTGGGCCCTGCACCCCGTACCAGTTTCGTCTTCACGGTCCGGGCCAATGGGAAGGTGCACGTCAGGCCATCCTGACTCAGTGGGATCGAGTCAACGAGCCCCTGAGAACACGCTGTACTCCAGAGCCGCAGTCACAGCGCTCCTCTCATTCACTCATGTTCTCAGTGTCTGCTGCAGTGCTGCTGTCTGCTCTGTATTACAGCAGAGCCAGTCTGCATGCACTCATAGCAGACCCTTCATCGCTTCTGGACAGGATCAGGGCTTTTATACCATTGCCACTGACCACACAGTGATCGTGCATGTGAATCAAAAGACATCTGAAGAAATGTCTTTCCGTTGTGGTAAACCATAGTCAATATCATTAAAAAATGTCTAAAATGACACAATGCAAATGCTTGATATTTATCAGCAAGTGCCTTAACATTTATAACACAGTTTGTGTATAATGAGCATTTAATCTGATTGTAAAATAACTGTTTTTATTTGCCTGTAATGTGTATGTAATTATTTTAATATAATTGTGTGGTTTTAATTCACTAGCAACAACCTGATGGGCGTTTTGTTAAAATCTTTTTAGCATGTTAATGTTCTCTAAATATATATGTACTCGTAGTTAAATATTAATGAAATAAAAGGCAACTGGTGTACTTAAAGTAGACTTTGATGATTGTTTTAAATAGGGCACTTTTTTGTCAAATTGAAAGTTTTAAAGTACCTTTTAAATCAATGTTTTAATAGTCTTTTGTCGTGTTTCAAAAAAATTAACTTATTTTGACGTGTTATGTTTTTTGCGTGTTTACTGCTCTTATCAGTACACTCTTTAGAAGTTATTGCTGCCTGTATAAAGTGCACTGTGCGAGATCCAGTATGCAGAGCAATATGAACTGTAACCCATTTTTATATTAACTAGAATAAAGAAACTATAAGGTGACATGGTGATAGAAAAAATATGAGATGGGAGGAAAAAACTATTTCAATGCATTTGTGTTCCCTCAAAAACTTGCAGGCAAAGTAAAACAGAAATATAAATTTTCACCTTGTAGAGGAGCTCTACAAACTAATAAACAATAACTTATACTTTTGTCATAATGCATCCTGGGTAACACTTCTGTGTTTCTGTGGATGTGTGTTGTTTGATTAACAGGACTGTGTGGTGATGAAACTAAAACTTAATATCTAAAACTATGTCAACATTATCTAGTTGAACATTGACCAGATATGGCTACAAATAATTGAATCCCTGCCTCTTTTACAACCCTAAAGGGGGTGTGGTGAAATTTTCACAATACTCTGAACTGAACAAATTAAATTTATTCACTTGCTGCTTCACACTTGGTAAGATTCAATGCCACAAACATTTTATTGACACTAATATAACTATTTAAGTAGTTAATGTCCATTTAATATTATTTAATTTCACTGTTGTTTTTAAACAATTATCTGGTTTTTTTATGCAAATAGTTGCAGAGGCTGTGTGCTGTAAAAGATGACATTCGCAAGCTACTGTCAGTGTTTAGCAGGTCGATTTTACTATACATTTTGACATAGGATACACTAGTGACGATGCAACAGGGCCATATGCATGCAAGAACTGGAAGCCTATACTATCTACTGTGTAGTGAATACATACAGGATTACATAGGAACAACAACAGACCACTACATACAGGTCCTTCTCAAAAAATTAGCATATTGTGAAAAAGTTCTTTATTTTCCATAATGTAATGATAAAAATTAAACTTTCATATATTTTAGATTCATTGCACACCAACTGAAATATTTCAGGTCTTTTTATTGTTTTAACACTGATGATTTTGGCATACAGCTCATGAAAACCCAAAATTCCTATCTCAAAAAATTAGCATATCATGAAAAGGTTCTCTAAACGAGCTATTAACCTAATCATCTGAATCAACTAATTAACTCTAAACACCTGCAAAAGATTCCTGAGGCTTTTTTTAAAACTCCCAGCCTGGTTCATTACTCAAAACCGCAATCATGGGTAAGACTGCCGACCTGACTGCTGTCCAGAAGGCCATCATTGACACCCTCAAGCGAGAGGGTAAGACACAGAAAGAAATTTCTGAACGAATAGGCTGTTCCCAGAGTGCTGTATCAAGGCACCTCAGTGGGAAGTCTGTGGGAAGGAAAAAGTGTGGCAAAAAACGCTGCACAACGAGAAGAGGTGACCGGACCCTGAGGAAGATTGTGGAGAAGGACCGATTCCAGACCTTGGGGGACCTGCGGAAGCAGTGGACTGAGTCTGGAGTAGAAACATCCAGAGCCACCGTGCACAGGCGTGTGCTTTTTGAACCAGAAACAGCGGCAGAAGCGCCTGACCTGGGCTACAGAGAGCAGCACAGCACTGGACTGTTGCTCAGTGGTCCAAAGTACTTTTTTCGGATGAAAGCAAATTTTGCATGTCATTCGGAAATCAAGGTGCCAGAGTCTGGAAGAAGACTGGGGAGAAGGAAATGCCAAAATGCCTGAAGTCCAGTGTCAAGTACCCACAGTCAGTGATGGTCTGGGGTGCCATGTCAGCTGCTGGTGTTGGTCCACTGTGTTTTATCAAGGGCAGGGTCAATGCAGCTAGCTATCAGGAGATTTTGGAGCACTTCATGCTTCCATCTGCTGAAAAGCTTTATGGAGATGAAGATTTCGTTTTTCAGCACGACCTGGCACCTGCTCACAGTGCCAAAACCACTGTAAATGGTTTACTGACCATGGTATTACTGTGCTCAATTGGCCTGCCAACTCTCCTGACCTGAACCCCATAGATAATCTGTGGGATATTGTGAAGAGAAAGTTGAGAGACGCAAGACCCAACACTCTGGATGAGCTTAAGTCCGCTATCGAAGCATCCTGGGCCTCCATAACACCTCAGCAGTGCCACAGGCTGATTGCCTCCATGCCACGCCGCATTGAAGCAGTCATTTCTGCAAAAGGATTCCCGACCAAGTATTGAGTGCATAACTGAACATATTTATTTGAAGGTTGACTTTTTTTTGTATTAAAAACACTTTTCTTTTATTGGTCGGATGAAATATGCTAATTTTTTGAGATAGGAATTTTGGGTTTTCATGAGCTGTATGCCAAAATCATCAGTATTAAAACAATAAAAGACCTGAAATATTTCAGTTGGTGTGCAATGAATCTAAAATATATGAAAGTTTAATATTTATCATTACATTATGGAAAATAATGAACTTTTTCACAATATGCTAATTTTTTGAGAAGGACCTGTATTATGCTTAGGTTCCCTTGTCAAAAAGAAGATAAATTAATTGTATTGAATGTGCAAATGTTGTGTACTTAAAATCTTAAAATGTATATTTAAAAAAACAGTACTTGCAGGTAATATAATATTGATAAATAAAAGGCAGTGTGCTTAAAGAGAGTAAGTTTAAGTAAATTCATCAAATTAATAGTTTTACTTCAAATTATGTTTGATAAACAATTTGTTTCATATGCTTTTGTCATGCTTCAATGAAGTACTTATCTTGATGTGTTGACTAACATAGTAAAGCACATGTAAAGATTATAATTTGAACTGTAGTGTCATTCAATATTATTTTTAAAGTTAATATATTTTAAAAGTACTAAACTGCAACTAAATCATAACAAATGTTTAATTACAAATATATTTAAATACATGACTGTAACATGGAGGCATGACAACGAAGTGATGAATCCAAATGTAGGCTTTATTTTAGCAAAGTAAGCAGAGCCAAAGCAAGGCAGAGGCAAAGAGTAATCCATAAAACAGGCGATGGTCAGGGAAGGCAGCAAACTATTACAAAACAGATTAAAAGTCCAAGATCAAAAACACAAAAGGCAAGGCAAGGTGGATGACAAGAAAAGTTACAGGCTAAACAATCACCAGCAAAGTATGTGTGTGTGCAATTCTTATAGTCATCCTGATAGGAACAGCTCTGAACTGATGCTGAACTCTGATGAGTCCAAGCAAAGGATTATGGGAAATGGAGTCTGGGTTGAGCAGAGCTTGTGGGCACTCCAGTTAGAGATTGTGAAAATGGCATACAAGTTTCTATTGAGAAGACATCAAATATAATTTAGTTTACCACAAACACTTGTCAGTACATTAAGCAATACACTTTAACCAAATTTCAAAGACAGTATAAGTAATTATGAAATTACATATAACGAAATACTTAAGTCCTACTTGGTGGAGGTCTTACAAAACCTAACAAAATTTAATTGTTTCTGCAGTACATTGTGGAAACTTCTTATTAACAGCACTGTCATCATACAAATGTTCAAAGTAAAGCCTATATATATTATGATATTTTTTTGTCTTTTTCTAGACACCAGTTAAATAGTTTTATACAGTATTTCACAGCTTTGGTCTATAGGAGGTAAAATCATATAACATATTCTCTACCATTGTTGACATGTATGACATACTGTATAGAAACAAGCATGAATCTCATTATTTATTTCTACCACCTGCATTTGCTTAAAGTCTGACTGTTGTGGATCATCATGGCTAAACGTGTTGCTGTGATTGGAGGAGGAACCTCTGGGCTGGCCTGCATCAAATGCTGCCTGGATGAAGGTCTGGAGCCAGTGTGTTTCGAGACAAGTGATGACATTGGAGGACTCTGGAGGTTTAAGGTGAGATATCTCTATATGATTGGCTCCATTGAAGTTGAGCATGTAAAGAAAGAAAAGGGGCCAAGCACTGAGCCCTGAGGCACAGATTGTTGCAGAGAAGTAATAAACAACATGCTGCAAGAAACTGATCGAATTTTCTTCATGTCTTTGCATTTTAGGAAAATCCAGATCCAGATCGTGCTAGCATTTACCACTCTTTGATTATCAACACTTCAAAGGAGATGATGTGTTTCAGTGACTTCCCGATCCCTGCCCACTTCCCAAACTACATGCACAACTCCCTCATCATGGACTACTTCCGCATGTACGCTGACCACTTCCGGCTCAAACAGCACATCCGCTTCCAGGTCAGAACTGAAAGGTTTTAATGACACATTAAAACTGTGAAGTTATGAATATAGAGTACCGTATTTCAAGAATTCACAAGTTAATGTTTTGTGTTTCCTAGACAAAAGTCCTTCATGTTACACCAAGGCCAGACTTCTCTCACTCTGGACAGTGGGATGTAGAGACAGAGTCCAAAGATGGTAGGAGAGAGAAGGAGGTGTTTGATGCTGTGATGGTTTGCACTGGACACCATTGTCACCCTCATCTCCCTCTACAGGACTTTCCAGGTGCAGTACATGTGATGACTAAGCAAATGTGCAAAGTGCAACAGGATTATGTCAATAAAGGTCAAACACTCATAGTAAACTTTGGATGTACAATAGTTATTAGGCTTTATCACAACTCTGCTGTACAGTAAGTGAAAGGTCCCTCTCATTTTAATGTTGAATATAAATATTATTTATGGTTAGTAAGTTTACAGGGCTTGAAAAGAATGATTCAATATCAGTTTGTGAGTTCTCACTTACATATAATCAGATAAAGTGAAGAGTATCCATATTTGGCATGCTGTCTGAGGGGAGGGATCCGAGCTCGCGATTTAGCCCAAACCCAGAGTACTCCCCCTCATCCTTATCTGGGATAGTAATAATTGAGAGAGAGGAGCTGGTATGGTGGAGGGATGAGTCGGTTGTATATATACCTCATATTGTGTAATTAATTTGATTATCTGAATGTTTCCATCTGGTGGTAATTGGTTGATTGTCTAAACATGCACCTCCTGAACTTTGTTAATAGAACATCATGTTCAGTATGCATATGCAATGATTCACTAAAGTTATTATAAATGTTATATATTAAATGCTACATTACATATAACTGGATTTCAATCTTGACAACTCTTGAGATAGTTTTAACATGTTAATGGATATGACAATGTTACAATATTTGGTCTTAGTTGATCAACACTTTCTGCCACTGCTGTTAATGCTTCTGGTGCTCCAGAGCAAGTGTGGAGTTGCTGCTGCAAGTACAAACATGGAACTAAACTAGCACAAATAGGCATCATAAAATCATCAGATATAGACAGGTGGAGCTGGGGGAGGTGGAGGGTTTCAGAGGAACTCTAGTAGTTGCAGGGCCATCTTACAGTAAACACTGAACCAGACCATTTTTTGTTTAGATGTTGATCATTAAGTGTAGGTAGTGGGTGGAGGGTTTAGTGTTTGATGTATTCATTTGTGTTTTTTTTGTTTTTATTTTTTATAGTTGTTTAATGTTTTATCTTTAGGAATAAACACGTTTAAGGGAAAATTCTTCCACAGTCGTGACTACAAAAACCCTGAAGAATGGCGAGGGAAGAGGGTAGTTGTGATTGGTATTGGGAACTCTGGAGGAGATATTGCTGTGGAGCTGAGCAGAATGGCCAAACAGGTGATATGCCACAACTACAGTATAAATAATTATAGTGTATGAATTATTATTCCACGTGACATATTTTATCAATATTACATTACACCATTACATTGTTTGATAAATATTACAAAAAAAATTACTTTAAATAAATACTCACTCCAAAATACTCACTCCTTCATGATTTTCCATGATGTTACCATTTCTTTTTGCTGCGAAACACAAAAAGAGATAATTTGATGGTGTTTTTACATGCACTGCAGTGAACAGGGACTTTTAAAGGGCCACAAAAGTACCAGAAAAAAAGAGATGCATTTGACTTGTTTGTTATATTTCAGGTTTATCTGAGCACCCGAAAGGGATCTTGGATATTGAATCGCGTAGGATACAAAGGTGTTCCTTTCGATATGATGTTTAATAACAGAGGGCTAATGTCGTTTCTTGGATGTTTGCCACCTGGATTTCTCAACAAACTGGGAGAGAAACAACTCAATAAACGATTTGACCACAAGCTCTATGGGCTGCAGCCTGCGCACAGGTACTGTGAACACTGGAAGAAATAAGACTCTGATGATGTTATTCAGAGTTAAATGAAGCATATTCTCTTCAATATAATATAGTGTTGTATAGCTCTGTTTTGTGTTTTTTATTTTTTATTTTATCTGGCAGAGTTTTCAGCCAACATCCCATGGTCAATGATGACTTACCAAACCGTATCCTCTCCGGTACCGTCTCAGTCAAGCCGAACGTGCAAGAGTTTCGTGGATCAAGTGTGGTGTTTGAGGATGGCACTGTTGAAGATGACATTGATCTGGTGGTGTTTGCCACAGGCTACACTTTCTCATTCCCCTTCCTGCCTTCACATGTAATTCCTGTCTCAAAGAACAAGGTATCCCTGTACAAATACGTGTATCCCACAGGATTGGCGCACACAACTTTAGCCGTGATTGGTCTGATCCAGCCTCTGGGAGCCATTATGCCCATCTCTGAAATGCAAGCACGCTGGGCCACACGTGTTTTTAAAGGTATCAAACATGACACTGAACTCCTTCACTCCAAAAAAATAAAGGTTCTTCATTGGAATTTATGGTTTCATGAAGAACATTTAACATCCATGGAACCTTTCTATTGTGCAAAAGGTTCCATAGAGGAAATAGGTTTTAAATGTTCTTCACACTAAGAAAAAATGGTTATTTTAAGAACTGAGTACTGAAAGGTTCTTTTGGGAACCCTTAACGGTTCTTCTGTGGCACTGTTGCGAAACCCACCTTTTGAAACTTTTATTTTATGAGTGTACGCAGAGAAATATGAGATGTCCACCTGCAATCCTGTACATTATAATTTTATTAAAGATTATAATTAACCTTTTACAATATGACAAAATGTTTCTTGCATCAAAAACATGAACCATTTTTTCTGTAGATTTAGACTAACACTACTGAAGCTTAAAACATCTATGATGTTCTTGCAGCTTTAATCGGTCTTCTTAGTTTGGAAGTTTTGAGTTTTGAAGTTACAGTTTATCTACACAGTACATCAAACCCTTGTTTATAATAAAAATAAAACCCTTTATATTTTTTCATGACGTTACCCTTAAAAACACATTAATCTTTAATCTTACATAAACATGTAAGAACATTATTAATGTCCATAATTATACAGTGTTTTTTGTATGTAACAAAGCTGTGATATCCTCACTTAGGTCTATGCAAACTGCCTCCAATGAGTGCAATGATGAAGGACATTAAAGCAAAAGAGGAAGCAATGGCTAAAAGGTTCTCCACACTTAACATCTCACATGAACATATGTCACAGCAATTTCTACAGTTATAAGTTTGTAATTTTAGTGGATCTTGATGAGTCTTAATCACACTCTCATGCAGGTATGTGGCCGCCCAGAGACACACCATCCAGGTGGACTACATCCCCTACATGGATGAGCTGGCTAAACAAGTGGGTGTCCGTCCTTCTATCCTGAAGTTGCTCCTGACAGACCCTAGGCTGGCTCTGAACATCATCTTTGGGCCCTGCACCCCGTACCAGTTTCGGTTGCATGGACCGGGACAATGGGACGGTGCACGTCAGGCCATCCTGACTCAGTGGGATCGAGTCACCGAGCCCCTGAGAACACGCTGTACTCCAGAGCCGCAGTCACAGCGCTCCTCTCATTCACTTATATTCTCAGTGTCTGTTGCAGCGCTGCTGTCTGCTCTGTATTACAGCAGAGCCAGTCTGCACATACTCATAGCAGACCCTTCATCACTCCTGGACAGGATCAGGGCTTTTATACCATTGCCACTGACCACACAGTGATCGTGCATGTGAATCAGAAACATAACATAGTTGTATAAAATCTGACAACACAAGACATCTAGGCTAAATTGTAAAAAATGGCAAAAAAGTAGTCTGAAATTCTTTCATTTTATAAATTTGCTGTACTGAAACTGATTTTTAGACTTGGATTGTATGTGTAGTTTTGTATGTAATTAGTTTAATTGTTGAAACCAGCATGCACTATCAAACTCTTTTATTGTTTTTATTGAGTTGCATTATATGTATAACTTCCAGCTTTAACTGCAATTTAAAAATGCAACAAATACTGTAATTTTAGTAAATATACAGTATTTGTAACTTTCTGAGCATTAAATGAAAAGTATAAATATACTTTTTCAGCACTACAGAAGTGATTTTAACTATTGAGCATACTCGATTTGTTTCATGTAATATCAAAATGTTACTGTATTATTATGAAGAAATGACCCTTTCAGTATCAATGCGAAAAATAAGTCAATAAAAATAACAGTATATTTTCGTGGAACAACATTTAGTTTACTGGATCAGTGCTCACAGTCAATAATATACATAAGTGCATCTCATTGTAAATATTTTTTTTTTGTGGTGTAGTAAGCCTAAAAAAGCGAGGTGTGCATGTTTATGTTTACTACTGCACATTTCTTGTGGATAAGCAAGGATAGGCTATAAAAGTTATTAGGTCGCTATTAGGACACTTATTGTGTGAAAGTATTATTTTATAATTTTCTTATTATATAATTTTAATTGTATAGGCTATATTTTCCCACAACACTAATTTCTTAATAAAATTTATTTTTCATGGAAAAAAAATGGTATGGGTGAGTAAATTAAAAAAAAATAAAATTAAAAAATATTACCTTGTATATATATCCAGCTAGGCTAAAAGTTTTCGATTTAATTTGGATATTGACTGAGATATTTCTGAGAAGAAAATAAGAATCAATTGTCCATCTTTTATGTAATTGTATACACAAAGTTTTTTGGGGTGAATGTGGAAAATATTATAAGAAGGTAAACAGATATCAAGATGAATAATTTTGATTAAAAAAATAACTAAAAAAACATTTGATTATTTTATGAAAATTCAGGAAAACAGCACTTGTTTGGAGAACATTAATAAAATAATTAATATATATTTAATGAATTTAGAATTTTTGATCAGTGAATGATTGCTATGTACACTGGCACTTTTGTGTAGCCTAATTTGTTTACTTTGTTCCAATAATAAAAAAAAACGACAGTCAAGTTCCACCCAAAAGAGGATAAAGGGCGCCCTCTGCTGTCTCACGTGTTAAGGACGCTGAATCCCTCTTCGGTTGTTGGTGGTGACGTTGGGCTTTGGTGGTTAGGGGGGTCTGTAATTTTTGATTTTGGGATAGGGTGGGTTGGGGGTGTGGCATTTTTTATTGTGCGAGAGAAACCGCCAACCGCCCGTTACTGCTCCCCTCACAGCGGCGGCGCGACCAGAGACACATACAGGGGAAGTAAACGGAGGGGGGAAAGGGAAGTGAACGCTTGGGTGTGTTTTGTGTTGTTGTTTTTTGTGGGTGTTTTGCGGGTCGCTAACCGCTCGGCTAGCTGGGACTAGCATAGCACGAGCTTTTGTAACCCACAGCCGGCCTCGCTCTCTCTCTCGCACACGCTCAAGCACACAATACAAAGGGACAGGACACAGACCTTCTGGACAGAATAAACGATATAAGGTTACTTGAAGAGAGAAACGGGACCAGCGGAGACAGGTATGTTAACGGCTAGTCAGCGTGCTGCTGCTTCTGCTGTTGTTCTTTTAGAAGAAAAGACTCAGTCTCGCTAATGTTAGCACTGCCATGAGCAACGACAAACCACGCAACCAAAACCAGTTTCTTTTCTTTCACATAGGTCGGCATTAATATGGCCAGGTTTAGTTTATATTTTGCTAAAAGGTGATATCCGGATAGCTTGGGGCAGAATTTGGGGTGAATGGGGGGTTTGGAGGCCACCTCACAGGGCCCAGTTGACCAGACATTTTTGATAAATGACTCATTTTGCCGGTAAAATACCCTTGGGGTTGTTTGGAGAATTGTTTGGTTTGTTTGATGCATCCACACGACTTCAAACCGATAGTTATATTATTGCATTTTAAATCTGAAAGGCAAGTTCGAAGTGAAGGAAGGCAGTAGTTATCCAGTGTCCTATTCTTGGTGGTGCAGAGGTAGGTTAGCCAAAGGTGATGGCTCACATGACTTTTCCATGCACATCAAACAAAAAATTAAAATCAGTGCATGCAAATGTGGATCAGATGATTTTTCTTTGCAAATTGAAAGTGTGTTAAGATGAGTTCATTAGAATTGCATGCTTAGTCCCCATCAGTGTTAGACTTATGCATATGTTAGGTTTAATTCTGGAAATTCTGCTTTTTCGTGTTTGATGCGTGAAACTAAAGCAGCTAAAATTATAAACATGGTGAAAACCCTGTTGTGCATAATCTTTTACTTCCTTCCTGCCCACAGATTGATAGTTGATACATGCTAAGCAAGAAAAAGACATTTCAGAATAACTGTTTTGTTTGTCTCAATTATCAATGTATTGCATTACATTTTGTCTAAACCATTAAAGCTACAGAGCTTTGATCATAAAAGGAAGCATTTAACTATCCTCTTACTGATTACATATTATTGGGAGGTATAGAGTGACGACTGATATTTGTATGCATTTAATGTAAGCAGTCTGCTCTACTGCTAAAAAAACTCACTGATATGCAAGCTGTCAGAATTTTATCTTAATTTTGGGAGATATAAATAATATTCTGGTACAGAATCTGCACCAAATTGCATATTTTTTCTCAGTTAGACCTCTGAATAAATTAAGGCAAGGCTCTCCACATTCTCGTTGTATCGTACTATATGGGCCATAAAAGCCTGATGTGTCAAATATGATGCAATACATAAAGCGCCTGCAAACTTTTGTATTTTTTCTATGAAATTGAAATGTTCTATAAAAATGTGATTTTTCTGAATATAACTATATATTGCAGGCTCGATGGGGGTTGTACATCTTGCTCTTATCTTAATGTATACTTCATTCTTTTGTGATCCATGTCACAAATGACTAATTCCTTCTGTATGTATGATGTTTCATGGGCCTTGAAAATATAGATCCATGAGGTTTTGTGAAAATGGTATTAAACTGAGCAAGACGGAAACCTTTGAGCTCAAAGCACAACAAGAGTCTTTCAACAGAATCAGGAACGAGTTAGATTTGATTAATCACAGTGGCATCAGGAGGGAAGATACTCGTGAGCGTCAGTAGAGGAAGACGATCGTTTAACTTCCACTTAAAGAGCTTTACATATTCATAAGAGGAAATGCCACTGAGAGCACCATTGGTTGAAATAAGACAAGCTTTGAGGGGTGCCTTTTAACAAAGAAAGAAACTGAGCCACAGGAACAGGAGATCAAGTGAATGTTTTGAGGCTTCCTGGTAACACTGGATCGGATCTGGTTGTGCTACGAGAATGTTCTTTATTGATTTAAGGATTGCCCCTCACCAATCTATTGAAAAGAGATTGACTTTTCTCATCCCCCAGGGACTGCAGCTCAATGCCAGTGCTTTCTTTGATGCTCATTTGGAAATGTTACTGGAAAGCAGTGATTGGCTTGTGAATTCAGTAGACAGATGGCTAGGTGATGGGGGGGATGATTGGTTGCTGGAGGTTGGGGTTGAAAGAATAAAGATGTTTAATTGAAATCTCAAATCCATCTCAATCTCTCAGACCAAGTTCATCAGTACTTAATAAATTAATGTTTACACAATAATAACTATTAGGGCTGTGTATCACCAGCAAAGTCACGATACGTATCACAGTACAGGACTGCACTGAATTTCACCTCAGTATAATTTAGTAAAACAGATGTTTATTAAACACTGCATACTATAGTGCCATTTCTAACTATTGGCAGAGCAGGCAGTTTACCTCTGCATTATGAAGGGTCTCCATAACTGTACCACAGTACAATATAATGGCATATGTTTCATGTTTACATTGGGCACTCCCCACCAGGTACAATATTCTGATTGTTTGCATCTTGTTTTTAAGCCCATAAATAATAATGTACTCATTCTAATAAATTTATATTGTAATGTATTCATTCTAAAAATCATATTTACATTGCTTATAGGTTATCGTTATGCAAATTAACAAACTATGTTTAAAAAAAAAAAAAGAAGATATAAACCAATGCGCTTTATTCACTGTATCTAACGCACACACATGCTCAGTCACTTACACAGATCACGTTGTACACTCAGACATTCAGGAACAAACTTTTTTTTATTGCTGCCCCGCAATTTTATCAACTAAATAGCTTAAACGCTCAAGAGCTACAATATCTTTCTCAAAAAGCTGGTAACATCATTGTTTCTAAAGGAATTAAAGCCACAGCTTCACTGTTAATAGAGAAATGCATCAAAACGGTGGTAATTCATGCATACATAGCCTCTCTCTCTATCTCATAAATGAACACTTGATGAATAACATTTTCTGAGAATAAAATATTGAAGTGGAGATCGCTAAACTGCAAGCTAACCAGTGTTTTTTCAGAAAGCAAGCACGTTTATCCACAGTGAAGAGAGTGCGTACACATAGTTGCCAGGTTGACAAAGATAAGTAACGCACTTAGCAGGTATTTCCGTATTGCGCAAATGGGAAGCTCTGTTTTGGAGAATGTCTCTTTATATCAGGCAACCCAGTTGTGTTCCTCTGTCCAGATTAATCCTTGTAACCTATATATTATGCATTTTAAACGTCGTTCTTGTATTTACATTAAGTGCGGTCTGCTGCTGCACATGTGCAGCAATATCGATACAGGCCCAGCTGTATTGATACTCGTATCGTCAGATCTTTGTGAGGATACATCGATGTATCGAACCCAGCACTAATAATGGTTGTTTAAAACATGAGTGAAATATTTCACATGTCTGGAATTATTTATTTAAGAGTCACTTTTCCCCCAGCCTTAACCATTTTGGTCTGAGACTTCCTAAGAATGAATCATGCTCTTTAGGGGGTTTTAGCTATTCATTGGTCTGTCTCTGTCTCCTGTCCTGGCAGTTTCGAGAAAAGAGTCAGTTGAATGTTGATCTGGCCTTTGTGTAGTCCCATTGGTTGCATTTAACTACCTGTAACCTTTACAATGCACCAGCCAGCTAAAAAGATTACTTTTTTGAGATGTAGATTGAGAGGAAGCTGGCATTTAACCGGTGAAGCTGCACTAAGTTTTTCCTTAATGAAATGTTTGTGTCAGTAAATGCTGATAACCCAAAGTAAAAGATGACCGCTTTCACTTTCATTACACCTTCTGTCTTATCATGTGACTTTTTTTTTAGTTTGTGTGTGTGTAGAGCTGGTTTGCATGATGTTAAGTTCTATGCACTGTATGTATTTGATAAAAGGCATGTTTGATTTGGCATGTTTGGCCTTTTTAACTCCCTCCCAGAAGTGACCAAGTGTTAAATGGGTTTGAGGCTTGTTGCTTCAGTGTTCAATCTTATGTTCATTCATATTAAAGCTGATTTCAGCTTATGAAATTCATATTAAACGGCTTCTGAAGATTTCAGTGTTGATTTTTTTTTTACATTTTTTTATTCTGGATATCATTATATAAATGTAGTTGTGAACAATGCCACATTATCTTCATAATTCTCCGTGTGCAGTGCAGTGAATCTTATTGTATATGAACATGATGAGGTGACCCGGTTGCTTCTACTGTGCTGTCTTGGCATAAGCCCTCACACCACATCAATTATGAATGGAGCCCCATGTGGCTCACGGTATATTGCCGTACCCACTCTCCTTACTGTCAGTTCACTATCTACACTGACATCGGCATGGCAACGTGATGTGCTTCATCGATTTAAACAATTTGGATTCAAAGATGTAGAGTTCTGACTTTCTTTGCAGTATATCTCCTTCAAAGATGTGCAAGTTGTAATAGACTGCTATAATGGCTAGTCAAACTTGTTGGTCAACGTTTTGGAAGTGTTAGTGTATCAGGGCTGGACCAGATTATTCGAATATTCGTTTGGTTGGTTGGCATCAGATTTTCAATTTTGAGATTAGAATATCCTTGTGGATATTACCAATATATGGGTCTCCAGTACAAATTGCATTCCAGGGGCTGAATACCGCGTTATTGGGGACGCTCCAACATGAAAAACAACTTGTGGCAACAGTGTTAAAGTAGCCCAATTGGACTTGGCAACACTGATCTGAAAGCACGTACTGGCGATTTACTACTGATCACAGCAGCAACTTTACTGATGAAATGTGCATGAAAATCGCATTCAATTTTAGCACAGCCCATATCACGATACAGGGGTTGTGATACATTGCGATAATTGTAAGCAAGGTGATATCTTGGGATATTTCTTATTTTAGGAATAGGAAATATTTTTAGGAAAGCTGTCATAAAGAACACACCACCACATGCAAATAAATAAAAATAAATAAATTATTTAACCACAAAACAGTGGGATCTGCATTTGCAATTATCAGTCCCTTTAACGTAATTGAACCCCTTTTTGTGGGGGAAAAATGTATAATATAATTTATAATTTGTATTTTATAAAAAGATCATATATATTTTTAGACCTTGCTTTAAAGGTTCACATTTTAAGTTTACAATTGTAAAATACAATGTCATAACATTTTGATCTGAACAAAAGAATTACATCTGCTTAATATCAATGAAAAATAGTGATGGGGGATTTCTAAAGAAAACAAAACAATTTTAGAACAATAAAATAAATAGATGTTAAACATTCTCAGAACCTTTCCACTTGGGTTTCACAGGTTTTTCAGTTGGAATTTACTATTTACGTTCCGCGTGGAATCAGTGCGACCGCGACGCATGCACCACCCCAACTGCACAAAACGCTCCCTCCACAAGAGAAAGCTGCAGCTGTGCGGCCACCCTACTGCCCGCCATGCCCCACGGCAAGCGGCAGAACCAAGGCGGTGCCCATGCCACAGTCCTGCAGTGGACGTTAGCAGAGCCCATCTATGGAGAGCCTTCCCACTCCCTATTAAGTCCTATTGTACCGAATTTTGGTTGCAGTTCCACCAGAGTTCCACTGGGGGCGATCGCCATGAGTGCAAAATGAATGGGAGTCTATGGGGCTAGACGGCTTAATTTGTCCCTTTCACCCGATTACCGTTGAGAAATCTCAGATTTGATTGTAGGTTTTGCAAGTTCAATATGGGTTATAGGTCGAAAGTTGAATGAACGAGTACTTATGTCCTTTCGATTTCTTACAGGTTGAGTTGTTGTTGCCCATAACACGCTAGCATTCTGCTAATGAACCATAACGTATGACGTCTTTGACATTTTAAAAGACTTTTTAAAGCAAATAAGTGACTCTAAAAAATCTAACACCCAGCAATGTGTAATTTCTTTGCATCTCCTTTCGAATACAACATTCAAATTACTAGACAAAAAATTATATCCTGAGAAAAGTGGATTTTGAGGGGTATACCGTCATTGACCTCCATTCATTCTGCACTCGTCCTGTGAGCGCCCTCATACGGAATCAGAGTGGAACTGCAACCAGTTCAGAAGCCGGAAGTGTAGTGAGAGTGAAACTTCTCGCCATATTAGACATTCTCTGACGTTAGCCTAAATGCTGGAGTGCCCTAATGCTAGTATTTCCTGTCACTGTTAAAGTTCAGCGAAGAAGACTGCCATCTAGCGGTCGGGGGATAAACTCAAAACGAAACAACTGCCATGAATCTTGTATGATTGTATTTTTTATTATTAGATATTTTTTTTTAAATATCAATATTCCATTTTTGAGAATCGATAAAGTATCGCCAAACAAAATATTGTGATACTCACGTGTATGGATATTTTCTCACACCCCTAATGTTAATCAGTCATTTCTGCACGATAAAAACTTACACTTAATTTGCTTGGAAAATACATGCGAATACGGCAACAAATAATAATTTGTTTATATTAAAAGTATTGCTCTTAACAGACCTGTGTGTTTTGTATCACTAGTGCAGTGTCCATTCTTGGAGCATATAAGCCCATATCTTAACCTGGAAGTAGGGTATTCTGATAGTAGGATTATTGTTCAATTAGTGATTTGTGTGAAAGTTTGGTTGTTGGCTTTGTATTTTTATTTATTTTTTGAAAGTTGAATCTAATTTAGTAATGTTTGTGAAACGAGTATAAAGGCTATCATTTGCAAACGCTGTATTTGAGGAGAGTTAGTTGCTCATATGCGCATTTTTTGTTTGTCTCTGTAGTTGCTCAACAATGGTTCCTGGTGTTGCATTGTAGCCTGTTCTTAAGCCTGACAGGGAATACTGCTTAAAATGCTTAAGAGCTGCAGGTGGGATATTAGAGAAAGTATCTGGTTTACCATCTGCTCAATGAATATTTTATTTCTTGGTCTCTTCTAAGGGGCTGGTTCTGAGGGGTGTGGCCGCAGGACCAGACTCAATGAGTTTCCAGCGAAATGTCCGAGAAGTCAGGGCAGAGCACCAAGGCAAAGGATGGCAAGACCAAGTATGCAACCCTTAGCCTCTTCAACACGTACAAGGGCAAGTCTCTGGAGACCCAGAAAACTGCAGGTGAGTCAGCTGACCATTCTTATAAACTGTTGTTAATTACGGTGTTATCTGTGGTGGGGTGAATCCCTCAAAAGCTGTCAAGAACATGTTCAGGTTACATTTCACCTCAAAACCTAAAATGGTGAACTGCTTTTTTTATAAAGACGATGAAGCAAACAGAAAAATGCTTACATTAAAATTAATTCAATAACTTTAAATACTGACAGTCTACACACAGTCTTGGCACATTTTGTGACTTACACATGACTTGGGTAACTTGTATTGATTTGCTCTCTAACTCTTAAAATAAGAATGGTTCATTGAGTAGAGTGTCAAGTGATGCACTGGAGTCTTTGAACTGTTGTTCGTTGAGCTTACCGATCAGCCTCCTTTGTGTCGCTGGATCGAATAAGCAGCCTTTGTCCACTAAGTTACTGCTGTGCATTCCTATGAGCTTAAAGATAGAGAGAGACTGCCCAAGAACATTTGTTGTAAGATTACTGCTCATATTAACAATATTCCTGTACAAATGATGTTCTTAATATTGCATATTATTGCTCTTTTGTTGGTTTTGATCGGTTCTATTGTCATCATTTGTAAGTCGCTTTGGATAAAAGCATCTGCTAAATGACTAAATGTAAATGGCTTTTGGTCAGATTAAAACTGAAATTTCTTTCTTTTCTTCCACTTAGTTGCTGCCAGACATGGGCTACAAAGTTTGGGCAAAGTTGCGGTCAGTCGACGCATGCCCCCTCCAGCTAACCTGCCCAGCCTAAAAGCTGAGAACAAAGGCAACGATCCCAACGTTAGCATCGTACCCAAGGACGGCAGCGGATGGGCCTCCAGGCAGGATCAACCAGGAGACGAACGGTAAAACTCCACCCTCTTAAATGATAGGTGTATTTCCTGTTGAAAGATCAGTTTTTAGATGTTCCAAACATACTCTTTCACAATGTCTTGCATGTTTTGCAGTCATTCGATTCTTCTGGTCCACTGGCTTTTTTTTTTTTTTTTTTATGATTGTAGGCAACAAGAGACACCTCCACCACAGCCTAAGCCAACTGTGCCCCAGACCTCTGATGCCCCTCTGGGAGGCAGCCGCTCCTGGGCCAACAGCAAACAGTCTGGGCAGCTGGACGGTAAGCCGTTTCCTTTGTAAACCTTTTCATTGTCGTTCACTCTCAAAATGCTACTCGGTGAACTGTAAATCCTTACCTAAACAAATTTAAGCCACAGATTTATCTTAATTATCATGAATTTTTAACTGCTGAAGTCAAGTGCTAAAGTGTTACTGTGTCTACAGGAGCTCCTCGGATGAGCAGTCAGTTCCATCAGGAGTTTCCGAGTCTGCAGGCAGCGGGTGAGGCGGAGAAATCAGGTGATCAAGAAGATGAACCCTACGGGCCGGGCCCCAGCCTCAGGCCTCAGAGTACGACCATCATCCTTCACCATTTCTTATGAGCTGTGTTTAAAGTGCCCATATCATGCCTTTTCGAATATCACCTTTCATGAAGTGTGTCATGTAGCTATATGTGAACACAAACTATCTGCAAAGATGTGAAGTCGACAGTGGGTGATAGATAAAGTTACTGTCTATCAAAAAAAAAGTAGGCTAGCAAATGCATAAACAAGTCGTCAGGAATTCAAATCTTATTCTGTTACGGCTGTACATCACAAAGTAACAGATTTGCATAATGTCCGCCCACGTTCTACGTCGCCAACTTGCCTGCCCACAAACACAGTAAAATATCTGTGTGTTTAACGTCATGTCGAGAAGATGCTGTATCCTACGCTGTGAGAGTAAATTTGTTTTATCACATCTTATAATTACCACAAACTTCTTAAAGGTGCTGTAAGTTTTTTACTCTAAATATCATATGGTTGCAGATATTTAAGGAACATGCAAAGTTAACATACTTGTTTATCTGAAAAACAATGCTAAAGTCAGTTATTCTCCTTTGAAAATGTGCGTTCCGGGATGGAATGTCTGTCTTTGTAACCCACCCACTGCCAATTTACCCAATTGTATTTTGGCAGAAAACACAGCGCATTTCATTTCATTCATCAAGTGCGCTCGTTCCTGTTGTCGTCGTCAATCTTGCAACCTGCAGGTGCTGCAAGTCTGAGGAGGGGCCAAGTAAAAAAAAAAACCCCTCTCCAATATTTTGAATTTGGACTGCAATACCTAGTTCAACCACTAGTTGTCAATCCTACATACAGCACCTTTAACACCTGACACTTACCGCTGAGAAACGTCCTGCTCCAGTCGTGCTTGCAAATCAGTCTCTTGTCAGTCAGCCACTTCAACCGTTTCATCAGACTCCGGCTCGAATTGGTAAGGTACAATCGATACCATCTTTTCTATGTGTTGACAAGTCTCCAGGGCTGTCATTCTGTTATGGCAATGTGCGTTTCGTTTCCGACACGTGCTGTACACAGTAGACCAATTGCAAAGGACTACGCCATCTGACCAATTACAGCAGTGAGGGCTCACGGAAAGGAGGGGTTTAGGGAGACTGATTCTTTGAACTGCCTTGCACAAGTAGTTTACGAATCATTTAGAAAATAGGTAAAATGAAATCTTTTTTTTTTTTTTTTTTTTTTTAGAAAACTAACATGTTTTTTGACCTTGCAAGCATGTAAACCTGTTTTAGGAGATTCATAAAATGGCATACTAGGGGCACTTGTAGTGATGAGCTTTGTTTGGGATTAGTTGAGATATTTTGGGGTTTATAGATGTGAGTTATTTTATTTATTATTTTTCTTAAATATGGTTATTCATTTCCATTACCTACTCAGATGTGGGTAGCTGGCGGGAAGGTGGAGGCAGGAACTTAAACGCTGCTTCCAGCCCCTCAGAGAACGATGGTAAGCCCTCTGAGGAGTTATGTGTGGGTCGAGGCACACCATCTCCCTCTGGGGACTCCGATGAGGCAGTGAAACCCTCTGGTGGGGAGGGCAGAGAAAGGAGAGATGCCAGAGAGAGGGTCCCACCTACTGCCCCTCAGCATAAACTCAATGGTGGCCAGCAAACGGCGAGAGGAATGTCATCTCAGTTCCATGCTGCCCAGTTCAGGAGCATGATGCCACCATATGTGAGTGATTTAACCATTGTTTATCATTTCACTACCTTCTGAAATATGACATGCTGCTATGTATTATTTTGTTTGGCACTGATTTTGTGAAGTGTATTTAGCAGTGCTATTTTAATGTGCGCTTTATCTTTTCAGATGTTCAGTGCTTGCCCTCGAGGGCCCTTTCCTCCTGTACAAGGCAGCTTTAGGTATCCTGGACAACAGGAGATGTCTAAGTAAGTGATCCCATAAGGTTTGTTACTTTGTCCTTTCTTTTGTTGCCATGAATAATTTATTTTGATGAGTCTGAAGTATTTACGCTACACGGTGCTATCTAAAGTTGAAGTTACAGTTCTAACTAGTTATTGGCCTAAATTTGTCTAAAAGTAAAAGTGGAAGTAGTTCTAAGTGAAATTTTATTAAGACAAGCAATCTGGTATTTTGGAATACTTCCAGAACATTAGGAGCCTTGTGAAGTCTAGCTTTTTTCTCATATTTCTCTTTTCTCTTCTTAGGGGTCCACGGTCTGGTGGAAGGCCCTCCCAGCCTCCCTCTCAGTCATGGCTGCAGGATCCAGACAGGCCATCAATTGTTAGTGCCACTGAACTAAAAGAGCTAGACAATCTAGACACTGATGCTGATGAGGGTTGGGCAGGTGAGTGTTACTTGAGTTTTTTGTTGTTGTTGTTTTTATTTTTTGATTCATGGTTTACAGAAGGGTTGGGTGGTAAAGAATGTGCATTGTAGGCATCCCAAGGTAGTTGGTTTTATCAGTATTACATGGTGGTCGGCCATACACCATTTAAATGGCTACGTTCAAACTGTCAGTTTTTGGATCTAAAACTGTCAGTTACCGAAACAACACATGAAATCTCATAACACACATTAGACACGCATTTGTGTGGCAGAGCGACTCTCTCACACTGTGTGATGTGACTGACAACTAGTTGTCCAGTCCCGTTCCGTTCACACAGAGCGTGTGTTCCGAGAATGTGTTGTGAATCCTGAAAATGTACAGGTGTGAGTTCGGTTACAGAATGCAGTTGTCACACCCGTAAATAACCAAACTGTGTGTGAATGTAAACCGTTTTAAGGTATCAAAAACACGACTGACAACCGTATTCTGCTGCTGTGTGAACGTGGCCAATGACTGGCCCACCATTGTTCTTTTTTTTTTTTTTCTTTTCTTTTTTTTCTCTCAATTGAAATAAAAGGTATTTTGTTTAGTTAAACAATAGACATTACAATTATAAACTGAAAGCTTTTTACATACTCTGTATGTAAACTGTCTTATTTTTGCTGTAAGTATGTTTGAGAATTTGTCATTGTACTGTTTTATTGTTGTTGTGAATAATAATTAAGCATAATAATGAATTTATAATTTTCAAGAATTCAATAATTGAAAGCTGTAAAGATCAATTTCCTTGTGGCATCCCTAGTACAGTGCAACAGTAGAAATCGTCAGTTGGTCAATTTATTTCACTGATGTAAGTACTTATTCATGTTATGAATACTTTTATATTCAGTAAGTCATGGAAGCAAATCAAAGATACAAATTAATCAGATAAAGTGATTATAAAGTTTAGAATAAATTGGGTTATTTGGTATTTCCACATTTAATTTTATATTTAAACCATTTGTTAATTGATTCACCAATCTTGTTGTTAATTAGGTGCTCAAATGGAAGTTGACTATACTGAGAAACTGAACTTTAGTGATGATGAGGAGAACCATTCTAAGGAGAAAGGTGATAACTGGTAAGCACTCATCTTTGTGACTGATTTTATACCAAATTTTTTGGGAATAGTGAACATTGGCCCCATAAAACTCTTTCTTGCTGAAACACAGGGAGTGGATGACTAAAGTTGATCGCATGCGGTCAAGAAACACTGATGTTCAGGAGGGATGGAAGGAAGGAAAAGAGGAGAGGCGTGACAGCAAGAGCTCATGGGTTGAAAGTGGAGACCCCAGGGCTCCCTCCTCTGGCAATATTGTCCATTATAGCAAGACGGTTCCTACTCAAGAACAACAGGTATGGTGTGCACTAGAACAATTGACCCTTTGCAAAGAGCTTGATTGACAGGCGATCTGACCATTCATAACGCAGAATCTGCCATCTTGTTTGAAAAACAAATCGCACAGGAGAGTAGATTAAATTTATTGCATTTACACGATAAAAATTGGTGTGTATTGATGTCTTTCAGCGGTTAAAATAAAATAAGTTCAGATGTTTATTTGTTTATTTCGTGCTTTAAGGAAATATAAAAAGAGAATAGGTTCATGTGTGCCGCTTGAACTTAGGGCTACAGTGATCTGTCACGATCCATAAAATGGTATTTATTGTTTGAATTTCTTAAATAACAATTTGAAAGCTGAGACTTTTTCATACCAGAAGTAACCTGCTCTGTCTTGTCTGCCGGCGTGTTGTCAGTTTTCTCTTTGCTCTGCAATGTATTAGTGTGAGATGTAGTGAGAGTGGCATTGGTTTTTCAGAGGTAGAAACAGTAATTAAGGAGGGCGGGTTTTTGCGAAGGTTAATTGTCTTATCGCTGATTTGACAGAGTTGGTCCTTTTTTTTCCTCCATATTTTTGCTTCATTGTGTTTTTGTGTATAGGGCCAAACTGTTGGACGTTCTGTGGGAAGTGGTGGTTCTCGTGTTACAAAGTTACCCACTACGGCACCCCCTGCTGGTGAGGAGGAAACGGAAGCGTGGCGTCAGAAACGGAAGAAGCAGTCAGAGCTCTCAGAAGCAGTAGAACGTGCTCGCAGACGGCGTGAAGAGGAGGAACGGCGCATGGAAGAACAGAGACTTGCTGCATGCAAAGAGAAACTCAAACAACTGGAGGAGAAACGGCGACCTTCAACTACAGAAACTACTAAACCAATTACGCAAACTCATGGTGATAACCAGGAAGTGACTGAAACTGTGCCTAAACTACCTTCTGAAACTCCACCCCCTCAGCCTCAACCACCACCTTCCCCTGCACGGCAAACCTGCCCTCCCATGCCAACCCATGAAAGGACAGAGCCCACTGTGGAGGAGGTGCCACAGTTTGTTTCCCGACAACCTAGCCCTCCTGTCCATAGGACTGCCCCAGAACCGCAAAGCAAGGTTGATACTGCTATAACAGAGGAGGTGCATAGACAGGTGGAGAGACAACCAATGAGAGACTACTTCAGTACTGAGGAGCCTAGAGGTAAATGTAAATGGATGAAAAAAAAAATCATAAAGGTATTAAAATTCTAAAGTACACTAAAAAGTAGTTTGGGGTGCGGTTGATTTGATTTTCTGGTACAATTTACTGTTAATCTAAAAAAAGAGCATCTTAAATGAGATTTATTTGCATTTTTGCATGCTCCCGTCATACTTGTTACATTTTCACAAAGGTTTGTCTCCAAAAATGTTTTCAGCTTGTATTCTTTCTATCAGATAAATGCTTATGTCTTTATGTTGAGGTGACAATTTGGTTGTAAATCTAAAGAATCAAAAAGTTCAGCTGGAGCTTAATTCAGAGCCTAAAGTACAACATGAAAATTTTACAGTTGTGGCAGGGTGTCAAAACTCTGGTTCAGACCAACCAAAGCAAGTGCGACAAGAACCTAAATTAAGCTCACCTGGTTTGATGACTATATTGAATAATTGGATGGACTTTTCCTGTAGTGTAGCTCAAACAAAAGAGCATGGCACTAGCAATGCCAAGGTCATGGTTGATTCCCTGTTGCTTTGGATAAAAGGATCTGCCAGGTGTGCACGTTGTTGTTGTTGTTGTTTGTTCTTTTTTCTCTAATACAATGTGCTAGTTTAATATTTAATTTTTTTTTCTTCCTCTGCCCTTTCAGTTGAGGAGCCTCAGTTGACTTTATCCAGACTGGATCATTCTGTTTGTGAAGATGCACCTCTTCCGTCTCAACTGGAAAATGAGGGAGACACTGGGACTGCTGTTCGCCCTTCTGTCACCTCTGGATATTCAAAACAGTTCCAGAAGTCTTTACCACCCAGGTTCCTTAGACAACAGGTGCTCACACATTGTTCTGGCTTTAAGAATCAATCTTAATTTGAACCTGGATAATTAAAATGAGAACTAGTATTATTTGTAGTTATTCCCGCTTTACAGTAATGTAATTTTTATTCTTTTAAATTTTCCAGGAACAGCTTAAACAACAACAGTGGCAACAGCAGCAGCAGCAGCAGGGTGGAGGGGGTCCAGTCTCTCCCTCAGGGGGTTCAGTTCCCCCTCAGCACAGATCCTTATACCAACCTCTAGGCCCCCACCACCAACACCTTGCCTCAATGGGCTTTGACCCACGCTGGCTAATGATGCAGTCTTACATGGATCCCCGTATGATGTCTGGGCGGCCACCAATAGATATGCCTCCTATGCACCCCGGTGTGTTTTGCAAACTAAAGTTGTTTTTCTTTCTAGTAATTTGGTAACAAAACCATGCACTGTGACACATTTAAAAGATGCAATAACACAATTACACTTAATGTTGTTTTAATGTAATGCTGTTTCACCTCCTCAGTTTAGCCCATATTTTTTTAAATGCATCTCTAGTCACTAGACATTACACCAAAACATTACATCTGATAATTTAATCATTTTGGGGTTTTTATTTTTATTTATTTATTGTTTTGAGTTCTATATGTGTAGTCTTAGTCAAGTCATAATAATTGTTTTGTATGGCAACATCAGGGAGAATGCCTCCTAAGCAACTGGTACGACGAGAGCCCACAGACAACAGTAGCTCTGGATCAGACACTTTTGATCATCTGACCCGACCGATCAGAGAACACGGAGTTCCTAATGAGCCTCGAATGGTCTGGGGTTCTGAACCATATCCTTCAACAGAGCCCCTGCCCTCTTCTGCAACCATTAAAGGGCGTGAAGATGGCAAGGAGACAAGGCGAGACTGCTTTGTTTTAGAGGTTTTAGCTCAAAAATAAAAAAGTTATTTCCCCACTGTTAGAAATAACTTGTTGATCAAGTATTAAGACCTTTTCTTTTCCCTTTCTCTCTTAAAATAGGTTGGATGCTTGTCTGGAGCTGGATAGAGGTCTATCAGGTGTCTACCCTCAGGACCATAGCCCACTAGAGCCCAGGGGCAAGAGCGACTTCTTCAGGAATTCTTCTGAAACCTTGTCTGCTTTTAGTCATGTTTCAGAAGAGGTTCCAGGTCTCCTACAGACTGATAGAGCACCAGTCATCCCTTCTTTTGAACCTGAGGCGGCTAACCTCTCTGGTGCAGATGAGGTTGAAGCCATTGGGCAGGCTGTATTGAAACGGAGTATCTCTCAAGGCTCCAGTCACTCTCTGAAACTGGAAGAGCCCAGATTTGAAGGACTTACCATAGTACAGAAAACCTTGGACTTCCCTGATACTGTGGAAAGGTCAGAGGACAAGTCCAGAAAGGAGCCATTTGGACAAGGGTCTGTAAACAACAGCCGTTCCACGCCTCCTGTGGCTAATGATGGTATGCACAAAACCGACAAGCTTGTTTTACCTGCACCCAGCAAGCAGAAGTCAGAGATGCGCTGGGGATCCCGTGGATCTGGATCTGGAAGGAGAGAGGGTCCCGGAGGGGAGCGGCCAGTGAGGAGATCTGGACCTATTAAGAAACCTGTGCTGCGAGACATGAAGGAAGAGAGGGAACAGAGAAGAGAGAAAGAAGAGCGGCATGAACGAGGGGAGCGATCCAAAAAAGAGGGTGTTGCTCCCAAGGGTGTTGCTTCATCTGCTATAGAAGCGTCTGATAGACCGAAGCCCTATGGTGATGGTAAGAAAGTAGTGGTAGAACCTGAAGTTGGAGTAGCAACTGGTGGAACAAAGTCCAGAGATCTGCAGGCAGCTGTATGTCCTACAGCTGCATGTGTTGCTGAGGATAAACCAGACAAGCCTCTATCTAATGACAAACGTAATGAACCCAAACTACCATCTCGCAAAGACTCCAACCTCCCTCCCAGAGCTTACCGCAGAGATGAGAGGGAGCGAGACAGAGAACGAGACCGAGAGAGGGACAGAGATATGGAACGAGAAAAGGACTGGCCTTCTGATTTTAAAGGCCGTGGTCGGGGAGAGTACTATTCCCGTGGCAGGAGTTATAGAGGCAGCTATGGTGGGAGGGGCAGAGGTAGCCGTGGTCGGAGTCGAGGGGATTACCCGTACAGAGAGCCACGGTCACGCCAGGACTTGCCATTAGGTGCAACAGGCACAGCTAGTTTCCGCTGCAGAGAAGAGAGTGAAACCCGTAGTGAGAGCTCAGATTTTGAAGTCTTGCCTAAGCGCAGACGCAGACGAGGCTCGGACACAGACTCTGAAAGTGAAGGCAGAGAATCTGCCAGTGACACCGGAGCATCAGATCGTGAGCCCAGCTCCAAACCGAGCAGGCCGCTCCGTCGCGAGCTGCTGGAATCTCGCTCCTCTAAATCTGCCTCTGGATTTGCAACAGGAAATCTTTCTGAAAAACCTGGGCCTCGAGATGAGGATGGACGACCTAGACCGGGTTTTCTTTTAAAGGGTGAGGCCACACGGCGAGGCAAAGGAGGCTTGCACAGCAGGCGAGGTGGTGGCAGGGAACGAGGCGGCAACAGATCAGCTCCTTTCCGTCGGGCCCCAGTTAAAGAGTCCTCACAGTGGCCCTCGAAGCCCATGGAGACCTTTCGGCCTGAGGAAGCAGAGACCTTGCGCACTGATAGTACCCTCTCTGAAAGACGGCACACCAAATATGACAACAAGAAGATTGGAGAGGGTGGACAAAGCTTACGGGAGAGGCCCCGGAGACCAAGGGCAGCCCGTCCTCCCAGACAGGACAAGCCTCCAAGATTTCGGAGGCTTAAAGAACGTGAGGCAGCAGTGTTTGCTGGGGAAGCTATTCCTGGTGTGCCAGTACCTACATCGGTCTCCCCGACGCTGTCTAAAGCTCCTGGAGCACTCCAGGAGGGAGTGGTTAATACCAGTACAGCACCTTCTCTCACTCATGATGTGTCTACACCTGAACTTCCTGTCACAGAGACGGTTGTTCCTGAAATGGGAGCCACTACTGTAGTTGCTGCTGGCAGCAAATCACCTGACTTGTCCAATCAGAACTCTTCTGACCAGGCCAATGAGGAGTGGGAGACGGCCTCTGAGAGTAGCGACTTCAACGAAAGGAGAGAGCGAGAGGACAAGAAGCAGCTTGAAGCAACCGTGACCGCCATCACTACTACTTCCTCCTCTGTGCCCACACAGATCTCTGGGGGACAGAGCAAATCACCCACAGAAAGTGTGGCAATCTCAAAACGGGAGATAGCTTCGGTAGCCAAGAGGAGCTTCTCTAGCCAGCGGCCTGTGGATCGACAGAACCGAAGAGGAAATAATGGGCCTAAAACAGGTCGAGGGTACCCTGGAGGCAAGAGTGAGAGAAGGGGAGGATCTGGAGCCAAATCGGGACGGAGGGGGTGAGTCTTGAACTGTGTTGTCTCAGGAAGCAAAGAGTCTGAGTTTTAATATAGCAATTTATAGGTGAAAAGCATCTGTTATGGTTTAAAGCAGGGCTGTTAAATTCAGCTCCTGGAGGGCCAATGTCCTGCAGAGTTTAGCTCTGACCCTAATTAAACACACTTGATCCAGCTAATCAAGGTCTTCAGGAAAGCAAGAAACTTTTAGGCTTACACCGGGCATCACTTTGCTTATACCTTGAGTGCCCTATCCTGCTCCGGGAGGGCAAATGTCCTGTAGAGTTTAGTTTAGAGCCTTAATTAAACTACTAAACCAGCTAATCATGATCTTCAAAATTATTTAAAACATCCAGATAAGTATACTGGGCCAAGTAGGCCCTCCAGGAGTGTGATTGGACAAATTTCAGAACAAAACTTGTGCAATGACAACTTGAGATTAAGTAAATGAGTAATTTATGCCTGGTAAAAACTTGCAAGAATTCTTCCATTTTAAGCAAAACACTTCCATTTGAGGGCAACCCAAGCTATAGCTAGGGACCAGAATGAGGGTGAGCCCTTTCACTTGGACCACAGAGAAACCAGAACACCCTAACAAATGAATAGCAACATGCAGAGAACATAACAGCCTCATAGCTGTCCACAGTTGCTTTAGGAACTAACAACTCGCGTTTACTTCAGACACTGTAAAAAGCAGTGCTCTTTTATGCTTTTCTAAACTTCATTTCATGGCGATCACTTCTACTTTTCAGCCATTTATTTATAATGGAGCCTTAGGACATTGAGTTCTGCTTTTTTTTTTTTCTTTTCTTTTTTCTTTTTTTTTAAATAGAGCTTTGTTTTGATTCAGCTGTGTAGGTGATAATTGCCTGTGAGTTTGTCTTGACAGCCCTCCAAATAGACATGTATTTTTAGACTGTCTCTCACTCTGACAACTTTTATCTTGCTGTTTTTTTCTCCCAACAACCCTCAGATTCTAATTTATTACTGAGCTAATATTTTCTGTTTCCTGCAGTGCTGCTGCTCAAAATTCAGAGACCGGTCATGCCAGTACAGGTCAGAAAGCTGGGAAAGAACCAGCTCCCAGCCGTCGGAAAGAGGAAGGAAAGCAAGCTGTCAAGAAGCCCAAAGAGAAAGAAAATGCTTTGTCTCAGTTCGATCTCAACAATTATGCCAGTTAGTGTTCAAGACTTTTGTCTATATTGAATTTTTTGGTACACCTTTTAGTGACAATTTTTAATAGTCAAACTATTTTTTAGTAAATTGTTAATTAATATTTAGTAAAATGTTGGATAGCTATAAATTACTTGTAATTACTGCTTCAATATTATTATACTACTATTATTTAATAACAAAGTCTACTATTGGTAAGCTAAATAAAATAGTTTGACATTGGTTTGTCATCTTTCCACCCTTTTCCAGGTGTAGTGATCATTGACGACCACCCAGAGGTCACAACACTGGAGGATCCACAGTCTAACTTGAATGATGACGGGTTTACAGAGGTTGTTTCACGGAAACAGCAGAAACGTTTGCAGGATGAGGAAAGAAGGAAGAAAGAAGAGCAGACTGCACAGGTGAGGAAAGGAGGGAATGGCTTTAGTTTAATGTACTGCATGCATTGCATCATGGCAGTTGGTACACAAACCAGTATCTCATCTGAAGTCTTCTGTGTTTGTCCTTATGCTGTACAGAACTGGAGTAAAAAGGGCTCTGGAGAGAAGGGTAGGGGAGGTGGCGGTTCTAAACTCCCTCCACGATTTGCCAAAAAGCAGCAACAGCAGCAAGGATTGGCAGCTGGGCAGCAGCAACCATCAGCTCCAGCTCCACAGACCCAGTCTGTCCCTCAGCAGCCTCAACCACAGCCAGCTATCTCTGTGTCGCAGCACAACCTGCCTGCCTCTAACCAGAGTGCTAGCTCAGCCCAGCCTCTTGAGGGTGCTGTGGCACCTTTGGCCCCCTCACCTGTAGACTTCCCGGCCAAGAGTCAGACACACAACACCCTGGGTACAGAACTGTGGGACAACAAGGTGGCTGGCTCCTCTGTTCTCTCTGATGTCAAGAAACGTAAGTTCTTCACCATGTTTACTTGCATTTTTAGTTCAAGAAACTTGTAAACGTTAATAAAGACAAGGCCAGTGAGATTTTTCTTGATAAATATTTGTTCTTTGATTATTTTAACATCATAGTGGCAGTTCTGCATCTGATGGTTTTCTTGATATTATAGTTGGACCTATCAGCCCTCCACAGCCTCCCTCTGTCAGTGCCTGGAACAAACCCCTCACTTCATTTACTGGGACCGTTACACCTGAGGTGAGAGGATATTTGAATTTTAATTAAGAATTAGAACAGGGCTGTTTTCCAAAATGCTATTTTTAGCTGGCTGACCAACACCATTTTGAATATTCTGAACTTTAAGTGCTGGTGTTTTTGTGGTTGTGTGATTTTTAGGGTGTGAAAGCGGGAACAGAAGGTGGGGTTGAGCTGGGCATGGATAGCATCCAGTTTGGTGCCCCTTCTTCAGCAGGAAGCACTGACAGTGACGGAGTGCCTGCCCTGCTAGAGAAAACCTCTGATAATAAACTACCCGAACCCAAAGAGCAAAGACAAAAACAGCCTCGTGCTGGACCTGTCAAATCTCAGAAGGTAGTCCATGCTTTTATCTCAAAGGACCAACGTACATTAGTATTTGCATCACATAATATAGCATATTTTCAAATGATACAGAAAATTTAGCAAGATGTGGCACAGGACTTGATTTTATTATGGTTTGAATAATGAGAAGGGGCTGTTAAATTTGCTGTTGTTAAGGCAAAAGAGAAATTCTAAAATGTTAATTAAAAAATTTATATGCTGATACACAATATAGAAGCATTTTTACTAGTGGTCCCAGTCTTTACAGACATCTCTATATAGTTTTGTGTTATTTACTTTGTTTTTGTGTGTTGTTTTTTGTTTAAAGTTAAATTTTTTCTCCTCTGTTGAGTGAAATGAATATTAAAGTGGTCAAGTCGGTAAAGAGCGTTCGCTCAAGAACCGTAAGGCTGCCAAAGATGTGCGTCAGTCCGATGGAGAGGGCCTGGATAAAAATGGCACTAGAGGCAGCCGAGACCGAGACTCGAGCTCACCCACTAAAGACAAAGTTCCTGAGCTGGGTGGAGACATTGAGGGCATGATCACTGCTCCATCAGCAGAATACTCCTGTAGCTCTAAGGTGCAATTTAATATCCTTCTGCTTCAGTTGTTATTAACACACTATTATTCAAAGGTTTTGGATCAGTGAGTTTTTTGGGGGGGGGGTCAGTGTATCCATTTTAAAATAAGTTTTCTTGATTTACTTTTGGTCTTTGTCTTATTCTAAACTCAACATTTATTTGTGAAGAAATTTCAAAACCATAAGAATGGACCAAAGTGCTGCACAGAGGTAATTTAAACTATAATAAAAAAAAAATAACACAACATACAAACAAACACATCATGACACCAATATTGTCTTATTTTAAAATACACTTATTAAAGGGTTTATTACCTTATTTCACAATGTTACTGTTTTTAATTCTGATTTTGATCAAATAAATGCAGCCTTGGTGAGCGTAAGAGAATTTTTTAAAACAACCTCAAACTTTTGAATGGAAGTGTTTATTTTATAGAAAAAAAAAATAGTTTAGTTGTAGTTATTTTCTGACAATGTGTCTGATTATTATGCAGGAATCAGTGACCGACTACACAATCCCATCTTCCTCGTTAGCAGACAATGTCCCCACTGCAGGGACCAAGATGGAGGAGAGCCTTGTGGCACCGGTTAGTGCTTCAGTGCTGTAATCGATGTGCGTGTGTGTAGGGTTTCTCTGTGTGTGTTTGTGTTCTGATCACTTTTTTTGTTTGTTGGTTCAGGTGGCGCTCCCGCACCCAATGCCTATTCAGAGAAGAGAAACCCTGCAGCAGAGCTCCAGCCTTGCCACAGTCTCTCCTGCTACTGTTGACCTCACACTTAAAGTAAGATGCACGCACTAAATGATTCATTTGAAAATCAGAAATGTAATGTTTAATGTACAAATCCTGATCCTCAAAGCATTAGCATACAATGTTATGTTGTGGGGTTTTTTCACACCATAAATAGTCAAAATGTACTTTACACAAGTATGTGAATGCAAATGCTACCAGAAGCATCTTTTAAACTGCTCCTCCCTGTTTGTGCAGATGGAATCTGCACGCAAGGCTTGGGAGAACTCGCCTAGTCTTGTGGAAAAGAGCTCTCCTGTCACTTCCTCTGCTTCCCCCATCACCAGTGGAGGAGCAGGCAGTGCATCCTTCAATTCCTTCTCCAGTGCTTCAGTGCCTCAGATACCTGTGGCCTCGGTCACCCCCAGCACCTCCCTGTCCGGTAAGAGTTCATGATTGACCAGCACACCCCATGAATGGGTCAGATAGTAGAAAAAACAGACATGGGCTGAATTTTAATAGTGGGCTTCTGTTATACAGGATCTGCAACCTACACAACATCCTCTCTCAGCACGAAGAGCACATCAGCTTCTGACCCTCCCAACATCTGTAAGGTGAAGCCCCAGCAGCTGCAGAGTTCAGTAATGTCCAGCACTAACTTCTCCCAGCTGAGCTGTGCGCCTTCTCTGTTACCACAACAGCAGCAGCAACAGACCCCACAGGTGTTTGTATCCCAGTCTGCAGCAGGTAATTTTGAATAATGTCTCATCTAATTCAATATACTATGGTTCAGATGTTTAGGGTCAGTAATTATTTATGCATTTATTTATTTTTTAAGTTTCTTATGCTCACCAAGGCTGCATTTAAAAATGCAGTAAAAATAGTAATGTGAAATTATTACATTTGAAAACAGTTTTCCATTTTAATATGTTAAAAGTAATTTATTCTGGTGATATCAGCTTGGTTTTCAGCAGCCATTACTCCAGTTTTCAGTGTTCTTCAGAAATTATTCTGAAATTATTCTGAATTTTTTTTTTTATTTTTTTAGACATTTTTAAATACAATTGCAATCTGAAAAAATGTTACAACTAAAACTGGTACAACTACAACCTAAAATGTTTTATCACTTTTAGCAGTGCTGAAAGCACTTTTTTTAAATTGGTTATTTTTTTATTTATTTATTTATTTTTTTTTTTTGGATAAACAATTATTTGAAATAGAATTTATTTTATTTGCTTATTTATATATTTATTTATTAATTTATTTATTTCTTTTTTATTGAATGTATTTATTAATCTGTTTAAAAAAAAATTTTTAATGACCCCAAACTTTGCTTGCAAGTAAGACTCTATTTTGCATGGCATTTCTTTCTTTGGTCTATATCTCCTTGTTAGTCTTAAGCGATCAACAACTGTTTTAAATTGTGTAGGTTCTGCAGCCCAAATCCCGGCCTTCTACATGGACACCAGCCACTTGTTCAGTACGCCCCACCCTCGCTTGGCTCCTCCCTCTATAGCACAGCAGCAAGGCTTTCAGCCTGGACTCTCACAGGTATAAAACTCAGTGTGCCACACAACAGGATCAGACTTTCAAGTCATGATTTATGAATTATGTTTTCAGTGGTTTCATTTTCCTGAAGTTGTGGTTGGTTTACACCCTTTTATGATTTCTCTCTCTCTAGCCTACAGCGGTGCAGCAGATCCCCATCCCTATTTACGCTCCTCTGCAAGGGCAGCACCAGCACCAGCACCAGGCCCAGCTGAGCCTCAACGCTGGACCTCCGGTGTCTCAACCTCAAGACCTCTTCAGCTCCTCCATACAGCCCTACAGGTATTGCAGGCCGAGTTGCTGAAATCTATAGCATCCAACAATTTTTGTGTAATGCATAATATCTCAATGCATTTATTGTATGCTCTTGTGCTTTCACAGGTCTCAGCAAGCATTCATGCAGAACAGCCTCTCTCAGACGTCTCCCATGATGCTGTCTGGGACGCCACTGCACAGTTACCCTGGAGTGCAGCCTCCAGAATTGGGTAAGCCTCAGTCCAGCCTGGCCTATCAGCAGACCTCAAACACCCAACACATCCCCATCCTGTTTGAGCCCCAGCTGAATCAGCCCTCTGGCATGGGAGGATCACAGCTTATAGACACACATCTACTGCAGGTCAGAATTCTATTCCTCTAGATGGTGGCCTAGTATGTCTTTGCCCTCTTATTCAGCCAGCTAAAGTTTGTTTTATTTTTCCTCTCTCACTGGGTGATGTTATGTTTCTTTATGTGTTTGTTGTTATATTTATCTTGTTCTCCGGACAAGTCCAGCAGCAGAGCAGCTACTACAGCTCAACACAAAGTCCCAGCTCTGTCCTACATCAGGTGACGGTTTCTGTGCCAGGTTCACAGTTGTCTTTGCCCAACTTCGGCTCTGGTGGTGGTCAGCCACTCTTGGCTTTGCCTCAGTCCCTACCTCCGACCCCTCCCCAAGCCCCGCCCCCCAGCCTCAATCGCCAGCCCCCCAGCAATCCGCCCTATCGTGGCCTAATTGGCCAGAATACACACAGTATGATGCAGCATTCCAATAAGGTTTGTGCACAGATGCTCACACACTGATCATTGTTTTTGTTAATTTTTTTTTTTTACTATTTTACTTTTCTTTTTTTTTTTTACTAATTTATTTCACTTAATTTGTTTAATTCACTGGTAGTAGTCAAGTTACTGAATGTAAACCTACAGATTCACTCCTAATAATACATTAGTAATAAATTAGTCTTTATAAGCACGGCACTGATTTGTGTACAGGATAACCCCTGTTTTTTGCCACCTACTGTCAGAGAGTGAATTTGTATTTTTACTCGGCACATCTGCTGTTTTGGTTCCAATTATATATACATAATGGTAACACTTTATTTTAAGGTGTCCTTGTTACATATACTTACTATTTTAATAACAATAAATTATGCATAATTATGTGCAAGTAACCCTCAGCCAAACCCTAATCCTAACCATATGGTATGTACATTTAGTTAATATTACTCTGTACTTAAATATATAATTACTGTAACAAGGACACCTTAAAGTAAAGAGTAACCTACATAATCATTTATAAGGCTTAAATGTGAGGTGTCCTTTTTTGTCAAATTAAACTAACGTTTCAGGAAAATGATTTAAACACATAGTTCTAGTCTAATATAATCTTTTTCTGAAACTGAAATATTCTTATCCTACATAGGGTATATTGAAACATGCATACTTTTTATCTGTTGTAGATGTGTGAGATGGATCTGAAGCTCTTCAGTGGTGGAATGGATATGAAGCCTGGAACTCCACCTGTCAGCGCCAGAAGCACTACCCCCACTTCTAGCCCTTATAGGTGTGTGTCCATGCAAAGCCATCCAGATTAAGGCCCAGACACACCAAACTATCATCAAAGACCTAGTGGCGACAAAAGCCATTTGCATCTGGGCCAATAAAATGTTGGGCTTGAAGGCACAGCAAAGACTGCTGTCAGCAGGCAACTAGCACGTGCATTCTGTGCTTACATGAGAGGGGATAGCTCTCCATAGCTAGTATTTTAGGTAGGACTGTGAATATTCACTACTGGTCAAAAGTTTGGAATTAGGATTTTTTTTCCTCTCGTATTTTAGAAATCATTCTAATATGCTGATTTGGTGGTCAAGTGAAAATTTTTAGTGGAGACTTTGATACCTTAAACTATTGAATGGTAGTGTAAAGGCTGATTTATAGTTCTGCGTCAGACCTACGCTGTAGCCTACGCATAGACGCACACCCTGCGCCGTAACCTATGCCGTAGCCTGACGTGCACCTCTCCAAAAATCTAACAGCGTGTCAATTCTACACAGACCGCAAGTGCTGTGATTGGTCTGCTAGAACCCCTTCCTCCATATGCACATGAGTTTAGTGTGTGTTTATAATGTGCACTTTAATATATTTTAATGTTACACCTTCTTATGTAAAATAAAACAAACAGAGAACAAGTGTCTTATCATTTAGTATACTACATAAAATTATACATCACTAGTTGTCCACGATAAACAATGTTGATCTCCCGTTGTACAAGTCCTTGTGGAGATTGAAAGAATGCCATATCTTCTCCTGTTCCGTTGTTGTCTCTTTTTTTTGTAGTTTTAAATAATGATTTGTTATTATTTGCCACCATCACGGCTATAATGCTTCTCCGACAAGCCGCGGTACTGTGGGTTACACCAGCAACATGCCCGTGGACCAGAGTATGTGAGCGGAGCGGAGCGCGGAGTAGAGCAGTGTGATTTTTCACTGGAGTGAGGAGCGGATTTTTAAAAAAGTTTTCACTTGCTCCAAGAGCACTCCACCACCGCTCCATCACGAGTACAATTCATGCCAACGGCCTGTAATATAACTGCGTATTTAGCAGGAATTCACATTAAACATATTTAGCTATAGCTTGATACAGATGGATCTTTCAAATCAGAAGGTTATAATGATGGCAATAGCCGAGCGGGAAGTTACAGGCTAGTTCTCAAGGAGTTTGTCTGTTCCTTTTACTGAATATTTTCAGTTTAAAGCATGATATAAACAGGTACAGCACATTCACACGCAATAGCTTTCGCAATAATGAATTCAAACAAATGTAATCTTACAGTGCTACTTCATCTGTATCTGATTTTGAATGAGCAGAAATCTGTAACAAATGCATCGATCTGTAGATAAAATAACTGACGAAAATTTACTGTTATTTTCATCACAAACAAAATTTGCACAGCAGAAAGCAGCAATTATACCTTTTAATGCTGACAACCATGTAATTAGTTTTGCATGTGGTAGGAAAAAAAAGTTTGCACACAATAGCCTAAGCCACTTTGAAACTCTCCTGTTATTTTTTCTCTTTTATTTTAATATAGGCTACGTTATGAACATAACATTTCAAACATACTGAAATTCTTCAGCCACGGAGCAAAGGCGGAGCGGTGTTTCTGGTATCAGTGAGCGCCGAGTGGGAGCGGGAAATTGTGAAGCTGGAGCGGAGTGATTATTAAATGCTCGGAGCATGGAGGGGGAATTGTTGCCGCTCCACTCCGCTCACATACTCTGCCGTGGACACTGCAGACTAGCGGTTTGCATGTGTACTGCACGTCGACGCGTACAACAATGCAGAAGTATAAATATAAACTGACGCATAGCCTACGCCATACAGGCTACGGCATAGGTCCAATGCAGAAGTATAAATCACCCTTAAGGACCAACCATCGGCTTGGTGTCATGGCAGTTATGCACACTTCATGCATATCCCCAATCTGTTGCAGCCATATTTTGTATGTTTTCTGACAGCTTCCTTGATTGCGTTCTCAGGGCGAGCTCCACAAGCCCCAGTAGTCAGTCTAGCAAGATGAACAGCATGCTGTATCCCAAACAGTTCCAGTCGGGCTCAGCAGGAATGCGCATTGCCCAGCACTTCCCAGGACAGTTCAACCCACAGGTCAGTTACTACAGGCATAAAGCAAGTTGTTGGAAATCTTAATTTGATCACATTTCTTGTGCATTAACAGCATTTCCCGTCCGTCTTGCACATAAACAGATGTTGTCTCAGGCTAACTTGGTGTCTCCATTGGTGCGTCAATCCCATGCAAACTCCTTTCCTGGAGGGATGCAGCGTTCACCAATGGGTCCACCTATGTCCCCTAATTTGAGTGGGGGTCTGATGCCCTATCCCAGACCCCAGCATCCTCCACGTGGACCTTCTGGTCCCTCATTGGCACCACGTGGCACACAGGCTGCTCTGAAAGCAGAACAGGACCTTAAGGTGAGCATTATCACATTTAATTAAATAGGGTGATTTTTGATTGAAATAGGAGCGCAGTAACTCTAAAATATACATTCAGATAAATTATATAAATCCATATCCAGTCATAGGACCTATGTTTTTGTGGGCGATGGGGGGCCTTGGAGTTACTTAAATTTTAGAAGCTTTACTTTAGAGGTTGTATATGAGGTTATTTTCTGTATTGGCTTTAAATGTTATTTTTTTTTCTCTCTCAGGCTAAGCAAAGAGCTGAGGTATTACAGTCCACCCACAAGTTCTTCTCTGAGCAACAACAGCTCAAGGCTCCAGTCAGCAAGCCGACCCGTATAGAAGGAGCAGGCAAACCCACTGACAACATCACTTCAAATCACCAGGGGGCGCCATCTGACCGCGCAGAGTCTGACAAATCTGCACCTCTAGCAACAACCAAACCTATCCGGACGGGTCCGATCAAACCACAGGCCATCAAACCAGAAGAGAGCAAATAGTAGTTACTGCTTCAGGAAGGACAGATGGATGGAAGAATGAAGAATGAGACTGAGAGGCTGAGTGCAGGGGAGGGGGTGGGTTGGCACGTCCTTCAGCACATGAAAGCGGCAGAGAAGTGTAGGGAAGTAGAGTGATGGATGTTAGTTTTATGAGGTGCTGTGCATTTCTCTCACACTTACTGTGCCTGTTTTCCTCATCCTTTTATTAGTCCATCCATTCTCTCTTCTGCTGTGGTTGGCATTACAGAGAAAGCGCCCCTCCATTGTGTGAACTGTACATCCTCAGTGAACAATGAAGGTAGACATCAACACGAGTTACACTTGCTGCTGAGAATGCCATTTTTATAGCAACTTGATTTGATTTTGCTTTTTTTTTTGCTAATTTATTTGATTTTCATTTTATGATTTCAAATGTCTCCTTTTTTATTATTGAAGATGTTTTCGCCCATAATTTTATTTTTTCCCCCTTATGTTCTCACGTAAAGTTACAGTGATAAAGATACAATGAAATGTCTACACACACACACTTGCATACCTTTTATCGTGTGTACACCACTCTCAAAATTACATGCACTCACAACTTGCTTTGACTTCAACCATGTGTATTGGCCTTAACAATACATAGAACATTATTTCAGCTAATTAGAAATTGATTACCGATGTATCCAATTAATTTATCGATTGCAGTTTTCACTGTGAGCCTTCCCACTTGCCTTCTCAGTAGTTTCAAGAATCGATGATTGTGTTTGCGTGTGTGCGCAAAATAATCTTGAATCTTTAGCCAAAGTTTAGGCGTCAAGAGACCTGAATCCTTTTAAGATGAATATTTGATTTTGACAAAGACGGTTCAACTTGGTCAACAGATAGTAGAATTATGATGGAATATTTTCTTTTTGTAAACGGTTCCTCCAGACCAGGCCTATGTTTGATGTGTCCTAAGCTTAAGCCCCTCCCCTTTTCTGTGAATGAGGACAGATGTAGACACGCCCACTTCTATAACTCCCAGTCTTTTACCTTCCAGCCTCTCCACACAGCTCCCAACCATGCTGCTGACCAGCTTTGACTCTCCTGACCAATCACTGCAGAGGAGGGGTAGAGTTTGGGTTGGGGTGAGTGGTCATGCAATTTAGGTTCAGTGATAAAAAGCATAGCTACAATTTTAGGAAAGAAACGTCGAGTGTGAGGCTGCCAGACTGAATGGGGGGTTTGGGGCAAAAGTGATAAGTCTTTATTGTGGTATTGAGCTTATCTGTAATTTTTGTTGAGAAGAGTTTAGTGTGTGTTTTGGACTACTCTTTTTTGGGTTGCTTTTTCAAAGAAGGGGCCTGCAGTTGAACAAGGGTTTCAGTACGGCCCCGCATTTCTTGTTTAGTAGGAATGAGAAACTGCAAACAGAAGGGGAGGAGAGGGAATTGATTTTTTTTTTTCTTTTGATTTCTGTTTTTGTTTTACTTGTACAGGGGTTAAATTGCTGTATTAAAATATGTAAGGTCTTATTTACATTCTCCTGGTTTGGTTACAGAAACTAATAAAATATGCTGTAAAAATGAGCTGTGGTTTTGATGTCAGTTTTTTTTTTGTGTGGGGTGTTGTTTTGATTTTAATTGTTTTTTTTTAAGATACTTCTGTGTAAGTATGCAAAATAGAAGAAAAGCAGACTTTTTAAATCTTTATTTTCGTATAAGTTAATACACTTACATAGCCGCAAGATTCCAATCTTAACATCTCAAGCAGCACACAAGTCTTGAGGCAAATTCAAAAGAGAGAAGGGAAAATGTTCAACATATACAGAGTTACAATAGCATGATTACATAAGGATTAGAGCATGTACACAACAAGCAAAGTTTTTATGGTTTTTAAAGTTGCTTTCCTCTGTACAATGTATCAATCAAGAGGCAGGCTTACTGTAATGAATTGTATGCCATTATATTTTTCCTCTTCATTGAATTTTTCAGTGCCGTAAACACAAAAAAGAAGAGACGTTACTTAAAAAGGTAGAAAAATAATTTCTCTATTAACATGTTAAGTGGACGAAATCACAGAGGAGATAAATGTAGCATCCATTTATTAAAAACTTGATATCATGATTAGATAATTTATCTATTTTGGAATTTGTTAGTCAAAGGAATATCTTTTATAGCATTTAGCATATTTATCATTGGACAGATGCAAAAATATAAATTATTTCTTAATGTGAAAATGTTTACTGTTTTTTGTTTTGTTGATAATAGTATTTTTTGTATAAATTATTTTTTTAATGTGAAGATGTTTACTGTCTGTTGTCTTGAAAATAACAGTCTATATAGAAGTCTTTCTGCTTAAATGATCAGGAAATTGTTATATTTGCTGTATTCATTATACTGTATATACCTACTGCTGTTGCTAGGAATAATGTTCTCAGCATAAATCTAACAATAGCAGTCCCTCTGGATGTTAAAATATTAAAACATTACAAAATGCGTCTATAAGCTGGGTGATATGGAAATTTACGCTGATGTCTTCACTTTATTCTTGCTTGCCTAGTCTCACATTATAAGATACCATGTAAAAGTTATCCCAAGCATATAGCTTTCTCTGCGCTGGGTTGTAGTCTACCATGCTGTTGTAGCGATAGCGGTTTTTGAATGGCACTGAGATTGTTTTACCCTGGCTGGTTGCTGTGTCATACATGTAATTTATGGTGGTGTTTGGTGAGGTGTAACTAGCTACCGTGTACATCTTGCCACAGATCATAAAAGCATTAGCCACAGATGACTTGCGGATTTTAGTCTCCCAGGTGCCCTTCACCTCCAGGTTGTCAGGGTCCAGCTGGGAGATCATAATAGCACCCTTGGCTTTGTTGGTGCTGTATATGGCCCATAGACCATTCTCATCTATTGTCAGGTCAATGTCTGTGTAGCCTCCCCAGGAGTAGGGGAATTGGCCATGGAAGCCAGCATGGGGAAGATCACGGCGGGCAGCAATGCTCTCAGAGAGTAGATCGTATCTTAGAAGGGTGCGGCTGAGCCTACGTTGGTAGTACAAGGAGCCTCTGTACATTGTGGCACCTGTGCTCTCCATTGATTCTGGCAAGAGGAGGACTTTAGTGGGAAAGCCCTGTGACAACTGGTCCATATTTTCATACCCGAAGAGTTGACGAACTTCAGACCCTACGGCATCAATGCGCCATACCATCTCTGGAGCATAAGGTTCTTTAGCTTCTGGGTCTTGCATCCAGACACCGTATTTACCAGCAATGCCGTCAGCCTTGCGGTGCACCTCAGGCTCTTGTACCCACACCAGATCACCACAGCCTAAAAAATAATGAGATTGGACAATTGTTGGAAAACCAAATTATTTTAACATGAGATTGCACATTGAACCAGTGACGTGTTATAAGGAAACCCCGTTGAACCAAAACCTGCTAAATATGGTGGAAGAGAGGACACCTTGTCCTACCATTCCTTTGAGTGTAAATGATTAGAAGCATAACCTACCCTTTCCTAAAATACCCTGTAAGAGAGAGGTACTGGGGGAAGGACTTCCTGGGAACAACCCGAAACTTGATGTCTTTGTTTAGAAACATGGTCCTATCAAGTGATTCACATTACCATTTTGGCGCCTTTGTAAACATACACAGCTCATTTTATAAGCTAGATTATTTTAGACTTAAATGAACTGGTATAAATAGCAGTATTTGTGTTAGTGCTGTCAGCAGGAATGAATACTATGTGCATGGTGTCATTTTTTCAGGCAGCTGAGATGTAGGGGCATGATGTATTTATATATCCACATGCTTTGACAGTGTCGGAGGACATTTACTAGATCGTGTCACTTTTTTTGAGTGAAAGTCTAGGGTTAGGGTGTGACTCACCTGAAATGTCTGCTGGACCTTCCAGATTTGGGGCAGAAACCTCAGTGACTACAGCCGTTAGCTCCTGGTATCCAGGATTCTCGTAATGCCATGCAGGATCTAGGAGAGCATGAGGACAGAAATTCACATAGTCAGATTGAGACGTGCATGTGTTGAGGTCTGCATTTGTCAAGCCTTCACTAGTGACCATGACATTGCAGTCAGAATATCAAAGAACTCTTGAAGACCATTTCCATTGTGCAGTTTGGAAGTGGATTTATCTATTATGGTGGTGCAGTTTGTTCTCTGCTAGTGTAACTTTACCCTTGTTACCCCATACATACCTCTTAAACTGCTTTTGTCTCCTTGTGTGTTCCCAGGCCTTGATACCAGGTGGGAGAGTGCAGGTCCTAAAAGGAAAAGACACATGATGCTGTTATGGTCTGGGGATGTTTACGGTCCCTTAACTGCAGTCTAAAGTAACCAGATAATGTGAAGATAGATGGTCAAAAAGAGATAATCGACTCTCAGCTGAGATCCACTGGAATCCCAGAGTGCCATGACAGAAATCTAAACAAGTTGAGTAGGGCTTGGTATTGATCCTGAGTTGCATGAGAGAAGTATGTTGCATGGTTTTGGGGGACTGGCAGCTCTACTGACAGTCAGGAATCTAACAGAAGGAAATAAACAGCCCTGAGTAGATTCCCAGCTGTCCTGGAGTCTAAAAGACTCCAGACATCCCATCACACATCCGAAACTCAGACGTGCACAGCAGGGTGTGCATTCACACACCCTGGTTAGCAATCTCAAATATAAGCAAAGTAGATTTTTAAAGCCAACGTGTGTCATTTTCTGATTTAAAAATACCAAACAGTGGAAGATGGTTGAGAAAACCTTGTTGGAAATTTGTATATAGTTTTGTTTGGTCCCACTTAAAATGCAGAAAGGACCTGAACAACTCACATTATCCCCACTCCCTACATTTTATTGCCCAAGGACTAAATGACTTCTGTTAAGCCACATGACAAACTATGGTGCCACATTATCATTTTTGAATCATTTGCTAACATGTTTACAGACTTTTATTATGTTACACTTTGAGACGTGCATCTGGAAGCTGACTTTGATTGATTTATGTGGGAATGGTTAAGTTGGTTTTTTGTATGTTAGCCTGCTCAGACCTGCGTCCTTTATCCCTATAATCAACACATGCTCATGGACACAGGATCTATGCTTCACTTCTAGACAACAGAAGCATGTAGTTCTCAAGGTTTGTTTGCAGGTGTTTGTGCTTATCTGTATAACGTGTCTAATGGTTCCCAGAGAGATCAAGCAGATCTTCAAGAACTCTCTGGACCAGCCTGGAGCGTGTTGCAGCCCAATTTATTTGCAAGAGCCATTTCATCTAACACCTTGAAGACTTTGGAGTTTTGTTTGTTTGTTTGTTTGTTTGTTTTAATGTTTGAATGCTTTTGGTTTTTGCAACTCTAGACTGTGAAGCAGATGCCAATGCTTATAATTCTAAATGAGAATTCCTTTTTTAAAACATCTGAGTGAAGATTTCCAAAACAGTTCAATCTCCAGAGGCAAGACATCAGGATTACACATTTATACGTTCGTACTTAATGAGGTGACACTGACAACATCCACATGGTCAAATGGCACAAGGTTCCTGATCTTTTTTTTTTTTTTTTTTGCAAGGACTGTTTGCATGTTCAGCTTCACTGCTCAGTCATTTTTCTTCATTAAAATGTTTTACAGTGAAATAAACAGTACTTTTGAAAAATTGTATGTTTTAGACAATCTACATTTACATTAGATAAAGATTGCAGTCATCAGTACCCTAATACTAAATTAAAATTGTGCATTTCGCAATTGTGCAAAAAGTGCATTTCTACAACAGCAACAGTACCTGGAAATCTTTGCTTTTGCATGACACTACATTCACGCTATGGATATTGTTATTTTGGTAATTGTGAATATCTTCAGCTTCAACAGTATTAGGAAAACTTTTGACTTTTATATTTTAGAATGTGTATATAGATTTTTTATTCTCTGTTGTAATATACTGTTTGTTCAGCCCCTTTCTGAGAGTGTACATTTGCACGGTTGGATATGTAGGGTGTTAGTGCATTTGAAGTGTTGGATATGTGGGGTTTTTTTATTTTGGGTCTTGAAGGGCATGTGTCTTTTTTTCTTTTCTGACAATCTCAAAGAGCCAGAATCTGTCTTCCTCTGTGTTTTTAAACAGTGTATTTATTTTTCGTGTTTTTTTTTTCCTCTGTCTTATTAAACACTGTCTTTATTTTTTGCAGATGTGTGGACCTGTGGAACTGATGTCAAATATGGTCAATGTGAGAAAAGCAGAAACTGGTGATGAACAAAAATGGCAGAACCTTGAAAAAAGAAAATTCATTGCAGAACAGATGAACAAATATGGCAGAACATGGAAAAGAGAAGCTGGTGGGAAGAATATAACTGTGGTATCCCACTCTACATCATTGTTTAGTGAATATTTGAGTATTGCTTAACCATTTTAAGGTACCAACACTTGCACTAACAACCCCAGTTGGGATCAGTAACCCATGACCTCCACCCCTCCTCATGCAGCATCCGTCAGCGGTCTGCTGGGAGCTGTCAGTAAGAGTTTACTGCTGAGTGTTAGCACAGTACTTATGTTTTACTGCTTCAGTAGCTTGCTCCCAACACCCTCATGTCTCTCTCAATCTCCCACCTCTGTTGCCCTGCTCTTACAATGACAGGGGGTCACTTAGTTCAACTCTGCTCTATTTGTACTGTTCCCTCCTGCTTTGAAATGAACGCAATGATCTGCTGACCCATACCACCCAAATATGACTCACACTTCCAGGTAGGTATAACTATGGAAATGTACACATAAACCGTTATGAGTCTTTTCTGTGGTGCCAGTGACCCTATCAATTTGCTTGCACCCTCTGCCTTCCCAGACACCACACCTGTTTACTTGTCACGGCTCGGTTGTTCTAAACATTTTAATAACCCAGATTACAAGTTAGTTTACAAAAATATGTTCACAAACAACATCATGCAGATGAAGATTTCCATCATTACCAGTATTGGACTGTATATTGACAAAACTAAATAGGTATTGGCAATCTTTCACACTGAATGTATTATTTAAAACAAAAAATAGGTATTGGAAATTTTTGGGTAAATTTGTCTTTTTTTTGGGTTTTTTGGGTAAAAGGGATTGTTTTTTGGATTATTTTCTCAATGGAGAATACATTTTAACATCTTAGAGTACTACTATGTACCCTTAAGTTCCCACTGTGAAATAAGGCACAAAGGGGTTCTCTCCCGTGAAAAGTTGTTGTACTTATTTTGTACAGATTTTGTCAATTTTTTTCTAGGAATGCACATCACAGATATATAAGGTAGTGGCAAACAGTTTTTCTATAGAGTTTGGTGTTGTTTTAATTGCTTATTGCTTGGTTGTCAGTACTCACCTGATTCTGGTCTGAAGCTGTTGTCAGTTTGCGGCACTCTTGGAGGTGGTTGTTGCATGCAGGGTCTGCTCCTCAAGCTCTCAGCCTCCTGGCGGAGCTCTTCCATCCTCTGCTGCAGGTTCTGAACCTGTCTGTCCAGTCTTTGCTTCTCTCTCTGGAGCTGGGCATTTTCCCCCATCACCTGCTTGTATGAATCCTGGAGGCCTGACTGAGATCCAGAGCCCTGTGTCGACTTTGACATGGCTTCCCCTCCTATGAGGCGGGCGACCAGCGCCTCTAACAGCCCTAGGCGAGATTTCAGGGCCTCTATCTCAGGACTTGAAACTGCTGATGGACAACTGGCCTCTGTAGGGCTGTCCACCGTGAAGGTGTATTGGCAACGACCACTGCCGGCATTCGCCCGGCGAAAACTTGCACTGCTCTGAGCATGGGTGCCCATCAGCAGGCAAGAAGCCCACAACATAACCAAAAACCACATGTTGAGCTGGACCACAGATACCTGGAAACTTCTTTCTGTCTTTATCTGATGTTCTTCCTCCAAGAAGGTGGTATTCGCAGAGGTGAATCTACTCTTTTTGTGGATCACTTGTCTGTCTTCTCCTCTTTAGCTCTGGCACTAATCTGTTCTTTCCCTTTTACCTCACAAGCGTAACCAGAGCCGCTCACTACTCTGGCGTTCCACTAATGACCTCTCACCTGAGTCTATTCAATCTTCCGTTCCCACTGACTTTCTCTGAGGGACTGATTGGAGAGCCTCGTTTTGATTAGTGGTTGAATTTTCGCTTTGATGTGTCTTCAGGTCTGGAGGCAGTTTCTCTGAGTCCAGGCACATTACGCTGGGACTTATTTATACAGTCAGGAAGGAAAGGGAGGGAGGGAAGGAGCATGAGAGACTGAAAGAGGGACGGAAGAAAAGGCGGGATGCTGTGTGCTTGAGGATTGCCCCAGCAAAAAGATCTTTCCAGAGTTCTGCATTTGCCACCTCCTCTTGGAGGGCATATCAGAGCATGTGTGGGATGGATTGTGTGCTGTTTGTTTAGCTTTGTGTGTAGGAATGCAAGGGCGACCACAGGTGAACACAGGGGTTTTTGTCCGAGTGTTATTTAATGGGTTTGTATGTTCAGGTATTTTCCACTGGGTATTGTAGTGATTACTTATGTAATGTACCTAACAAACTAGCTAAGTTTGTGTGAGATTTTCAGAAGGTGACTACTTGGGGAGTGCATACCTTTCTGCTGCTTTCTAATTTGGGTGTCGCGGTGTTTGTGGACCTATCGGTTTCCTGCTGGTAATTCACAGCCAGGGATCTTGCTATGGGGAACCCAAGACAGGCTGCTAAGAGGGGGTAAATTTGGATAGAGTTACCCCTACCGGACAGCCCATGGGGGAGGTCTGCAGTGTTGGTTTACATGTGGCGTTTAGCTAAAGGGGTCAGAAGATGATGCAAACAGTAGCAGAGGTCAATGCTTGTTTGAAATGTTACATGCTTGATGATTGCATTTGTAACAGTTCTATGTTCAGTCTTCAGAATCAACATGCTCCCTTGCCCATTTCTCATTCCATCACCATCCTTCACAATCCCTTGATATTTAGTTTTCTTTTTCTCATCTACTTATGACATGCAACTGGAGTTTTCACCCCTCTCCTCTCCACAGTTCATCACCTCATTTTCTCTCAATAAGTCTGTCACTTGTTTTTGTTAGTTTGCTCCGTAAACATTGGCTCATAACAACTTCACACTTATTTATCTATAATATGGCACAGATGGTTCAGGACTGGAATCTGTCTTCATGGTGGCCATTTGTTTTGTTTGTGTTTGCATGTGATGTCTGTATTTCTTGCCCAGCTAAGTCTTCTGTGAAATTTAGTAATACAAATACCTTACTGTTAAAAACTCTTCCTTGCTTCTGACAGTGCTCATAAACATTCTTTCTTAAAGGGATAGTTCACCCAAAAATGAAAATTCTATCTTTAATTACTCACCCTCATGTACCTGTAAGACCTTTGTTCATCTTTGGAACACAAATTAAGATATTTTTGACGAGAGCTTTCTGACCCTCCAGATGGACAAATTCATGGCCGTGTGACATCATAACATCAGTGGTTCAACCTTAATTTTATAGTTACAAGAATACTTTTTTTGTGCAAATATCTTTTTTTATAATCAGTCAAACTTGTTTTTGTGAGATGTTTTGCTTGAAAAGTGTGCATGAGGTCTTAAAATCAACACCACTTGGATTTTGTTATATAATGTTATGAGATCAGTCTTAAGTGGGAATGCAAGTATTAACGTCATTTTTGTTTTCAACACCTTTGCTTGCAACCTTCTGGCCATTCTTCAGGACCACCATCAGAGTTCTCAGCTTTCACCTTGCAGGCTTCATTTCATCTATTACCACATCAGATTTATGGGAGATTGCAGAAAACAGACATTTACCAGAAACACTGTGTATTTACAAGACCATGCTTGAAAATCATGTCCAACTAAATCCTTCATGTCAAATGCTCAATCTATGGCAGTAACTGGAGTTGCTGACTTTGAAGGATGGTGCAGAAACAAAGCTTACAATCCTTAAGTCAATGCAATTCTTTTACATTCTCTCCACCTATCCAGTCAACATCTGCAATCCCACTTATGTCTTTTACAAACTCCATACAAACATAGGATTCTGGATTTATGATATCTGTCTCAAAAGAGCACAAAACAGATCTTGTGGGCCTTTTGTTTCCGTGTATTGAAGAGATTTCCAGCAAGTTCAGAACTGTAGATCTTCAACAAATCTTCAATAGCATTTATTGACTGTGCATCTATACATACATCTCTCCATTCAAATGCATGTTCCAGTCTCGCAAAAGTCTGAAACAACATGCAAAAGGGACTGTAAAATGTCTGTTTTGTGTTTGTAAAGGATCAAAGCCTGTTTTGAGTAGGATGCACACACACAATTAAGACATCTTGCCTGAGGAGTGAACGGAAGAACCTTAGTTAGGTAACTAATTGCTGACATGAAGAGCATCTCTCATTGAAGACTGATTGGGGAATTTCCTGACACAAACCAGAACAACGTGACACTCAACAACATGCAAGTTAAATATTTCCATCCATACATACAGAAAACATTATGATATTATTAAATCAAATCATGCTTGTATTAGAATTACACATTTTACCCAGACTTAAGCAAGTTAGTCAGAAACCACCAACACCATGTAATCACATAGCTGATAGTGATGGTGATTTTTGCACCTGCAAACAGTACTCGCATTTCTCGGTAAAGCATAAAAAAATCTAGTTATTACTTCCACTGAACTTTTCCTTTCTGATACATTATGACTTCACTGGAAGTGATGAGCCACACAGGGATGGGGGATTATGGGAAAGCCTTGGATACTGGATGCTCATTGTTATTTCATCTACTTCTACAGTATTTTTTGCCTGTTTCTGTCCATTGGTCAGTACAGATGGGGTGAAGCTGTCTGCCATGAACACCTGGAAACCAGAGTGCATGACTGAGATGAGAAGAACAGACAAAGTTTTAAAAAATGCAGGAAAAGAGGGATAAAAGACTGCAAGAAAGTAATTCAGTGTGAGGAATGCAATGATACTTAAAGGGGAATGAAAACCGATCTAAAGGAGTAAAACTCAGGAGCTGGTGTTTGAATCAGAACTTTAATGGCTGATCGGGGAGTTCAACTTTAAAGAAGGAAATACAATACACCGTGCTATAAAAAGACTTTAATAATAAACCATAAATGTGAAACAAAAACTGTTTTTGCCTTGGTAAGTATAGTTCAGGTCAACAGTTAGGCTGTTATTATTTGGAGGTATATACAATGGGAATCATGAAATGTTCCATATACCCACTAAACATATTCTGAAGCATCAACTAAGTCATGAAAACAAGAGTTAAGGGCCCTTGTGTTCCCTCACTAAATTTTTATATTGGGTTCTCCTGAGAAACTTTGCGTTCGCTCGCAAAAATATTTGATCCTCTGAAATTTTGCATTCGCTCGCAAAACTTCCACGTTCACAGAGTTTCTTGGGGAAACTCTGGAAGCCCGTTTCTTCCAATGAATAAAAAAAGGTAATTTCAACTTTTTAACTCACAATTACGAGTTCACATCTAGTAATTCTGACTTTTTTTCTCAGAATTGCATGATACAAACTCAATTCTGACTTATCACAATTGTGAGTTAAGTCAGAATTGCAAGATATTAATTCAAAAAAAATTTCTCAGAATTTGACTTATTAGAATTGTATGATACAAACTCACAATTCTGACTTCTCAGAATTGTGAGATATAGACTCACAATTGCAAGATATAAACTAATTTTCTCAGAGTTTAACACTTTTCTCAGAATTCCGTGATGTAAACTAAAAGTCAAAATAGTGAGATAAAAAGTAGTCATTTCAGAGGCGGAAACAGGCTTCCATTGCAGATAGAGCACAAAAGCATGGAAATATAATTTTCCCTGCAATCTCAATTTTTTTTCTACTACTATGTCCACTCAGAGGCTCCATACCATTCACACACACTCCACTCAGAGGCTCCATACCATTCACACACACATAAAAAAAAAAAAAAAAAAAAAAAATAAAAAAAAAACTTTTCCAACGGTGATTGCACAACAGTTAAACACGTCTGTGTTTTAATGCGTTCTGTGTGAATAAGACCAAAGAAAATGTTCTGATAGGCAGTGTTTTGTCATTGTCGAGTCTTGCTTGATAAATGGCTTCTCACTGTAATCCTGTCAAATCATGCCTGAATTGAAGACACCTCAATTCCAACGCAATGAATCAGATCAGACAAGATGCCCTTTAAAATCGCTTTATTTTAAATGCGAGATTATTTCACAGTCTCCCAATGGAAAGCCAGTGCTGACTTGTTAAGGGAATAGATATTTACAAATAAATATAACAAAAAAAAAGGAATCAGTAAAATAATATGGATTAAACCAAGTGTACAGATGTGTTCAGGTCATCTTCAGCAAGTCATCCAAATAATCATCGCACACAACTATTACATTACTGAACTTTAACAAGCTGTTAAAATTACACCAGCGATCAGTGAAGATAACTACAATTTTTACATAAACCATTTTACAAGCATGATAAAGTTTATATATGATTATAAGAATTAACAGTTTTTATCAAAGTAAATTAATAATTTGTATTAAAATATGTAAGTTAAATTTGATGAGGTAATAGCAGCAAATATTAAGTAACATTATGCCCAATGTTTTCTCCATGTTAAAACTTACAGGAGTCATATAAACAGATGATGACATCACAGCCATGGTGCAGCGCAACATCATCAGGTTTCCTGTTTGGCCCCACCCACCTGAGAAGACAGTATTTGATAGTATTTGACCTACCTATGTTGAGAATGGATCCAGTTTAATTGTTATACATGGGTATCATGGTATAAGCAGGACGGCTCTAACGTCTAATTAACTATAACTATATACCACCACTACAATTTTTAATCCATGTTTCATTGCGTATAGTAATTCTTGAATTTACTGAATGCATATACAACAAAATAACCATTGTGTTTGTGCGCATACAAGAGATTGGTCTGCACCAGTGTTGTGCCTTCATTTTGAGAGCTTGATGTGTTGTTTTGAGATATTTTTTTGCCCTTGTTGTGTGTTTTTTTTTTGAGCTCTTTGTGTTTTGTCAAATACAGTGGGCAGCCCAACCCTATGCAGCGCCCCCTCTGGTACGGAGGAATGACAGCAGAAAGATGAGGGAGAGGAGGGAGGAAGAGTACATCATGCCTCTAACTTCCTGGCCAGAGACTAGCGATTCCGCAGGATCACAGGAACTGCAAAAAAAAAAAAAAAAAAAAAAAAAAAAAGGGATGCAAAATCAGGATATGGTTAAACTGTTGTAAGCATAAAGAAGTGTGTCTGGAGTGGACTTACTGATTATGACGAGGAGAAGGATGACAACCACCAATGCTATAATCATTTTGATCTGGGGATAGAAGAGAAAACCAAAGGCAAAAATTGTATAGTGTACAAAGCGACTAAAGGCACACCTTCAGGAAAATGATATATATTTAATGTGGAAAATGTTATAGTTTCTGAACCCAAAGAGTGTTTTTACACAACAACAACCTTATCAACTAAGACCATCAGGATGGAGGCTCACCTTCATGTCTCTCCACCACATCCTTCTGTGGAGCTGCTTGGCTCTACTGCTGAACGCTGATGCATTGTCCGATAGGCTTTCTGAAAGTCATTTGACAAAAGAGGATCAGTAATAAGGTTTACTTACATGCATGTTAATTATCATATAACTATATACACTCCTAAACAACTGTGATTGTTTTATATGGATTGTATTAATCTCTAGGAGATGCTTGTTGACTTTCATAATGCTGTTTTGGGATGTTAAGATCTTTGCAACATGTGGGACCAACTAAAACACGTCCAGCCTCATTAGTGCAAGAACAAGTATCAATAAAGTTGAGCTCATTCCAGCTGCCATTCAACAATACCGCAGAAGATGAATGTGTGTAGAGCCAGAAAGATACAAAGAACACAGGTGCAGATGATTTCTTTGCATTTAGCCTTAAAAATTCAAGAAAGAAGTCTTGTGGATAAGTCTTTAGGTTCTACTTTAGCACAAAGACAGTATTGTAGTCAACATATGGAAAACATTCCCCTTAGTGGGTGACAATGTCTTCCAGATGCCGCACTGTAAAGCTACTTGTTCTCTATTTGCAAACAATGTGTTGCAATTTCTCCAAGGAAGCCAAATTGCAGTAATTATAATAAACAAAGGAAATGTATTTGAGCTCCGAACAGTCCTGTTTTGATTTTTATACTGACATAACGTAACATAATGTAACATTTCTGTATCAACCATGTTGTAAATGTTCAGCAGCAAACACAGTTTTCTTTTTTTTTCAATTCGACGCCAGTCCAGTTTTATTTTAGTATAGTTTATATACTATTATAGGATTGATTTATATTTTAAATTTTTAAAAAAAAGATAATATTTTTATTAGCTTCATTTTTGTTTTAGTTTACACTTCAACTTATTTATATTTATACATTTCAGTTAGTCTTCATCTTTCATCTGACTTTTTCATCTGATGTTTATATTTAATTTTGACAGCATTCTTTAAATTAATGACAACGATTTTTAATAGCTGACACTTCATTCAACTGAATTGAATGCACTTGGGAACACTGAAACACTAAAATCAAACAACATTTAATATTATGTAATATTATGCTTGTATTAAGTTATTTGAGCACCCAAGCATCTTAAAACAGTCACACTGGCTTAACCAATGGAAACCAAAATTACTCTGAAGTGTGGAAATTACACACGTCACCTCTTTTATTTTCCTCTTTAAAATCAAATCAATGCAAAACTGCTCATACTTCACAACTCTGAACACAGAGGCTCCTGTTACATTAGCCTCACAATCATCATGCACGTCTCAGAAAGTGCTTTCATTTACAGATAAATACAAAAACAGAACCAGACATGTGGCTTTATCACAGGAACGCTGTGCTAGAACCTGCTTTAGTTCATTTCACTTAATGTTCTGAGACTAGTAACTAATCTCAGATCAGCTTGAAAACAAAACCATCTGCAAACGTCTTGTGCACACAGGTGGTTTATTTTTCACATCTGGGCCTAAAATGAGAAAAATTACCACACCGTCTTGTGGGACAAGGGACATATTACCCACTATCCTGCCCATATGTCCCAAAGCAGTTCGCAAATGGAATAACAGAAATGGGACCCGAATCACTCGAGGTTCAGGTATAATGAAATATGAAACTAACAGAAGGGTTTATTCATATGGCATTGGAATTCAAAACACTTTCCCACTGATCTCTGGGTCAAGTTTGGTCAAGAGTAGTGAGCTACTGGATATGATTGATTTGGAATAATAGTTTGTTTACACATGGCTTCCCAACCTATTCAAGCGTTGGCCATGAAATAAATAACATATGCTTTAAAATAATCAGAGGACGATTTGCAATACACAACTGAATTAAACTAAACTGCAATATTTGGGAAGCTAATATTTAAAATGGAACTTCCGAAGATCTGCTGTTCAAAATCTGTAATGTTTCATGAATCATTTCTGTCTCGATTCCTAAGAATCCAACCAAATCACAAAGTGCTTAAGGATTCATAGTGATCAGTCCATGTCTATCTTACCAGATTTATCCTGCAGCTCATCCAGCCGTTCCCCACGTTCGATCACTTTGGAGATGTTCTCCTGCATGACGTCAATGACCTCATCAACCTGAGATTGCACTCTGAAGGGCCATCGAGACAGAGAAGACAACATGAGAGGAACAGTCTGGTGTTTCCATTGATTCAGCAGAACATTTTTACAGCTTAGGAGCACATGTTTGAGTCTGTGATTCTAATATTTCTAATTCAGCAGAACATTTTTACAGCTTAGGAGCACATGTTTGAGTCTGTGATTCTAATATTTCTAAGAGAACTGCTAGTGATTACACATCCAGTTTGAACTATTTGATCTCATAGAAGTGACATGCAAAAGACGGACTAAATAGCTTGTGATGTATTTAGCTGTTCTCATACATCTGGCACAAGGGATGGCATGGCTTTGGGACGCAGGTTATCCTGTGAATGAACTGAGAACAGGATGTTTTGACTCTTGACTCTGTTCTTGGATACCAGCCTAGGACAACACACCATGATCTGCGCCAAACGACCAATCATGCAGAACCTCGCACATCTCTTGCACCTGGGAGGGTGCCTGCCATGTGTGGTTCACCTTCAACTTCAAAACCCCATGGATACAAATTAGGTAACCTCAAGAATCAAAGACTTCCATGGAAAGGCATAAAGAAAACATGGAAATTTCACTTTTCAAGGGTTCCCTACTAAATTCCATTGTTTTATGTGTTACTTTGCCGTGCAGTGCATGGTTACGTAAACCTGGCTGCTCACACTATACGAAGCTCTCCTGGGTTTCCCTTGGGAGAATTACTGCAGTATATTAGTATGTAACAAATTTCATGCAAATTTCGTGATAAAAGTTTGGGTAATGCTGATATTTTGGAGACTACGTATAGGTATTTTTGAATGTTGAGAGTTTTTGTTTACTTTTGCCTGCAAATATTATGTTGTGTCATAGAAACCCAGATGGTTACAGTGCTTCCCTTCTTTTCAGACAGGAGGTGTTTGTGGGTAGGTGTTTTCACAGATGTCATTATGAGGAGTTACATAAACTCTGCAAGAGACAACGGCATGGGCAGTGCCTGCGCAGTCAATAACTGTGATTTCCACAACACACTGCCAATTGGAAATGATCGGTCTCCACATTTCTGAACTGAGCCCATCCTAGTATTTGGAAATCCCTGATTGTTCGATTCTGAAAATAACCCCCTAACCCCAAAGATAACGATGCCTCAAACTGTGCAGCTTGTTAAAAGATATTGCCTAACAAAGGAATCAGACATAGCTTTCACCTGGCAGATGACAAAATGGTCTACAGATGCACACTGAAGGAAATGACCTGTGCTGTATCAGAAGAGCAGAAATTCATGGACACTTGGCAGTGGGCCCCTGTTTTTGTTGTAGTCAAGACCAACTCATTCACAGTTGAGTTCAAGACCATATTTACATGGCCTTGATCACAGTCCTCAAGGCCAAATCCAAGACCATATTTTTATAGACTTTCTTGGACTCAATCCTTTACTCGTGACGGTCTTGACACGGATGTCTTGCCATGGATTCTACCTTCTTCTGGTCTCGGTCTTGATTTGGACTCAACCCTCTTCTGGTCTCGGTCTTGACTCGGACTCAACCCTCTTCTGGTCTCGGTCTTGACTCGGACTCAACCCTCTACTGGTCTCAGTCTTGACATGGACTCGACCCTCTACTGGTGTCAGTCTCGACATGGACTCAACCTTCTTCTGGTCTCGGTCTCGACTCGGACTCAACCCTCTACTGGTCTCAGTCTTGACTCGGACTCAACCCTCTACTGATCTCAGTCTTGACTTGGACTCAACCCTCTACTGGTCTCAGTCTTGACTTGGACTCAACCCTCTACTGGTCTCAGTCTTGACATGGACTCAAACCTCTACTGGTCTCAGTCTTGACTTGGACTCAACCCTCTACTGGTCTCAGTCTTGACTTGGACTCAACCCTCTACTGGTGTCAGTCTTGACATGGATCAACCCTCTACTGGTGTCAGTCTTGACATGGACTCAACCCTCTACTGGTCTCAGTCTTGACTTGGACTCAACCCTCTTACTGGTCTCAGTCTTGACTTGGACTCAACCCTCTACTGATCTCAGTCTTGACTTGGACTCAACCCTCTACTGGTCTCAGTCTTGACATGGACTCAAACCTCTACTGGTCTCTGTCTTGACATGGATGTCTTGACCTGGACTTGACCCTCTTCTGGTCTCACTCTTGAGGCAAGACATTTTCGCACCGTGTAGTTTTAGGAACTTAGTTCTAGGAACTAGCCAGCACGGTGGTTCCTAGAGAACCAATTTCTCCCTCTGGCCTTTTTACTGGTTGCATTTACACCGGCAGCAGGAACTCTGAAGCGGCCATCAGCGACATCTTTATTCGCAGCATTTACAAACATGAACAACCGGTGAATGGAGAATGACGTGATCGGAGTTGTTTTTGTTGTGTGTCTTGGGTTTCGTGATAATAGAGAATTTACGTAGAATTTATGCGATTGAAAGAGAACGAAAATCTTGACTAAATCTCCTATGACAATACATATCATTGATGCTGAGAAAATAACAAAACGCTGCAGACAACAGGCAAATGCTGTTATCGCTGTTATCCATGTCCTTGGCATAAATATTTTAACACGGCTTTTTAATTTTTGTAGGCATTTGACCAATCAGTGTACACATACGTCACTGGTAGTTCCTATAGAACTGTTTAAGACACTATTCTGAAGTAAGAGCTCATTATTTCCTCCAAATGGAGTTCCGAGAACTAAAACCATTCCTAGTTCCCAGATCCTTCCTAAAAAGCAGGAACTACTGCCAATGCTTTTAGGAACTATGAAAACGTTCCTCTGGTGTGAAAGTACCTATGGACTAAACCCTCTACTGGTCTCAATCTTGACCTGGACTCAACCCTCTTCTGGTCTCGCTCTTGACTCGGACTCAACCCTCTACTCGTCTTAGTCTTGATTTGGACTCAACCATCTCTGGTCTTTGCCTTGACTCAAACTCCAATCTCAACTGCAACACTGACAACAGCTTTATGGATATATGTAGATTGTGATTTCTTTTGTTAAAAAGAAAAAAAAGGGTAAAGAGAAAACTACTGCTAAACAATTATTTACTGTTGATATAAATATTTCTAGTATATATTAAATAGGTAACTAAAATATCTGCTGCTAAAAATGAAGATGTTGGCAAAGCAAGTAAAAAATTGGGCCAGCTGAAAAAATTAGTCATACAAACTTGTACGTACTGTCTAATTTTGTCATTTTGGCCTCCAAATCTTGGTCCTGTTGGGCCTCTCCTGCAAAAAAAATAAAAAAAAATAAAAATTTATGTTAGTAACCAAACAAACTGTCATAAACATCTTTGCTGGGAAAATTGCTGCTTAAAGACCTGTTTATTTGTTAAATGCATGGATTATTATGCAAACTACAGACTCACAGGAAAAAGTCCTCCTCTTCATCCGAGTCTTCCTCTAGAAGGTTCCGCTGCAAGTTAAGAAGATGAGGGTGTCAGGGTGGTCAGAGCTGGTGCAGGCTGGGTTTAATCTAAAATTCCATCTGAACTGAGACCAGGTGTTTGACATAAGAGTGACCAGACTGAGACTCATAAGGATCTTATTGTGAAGTATAAAGTCGTGTGCCAGAAGTGAAGGACAACAGATCACTTTGAAGGGCACAATGTGGGCACAGCGTGTGACGCAGTATTCCTGGAACGGAATTCACCTGGAGATAAACCCGTTCAGAACACAAACTACTACAAGGAGACACTGTTGATGCACAAGAGATATGAACTTTATTTGGTCTGCATTTGTGCCATCTGATCTTTTGAGCAATGAATCACAGATGAGGAGGCATCTAGTTGTGCTTCAGTTAGTTTTGTTGTAACGTCCATTATTGATCACATTTAACAAATGCCTGACTAGATCATTTCAACATCTCGATGACTAATGTTATATAACTCTCCATAACTGCATCCAGACCTGTGACACTTTTCCATCTGGACAATTCCATGCTAATGTCAACCTTACCACAGAAAAATGAAGTGTTTAGCAAAAGAATAAAGAACGCTCAAATAAATTGAGCATTTTAATGAATTAAAAACCTATAAATTTAAAAGGAAATAATACAACTCCAACATCTGCTGGGTTTTAGGAAAATTCATATAAATGATTCAGTATAAAGGAAATGAGTTCCTGACTTCAGATTTCATGTTGTGACTGCAAGTAACTCTGCAACTGCTTATTTCCAATTGGCCCTTTACTAGGGAATATTTCAACACAAGAACCAGGTCTTTTCATGAGTCACGGTCAACAGTGTTACATAAACGGCACGTGGAAAGCCACATTCATCTTCACTCTATTACACATTCTAGTTCTCTCACAGTTTAAATGTGAGGCAAATTAGAAGAGACTTTTCTTTGGATGTGCTAATGTCTGAACCATCCAACAGTTTCTCCCAAACATACATCGGTCGGGAGTTGTACCCAAGTGAAATACACAAAGTTATCATATCCTGGCATTGACTTACAGGCTTTTGACTGTAAGGTCTGGCAGTGTTTTTAAATGGTTTTTAAACGACTCTCTAATACTGGCAGAAGATGGAGACGTTGAATGTTAATTATGAAATCGGTACTGACAGGATCATGGGAAGGGGACTGCTAGTTTATTACCCCCTGCCTGAGCTAATGCCTGTTACATTATGACATTAATCTTCACTTTCAAATAATCTTTCTGTTCTTTTCCATTCAGTGCTTGGTTTTGTTATTCAAATATAGATTTATTGTTAGTGGTGCTTACTATGGCAATTTGACTTTACCATTGAGAAGTTTTTAATAGAACTCTCACATGCTCACCAACTGCATTTATTTGATTAAAAAAACAGTAATGTTGTGAAATATTATTACAATTAAATGAAATGTTTTCTGTTTCAATGTCATCTAAAATGTAATTTATTCCTGTGATGCAAAGCTGAATTTTCAGCATCATTACTCCAGTCTTCAGTGTCACATGATCCTTCAGAAAGTTGTAATGCGTAATATTTTTTTACTTAAAACCTTAATACATTTTTGTAGGATTCTTTGATGAATAGACAGTTTAAAAGAACAGTATTTATTTTGAAATGGATGTTTTTTTTTTAATTAATATTATAAATGTATTTACTGTCACTTTTGATCAACTGAATGCATCCTTATTAAGTAGAAGTAGTAATTTCTTGAAAAAAAAAAACGGTTTTACCCAATGGACAGTAAAACAGCTTTTCATCTTAAAATGAAGGATAGAGAGACCCCACCATCATAAAAACCCTTGCATTGCAGAAGTGACTTAAGAAGGAGCCAAAACACTCTTTTTTCATTTAAAGGATCTAGTTTACATATTATGTCTGTTTACTTCTGCAAAATCCTGTTTATTTTAAATCCAGTTTCAGATTTTTGTGTGTATATATTTCTCTCCATCTGTTTAATTTATTTTCCACCTCAGCTTATACACTGCTATTATGACATGTAGTAACCGCTTGCTGTTAAGAACAAACTGCTCTCTGAAGGGTTGTACAACACAAAGTTGAAATGTGGTGTGTGATTGTTTGTAATAGCATGAACACTGGCGTTTTAGATGGGCTGTTATATAATTAATATATATTTTTTTTTTGGTGTTATTTTTTGTGGTATGGAGGAACTTGGGGATATGGCTGTTTACTCATACAACATAAACAGATCATGGAGCACAATGGGGTTGTAAAAGTGCAGAAATATGCAAGTCTGGCTCTATTCAGCTAAGAGCATCTTTAGACCTCTCATCTCCATGTTGTCATCACCTCCAGGTAATCTATATGGTAAGAACTGACTCACTGTTGCCTCAGTGACTTACCCGCTCACTGCGAACGGAGCCGGTGACCTCTTCATCATTCAGATGCCGTTTAAATTTAGGGGGCATGCTGGGGTCGAGCTGCTCCTCCCTCTCTGGCTCCCTCTGCAGGCAAACACAAGAAACACAGCAGTGATTGACTAGGTTTATAAATCTGGAGTCACTCCACTGACTCTTTCTTCACACATAATAAATTAATTTCATCCCAAATAATATTTTAGCCCATGTAATATAGTTCATTAGCTTAAAAGTAGGATAGGTTTGGTTGACCATAGCAATCTGGGAATTACTACAGAATTTGACTGTCACACATGTGCGTTTAGCAGCTAAGAGATCCAATCAGATTTTAGAGCTGGAACTATCTGTTCTTTATGTGTTAATTTAGACCAGACTGTGACTTAAGAGAAAGCTCAATTATAACAGCCATATATCTGAGCACCGGTCTGTTGGTCGGTTCATTAGACTGAACTCTGGGCCATAAAAGCTGCACTACTTTTAAGTAAATCCAGTCGTAATTCAGACTTGGGGAGAGACCACCCTGTAATATTTAACTTCTTTGGTCATGGAGATCAATCTAACCACACCGACTGAAATGTGCTGCTTGCAAACATCAAACAGAGCAGTTTAAGACAAGCTCCAGCAGCTGTTGTGAAAGTCATAACGTTCCTCAGTCTGTATTTGCTTGAAATTCACACAGCAGTTCATGTATGGTTAAACCATTTGGTCATTCTTTTACAAACCTGTTGCCTTTAGCTTTGAAGCCACAGCAGGTTTTCACCTTGAAACTACCAGACATATAAGCTCAAACCTTACCAGTGGAATTACAATGACAGGTCCTCATACAGACCTTCTGATTGACACTCTCACATTGATCATAAAGTCATTCTGAAATTGTAGCTTGCTAAATTCTATATTTACCCTATGTAATTTAAACAAAGCCATAATAAAAACAGCAATATTCAGTTAAATACTTATGTGGTGCGAAAAAGACTGTGCAGGGACTGTGCAGGAAAACTATAGAGCGGTGCAGTGATGACAGATTTTTGTAGGCCAACTCGAAATTAAGCATCACCCTGTTTCCATTGACAAAAAGCCGTTGGCCATTTTCCCCTGGCTTTTGATTCACTGGCATGTTACAAGGTGAGATAATGAAATTTTGTGTTGTTGTACTGAAAATGTTAATAGGTTGTAGTTAAATGTTGCATTTTCACTAGTTTTAGTGAGTTACACCACAACACTTGAGTGAGAAATATGTGATAAACTGTGCATTTATGGAAAAGATGTTCCTGTAAATAATAGATGATGTCCTGAACAGATGTGCCTCTATTAAAAAACAAACAAACATAAAACTCATTCATGAATTCTTGCTATTGTTAAGAAATATGATCTATTCTCTTCATTAACAGGCAAGCTGCTTCCTTCCTCCACCCGCTGGACAACACACTCAACCAAATCTCCATGTCTAGTACCATTGAGTCCACTGTCCTCTCTCTGAGACTGCTCTCTGCTTCTCTTGCTGGAAGAGCTGTCGGAAAAAGGCTTCTCCTTTATCCAGGAGCACGGCAGAGCTTTCCAGAAAGCAGGAGAGGGGGAAAGAGGGGCTGGGGACAGGGAACGGGAGGGAGGGAAGAGAAGGACACATGGGGTTTGAGAGAAAGCGCATGAAAAGGTAAACAAATAATGCCAAGACAGAGAGAGAATCTAACCATCATCCACTGAGACCACTCTGATATATTTAGTGTTTTAGTTTAAGTTTAGTGCTGTCAAATGATTAATCACAATTAATCGCATCCAAAATAAAAGTTTTCGTTGACATAATATATGTGTGTGTGTGCTGTGTATATTTATTATGTATATATAAATACACGCACATGCATGTATATATTTAAGAAAAATATGTTATGTTTACATAAGTGAAATTACAGATGCTCAATTAAAACATGGAAATGAACAGAATTTTTTTTTTTTTTTTTAAACTGCAACTGTGCAATGGTTGGACGGATGGCTGGACAGATGGACGGATGGACGGATGGATGGATGGATGGATGGATGGGTGGATGGATGGGTGGGTGGGTGGATGGATGGATGGATGGATGGATGGGTGGATGGATGGGTGGGTGGGTGGACATACGGATGGATGGATGGATGGAAGACCATTTTCAGGAGTATGAAACAGGGCTGGGACTGGGATGATTGTAAAGAAAACTGAAAGCAGAAATCTGGCCCTATTTTTTCCAGTACAAACCACCAAACCCACAATGAGCATTTTGATTGCAGAATGTTTACAGACTTCACAAGTGATCACACTGATTAAACCCTCACATGCATCACATTGTTAAAGGGGTCATATGATGCTGCTAAAAAGAACATTATTTTGTGTATTTGGTGTAATGAAATGTGTTTATGCGGTTTAAGGTTCAAAAATCACATTATTTTCGACATACTGTACATTATTGTTTCTCTTCTATGCCCCGCCTTCTGAAACGCATAATTTTTTTACAAAGCTCATCGGTCTGAAAAGCAAGGTGTGCTCTGATTGGCAAGCTATCCAGTGCGTTGTGATTGGCCGAATGCCTCAAGCGTGTGATGGAAATGTTACGCCCCTTAACATACTGTGATGCGTGTCCTGGTCAGAACACCGGCGCGACAAAACAAAAACAATAAAACCCATTATAAACGAGCCGTTTGCTGAATCCAGTGGGGACATAATTACTGATTATAATGACTTGTACTGTGTTTTTACATGTTGTGTTGCATCGCGCCATGTCTGCATTTGTGATCGGAGAAACGACAAGTACTACTCTACACTGCTCAAAACTCGCCTTTGAATCATCAGTGGCAAATCTTTTACATATACGTAACATACAAAACGTACATACAGACTGTGAGTCAGATCAGCCAGTATTGTAGTCTTCTCTGAAACAGGAAACAGTCCTCCATAAAACAGCGAGAATCAAAGTTACGCCTTCTTTCTTTGCGTGAACATTTGGGCGGCGTTATGCAAATCTTCCCACATCGTGACGTAGACATGTGGGGGCGTGTTTAAACGAGGCGTTTTAGGAGGGCATGGACAAGTGTTAAATTTTATTAAGGCTATCTTTTGGGGTTTGAGACTTTAGTCTTTGCAACTTTAGAGATCTCATCTATTCACAAACAGCTTGTAACACTCCAAAGAGAAAGGAAAAGTTGAAATTGCATCATATGACCCCCCTTTAAGGAACAGCTATAATGGACAGCTCACAAACAATACTAACAGGTTAGGCATCATTCCAGTGTTCTCTCCAGCACACACAGGTCAGGGAACGGCTGAAAGAAACACTGAGATCACTAACACATGACAGGACTTATCAGCAAACAAGATTAATCAAGGACTGTTTGAATATCCGAGTCTAAACCAATGACACTAACATAATCACTGAGAAGAGATGAAACAATGAAACTGAAACTGACAGACTCAACATTCACTCACTTATGAGAACAATATTAGACTGAAAAACAATATCATTACTTGTTTATACATTCATTCGTTAGAAATGCTAAAAGTTATCGGGCTATAACGTGTATATGGGCTTTAGAATGATGACATTTATTAATATTATTAAGCCAAGCAATTCTTAAATATACTAGTTTTCACTGAAGCACTCGACTGACTAACGTTACATATTAGCGATCATTTCTAATAAATCAGCTGATGTACCGGTCAGCACCTGCTAAACAGTGCCTCGTGCTAATCAAAACAACCACAGACACATTCTGACCCTTCAGGACGCTTAGAGATCGGAGCAAATGATAAGACATGGTTTGGGGGGAGTGAACAAGAATGAGATTGAATTTTAGTGTTTGTGTTTAGATTTGTGATGGAGTGGTGGAGATGATGTGGTGTAAGATGTGAACAACAAGCATTTGATTGATTAATGGTCTGGCTACACCACTGACCGCTACACAGGCACACAAACACACGCACACAGGCCTCAAGAGCCACGTCTCTGGCCAGTCTACCTCTGAGAGCTTGCTTTTGTCGATTCCCGCTCGGAAGAACCGCGTTTCTAGTCCCGCAGACCGTGTCCGATCCGATCCTGACGCGTCCTGAATGATGTCTCTCGCTCGGCTCTGAAGCGGAAGTCAGAACAGCTGGATACTGTTTCCTGCAGACACATCATCATTACCGTCATCACCGTCTTCATGTTCTATCATAAGATTAAAAAATCATCTAGTAAAAAAAAAAAAAAATAGAAAAATAAAAGAATAAACTAAACAAGACATAATGAAAAATGATTGACGTCTAATACAACAAATAATATAAAAATCATCACCACCATCGTTTACTGTAATAATTTTTTTTAAATTAAAATTCATCATAATTTAATCCATCAACAAATCGTCTTCTAATAATAATAAAAACAATAAAAACAAACTTATCTTCATCCAGTAAAATGGTAAAATATACAAAATGCATCATCATCACATTCATCATCATCATCACAAGCAGCCCAGCTGTATTCAGAGAGTGATTACTAATCTAATCTAGTGAGTCATTACAGATGACTAGAATGAGTTCTGAAGACAGGAAAGAGCTGCTGAAAATTCAGCTTTGCCATCACAGGAATAAATTACGTTATAACATTATAATAGATAGATAGATAGAGAGATAGATAGATAGATAGATAGATAGATAGATAGATAGATCACAAAATATGTTATATATACACTTAGGCTGTTTCTTTTTTGAAATTCTATGATTGACTGATTAAACAAACATTAAAAATAACCAAGGACTTGAGAAGATTTATGGAACGTTTGTAGCAATAAATTTAGATCATCCTGTCACATGAATAAGAAAAAAATGCAGAGTGATGCAGCTCTTTCGAGGAGAAATGGTTTTGTAAGCAGGCCCGGAATGTGTCCTGCGAGTTACAGGAGGTATGATCTGTAAAACAGGCAGCCTTGAGAAATGTTTCGCGTGGGGATAGAAGGTGCTTCGCGAAGTGAAAAAGACAAGGTGATGTGTCCCCTAAAAGGGTCTTGTCCAAGGTGCACACTTTTAGCACTTAATTCCCCTGTAAGGATGCATTTACAGACACAAAAGTGAAGTTTCTTTTGCATGTGCCTTTTGAGCACAAATCTGATCTGGGGTGCATTTCCCAAAACCATAGTTGCTAACCTGTTAGCAATTTAGTTGGTTGGCAATGGGAAATTGCTTGCAACCAACAAAGTTGCTAACTTAGTTAGCAACTATGGTTTTTGGAAACCCACCCCAGGTCTATTTCAGCCGGACAGCAGGTTGAGTGTGCAAAAATCTGTGTATATACTGACTCCCTAAGACTTTTGTCAATTGTTTCATTTTCAGATTCCTGTGAGACATTGAAGGATATGGAAAAATGATGAGAAATATCAGCACATAAACAGTGAGAGAGCCAAGGATGACTTTGAATATTCCACTCAGAATATTCCAAGTCTCTGGGCTCAAGATGTTTGCTATTCGAATCGAAACAGCAATATTTTTAACAAAAGAAAAAGGAACTGTACAGTAATCTATTTCTAAGAAATTGCAGGATATTTCTTAACCTTTCCTGTTTATAAAGACTCTTACTTTGCTGTGACCTTTGACCTTCAGGTTAATTTAATGTGCACGTTGGACACTTCAGTTCATAATTCAGGTGGGTTATAAAGCTGTGGTCTCATACTTTGGCTTTCTATTTGTCCGGTTTAACCTAACAGCTCTCCTTATGATGGAATGAACATGCTTAGAAACTAAAAGAAGCAATGGCTGGTTTTAATGTTGTGAATTTATAGTTTGTTACACCCAAGAAATATATGTAATATATATATATATACATACATTTATGAAGAATTTATTTTATTTGATTTGAATTGTAATTTAAATGAAATGTTTTTTTTTTTTTTGTTTTTAATGTTTATTCACTCAGTCAGAGTCCAGGGTTTGGTGCACGATAAAAAAACGGCTAAAATAAACTGCCCTGTCTTCTTGATGAGATGAGCAGACGTCCTGAGAGTAGGAGCAGGAGAGATACAGCCAGAGATGATTTAGTCAAGGCCTCTAGATGAACATTTGAGGATTTCATATGGGATGTATATGGAATGGTGGCAGGCTGGTTGATGGGATGGTGCTCAACGGAAATCCAGACTTGGTTAAAGGATTATAAACGTCAGGAGTGAATGGTGCAAGGCTGATGGATGAGTGGTAAAACCTGTGATAGATGAGTCCCAAAAGCACTTGGGCAGACCTCCATACTATCCTGTTTACATTTACATTTAGTCATTTAGCAGACACTTTTATCCAAAGCGACTTACAAATGAGGATGTTTATACACATCAAGGTTAATATTTTTAACTAAAAGGCAACATTTCTCATTTTACTTTAGCTTAAAAGAATAGATCAACCAAAAATCGACAGAAAATGTTCTCACCCTCCAATAAAATATGTAGATGAGTTGCAACAGATTTGGAAAAAATTAGCATTACATCGATTGCTCACCAGTGGATCCTCTGGAGTGAATGGGTGCCGTCAGAATGAGAGCTCTAACAGCTGATAAAAACATCACAATAATCCACACGACTCCATCAGAAAAGCTGCTTCCTCCAATGAAAAAGTCAATTTGCTGTTGTCCTCACAAATTAAAATCCACAGACATATTTGTTTAGAACTGTTTTAGACTGTGTGTGTGTGTGTGGTTGAATGTATCATGAATTCTTGAATATTAAATATTAACTTACTGACATTGGCAGAAAGTCTGAATGTATCATGAATTCTTGAATATTAAATAGATATAGTTTTCTTAATTTCGGTCGATACGATATAATCCGATATCGATATGAACACTATAAAAAAGCCTCGTAAAAACTGCCAAGACGCCCCACAACAGATGTCACAGTGTATAACATTTAGGAAAAATGAATTTGCCAAGTCTGACACCTCATTTAAAAACCATTTATATTTTTTGAAAAAAATGAAAAAAAAAAAAAACATTATTTTTTGTATTTTAGAAATACAAACAATAAATGTGCAATCACTGTCAAAAAACATTTCAGTCTCACCTAATTAAAATTAATATCTTTAACTTCAAAAACTATAGGCTAATATATACTACCAGTCAAAAGCTTTTGAACAGTAAGATTTTTGAATGGTTTGTTAAAGAATTCTCTCTGCCTCACCAAGCCGCATTTATTTGATCCAAAATAAAGCAAGAAAAGTAACATTTTGAAATATTTTTACTATTAAAATAACCGTTTTATATTTGGAAATATTTTAAAATGTAATTTATTCCTGTGATTTCAAAGCTATATTTTTAGCATCATTACTCTGATTACATGATCCTTCAGAAATCATTCTTATATCTGATTTGCTGCTCAAAAAAATTTGTTGCAGCTTGTAGAAAGGTTCCAATGAAAAAAGTGAATAGAAAGTTTAGAAGAATTTATTTGAAATATAAATTTTTTAACTGTATAAATGTCCTCACTTTTGATCAATTTAAAGCATCTCTGCAAATAAAAATTTCTATAATTTCTTTCCAAAAAAAGAAAGAAAGAACTGATGCTGACTCAAAGCTTTTGAAGGAATAGTGTAATCAAATCAAATGTAATCAAAATGTAATGTTACAAAAGCTTTGTTTCAGATAAATACTGATCTTTGGATCTTTCTATTCATCAAAGAATCCTGAAAAAAAAGTACTCAACTCTCTTAAAATATGATAATCAGCAAATCAGCATAATAGAATGATTTCTGAAGATCATGTCAAGACTGGAGTAATGATGCTGAAAATTCAGCTTTGATCACAGGAATAAACTACATTTTTAAAAGTAAACAGTTATTTTAAAAAGGTAAAAATATTTCAAAATTTAACTGTTTTTGCAGTCTTTGGATAAGATTGAAACAACTGTGCTTTAGTCAGTATATGAGTATGAAGAGTGCTCTTGAGTTGCTGCAGGGAAAAAAAAAACAGGCATGTTGCTGGAGCCGGGCTTAAATGCAAACTGATTGTCTGCCAGCAGGAGGCGCTGGTGAGAGTGGTAGACCCAGCGGTTTCTCCAGTAACGGCTATAAGCAAGGAGCTGCTGCTTATGAACGCTTCTTTATCAGATAAAATGAAAATGCCTTTGAAACTTTTCTGAAAAACAAGCGACGTGTTTTGATTTTGAAACGTGCAGTGTCAAATTTATTCAACAAAGTCAACACCACAAATAAATCAATGTATGGGAAACACTGGTATATAATATCGGAAATGTGTTTAAAAACCATATCACGTTTTGAAAAAAATTATATCGCGATACATATTGATAGGAATTATTGTCCAGCCCTAGCGTATATTAACTTACTGACATTGGCAGAATTGCATCAGTTGAGTTGGTCACACATCATGACTTTGATTTGGTTTTTGATTTTGAAATATTAATAAGGAGTGAAGCAGTTTTGTAAAAAAAATTTTTTAGGCCTATAATAAGAAAAAAAAATTACTTTTACTGAGGCTTTTTCCTTAATTATGAATGTCGTTGCATCATTATACTGAATGAAGTGAAAAAATACTTTACAACAATATTTGATATTACAAATATTATAACAATATTACAAATATTATTAATGAGTATTTCATCTTCCTAGTAATTGTCCAGGGTAATACACCTAATAATGTAGGGCCACACAGAGCTTTAAATCTTTGTCCAAGATGGTTTTCATGACATGAATCCCTGAGAGTGAGAAGGTCAAAACGTGCCCTGTTTTCTCTCTCTCCCTCCCTCCACAGTTTCCTTTACTCCCGGTGCAGTTGATCAATCTCAAACTGACCTTGACTGCAGAACAGACCTCAATCAAGCATCCATGTCTCCGGATGCATTAGTCATTGCTGTGCTGCTGAATGTGATGGAGCAGGAAGCATCAGTCTTTCCCAGTGAGGTGTTTATCTACTGTCATGAAGACTTTAAACACCATGACACAGGTCACACCTGCCATGTATCCTGAAGATTAGAGTTCACCAGAGGTCAAATTACTTCCGAATGGTGTCCACAGAGGATCTGCCATTTTACTTAGTATTACATGTGTTTTCAAGACCATAAGTGCAGCAAGATGAGTTTTAGTTTAGTGTTCTTTACAGTTAAAGGAATAGTTCACCAAAAAGGAAAATTTACTCCCCCTCGGTCGATTTAAGATTTAGATGACTTTGATTCTTCATCAGAACAGATCTAGAGAACTTTAGCATTACATAATTCGCTCACCAATGGATTCTCTGGAGTGAATGGGTGCCGTCAGAATGAGAGTCAAAACAGCTGATAAAAACATCACAATAATCCACAAGTAATCCACACGACTCCAGTCCATCAGTTCATGTCTTGTGAAGCAAAGATCTGAGTGTTTGCAAGAAGCAAATGCATCATTAAAATATTTTTAACTTTAAACAGTTGTAAAAATATGAGTCCTCTATCTATAATATTGCTTCCTCCAATGAAAAAGTAATCTTGTCTGAATCAGGAGAGAATTATGCACAGATCAAGTGTTTACAAGTAAAACAACAATTAAAAAAAAGCTCTAAACAAATGTTTTTATCAGCTGTTTGAACACTCATTCTGACGGCACCCATTCACTGCAGAGGATCTATTGGTGTGCAAGTGATGTAATGCTATTTTTTTTTTTTTAATAATAAATAATTGACCTTTTCAGATATAATCTTAGATATTTTGTATTTATTTACAAAAAAATAAAATAAAAAATCTTATTTCCATGTTTTAAAAAATACATTGGGTTTCACTTTGGACCCCTCAGAATATGGCAAAATGATATAAAAAAACCCGGATTTTTCTCATGTATCTTTGTTCTGTCAGATGTTAACTCTGAAACAAGCCTTTCTCTTCACTTCACCCTTAAACAATGTTCGTGAAACATTGGATCACCTGCTGCTGTCTAGTCAACAAGGCAATAAACACGTTTTCCCTAAACAGGAGCTGTGCTTCCAATCATTCCACCGTATGTGTAGTTGCACATGAATGTAATTTTTAATTTTGTGTGGAGAACACCAGGTGTTTGTGAAGGCCTCCTGATGGGACACTGCAAGATGCTGCTGTTAATTCTGACCTTTTAAACTGGATTCCTGCACTTTATAGGACATCTTGCAGAGTAAGAGTGCAGTTTATGGCCTCATTCACCCTCACCACACGATTAGTGATCACTTTCTCACGTGTGAACTTACAGGTCCATTAGAGCATATGAGACTCTGTAGTTTTGACTGAATGGACAGTTATATTTATATCTATATATGCAACTGTTCAAAGGTTTGTGGTCAGTAAGATTTGTTTTTGTGCAAGAAATTAACCCTTTCCAACAAAGATGAATTAAATTGATCAAAACTGACAGAAAAGACATTCATAAAGTTATGAAGATTTCCATTTCCAGTAAATGCTGTTCTCTTAACCTTTCTGTTCATCAGATAATCCTACAAAAAAGTGTCAGTTTCCACAAAACATTAAGGAGCATAACTGTTTTTAGCTTTAACATCACAGGAATGAATTGCATTTTAAAATATATTAAAAAAAGGAAAACAGCTATTTTAAATGGCAATTTACAATATTACAGTTTTACTGTATTTTTGATCAAATAAATTCAGCCTTGGTGAGCAGAAGAGACTGCTTTCGAAAACATTAAAAAATCCTACCAATCCCAAATCTCTGAACAGTAATATATTATTTAATTATATTTTACGTTGGCAAAAGAAAACTTTTAATGTGCATCAACCAAAACTGCACATATAATTAAAACTAATACCCAAAGGCCATTTAGAAAATAAGTGTGCAGCTCTCCAGACAGCTCATAGTTTTGGTTGTATAAGAAGTATTAATGACTACAGGATGTTTTTTCACCTTAAACACTTGTTTTACCCACGAGACAGACATCCGATAACATGTTTACACATTGTGAACTTGAAAAGCTTTAGACAAAAGCATTTCCACACGATTAGGAGTTGAGGAATGTTGTTGTGTATAATTGAGGGTCATAAGGTGCCTATTTCTCACCGTCTTTCTTTGTTTTCCATAGATGCCACTCCTTGATCTTTATGGGCTCATGCAGCCCGTGTTTTGATGTGGTTTGGACATAGACAGTTTGCATGGGCTCCTGAATACCGGAGATATTTTCCCTAGCCATTTGCTCTCAGTTCTCTCAGCAGTTGTTTGCATCCCAGTCATCCCGTGCAACCATGAGGAATTCAAACCTCAGGTGCTTTTAAAAATTCTTTCACCCCACAGTGCACCAAATGAAATTTGGGTGCATATCCATTGTAAAAGGCCTCTGAATGAATAAAAACCTCAGAATGAGTAAAAACAAACTATTCTTTGGTTTGACATGTGAGCCTAGAAAACATATAGTCATGATCCAGGGTAATAAATTTAAAATGTTTCCTTTATAGCCCTATAAATGGTTTGTAGCTTAGTGACTATATTCTTCTTTCTGATGAATTTAACATTAGGTATTTGATATTGCGCTCATAAAAATCTAAAAAAAAAAAAAACCTGAATGGATCAAGTCAGAGACCTTGAACTAGAGGTTATGCAGACCAAAAGCAGTTTATTGCGCCTATTCTTATACAAGCATTTATGGTACTAGGAGTAAATCTGAGTTATGGCTGTCAGTAACATGCATATCACTTGCAAATATTATCACGCATACGCTACAGTTTCTTAAAGCTTATTATTATTATTGCAATTTAAAATGAACGGTTTTCTATTTTAAACTATTTTATTTTCCCTGTAATGCAATGTTGAAAAGTACTCCATTACTTTTCTTGTGAGTTGAATAGGCCTCCCTAACAAGTCTGAAAAACAGAAAGGATATTACATATTTTTTCCCCACTAAAATATGTTCTAGAACCATCTTTGAGAATAGTGAGAGGCTGCTTTCTGAATCAGATGCATCAATATGCATGTGTTACCAATAAAGGCTTCTTTGTCATGAGGGAAAGAGGGAAAGGAAAAGAAAGTGAGTGAGCGAGTGAGTGAGTGAGTGAGTGAGTGAATGAGAGAGAATGCAAGAAACAGCAGTACAAACGCTGCCTGCATGCCATTAATAATGAGAAACACAAACAGTAGATGATATAACTGTAATACAGAGTTCCATCCTCCCCTGCGCAGAGGGCAGATGAACAAACAAGAGGTGTCACAGGAACATCTTAAAGATTTATGACTCTGAATTCCTCATGTCTCTATCCTGAGACCTGCTCTGTCCTCTCTCTCTCTCTCACACACACACACGTTTACTAAGAAAACCAAATGGGGACACACCATAAACAGTTTCTATATAAAACCAGTTGTAATTACTATTGATAATGGTAACTTTATTAACTTTAGTCATTACTACTTTAAATTAATTGTGAAAATGAAAGATGCAGATGTACTGTGATGTTTATAAACAAAGCATTTATTTAAAAGACAATAGGGACGGAGTATATTTGAAACCATTTATGAGAATCTGTTTGGAAAGAGAACAGTACTCATTCTTGGTGTTTTGTGCTCTTGGTCTCTGGTGCGCTGTTAAGCTGGGAGAAGTGTTCCGACAAGGCTGCCAGGGCACGGTACCGATGGGAGATGCTGTTCTTCACTTCTTTAGGGAGCTCAGCATAACTGCCCACAGAAACACAGCACAGAGGAATGAGAAAAACAAAATCACTATCAAATTAAAAGTGCTAATTTTATCTGACAAATTAATTTGGCGTTCATTTTAAACTATTGTTGACAGAAATGTATTCAATGCTTTTGTTTTCTTGTTAATGTTTCATTCTCTGAGGATGAGTACAACACTTTTTTATAAAGCATTTTACAACATGTATTCTTATAATGTGATAACATGGACTGTAGGAAAAGTTTTTCATAAATATTTGTGTTCAAAATTTATATAATAATCGAGTACACCATGAATCCGTTTTCCAAACCGTGTTTTGGCCTGTCCTGAATCACTACGGTACACCTATAATAAGTGTTTATATTCGGACTATTTTAGACTGGTACCTGCGTGATTCGTCAGAGAGAAGTAGCTCCGGCTACAATGTTCTTCCGCAAGACAGTTCTGTTTATTAACCGCTAGAGCGCAAAAAGTTACAGACTCCAGCTTTAAATCAAAGTCAGAGGATTCACTTTGACCAATACTGTCACCTACTGGTGAACCTGAGAAACACAATTGCAAAGTGAAGAAATGATACTCACGTTTTTTCATAGCCATCAGGCTGAAAACAAGGATCCCACCCAAAATCCCTTGGGCCCCTGGGCTCAACAATACGGCCCTGAAAAAAATGAGTAGAAATGTTGGAGGTAGTAATCAAAACCTGCATGCTATAGTGTTCAACGTAACACATTTATATATATTACCCGCTAAAAGTTTGTGGTCAATAAGATTTTTTTTGAAAGAAATAAATGCTTTTACTCAGCATTAAATTGATCAAGAGAGACATTAAAGGCATTTATAGCGTTTTGATTTAGATTTCAAATAAATGCTGTTCTTTTGATCTTTCAATTCATTAAGAAATTCTGGAAAGAAATGTGTCACACAGTAGTTTCCACAAAAATATTAAGCAGCACAACTGTGGTAACAATTGATAACAACAACATTGTGACAACACTGATAATCATAATAAATGTTCTTGAGCCGCAAATCAGCATATTAGAATGATTTCTGAAGGATCATGTGACACTGAAGACTGGAGTAATGATGCTTTGCATCACAGGAAGAAATTACATTTAAAATATATTTATTGATTGAATGATAGTAAAGAGAGAAAAATGATGGGGAAAAGAGAGAGGGCAAACAATGCCTGTATGGGCACCAAAGCTCAAAGTAAAAACCACTACATCACTACTTCACGAGAGTAAATAATCATGCTCTCACCTCGGTTCTTCCTCTGAACAGCTGAACTGGCTTGTCTTTTCCAGCACAGAAAGCAAATGTACACAGAGCCCAGGCAGATTTATCCTCGAAACCTGCTAGTAATTTATACAATCCTACAAACATAAAGAAAACTGCTCAATTTGCATATTCCTATTTTTGCCTATGCCTATAAAAATGACTTTTTAAGAAATAAAGCTAAAATAAAAATAACAATATTAAGTTCTAAATATAAACTAAATGAAAATCAGAAATGTTGACTTAGCAGCTAATGGAGATAGGTTTAAATTTAGTTAAAATTGAGTTTGAGCACTAAGATTACCAAATCAGAAAAGAATAAAAACTAAAACTGAACTAAACTAAAACCTCATAAAAATGACCGAAAATTAACCTAAAATAACAGTATTCAGTAGTAACCTAAATTTCTATTAAAGTGCCTTACCCTCTGGCTTCAGTTTATCCAAGAACCATTTTCTGTGAGGAGCGAAAAAACATTAAATAATTTAATGCACCGTGCAATATACTTACACCTTACCACTGTTTTATATTTTCAGAATTTAAAGGAGCCAGAGCCAGACTCACATGTAAGGTCCTGGTAGTCCTCCTAGTGCCCTGAAGCACAGACAGGTGTCCTCTACCAGCACTGGCCCATCCACCTTCACACAAAACACATAACTTCATGTTTGAGGCATCAACCAAGGAAACCAAGTAAAAACGGTGTGAAATTTACAAACCTGCCGTGCAGCTTCTTGACACTTCTGTATAGAAATATCATCTGGTTCCCCTTGATATTCAGGCACTGCAAGAGAGGACATAATCACATTACAAATACAGCAACGGCATGCTTGATATTTTTAAGTCAACAAAGCAGAAGAATAATAGCCAAGTACTTACAGTCAATCTTCTTAGAAACCAGTTTGTAGGGAAATTTATCACCAAGGATCTGAACTACCTGTTTGAACAAGAGATTATTAGACTGAAAGGCAGATTCTACAAGTAAAATAATGAATTAAAATTAAAATCACGATTAATCACATTCAAAATAAAAGTTTATGTTTACATACGATATGTGTGCATATTTACTGTGTATAAATAAATACACACACATATGTATATATTAAGGAAAATATTTGTTATTTAATATGTTAATGTGATATATATATATATATATATATATATATATATATATATATATATATATAATATACAAGTGTAAATAAAGATATACAAATATTTTTTAATATATACATGTGTTTATTTATATATACATAATAAATATACACAGTACACAAACATATAGTATGTAAACAAACTTTTATTTTGAATGTTTTGCAGCACTAAATAATTGTAATCTTTTTGATAACATAATATTGCTCTGTGTTCACATTTTGTGCTTAACCTTTTAACAAAGTCATATTTTATTTTAATCCAAATTTTGCCCCATTCAAGTCTGTTTTTAAACAAATTTAGTCTACTCAATGTAATGTTTTTAATGTTTAAATTGTATCGTCTATTGTTAGAAAATTAAAGTTTGTGGTATTAATCTGCATTTAGACATGCCCCAAATTTGGATATCAGGGTTGCAAAATTGCAAAGCTAATTGAAAATTATTTGAAGCACCACATTGACCAAATAAATAATATAAAATAAATAAATAAATAATAATTCAGGCCTTGTTTTGTAGCCCATTTATTCAAACGTGTATGTGAAGTCAACTTGAATCAGAAAATCATCTTTGAGACTATATAAACCACTAACCAGCTAGGCGTTTATTTAGGAGTGAGAAGTGATTACTGGACATTTCACTATTTATGAAGCTTCTCTAAACAAATCTCACAGTGTTTCATGGCATGTGAGCAGAGACTAATCGTTCAATGCAGGTCAAGACACGGTTGGTTTTTTTGTTTGTGATTGTGTTTTATTTGTTTAGTTTGTGTCAAGACAAGACACTTGTTACACGCCGCACTCTCACCTCTTCCAGTTTTTTCGCGTTCCCGGTAACGAATACCAGAGCTCTGCCGGTGGGCACTGCCATGCTTCAGCCTGTTTCAGTCATTCAACAACTCACTGTCGGAACTGTAAAACACACAAACCACAAACCAATCGTTTTCATTGTTCAAAAACTTCCACCAATCAGAGAACGAGTTCGCCACATTCTAGACACGCCCTCCTCACACACTGACCAATCGCTGGCTGCTCAGTGCCGTCCTTCTGTAAAATCTCTCCGGGTCGAAAGTGCTAAACATGTGGGAGAGCGTCATCACATGTCAACGACTGTAGAATAGAAATAATTTCACCAGTATTTGCCCATTAAAGTACTTAGTAAAGTAGTTTTATCGGCCTGGAAAAAAGGTTATAATTCATGTGATAAATCTGAATTGCGATTAACTGAATAGGAGGATCTGATCCACCAGCATGAGCTTACTGCCTCGCACCGCTGAGGAGTTCAGCTCGGCGGACTACTGGGAGCGCTTCTTCCGTAAGAGAGGAGAGAAGGCTTTCGAGTGGTACGGAGACTACAACTCCCTCTGCGGTGGCTGCGTTGAGGAGTTGAGCTCGGCGGACTACTGGGAGCGCTTGAAGACTAAGACATGTTGAATGCTGAAAATCAGCTCTGCATCACAGAAGAGAACTACTGGAAAAGTATATGATGCTTCTGTTGTTTTATTGTGATTTTAACATACTTTTTTTATCTCTTTGGAACCTGTAACTTTTGAGAAATGTTTGATTATTTCGGAATTCAGGTTGATCTCGTTCCTTTCTTCCTCTTTGGAACACAAAACTGAACACAAAATTTTGAAGAATTTTACAGTTGATCTGTTCTATGCAGTTGTCAGATGTTTTCAGATGTACAAATGGTGTAAAAGTACCATATTCCTCTATATATAGATCAGTGGTTCAAACCAATTTCTAAGCCAGTTTTGTGAACTGGAGCAACTGATTCAGTGAAAATCTGATTCTACAGAATGATTCTTTTGATAGTTCTGTACTTCCTTCATGAACAGGTTTAGAAGAGCTAGGATGTCTATAGGTTTCAAGGTTTTTAGTTAATATTGTGTGTGCTAGTTTTTTTTTTGTATGAATTTTTTTTAATAACAAAAAATTTATTATTTAAAAATAATTATTATTTTATGTATGTAATAGTTATAATATTTTTTTTTAATAGCCAATAATAGTTATATTTAGAATTTTTTTTTTCTGTGGTGGGCTGTGGTAACTCCGAGCTGAGTGAACAGCTCTATGATGTTGGCTACCGTCAGTTAACCAACATTGACATCAGCGAGACGGTGGTGTCTCACATGAACCAGAGGAATGCAGAGCACCGTCCTGACATGACCTTCCAGCAGCTGGATGCCACCCAGACAGGCTTTGAGAGCGGGAGCTTTCAGGCGGCACTAGATAAGGGCACGCTTGATGCCATGGCTTCAGAAGAGGACGGTGCACTTGCAGGCAGGATGCTGGCAGAAGTTGGCAGAGTTTTGGCTGTGGGGGGCCGGTATGTCTGCGTAACTTTAGCCCAGGAGCACGTCATAAAGCTGGCTGTGGAACATTTCGCCCAGGGCTGGGCTGTACGAATTCATTGTCTTAGCGGACAGCAGAAGGAAGAGTCTGATTCTTCCTTCGCCCTCCCCGTATTCGTTCTGGTCTGCACCAAATTCCGCCAAGCGCCTCCGTTTGCAGTGCTTGAGTTGTGTCAGGGGGAGGATGGCGCTCCCACTAGACTTGCATCAGTACTGGAGCTGTTGTCCGCTGTGAAGGAGAGACAGGCCTACAATCTAATGCTGCATAAGCTCAGAGGGGGAACAGACGCTGGCAGCACACCATCCCTCACGCTGTGCCATGCAGCCACCGGCCGGCCGCGATACACTCTGACAGTGCAGGATAGCCTGCCTTCTGCCAAGCTGCCACGGAGTAATCACTTCGCCATCTTTATCGGTGAGCATTTGGTTCTTTCACCTTTTCATTGCGAAGATCACTGTCATAGGCCAAGTATATTTCCCTATATACAGTGGATTATATATACAGTAAAAATCCCATTTGTTTTCTCCATAGCAGAACTGATTTTAATAGTAACTTCTTAACAGTTCCAAAATGTTTTACTATGAGTTACAAGGTTATTAATCAGTGGCATATGCTTTTGCTTAAGCATGTGTTATTTCAACTTATTTTTTAAATAATTATGTTTAACAATCAAGTTCATGGTGAAACACTACATCACCTATGATTCTGCAACTGACGTTTTTAGGGAATTAATGAAATAAAGTGCATTTTGGACATTTTAGTCATTCGTAAGGTTTTAGCTCTTTCCCAGTTTTGTGCCTTTTTTCTGGTTTTGTACAGTTTTCAGATACTTATTTAGTTTAATTTGTTATATTTTTATTATTATTGATAACTTGTTGGATTGGTTCATGGTTTTTAACTCTTAAATGAAGAATGTGTGCAGGAACTGTTGCACACTATTACACATATCTATGGAATTCTTGAGTCTGATTGGTTAACTGCAGAATTAAAGGGATATTTCACCCAAAAATTTAAATTCTGTCGTTAATTACTCACCCTCATGTCGTTACAAACCTGTAAGACCTTTGTTCTTCTTCCGAACACAAATTAAGATAATTTTTATGAAATTCAAGAGCTTTTTAACCGTTCAAAGCCCAGAAAGGTAGTAAGGACATTGTTCGTTAAAACAGTCAGTGGTTCAACTGTAATCTTATGAAGCTCTGTGAATACTTTTTGTGTGGAAAGAAAACCAAAATAATGTGTTTATTGAACGGCATTCATGAGAGTACTATGACACATAAAGAAAATAAATATTATAATATAACAGACACAATGAAATGTTATAATATTTGTATTTTGTTTATATACAATTTGACTATTTTCATTAAAATTTTAGATTTTTAGTTCCTCAGGGCCGTGAGTCTGATTGGTTATATGGCTCGGCTGAAGGTCGGACTCAGTTAGCATCCAGTGCAAAATTCAGACGCCTGGTCATTGTGGCAATGCATCGAGATCAGGAGTATGAGGACATGCAGGCTGTCCAATCAGAGCTCTCTCCAATGGTGATGGAACTCGCACCTCCTGGAATGCCAGCCAATCAGCAGGTGCTCAGGAACAACATGCATTGCTCTGTATTTGCTCTTGATCTTGTCCTCATTTCTCACTCGTGCGTGCACCTGTTTCACAACTCCTCTGGTATAGGTGCCGTTCCTGTCTGTGGGAGGAGATCTGGGGTGGAGGGAAGTCATCGGACGAGGGGTTAGCGCTTTGACTGGAGAGTATTCTGTGGAGGATGTGAGAGGAGAGGATGGTCACCTCTATCGCAGGCTGATCTTCATGAACAATCCCCAGCTGGTGCAGTCAGAGAGCAGACTCCGGTCTGCCGCCACAGGTGTGGTACTGCTGTGTTTCAATTCTGGAATGTTTAGAACAACTGGAGATTTATTTCAGTGTTTGGTCTCTTTTGCTAGCATCTTCTGCTCATAAAAAGAAGAACAAGAAAAAATCCAAGCCATCTGTTTCTGATGCCCCTGCTTTAACGGGTGTTAAAGATCGCATTGTGGACAGAGGGTTTCTCTGCTGTACGCACCATGAAGTCATGGTGGCGGGTTTAGCCATGTTAGGAATGGATGCAATCAATAATAAAGGTAAGTGTGCTAGCATTAAAAAGCCTAATGAAAGTTTAAAGCGTTTACCTTCAAAAGGAATGCTATCATTTAACTTTTTAATTAAAGATGGAGTGTGTACTTAAAATACCATAGTCATGTCCTGGCTAAATATGTAATATAAGTCTTAAAGTACACATTACCATTCAAAAGTTTGAGGTCAATAAGATTTTTATTTAGTTATTTATTTATTTATTTTTTTTAAAGAAGGCTGTTTTATTTTTCCTAAGGGTGTATTTATTTCACCAAAAATACAGAAAAAAACCCCCTGAAATATTGTTTACTGCTATGCAAATTAAAATAAATAACTGTTTTCTATTTGAATGGATTTTAAAATGGATTTTATTTATTGTCTGGAAGGGTAAAATGCTGCTTAATAATTTTTGTGGAAGCCATTTTTATTCAAGATTCAAGAAAATTAAAAAGTACAGCATTTATTTGAAATAGAGCTATTTTGTGACATTATGGATGTCACTTTTGATCAGTTTAATTTGTCCTTCTTGAATATAAATATGAATTTATTTCAATAAATAAACAAACAAATAAAAATCTTACTTTATTATTAATTAATAAAATTACAACTATAATTTTTTTTAAGAGTGTAAACACTGTGGCTCTTTAAAGCAGCATATATCATGTTTACAGTTCTGTTTGCAATTTTACTGCTGCTACTATTTTGGAATTTTAATGATGGTGTTATTGTCAGAACTTTATTAGGTTATTTTTTGTTCATGTTCATATAAGGTACTGTTATTTATTTCATGGAACACAGAAGTTGGAATTTTGAAACAATAGTTATGCAGCTGTTGTCATGTAACATCAGTTCATAATGACCGAGGGCTTTCAAAAAACATTAAAAAAAAAAAAAACATCCTCATAAAAGTTTGTAGTGTGTGTGTTATATTGCAAAAATATGATAGATTTGTTTATGGGAAAAACAAACTAAATCTTACATCTAGACCGTATAGCACCACGATCAATCTTTAAAAGATTGCAATCTTGATTTAAACACCCACGCAATCTTATTCCTACATAACAATGATTCAGCAGTGTCTATGAAACCTTTGAAAAATATGATCACAGCAGAACAATTAAATCTGTGTTTGCACTGCCGCGGAGCCTGAGAGAACAGTTGTCATGTACAGGTATGAAACAGCTTCACAAACAGTTAAAGCACACAGTATGGTTATTTCTGTTACAAAAATCCTAAATTCACAGAAGAACAAAGTTTTTAGTTTGGGTATAAACACATATCTAACTTCAAATATAGATTGTATCAATACATCATTCCGCCAGTAGATGGCGACAAGTGGCTGATAATTTAAAATTTTTTAATGACTAGTTACTTCAAGGATTTGTTCAAAAAAGCTAATTCAATCATGTTAAGTCTTTATGAGTAAGTCAGTAAATCATGCATTCAAACAGAATTTTTAAAAATAATTCTAGAATAGACTGCATCAATTAATATTTTGTCAGAACCTCTCATAAATTGCATTGTATTGTTGTAGTTGTCTGTTCAGAATCGTGATGCCCGTTGTAACCCCCAAAAAATTGTGATTCTGAATTTATTCTGAGTCGTGCAGCTCTACTAGCATGTATCCAGAATTGTCTAAATGGCACAGCATGTTTGGTTACTACAGTACATTGATACAGTGATTGATAACTGGTAGATTTTGGTCTGTTCCTTACACAAAGATGTTGAATAACTTCAGAAGACTGAAATACAGCTCATGAATCACATTGAACACTATAATGGTGATGAATGTCAGTGTTCTTCTCAACGATCTGCGTATTATACAAAAAATCTATTCTGATTAGTCTGTCACATGTTTTCTAACAGATCACCCAGTGTCCGTGTTATTGGTGGGACTGGGTGGCGGTGGTTTACCCCAGTTTGTGCATGACTTTGTGCCGTGTGCACGGGTGGAGGTGGTTGAACTGGACCCAGCTGTGCTGGAAGTGGCTCAGACCTGGTTTGGATTTCAGACTGATGAGAGGCTAAATGTTACACTGGGAGATGGACTGGAGCGCATCAAAACACTGGCGAGTGAGGGTGAGAGAACATCTAGATTTAGTAATTTCTAAACCTTTTTGACTCCAACAATATTATCCACAACAATAGTCAAAGGCCTCATGTTTTTCCAGTTTTTGTGATTTACTGGATAAGGATAAAGTTTCTTAAAAAATTTAGTCATTTAGCAGATGCTTTTATCCAAAGCGATTTGCAAATGAGGACAAATTAATTCATTTTAATTAAACAATTCATTTTCAATTTTGACAGTTTTAATTTTCAGGTCTGAAAACAAATTTTAGAAATGGTCTACCTCATATATCTAGATTTTCTAAGACCGTGGAGAAAAAAAAAGTTATTCACGAAGTTAATTACAATAAGATTTTTCTGGGTTGTTTTTAGGTCATTTTAAAGTTTCTTTTGTCTCATTTTAAGTGATTTTAAGTCATAGTGCCTTTTTAAAGTTTGCTGATGTTGTTTTTTAATTTTTTTTATTTATGGTGTGTAATTTATTGTTTTTATGTTTTGGTATAATGTTTTGTTTTTGTTCATATTATGTATATGTTTTAATCTAAATGTAATTCTGTATTTGTTATGCTTCTTTTTGAGTGGGTGGGTGATTATTTATATTTGTTAGGTTGTTTTTTTTGTGTGGGATAGATGGAGTTTTTTTTTTTTTTTGCTTAATATATTATTTCTTTGCTACTTTTGTTTTTGTGTCTACAGTATAATTTTTTGATGCATTTATATGTGTGTTTATTTCTTTTGATGTCATAATGTTTGACGTTGACAGCAAAGACACAACCCTGGGCATGAGCTGCCCTCCATCTGCCTTTGTAGAAACATCTCTTCTGAAGAAAGTTTACAGCTTATTAACCCCTCGAGGTAAGCACTTAAAGTTGTATGATCAGTTTTGATACTTTTTCCTTGAAAGTTCTGATGCTGAGATATTTTGTATATTGTACATCACTTTTCTTTTGTTTCCTCCACAGGACTGTTCATGTTGAACCTAGTGTGTCGTGACTCAGCTCTCAGGAAGTCAGTTCTCGAACGTGTTCAAGCCGTGTTCACGTGTGTGTTCTCTCGTGGAATCGAGGGTGAAGTCAATGAGGTGCTGCTGTGCTGCAGAAGTTCAGGAGAGGAACACAAACCTCACACTATTCCATCAACATTACAGCAGACAGCAAGAGACCTACAGAAGACACTACGTGCCAACACCCAGACTGCACCATGTGTGCCTCAAATAGACATTACTGCAATGCTGAATGACCTGAAAGTCATCTAAAGATTGAGAAAAGTTTGGAACGAAAATCAAAAATAATTAAATAAACATCTGGTTTCACTTGGCAAAATGTGCATATTTCAGGGTTAAGAAAATAACTTGGCCGTAGTCTTATGTCACAAGACCTTTGACAAAATGGCATACAGCCTGGCCCATATTTCATCTTATTCGAGAAAAACACAATGTCTTCATGGAAAGGAAGAGATTTTGTCTGACTGATATTTCAAGCATATCAAGCATATGCCCTTTGAAAGAACACAGCAAAATAATGTCAGATATTTCAGCATATATTGTGTATATATGAAAATATAACAATCTTTAGCATTGATGATCTATATCTAAATGGAAAGCTCCATCATCACCATTGCACTTTATGGTACAAATGATGGCAATATAGGGATAACACTTTATGTTCAGATAAAATTAAGTGTAAGGGTCAGTACGCTGAAAAGAATTTGGAGGTGAAAATTTTCTCTCAGAAATTGCTGATAAATTTGACAAATAATTACAAACTGCACATAACCTTACATTTTGAGGTAGAAAGACTGAAATACTATTTTCTTCTAAAATAATATTTTCGTACAAACTCCAATAAAATGACAATTTATGGTTTACATTATGTCTTGCTGGACTGTTTTAAGTTTAAACAACCTTAAAAAATAAAATTAAGAAGAAAATACTGTTGTCTCAGAGCCATTCTTTCGTCAAACGATAATAGTGAATCGGGGTAAAGGTCCTGAAACAGATATAAAACCAAAATAATCATAAATTCATTGACATTAAATATCAGGTTTTTATTTTTTATTTTTATTGTACTGTTGTACGGTGAAATGCACTGTAGAGTTAATACAGAAGCAAACTATCTGGCAACCCTGTAGTGGCTGTGCGGTGTTATTTTTACTGGATGAGCCTGTTATACTGAAATGAGGGTGGAATGGATGCACCCTACAGTGTCATGCACTGAAGGAGTGGCGGGCCATAAAAACACATTAAATAATAAACATATAGAAGCTATCCTAGTCTGCTTGTAAATTATGGAAACAATTCTAATTTTATATATAATTTAGCTTTGTTTATACCATGGTGTTCCATGTCACTGTATTTATTCTTGACGTAAAAACTCTTAATTTCACTTATATTATATTGATGTATTGTATTGTATATTGATTTGATGTTTGCGTTTGTACATATTATTAATATACAGATCGGATCTGCCTGCCGCTGTGGTTGATATCGAGCAGATGGTGGAAGAACAGTGCCACTAGTAGACTAACCTACGTCACTTTTTATAATGGACCTCGGATATTTTTTATTTTATTTTTGTATCTCATACATCTGTGTGCATTACATAATAATAAAACAAACAAACAGAAAAAAAAAATTAATAGAACCAAATCTGTACCTCCAGATTCTGGTCAGAGGAGTGGCGTCTGCGCGAGCACGCGCACGCGCACTCCACGAGCGGACAGTTGCTGTCAGATTTCGATCACAAGTTGAGTTCAGGACAAACGAGCGGATAAAACAGGCGACTTCCACTGGATATAGTTCATGAGGTTTCTTTATATGTCGCCTTATAGTTTCTTTGGGCTCGTCGTAAAGTGTGTGTGCTGTTAAGTTCAGTCTTTGCTGCTCACGAGCGCCGTTACTCTCAGCTGCTGCGTCTGTCAGGACCAAACGCTCGGAAAAACTCATCCCAGGTAATTAAACTATGATTTACAAACGAAACTGGCTACGTTACGTTAGCATGTTCAATACGTTTACTTTGTAAAGAAAAAAAACTTTGTATTTTTAAGTTACGTAGTATTATTTTAGTGGTTTTGCTTTAAAACTCTATGTCTGGGGGGCAAAAAAAAAAAAAAAGAAAGAAAGAAAGAAAATTTCCCTTATTTGAAGTTGGCGCGTTGTTCTCTCTGTCTCTTTCTCTCTCTCTCAATTTTAATGTATATTTTAATATAGCAAAGGAGCATTGTCCGCTGCGCCCGGTGGTTCGCGCGCCGGCCGCATCCTCGCGGCTCCGTCACCATGGGCAACCGGGGGATGGAGGAGCTGATCCCGCTGGTGAACCGGCTGCAGGACGCCTTCAGTGCCATCGGACAGACCTGCGACCTGGACCTGCCGCAGATCGCGGTGGTCGGGGGTCAGAGCGCAGGCAAAAGCTCTGTCCTGGAAAATTTCGTGGGCAGGTATGACACCATCATAAATAAGAATTGCAGTTGATTATAATTAACAGTACAGTTCAACAAACCAGAAGTTTGCTAAGATGTTATTAATGTCATGATTATTGGTCAAACAAACCAGGACACTGTCAATAGCCTGCCTGATCGAGATATCAGGGTGACTGAAGGCTGATTATAGACCAGTCACGATCAAAAGAGGAAAAATATTACATGGACATAGTTATTGGCTGTTGGTGATAAACTCGGAATGGACTGATTAATCAGCTAGTGATGTTGAGTTGAGTCAGTTTTCTGCAGAGGCACTGAACTGTATCACTGAAGCAGGTGCAGATGGTCTCATCTGTAGTCGGGAGCAGTCACTACCTCTTCCTCCATCTGTCTAATGGCCTGCCAAGCCAAAGTCCGTGAGCCATGCAGAATCTGAAGACTGACTTCATTTTCTCTGGACAATACGGATCATTAAAACAAGCTGGCAACTTATTTATTTATTTATTTATTTTATTAAGAATATATATTTTTTTCTGAATCTGGTTGGTCACTTATTAGGTATGAAAGATTTTTCCATAATTTATATTTGTTAAGGGAAGCCATTTGAAAAGTGTCAATTTTCTTTGATCTCTTGAGAAAGCCTGATGTATACTATAAAAGCGTCTGCAACTTTCTGAACTCAAAACATGTGGTCATAAAATCATAAAAAAGTGACTGTTTTTGGCAAATAACCTTTATACTAATAGTATGGTTTTTAACTAACAGTGTCTAAAGTGCTCAAAGTAAGTGTAAGATTAAAATACATATGATCCCACTTAATGTTAGGTGTGTTTAAATGCTGTTTAGATACGTTAAAAATTAATTGTTAGGTATTTGTTTGGTATTATGGTTAGGTTTAAGAGTGGGTAAAGGTGTAGGGGTAGGGTCAACAGTGTAATTATATAATATATATATAAATATCATCATGTGACACTGAAGACTAGAGTATCTGCTGCTGAAATTCAGCTTTGCCATCATAGGAATAAATTACATTTGAAAATATATAATGTAATTGAAAATAAATATATAATTTGTAATAACAATCACAGTGTTACTATTTTACTGTATTTTTACCAAATAAATGTAGCTTTAGTGAGCATAAGAGACTTCCTTCAAAAACATGAAAAATTTTCAGGATGCCAAAATTTGTAAGTTTTTTATTGTATGATCCCTTTAAGAATCCCTGGAAGGCACACAGTTTCAAGTCTTTAGTAATCTTTTATTTTCTTTGCGCAAGAGGAGCTCACAGGATCTTCTCTTTGCATGCTGTTTTCCGCATGGAAAGACTGGGCCTGTCCAACAGGAAGCTGTGATTGTTTGTGGAAGCTATTGTTTGCTCAGTGCATATCAGTTTGGTGAGTTGAAGTGAATATCGCCTGCTTAAGATAAGTGTGTCGGACTGAGAACAAGCTGCTTGCTTATCTGAGAGGGAGGCACTCAAGCGCTCTGACCATCATCCTAAAATCTCGGTCAGTGGGTTGAGGCAACACGCTTCAGGCAGTTATTGAAGACCCAGTTTACTTTTTTGATTGACAGGCTGTTATTTTTTATTGATTCGCTTACATTCTTTATAGCTTATATATCGAACATGTTATGTTGACCAAAGATTTTAAGTTCTCTTGGAGCAATTACACATATCCTGTATATCAAAATTCAGTCATCTCTGAAACACACTAAGAGGTCTTGCACATATTTATCTCTGAAGCTGACTACACACTTGATGAAACATGATGACAGCTATAACCTGTGTGTCATCGTATTACAACTAATTACAGTTGGTTAAATATATATAAATAGCCATAAATATGTGGAATTATACAAATGTCAAAACAGATTGAACCTATAGCACTTTGCAGGGAAAAGCACGTTGTCAGCAAAGATTTAGAGTGTGTTCACACTTAGATTATCCTAGTTTGGTTCTCTTAGCTTTTTTTTTTCTTTGGTCTGGACCAAAAAAGAATCTACCAAACATTCAAAACAATGCTGTGTACTGGGCTAAATGTGCTTACTGTATGTTGTGTGTACATATAGTGGTATTTTTACCAGTTGAGTACTCACAAGGAGCTTATAAAGTGCATAAAGGAGTCAAAACAGCACCAGGAATTCCTCAGTTGCACACACAAGTGAAGATCTCCTGCAAGGAGATGGAGGTTTTGATTCCTAGTGCTGAACTGTAATGGGAAACATAGCTCCTATGAGGAGAAGAGAATGTTTTTGGTTTATTTAGATGTCTTTGGTCTGTGTTGCATTCATATTTTAGTTTAAGTGCACCAGAGTTTAAAAAGGCAGACTCTCAACTCATATCACCTAAATTAAGTGATATATGGAGAATGAAAATCCTCAGCTTATCCTCATTTTACTCAAACTGTAAGTTTTCTTCCGTAGAACACAAAAGGAGCTAGCTGAATGTCTACGTTGCTCCTTTCTGTCTGTATATATTTATATATTTATGAATAAAGTGACTTAAATTGCATTGAAGATATAAATTTTTTCAGGTCATGCATTGTCCCATGACCTTGGCATTTCTAGTTTTGAGCTACAGAAATGCTATAAAAGCACAATTTACATTTATGAATTTGGCAGATATTTTATAAAATATATTTCAATCAGTTCTTGTATTCCTTGGGAATCAAACCCATGACCTTTGCTAGTGTCATGCGGTATTATTTGAGCAATGCTTTAGCAGTGCTATATTCTGTCTTCTCAAGCCATATGAAAGGTTTGTTTCCTTTGAATGAAATAATGTTGGAATGAAGTGGAATCATTTATGTACCAGAATGAACTTCCTTGGTGCAGTCATATGATGGCCTACTTAGAGCTCTTGCACAGGAAATAATGAGTACATGTATCCATAGCAATGAGTTATATATGAATGGAGGAGAGCAGTGCATCCTCATCCATCTGTTATCTCAGTATCACTGCCAGTCAGTGGAACACCAGAGATGCCTGGAGAAATGGGTTAGTGAAATTAGATCTCGCTGATAGAGGGGGCATAGTGCTTGGGTTTAGTAGAGTAAGTAGTTGATTTTTACCAGTATAAGACATTAAAATGAAGAAATAAAATTTAGCTGATGGGGTTGGAAACTTTCTTTTGAGGAACTTCCCAGGTTCTCTCACTGGTTTACATTACATTTGCATTTATAAATTTAGCAGACACTTTTATTCAAAGTGACTTACAAATGAGGAACACGATAACACAAACGATTCATCCCAAGGAGAACATCTAAGAGTAATGTAAGAAGTGGAGCAATATGAAGTTTAGAATAGCTGTAAAAAATACCAAAAGTACTAAAGGGATAGTTCTCCCCATACTTGCCCTCATATCTTTCAGAAACAAATTAAGACATTTTTAGTGAAACGTGAGATTTTTGTCTCTCCGTTCAAAGTTCATTCCACCAAAACTTTGACACTTCAGAAAGGTTTAGAAAGAAATTGTAAAAGTAATCCATGAGTCAAACAGTTTATCCAAGTCTTCTAAAGAGACACAAACCCTTTATATGATTCAAATATGGTAAATGACAGCTTAACTGTATTTGCCTGTTTTGCTTAAACATGCTTACTATGTTGGTTCTTGCGCATCAAGCAAGCATGTTTCAGCTTGTTTTGCTGAAATGGACTTTCAGTGGAGGCACAGAACTCTCTGAGTGTGATTAAAAATATTTATTTGTGTTTCAAAGTTTTTTGGGTTTGCAGTGACATAAGGGTGAGTAAATGGTGACGGAATTTTTATTTAATGTGTCACAGTATACTTTTATGGAGAAGAGCTGGGTGAACATTCTTCTAAACATCAACAAAATGATGTATGAGGGGGACTAAATGATGACTGAATGTTATTTTTTGCTTAAACTACTCCATTAATCTCACGATTATTTCTTATAATGTTTATTTTAAACTGAAAATGCTCAGTTAAACACCCGCTGAAATGTGTACACATTCATACGATGTTACACACAGGCAATGCACAATTCTGCATTATTGTATATATCTGTTTACTACAGTAATGCAAGCTGTGTGGGGAAGGGACAGGATGAAATCAGCAGATAGTGAAGAAGAAAGGAAAGAGAAGGGAGAGAAAATGCGGCTGGAGAATTTGAGTCAAGAGGGGCTTTGTTGAGGGGGTTAGAAAAGGGAGGTCAAGGGTAAGTATTGGGAATGACTGGGAGTGTAAAGGACATTGTTGAAGAAGAGTGAGCCATGTGTCAAACACACAGATGACTCACTGCCTGGGTTCAAGCTAAATACCACAGGCTGGCCTGCTAGTTCATATGGTTTCTTGGCTAATATACAGATGAGTTACCCACTCAAGTTCAATATTTATTGGTTTGTTAAAATCTGTAACCCTTATTAGTACTAATAGTCATACCTTCAACAATTTGTAGTAGCCTACTAGCAATAGTGCTGCAGGGATGACATATCTTTGTAGGCCAAAACTCAAAAATGATTTAGCATTTCAACACTTGTCCTAAAGTCACTGGGTTTTTTGAATAGGGTTTTGGTTAAATGCCTGAAATAAGGTCCGTGTTTTACAAAACCTCAAGACATTTTCACATTTATTCTGCAACATAAAATACATCAGTAATGTCCACTTTGTGATTTTTTTAAAGCTTTTACCAGTCTGGAAATCTGGAAAAAGCTTTATGTTTATAATTGCACTCTTGCAAACTATTCTGAACCAAGCTTTCAGGGAAAATGTTTTTAAGGGTTTTTAAAGTTAAAAATCCCCCCAAAAATTAGATATTGTATTGGGTTTTGCTATTTCCGGTTTGGCCTGCAAAGTACATCATCACTGCAGCACTTCATACCGTGGATGGTTTTACCTGCATTTTGCTCTTCTCCCTGGATGCCTTTAACTAGGTCTAATCCAGTGGGACTTCCCCTCTATTTTGGGCAATAGTTCTGTTTTAGATCTGCGCACACCCTATTTCCACTGTCATCTTTATCATCCATAGTGACTTCATCTCAAGCCTGGGATTTATCAGACCAAATGGAAAGCACATTTTTCCATGGAAAGGGCAAACTTTTCCCATCATTGTATTGTTGCCTCTTTCAAAATATGGATAAAGAAGAAAAATCAAAGTCAAACAGGTCCACACCATGAATCAACCAGAAGCTAACAAATAGAGCTATGATGGTGTTTGCACTTTTTGGTGTAATCAAACTATGATTGGTTTATTTAGAGATATCTCTGCACTTTAAATGCAGTTTTTAACATCACCCATAAAGAATATCAGGGATCCAGCTGCATTTCCTCTACTGGACTGTACTATTTATAGACATCACTCATATCCTCTGCACATAGATGGTGAAAATGAACTGGAATTATGAATTCACTACTTTCTGATTATTTAAAGCTAGATTGTCTCACAACTCATTTGTAAATATACAGGCCAGTACAAGTTGTGTGTAAATGTGCCATAAATATCAGAGTATGGGGGTCATGAAGGGAGGGACGAGGTTTATGGTTTCACTTTAAGACTGGACTAGTGCAAGTATGCAGTGACAAAGTCTCTGGCACTGTGCCTCAGACAGGGACTGTATCAGTGTATCACATGAGGGAAGTTTCATCTGTAGGATTTTTGGGGGTTTTTTGGAAAGAGAGTTTTACTTTGGCTTTTATGAGGATTTGTCTGCCTATTGTATGTTTTGTTTGTTTTTTTTTTTTTTTTATGTGTAATCTTTTTTGACATACTGGTCAACGCTATCTTTTCAGAGATTTCCTGCCTAGGGGCTCAGGAATTGTTACAAGGAGACCACTTATCCTTCAGCTCATCAGTTCAACTTCAGGTATAAGTAATACACACATACTACTTTTTGGTTATAGGCTTTTACTGTGACCCTAAACAAAATATAGCAACCAACAACCAATCCAAAATTTACAACGCAGTAACTCAATACAAAACACACACACACACACACACACACACACACACACACACACACACACACACACACAAAAACACACAACACACACCACACACACAACCACACACACCACACACACACACACACACACACACACACACACACACACACACACACACACACACACACACACACACACACACACACACACACACACACATTCAATAAATAACCAATTGACCAAATATGTATACCCTATAAACAGTAATGATCACAAAGCCAGTTAAAACTGCATTATTTTTTTCAGTTTCACTCTTTCAAATTCTGTTGTTAAATCATTCCATAACACCTTTCACTGAAAATGATGACTGCTCAAAAGATGGTCTACATTTTAGTGCACTACAAGTATATGTTTTTACACTCCCCTGACTTTAATTGTATCAGATCTTTGATATATATATATATATATATATATATATATATATATATATATGTATATATATATATATATATATATATTTGATAAATGTTTTTTACTATAATACCATGTCATTGACTTCTAGAAACACTATTAGTGTAGTAACAGATTGAGGTGTCTGACTCCAAAAAGTCTCACAATACAATAAATGTGAAAAAAAAAAAAAATCCATCTTGTCTTTTTAATGCCTAAATAAAGTCTGACAATATACAAACCCGATTCCAAAAAAGTTGGGACACTGTACAAATTGTGAGTAAAAAATGTTGAAAGTGAGACATTTTGAAATGTCATGCCAAATATTGGCTCATTTTGGATTTCAAGAGAGCTACACATTCCAAAAAAGTTGGGACAGGTAGCAATAAGAGGCAGGAAAAGTTAAATTTACATATAAGGAACAGTTGGAGGACCAATTTGCAACTTATTAGGTTGGCAACATGATTGGGTATAAAATGAGCCTCTCAGAGTGGCAGTGTCTCTCAGAAGTCAAGATGGGCAGAGGATCACCAATTCCCCCAATGCTGCGGCGAAAAATAGTGGAGCAATATCGGAAAGAAGTTTCTCAGAGAAAAATTGCAAAGAGTTTGAAGTTATCATCATCTGCAGTGCATAATATCATCCAAAGATTTAGAGAATCTGGAACAATCTCTGTGCCTAAGGGTCATTGCCGGAAAACCATACTGGATGCCCGTGATCTTCGGGCCCTTAGACGGCACTGCATCACATACAGCAATGCTACTGTAATGGAAATCACAACATGGGCTCAGGAATACTTCCAGAAAACATTGTTGGTGAACACAATCCACCGTGCCATTCGCCGTTGCTGGCTAAAACTCTATAGGTCAAAAAAGAAGCCATATCTAAACATGATTCAGAAGCGCAGGCGTTTTCTCTGGGCCAAGGCTCATTTAAAATGGACTGTGGCAAAGTGGAAAACTGTTCTGTGGTCAGACGAATTAAAATTTGAAGTTCTTTTTGAAAAACTGGGACGCCATGTCATCCGGACTAAAAAGGACAAGGACAACCTAAGTCAGCACTCAGTTTAGAAGCCTGCATCTCTGATGGTATGGGGTTGCATGAGTGTGTGTGGCATGGGCAGCTTACACATCTGGAAAGGCACCATCAATGCTGAAAGGTATATCCAAGTTCTAGAACAACATATGCTCCCATTCAGACGTTGTCTCTTTCAGGAAAGACCTTGCATTTTTCAACATGACAATGCCAGACCACATACTGCATCAATTACAACATCATGGCTGCATAGAAGAAGGATCCGGGTACTGAAATGGCCAGCCTGCAGTACAGATCTTTCACCCATAGAAAACATTTGGCGCCTCATAAAGAGGAAGATGCGACAAAGAAGACCTAAGACAGTTGAGCAGCTAGAAGCCTGTATTAGACAAGAATGGGACAACATCCCTATTCCTAAACTTGAGCAACTTGTCTCCTCAGTCACCAGACATTTGCAGACTGTTATAAAAAGAAGAGGGGATGCCACACAGTGGTAAACATGGCCTTGTCCCAAATTTTTTGAGATGTGTTGATGCCATGAAATTTAAAATCAACTTATTTTTCCCTTAAAATGATAAATTTTCTCAGTTTAAACATTTAATGTAATCTATGTTGTATTCTGAATAAAATATTGAAATTTGAAACTTCCACATCATTGCATTCTGTTTTTATTCACAATTTGTACAGTGTCCCAACTTTTTTGGAATAGGGTTTGTATAAATGTTAAAATTAGTTTGGTAAAACAGTTACACCTACAAATTAAAAAAAGAAATACACCTACAAATTTAAAATCTTTTGACTTTAACCAATCAAGTCTCTTTTTTTGTTAATAATATTCTTCACAGGTTAGTTTTTATAAACCATCCTAGTCAAAAGTCTCTAGTAGCAAATATCATGTGGCCTATATACTGAACACTAGAGGGCAATGTCTTCCATGTTAAGATTAGAACCAGTCAGTGTTTGGAGAGTAGAGAATTTAATTCATGAATTACAAATTGTTGGGCTGTCAGTTCTCTTAAGGCGCTATCATATTCTGCTTTCTCTAATTCATACTTTCCATTCTCCATCGCAGAGCATGCAGAGTTTCTGCACTGTAAAGGAAAGAAGTTTACAGACTTTGATGATGTCCGACGGGAGATCAAGGCAGAGACAGACAGAGTCACGGGAACAAATAAGGGCATATCCTCCATTCCCATCAACCTTCGTGTCTACTCTCCAAATGGTACTATTGTCAGAAAACAAGTGATTCATTGTTGTACATTAATGCTCTTATGCTCACAAAGACTGCATTTATTGTCATCATTTTACAATGTAATTTATTCTTGTGATGTCTAAATATTCAGCAGCTGATTTGATGCTCAAGAAACATGTCTTATTATTGCTAATGTTACTTATGCTTAATATTTTGGTTTAAACCATGATCTTTTTTTATAAAAAGAAAGTTACAAAAAGTTTGTACTGTAACTTTTGCTTAATTTAATGTGTTTTTACTGATTTTTTTTAAAAACTAAAAACAAATAAATGATACTGAAGGTATATTTGCTCTCCTTTTAATGGTGTTTATGCCTCTCATTCAGATTTGTTTCCTTCCTATAAGTATCTCTGACCAAATATTTGTGTCTGTCTTTGTTTTTCTGTAGTTTTGAACCTCACTCTGATAGATCTTCCAGGCATAACTAAAGTACCAGTGGGAGATCAGCCCCCTGACATTGAATACCAGATCAGAGACATGATCATGCAGTTCATCTGCAGAGAGAATTGTCTCATCCTGGCTGTCACACCCGCTAACATGGATCTGGCTAACTCTGATGCTCTTAAACTGGCCAAAGATGTGGATCCACAGGGTGAGTGGGAAATAGCGGTTAGGGTTCATGTCTGTCCTCAGTTATATCCCCTCTTGGCAAACTCACATCTTCATAGTGTCTTTCCTTCTTGTTTTTCTTCCGGTTTTACTTGATCTTTCTTACAGGCCATCGCACCATCGGTGTGATCACTAAGCTGGATTTGATGGACAAGGGCACAGATGTCAGGGACGTGCTGGAGAACAGGTTACTGCCACTACGCAGAGGTACAGTGCTAATGTAGAAATGTGCTGTCAGCAGAGGCCCAGTGCAGTTTGGTCTAAGACCTGGGCCACCGCCAAGCAAGTCTGCTCCAGGCTATAGTGGCTAAAACAGGGCCAGGTGCAGAGTCTTCATGCTTCCTGTTGCTGCCTTAATGCATTAGACACACAGAAGTCCAGCCATGGAGGAGGGTTAAGACGCTCTGGAAATCCTATTCCTCAGACATTTATGCAGATCGCATACAGACTTACTTCTAGTTGTAGAACATTGGCTTTTTCTTTTTTGTTGTGAAGTGGTCACTTTCAGAAATCATATTTCTCCACCTAAAGTCTAAAGTTCTAGAGAAGTATTTTTTGCCATAACAGAGTTGAGCTCATGCTTTGGCTAGGTCAGCGATTCTCAAGCTTTTTGACTCCTTGTCTACTACAATATTTGAATAACTAAACAATTTTTAAAATCACGAATACAGATTCAATTCAGAATTCATATAATTGAAATAAATTTCACAATTAGGTGAATGTCCTTTAGTCATCTAATTCTTTTTAACCAGTGAATTTACATGATTTTCCAGTCGTTTATGAGTTTCTGGAGAAGGTTATGAGGAATAATAGAAAATTAAGGAAAAAATTAAGGAATAATATCTCTAATGTTTATTTGTTTTAGCATCTTTTAAAGCTTGTTTTGTCTAAATCTCATCAAGAGTCATATTGAGGACAACTGAATTTTGCTGAGGCTCCTTAGTAGACCCAACCCCCTGGTCGAGAAACACTGCGGCTAGTGTAAATGAAATGCAGTAATGATTAAAAATTGACATATACTTGCAAACCATTATGTTTAAAAGAAAAAAATTCACAATATAATAGGATTGAAAAAACTGAAGAAAGTGAAGGGACAAATTCTAGAATTCAAAAGCTTTTTAAAATCATTACATGATGATAAATGTATGATGTTTTAATTACATTGAAATAGTGCTGGGCAACGATTAATCACATCCAAAGTAAAAGTTTTTGTGTACATAATATATGTGTGTCTACTGTGTATATTTATTATGTATATATAAAGACACACACATACAGTATATATTTTGAAAATATTAAATGAATTTACATGTATGTATTTATAGTCATATAATTTATATTATATATAAATGTATTTAATATATAAACATATTTTTCTTAAATATATACAAGCATGTGTGTGTATTTATATATATAATAAATATACACAGTACATGCAGATATATTATGTACACAAAAACTTTTATTTTGGATGTGATTAATCGTTGCCCAGCACTACATTAAAGTAACATTTTTATTAAAGAGTTCACCCAAAAATTAATATTTTGTCATTAATTACTCTTCCTCATGTCGTTCGTAACCTGTAAAACCTTTGTTCATCTTCAGATCACCATTTAAGATATTTTAGATAAAATCCCAGAGCTTTCTGACCCTCCATAGACAGCAATGTAATTGAAATGTTCCCAGGCCCAGAAACGTAGTAAGGACATTGATAAAATAGTCCATGTGACATCAATAGCTCACATCCGTTGTGGTACTCCCATGAATGGTGCTGAAAGGAGAAAAATCGTTGAATAAAATTATTTTTGTTTTCTTTGCAAACAAAAATTATTCTATAGCTTCATAAAATTACACTTGAACCACTGATGTCACATGGACTATTTTAACAATGTCCTTACTACGTTTCTGGGTCTGGGAACATTTCAGTTACATTGCTGTCTATGGAGGGTCAGAAAGCTCTCAGATTTCATTAAAAATTTGTTAATTTGTGTTCAGAAGATGAAGATCTTACGGGATTTTTGTGTTTACTATCCCTTTAAATATTTTTTATTCTGTGCATCCTAGTTAAATGTCATGGCACTGGTAAATTAGCTGGTAATGCCAAACAAATATTTAAAACTATTAAAGCAATTGTATGTAAGTTCTGATCGTACACCCTACTTCTAATAAGGCTTCATTATAAAACAAAGAATGCATCTGAAAGAAAAGAACTTTTCCCCCCTATTATATTTATTTCTGTCTCCCTGTTGTGACTACAGGTTATGTTGGTGTGGTCAACCGTAGTCAGAAGGACATTGAGGGAAAAAAGGACATCAGTGCAGCTCTGGCTGCAGAAAGACGGTTCTTCAAGTCACATCCTGCATATAGACATATGGCAGACTGCATGGGCACTCTGTACTTACAGAGGCTCCTCAATCAGGTGACAAGAGAATGATACTACACAGAATATGTCTGAAATACAGAGTAGCGTATACTTTGAATTGTATTTCTTCACTTTTTTGAACCCCTAAACCCCTCTTCATTTCCCTAGCAACTTACCAACCACATTCGTGACACATTACCAGCATTACGCAGTCGACTGCAGGGTCAGCTTCTGTCACTGGATAAAGAGGCAGAGGAGTACAAGTGTTTGAACCCAGATGACCCCTCGCGAAAGACCAAGGCCTTAATGCAGTGGGTTCACACACACATAAACTCGCTCTAATTCAGAGAGTAAATAAACATGCACAGATAAACACAAACAGACATGGACACATACACGCTAGTCTTTACCTTAATGCAATAAACAAGACCTTTGTTTACAGCCTAAAGAACAAACAGATTGCAGATAAGATCAGAACTAAAAATGCCACACACAAAAACACATAATGTTGCTTTGTTGTCCAGGCTGATACAGCACTTTGGGCTAGATTTTGAGAAGCGGATCGAGGGATCTGGGGATCAGGTGGACACAGTGGAGCTTTCAGGAGGAGCCAAAATCAACCGCATCTTTCATGAGCGTTTTCCTTTTGAGCTGGTTAAGGTGATTTTTTTAAAGATTAATTAATTATTATTAATTACTTGAATGCCATTCAGAGCTCCGAAATCAGAGCAAATGCTGATTTCCTGTTCACATTTTGCTACATCAGATGGAGTTTGATGAGAAAGAATTACGAAGGGAGATCAGTTACGCCATTAAGAACATCCATGGCATCAGGTACGTCACAAATATTTATCAGCACTCAGTTACTTTCTATTTTTATTGTTTTGGCCGTTATAGCAGTCATCTTGAAAAGAAGTAAGTTAATTTATGTTTTTATTTTTTTGGCAGTTATAGCAGTCATTAAATTTCCTTCTATTTCCTGTTATAACACAAAAGAAGATGTTTCTCCCTGAAGCATTTTTTCTATGCCGAATTAATTTTTTTTTTGTTTTTTCTTGTGGTTGGTTAAGGGCCTGTTTGTTCACGATATGTATTTTGTTTGATTTTCTCTCCGCTCTTGCTGTCCAGGACAGGCCTGTTCACACCCGATATGGCCTTTGAAGCCATAGTGAAACACATGTACAGGATGATAGTAAAACATCCTCTTAATTTCCTTTTGTGAGTGAAATGGATGTACCTTTAAACTTTTGCCAATTGGTTAAGCAACATGACTTCTCTACAAAGCACCAAACTCTAGCTTTGTCAGCGATTAAACCTTTTTTACTACATTATATTTATTTTTAGTTGTTAAATATTTGTATTTGGTTTTATCTCTGTTTTTTTTGTTTTGTATATGCTTTTTCTGTTTTTGATATTATATTTTTTTTTTATATGTTATATCCCTGTACATTGTGAAGCTGTAAAAGACTGCTGTTGTGATTCACTGTTAGACATGCTGCTCAGGAGTTTCAGCAACTTTAATTTACATTTGGTGTACACAGCAAGGTATTAGATCCTCTTATAAATCTTTTTTTGTTTGAAAGAACTGTCACATAATCTCCAGAAAAGAGTATAATATCGCTGCTAAAAAAGTCAATAAACATGTTTCATTAAAGTCGATGTTAAAACAGTTTTGCACCTTTAAAAGTTCACCAAAAGATCACCAAGACAAAATAGTTTAAATCTATGCTAAATGGAATTAGCTGAACTTTAGAGTGCTTTTTTGACTCATTTAAGTTGGATTTAAATACATCTTAAACGTAATTTCATGATTTAGTTCTCTTTTAAATATAGTTAAAGTGTACTGCCGCATGCACTTTATGGTTAACTAATTCTCAAAAAACTCTGAAAAATCTTTTAAATATAGTTAAAGTGTACTGCCGCATGCACTTTATGGTTAACTAAAATATACTTTTTTGTATGTAATATTGAATAACACACTGCAGTTCAAATTATAATCAAGTACTTTACATGAGTCCTTTAGAAAAGAAAAAAAAAGCATCACTGATGTGCATAAAACAATCGCACTGACATATTTTAAGATATGTTTCTTTAAGTTAGTATAATTCTTTAGGGTCTTCATGAAATGTCTTTAACATACTTTGGTTAAAATTCCTCAAAGGTCGTGTAAAACAACACCCTTTTTACCTTGTCAAAAACAGCTCTGATCACAGCGACCCTCTCTTCCGTGGAAGAGGAAATAATCATAAGAAATATAAAGTGTGGGACTTACTTCTTCTGGAGGTGCAGCTGGATCATGGACAGTGGTTACTGATCCATCCTTGAGTTTAAACTTTTTAGCAAAACCTGCCTTGATTTGCCCCTCGTTCAGAAAGCAGTCTGGAGTAAAATGATTTGTGCAAACATAAACGCATTTAGGTAGATCAAGGGGCGCATTCCCTTAAAAAACAAAAGTAATCCACTGTGTCTTCGGGGGCTCAGATGTTGGGCGTAAATGACGACTGCTATGTTCATTCTTACATCCAACAACAAAACACCTCAATCGCTTAGGAGCCATCCTCGTCTACACCTGCTCCGGTGTCGAAACAATGGTGGACCAAATAAAAGTGAATTTTGCATCCGATGTCCCCTTTTATCACTTTAGATACTACAGGATTTTAAGTACAATAGTGCACATTCAAAACAATTAAGTGCACTTATTTTTCAAGGCACAAAAGTAATTAAAAAGGGACAAAAAGACAAGAAACTTGAATTAAGAAAGTAATGTGGTAATGTTTTTAGACTTTTTTTTCTAATTTAACTTTTTTTTTTTTTTTGTCCACAGTTAGAGTCCTTTCCAAAACTACGGGAGGAGACGGAGAGGATAGTGACCACACACATTCGGGAACGAGAGAGTCAAGCCAAAGACCAGGTCAGACTGATACCTACACACAACCTTTCTAATTAATCTCTCTTTTTAGGGAGGGTTTAGTTGTTGTTGTATTTTTTTAGGGAGGGTTTAGTTGTGGTTGAACTATTTCATTGGTTTTACTCTCACTAGAGATTCAGCTCTCTTACATCAACACAAACCATGAAGATTTTATTGGGTTTGCAAAGTAAGTCTTTAAAAATATATAACAATAAAAAATTTAAAAAACACACGTTTAAGAACATGGCATATAAAGATTTACCTATGTTTTACAATTTTCATTTTTCGTTTAGCGGTAAACAGATCAAACAAGTAAGAAGCCTTCAGCTGGGAACCAGGTGAGTCACAGTGTTTTATGAGCTGATATGAACCTGTTATAAATCAGAAAGCATCAGTTAGCAGGGTTTGGACAATCCTTTTCTGGAAGGAAGTCTCTTTTCTGCTCAGGCTCTGTTGCTCTTTTGGTCATCTGTCTCACATCAGATAATATGTGGCTTATGTGTATGTCTAACATTTTTTTCATATTAAATCTTATTTCAAGTGCTGTAAATTAATGGTCTTTTTTTTCTGTTTATTTATGGTGTCTTTTTTTTTTCTTTCTCTTTGTTTTGTGTTTTTATGTTTAAATTTTGTTTTTTTTCAATGTTTATGTTTGGATTTTCTCTTATGTATTTTTTGAAGTTTTGAGACTAGTAGAACTGGTAGATTTTTGTTTTTTTTGTTTGTTTTTCTTTATCTTCTTTTTATTGATTTGTTTTTGAATTGTTTTCAAGAAGAGTTCTTGAAAGGAGAAGAATTTATTGAAGGTGGTTATGTAGCATGCCCCTCTCTTCAGATCCACTCCATCTCACTCAATGGCCCTTTCATAATAATGTTTGTTGAGCAAAAAATCAGTATATTAGATTGATTTCTGAAGTATCACGTGACACTGAAGACTGGCGTAATGATGCTGAAAATTCAGCTTTGCTATCACAGGAATAAATTACATTTGAATATATATAGAAAACAGTTATTAAGAAAAGGTTTTATTATTATTACTGCTATTGTTTTTCCTGAATTTTAAAAACAGTAGTGGATGTCAAAAAAAGTATATTAATATTTGTATTTATTATTGTTAGTTTTAAAATTTTTGTTGTATTTTAAAAACAGTATTTGTTGTTATGATGGAATTTTTTTGAAGTTTAAAATACGCTGTTTGAGGGGTGTTTGTGAATATGATTGGCTTTTTATTTGTTTACTTGAGTTAGATTGATGTGATATTAATGGGTTTTAGGTTATATATTTTGGTTTTTTATGTGTGATTTCCCCTATGTTTTTAAAGATTCAGGGCGTGAAAATGATTTTTTTTGTGGTAATAGAGTTGGACTAGTATTGAACCTGGATGTTTTCTGTTATGTGTTAATGTCTTTTTATGTTTGTATTTTTTTATATATAGTATGATTTTTTTTGTGGTATCCCCCTTTCACAACTCTATAAATGGTAATATTTATTTCATCAAAAAAGAGGGACTCATACTAAAATGTATGTATGCACTTTATTAGTGACCTGAATAAGCAACTGGAATTCATGTTAAAATATACAGTTTACACAAAGACCATAAAAAAACACTACTAAAATGTTGGATTTAGAAAAACCTTGCTAATTCAAAAAAAAATATTTGTACACTTGATTCTTAATACTGTGCATGTTACCTGAATGATCCACAGCTGTGTTTTTTTTGTTTAGTGATAGTTGTTCACGAGTTCCAAAGTTGTTCTGAACAAATAAACTGCTGCTGTGCCAGGAGAGAAACTCCTTCATGTCCCACAAATTCTTTGGTTTTCCAGCATTTTTGTGTATTTTCAACAATGACTGTATGGTTTTGAGATGCATCTTTTCACACTGAGGACAACTGAGGGACTCATATGCAACTATTACAGAAGGTTCAAACGCTCACTGATGCTCCAGAAGGAAATAGTTTTTGCATTTGTATCCAGGGTGTGAGAATGCCTTTTGAACTCAGAACAGTGAAATCATTTTGCCTAAATATCCTTTTTATTTAGTACCCCCTTCAGATGCTACAGAGGACAGTTATCAAGTTTTCTGGAAGACAAAAGAAATTAAATTTTTATGATCTTCCTTCAAAAACACTCCCTGAATGTTGAATTCAAAAAGTTTTCCCCCCCTGTTCTTAATGCATGGTTTTTCCTTCTGGAGCACAGTATTAAAAATCATTTTGGTAAAATAATTAACATTTTGCAGATTCTGAAAGGGGTGTGTGATGTTTGCTGTGTATGTTTTTTATTTACTTTTTTTATTTTTATTTTTTTTAGAAAATTATTTTGTATTCTTTGTGTTGGTGATATAGTAACATTTCACAAAGTTAAAGATATAAATGTGGAGTGGCAGCATGCCAGGAGAGATGCCCATGCTCACTGGTGCCACCTTAATGCTGTTATTCTCTCCTCTCTGCTGATGTTTTAGGGTTGTTTTTTGTGGTGCTTCCAGTCAAATTTGGACTAGTTTTTCTTTTGTAGTTTTCTACTGTCTACCAGTGTCACATAGTCTCATTTGTGTTTGTGGCTATGTATGTATTGTATGTCAGAAAGCCTGTATGCCTCTGAACACAGCAATCAAATTTTTCATCTTTACATATTTTTTTTGTTTGTGTCTTTTGTTGTGATGATGTCTTTTTGATCAAAGACATTCTGAGACTCGTAATTTTCTTCTTTCATTTTTATTTTTCTGCTAATAGATTCCTCGAACGTTGTCTAAGGTGTTCTGTTTTTCATGAATTTAGATTTTTATAAAGACTCCTTAATCAGTGTATATACACAACAGTCCAAAACATGACTCATTTGACCTTTGAAATCTTATTTTTAATTCTTATTTTGAAAGCGGTGTTTTTTAAATCGCTTGTCTTTTTTATACTAAAACCACATTCTAAAACCTTATTCTACTAATTACCTGCTTTTTATCCTCCTATTCATCATTTTAATGTCTCTGAATCTCTGTACTGTAATTCTGTTCTTATAATGTACTGTCTGTGAATGAACCTACTTACAGTTTGCAGTACACGAGTAAACAGAGTCGTGTGTATGTGGGCGCTAATGTTAAAAACAGGTTGGAATCTCAAACTTCTCTTTGATCTCAGTCCATTTGGCCTTTGTGTGTGTATATGTATGCATGTGTGTTGCAATTACTGATTTTGAAAAAAAGTGGTGCGTGCTGCAAACTTGAGGTTGGTACAGTCACAGAATGTGTTTTATTGTTTTTTGGAAGTTCAATTAGAACAATAGGTGAAGAAAAATGTATTTAAGAAGTTTTATTGTATTTTTTCAGAATATTGTATTCACTGACCATATGTATGGTGGAGAAATGCAATATAGTTGTCTTCGGTTGCTTGTACTGTATCTTTTTTTTCTTTTTACATTTTCAAGGTGAAATCAGTATATTCTGCAATTTTGAGAAGAATAGTTAATACTAACTAACAAAAAACAGCAACTCATGTTGTTAAACTGAATGAATGATGCACAGGATAAAACTCTGTTTTTAAAGTCATGATCAGCTTAAATCAGACAGAAAATGACTCATATTTCCTACGGGATGTTTTGGACCTTTCCCCCTCCTCTCTTTGTCATCCCGACCTTCTGTTTCCTTGTCTTTCTTCACCCCCACCCTTTCATCCCTCCATTTATCCAATGTCCACTAGCTTTTATTGTTAGCTTTAGTTCTATCTATCTATCTATCTATCTATCTATCTATCTATCTATCTATCTATCGTGCTAATATAAATGGCAAGTGAATTTTAGTACTTGGTTACAGATTTGACTGCTTCTTTAATTTCACCTTCATTTTTTAATTTCTTAGAGGACCAGAGAATCTTATCCTCTGCCTATGTTTTTGAACCCAGACCTTTCACCTCTAACTTTTTCCCCTCAGGTGATTCGCAAGGGCTGGTTAACCATCAACAACATCAGTCTGATCAAAGGAGGGGCCAAGGAGTACTGGTTCATGCTCACCGCAGAGAGTCTGTCCTGGTTTAAAGATGACGAAGTGAGTAACTGAATTAGAAAATCAAATTCATTCATTTAATGATGATCATGGGAGAATACATTTTTCAGTGGTCTGCTTAAAGTTCACTGTCAGGTTGTGGTGGAATTCATTGGCCGGTCTCTGTGTCAGTTACACTGTGTAGCCTGTCAGGTGGGCTGCCATCTGTCTGCCTGTCTGTGCCTGCTGTACAGGTGCAGGAAGTTCTGCACAGCAAGTGTAGACAGGCAGACAGACAACGCTCTCAGTCAATGGCAGCACAGCCTGCTTCTCCTGACCCGGAAGCCGGAAGCAAAGGGGCAAGAGAGAGGACAAAAATAATGTGTTACTAATATACAAACACGCATGCCCTCTAAATGTGTTTCTATTCACATCATTGCATTTAGCATACATTTTCATGCATCTCTTATTCCATTTAACAATTTTGTTAAGATAAACCAATAATTGTCTGCTGAGATTTTAAATGCTGAGATTTTAAAATGACACAGAAAATGCATAGTACTCTTAATGAAGACAGTAATGTAAATGCAGTAGCTCATTGGTAGATTATAAAACTCTTCTTATTACCCTTATATTTCACTCTTTCATTTCTTGTTTTGTTGAATCCCTCTTTTCCTCCTTTGCTTCTTATTTTACTTGCTCTTTTTTCCTGGTATACCCCCACCGTCTCTCTCTGTCCATTGGGAGTTAAGGCATTTGGTCTGGATCACCCTGACATAGCTGGAAGCCCCCCAAGTCAAACTAACACACACACACACACACACACACACACACACACACACACACACACACACACACACACACTCAGACACAAATGGATATTGATATACACAGAATCTTAAACACACACAGATGCAGACACACTTATGCTTACCAGTCGTCCTGACTGCCAAATGTATGTGACTATATAAGCAAACACTAATTTTAATGAATTCTGAAACTCAAAACCCGCTCAGCACTTTAAACGGAGGAATTTGTATAAACACTGGTATATTTTTCTGAAACTCACACACCTTCAGGCTCAAAATATTCAAATGCAAACGCATATTTTATCTGATTTGTATTATAAACTTTTAGGTTGATTCGTTTTTATTTTATTGGTTTCTTTTTTATATAGTTTTGAATTTTATTTTGTGTGTTTTTTTTATTATTGGATTTCAGAAGTTGGCTGGTTTTACGGTTCCTCATGTTCTGCTGAATCCATTATTTCTTTTAAATATGAGCATGTGCATGATTTTTCGAAGACTTTTCAATTCAAGAATTACATTTAAATTTGAAATTCAACTAAAAATATGAATATTTGACACTCTATTCAATACATCCATCTCTTCTCCTGTCTATCTTCTTTACTTTCTCTTCATTTTATTCTGTCTCTGTGGTTGGCAGTCTCACTGGGGCCATACACATTCCTGGGCGGAAAATTGTAAGACTTTGTCCAAACACCATCCAGCCTCCTAGAGCCTGCCGAAAGAGAGAGAGGAGAGAGGAGAGAGGAAGAGATACAGCCCCTCACCCCTTTGCAGCAGATCACATTGCAATTCTCACACATTCTGTATGAACACACACACATTCTTGCATTAAGCGGATCACTTCTTTACCCTTAAAGATGTTCAGATGTTCCCTTGCTTTCTCTAAATCTGTCCCAGTTCTGATGGTGTTCATAGGCCAATACTGCTGGTTTGGGTTAATCAGCGCCCAACACTAAACAGACACGAATTCATTCATGTATTCTTTCTTTTTTTTATTTGTGAGCAGACATGTTTTTGTAGTATTTGACTTGTTTACCACTCCACTTCTGTTAGAATTCGGCTTAATCACTGTCTTTTCACCTCTCGTCTATGTCATGCAAGGTTGCATGCATACATGCGACGATTATGCTGAGATCTGGAAAATCACTTATCAAAACCTACGAAGGGCCTTCTGCACATCTCGAGACAGTTCAACGGAAAACTAGCCAGACACTTGAAGCTTTTATATAAACCATATGTGTGCACAGCTCAGTCTGAGTATATACGTGTTTACACATACACAGCATTAATGATTACTAGAACAGTTTCCTTGCATTTTATATTGTTCCAATTTTAGGTAGAATTAATGTGGCTGATGTGACATATATGCTGCCTATTCGGTGGACGATCCACTAAATTCAAGCTGTCAATCATCAAGGAACCCCTTCTGTGTCATTACCGCCAACTTTGAGTCCACAGAGACATGCAGTACCAACACTGGTGTAGATAACAAACCAAACATAGTAGAGTCTGATTTTTCACCTGCAGTCGCTGAGTTTGTGTGTTTTTGCTGGAGTTTGAGAGTTTGCGTCGGTTCTCCAGCTATGTGAGTCCATGCACAGTCTAACCAATGTGCAGACTACTGTACACCAGTATGATCCTGAACAGGTAGTCTGAACACTGGGATGACGGAGCAGGAGATAGTTCCAGCTCTCTATCTCTCTCTTTCTCTCTCTCTCTCTCTCTCTTTTCACCTCTTTTTCTTTATCTACTTCAGTCACTCAGTCCAACCCTGCTGGCCTCGACCTTCACAGGAGGCGGTAGAAGATGCAAAATAAACAGGACAGAAATAGACTCCATTGCTTCTATCTCATTCTCAGTTGGGATGATGCCGATGTTGAGGACGGAGAGAGGCACTCTGGGTGTCCGTTTACCCGTTCTCGACTTTCTTAGTTCCATCTCGTCACCGGCTGCTTTTTTCCCGCGTTGGTTTGCAGTATCCAGCCTTGACGTGGCACATTTGCTCCCACAGCCGCCTATCTGGCAGGATGTTCATGGAAGGCATAGCAAAAAAGAGGGAATGAGGAGTCAGAGAAGGAAGGAGAGATAGAGAGAGAGAGAAGAGAGGGAGGGACCCCACTGGCCATATAAGGGTTGATGGGACCCTTGGGGAATAAACTTTTGGAGTGGTCCGTTGTTTCTCAATTCCTCTCTTTCTTTCAGTCTTTAGGTCTGACTCGCTCCTGTCCTTCTCCCTCCGTTCTCTCTCTGTACTCCCAGCCATCCTCCGGACTTCCCTGCCCCATCTCTCTGTCTCTTTCTCACTCGCTCTCTCTCACTCTCTAAATAGGTAGGTGATGTTTTTTTCTTTATTCTTGACTGTAGTTTGTAACTTTTTTCTAACTTTTTTTCAATCTCTAAAAACTCAGGAAGTGGGCCCCTCTGGAATGAAATAAAGAGAGAAAGTTTTTGAGGGGAGCAAAAAAGGAGGGGTGGACAAGGAGTCAAGGAGGACAACGAGAGATAGTGTAGTAGTAGTTTAAAGGAATAGTTTCCCAAAAAGTAAAAATTCTGTCATTGTTTGCTTACCCTCGTTCTTACAAACCCATATTTTTTTGTGTGTGTGTGTTTTTTTTTTTTAATTTGTTGCACAATTCATTGATAATTCATAGTGATCAGGGCCTTTCGAGCACCACAAAGGAAAATAAAATGCTCCAAACAGCTGTGCTCCATAAAAAAGTGTGGAATATTCAGAGTCTTATAAAAACAGTTCATAGATTTTTGTGAGAAGACGTATACTGTAAAAAAAATAAATAAATAGAAATGATGTAAAATATATTAAATTTTAAAATAACTGTTTTCTATTTTAATAGATTTTAAAAAGTAATTTATTCCTGTGATGCAAAGAAAAATTTTCAGCATCATTACTCCAACCTTCAGTATCACATGACCAGAGATCATTCTGATATGCTGTTTTAATGCTCAACTAACAGTTCTGATCATACTTATGTAGAAAACAGCATTTATTTGAAATATAAATCTTTTTTAACATAATAAACGTCTTTCGCTTTTGATCAGTTGTATTATTGCTAAATAAAAGTAAACATTTCTTAAAATAGTAATCAATAATCAGTCTTACTATATGGTTTCAGAAGACTTAAAATGTATTGCATGAAATGTATAAACCACTTTATTGAGTGTTTTTTTCTTTTTGGTGCTTGTTAACTCTTAGATGATGTTAGTTTTGGTTGTACTGTATATTAAATTCAGAAAACAATCAGGTTTTTAAACATTGTTAGATGGTCTAGTTGATTTGCAGAAAATACTCCCTTTCAAGAAAATTCCTTTGCAGGGGCTCTGTCAGACTCAATCACTGATAGCAGCATCATTAGGCTCTTTTCCCCATTCTGTTTTTCATTTTTCCTCTTTTTAGAGTGTTCCCCTCACAGTTTCATCCCTTGTTCTTCTCTTTTTCTCCCACATCTCCGTTCCGTTATTTGCAATGTAATCCAAGCCGTTTCCTGAGACCCCAGCCCCTCCTGTACAGACAGAGGGAGGAGAGAGGTGGAGAGGGGGAGCTCTTTTTCTTTCTTTCTTTTTTTCCAGATGAAATGTTGTGTTTTAGAGCCTTGGTCCGAATAATGACTTCCACATGTGGGCCTTCACTCTCTATCTCTCAATTCCTCATTCTTTTTCCTTCTTTATTTCTCAATCCTTTACTCAAAGAGTGAAAACTTGTGGCTTCTCTCATGTGCATGTTTTTTGTTTTGTCCTGGGCTTGAAGCCATCCTTAGGATGATCACATGGATCTACAGTAGATTCTTTTTTTTATTTGTTTCATGCTCTTGGCTTTCTTCCTCATAGTCATCTTCCCTAGTTCACACCATTTTCGAATCTGGTTAAAGAGATAGTTCAGCCAAAAATGAAAATGAATGTCATTATTTAGTCACGCTGATGTTGTTCAAAGCCTGTATGATTTTCTTTCTTCTGTGGAACACAAAGGAGGAATGTGCTTGTCACTCTTTTCCATGAAAAACACTTAAAGTTTCATAATAGTGGTCCATACAACTTGTGTGCTATATTCTAGGTCTTCTAGAGCTACAGTGAAATCTAAACATCCAACCTTGTTCTCCTTTCCTCTTAAAAATAAAGGTTCTAAAAAGGTTTTTTACATTAAGGCAAAAATAAAAATAAATAAATAAATAATAATAATAATTAAATAAATAAATAAATAATTGTTCCATGGCAGTGTTCATTTCGTTGCCGAATAATTTTCGTATAAATAAATAAATAAATCTATTGACATTTTAGTCAATGAATAAAAACGAGACGAAATGTTAGGGAGGGATGATTTGGGAAGAGAGTCATTCAGAACGAAATCTGTGTGGTTTGTAGGTTAGACGCGTAACTTACATATGAACTGGAGGGATATAAGTTAACATACACTTGCTGCATGTCGTATAAAACGTTCAAAAATGTCAATATGTGGGAGTAAGAGAAGAACAGACATATGGATAAATGATCTGATAAAGCAAGAGAGAACTCATTTCAGACCGGTTTTCAGAGCGCAGACACTGAAGCACGCACACAGACACACACACACACACACACACACACACAGAGCGTGTCTTACAGCACGTGAGTACACTTTCGCATCATATGAACAGAGAATTATACACAAAATGATGTTGAATTGTCCATTCTGACGAGTATTCACGTAAACACATATATCTTAAGTGAATGTAAGCAGTAGGGAGAACGTGTATCAGTACATTGCATCCATTGCAGCTGTGCATTCATTTTAAAGGGACAGCAGCCTAATTTAGCTGCAATTGTCCGAGTCATTGATGTTAATCAAGCATCAAAAGAAAAACAGAAAATCACTCACTGCTCTTCACTGAAAAACTTAAGTAGACCTAAAAATGTATCTAAATTTCTTTATAGAAATAAATATGTCTGCTTGAAAGAATGAAGAATATGGTAAAGTTGCTATAAAGAATGCATAATTAGCCTATATAACCATTGGTATTTCATTAAAAAGAAGATCATGATCTTGTTCTTTATGAGAAGTGGTTTGATTTAATTTTAACATAAAGTCATGTTGTGCATCACCGCAGTTAAATCTGTGTCTATCATGATAAAACCTTAAAATCAAACCAATATAATGAGTTTGGACATTTTAGAGAAATGCTTAATAAATGCATTGTAAACCCATTAGATTTTAGCCAACTAAATTTACTGTAGATTTAGTCGACTAAAACTAGACTAAAACTAAAAACAATTCAGATGACTAAAATGTGACTAAGACTAAAACTAAATCAAAATTTGCTGTCAAAATTAACACTGTTCCATGGATGTTAAAGGTTCTTCATGGAACCATCAAAGCCACCAATGTGAAGAACATGTCATGTTTTTTTAAGACCATCTGCATGTTCATGAGTTTACAAGAGATGTCTGATTGTTCTGATAGTTGTTTTGAATTAGATCTTTTCAATTAATTGGTTAATCTGGTTCACAAAAGTTATCTGAATGATTTGTTCATGAATTGCTCTGATCCAGTTCAGTGATTCATTGGTTAACAGATCACTAGATGGGCAGATTATCCATAAATAATGACTTTGTGACAGTTTTGAAGATGGAAATCTCCAGTCCCCTTCATTGTAATTAAATGAAAAAGAGCAATCAGTACATTTTTAATAATTTCTTCTTTTGTGTCCCACAAAAGACAATGTCACATAGGTTAAGACCAACATAAGGGTAAATTATGACAAAACTGATTTGGGACACCAGTTTTAAAAACTCCTAATACAGTTTGTTAATACTGTACTAAATCTTATTATGATCTTTATTGGCCCTTTCTTTAAAACTTTGCCATGTTTGAATGCGAAAATGAGCCTAGGCATGCTGTCTAGGTAGGTAGCTCAGTAAGACTTAAGGTGTCCATTGTCTCATTTTCTAGGAAAAAGAGAAGAAATACATGCTTCCTCTGGACAACCTGAAGGTGCGAGACATTGAAAAGGGCTTCATGTCCAGCAAGCATGTCTTTGCCATCTTTAACACAGAGCAGAGGTCAGTTATAGCACCTACATACACTTCAAAAGAAAACATGTATTTTCAGATAATGTTTTTTCAACTTTAAAATGATGTAAAGATCAAACACTCAGAGTGCATGCCATATGAAGTAGACTTATATTATAGACACAGCTAAAGAAGAAATCAACCCCACTGAGTGACCGGTGTGTGTGTGTGCATGTGTGTGAGATTGTGCAGTCAACCATTAGCAGACAAGCAATAAACAATCCAGTAAACGGTCTGCACATATTACAACCAAATTTCATGGCTTTATTGTCCCACTGGGCATTAAAAGGTTGGACAAATGGTAAATAACCAAACATCACTATTAAAGGGTTAGTTCACCCAAAAATGAAAATTATCCCATGCTGTACTCACCCTCAAGGCATCCTAGGTGTATATGACTTTCTTCTTTCAGCCGAATTCATTCGGAGTTATATGGCTCTTCCAAGCTTTATAATAGCAGTGGGTGGGAGTTTCTGTTCTACAGTCCAAAAGAAGTGCAATGAAGCGCATCTATCCATAAGAAAACGTGCCTCACACGGCTCCAGGGGGTGAATAAAGGCCACCTGTAGTGATTTAAGGTTTTTTGTAAGAAAAATATCCATATTTAAAATGCTATAAACACTTTTCTCTCACTTCCACTAACTGTCGTACACTGAAGCCGTTCTGGGTGGATGACGTAGGACTTGTGCATAGCACATGCGCCGGTGTTTAGTGATGAGTGTCGAAGCGCAGAGGAGAGAACAAAACAAAACACCAGACGAAGATTTAAGAAAAATGAAGAAAAAGAAAAATGTTGTAGGATTTAGATATAAGCCCAGAGGAGACTGGTTTTCCTTTGCTAAACTAAGGAAACTTTGCTTCCTTTGCTCCTGTAAACAAACTCACAAGACTAGCATATCTCAGAGGTGCACGCACTACGCATAAGTTGTATGTCATCAGCCCGGAATGGCTTGCACGTATGACAGTTAGCGAAAAAGAGAGAAAAGTGTTTATAAGTGTGTATACGCCCCTCGGTCTGGGATTCTGGCCAATTTTCACATCATAGTTCAGATGCAGGCTGGGCCTCGGGCCTGTTTTAGGCTTCTCCTAATTTTTATATTTTAGACATCCATCAATTAGTGCTGAAAAATAATTGACATGCTTGTGGAAACAACATGAGGCCGTACTACTGCGACTGTCAAGAGCGGCTCGACGGTGTTTAGTGTCCCGCAGCAGCAGCAGCAGCATGCGTGCCGTCAATTCAGGTGAAGAGTTCTGCATTCAAATGCATGCAATAGGCTAAAGCTTGCTGCAAAGCCCTAGCAAAAGTAACGTGTCAGGGGGAAATAGTAAGGAGATATTTGAATTATTTACTAATAAACTAGTGTTTTCTGAGTCTGTGTCGCAAAGATGAAGATGACGATCCTTACTCGCCATCTCCTCATTAGATGCGCCTTGAGAGAGAAGTGCATCTTTATGGATTATGATTATAATGAAAGAGTTTTTGTTTTCGATTTGTTTTATTCCGTTAAGTGGTCATTTAAAGCATTCTATAGATAGATTTATCATGTCTGTGAGGCATGTATTCACTGATTTTCGATTCATTTTTGTGAAGTGCTTTTGTTCAAGACGAGATGGCAGAAAGCGCATCATGTTTGTTTTCTTTATTTTATTAAAGCACAATGTTTTGTTGATATTGTGAGTGCACACAAATACAAGTAGACCCTTTACTAGGGTTATGAGACTGTCACTCCATTCCTCTCACTAACACATTTTTTGAGCAGCTGATGTGTGATCTCTCCTTAAGTAGCCTACTCGTGGCCAGTAATGCTAAATTTAAGTAGTTTTGCTTTTCTGTAGTTTTTCAGTGGCTCTCAGTCATGCTGACGACAGCATTACCTGAGCATTTATTGCATGGAGCAAAAATGTAAGTGTCTAAAGCATCGCACAGTTCCATTGAATGATAAATGTGTTTTGACATTGTTGTTGAACCGAATGTATGGAGGAAACCAATGAATAACCACACCATAAACAACGACCTTGAAATAAGAGCACAAGGTTTATCTAATAATCAGATGCATGAAAGAGCATGAATGAGCACATGATCTCGTGCTCGTTGCTTTAACAAGCAGACATTGGCCGCGTTTTCTTTCAGAATCATCATTCGCCGATAAAGAGGAAAAGTTAAATACTATAGCATTTTATTTTATGAAATGATATAAAGAAGTTTTCGCACTGAAAGAGAAGTGATCTCGTGCTCAAAGAACTTAAGACGTGCCAGATATCTGCTGCTAAGCTGAATAAAAAGCAGAATGAACTGAAACGTTAAGACAATAAACACAATAAATGAATAAAATTTTTGAATGATGCAGTGCTAATTGACATATCATTTATTACAGTATAGAAACTATAAAGTATATTTTCTACCTAATTCTGCACAGAAAATTGAAATAATTGTTTGTAGTATATAAAACAATCATAAAATTGCCATTAGGAAAAAAATATAGACTACAAATGATTGATTATTGTCCAGCAGTGTATTTGATTTTTTTTTATAGCAAATTCAAAGTAAGAGATAAGAAAATAATTCCTTGTAAAATAATAATAATAATACATACATAGGCCTACATAAAATTATTGCATTTGACATTTCTGTCACTTCTGAAATTATGGCTACACCCCTGGGGTGACCAAATGTTAGCCTATACATTAAAGCTCTTTTTAAAAATCTTGGCCTACATAAATTTCTACATATGCTATGTCGTGCCATAGTATCATTAAACTAGCATCTAACAATTGACAAAAGTGTTTGTTTGTTTGTTTGTTTTTCTCTAACATATGGTTCTCTAACCATAAAGGCTGCTGTGTAATTTGCCACTAAGCATTTAAAGAATTTAGGGGAAGCATTTAAATAATCCTGTGAATGCACTTAAAGAATGCAAAATCGAATCTTTAATTGAATCGGATTGAATTTAATTGTGAATCGAATTGTTCTTGAATCTAATCGAAAACCTATGAATCGTGAATTGAATTGATTTGGTGTCTACCCAGAGATTCACAGCCCTATGTATTAGTCTTACCTTTATGAGCAAAAATGATGGCGTAGGCTATTTTAAGTTGTTTCCACTGAAAAAAAAGGTAAGTGATTGCGCTGGCGCCTCCATGTCCTGCAAAGCGCGCTTTAGCTTCCACTCGCCGCACAAACTTGGATATAGTGCACATTTATTATAGAGCATGTTAAACATTTAAACATTGTTATATGCTTGAATTGGTTTAGTATATCTTGATTTCGTGATGATTTGAGAAGGCTAAGTTGATCAAAAATAGGCTATGATCAGCTCACTGTCTGCCGCTGGCTGCTTGGCCGTTACTTCAAAAAACAAAAACTTATATTTAACGAACAAAAAATGCTCCAAATGTTTTTCTAAATGAACTTAATTTAAAAAAGAAACTAAATGAAATATAAAATTTGTCCATAACATACAAAACCAAACTATTTTAATAGCTGAAACAGTAGAATAAGCCGTTTTGGGAGAAGGGTAATTCTTATAAGTAGTCGGACACGGGTCGGGCTAGGGCGTAAATTTGAGGCCCGTGCAGGGCTCTACTTGAGGGTGAGTAAATCATGGGCCAATTTTAATTTTTGGGTGAACTAACTATTTAATATTGTTCAAAGGATTGGTAATTTTGGGAAAAAAAGTCATTGTCTAGTGCAGGGGTGCACACACTTTTTTTGTGTGGGATCTGCTTTTCAAATGAGAAACTTACCGATACGACTGGGTATTGTTCAAAATCTTTCGATCCGGTGCCTATTTCGATACCTCAGTTTCGATACCGGCTCCTAACGATACTTTTTTCGATACCAATTTTATGAAATCCATTTTAACAAGATTACAGAACACATTACCTCAGAAAAACCTTGGTTTTATTTTTTCAGTTTGACTCATGCTCCTTAGCCAGTGCACAAATGAAAAAAAAAAAAATGTTTTATAAAGACCTCATGCTCACCAAAGCTGAATTTATTTTAATAAAAAATACAGTAAAACTTGTAATATTGTGAAATAGTATTACAATTTAAAATCGTATTTGAATATATTTAAAATTTTTATTTATTCCTGTTATGTCAAAGCTGAATTTTCAAAATCATTACTTCAATGTCACATGACCCTTCAGAAATATGAAAACAGTTTGCTGCTTAATATTTTGGAAACTATGATACATTGTTTTCATGATTCTTTGATGAATAAAAAATTCTAAACAACAGCATTTATTTAAAAACGAAATATTTTGTAAAATTACACGTTTTAATGTCACCTTTGATAACTTTAATGCATCCTTACTGAAGAAAAATTCTGACTAACCAACACATTTTTGAACTGCAGTGTACATTCAGTAGTTATTATTTATTGCAATATAAACACTGTCAGAGTGATCAACAAGGTATCTCTTCATTTACCAGTCGAAGACGGAGCCACTTTCTGCTCTTATGTTTACTCCGTGCACTGTCAAGGTCTTCATCATATTTGTTGTGGTACTGGTCTTTGCAGCAATTATTTTACCGCAAATACTGCATTGTGCGCTGTTGAAATGGAGAAATGGACCCACACTTTTGATCGACTTTTCCACATCTTTAAGGTATTATGTGTGTGTGCTCGCGTCTCATATAAGTATGCGCGTGGAGAGTTTGCGCGTGCGCGCACCTCATATGAGTATGTGCCTGTTTTTATACAGTCTATGGCAGGGGTAGGCAAGTTCGGTCCTAGAGAGCTACAGTCCTGCAGAGTTCAGCTTCAACCCTAATCAAACACACCTGAACAAGCTCATCAATGTCTTCAGAATTACTAAGGCTACAGGCAGGTGAGGGTTTTTTTTAGGGTTGGAACTGAACTCTGCAGGACTGCGGCTCTCCAGGACCGAACTTGCTTACCCCTGGTCTATGGTATGTGCGCGGAGAGTTCCACGCGTCTCGTGTGTGTAGAGTTTGTGTGTGTGTGAGTGACTTTATGTGTGTTGTTGTGAATTTCATATGTACTTGTTTGAGCACTGATGTTGACGAGTTAACTCCTTAGGTATCGAAATCTGGAACCGAACAACATGTCATTTTTCGATACTCGATAGTATCGAGGCAATTTGGTCGGTACCTAAAATTATCGAACTCGGTACCCAGCCCTACTTACCAAGATCTACCAAGTGATAAATACATACATACATAAATAAAGCTTTTGGGAATGTATCTTTATTTTGCATTAATTTAACTTTTTTTTTATTTTAATTTTTTTTTTAAATAAAACATACCAAACAAGACCACAGGAAAATACCAAATGACTGCATATAAGCTACTATGGATCCATAAACACAGTTTGTTTGCGCATCAATAATAACGGACACACACACGCCTAATGAACAACTGTATGTCACTATAATCATATATACCTTGATTATAAAATCCATCACCCATCAAAACTTTACTAACATGACCCTGGCTTGATTTATTCAGCCAGGAGCTGTAGTTTGTGTATCATATGCTCAAACAGCTGTTTTGAGCCACCGTTCAGTCTTTATTTCACAGCGCGATGAGAAACCTGAGCTGCTCCGAAACACAGAATATCACAGAATACGAAGAGAGGTGGTGCTGTTATTTATGTTTTTTTAAATTATTTATCATATTAATCATAAAATTTGTAAATTAATAATATTTTAGTTTTAAGTTATCTCGTGCCCATTAGTTGAGAACCTCTGACCTAAAGCATATTTAAATGATGTGCCCCCCTGGTCTAGTGGATGATGAAATGAGTGAAAAATCCAATAGACTAGGAGAAACTACATCCCAATATCATGGAAATAGGAAATGTAGAAAAGTTATTATTTTAGAATTATTCTATTAGAGGTATTTTAGAGTAAAATTTGATATTTACTCTCTCTCACGCTCTCTCTCTCACACACATTCCATTCTACAACATCTGGACTATTAATCAGTTAGATTTTTCTTCTCCTCTTTTAATATGTTTCTATGTGCCATAACCAGAGTTTTTTCCTCAGTGTATTTTTATTTTCTGGTGCAATTTGTTCTCTAAGATCCTGGCTACTTCTAATGCAGGATTTTTCAGAGTTTCAGGTCTGTCACCCCGTGTCTTAACCACACTTGATAAATGTTTAATAAAAAGTCTTGATGTCTTGATAAAAAGAGTTGATCCTCTATTCAGCTGCAATGAGTGATAGGACATTTTGTTGGTCCTAAATCTTGCACCATACAACTGTATCATAATAGTCAAATGTGTAATTTTTTCTATAGTGTCACAGGTGGAAGGAACACACGGCAAGGAGAGCTCAAAATAAATGCCCCGGAGGGTGGATTAATTTATAGAAGTCGTGCCCAAGGTGAGGTAAACGGTGCTGAGGTGAGTAGGTGCTCTTTGTTGTCGTGTCCAGTGTTTGGTGGTTCCGAGTAGTGCTCGTGGCGGGGCTGATCGGCTATCCACTTGTCTCTGAAAGGAGAGGAGAAGGCACGTTAGTCTCTAGCATGAGGGAGTCTCACCTCCTGATGCCATGCCTTGAGCGGCTTATGTGGCCGTCGGCAAATGAGCCGGAGCTGGGGCCGATCAGCCCGTGACGAGCGCGTGCAGGTGTTCCTCGTGTGTTTCCAGGGCTGTGCTGATAGCCGGTCGGGATGCTCCTCACACCCCATAGCGTTGTCCTGGTCCTGGAGGAAAGATACGATAACAGTAAGGGGATATCGGGGGTGGGTGGGGAGTGATCCCTGACAGACCTGAGAAAGCTGACCAGATCCATGAATGTCCGTCCGCGTTGGCGTTAACAGCTCCAGCCCGGTGGCAGGCGATGAAATGGAAGTCCTGGAGCGCGAGGAACCAGCGCGTTACCCTGGCGTTGGTGTCCTTCGCTCTTGCCATACAAAGTAGGGGCGCATGATATGTGAGGAGGGTGAACTTTCAGCCTAGCAGGTAGTATCGCATGCTCCAGGACTGCCCACTTCACGGCCAGCACTTCTTTCTCCACCGCAGCATAATTCTCGGCCATGGTCAGCTTCCTGCTAATGAACAATACGGGATGTTCCTCACCCTCCTGGATTTGGGACAACACGGCTCCCAATCCCGTATCCGAGGCGTCCGTTTGTAGCAGGAAGGGGCAGCTGAAATCTGGGGCACGTAAGACCGGCTCTGTGGTGAGTGCCTGCTTGATCCTCCAGAACGCCTCTTCTGCCCCAGGGCTCCAAACTACGCGCTCGGGCTGCCCCTTCCAGGTCAGGTCTGTCAAGGGGGCGGCTAAAGAAGAGAAGTTAGTGATGAAGAAGCGATAATACCCCGCCAACCCTAGGAATGCTCGTACCTGCGTTTTTGTGCCTGGTCTTGGGGCGGCACGTACGGCTTCCACCTTTTTCTCCTGGGGCTTGATAAGGCCCCGCCTTACCCGAAACCCCAGGTACTTTGCCTCAGAGAGCGCCAGATGACACTTACGAGGGTTGGCGGTGAGCCCAGCCTGCCGAAGCTCCATTAGCACCCTCCTCAGCCGGTCCAGGTGGTCTTCCCAATGCTCCGAATGGATGACCACGTCGATGTAGGCCGCGGCGTTCTGCTGGTGCGGCTGTAGCAGCGCGTCCATTAAGCATTGAAACATGGCCAGGGCCCCAGCCGATCTAATAATTCATCAGGGCATTGGGTACCCATCGAACTCTGAAACCTCGTTGAGCCGACGGAAGTCACTGAAGAAGCAGAGGGTGCCATCTGGTTTGGGTACCAGAACGACCGGACTGGACCACGGGCTGCGCGATGGTTCAATCACCCCTAACTTCAGCATTTGTTGGCTTCTGCTTCAATAGCCTGCCGACGAGCCTCTGGGATCCGGTAAGGCCATTGCTTAATGACGACCCCTGTCGGTGTCTTGATCTCGTGCTGTAGGACCTGGGTTTTCCCGGGGACCGTGGAGAACACATCTGAGAACTGACCGATCAGGTGTTGTAGCTCAGCTTTCTGTCCCTGGGACAGTTCGGCGCTCATATAAACCAGCACGGGCTCAAGGGCGGCGAGTGCGGTGGCCTGGTCCCTGGTCCCCACCCATCTCTTCAGTAAGTTTACGTGGTATAGTTGCTCCGGGTTCCGTCGCCCTGGCTGGCGTACTAGATAAGTCACTGGCCCGATTTTTTCCACCACCGTGTAGGGCCCTTGCCAGGTAGCCAGAAACTTACAGGCCGAGGTGGGGACCAGTACCATCACTCGATCCCCCGTCTGGAATTCCCGTGGCTGGGCTCCCCGGTCATACTGCCGTCACTGGGTCTGCTGAGCTTTTGAGCTTTACCCGCAGCAGCCATTAGGTCAGCCATTAGCCGGGACATAAAGGGGGTTCCCTGATCGGTCAGGATCTCTGCTGGGATGCCGACTCGACTGAAGAAAAGGAACAGCTCACTGGCGATGTTCTTGGTGGTGGGTACCACCCATCTTCACTGCTTCGGGTACCGAGTGGCGTAGTCAACGATCACCAGGATGTGCTCATGTCCCCAGGCTGACTTTGGCAACGGCCCAACCAGATCCATCACGATGCGCTCGAAGTGCATCTCTATGATGGGCAGCGGAATGAGCGGTGTGGGGGAGGAGGTCTCGGCGAGGTCTTTTGGCAGATGGGGCACGCCTGGCAAAACCTCTTCACCTCGGCGTCAAGGCCGGGCCAATGAAACCAATCCCAGATACATTAGGTGGTGTTAACTGCGCCTAGATGCCCTGCCAAGGGATGGGCATGCGCTAGCTGCATTGCGGTCTCAGTCTTGGAGTGGGGTACCACCAGTAACTTCTTGTCCTCCCACCTCCGCGAGGCGACACAATAGAGCAGGCCGTTCTCTACTATAAAGCGGGGAATTGGATGGGGTTTGGCCGCGTAACCTTTGTCGTCCACACTTGTGCCCAACAGTGCTTGAGTCGATCATCCTCCTGCTGGGCTCAGCCAAATGAGCCCCCTCCAGTGACCTGTTGGTAGACATCATAGAAGATGTTAGGATTTTGGGAAGGGGACTCACCATCTTTCCCGCTGTCCGAGGCCAAGAGAACGGGGCGGCAGCGTTTCCTGCCGGCGCGCCAGCCCCAGCGGCCCACCCCTTGGCTGGTAGGCTGCGTGGCGGTGGCCAAGAGAGTCTCAAACCCCGGCCAGTCTCTCCCTAGCAGAACTGGCACCGGTAGCTCCTTTACCACCCCGACTTCTATGGGCCATGTTCCCGGGGATGCTGAGATAGTTACACGGCGGGCCGGCACCTGTCGTGTGTCACCATGAATGCATGTTATCGGCAATAGGGTCTTGGCTTCTCCCCGGGGAGGTAAAATGTGCGCTTGGACGAGGCTAATGGCACTTCCTGAGTCCAGCAGTGCCCTAAATGTCCGGCCGTTGATTTTTACCTTCGCCCTGGGGGCTTCAGGGGGGAGATCTTTATGAAGAACGCAGCCTACCAGCCATGTCCGTGTGGGATTGGATGACGGAGCTGTGGGCATCGCTCATCCCGCGGGCTGGGGACCGCTGGCCTGTCTACTGGCCACGTGATGCCCTCCGGCGTGCGCTGCTCCTGGACCACCCTCCGGGACCACAGCGGTGCTCGCTCCCCAGCCTCTCGGCGATGGGCCGCCTCCACTAACTCTATCGCCTCTGCTAATTCCAGCATCGTTTTGGGATTTCTCATGCTGACCGCTTGCCGATGAGGATGGGGCAGGGCTCGGAGGAGGCGATCGACCACCACGCGTTCCGTTACCTGGGCAGCGGTGAGCTCTCCATCCATGAGCCAATGTTGGGTGAGTCGTGAGCTCAGCGGCCTGGGCGCGCACTGGCACCCCTGGCCGATAGGTCCAGTCGTGGAAGCACTGGGCCGCGCATACTGGTGACAGCCCCACCCGAGCCAGGATTTCCCTCTTGACGTCATTATAGCGCTCGGCGATTGCCGTGGGTAGGCTGCAAAAAGTCCGCTGGGCTTCTCCCGTAAGCAGGGGGGGCAGCGCTCGCGCCCAGTCGTCACGGTCCCATCCCTCCATCGTGGCCTTGTTTTCGAACATTTGGAGATACATTTCGATGTTATCGTGGGCGGTCATTTTGGGCAGCAGCTGTGTAGCCTGGACCCTTGGACTGGGTATTGGAACATGCTGGCGGGCGGCCGTACAGAGGGCGACGAGCTCCTGCTCTGCCTCGCCCTGACGGGTGGCGAGGTGCTCTACAATTTGGTGTTGGCGGATGCTGACCTTGGCCAGACGCTGCAAGACTTCGTCCATTTCTAGGGGAGGAGCAGCCCCCGAACTAGGGGAGGAAAAAAAACAGGGGTAGGTGAGTGAACGGAGATCCTTTGCCGGTGTACTTCCAATAATATGCCCGCATTCTCCACCAGTCTGTCACGGATTAAAGGAACACACGGCAAGGAGAGCTCAAAATAAATGCCCTGGAGGGTGGAAGTCGTGGAAGTCGTGCCCAAGGTGAGGTAAACGGTGCTGAGGTGAGTAGGTGCTCTTCGTCGTAATGTCCAGTGTTTGGTGGTTCCGAGTGGCGCTCGTGGCAGGGCTGATCGGCTATCCACTAGTCTCTGAAAGGAGAGGAGAAGGCACGTTAGTCTCTAGCATGAGGGAGTCTCACCTCCTGATGCCATGGCTCGAGCGGCTTATGTGGCTGTTGCCAAATGAGCCGCAGCTGGGGCCGATCAGCCCATGACGAGCGCGTGCAGGTGTTCCTCGTCCGTTTCCAGGGCAGCGCTGATAGCCGGTCGGGACGCTCGTCACAACTTAATTTTCAGAAATAACTACAAATTCCAAGTCTGGAAGTTGGCAAGTTGGCAAGACATCTGAATGTTTTTTAAATAAGTGTCTTATTCTCACCAAAGTTGCAATTTTCCGATCAAAAATACAGTAAAAAAACTAACAAAAAAAAGTAATATTGTGAAATTTAACTTATTTGAATATATTTTATGAATGTTTTTTCTTGGAATGGCAAAGCTGAATTGTTAGTTTTCAGTATCAAATGATCCTTCAGAAATCATACTAATATGCTGATTTGGTTCTCAAGAAACATTCTTATTATTATCCATATAAAAAATAACAGTTGTGCTGCTTATTATTTTTATAGAAAGCAATACTTTTCAGGATTCTTTGATTTTTTCAAAACAACAGCATTTCTTTTTTTACATTGTCAAAGGGATAGTTCACCCAAAAATGAAAATTGTACATATAAGAAGATATTTTGAAGAATGCTGGTAATCAAACAGTTGATGGTCCCCATTGGCCTGCTATGGGAGTCTATGGGGATCAACAACTGTTTGGTTCTTTAAAATTCTTCAAAATATTTTTTTTTGTGTTTAACATAAGGAAGAAACTTATACAGGTTTGGAACGACATGAGGGTGAGTAAATGACAAAATTTTCAGGTGATTTTCAAAATTTTTCATTTTTAGGTGAACTATTCCTGTAATGTCATTATGATCACTTTTGAACTATTTAATGCATCCTCACTGAATAAAAGTATTTGTTTATTGTTAAATCTTTTTTTTTTTCTTTTAAACTTTTAAACAGCAGTCAAGTTCAATTTATTCTTTATGGTAATTGTGTTTGACATTGTCAGAGGGCTAAGATTCACTGCAAAGTCAATTAATGGGCCATCAGTGAGCATGTCACACAACCAATCCAAGACTGTTGAATTTGCCTTGCAATGAAAGAAATCTTGTCTCGTTGGGCAAAATTGTAGCCAAAATTGTCTCAAGGAGAGTGCAGTGGAGTCACATCTGGTGGTCACAGCACACACACACTTACTCAAATATCCACATTCCCTTATACAGGGACGTATAACTCCATTTCACATGCACTCCTTTATATTTTCTAACATAAACATACTCTACATTCACATTAATACTTCACAGAGAGTGCAACAGGAACAGGGGCGCAGTAGAACACACTTCTGGCACATTCCTGGCCAGTCTCTACTTCAGTGTCTCTCCCTGCTCTTTTTTTCTCTCCGTCTCTGACATTCTGTCTCTAGAAGTGCAGCCTCTTTTGTTTTCAAGTGCGGGTGTGTCTGGTATTGATTAGCTGCTTAATTGGAGAGATGTTGGTATGCTGCGGTGAGCACATACACACACACACACACCCACACACACACACCCGATTAACTGCTTAATTGGAGAGATGCTGGTATGCTGCAGTGAACACACACACACACACACACACACACACACACAGCTAGGCTGCACCACAATCAATCAGATGCTCTCACACTCTCCACACACACACACACTTACACACACATCCATCACTTCAAGCACTTTGTATAAAGATATTCAGGCTCTCATAAACTCCACATTCATTCCCGCTCACCAGCAGAAACATACCACCCAGCACTCTGAAAAATCCCCTTTTTTTCTCTCTTGCTCTCTTATACACACGCACACACTTTAATGATCTAGTGATTCATACTGTGCCCTTCACACCCACCAACTCCCTACTGTCAGAGCGACCGGTGATGTCAGGAGGTAGATGTCGTTTTGTCACAGCTGTGACACCAGTCTGGCATGGAATGGGAAAAAATGCTCATGAAAAAAGCAGAGATCTTTTTCATCCACTTTCTTCCACTTTTTTTCTGTGTTTGCATTAGTATGCATTGCATGTGTGATTTTGGACTCACTCAGAACTGTGATTAAAGGAATGTTTTGGATTAAACATAAGCCATGACATCTGAAACGTTGTAATGATTACTGCAGACAATAATTACGAACTGCTCATCAGTTTGTAAAACTAACAAAATTAGTTTTTACAGTAATGCATTAAAAAGGAACCTCTCTCCATAGACGCTTGTATTGCATTACAGTATTGCGATTTTTGTTGTTTTCACAAACAGTATTTAACCCGTAACATTCATTTGAAATTGCATTCAGTGTTGAAATAGCTAACTAAAATGGAATTTAAAAAAAACATTAAAGCAAAGCTGAAATAAACTATAATATTAGATAATTTAAAAAAACGAAACATACTAAAAAGCTAAAAATACAAAAAAATAAAATCAACTTGGGAACTAGCTGAAATAAAAGTTTGAAGTATTTAAATTACTACAAATAAAACAATATCAATATAAATAATGACTAGATTTAAATAAAAATGTTAAAATGAAAAAAAATCAGAAAAGCACATGGCAAAATTCCTAAAACTTAAACTAAAATTAAAAAACTAGTAGAAGTGATAAAAAAAATGACTAAATTACTAAAAATAAAAAATAAAAATAAAAGCTAATTAAAAAAGACTATAATAGTAAATTATCAATACTGAGAATGCATGCATCTAAGACTTTGGGACAAGATCTAAGCTTTAGTTTGAGAAAAATAAAATCCATAATAAGCCCCAGAAACAGCCAAATATTATTTTTGGATGGGCACAGATTGTTTTGTTGATTTTGTGCATACAGTTTTTGAGTCTAAATCTTTTAAAAGTCAGAGCCGTACTTTGTGGTTTTGGAATGGCAAATAAAGTTCAGTACTTTCACAAGCGCCGCAGTTATCCTGTCATAAATATCATGAACTACCAATGAATTATGAATCGTTTAACAGCAAAACAATATTCCACACATTACACTGTATTAGGAGGGTCTGCAAAGCAAATGATGTTTGGACGCTTGGAACAGTGTATCGCTTGACGTGTGTAGTCGTATACGTAAACTTTGGGACTAGGTCATTATGCAAGCGACTTTAAGAAATGATTTCTCAGTTATAGGAATTAGTATCACTGAGTTATATCTGCGCCTTGTAAAAACAGTGTTTTGTAGCTGAGTTTTATGAGATTGAAGCATTTTTTTGTGTGTTTGTTTTTTTGGGTTTGTGCATGTTAGAGATTGTGTTTGGTTAATTTGTTGTTGGTTTGTTCTTATCAGCCGTAGACTAAATCAAAAACACATTGTACATTATACTTTAAGCCTCTTACCCCACAGGCACAACAAAGAGAAACAATAGCCACAAAAAGAGAGAGAAATGAGAGGGAAACAAAAGGAGGAGAGGAACAACAGAATAATTAGGGGGAATGTGGAACAGATGGAGAGGGACTGGCCTCTCTCTGAGCGAAAAAAAAAAAAGAGGGGGAGAAAGACTGGGTAAAAAGATATGAGACAATAGATGGGAATGGGAATGATGCATAAAAAAGGTGAGGTAGGACAAAATCTGGAAAAAAAAAAGAACGAGATTAGAATCAGATTGGAGAGAGTGAATGGATATTCAGGTCAGACAGGGCTGAAGGGGTGGTCTGGGTTTGTGGTTTTGGACAGATGATATGTGCGAGCGAGAGAACTTGTTTGTGTGAGAGTGTATGTGCTGCCATGGGAACCGTCTAACTGCAGATTATTTTCGCTTTAGGAACGTGTATAAAGACTACAGGCATCTGGAGCTGGCCTGTGACACTCAGGACGAGGTGGACAGCTGGAAGGCCTCTCTGCTGCGAGCTGGGGTTTACCCAGAGAAAACCACAGTAAGCAAAGGAACCCACTGGCTTCTGTACCTGTATGCTAAACCCTGCGGCTTAAAACTTCAAAATAAAGGTTACAGTTTAAACCAAAAAGGGCTTTATAGCCGGATATCATGTGGATCTTTATAAGCTCCACTCAGAACTTTTATTCCTTATTTCTTTACAAAACCAACAACATGTGCTGGTGCTGTAAAAGAATAGTTTAAAAGTGCCCCATTTTTATCCACCCTTGAGTTACTTTCTTCTGTGGAACACAGAATGAGACATTCTGAAGAAAGTTCACGCTGCTCTTTTTCATACAGTGAAGGCAGACCAGACCAAAAACACTACAAAAAAAGCACCGTGATGTAATTTTCCAACTCCGACTCCAAATATGCCTACTTCCCTACTATACAGATGAAAAAAAGTATGTGAAGGTAGTAATATGTACAAATTTGTAGTAATTCTAAAACAATAGGTGAATAGTACATGCTTGGCCTACTGCTTTTGGTGAGATTCTGAAGTGCACATCTGATGGAGACTTTACTATCCAATGGTATATTCAATGAAATTTGTTATTAAATTTAGTAGCTACTTAGTATATGAAATTTTGGGTACATCTCTTGTGTTTTTTTTTCTTTCTTCTTTTTTTTTGCATCATAGCTCTCAAACATAATTTTCATTTACACATATTTAACTTTCAAAATGACTGTTTATGAGACATGAATATGAGGTTCTAGCAAATGATAATGATTTTAATCTGTTCCTCACAAAACCATCTTATGGTTTTCATGCACACAACACATGGAGCACTTTTATAATGCTTTTTTGTTCTTTTTTGCACATTCTCATTCTTTTTTATTGCATGTAAAAGAGCAGCATAAACATTATGCCTAAAGTTTTCTTTTATGTTCTGTAAAAGAAAGAAAACCACAATGGTTTGGAACAACATGAGGATCTAAATGTAACAGAATGTTCACTTTTGAGTTAACTATTGAATCCAGAAAGCAAATACGCTGATCTGAAGAACCTATAAAAAAGTATCAGTCAGTCTCCAAAGAATCAAATAACCAACTTTACTTAACCTTTAAAGGGATAGTTCACCAAGAAATGAAAACTCTGTCATCATTTACTTACCTTCATTTCATTCCAAACCAGTAAGATTTTCATGAATCTTCAAAACATTAAGACATTTTTTAATGAAACCTGAGAATTTTTTTTTATCCTTTATGTCTTTATGAATTTTATGAAGCATCAGAGTTGTGGTGGAATACATTTTTGGAGTAGAACAAAAATATCTTCATTTGTGTTTTGAAGATAAACCCAAAAGCATGAGTTTTGAACATGATGAGTAAATGATTTTCATTTTTGGGTTTAAAAATATCTTTAAGCACTTCAAAGAAAGATTGGGTTTTGTTTATTTTTATTGTGAGTTGGTCTTCACAAAGAACCATTGAAGAACTTTTACTTTAATGTGCACAAGCTGCAGTGTTCTAAGAAACATTAAGAGATTATGTGTTGACCATTGAAGAAACCTCCACAGATTCCTGCAGAACTGGAGCGCCTGGCGCTCATAAATGTTTAACACATTTCATATTTTATTGCACACGATTCTACAGATTTTGCCCTAAATTCAGTGAATGAAAAGTTTGCTGATTTCATCTAGGCCTTCTAATAATTGTGCGCTGTAGTTTGGATAACTCTTGCTCCTGTAGTGTTTCTGTGTGTGTGTGTGTTTGACTCTGCGGCTGCAGGCTTCATGGTGGCTGTGCTCTGGGGTCAGGAGCTCTGCTGCATTCCTCAGCTCTTGTGTCACACCATGGAGGATCAGCGAAGGAGGGGGCTTTGAGCTCTGTTTCTAATCAGCTCCCTTGCCTTTTTTTCTTCACGCTCCCTTCCATCCCCTTTTTTCTGTCTTTATGTATGCTTTGGAGCAACATGTTGAGTGATGTCACAGTTCTGTCAGGGTTCCCCATAATTCGCTCTGACAGAAGTCTACCACACCCCCTCCAACAGTCACTGAAGTAAAACTCGTTTTTTCCTTGCTTCTTGTCCCCCCAGCAACATCTCTTTTCCAGCTTGGTTCACTTTATGTTTGTGCACTCATTGCCCTCTGAAACACCTTTGTCATCTCCCAGTATTGACAGTACATTTCCTATCCAGGTTTGCCCACGTCTTCATCTGTCTTTTTTCTGATTGCTCAGGTGGATGGAGAGGGTTCAGCTCAGGCGGAGAGCTTCTCCATGGACCCTCAGCTGGAGCGTCAGGTCGAGACCATCCGCAACCTGGTTGACTCGTACATGAGCATCGTCTATAAAAGCATCCGAGACCTGATGCCCAAGACCATCATGCACCTCGTCATCAACAATGTAATTAAAAAAATCAAACCAGTAAAACTTTTTTTTTTTTTTTCATGTAAGATGCAGAGATATGTATTAATTCATATATTTTATTTAATATAAAATTTACCATATCATGTTAACATAGGTTTCTGCAGTAGGGACATTTGTTTTACATTAGTCTTTTATTCACGTTATTTATTACATTATTATATTATTTATTAATCTTGTTTACTGTACAGTTTTAAAGCTTTATAGTAATTTTACCTCAAGATGTAATAAAAATATTATACTTCCATACACTTTAAATTATTCAAATATTAGTATAGTAAACTTTAAGTATAGTAAACTTTACATTTGGAGTATATACTTCTATGATATATTTAGATATTTGAGAATTGTTTTGTAATTTAATTGTAAAAGAAATGGTATTTAAAATCTAGGTTGGGTTAGTATGAAAATGTGTAATTCTCAGGCCTTTGCTCAGAAAGAAAATCATATTTTAAGGCAGTATTGTGCAAATATATTGGCATATTTCAAAATATTTTTTGAACTTGGCAGTGTTTCGACACCATGGAAAAATTTCTGGTCAGTTTGCAATGTAATTAATTTTACCATCTTTTAGTCACAATTCATTTATGTTTCAAAATCAATTCCAGAATAGTTTCACTGTGATTTTATACTGACTTAAGGACTTTTAAATTCATACATTCTAATAACATAACAGACCAAGCTGCAACACAACAGAAACAAGCCACAACACAACGAAATGAGTCCTATGCGTTGTGTTGTGGCGATTTCATTGTGTTGTGCACTACTGTTCCACCGTAGTTATTGCTATAGCTATCGGTATAGTTAACATTCTTGGTTTACATATATTTGTGTGGATGATGTGTGAGTAGTTCAATATTCGGCCAGTCGGCCAAATTGACTGTGTTATCATCTCACTCTATATAACTTCAAATCCTGTTCCTTTTTTAATGTGGAAACTATGTTCTCCACCCATAGGTAGAGGAGTTTATCCACTCTGAGTTGCTGGCTCAGTTGTACTCCTCAGGAGATCAGTACTCTCTGATGGACGAGTCTCCTGAACAGGCCCTGCGCAGAGAGGAGGTGCTGCGTACTCACACCGCCCTGAAGGAGGCTCTAAACATAATCACTGACATTTCTACTTCTACCTTCTCCACCCCGTTGCCACCCCCAGTAGATAACTCTTGGCTCCATAGTGGCTCGCTACACCGAAGGTACCTCACATCTCCACTTCCTGTTCAAGGTGTCTTCATCATCACTCCACCTCCAACTTAAGAATTGAATCTGTACTCCGGCACATAATTTATGGTGGACCGTTGGCACTCACATAGACTGAATCACCAGGATTTCTGCAAATTTCATGTTGTTTTCCAGGCCTAGGAAAAACTGATTGAGATTAATAACAAATTAAAAGTCATGGAAAATTGATTTTTATAGAGCTTCAAACTCTTGTGTAGAGTGTTGTCAGATGGGGGGTGGTTCTTTTCAATGAATCGTTGAACCACTTCACATCAGTTTGAATCATTTCTTAGTGAATCATTCTGAATAAAAATTATCCTTTAAAATCTTTATCAAGTAACCACAAGTGACTGCAAATAAAAATAACTGGTAATGACAATGTTGTGGCCCACCTAAACAGCTAATGCATCCATCATTCTCGTTCTCTCTCAGGTCTCCTCCAGGTTATAGTGTCCCTAAGAAGCATCCTGCTCCGCCTGCTCCTTCTTTACCAGTTTGCTTGGATGCTCCTGCCCCACCGGACTCCAACAGCATGGTCATTATCTACAATTTTGGTTGGAAGATCCTGGTCCATCGTAGTGTTACAGGGTATAATTTTATTTGAATTTGCTTTGGAGGTATTGGACCATGGCTTGTTCCATTTCAACAAACCTAATTTCTGCAAAACATGATTCATCAACCGATGTTTATCTACAGTAGGAAAGGGATTTTGCGTGTGATCCCTCCATTAACAACACAGCTGAATAAACTTTCGATTATTAAAGTACCCAGTGACTAGAGGGCTTGAATAAGGTGTGTCAGCACTGAAATAGGCTGAATATTTGAAACGAACCCAGTGACCTGTAACTTCACCGCATTTTTAAACAGTATTTCAACAGTTTTCCGAGCTTGAAAGCTGTGGTGGACTTGTGGTTTCCCCTTTCCCAGGTTTTATCTTCTGTGAATCCATGTTGTTGCAAACTACTTATGAACCAAGGAGGTCTATGAAGGTGTGGACCAATTTTCACTGTTAATTTGTTGCTTATTAGCATGCATATTAATAGCATATTGGCTGTTTATTAGTACTTATGAAGCATAAATTAATGCCTTATTCTGCTTGACCATATTTTAGATCCCTTAATCCTACCACATACCTAAACTTAACAACTACCTTACTAACTATTAATAAGCAGGTAATTGAGGCAAAAATCATAGTTAATAATTAGTTAGTACTTAGAATTGGTCCCCAAACTAAAGTGTGGCTGCAAAAATTTGTTTGCATAAAAGGTCCACTGTGTGGTGTACAGTATGAGGCACTGCTCACACAGAAATTACTTTCAAACCAAGCAGCTTTTAGTCGTTCAATGTGATGTGTCTAGCTTTAACATGAGCAAAATCTTCATGGGGAACTTTTACTCCCCCAAGCGCGACTGATTGTGCAGATTCCTATTTGATTGACTGGATTTTGCCCACAAAAATTTGCCAAGCAGCGGTAAATGTGACTGCACCTTAATACAGAGAGAAAGCTATCCGTTAGCATTCCTATTCATCACAACGGCAGTTCCTTGGCAGGCATAGGTCCCTATGGAAGTATATGATTTGAAATGTGCCATATTTCCTCATCGGACCACAGAAACTATTAACTTTTAATGCAAAATGAAGAGCAAAAGGTTGTAAAGCCCAAAATATACCTCAGTTTTGACTCACTCGTTTGGTGTATATATGTACAGCTAAATGCATAGTCTTTAAAAGTATGGGCTACTCCATTTCAGTGGTGGACGAAGTACACAAATCAAGTACTTGATTAAAAGTACAGATACGTATAATAAAATACTACTCCAGTAAAAGTCTCGTAAAAATGGCCCGTATGGTCACCCTAATAAATAGGGGTGGGAATCACCAGAGGCCCCACGATACGATATTATCACGATACTTGTGTCACGGTTCAATATTATTGCGATTTTAAATATATTGCAATTTATTACCTTTTTCCAACTTCAAATTATGTCCCCAAATGAAAACTTCATCTGTTTTAACTAAAAAGAAACATTTCTCAGTTTGTGTATCTCACTTCAATGTTGATGAGTAACTTTTTTTTTTAATTTATTTAATTTTAATTTTTTAATTAAAATGTAAAAAATTTATTTGAATTTGAATTTGAATTTTTATTTTTTTTTCACAAAAAGTGTTCTTGTAGCTTTGTAAAAATTTGAGTTGAACCATTGATGTCACATGGACAATTTTAACAATGTCCTTGCTACATTTCTGTGCATTGAACGTGGTAGTTCCATTGCTGTCTATGGGAGGGTCAGAAAGCTCTCGGATTTCATAAAAAAAAAACTTAATTTGTGTTCTGAAGATGAACAAAGGTCTTATGGGTTTGGAACGACATGAGGGAGAGTAATTAATGACAAAATATTCATTTATGGATGAACTATCCCTTTAATAGTCTTCAAAAACACAGGAGCTCTACACAAACACACTTAAAAGTTTTATCCTTTGTTAAGACGTTCTGAGCAATTAAATACACTAGAAAGTTTTATCCTTGTCAAGTGTCTGTGTTCTATTAAATTATTAAGTTTTGTACTTGTCAAGTGTTTGTTCTATTGTTGTTGCCATCTCCAGCAGTTCGTTGTAACTCTCTGAATCTTTTTTGACTGTTAAATCTGGCTGTGTGCATACAGTTTGTGTGTACTCTGCTGATGATGAAATTTACGTCATAAAAACTGAAGTGTACTTTGTGTTTAACTAATTAAGTTTGGTTGCACAAGCCTGTCATCTCATAACCGGGCTGAATGTGCAAAAATTTTCCTGGAAAAGGTTTATTTCTATTCATCAGAATGTATTTAAACTAAATTGTACATTTACAATTATAACTTATGATCAATATTACATTTTTATTCACACACCCCCAAATCAGAATGTCAGAAAGTGCACAGTTGCAAGAAACCCCTTAAGTTAAGAAAGCCCTTAGTTATAATGATAAGTTATTATCACTTTGGGTTTTTCTTGCTGCAACCGGCTGCAGAGTTTCCCACTGGTTGTTATTGTGTTGTGGTTGTTGTTGTTGGTTCTTATAATTATTATGATTATAGCATGTATGTATTTTGGAGTTTGATTGTTAAAAAACAATTTAAGATCTGCTAGTTCTGCTGTCCTTCCCAAATGTTGGGATTTATGCTCGTAGTGAACACGACTAATAGGACTTTCCATGTCCAGAGAGCAAGGCTTGTTCTTGGATCTGTGTTTAGGATTAGTCTCAAAGCAGTGCACTCAGAGACCAGAACTCTTTGTGAAATATACGCATACCTACCTTCACATGCATGATAGATGAGACCACGTGCTCACTGGTCCCAAAACTACAGCACTAGATCACAGACACTGCTGTCTCCACTCACCATGAACATATGGTTTTGAGTGTAAAGGAAAAAGAAACTTCAACTTGAACAGATGTCATTGCTCAATCACACAGGCAAGCATATTTACATTTGAAGGCTTTTAAAAATCATGTAAATTTTCAAGGAGCAGTGAAAGTATGCACTGCTGGCAAATCTCAAACAAATGGTCAAGAAATGTCAAAATCATATGTATTTCACACACCAAGAAAGATATAGTAAATTTGCACACCAGGCTAGTGATTGTGTGCTTTTTGTACTGCCTTTGATTTTAATACAGAAAAATCATGGTGTCTGGATGATTTAAATTGTATTACAGCTTTGAGATTTTGTTTCTTTTTTCATTTGCATAATATTATTAAAAGAATAATACAGAAATTAAATATTGATATGAAATTTAAGTTTTGGTGTTTTGTTTATTTTTTTTTTTGCATAATATTATTAAAAAAATAATACAGAAATTATATGAGCAAAAATTTTTTAATATATATATATATATATATATATATATATTTTTTTTAATTATGTATTTTTATAATTGTTTATAAATGTATAATTTAATATATTTTTTTTTTTTTATATTTTTTTAATATTTTGTTTTTAATTTTTTTTGTTTATTGTTTTGTATTCTTTTTATATTAGTTTTTATTTTTTGTTTTGATTAATATATTTTTTGTTGCTAAAAATAGGGTTTTGCTTCCTTTTTGCACAAAGTCTATTTTTTTCTGTGGATCCGGACGTTTATTAGCGATTCTCACACGTGACTTGAGATGGGTGGAGGTCTTGTTGAAAATGTGTTTTTCATATTTGAGTGCAGACAGTCGTTATTCTTTTTATTTGTTTCTAAATTTTGTGTTGTTTAAGTGTCTATTTTCTTTCACATGAAGGCTTTGCATATGTCTGACAGTTCTTTGATTATTGTGTTTTATGGATATCTGGTATGTTTTGTATTTCATATGAACAAGAATAAACCAAACCAGAAGCATGACTTCATTAAAGGAGCGCTGAGGGTTACGGTCAACTTCCTGCTCAAACCGTCATATCAGTATCCACAAACTGACCATATCTTTTCCTTTCTCACCATTCTAGCGGCGTTCGCTTCTTTCAACACTCTCTTCGGTTTTTCCCTCGTGATTGTTCCTTTTCTCGCTCTCTCATTCCTTACCTTCACTTTTTGGCCCATTTTGCCCAGTCTTTTTTTCTTCTTTTTTTTTGTTTTTTTAATTTGTGTTTGTTTGGGGGTCTGTTTGGACCTCCACCCTTTTTCTCCTGCTTTTTCTCTCTCTCTTTCTCCCCCGTTGCCCCTTTCTCCCACTCACTTTTTCACATTTCCTCTCACCATCACTCATCTCAACTCTCCAACTTTCCCTCTCTTTCCTTCCACCCCCATTCCCCTTGTCTTTTTTCTCCTTCACTTTTTGCAGAACTCAACATTTCCCTTTTCTTTTTCCTGCTTCAGTTTTCGGAGTTTCCATTTGAAGAGCAGGCCTGACTGAATCTGAAGACCTAGGCAGCATTTCTGGGCACTAAAATGGCAGTTTTGAGACACTGCCAGCATCTCATCAAGCAACGTTCCTCTCTCGCACCTCATCCACTCCTCCAATTACACATTCTTTTACTTTTAACTTTCTTTCTGTCTTCCAGTAAACCCCTGGCATTTCCAGGCTGCTAGATCTTGTATGTTTCCTCAAGCGTTGTTTTGCTTTTCTTTCCGTCGTCTCCGTCCTTTCTTTTTCTTTCTGTGAAACCGCAGTCCTGCATTCGCCGCAGCACAAGAAAAATAAAGGCCACTCTCTTCTCTCTCCCATCCCAGAGAGCTGCTCCTTCTGCCAGCTCCATTAGAGAGTGAGATTCCTGCGTCTCCACAGGGATCTTTCCAGGACCAACTCTGCAGGAATGCTGGACTCATATTCCCCTTACACACACTCACACTCTCATTAAAGACGTACCGACACCGTAGCTTGTGATTGTAACATGGTCAGCTCACAATAATGTGCTCTTTTGGGTCTAATTAAAGGTGATGTGTCACTTTTTCAAAGTTATAGTACTTCTATTCGAGTGTAAGATGCAGAGACATAGATTCTTTGTCACAGCGGTGCTGTCAAAGTCTTGCTTTGTTTATTTGAGCGTCCTGGCCAGAATGGAACCGGAAACATTAGTTTAACCAATTACGTGTGTTTGTGGTGGGATTTTTCTGAAATCACAAACTTTAGTTTTAAGAACTGCTAGTAATTACTGCTATTAAAGTTTGGAAAATTCTTAAAAAAGACATTCTTTAAGAAAAACTCTAACACTTTGGGGTAAGGTCAAAATTAGTTCATGCAGTAGGTATCACAACTAAACAAACAATAATTGCTATTCTAGGTTTATGTTAATTTGTAAATAAAAAATCGTATTTTGTTCAAATGTATATGCCACATTTTAAACGGGTCAGTAAGATTTTTTTTTTTATATAATTTTGTAGTAAGTCTCTTTTTTGTAGTAAGTCTATAGTATTATTTGATTACAAATAATGTTTTGATTGTGATATTTTTTATATATTGTTTTTTGTTTTATTTCTATTATTGTATAAAATGTTATATTTTTTTGTTTACAAATAATGTATAGTTTATTGCTGTGATGCAAAGCATCATTAGTTTAGCCTTTAGTGTCACATGATACCTTCAGAAAACATTCTAATATGTTGATTTGCTGCTCAACAAACGTTTAGTGTTTATTATTATAAGTGTTGAAAACAGTTGCGCTGTTTAATGTATTTCTGGAAATGTGAGAACAGTATTTATTTGAAACAGAAATCTTTTGTGACATTATAAATGTATTTTCTGTCACTTTTGATCAACTTAATGCATTCTTGATGAATAATAGTAATCATTTCTTTCTGACCCCAAACTTTTGAATGGTAGCGAATGTAAATCTACCCCTAAATTAATAAATGCTGTAAATCTGTTGTGAATTGTTAGTTCATGATATCTATACATTAAGGTTCAATTTGTTAACATTACTTAATGTAAAGTATCACTAAAAAACAAACCAGTAAGCACATTTGAGATAAAATAAAAAAAATCTAGATATTTTCACAATTACATTAAGAGTTCTTGATGTTCAGATTTTTGTGTATGACTCACAGCAAATCAGCAGGGTTTGGTATTTATTTGTAGTCCATCTACAGAAAAATCATTTTTGTGTTCTTCTCAGTCCTGTTGATCTGATCTGGCCATTTGTGTTCATTTTGCTTTCATTTTCACAAAACAAAACACACTCACAGGCAATTGTAAGCATATGCAGACATCTGAAGCAGAGCAGTTTATGGGAGATTGTTGTTATTTCCATTAGCTGAATTGGCAGAGCTGTGAGCTGTGACCTATAGCAGTCTGTTCTGACAGCTCAGGTTATGTGTAATGTGTTGCAGGAGACAGCCACCGGCGGTGCCCACTCAACAACCCCACTGAGACACGAATGCCCACCTGTGAGAGAAAAAGCACCAATGACAAGATCTGCTTGAATTTTCATTAAGAAGACAGCAAAGATTCACATCTTAGACACAGTGAAAAACTATCAAAACAGATTTGGGTGTAGCAAAACTGATCTCCAGATGGTGTTTTTGCTCAGCGATTTTGCTTTTGGTGGTGAGATTGAGCACTGTGCTGAGGTTTGTTCCTGTTTTGTACATATGTTGATGTTTGCAATGCGAGTGAGTTTCGTTCAGCTCTTTATCAGGCTTAAATAAAAAGCATTTTGGGATTTTGTAAATACTGTGTGCTTAAGAAGTCCATTTTCCTGTAGTTAGTAGGGTTGTATTGTTATAATTGCTCACGGTTAGTGATTGTTATCTGAACCAACCCCTAATCCTGAGATTAAAACTTCAGCGTGTAATATCTCACACTGATTGTGCTACGAACATGATTTATATCTCAAATCGTGCAGCTTGTAGAGGAAACACCCACAATAGCCAAGCATTGTTGTGAGAATTTACAGCAGTACTCTCGTTTTCAGAAAATGGTAAGAAGAAAAAAAACATTGTTAATTTTATTTTGCCAAACATAACTTCATTAATTTATAAAAAAAGTATACAATTTACAAGACGCTCTTTTTGCACAGAATGCTTTCATTTGGCAACTTTATTCCAGTGTCACACAGACTGTTTATATATAAACTGTTAGTTATAAATTATACTATAGAAAAGCCAACAAAGGCTTATTATGTTCTATCAATTGAACACTGGCAGAAACGTCTGCTGCTATGCCGTTCTATATGAACAAGAATTAAAGCTGCAGAAATACTTGGGACAGACTGACATCTTGTGGGCAACAGCTTGTCCAGAACAGTTTCGACGCTGGCAAATTTTCTATCACCTTCATTGAAAAAAAAACAAAAAGGGCTTGTAACATCAATTTATAGAAATTCTGCTACTGGGAAAAGGAAAAAAAAAAAAAAAAAAATTTTATTTAATATTTATTTAAAGAATAAATAAAAAATATATACATTAGTGCTGTCAAATGAGTAATCGTGAATTCATCACATCCAAAATAAACGTTTTTGTTTACACAATATATGTATTGATATATTTCGAAAATGTTTACATGTATTTACATACATATATTTATATTCTTACATTTTATATTATATATATAAATATAACAAACATATTTTTCATGATTATATACATACATGTGTTTATATTTATATATGCATTATAAATATACACAGTACACACACATATTATGTAAACAGAAATATTTATTTCCAATACAGTGAGGATGTTAAAATATTAGCATTATTAAAAACAATTTAAACTTTTAATCAAGCAATTCCAGAATATGCATATTTATATATAAATACTGTTAAAAAGAACTCCCTACTTTCCATATAAATTATTTTAAAATCACAAAACATGTCTTGATCATACCCCAAAAAATCTAAATTATATGATTTGCCTAAAAAAGTCTATTATTAAGTTAAGTTATTTTCTTAAACAAAGAAAAGAAAAAAACTTTCTTTATTTTCCTTTTTAATTTGTATAAATGGGACCTAGACATCTTTTCTTAAGGCTCATCCATTTAATAATTTAGTTTTATTGTATACTGGCAAAATTAAATGAAATTTCCCAGTAATTCTTCCCTGAGCTTAAAGGCACAGCTTACCCCAAAATAAAAATTGTCATAATTTCCTCAAACTTTTTCAACCTGTTTGACTTTCTTCTGTGGAATACAAAAAACTGTATCTGTACAATGGAAGTCAAAGGTAAACAAAACTGTTACCAATATTCCTCAAAACATTTTCTTTCATGTTCCACAGAAAAAAGCAAATCGTACAAGGTTCGTAATGACATGAAGATGAGTAAATGATGACAGATGATTCATTCTTAGGTGAACTATCTCTTTAAGAAAAGTGCAGAAGACTCTCAAAATCATATCTCTTAAGTGTGTATATGGGTATATTGATTTAATATTTTATTATGGTATTATGAATTTTTATTTTCAATTAGAGGGGCGGGTCCTCTCTAATCTCTGCCTCGTCCCAAGGACCGTGGATGTTGTCCTTGTGCCTCTGCAGGTGGACCAGCAACAGTGGACAGACTAAAGTTAATGTTAACAGAGCCAGTGAGAGGAGAAGAGCCCCCTCGGGCCACAGGCTCCCCAGACCCCCGACTCCAGCCAGACACACCAGCACGGCTGCCCACGGGAAGCTCCACTCCGCCTTCTCCCGCATGCGGTGCAGCAGGCAGGGCCACAGAGCGAACACCAGGAGGGCACAGCTCAGCATGGTGAAGGTATGCAGGGCGCCAGGCAGCCGGGACGCCAGGCACACCGACGCGAAAAGGGCCGCGTTGAGGGAAAGACTGCCCGGCGGACTGGGCTGAGCATACGGGAAGGACACCAAGTGAGCCAGGAGCATCACGGCTGACATGGCGTAAACAGTATCTGTACTAACCGACTCGGTCAGAGTCTTTAAAACAGGTGAAAACCCAAAAGTAAACGCCAGGAAGATGGTTGCGCTCTGCAGGTCCGCCAGGCGCGTCCGCTCCCGAACACAAAAGCCTCCCAGGATCTCATAGAGTCCGTATCCCAGCAGAGCACAGCCCAGACAGACCCAGAGCACCGCGGACGGCACCAGTTCTCCCTGCTCCATATAAGACCATAAAGTGAGGAAGACGGCCACGCAGGACACCTGCTGTGCGATGAGCCCCGTCTCGCGCACCACCGCCCAGTAACGGTACTGACGCACTCGGATGTTGCGCCGCAGCTCCTCCAGAAAGCGTCGGTCCACATAATTGTCTGGAAAAGGCTGGCGTTCATATAGGACTTTACGCCACGGGACGGCTGCAGGAGCTCCCGGACCACTGTCTGCCCCCATCACCTGTCAAAACTGACAATACACAACCATCATCACTACAGAAAGGATTTAAAAATAAAGATTCAAATATTAATTTAATAAACAAATGAATAAATCCAAGTAGCATACATACAAAGAGAAATATAATTCATTTTTAAATGCCACAAAACTTTGAGAAACAATTTTACATGACCTATAATCAAAATATTATTGTAAAAAATACATACAAAGAGAAATATAATTCATTTTTAAATGCACATTTTCTAACAGCTTTGTTAAACACTAAATAATAATCAAAATATTATTGCACAAAATTCAACGTTTTTGTTCTTTATTTATTTTTAAAAGCTGGAAATGGTGTAGAAACAATTTCCACACAGAATTTGGTAGTAAATTTCACAAATTTTAAATAAATTAAACAGTGGAAATGGTGTAGAAACAATTTCCACACAGAATTTGGTAGTAAATTTCACAAAGAAAAGACTAAATAAACGTTAGTCCTCTTTTTCTGTGAAAATGTATTCAATGACGAAAACCACAAACAAAAAATTTCAAGCGTAAGGTAAAGAGCGTGGCGCCATCTTAATAGACTTTTCCCCTCACAAACGTGTGTGTTTGTGTGCATACACAAAAATGTGTTTAATCATTTTTAAAGAGAACCACAGAAATCTTCATTTTGTGTAAGTTAAGCTACTGATAATCAAAATATTATTACATGAAGATTCAGCCTTCGTTGGGCTCTAGTCTGCGTGACCCTGACAGCTCATTCACAAGAGATTCGACTCTCCTTCGACCGATCATACCGTGTGTGGAGACAAACTATCGTCATTCGTATTGAATACATAGAGGTTTTAAACCTATAAAATGTAATATATTACCGAAACAGCAGGATGGTGTGTGGTGACGTTTTTTGGTCTTTACTATTGTATTTAGCTTTTTCTCTATTTCAGGACTGTATGTGTTTAGTCACAGCTGTGATGCGATTTTAGAGTAGGAAGTGACGAACCACAACAAAAATGCGACTGTAGCGTAAGGTTTTGTATAACTATTTTTTTTCAAAAATGTGGGTTGTTGTGTGTGTGACAAATGTGAAAAAACCCATTGTAATCAGTCAATGTGTGTGTGTTTGATTTGTGTGTGTCATATTTATTGACTTTGAACTGTTCAGGTTTTATCCAAAACCTATTTTGAAAATCGATGAAGCTGGCAGTTTTGCTTAAAAAAAGTCTCACAGAAGGTAGAGTTTAATGGACAAGAGATGTTATTAGAAATTCAGCCATAAGAAATCCAATTCAAGTTGTTCAAGCTGTGGAACACCCTTCATCAAATCAAGCATACAGTGAAAAACGATTTCAGAAAATCGAAAGCAAATCCACATGATTGGATAATGGAAATTTAATGTTTATGGAGATCATTTATTTAAATATGATTGATAATGGCGCTTTTTTATTCTAATAAAAGAATTTCAGAAAATCAAAACCACAGCTGGCTTTTAGTAGATAAAACTGAAAAGCAGTGCAACTATGATATACTGAAAATTTAATCTCATGCACAAAAGAGAGTGATTTGATCAAAGAGAGCAGTACACTTGATTTATTAGCACAGTGAGAGCAGCTTCCCACAGGACCAGTGGCTCTCGGTGGTAGATGGTTGTCGTAGTAACAACACAGAAATAGCTCAAGCGTCACCAGACAGAGACAGAGAGAGAAACTGCACACTGCACTGCAACAACACAACAGCCATTAAAATACTGCACTTTAAATCAAGCTCATTCACCAGGGAAGAGGACTCCGGCCTCTGAATGAGTTCTAATGCACACTGAAGCTCAGGCTGCTGTCATTGACGGATGAGGGATTGAGCTGCTGCTGGTATTACTAGTGCTGCTAAATCCTCCAGAGCCTTATAGAGCGGAGAGTCATATTCAGCCTGGCACTCACCGGGCCTCCTAAGAGTGCTTTTAAGTTGGCATAGCTCATGTGTGAATACAAGGTTATGGTCTTTATTAAAAAAAAAAGTCTAATTCAAAGCAAATGTCAATTTCTCTTTGTATTCATCTTGATTTCAAACCATTTTTCTGAGAAAAAAAAATAGAGTAAGAGTAAGTTATGCTTTAAAATGTGTTTTTCAAGGTGAAAAAAGTTTGTATTATTCTTCATATTAACTGATATTTTAAAAGATTTTAGCTTTGATCGGTTTTTCTCCCTGTAAATCCCCCTCACTTGAAGAAGTGAATTCAAGTCATTGTAGGTATGAATTGCATTTTTAATGTATTTTGAAATAAATTAATAGACCTGGAAAAAAACATGAGCGCCATTAACTATTAAAAATTGTTAATAAGAAAAGGGTCACAGCATCTGTGTATTGGGTGCGTCTCTTTATAAAATTATCAGTAACAGATGGGCAAAGCAAACAGAAAATGGGCGTAGGTGTGGTTAACGTATGAAAAAGCTCTCAATATTTTAATCAGACATGATACGGCTCATAAATGCTTCACAATAGCGTCATTTCAAAATACTTTGCTAGTTTGTTACAAAAATACGAAACGTGCTGCATATCAGTGTATTCTTATCAGTGCCTGGAAGAATTCAGTAACTACACGTCGCACAAAAACTCTGATAGTCTAATAATATCGATTTAAAACTAAAAACATCATGTTCCAGGTAAGATCTGTCACATAGCAGCAGCTTAGAGATCAACTTCAAGCTCTCATTTTATCGGCTTAGTCAAGTAGAAAATGATTGTCTTGAGCCATAATAAAAAAAGTGTGGAGGTGTTGAGAATAAAGATATTTTTGGTGGAGGGGAGCTTGATGGGAGCAAACGGAGGATGGAGCTGAATATGTCAGGACAGAGAGACGTGTGTGTGTTTGTGTTTTTCAGTCAAGTAGCAGTAGGGGAGGCTATGTGCGTGTTTTCTTCTTGTCGTTGAAGAGGCTGCGCAGCAAGTACACCTGGACCCCGGATACGATCACCATGACAACAAGGTTGGTACACGACCACAGGTTGACACGGTCGTAGTTGCTCTGTTGCAGGTTGCGGTCGCGGGCTTCGAAGGCTTTCAGCAATGTCTGGATCTGAAGACTCTTTCCCAGTCGAGATTTCACGCTGTTGATGGTGTCCTGCAAAGAAAGACACACTCTGAATGTGAATATTACTGGCATACACCAACACTGAATTTTTATTTTTAAAGAAGTCTAATATGCTCATCAACGCTGCATTGAAAAATACAGTAAAAATGGTGAAATATTATTACAATCTAAAACAACTGGTTTCCTTTTGAATATATTTAAAAATGTAATTTATTCCTGTGATGAAAACTGAATTTTTTTAGCATCATAACTCCAGTCTTCAGTGTCACATGATCCTTCAGAAATCATTATAATATGCTGATTTGGTGCTCAAGAACATTATAAGTGTCTGTACTGTCATTTTTGATCAATTTAATGTATCCTTGTGGAATAAAAGTATTACGCTGTTTCAGGATTAAAGGAAAAATAACCAACGGCCGAGACGTAAGGAGTCCCACACAAACAGCTACGAAATCGATAATATCTCCACTCTGAAACAATGGCAGGTCCACTCAGAACTTTGACCCAACAGGAACACACAGTTTCCTGCACAGATGGGATTTTAATTAGAAAACCTCCCTTTGCTTCCTGAAATAGCTTGTTAAGGTTGAATCAGTTTATATAAACTTCTTTCAAGAAAAACTGTCAACTACTTGGCTAGCGGTGCCCGGTTCTTTACTATCAGACCATTTCACAAGCACTTGGGGTCACGTTCACACCACCTGTGCTGCACTGCATGCTGGTAGTTTGGCATGCCTTGTCAGGTTATCTATAGCTACAGTTCAAACAAAGGTCACTACCTTAACGTATTGTTAAAATATTCCCATTTAAAATAACAGGAGACTATAATTAATATTTGTTTCAGTATTTTTTGATGCATAGAAAGTATGCAGTAGAACAGGATAAATGTTTTTTATTATTTTTATTTTTATAATTTTTTCATGTGAAATGATTAAATGTTTTTTATTATAAATTTTGATCAATTGGTACTATACATCATGCGCTGACTGAGACACGTGTTTTTCATACCATGATATCCTCCAGCTTCATGTCCAGAAGGTCTGCTCCGTGCACGTACGCTTTCCAGTCCTCCATTTCCTCGCCGTCCCCCATATTGTCCAAAATCAACTCAAAGAAGATGACTTTCTCAGAAACTGCACTGAACGTATTATCAAAACAGAACATGTAGTCTCCCTCTTCTGTTTCCACTCTGAAGTAAAAAAAAGTCACATAAAAAAAAAAAAATGAAGAAAGGTCAAGCACGATAATCAGGATGTGATTGGCTCAGTGTATTATATGATTAAACTGTGATTGTGGGTAAAACGTACGTATGAACCCCATGTGTAAAGCTTACTGAATTGATTATAATGTGACCGCTGGGCGACTGCAAGTAGAAGTCCACATCTAGACTCGCCCCATCCAGAACCTGCACACAGACACAGAAGGATCTGCTGATTCTGCCCTCACAGCATGAAGCTCCGAGCTTACTGGGGGCATGAATCACAGCCCTTCTGGTACTTTTCCTTCTCCCAAAATGACCTTTAGCTCCATTGTGTCACTTCTCCAACTTCAGTATTGTGTAAGCTGTTTTTTAATAATGCATGATTTTTTATTGTGTTGGATTATTGTTTTGAGTTAGATTTTGCTTTTTGTTTTGCAACCAGCTCATAGGCAAAAAAAAAATGGAGCTAATTAATAAGAAAAAACTTTTTACAAAAATAAATACAAGAATATTAGTATAACAATTAAATGTTTTACCTATATGTAACTACATTGTTCTTTGCTGTGCACAAAAAAGTATAGTCACTATACAAAATCATATTTTTCATTCATATGTCATGTTTTAATTCATTTTGCTTACTTAAAACATTAACAAATGCATTTCACACGATGTATACAACTTTGAATTAAAGTTACCTTCATGTTTCTGTGGGATTTTAAGTAGCTAACTTAATGCAGAACATTTCTTTTGATTATCTCACATCTCATGTTATCTATTTTCTGCGTTCAGCTGATTCTACAACACGCATGCGGACATTATCCAACAAAAAGATGCAGTGTATCCAGTATCACCAACACACAGGCTGATCAGAGTGAAGTCTCCAGATGTACCTGGTACTCGATCTCCAGCGAAGCGTCTTTCTTCATGCTCTGGAAGAAGCACTCTTTGCGTCCGGCGGGAAGAGTGAAGGTAAAGTCACCGTCCAGAGACTGAGAGAAAGCGCTGATCACACACACACACAGCGATAAACACGCCACACACACTCTCAGCACCTCCATACTCCACCGCATCTTCCCAGACTTGTAAAACTTTATCAACAGCCGATGAGAGTTCACTTCTGTAAACTTCAGCCGCTGCTCGGGACAGCTCAGCAAACGAGTTGGGAATGCTCTGACTTGAGGACCCCGCCTCACAGACGTAGAAATGTTATTTATCGTTTTTAAATCTGCCAGCACAGGTACTTCCTCTTTTTATAAGAAATGAATCAAGTGTATAAAATTAGGGAACACGTGTTTTACGAGAATGTATTAAATATTTATATGCACGTACTACGTACACTGGCATATAACGCGACGTCCTGAACTACTGCATTATGGGAAATGTAGTCTCCTGTGCATAATGTAGTTTTACGCTGCATTGTACGATACTACCGTTCATTGAAAAGATCCGGTTCTTTTCTCATTTTTATTCAGAGATTAATCATTTTCCCTATGCATAATGATAACACAATAATTTATATTCTCAGGGGGAATATAAAATATGCAGAGAAATTCAAAAATAGGTATATAATATGTTCATTCAATTATTTAAAAATAAAGATTCGAATCGACAAACGAATCGTTTACAACCTGGATTTTTTTTTTTTTACTACATCACAGAGGTGGCCCACTAAACAAGTGCATCGGTTCAGCTTGAGGTGAGGAATATTTGCACCAAAAATAAATAAATAAATAAAGAAAAACCAAGATGGTGTGATAAAATATACATTTGTTGATTAGAGATATTGCACACACACACACACACACACATGCATATAAAATTCTAGTAAAGGACCAAAAGCATTGCGTCCGAAACTTTCTATGGGTGGCGCACAATCCACTAATAAACGTTTCCCTCAAAACCTAAATTGAAGTTATTAAAAACATAGCAGATATTTTTAATAAAAAAGAGTTAGGCTAGTAATTTAACTGTTAAACGGATATTGAAGTGTTTATAAAGTATCATGCAGATGACTGTCATGTTTTAAACCCCGCAAGAATTAAACACGAAAGGGGTTAAATATAACAAAGTAGCTCATGTGAATGTTCTAGCAATATTTCAGATCTCTTATCTTTGAGGTGACGCGTCTGGTGACAAAACTTCCAACTCATCTAGACCTCGAGGAGTGGGCGGGGTTAAAGTAATACCCGATTCCTATTGGCTGAGGACGGGGCAGCTGGAGCCGCGAGCGATGTTTAGGGGGAGGAGTGTGATGATAAGCAGAAGGCTGTGCAGCCGAATGAGCTTCTGAATGGGGGGTTTGCAGCCTGCGCTGAAACACACCCCCTTACCTTAATACAGTTTTAAACAATTAGCATTATTAGCTAGTACTGGCCTCTGTCGTCAGTATTAGAGGTGAATAGCTAAAAAGCGAGGATGTTGGTCCCCGCGGGAAGATAATGAAGAAGCTGCGCGTATTGTTGCTGTGCGCCGTTTTAGCTCTCCTGTGCTGGTGAGTCTCATGATTTTGTTTGTTGAAATGCTGTTATAACGTCTCTATATGTCAAGCTGCGCCATAAAAACACTGATACTTTGACAACGACATAATTTTCCACTGTGTTTCTAATGATAGCTTCATGCTAGATGCTAACGTTAGTTCAGTAGCCTCAGAGGTGGGATGTATTTATAAGCTTTCTGTCGAATGACGTCAAATAATATAAGCCGAATACTTTTTATTATTGGCGAATCGCTTGCATCTTGTAAAGAAATGTGCTGACAGCCTGTTGAAAGTAGTACTGGACCTCCAGCTGTCCACTATGAATGTATGTTTTTGATTTGTGGTTAATGTTGTACGGTGTACAGAAAGCCCAGATTGTATTGTTTGGATTTTATGTTTTGTTTTTAAGCATTTAACAATTTTAATAGTATTTTATGTGTGTTTTTTCATTTTTTAAGGGTTTGTTGAACTTTGGCATCAGCTTATATAGTTTAATTTTGTGGCAGCACAAAAATTTTTATGTCCATTATCATGAATTATGGTCAGTTTTTGTTTTTCAAGCTTAGTATGTAGGTAAAGCCTCATAGTAACTCTTTCAGACTATGAACCTCTTGGATTGCATGTATTTAAAAGCAACAGGCTGCTTTCCAGTTGGCTGAACTGCTCGAGCCTAATTTTTTTTGCCCTGACCACTGTAGCAAACTCTGTTACTTTGAAAATGTTTAATGCATTTGAATATGTGCATATCAGTGATTAATTGCGCTTGCTCTGTGTGCCAGGCTGATGTGGCATCCATCGTGGACAGGTGGTGGATTAGTCGTATGGTCATATGTTGACTAAGCAAGCTCACAGGGTGCTGACGCAGGTCTCAGTACCTGGTGTGATACAAGTACACAATTACACCCTGTGCCTGCTGCCGGACATCCTATCAGATTGGTGATTTTAATAACGGGCTGATATGAAATCTCCCTGCTATTTTCATAACGGCTGATTACAGAGCTTATATTACTGTGCTTTTGCACAACAATTGATATGCTAGAAAGGTGAGACAGAAAGATGTTCACTCTTGGTTCTAGCAATGTTACCTTGTAAGTAAAGGTAAATAGAAAAAATTCGATTTTTAAAATTGTGAGGATGTCTTCATACCTAAATGACAGGGGAAAAAATGGTGAGTTGCATAAGAATTGCATCACATATGCACAAATGCACAGGCTGCACAGCTCATAAATACTCACAGTTTTTTTTTGAATGTTTTGTTATTTTTTATTATTTGATTGTGCTTTTGTTTGTTTTTTATGTTTGGGTGGCTTTGTGAGAATATAAAATTGGTGTGAATCTAAAGTTAATGATTTTATTTGTTTTTTTTGGCACTTTTTTTACAGAAAAGTAAGCATTACACATCAGAACAGCAAGGGATTCACAACATAATCTGAACAGTAAAATAGCTTCAATTACATGAAAGTTTCTGTAGTTTTCTTTAGAATAACATGCGCAGATGGAGCATGCATGACCAGAGATTTTAAGATGGTAAACCGAACGTGTTTTGCTTCAAATATAAAATAGGTCTGGAAGGCCAACCATGCATTTCTGAATTGAGTTGTCATGCTTTATTTTTTTTTTTAAGATGGTAAACCGAACGTGTTTTGCTTCAAATATAAAATAGGATTATTATATTATATATTATTTTTTATATTTATATTATTTTTTTTTTTTATAATATTATATATATATATATATATATATATATATATATATATTTTTTTTTTTTTTTATATATATATATATTGTTTTTTATTATATTTTTTTTTTTACTTTACTTTTTTTACTTAATTATTACATTGCGTTAAAGTTATGTAAATTGTGTAATTGGTAAAATTCAACGTATTTATTTTTGTTTTTGATTTTATTTGAGACAGATACTGTGCAAGGTCTAGAGGGGGCCAAATAGCGGGGAACCCGCATCTATTGTTACCATCTTTCAGCATTTGAGCCTTTGCCGAATGGTCCTTTTGTTTAGTTGAATAATTACAAAAATAGTCAGGAATCATAACATTCTTTTCCTAACATTAGAATGAGGTTAAAATAAAGGAATATGTATACAGATGTGTTGTGAATTGGGCAGAATTATTTTGTAAGAACTTTACCTGTGCGTACAGATTTGATTATTCCTGAAAAAGACCCAATGTCTTAACTAAATTTTTTACATTTACGGTTCTTACATGGAAGTGTGTAAGCAAACAAGTGGTTTTACTTAATGCCTTAAATGCTGAATATTGTAGACAAACACATTAGTCCAAAATCATTGCTCACTCACTGATTATGCAGTCACTTATTTGAATAGAAAAAATGACACACGATCTTCCAGACTTCTCTCTGACGATGTATGCAGGACTTCACAAATCATTTTTATGTTCATTTTCTTTATGACTTATTTAAATCGGTAAAATTGTGAAACAGCCGCATGAACTGAAAACTGATAAGGTAAACTGTAAAACTCAGCACTAAATAATTGTTACAACTTGCATTGCTGCGGTTCTTGTGAGAATGGGTTCTGTCTTCAGGGTACATTGGAACCGGTTGGATGAGGAACAAGCCAAGTCATTTGACTTCATCCATATATGATGAAAGCAAACACTTGAAATGCATGGATTAGTGATTTCCCATTATACCTATGCTCTATGATTATTCAATGTTGCTAGCGTCAATCAATAAAGCTAGCAGACACGATACCATGACAGACCAGCAAACAAAGCACAGGGGCTGGTAGACCAGCTGGCTTCCTAATTCAATCCTTCTTATCTAATACTCGATTATATAACGTCATTGCTTACTACTCAGGGCTCAGAATGAAAGTATTATCCCGCTAAATCATTATCAGCCTCATGCTGCTATATGTGCCACACAGATCCAGCTGCAACAATGGGAAACGGTTTGAAGGTATAGGCTAAACAATCACATAAGCTTCAAAATTATTAAGAAGGGCATGCATGGCAGTTTAAGAATGATATCATCACACATTCTGTGATATGAATAGTAAGATTAACACCAAACACCTACACACATAGAGATAGGAAACACAGCAAACGTTTACCTGCAACTAGAGTTGAGATGTCAAACATAAAACACTAAACATCACCTTATGCAGATTTATTTTAGAGTGCAAATGCATTATTTTTATTAGAAGTATAAGAATACTATGATAATATGATGAAAAAAAAGAAACTTTTCTGGCTGCTAATAATTACTATAATAAAGATTACCTTTAAGCAAACATTATGATGACAAAGGTAAAAGTCAAAATTATCATGCAAATAAATATTAAATTTTGATTAAAACAAATAGTGTGGTTCAGGGATGGTGTATTTTTGCTGGCCAAAACCAAGTAATGAGTTAGTGTTTTAGCGCTTTTGGCATTGTCCTAAAGTCAGTGGGTTTTTTGGACAGAAATGCTTGAAATAAGGTCAGTGGTGAACACAACCTCAAGATAATTTAATGTTTTATTCAGAGATACAAACAGGTAAGGGGGGGGAAAAGGTGAGAATATTGCGCAGAACGGAGGCATGCTCCACACTAAGTTTATTTTAAAGAGATTTGCTGTACATGATCTTTTGTAGTTACTTTAAAGTTTTTTTTTTTATTACCTTATGTCCAAAAACTGTTATTGTTTACACACACACATGTTTTGCAAAACTCAAGATTGAATATATTTGGTCAAAATCCGATGTTATTAAAGATGAAGTGCTATGTATGCAGGCTATTTAAGACAGTATTGGCTGATTAGATGGCAATGCTGACCTAACATGCAAACGTTTGCCCTCTCTCTTCACCGTTTCCACATCTCAGATCTCATGTACATACAATATTACCCTTTTTAGACATAGTTTTTGAAGTAAAGAGTAAAGAAAATACTATACAAAACTTACTGAAACAACAGTTCTTTATTTACCCTTTGGATTTTTTACGGAGCATTACACACCAGAACAGCAAGGGTTTCACAACATAATCTGAAAAGTAAAATATCTTCAATTACATGAAAGTTACATGAAAGTTTATGTAAAAAGTTGTTAACCTAAATGGGATAAGAGGTTGTCATCATCATCAAGGTAAAGCCTCATTGTGGTTATAATCACACTTTTGCAAACTATTCTAACTCAAAATTTCAGGGAAAAGGTTTATATATATATATGAAGTAAAGACTGAAAGATTTGCCACAAGCTTAAAGGTGGTGATGGTGATGACCATGATGAGGTTTGTTTATAGCCTACGTTTAGCTTTTTACTTCTGCTGATTGTATTTATCCATAAACTTTTGTTGGTCACAGAGCTTATTTTTTCTGCAAATATCCCAAAAGCCAATGCAAAAACAGGGAGGCAATCTGATGCTAACTTGGCATTCAAAATAAAACATGTCATCACTGCAGCGCTCTATTACAGTCAGCACATAGTGCGAGTTGAAATGTCAGCCCACACTTACATGCTGAGAAGAGTGAACACAAAGGTTCCCTACAGAGGAGAGGTTAACATGCAATATGCTGACATTCCCATGTTTTAAACAGCAGTTGAATGATCGGTTCACTGTTCATTAATCAATGACTGAACACAATCCAAACTCAGAAAGCCAGTACAAGGTTATAATGGAAGGATTTTAATGTCTTTCCCAAGACCCAAGGTGGGTGATGGGCAGTTTAGAGTGGGACATGCTTAGAAGGTAAATTTTTTTTATCATCTCTGGGGATGGGTCATGACCATAGACTGTATAAAAACATGGACGTAGTGTCCGTGTCGTCACCCATAGATTCCTGAAGAGTTTTTGAAGTGCAAAGTGGATGGAGCTGGCCGTTGCCATCTTGGCAGCGTGTCACTGCGCGTCTCTCCCGGATAATCGAAAATGGGCAAAAAGGCGGGAGCTGATTGCTGAAGCCACGCCCACCTAGTGCAACGGCAGTGTCAGCAGCGTGAATTCACATGTCACTCAAGTGGCCACTCCCTTAATTATGCAGAACTTTAAGGCTTAATAAAATATAAACAGATTAGTTACAATAAAATTCACCCCCTCACAGTTGTCACGAAGGGCAAAATTAGCTATATAGACCAAAATCATTTTTTTGAACCAGGGTGTAAACATGTTTTTTTTTTCTGCTGTAAAGTTGGGCATTATAAGATGGGGAGTCTATGGGATTGAGTCCTTTTTGCAGCCAGTCGATGAATTGCAGTTTTAGTCACTTCCTTGTTGGCTTCACGAGAGAGAGAGAGGGAGGTTGCCGCTTGGTCACGACTAGTAAAGTTAGTAGAGCTAATCATTCTGAGCAAGGAAAAACTCTGAGAAGCTGAGTTTTTAAATTCAACCCCATTTAAATCACTGCAGCTCACATGGACATATTTGGTTTTTGCAATGCAACGTGTTGAGCATTTAAAGATGCCACAAATTTAAACTTGGTTCATTTTTATAAGCATTCATAATAGTTCTGTGAAAGGTAACAGTTGTTTGTGTCTCACAAAGAATTCAAGGCCTGCATATGAGCATTTTGTTGCTGGAGGCGTGGAGGAAGATGTCACAGCAGTATGCTACATTCTCAGCTATTATAAGTACGGGAGAAGGAAATGGACAGGAGGAGGAAAAGAAGGAATAAGGGAAAAAAAAATAAACAGCACAGGAGAAGAGCCTCTGGCTTTGGGTCTGATTGTGTGCCAAAGCAGCACCATGTCCTTCCCATAACTGTAGGCTATGCGTTTCTCTCACTATTTTAACTTTATTCCCTCTAACACGTTCTGAAGGTTTTATTTTTTTTTCACCCATTGAAAACAATCACTCATGTGGCAATATAAAGATCGAAGCAGACTAAAGAGAGAAGGACAGGAGAAACACATGTGAGGAGTGCTCTCACTAGTCTCCTTTCTGAAGTCAAAGTTCTGCACCACATCGTTCCATTTAAAAAAAAAAACAGACGCCGTTGTGCTCACCCAGCCACAACCAAATATCTGATCATTCAAATATGAGATCACATGACATGCAGTTTGAATACAGCAAATCTGATTAAACTTTGGAAATGTATTTAACCCAACTGTCTTTTATGGACAAGTGCTGCAAGCTTTCCTAAAAAAGCTGATATAAAACAAAATAATCATTTCTCACATGACTCAATTATCCTGCATTTCTATAACTAGATTTAAAAAACTGAATATCCTTATGAAAGTCCTAAAAGAGTGACCATGTGCTCATGTCCAAACCATGTCTATATAAGGGTTTTCTATACCTTTCCTTTAATAATTTTGTCACTCTAAGGCTGCGTTTACACTTGGCAGTAACATGCGACCTGTATCAAGATGTTGTCCACATACACATTGAAAAGACAAGCGTAAACGCGCTTCTGAAAGGAAAGTTATCTGATCAGCGTGTCCTGGTCCAGAAGTAGTTGAGGACACATTGTGATCTGATCTCAGTGTAATATAAATGCAGTCCAGCCATTGTGTCTGCATTCACAGGTTGACATCACGCAAAACCCCGACCCATCTCTCCCAAACTGTCACAAGAAAGACAGAGAACAACAGGCTGTGCAGTGCTAGTTAGACTCGTAGACTTATATCTTTGATTTGTAAAATGTCCTGCGACTGAAAATGCTTTTCAAAAGAAAACCCACCATTTCAGTTTGACATTGGACCGGGTTATTCTCTGCAGACTTATTTAAATATTTCGCCGAAAAGAGAGATCCGATCGGTTATCCAGAGAGAGAAGTCAGTTGATGTTGCCAAGTGTATTGTTTCTCCTCTATGCCCTGCCTTCTGAAACGCTTCGATTTTTACAAAGCTCATCGTTCTGAAAAGCAAGGTGTACGCTGATTGGCCAGCTATCCAGTGCTTTGTGTTTGGGTGAATACCTCAAGTGTATGACGGAAATGTTACGCCCCTTACCATACTGTGATGCCGTGTCCCGTCGTGATGAGACGAAACCAATAAAACCCATTACAAATGAGGCATTTGTTGCATCCAGTGGGGACATAATTACTGATTATAATGATTTATACTGTCTTTTTACGCGTTGCTTTGCGTATCTTGCAGCGTAAACATAAAACCATGTCTGCAATTGTGATTGGAGAAACAACAAACAACAAGCACTACTCTACACTGCTCAAAACTCACGTTTCAATCATTGGTGGCAAATTCTTTAAATATGAAAACATACTTACAGGCTGTGAATCAGAAGCGCCAGACTGTCCTTGTAAAGTTGGAATTGCCCCATTTTATAGAAACAGCCTTTGTGCACAGCCGGCATTTTAAGCTACTCTCCCAGGATCGGGAAACAGTCCTCCGTAAAATGCGCTGCACACATCTGTATATTTGGGTTGAACTGTTCTGGAACAATCCTGTAAATACAACTTAACCACTGATTTCTAGTCATGTCCTCTTTTGGAAGGCCAAACAAAGTAGTTTCGCTTTCACAACGAAACATACAGTGTCTCCACGACATGGCGGCGGGGGCAACAATACTACAGCGAGAATTAAATTTACGCCTTTTTTCTTTGTGAAACATTTGGGTGCTGTTATGCAGATCTTCCCACAGAGTGACATAGAGATGTGGGGCGTGTTTAAATGAGGCATTTTTGGAGGGCATGAACGAGTCTTAACTTTTATAAAGAATATCTCTTTGGGTTTGAGACTTTAGTCTTTGCAACTTTAGGGATCTTATCTATGCACAAACAGCTTGTAACGCTCCATAGAGAAAGGAAAACTTGAAACTGCATCATATGACCCCTTTAATATAGACCAAGATTACAGAAATTAACCAGGCGTACATATGCATGTCTGCGTTGTTATTTAGAGAAACCTCACAGCTCAAGCTATAATACTGCTTTTCTTAATCTTTTCTCATTATATGATGAAATGCATTTTAAAATGAAATGTCCATATATAAAATTTCATCTTAACATAATTATAAGGCCACAGAGAGTATGTGATTTTTAGCATATGTGTGATTTCAGTTCTTAAATTTTTTTTGTAAATGTAGAATACATTTCAGTATGAAAGTTATTAGTGAATCATGATTTGTTTGTGAATAAATCTGCATTTGTACGCAGATTTCCTGTACAAATATCTGTGCATATGCACGTTTTAAGTGGTTCAAAACACCATGATCTGGTGTTGTGGGTGGTTGTCCAGTTATATGGTTACTAGGATGTTCTGTGTGGTTGCTAATTGGTTTAATGGGGTGTTCTGGGTGGTTATTAGATGATTGCTCATTGGACAAAAGAGTCCAGCCCAAAGTCTCTGTGATAATTCTGATCCCATATGTCTCTTCCCTTCTTCAATTTAAGTCTATACACTACTGTAAGGTTGTTTTGGAGATCTCTGTTGATTTTGCTCTGTGAGGGGCTTCATTTCCTCTTGCACAGACAACCGAGCAGTCATGCTTTTAGTGAGGCGTGTGTTTATATGCATGTGCAAGTTAAAAAGCCATTTGTGCTTTCTCTTACATAAGTCCATGTCCATCCCATGAGAGCTGTAACAGTGGTCGTGTCTTTGGGCCCTATTTGTCATATAAGCCTAACTGTTTTTAGCACGTGGATGGGTAAGAAATATCCGTGTGCTGACTGCCTGATTCAGGGGGAGAAAGGATGACTCTGAACATGCCTCGGGCTGATAGGGTGGGGGTTGGTGGGTATGTGAGATATGCAAGGACAAAGATCCTGTCCTGTGTCAGAGGCGAAAAAAATAGAAGGTTGTCCTTTTGGATTTGGATTTCTTATCTTCATTCAAGAAGGCACCTCCTTGTCTTGCTCATCTGGTATTTTCACTGGAACATTTTCTGGTTCCTCAGAAGTTCTCAGTCCTAGAATTTCTAGAGAAAATTGCAATGTCAATCCTTAATGTTCAACAGTCAACTGTTCTGAGGAACTGTTCCTGAACACCAGCTTCCTGTTTGTGTTGTACCATAGGGTCTGCTTGCTTAATGATGAAGGAACCATTCATAATGAATTGTGACAGCATAAGCTGTATGTTGGTTCAGCACATTGCTAATTTAAACAGTAGAATTCGTTAAGCCTAGTTTGTTATTGCCCTAATCTTGTATTTAGAGATGAATTGATAAACTGTGTCAAAACTTCTTGAATGATATTCACTTTTTCAACTAAATTATTGATTCTTTAAATGCCTTCATTTGGTGGGTCTCTGAGGCAGGGGTCTCCAACCTTTTTTACACCACGGACCGGTTATCATGACCCAGTGGTTGGGGACCTCTGCTCTAAGGCATTTAACATGTTCAGAGCAAAAAGTAATTTTCTTAACTTCGCATTATTATTAGTAGTAGTAGTAGTGGTATTAGTATTAGTATTGTTACACACTGGTTATTATTATTATATAACAGATTGCTAGGTTATTTATGTTATATGTCAAGTTCAGCATTGAGCTACACATAATGTGACAGAACTTTCATTTACTTTCAGGTTCAGCAATGAGTTTTGTGAATATGTTTACTTAATATTCCTAAGTAAAACAGCCCTGTTTGCTGTAGTAAACATGCCATTTTACTCCTTGGTGTCACGTACACTTATTTTCCATTTACTGATTCTCACTTCCTTGTCTTGTTGGTGCCCATACTGTGGGTCATAGTTTTAAGCAGCGTAGTTATTTTTTTAACTACGAGTTTTCTGTTCTTTAATGTTCTTAATGCCTTATCCAGTGAATTAACACAATCTTTAATGTTTGTATCTTTTGTATTAGCTCATTTTATTTATAAATAACACATTTTTGTATTGTAACAGCTGGCAAAAAAGACACTGTGCATTGTGTGAAATGTGTGTAATTTATACAGATTTTACTGATTCATTGGTGAAAAATGTCAGGGTAGACACTCTTAATTAGAATAAAAGAAAATAATCCTGCATCGAATGAATTCATGTGCTTTAAATCTATGGCTCAGGAGGCTGAGAATGAAAATTGGGTTGTTTAATTAAACTGTGTTTTTATGGACGTGGACAAACACATTTTGCTGGCACTTAGACTGGCTCTCTTTTATTCTGCCTTCACTCATTTAGTTTTCTTTTCCAGATCCAGATAGGTCCATTATTGTAGCTTTTCTCTCTGTCTTTGTATCTCTTTTTTCTGTCTCTCCGCCTGTGTAAGCAGTTAGATTAGATCCTTTCTATCTTTGTTTGTTTTTTTTTTTTTTTGTTTGGGTATCAAGCGCATGAGTGGACCGAGCCAGACAAAGGCTGTCCCCAAATCATCCCTGGAGCCATGTCAGCTTTAATACCAATGTTTCTTTCTCTTCTCTGAATAAAAAACCAGCACCTGCTCTGTAATCAAATGATAGGAAGAGAGAACAGAGCAGGGTATTTTTGGTAAGCAGAAGCAATAGTTTTCTAGATTTGAGAGAGTGTTGTGGGATACTTTAGTGTTTTGGTGTATGAAGAGTGATATTTTACAGAATTAAAGTCTTCTGTGGGAGACAAAACAGCAACATGTTATATATAATATATAAATGGCACATCGGCCATGGTCGGTGGGTCTGGACAATGGATTTATTCTTCTGTGGGGCTAAAATTTTGCACCTTTTATTATATATGCAACATAAGTTAGGTATAAAACAGTACAATATTTTGGATGGACTCAGTGGACTGAGCTTCTATCTGTCATAGCCTTGTTTTTGATCAGTCTAGCTACTTCTAGGTTTATGATGGTTGTGGTAGTCTTCCTATAGCCCATCCCCCACTCCTTTAAGCATAGGGCACATTGTCTGTTTCTATCCTACACATACAGGCTTTCTCCACCCCCTCCTCAGATTGTCTACTAGTTCTTTACTAGTCGTAAAGAAAGCAGAAAAAACAGCCCATGATGAGTTGCAGGGGTTACAACTTTGCAGATAGTTTATGTACACATACAGCTACATGACACACTGCATGAAAGGTAATAGTCGAAAAGGCATAATAGGGGCACTTTAAAGAATACATGCACAGAGGACCAGTGGTGTCTGTATATTGGTTTGCCAAGCTGTTGGCAGTAGTAGACAACATTTAAAGTTGTCTCACATCCTCTTTCATTAACACTTTTCCTCTGACTGATAGTCTTTATGCAGATAAACTGCATTCCCAATTCCAACATTCCCTAAAGCCACTGATCCTGCTTTCAGCTTTCTGTTTGCTTTCCTAATAGTTGTTCCTAAATCCTGCAGCTAATACTTAATGCTCTTTGGAGTCTTTCCAAGTCATTTTTCTTAAATCGACTGCCTTAGAGAGTTGTTACATTCATACTTTCAATTAAATTGTTGGTCCGTTTAAGTTTGTTTAATTGTATTTGTTTCCACTGTAAACGTTTAGGCCTTATACTCCACCCTTAGTAGGTAGGCTGCTTACAGTGTGCAGAATATGTTCAGTGAGCTTCTGTCAATACCTGGTGGCATTAAAACCAGGATATAGATTAGTTTACAAGCAAATGACTGATTTAAGGGGCCGTTTACATGACAACTTTGAAAATGGTGGTGTCATGTTTGTGCATAGTACGTGTTAGGTATGTGCACAGTACATGCCGATTTTAAAGGCAAGTGTGAACAAACATACACAACAATTGCTGCTCAAGAGTTTGCTAACCCTTCTTCAGCAAAGTGTGAATTTACTTCACCAATATTACACCCAACAGTGGAGACGCATCATATACAACATATAATGTCACTTCCCTACAGGTATTGTTTACTAACAAGGTGACAGCGCCAGCTACTGGCCTGGCATACGTCATACAGCGTTTTTGGCAGTTTTCGCAGATAGCATCCTCAGTGACCATCAATTTTCTCCCTGCGTACTGGCTCTTTGTAAAAGCGTATGAAAAAATTATACAATACTGTATATATCTACATGTAATAAACAATAGTAAGTCCAACGACGTATATTAAAGTCAGTTAATTTTTAAATGCACTAAAACCTGCTTGTCTGACAAACCTGGACTTTTCTGTTTTGTGTCGTCATGTTAAAAGAATTTTTTCGGCTTATGTAAGTACACTGGACTGCAAGTGTCCCATTTGGGACAGGGCCATATTGCCTGATCACAAGGTCACATTTCTATGGTCTGTATGCCTATAGTAAGTCTTATGTCAGCATGTTGAGCTGTAGTGTTGATTTTCCTCTTGCCAAGTTATGTAACGCAGATCAGATCCTGTGTGCTGATCAAGGATGTGGCAGAACAAAAATAGACATTTGATATTTAGGAGAAAGAAGAACAATGGTTAAATGACACTGGTGAGATATTGTCTTCTGTTTAATGTCAAAGTGCATTGTGAATTTGTTTGATAACATTAAGTCTGTTTGTTTCTAACAAAAGATGATTGTTAAATGTTTTTTTAATAAGCAAATAAGGGACAGAATAACTCTTTACCTAAACGTGGAAAGGCATGATGGTCAGGTTTCTTTGTTATCAGGGCTGTAGACTCATTCTTCCCACTGGTCGCTCTTTTGCAACTAACTTTTTCAGTTGGTCACACAAGCACATAGTTTGGTTGCAATTGTTGTTGTTGTTTTTTTGCTACAACATGGGATTAATCATCAATGCATGCTGATGAACTTTTATCGTAGTTTATAGTTATATGGTAACGAAAGTGTTCAACATTCAACCCGTTCTTTTTCATCAGTATTATTTGTGATTTAAATTTTGTAAACGGCGTTCCTCTTTTGCTGTGTTATAAGCCGAGCTTCATGCACTTTCGCTGTCACCTTTGAATTCGTGATCTCGGTGTCACGTTTTACAAGAAAAGAAAGTTGTCTGTTTTGCTTATAATACACCTTTTAAGACTAAAACAAAAGATGGATTCATTATTATTCTTAATTAAAAAGCACAACAACAATAAAACAGTAGGCTATAATGATAAAGCTTACATAATGTTTATTAACAGAAATGAATAAGACGAGGCATGGCATACACCACATGCTGTATTTATTATATACTGGCTAATAAATTACAGAATGTTTAGCAAACACTGAGGAATCAAATAAATAAAAAATAAAAAAAATTAAAGAAACCCTCCATAGCATAACATGAGATAAACAACGAAGATAACAAGCTTTTTAAAACGAAAGCAAAAACAAAAGTAAAACTAAACTGGCTGTCAGTGACAGGACTTGCATGCTTTTTTTCCCACAAGAATACCAACATGTTCACCTTCTGGTTTATGAAGTGGTCTTTTATTTTACATTAGTGTGAAAACCAAATCCTCCGTCTGCCGTCATTTCCTCAATATTAGCATCATTTTTGCCACGCGCTGCGCGCACCTTCACGCTCGTGCTGGCGCACAGACCATGCATTCGCACAAATGCGTCCATGTCAAATTTTACCTCACACATTCTCAAAAAATTGTCACAAATGCTGCCATTTTGGTCGCAGTCTAGAGCCCTGTTTATTGTCATGCCATTGTTGTTGGGCTTATCCTGAATCTCATTTAGAGATGGGATTTAGATACTGTGCTCTTGTGTTGTCACACCATACTTCTGCCATCAACTAAGGGTTCTTATTGGAAAAAAGGTTAGCATGAAAACCTATATGCTTTGCAACAAAGCACAGAAACCCTGCCCAATCTCAGATGAACATTCTGCTGTGCTGACTCGGCTGCCCTGAGCATTGCCTGTTAAGGAAGTCAGGCATTTCATTTCAATTAATGGCTTTAATATTCTGAGGTGAGCTACTAAAATCATCTTTAATAAACTCGTCACCTCAGTGTATTTTTGACTTGGACTAAGCAGGTGTTTTGTAAAGCAGACCTCATCTGAAGCAGATCTCCTTATTGTGAATTGTTCGTGCCATGTGAGTGGAAGGCGTGATGCTGCAGTGACTGTACATGCATGATGAGATCTTGTTCTAGTGTTTTTATATGGGCTTGAATAGGCCTGTGCTCTTTGACGTGTCTGCTGGAACGTTCAGGTTGCATTAGCTGCATGAATGCTTGAAACTTATGATTCACTCTGCCTTCTAGAAACTTCATTTCATTTAGTTTGCTCGGTTTAATGGAACGCCAACCCCTTGGGCTCCCACAATGCTTTGCACTCTCCCACTACAGTCTGCACGTGGTCATTATATGAGACTTATAACATGTTCCTGTCTTTAGGGATGAGTATGTCTGGTTATTTTATGTTTCCAATGTGATTTCTCGAGGGACTAAAAATACATCATATGGGTTATTGTCTGATACTTACAGCCATTTTTCTGTATTGGAAGATATTATATTTTTAGTTCTCCATGCTCGTAATATTGCACATTCACATTTAGCATTTAAAGGAGTGGTTCTCAATATTTTTGATTCCATTTGTCAATATTTAAAGTGGCCATGGCTTTTGCAGTTGTTACTGAAGTAAAAATATATATAAAAAATATATACTCACTAATTTTTCATTTTTACCCAATAAAATATTCTATAGCTTGGCATAACTAGAAAAATCAATATGCATATTCAAATGTATAAAATGCCCATGGAGCTGTAAGGTTTTAATTTTATTAACTTTTTAATATTAACTTTTCCAGGCCAGCCTTCTTCCTAGAAATCAAACTTATTTGATTCTTTGTTGATTTAGCTTAATGTATATCATTAATTGTTTTTATAATATTATTATCTTAATATCGACCATTTATTGTTTATTGATTACCATATCAACCAGAATTGAAATTTCTGCGCATCTCTAGTCCTCTCCTCATCTCTTAACCTGTTTAACTAGAATACATGAAACCTCTTACACTGATTCCCGCACACACATCAAACAGCACGTCAGTCAGTTCAGTGAAGTTTATTATGACCTCAGACATGAGCCTCTGAAGCCTCTGGGATTTTAATAGCAGCATATATGTCACAGCGCCTGTGGATTGATAGTCTGACTCATGACTTCATTACATTCTGCTTCATTCTGTTCTGGAGATGTTGGGTGAGAATGGGAGAGATTATGTTATGATGCATGTGTATAAATCCTCAGACTTTTAATGACTTTATTTCCAGCCCTGTCATCTCAAGAGGGCTCAGGCATCTTCCGCTCTGCCGTTTGCTCTGTGGCAGAATGCTTTCGTCTAGCCACAGCATTGGCCTACTTTTTTGGAGAGCTCTGGCTGCATGCCCCACAAGCCTATTCTTCTGTTCCTCCCCCGGCCACGTCTCTCTGTGCACATCTGAATCTGTTGTATCTCTGATTTCCCTCACCTCAGTTCATTTATTATTTATCATTTCACCATTTACCATCATTCAGACCATCCCTCTCTTGTTTACGAGAGCCTGCATGTGTACTGCTGAAGAAATCTCTGGCTGTGATTTAGCATCATGTTGTTGAGATTATTGATTATTGAGATTATTAGTCTCTTGGCATTTTGGGATTGGAGACATGCATTTTATGTGGCAGGGCACACTGCAAAAATTAGCATTTGTATTGACATTTACTGTCCAGTCACCCTGTTTTCACTCTGTGAAGCAGATGCTGTTTAGACTTTTTGTTTTTTCCCTTTAATGTGCCAGATGCTCCGTTCCTGTGCCACATAGGCAAGTCAAAGTCCACTCAACAAATGCAAAACAAACAGATGTGGATTTCTCTTCCTCATCAAGCATTTGCCCATTCAAAATGCAGTCATTTGTTTGTATACCTTTTGAATTATAATGTTGCATGAAAAATAACCTTTGAAACTCACCTGCTGACGTGATCGGATGAGGTCAACGGTCATAAATCGGTCAGTTAGGCATGATTGATATGTGGAAACAATACACATCGACAGGTTATTGATAAATATTACTGTCTTAAATTTATAATAAATAATAAATGTCTTATTGGTATCATCCCGAAATGTAATGTGTGTGCATGCCTAATCTGTTTTTGTTTTTAAGTTTTTGTCAATTGTAATGTCATTGTGGAGGTATTCAGATGGGTGCTAAATTGGTTTGCTGGTGTGTGACACCAGAGGATGATTCAAAACTTCTGGGTTTAATTTGTTTGCTGGTATTTGATTATTGAGGATGATTTAAATCTTAAGATTTTTTTTGATTTTTTTTATTTTTGGATAATTTTAGATGCATTCAAAAGAGTTTGGCCTGGAGGCATGATGTTAGAAAGCCCTTTTCACACGGTAGCAACAGTTTACAGCAGTGTCCGTTTAAAGCCACTCCTTCGCTGAGAACTGTGACAAATGCCCGACAACGTGCAGAAAGTTTTTCATTTAAAAACTCACTTAATGATGTCTGCCTTTGTTCATGTAGGATCATGTAGATCCCTTTAACGGTTTCTTCACTTCATGCGTCATTATGAGTCCAGGGTTGTTCACAGCGACACACCTCTGAATAGCTAGAAGATATTTTCCACTACCACTTTTTTGACTTTTTTTCACCACAGATGTTCCTTGCCAGCTCTCTGCTGTTTACTTAAGCGTGCAAGAATTGTGCTGCTAGAATAGATTGCTCATGCCTTTGCAAGAAGAAGACATTGCACTGCATTGATATTACTTGTGATACTTAGTGCCTATGAATCAACAGTCTGGATTCAAGCATCAATTTAGAGCAAATGCTAATTTAGGACAATAGGTTTCTGTTCAAACCCTTTCCTAATGAGAACTTGTGTACGAGGCAAATATCTTTTCCCTACTTAATTTAAGTTTTATAACCATGTTAGACGGATATATGAACACTTTTATCTTTGGTAAATAGTGGCTGTATAAACAACGTGCCACTTCCATCAACCATAAAAAGCAACCGCAGTATTTGCATGAACATTCATCAGCAATTATTTATGTACACTTTGCACAGGTGCATCCAGTTTCTCTTGTATTTGTACCAGTCAGTTTTGAATGTGGCATGAATTCTCTCTCTTTCTCTCTTTAATGATATAGGGCTAAGAATACATTAAAAGTGTGCTTTAGCTCATTAAATGACATTCCTGGTAGATGATGTGTAAAGTTTAATGGAATTGTTGTTTAGGATTGTTGTATAGTTGTGGCTCCTGGTCTGTTCTGGCATGCAGAGTAGGGCTAAAGCTAACAGGAAATGTTTGGGGATTTTGCTGTGTTCCTGGCTTTTCTAAACCTACTCATCCAGACAGGCTGAGAGAATAAGCACCGCCGCAAAACGAAGCGATCTGTCACATCAAATGGAGCACCAGCTAATTGATTGCCTTTATTTATTGTCTAGTGTCCCATCACCCATTTTCTGTCTGGTGCATACTTCCTGTCATGAACTGCCTTGCCATTTCCCTCACTTGTTCGGGCAAACCTTCATGTAGTGATGAGATGGTCCACAATGACTGCTGGGTTGTGATATATTGATTGTTTGCATTGCAGTGTTTCTCCTATGATTTGGCTTCTTACTTGAATGGTGTGTGAGGTGATTGGGACATAACCCAACAGATCAACCTTCACTTGCAAGTCTGCAGCCATGAACTGTTTCAGATAAACATAAATGCCACTGAAACCATCAACATAATAAATACGTTGATGGTTACCCACTGAGACTGTTTATGTGAATATGTAGCTGCACTGAGACCAGCTGATTCCTATTTTTGATTAGTACTTCAAGAGTTCCAGTTTCAGCTGACTTTCTGAGAAGGGTGTGAAACAGATCTTTTGGTTCAACAAAAGAAAAATGTGTTTGTACATGAACTAGTTTGGTATCTTTTCCTGTATCTTGTCCTAAGGGTGACAGTGAAATATTTCATGCACATGTGATATTTGTTTGGTGTAATAAAAATTAAGCAACAAGTCAGCCAACGAAATGGCTGATTTGTCAATAATTCTTCTGTGAGGACAAAAACTAACCTAATACTAAAAACGTGTACAATTCTGTTCAGAAGTATAAAATAGGGATGCACCGATAGGATTATTTATTTTTTTTTATTTATTTATTTTTTTTTTCTGCACTCCGAGCAGAATTGGTATTTGAACATTTCTGTTCCTGTGTTCCTCTGTATTATTACTAATCCGAAACCAGTTTGAGTAGGAAAAAATACCGGTTAATAATGTTATTTTTTAAAACTTTTTAATAATAATAATAATAATAGTAAAAATAATAACTACAACATTTTCTTTACTCAAAATAAAAAAAAAAAAACACAAGCTTTTATTGCGCTTAGTCATAGCCGGAGCCATTGAGAAACACAATGCAATACAGCATCATCTTTTCTAGATTTTGATCAAATGTATTAAATGAAAGAAAAAACTGTCAACGCTTTAAAGTATTTTTTTTAAGATATTAAAAATTTTTATCAGCATGGATTAAAAAAATGCTATTCGAGAGTTTAGAGATATAAAAGCTTAAATTAGTAGGCTGTATGTCACATTTTATTATTACATTCAGAAATAATGTAGGCTAAAATACAGGTAAATAAAGCAAAATGTTTACAAACACAATTAGGCTATTTAAGTTTCCTTCTCTCCTAAACAAATCCTCTAAAGTTGTAACCTGCTAAATATAAACGTCAAGCCAAAACGAATTAATTTAAAAGCTAAACTGAAGCCTACCTCTCCCATTCTGCACAAATCCAAATGTTTCCATATTCGCGCTGTATCTGAATTTTATTTATTATGTAGGCTAAACTATAGGCTTTGTTTTTCACTCGCATTATCAATGTAAAACATCATGCTTCACATAGGCAATGCACAGTGAGGCGGTAGTTACGCTGAGTGGCACAGACTGTACTACGGACTATTTAAATTGAATTATTACTTGCCATTAATTTTCACTTAAATGTAAACTTAATGCTTGCCGGTTCGTGACATATCCCTGGGTAAACTATCGCCTGGGAATTGCCATTGTGACTTACCTATGATGAATTTACAGCTGAGCGTGGGCATTTCACATATTTTGTACAGATTTTATTTTGTTTTAGCAAGTATTTAATTATTTTGCCCAGAGAAAAACGTTGGATTTTGCAACAGACATGAAACTCATTGTCTCCATGTAGTTAATTAATAAACCATTGGTATCAGCCATTTTCATGCTATTTCCGATATGCCGATGGCATAAAATAAATAAAAAATCGGCAGATAAATATTGGCTGCTGATACATCGGTGTATTTAAATGTATTAAGATTATTTTTTTGTTAAAATGTTTTTTGAAGGCTGCATCAAGGCTAAGTTTTTTTGATCAACAATGTGAATTATTATTACTAATGTTTTCATGTTTTTTAAAATGTCATTTATTTCAGTGATGCAGTGCTGAATTTTTAGCATCATTACTGCAGTCTTCATTGTCACATGATCCTTCAGAAATCATTCTAATATGCTGATTTGCTGCTCAAGAAATGTTATTTATTATTATTATTATTATTATTAGTAATGTCGAAACCGTTATACATTTTCAGGAGTTTTTGATGAATAGAACAGTGTCCTAGTTCTGGTGTTTTTATAAGCATGGGTTCTTTTTTTTGTGTTTGTTGTTTTGTGTTTGTTGTGCTTCTTTGTATGTTATGTGATAAATAAGAGATGATGTGAGATGATGTTCTCCCACTGAGTTCCCATAAGCTTCCGGTCCAATGGAAGAGCAACAGTAGCTCTGATATGCTTGTGGGCCACATGGCCTCCTGTGTTGTGCTGCTTCCCAACAATGGAAATATCTATATATATTTGTGGTTATTTAACATACTCAGCATTACTTGAGATTCGGATGGCTGTTATGTAACATCAGAAAAGGACAATATTTTAAACTGGAGAGGGCAAAAAGCCAACATGCATAGACGTTTGATCTGCTGCTTTTTATTTATTTATTTAATTACCCTTTTTGTGAAGAGAATATAAACATCTTTTTTTTCCCTCTCTTTCTTCCATAAGTGTTTGACCTGTTTTCTTGTCATAACATGTCTGATGGTTTTTGCTGTGTGTAGTAAAAAGATATTTGGCTACTAGGACTGGATTCAAAATTGGCATCATAAAGTATATGTATCTTCTCCACACAGGCCTACAATGAGTCTTGTGTGATATGAAGTAATCGAAGTTTTAAATGTTAAATGATCTGTCTGTGGTGTTATTTTAAAAAAATGATTCCACCCTGATGAATCACTCTCTTTGACCTACATGTGAGCTTTTTTTTTTTACTACTTCCTGTTTCATCTCTCTTCTGATCCTCATTCAGTGCTGCTTTTTACATGAAGCCAAAATGATTTCCATGATTAAAATCTGTTGGTGTGTGGAAATGAATGTACATCATTGCATATGAAAAAAGTGGAAAGAATCACGGCGAGACGCAATAAGCACTGTGTTTGTGCCGTGGTCTTAACAGCAGCTGATGACATCTGATGCTTCTGCTCATGTCATCTACAGATGAGCTGGAATGGACATTTACATTTAATTCTTGCTGTGTCTAAATTGTATCACAAATACGGTTCAACTTTTCTATAAATATTTATTACGTGGCTCTTTGGAGTACTTAATTTTGGTAATTTTTTGTATAATAACCACTAGGGACATAACGATTAACTGCGAGCCAGTTGAAAATCGATTCAAATCGGTTGAGATGCTAAACAAATCGTGATTCAATTAGGGGTAGGAGTTTATATAAATGTATGTCTGAAGGGATCTTACTGTCTTTAGAAAAGTTTTGATGGTATTTTTCTTTTTAACTTGCCTCTATAATCCATATTAAAGTTCATAAGTGTAGCTCTGCTTTATTTACAGTGGAAACCAAGGAAACGCTGTAAGTGCCACCTACTGGCAGAGAGTGAATCTGCGTCTCATTCAGCTCGTTTGCTGTTTCTGTTTCATGCATTTTTTATGTATAGTTTTCAGGGCTGGGCGATATATCGATTATTAGCGATAATATTGGAATAATTTTGACAACGATGTAAAATTTAAAAATATTGTGAATATCGAATATTTCAAATTCAAGCATACTTTCCCAAAAGAATGCGCCGAACGTCCAAAAAAGGAAAATGGAACTGCGGACTGCTCTACACGCCTCTACTACGAGAGCTTTCATGAGAGCGGTTGCCAGATAACAAGAGTTTAAATCCCCGAATCAGAGCTTCGCTGTTACAAGGATACATTTTCTGCCCGGTGTTTGCTTATTTTAAGCAATCTGGCAACCATGTGCACATGCTCACTCCTCATTGCGGATCCTGCCCAGTTGCTTCTCAAAACTAGTCCAAAACTAGCCCAATCGCGTTTCAAGGAGGTTCCCCGATAAAAATTGCATCCTGGTGTTAAAATGTACGTTTTTCGGCATGGTTGCCTTGGTAATATTCACATTTTAGGGGCTAAATATCACGTTATTGGTATTGGGGTCGCTTCAACCCGCGAACATGAAAAACAACCGCAGACTTGGCAACACTGGTTGGAATTTACTACACAGAGCTGTAATTCACTGACAATCTACACAAAATCGATTTTAAAATCGCAGGCGATTCTTTGTCGATTTTGAAAGTGATTTTGTGTAGCTTGTCGGTGGACTACGGCTCTGTGTAGTACATGCCGCTCCACCTGAACCAGTGTTGCCGAGTCTGCGGTTGTTTTTCATGTCCGCGGGTTGAAGCGACCCCAATACCAATAACATGATATTTAGCTCCTAAAATGAGAATTTTACCAAGGCAACCCAGCCAAAAAACATATATTTTAACCCCGGGATGCAATTTATATCGGGGAACCTCCTGGAAACGCGATTGGGCTAGTTTTGGGCTAGTTTTGAGAAGCAACTGGGCAGGATTTGTTGTGAAAACCTGGCAACCCTGATCTGAACGCACGTGCTAGAGATATACTACTAATTACAGGAGCGTCTTTACTGAAGACATGCGCATGAAAATCGTATTCGATTTTTTGCACAGCCCTAATATATATATAATATATATAAAATAAGAAATAGCAATGTGCTTCAGCAGCTAGCTCCCCATCTAAGAGTGTTTTTAGTGTCAGTGGGAACAAAGTTTCATGCCACAGAGCTTCTCTTAAAACCGCAGTTGACAGACTTGTGTTCTTAGCTAAAAAACGTATACAGATTTTATTTTAAATAAAATACTTATACCAGTTTAATTATTTCCCCCAGTTGCACAGTGTAAATTGTGAATTGCATGCACTAAAAAAGTTGACAAAATGCACTTTCTGTACTTGTTTTGCACTACTTCAGTTACATATAGGCCTACATGTGTTCATTTAATAAAAAGCAGTGATCACTTGGTCTAGATTTTTTTTAACTGCTTAAATTAGCTGTTCAATCTAAATTGTTTTTGTTGTTTGTTTTTTTTAATGGGCAAAAGAAAATCGTGGTTTTATTATTATTTAAATGCAAACATATCGAGATATATATTGAGTAGCGTAAAAATTGACAATATCAAGATATAATTTTTTTTATAAATATATTGCCCAGCCCTAATAGTTTTACAAAACTTAAAGGGTTACTCCACCGCAAAATTAAAATTTTGTCATTAATCGGTTCGTTTGTCTTTGAACACAATTTAAGATATTTTGGATGAAAACAGGTGGGCTTGAGACTGTCCCATAGACTGCCAAATAAATAACAGTGTCAAGGTCCAGGAAAGTATGAAAAGCATCGTCAGAATAGTCCATCTGCCATCAGTGGTTCAACCGTAACGTTATGAAGCGACGAGAATACTTTTTGTACGCAAAGAAAACAAAAAAATGACTTTATTCAACAAATCCTCTTCTCTGTGTCTCTCCAAATCAGCATAGCGCCATTTTGGCAATTCTGAGCAGTATGCAGATGGCATACGCTCTTCTGTATCAGCCACGCCTCAAGGATAAATTTGTTTTACTTGTATTTATGCTTTGGTTTGAAAGCAAATAGCGCATCGGCTCAGCGCGGCTGACACAGAAGAGCGTAAGCCACCGGTTTATAGCTCAGAATTGCCAAAATGGCACTACGCTGATTTTAAATGGAAAAAGCACAGACAAAGCCTTATTTTGTTGATATGAAGAGCATTCTTTTGTTTGTGTTACTTATTTATTTGATTTGGGATTTGTTTTAAAATTTCAATTTAGTTTTGTTATTTGCATTTACATTTTGTTATTTAGCAGACACTTTTATCCAAAGCGACTTACAAATGAGGACAATAGAAGCAATCAAAACCAACAAAAGAGCAATAATATGCAAGTGCTATGTTAGAATATTATTATAGTGTTATATTTTGATTTCACAAAGAAACGTGCAGCATTTTGTCCAAGCAATAATAAAAGAATGCATTTCATTTATAATTTGTCTTAAATCTCATTTTGTAAAAAACTAAAATTGTGAATCGAATCAAATCGAATCCTGAAATCAAAATAATCTCATTTTGTAAAAAACTAAAATTGTGAATTGTGTATAGTGTTGTGATTTGATTGAATTTTTGAATCGATTTGTGATTTGAGTGAATTTTTATGTGAATAGTTATTTAAAAGGCCTCACTTGACGGTGGTTAATGTCTGATGTGGAATAGGGCTGCACGATGTGTCGTTTAAGCATCGATATTGCGATGTACGAATCCACGATAGTCACATGCAGGATGTGCGTGTAGGCTGTCGTAGTTGATTTATTTAACCATATGGGCCAGCTGCTCCCCGGCCCTTGACGAATGTGATTCGCGTATTAATTGCACAGCTTAAACCATCACAGAGTGAAAGTTTATCATTTGCATGTGTTTTTAAGTCCTGTCAGTTTAACAGAGCACATATAAGAACGAGCAGAGAGAGAGAGAGAGAGAGAGCCCCGGCCGCGCGCGCTCACCTTCACCGTCTTCAGACAACACGAGCGCTGTCTTGCTCTCTCTCCCTCGCGCATATTAATCCATATCAATTGACACGATGGTGTCAAAAAAAAAAAAAAAAACTATCCAGTGATGAAATGTTTTCTGTTGTCAAATCTTGTGCGATATCCTAAACTGCCGATGTGTTTGCACAACGCGTGCCGTTGTGCGATAATTCGCGAACTAATGATTCCTTTGAACCGATTCAATTTAATGAATAGTTTAAACAACTGACCTGTCCAACACTCACGAGACGTCTGAATTGGTGTCAAAAAAAATCTAACACTTTACAATAATGTTCTATTTATTAAACTATTTAACTACATTATTTAACATTTACTATTACTAAACTGCACTTCTACAACATTGTTAATTTCAACATTTAGGCTATAGCCTTCATTGTTGAAATCAAAAGTTGTACAGTATTTGTTAACCTAGTTAATGCACTGTGAAGCAACATTACCAAACAATGAACAGCTGTGTTTTTAGAAACTAAGATAAACCAAGATTAATAAATATAGTAACAAAAGTATTGCTTGTGGTAAGTTCATGTTAGTTAATATGTTAACAATTCAAACCATATCCTAAAGTTACAAACAAATAATTTACTCTAATTTAAATAATACTCTGATGTTTAAATCATTTAAAATGAGAATGTAAGTGTGCTCACCCCATTTTTGTTTGTAAGAAAAATTAGATTAGATTTCATATCGCAATATATATCGTAGAAAAATAAAATATCGCAATGTCATTTTTTCCCAATATCGTGCAGCCCTAATGTAGAATCAGATTTGACTGTACAGGCCGAGGTGCTGACAGTGTGCTTACATGAGCCTGCATGTTTACAGGTTCTCCTGACTCCTAAATCTAGTCAAGGTGAAGCTCTCAGGTTTCTCTGTTACCATCTGAAATGAGAGTGAGACAGAGAGTGCGTACAATGACAAGCCCCAGCTGTTGTTCATTCTCCAAGAAGTCATCTGACAGCTTTCTTTGGAGATCAAATGCATAGTAAAATCTGTGCCATGATTTTACAATTAAACTGGTAGGATAAGGAGGAGATGTCTATATTATTAATTGATCAGTTTGGTGCAGAGTGTCAGTTAATATTCCTTTTAGATACTGCTGTCAGTGCAGTGTGCATTCATAATTTCCAAACATGGCATGTTTTCAGTGCTGAACGGACAGTGTAAGTGTTGCAAGGTGAAGTGTGATTGTTTAAGTGTGGCTTAAATTTAGATAAATAATAGAAATGCAATGTAGGACCCTGTAAAATTTCGTTTTTTATCAAATTCTGTTTCCCCCAAATCTCCGCAATTCCTGTATTCATTTTTCTGGTTTCTGTGTTTTATGATTTAATATATATATGTATATTTTTTATTAGCAAACTGTGGCAATCAAACAAATTCATAAAACGCCTGTAATTTTAAAATCAAACTAAATCAAATAAATTAAATAAAACAAGTTTTCGAGGTTTACAGTAGCCTATAAATTAAAACATGAAAAAATCTTTTGATTTGTGTGATATTCCTTTTTTATTAAGTTGTACTACTGTTATTTTTATTACCCTAAAAAGAATACATTTAACTATGCAATAATAATATATTTCTGTCAATTTCTAAAGTTAATCTAAAGTTTTGCTTTGGCAGTTTGGAATTTTACCAAATTCTGTGATATTTCGTGCTTTACAGAAAGTATTGTGTTTTCCACATCACAGAAATCATAGGCCTTTTTTATGTGTCTCTACAATTGTGTTTTGCCACGTAAAATCTGTGTAATGATTAACTGGCAGTTTCATTCATACAGTTAATTTCCCAACCTAGTGTAGAGTGAGCTAATAGTTTGCCAAGTGCAAATGCGGTCATTGGAGTAACTAAACTTGAATTAAATTCTTGAGCACATGCTCTGATACGTTGAGCCTTGGTACTTATGTAAGTTCGAAATCCTGCTTAAATAAAATAAATAAATTATGAATCATAATTGCTTTTACAATCGCTAAGGATGATGTGTTTATAAAAGTATTGTACAAAGGCCTGAGTTGTTAGACTGTCAGCACACCAAAAACTTATCACTGAAATAAACGTTAAAGAATTACAATGTTATATCATGGATCAGCATCTGCAATCCTGACACGTCTTTAAAAATTATCCAATTAATTAATTGTGTGGACCCTAAACCAATCAAATTCATAACAGTCATAAGTCATAACAGGTATGAAATCCTTGCCAATGAGAAAGTATTTCTCAGCTAAGCTTGTACAGCATTAGACTGTGTTAGTCTGTTAAACAGTGAGAATGATGGGAACATGCCATTATGTTTGGGTGAAACTATTTCCACGAGAGCCCTGATGTAATTGGCTTTAGTCACAATAACTTAGTCACAATAACAGAACAAAGAACAGAAAAAGGCATAATCTTGCATCTCAGCCATGCACATTTCTTATTTGCTATGGTGGAGCGTGTATGTCAAGAGAGTTTTTATATCACATGGTATATTTGGTACATGAAGCTCATTTCAATGTTTGGGAATCTTACGTTTGTCTCTGTGTGTTACAGGCACTCTTGTCATCATGTTTATTGTTCAGAAGAGATCTCCTCTGGCCCAGGACTCCCTAATGTTTGGGAATCTTACGTTTGTCTGTGTGTGTCAGGGGCTGACGACAAGGTAACAAAAAACAAAGACTCCACGCAGTTACCAACTAAATGCCTCAGTGACTTGCTAGCAGTTGAACTCTTCTCCTAATAGGTCACTGAGCGTGTGTGCTTTACACCAGGGAGATTTAACTCTGTATTGTGAAATGAGAATCATATACATTTGACCTTTAGTGAAGAGAGATTCTTTGGCTGTTTTGTAGGTTTGAGTAGCCCCTGAAGTTGTGCAATAGTTCCTCATTCAAAGTTGTTGGTTGGTTCGTTCAGGCTGTTGTTGACACTGTTTTTCAGCATGCTAATCTATGAAGGGACTTGAAGACAGGGGCCCCAACAAAGACCCTCCTCCTATAGATTTAAGGCTGTATAGGGGTGTGGATTCTTCTGGTTGTCCAGTATTTCTTAGTGGCTGACTGATTAATCCCAGTTTAGCTTGTGTTAGCATGCTATCTTTAAAGTTACAGAAGCATTCAAATGTTCAGCTAAAGTGTGAATCTGTAAACTTAGCCTTTTTGCACTTCAGCACATTTTTTCCCCTCCAGCAGTCACAAAAGTGTTTCCTCTTTGCTCCTGCCAAACTTGAACGATAGCTGTTTGCCCTTGAAAAACATCTCTTCCACCCTTATAGAAGCAAAGGCAGTTCTGTCAACTTATCTATTGTTAAAAGAATCTCTCATCAATCATGTCATTCCAAACCCCTCTGAGGAGCACAAACAGATTTTCTGCACAATGATCACATTGCTCTCAATGAAACCGCAAAAGTACATGTGACCAGAGCCAGTCAAGCTTCAAAAAGGACAAAACAAATGGCATAAAATTGTTTGTGTAAGAAACTGACCTTGTAACCCTTTCTTGCTCCTTTATTTAGATGTTTTACTCATAAGTAACATTGTTTTTCTCTTTTAGGTTGAAGAGGAAAGGGCGACACACACTCAGTCATCGTACGACGTGGGTCTGGAGACAGAGAGAGCTGCACTAAAGGAAACATCATTGCACTCACTGCATGAAGAGGAGCACAAACAGGTGCCAGTGCAATCTAACCATCATATCTGTTTTCTTTTATTACATATCTCAACCTTGGATGTGACCCACACATTTGACATCTTACATTTATTTCAGTTGACTTACTTTTCTTTGACTAAACTCTTTGCATAAAAGCAATAAACCTTTGTTTCATTAACAACCATGAACTCTGTTAAACATGATTATTTAAAGTGAAAGTTCAACCAAAAATGAAAATTCTGTCATTAATTACCTTCGTTCATCTTTGGAACAAAAATATATTAAAAAAATTAAATATGTTTTTGATGAAATACAAGAGCTTTCTGACCCTGCATAGACAGCAACATAACTAAAATGTTCAAGGCCCAAAAACAGAGTAAGGACACTGTTAAAATTGTCCATGTGACATCAGGGGTTCAACCGTAATTTTATGAAGCTACAAGAATACTTGTAAAGAAAGAAAACAATAATAGATACTTTATTCAACTGTTTCTTCTCTTCTGTGTCAGTCTTCGAGGCACATTTACATTTAAATGTTAACAATGTCATTACTACGTTTCTGGGCCTTGAACATGGTAGTTGCGTTACTGTCTATGCAGGGACAGAAAGCTCTCGGATTTCATCAAAAATATCTTTATTTATCTTTATTATAATTTTTGTTCCGAAAATTAACGAAGGTCTTAAGGGTTTGGAACAACATGAGGGTGAGTAATGAATGACAGATTTGTAATTTTTGGGTGAACTATCTCTTTAAAAAAATAAGTTGAAATAATACAGGCTGATGGCTTCAACAAAAGCACATACTGTCGATTAACAACCTTGTAGCTCACATTAGGTCTGTCTTGAACTGTTTTTCTGTTAAAAATCAACTCCCTTATGGAGAAAATTAGTAAGATTTCCTGCCAGAATCAGACTCTATTGCTGTCATCTTCCAGCTCATGTCTGCAACCAAATCATAGTCAAGATTTTGTTTCTTTTGTTGCTTAATTGTTAATTTCTTTATCTGTCTTTCTGTTATTGTAGTCTGTGAATTTGGAAGAAGTGTTGGAGGAGCCGCAGATTCAGCTTGAGTCTGCTCTCCCTGAACTAGAACAACAACAACAGCAGCAGCAGCAGGAGCAGCAACCAGAACCCCAGAGCACCCAACAATCAGACCAACAACAATCAGCCCAACCACCAACAATTAGAAACCCGAAGCGCGGAGCAGTCAGTCTACAGCCCACTGCCACCGAGGACCAGGCTGCCCATGCCTCCGCTGCTTTAACCCCTCCACAGACTGTCCCACCCGGAGAAGACCCGTCTGCACCTCCTGCTGAACTCCAGAAGAGCCCAGAGTCAGCCTCACCTACCTCAGTCACCTCCTCCGAGAGCTCCTCCAGGTGAGTACAAGCACAGCCATTTGGGAGAGAAGAGGATGGGAACTTTAAATGTTTGTCATTTCATTCATTTTTTTCCATTTAATTTGATTTTCTTATCGAGTCATTTCTGTGATCCATTTCTGCATCCAAACTTTTAAACTAAATCATTAAAGCATACAATCATCACTTCATGGATTTCATATGGCACATACTTTGGACGTTTTTTCAACTGCATCACAGTGGATCTCCCCTTCTTTAGTAGTCCGCTATGACTTGTTTTCACTGGACTTGAAGCGTTTACGAATCTTCCATGTCAACAAGGATGGAAAAAAACAATATCACTTTACGATTTAAAATGTAGTAAACCAGTACTACAAGAACCTCTTTAGAACCCTGGACAAATGTTCAGTCCATATGTGGAGCCAGATTTCTTTCTCTCTCTTATCCTTTCTATCCCCCTCCTGCTCTCCATTAGTACTCCTCTCCCATTCCTCTCTGTTTTTCCTTTCTTTTGGTGTAAACACCGTTTGATTTCTTTCCTTCAGTGGACTAGACGTTCCGCGTCCTGATGCCCCTGTAAAGAACTCTAGTGCCAGTCAGTGTGAGGTGGGCTCTGTGCCCCCCTTCAGCCAGTCCCTTGGCATCACGCTCCCAAGGTGAGTACTGAGCAACAGGTAAACGGCAGGTTACATGGTAACTCCGGTACTCGCGTTGCATCAGGTGACTTGGTAACCAATGGTTAACCAAGTAACGGAGCTACCTCAGGCACATCAGGCCACGTCTTTTTTTGCTCTTTTTCATTTCTCATTTCATTATTTCATTTTTGGCAGTTTGGTTTACCACTTAATTTTTTCCCAATGCCATGATGCACCATTTCCAATGCGCTTGTTTTGCTTGTCACTTGCTTTACTTTTTGTTTTTTCATGTGTAGCAATACTAATTTTAAGCTTACTTTCTTTTCTGTGTTGTGTTTTCTTTGTTTTATTGGTGTTGTTGGTGTTGTGTGTGGAGATGTGGGGAGAGAACCAGTCTGCCACATTGGAAGTACAGAGTACAGAGACCAGCGTTGACCCAACTGCCACTCTGCTGCCCAGTGAGCTGGACCTCACAGAGCTGGGGCAAACAGCCAGTATCTCTTCGCCTACAAAAAGCCAGCAGGTACACACACGCTATTTGTCAGACTAATCTAACATGGCTAATTAATTCTAACAGTGAGAGAGAAAGCAAATACCCACAAGAGGATTTGTGTTACTTAAACCCAATTAAGCATGGTAAAATAACTTTAATACATATGACTAATGGCATAATGCTTTTAGAAACTGGAGGCAAATGTTCAATAAATTGTTAACTGTATTAATAATAATCAAAATAAGTAAAATAGAATTTTCTGTTTCAGGTGTATATAGAACACTATATGTGCTGAAAAATACAATGAAGTGATCAAATGTAAATAATTAAATAGTTTAAAAGATAAATAATTAAATCACTTGACAAATACATAGATGAATATATAATATACAGTCTTAAAGGGTTATTCCCTTTAAGGGAAATTAAAATTTTGTCATTAATCACTTACCCCCATGTCGTTCCAAACCCGTAAAAGGTTTGTTCATCTTCGGAACACAATTTAAGATATTTTGGATGAAAACCGGGAGGCTTGAGACTGCCCCATAGACTGCCAAATAAATAACAGTGTCACAATTTCGAGCCCTGAGTTCGATGCATCTTTGCTAAATAAAAATATTACTTAAAAAAAAAAAAAAAAACTTTAATGATCCAAGACTTAGTCGAAGTATTAATATCTTGTCAAATCATACATTCAGAGTTGTCCTTTTTATAATGACATAATTGGATAGATTTCAGGTATGGAGCTAAAAGCTACAATGTCTGTATTTTAAAACTATTTCAAGCCCTAAATTATTTTATAGATTTGTTTTTCCTTAGCGTACACCACCTAAAAGAGCATGATGACAATAATCGCTACATTTTGCACTCCGAAGTGTTCCTTCCTTACCTTTTCCCCCGGTTATGTAGAGAGTGAAAGGGTTTGTATTTGATTACCACTGAGGCTCTCCACACCCTGCTGTTAGAGATCTGCAGAGCTAAAACATCCCCTCCTCTCTTGTAAAGCTGCTCTGATACATAAACACTGAATGGAGAAGGTGAAAGTGGAAGAGAAGATAGAAGGAAAGACCACCCTTTTGTGTAAAATGTATAATGTCAAAGTGTATAAGTCTCTTATGTTCACCAGAGCTGCATTTATTTGATCAAAAATACAGTTAAAAACAGTAATATTGTGAAATTGTTGCAAATTAAATAGGTCTGTGACAGTTGCAATGACAACCGCGGCACCAGCAGTAGTGCACCTAACGTCACATACTCTATAACAAGACTCTGCTTTAGAGAGAAATGCATCTTTATGGGTTACATGAAGAAAGAGATTTTGTTTTCGATTTGAATTATTTAGTTTTAAAGTAAGAATTTAAAGCTATTTATAGATGGCTTATATCACATCTGTGAGGCAATTCGCTGAGTTTCGGTTCATTTTTGTGAAGCACTCCTGTTCAACACTGAGACATCAGAAAATGCATCCTGTTTGTTTTTTTGCATTTTGTTGACACTCAACATTTTGTTGATATTTTGAGTGCACACAAATAAAAGTAGACCCTTTACAGTTCCGGATGATATATTGCTCTTACCTTTATGAGCAAAAATTATGGCGTATTTTAAGTTGTTTGCAAGTGATCACACTAGCACCGCCGTGTGCTGCAGAACGCGCTTTAGCTTCCACTCTCCGCACAAACGATTGGATATACGCCTAATAGTGCACATTTATCCAGGTTAAACGTTTAAACTCTGTAAACTTTAAACATTGTGATAAGCTTGAAGATTTTATTTTAGGCAAGTCGTGATGATTTGAGAAGGCTTGATTGATTTATTTTGTGTCTTCCGCTGGCCGCTTGGACGTTATTTAAAAAAAACATAAACTTGAATTTAACAAACAAAAAATGTTCCAAACATATTTCTGAATTAACTTTATAAAGATACGAAAAGAAATATAACCACTTTGCTATTAAAAACAAAACTGAACTATTTGAATGGCTGCAACAGCAGCTGTGTAATGGGGAGGAGAGAGAGAGAAAAGACACGGGCTCCAGTCAGACTCTGACCTGTAATTCTGAGAAGCTGTCGGATTATTGTTATGAATTTTTGCAACAAATGTTTGTTTAATATATAATGTTAGGCTACTTTCTTATTTAACTTTATTTCTTTGATATTTATTTTAGTGTTTTGTAGGCTGCTTGTTCACTGACGGAAATAAACACGCACATTTGTTAGGAGGCTAGATGTTTGAGCCTCATTTATTTTGTGTTTTATATATATTTATATATATATATATATATATATATATATATATATATTATATATATATATATATATATATATATATATAGCATATATATATATATATATATGCATATAGAGATGATATACTGTATATAGGCCTAACAACAAAAACTAAAAGCTTTATTTTTTATTTTATTAATAATGAAATGCATTCTTTGATACAGGATCATTCTAATATGCTGCTCAAGAAAAATTCTTATCAAAATTGAAAACAGTGCTGTTTAATATTTTGTGGAAACAGTGATGGATTTATTTTTTCCAGGATTCTAACAGTTCAAAAGATTCAAACAATTTATAATTCTATTATTATTATAAATTATACATATAATATTTGATGTTTCATTTAGAGTTATGTAGATTCTGGACCTATATCAATTTTACGTTTGCTGTAGCTACCCAGCATAATACTTCTGAAATAGAAAACATGGGATTTACAAAATGGCATTTCACAGTTTTAAGGCCAAGGAGGGTTGGGTTGTGGTTTGTTCACTGTAATAAAAATTTGATGTTTTTTTTTTTTTTCAGGTGGTGGACCATGAGGGAGCAGCAGACCCTCCTGTACAGTAAAGAGGACATCCCTACTTTTGATGAGTGGAAGAAGAAAGTGATGGAAGTAGAGGAGAAGAAAAGTAAGAGATGGCTTTGGGTCACGTGCACACTCACAGAGCTGCGTGTTCATCAGTGAATCATCACATTCCAGGCTGCCCCCGTGCTGCTTCTGCATCAGTACACACACTCACACGCACTTCCTTTAGGACATACTTCTGCTTGATTTCACAGAGCTGTCCCTTTTATTTTATCTCTTTCTGTCATGAATTTCTGTTTCCCCAGCTTGCAGCTTCTTGCTTATAATAATAGTTTTATTTTTGCTTGCTCACATTTGTCGGTTCAGTGGTGAGCACAGTGACTGTTGCGTAACCCAGTATGCACACGTGTAAGCTGCTGTAAATGGATTGCTTCAGTACACTGCAACAAAAGCTATAAGCTCATGCTCCAGGCCAGCTAAACAATTAAACTCTTGCTTTAGTGCATCAGGGTTTTTCACATCTCTATGTGCACATTCAAATCACAATGTCAACTAATTAACAACCACAGGCTAACAGTATGTTAATTGATCATTAATTAGCGGGTGTAGTACACAATAAAACTAGAGAGCTCATAAAGAGCAACTCTTCACATACAAAGAATTTGGGTTCAAGTGAGGATTATGAATCACATTATCACACAACTGTAATTTGATCAGTTTCCTTAATATTTTGGGTCAGGATTGGTGCTTTTCATAGCCCGGGCTGCTTGACCTAGAATGTTCTCGAAAACAAATTTGTTAAATCAAATATAGAAAACTAAATTATTGTCTGCTAATGGTGGGTGGTATTGTTGGGGTGGGTTTTTTAGGCTAGGATGTAAAGATGTTAGAAACACAATGATAATGAATAGCTTTTTTTCCCTTAAGGTTGTCACATAAGGTCATGACAGCAGCTGTTGATAGTTAAAATCCAACAATTTTGCCATTCGTGGGGGTTATCTGTTACAGATGGTGAATACATGCGTGCTATGTGCATACGTGAAGATAAGTCGTTCTTTTGTTTTTATTGCTGTAATTGACAGTTAAACATACCAACCTGCACTTTTTGCATGACACACTAATACTCACATACTAGGCTAACCTGATCCAAGGTGTAAAAAAATTTAACTGGTGATCTATATATAACCTGTTATGTTGGTTTCAGGTCAGTCTATGCACACTTCATCAAATGGCAGCCCTCATCCAGTCAAAAAGGTCCAAAAGAATTTCAAGAATAACTACGCTTCTGTCGAATGTGGGGCCAAAATCCTCTCGGCCAACAATGAAGCCAAGGTACAGTGCAAGAGACTGTAAAACAGCATATGGGGCAGATGGAAAGATGGATGGATTTTCACTGGGGTCATAAATAGGAAAATCATTTTTATGATTGTGTGTTTGTGTCTGTTTTTTGTGTTTTTATGGCATGTTTGTGGTGATGATGGATATGTTGGTTCTGTACATGTTGAGCACCTGGATTTGGTGGGTCTGTTGAGGTAAATGGAGATAACAGACTGCAGCAGCTGCTGAGACAATGAAGAAATGCTTTTTACACTCTCTATTCTCCTATTTGTGTAAATAATAGTTGACATATAAAAAAATATTACTATTAGTACATTGAGGTGTTCTGTAGTGTGTTATCCTCTTAATAATTGTCTGTGATATTGGCCCACTGGTTATTTATCCTGATTTTTTTTGTCTCCCCCATTTGACAATTATTATCTTGCATCAGTAAGAAGCCTCCAGGAGCTTTCATTAGGCTATTTTAGAGAAGATTCTTAAAGTTTTAATAGTTTTCATAATGTATGTGTTGAATTATATGATAAATGTAACAAAACAGGGAAACTAGATTAAGTAAAATAAACCCTGTGTATGAGTTGAGATTGTTTTGATTTGTTCTCATGTGAAAGGGCAATCATTCTGATTTCTAAAAGAAGATTTCAGATTGTGATAAATAATTGTGATTTTTGAGAGAATAATCTTGATTATAACTATAATTGTGCACTACTAATTACATGTAATATTAATATTATTGCACTGGAAGACAATCTGAAATGAACAAGTGTAGGCAAAACAAGTGGTTTCAAAACCTTAAAAAAGAAATAGTGACGAGTCACGGCATATAAAATATAAATAAAAACACATAAAATCTAAAAATTAGCCTTGCATTCATATAAATTAATTAAATTGCATGTTGTTTTCCCCCTGTGCCTTTTGTTTCAGTGTTAGTAGTTTTTGTATCAGCACATGTTACTAAATGTTAAATTACTTTCCCCTTTGGTTCTTCTATCTTTCCTCTGTCTCTATCGAATCTACAAATACAGGTTTGTTATTGAGCTCTGTGAGCCAATCCAGGTGAAGCAGCTGGATATTGCGAACTTTGAGTTGTTCTCCTCTACACCAAAAGATTTCCTTGTGTCTATAAGTGACAGGTAACATCACTCACATAGACATACATGGTGTTCCCACTCCTAACCAGGCACAATGCGATAGGAGTTTTTGTCCTGGCCAACCACAGCACATTTCACAGATTGCAGTGAAATCTAATTCATCCTGTCTCACATTAAACAATGAATATGTTGTGGTTGGTTTTGATTTTCATTCCACATTTTCATGTTTGGTGTGAACAGACAAATTGCATGTTGCTAAAATCTTACCACTTCGTGCCTGATTAGGAGACTGTGTTATATAAACACCAACTTGAACTTTTCTTTAAAAATTGTTTCTCAAATTCAGGTATCCGACCAATAAGTGGATCAAGCTGGGCACCTTTCACGCCCGTGATGAACGCACAGTACAGAGCTTCCCTCTGGATGAGCAACTCTATGCCAAATATGTAAAGGTAAAAGGGGTGCCAGTTGCTAAAATGTCAGTTTGCTAAAATGAATTGTTCTTCACTATGTTATTTGTTTGTGAAGTTTAATTGGGTGTGGGTTTTTTAGATGTGAGTTTTTTATTATTGTTTGTCTTTGTTGCAAAGCTGGACACAGTACAGTGTGATGTTCTGTCACAGTGTCCCACTAAGAAAAGCAAGTTTTGTGATAGTATATGGTAGCGTCCATGCTTTTAGTTTGGAAGAACGAAATGTATAATTTTAGTGAATTCTGATTTTCCTTAATTAGCACATTAAGCTTTAATATACTGGTAATTTTTAGAATATTAAGATTTAATATACTGGTAAGGAATGTTGGGGGCAAATATTGTCCTATCCTAACAAACCATACATCAATGGAAAGCTTATTTATTCAGTTTTATACGGATGATGATATATATATATATATATATATATGGAAAGTATATATATGATATATAAAAATTAAATGATGTATAAATGATATACATAAAAATGATATAAAATTTCTCAATTTCGAAAAAATGTACCCTTATGATTGGTTTTGTGGTCCATGGTCTTTTATGTGTGTATGATGTGCATCTTAAAAGGTATCACCCACTCAATTGTTCTGTCACCTATGATCTAAATAACATGTAATTACAGGAACAAAGTGTGTTTTTAAGGTGACTGAATAAGAGGCTGAGAAAGGGGGACAGTTAAGACATATGAGGAAAGCCGTGCCCTTCCCTCAGGCCTGAGAGTCTCATGACTGTATATGTGTGTAATGTACACACACACTCATAACCTTTTATTGATTTGCATATAAGGTTGGTGTATTTATATATGTCAGTGTATTAAGAGATAAGTGCTTGGGTAGAAACACATTCATTTGAACATTTACTAAGACGTTTTTTAACAAACGGCAAAATAAATGTGCATTTTGGGTGAAACAGTTCAGTACACTGTGCGGTTTACATTTGATCTGAATTTTTCTCTTCACTCATTCTGATTTATTCCGAGTTCTCAGATGATTATATAATTACCTGTAACATATGTCAGGAGGTGCCATTGATCTAATTGAGGAGTCACACAATGCTTTGTCATTACTGAGCTGCCCTAAACCTGATCTGTCATGCTCTGCTTGACTTTTGTGATGTTTATTATTTCAGTGTTTTTGTTTACTTGTTTTCTCCTGCTTTATTTCCCCTTCTGTACTCCTAATTACAGCCTTGCCCTCAGCTAGCTTTCTCCTGCATTGGTACCGCTGCTCAAGTCATGAAAGCAGGACAAACAAGAACAGTTCGAAATGCTCGACTTGCTACAGCATGAATCAAGTCTTTTATACTGATCTTTCTCTCTGTTTTTCTTTTTTTCCGCTTTCTCCTGTCTTCTCCTCCTGCATCAGATGTTCATCAAATACATAAAGGTTAGCGCTCTTCTCTCTTAGATCTTGTCAGTGCTGCTTTGGGTGGCAGGCTCACATACTGTAAAACAGTGACAGTGATATTAATGTTTTCTTACACTCACACGGGAAACACTTTAGTTTTGTTTGACATTATTGGGACATCGCTAAAGTGGACATTATTACATTTTATATGAAGGTAAAATAAGCATTGGTTTTGTTGTATGACCATGTTTGAGTGTGACCATATTTGAAGTTTTAATTTTAAAAATTTTTGTGTAGGTTGAGCTACTCTCCCACTTTGGCTCTGAACACTTCTGTCCACTCAGCCTGATCAGGTGTGTTTGATTATTGTTACTTGAATAGAATAGGGACATTTCCAATACTGTATATAACATGACTGAAACCTATTTTGCACATGTATGTGAATGACCATATGCACATAAGCTTGATGTTATTGCATTCAAAGAGCAGTGCAGGTATGTGTTGCATACTCCGTATGACCACAAAGAGCTCTATATTGTCTATTAGAGCAAAAAGGTCTTCTTCTGTTGTCAACATTTATATTGCCCACTAGCTGATGAACACTGTGTGTGTGTAATAGCACAGATATTTGAGGAAATGTTAATAATCAGTTGTTTTTACAGTATTTACAAGTACACTACTGTTCCAAAAGTGTGAGGACAATAAATTTATTTTTGAATGATTTTGAAGTCTCTTACACTCACTACATATCACTTTTCATCAATTTAATGTGCCTTTGCTGAATATAAGTATTTCTTTCTTTCAACAAAAGTTGTAATGACCCCAAACTTTTGAATGGTTGAATATTATGTGCATTGATTTTCAAACGGCTTGCGGTTAGTATTTTTATGGTTTGTTGTGTGTTTTGATGGGAATTGTTTGGTATGCGTCATGAAATGAAGTATTTTTTCGTTCATTTTGAGAGAAAAATATATATAAAAAAAAAAGAGTTATATAGAAAGATAAAAACTGTTTTCATGACCTTTCAGAAAGTGACTGATAAAGAATAAAAGTATTTCTTTAACTAGTGCATACTGCACAGCAGCATTATGCTGTAATGAGAAACGGGTCGCTTCTGATTTTACAATCCTGTACTTGCATTGCCCTTTAAATTTCACTGACTGTGAGAAAGGACACATGGTTTTATAAAAGTTAGTAAAAGTTTATAAAAGAGGCAAAGTTCTTGAATTGAGTTGATCTCTATACTGCCTCAAGCTCCTCTCAGGCCCGTTTGCATTGGCAGGAGATTTAATCTTGGTTGAAGGCCCATAAAGAGGCTGGTCTGGCTACACTCTATGAGAGACTTATTGTCCCACTGTAAGGAAATTACTGTACTGTACTGTACTATACTGTGAGAGGCAAGCAAAACACTACAGCCAGATATAAAGATGAAAAATAAAAATCCTTTCCACACTTGTACTAAACATTGTGTTAGCTTTTCAGTTCTGACCTTAACAGATCCAAATTTGAGAATCACAAGTAGCTACTTTCTGGTCATTGTGATATTTTACAAGACACATGATACAAATGTATTATAAGGCATCATGTGGCAACCCTTGTGAGTGCGTACAAATCTGCAGAGTGAAATTTATTCCAAAATATTTGTTAACCCTTGTGAGTGTCTGCAAATCCACAGCGTAACATTTATTCCAATTCCTACTTCCCTCTGATCTCTGAGCCTGCTCATTCCTTTAGGATTGAACGGGGGCTATAAAACATGTTTTTAAAGACCCCCACTAACCTGGGCAAAGGGCAGAGTGATTATAGTTGTTATGTAGAAGGCAGAGATAAGTTATGCTGGTGATCAAAGTGGGCTTTATGTTAATTTCTTATTCTGAAGCCTGACTGTCTCTTATCTTTCCAGGGGCTGTTTGTTCCTTACGATAATACAGGAACATACTGTCATTTTTATAACACTCCCTCCCATGCTATTTTTAATCCTTATGCTCTTTCTACATTTTTCCTAACTCTTATACTTGCAAGTATCTCATTTTTTGTGTTGCTCATGTGTATCTCTGTGTATATCAGGGTGTTTGGCACCAGTATGGTGGAGGAGTATGATGAGATAGCTGACTCTCAGTACACATCAGAGAGAGCCGAGTATCTGGAAGAAGACTTTGGTGAGATCATCTCTCTAAATGATTGCTCACAGAAAGCTTAAAAAGTACAGTATTAATAGATAGATATTTGCAATAGTATATGGCAGAATTTAATCATTTAATTTAGACACAAGACTGTATTTGTTTGTTTCCTGGCAGTTTGGCAGTTGTTGTGTGTGTCCATTTGGCTAATGCTGTCTTTTTTACAGATTACCCACCTGGCTACCTGCCGTCAGAGGACAAGACATCGAAGAATCTGCTGGGCTCTGCTACAAGTATGTGCTGTTCCTCCATATTCTGCTTGTGCTTTTGATATCATGAATATTTATCTGTAGATGCCCACAAGTAATCATTTCAATCTACTGGTTAAACTAGCTAAATTGTGAGCAGAAGTGGATAACAGCATTGGCACTTTATTATTGGGTTGAAACCCGTTAGTTGAGCATTGCACAGATTCACATTGCCCACGGCAATCCCTGTTGATTATATTCCAGTTTGCTCAAAGCTACAGTGGCAAAAAATGTTGTGAAGTGGTGTGCCCTCTGCCTGAGTATCAAAGTTTTCTTTTAAAACGTGTTTTGAATATACATTATAAAGTCAAAACTATTACAAAGTGATTTCATTAAATGAAATAAAGCCATAATAAAATATACATTTTAGGTAACTTTTTATTTCAGATAGTTGACAATGCAACATTTCTCATTTTCAGATTTTAAATTTAAGTACTTTAATTTTATTTAAAATTACAAAAACTAAAATACATTGTAGCTAAATAGAAATATAAAAAAACTAATACAATGACAAAAGCACATAACAAAATGACAAAAACCTAAAAAAAAATAAAGCAAAAGTATTTAAAATACTATAGTAATATATAAATAATACTAAAATAATATTGTAACAAATGCAGTTAAATGTTTAACGCAGTTAAACATCACCAAAGCTCAATACGTGGAATATTACATAAATGTACAGTATATGTAAGGTTATTTTTTATTATTGTTATTGCATATTTGCAACACATTAACTATGGAGAATTTATGAGGTTAATAATGAACAGTCCTTGTATACAACGTACTTCTGTTGCCAGTAGAATGCCAGTTAATGCCAGTATACATAACAGAATTTAATGATGATAATAAGACAAAATTGGAAGAACAAACCAAATTACATTTACCAAAGATTAAATTGTTCTAGTTATACCACGCAACAAGCATACTGGCAGATTGACTTCAATTATTCAGAAGTTCATCATTTTTATCCAATGATCATTATATTTTAAGAGCGTGGTATTTGGTTTGGTGAATTGTAGAGAACAGTTCAGCCTGTGTGTTGGCACTGTGTGACATTTACCCCTGTTCCATGCATATAAATGTTACATTTTTAGTATTTTCCTCTGGATTCTTTTAGACGCCATCCTGAACATGGTAAACAACATCGCAGCAAATGTGCTAGGAGGCAAACCGGAGCTAGAGGACGGAGCTGAAATGGAAGGTATGGACCTGATCTCTGCCTCGAGCTTGGATATTAAAATCACCCAATCCTGAGTCTGGACTAAGAAACTACTGCACTTATTTGCTCCTCTTTGCTTGGCAGCTGTTTGTGACTAGTGAGGGCTGTCACCATGCCAACAGTGCTGGAACTGTGAGGCTTGGCAGTGAAAGCACGTCTTTGATGGGTTCTGTGGCTGTGCTTGCCAGCATTAAACTCTCCCAGGGTGTGTGTGTGTGTGTGCGCAGGCCCAGAGAGAGCAGCTACAAAATGCTGTTCAAACAGGCATGTGGCTTTCCTAAAAGCAGAAGTGAAGTTTAAAAACATGCTGCTTCTCTGTATCATGAAAATCAATGGTTTTATTTGTAGTGTAAAAGAGAAAAGACTGTTTAACAAGATATTTTTACTGTGGCCCTTGAGAGATTGCAGTCAAGTGGATGGCTGAAAGCTTTTAAGTTTGTAAAAGGAAAGCACGCTATTTGCATTTTTTCTAGATAAAAATGGTGATTGATAGCTGATATAACAAACTTACACAAAAATACATACTACAGTTTATAGATATAAAATAACACAAAATTTAATCACCTGATCAAATTTATACCAATAAAATGAATGAACGATTCTTCCCACTGTGAGTGGAAAATAATTTTAGTTTTAGTTTTTTAAGTTTATAGTAGTAATGTGAATTTTATGATTTTTGCCTTCTTTGAATTTGAGTGAGATACTTTTAGTTTAATTGTTTTTATATTTTTGTTGGTTTTTTAAATTGTTTTGGTTGTTAGTTGGTAATTTTTTTATGACACCTGCCTTTCAGAAAACTAGGTGGGTGAAAATTGTGTCCCCTGTTTAACATTCATGAAACAGACTAATAAGGTTTACGAAGTGTCCTCCTAATCTTTAAGATGATTTCTGCACCACTCATGGCTTACAGTTTTACAAACTCACGTATTAGAGAGTAACTTCCCATTTTTGATGCAGATTTTTCTAGATAATGTAATCTTCACCATCACAAAGACCGACTCGGTATGTGACAAGAATTCAGAAAATGCCATTGTGGCACAATGACTGATATTCCAAAGCTGTGTTTTTTCAATTTCCTTGTTGTTCTGGATAAATTGAAACCATTCCAATCATTATATAATTTAAGACTCTTGAGATCATCACCTGTTGCTAGTTAAGGGCACATTTGTGTTTGTGTGTTTAATCTTGGCTGCTTTTCTCTGAACAATAGCCCTCTTTGTGTTGTGGAAGGGCGGTATGGAAACCAATGTTCATTCATGTTCTCCTTTTCCTTTTCTCACTGTCAAAATTTGTTCTTTCTCTCATCTTGCTCAGGAAATGTTTCCACTGGGACAGAAAACGTCACACAGGCGTCGACAGAAACCTCACTCACGCCAGAACCCACCCCTACTGAACAGCCCTCTACGTGAGTCTCATTCATACACCCACTCTACTCATCCAGCATATTAAAACCCCAAATGCTTGCTCAATACTGATCCCCAAGCTAGTCCGCGTATTCCAGCACAGACTGGTTTGAACTGTTTGCTCACATACCAAATTAACCACAGAATCCTTTTTCTAATACAGTGCAAGCTTATAAAACTTTAATTAACTGTATCTGCCTCATAACCAGGCTCAGGGTCGGACTCAATCTGCTGTATTATGCAGAGTGCATTTAAACATGGTAAAAATACTCTTGTTGTTTAGTTCAGAGAGGAGTATGTTTAGTTCATATTCTGTTTGGTCGTGCTTATAACTAAGTAACAATCACTGTGTAACCTTGGTTTAAAATGAAATGAGAGATTTGAGAACTAACATTCTTGGTCTTCATATCTCCAGGCTGGATGTTCTTGAGCTGGATCCCACTCTAGTGAAGGAGGACTTAGAGGTTCCTGAGGCTCCTTCAGAGCCTCCACCTGAGGAGAGCCGTATTGTCATCCTCATCGAGGAGGAAGAAGAGGCCACCCAGCCGACGGTGACCCTGCTGGAGGAGGAGCAAGAGGAGGAGAAAAGTACAGAGGAGATGTGGGAGCAGGAGAGCGCCACATACTGCGGCCACCTCTCCACTTTGTCCTGTTTGGCATCTCTGCACGAACGCTTCTACTGCTACTGTTCGGCAGCGTTAGCACAAGAGCGCCAGCGTAGAGACCGGCGCCACAAAGCACAGGACACACACACCGACACAGACACTCAAACCACCCCTCAGCAGTCCCTCCCTGACACCACCCCAACACAAGAGCCCCCTGTGCCCTCTGAGAAACTTCCAGAAACGGAGCAGCCCTCTCAGGCTCAAGCTGAGATGATTTCCCCTACTGAAACGGTGGCTTCTCTGCCTCAGTCCTCCAGTGGGGAGTCTGCGGTGAGCGAGCAGGAGCTCCCACCTGAGACTATCCTGTTAGAGCCCAGTCGTACCTCCACCCTTCCCCCACACAGCTTCTCAGACACCCCCACCCAAAACATCCCAGAGTCCCTGCCCACGGGAGAGCCCATGGACCAGCGTCCGCAGTACCTGGTGGACATCCCAGAAACCCTTACTCCAGAGCAGCACCAGCAGCCTCCTCTCTCCCAGTGCTGCCTCCTCTGCGCTCTCCTCCACCACCACCACTGAACCCCACAGCCCAGAGACAGACCCTCCCAAACTGGAGCTCCCCGTCGCCACCAAAGAGCAGACGGTTCAGCCGTTGCCCACCCACACTCGCCCCGCTGATATCCCACCTCCTACTGAACTTCCCATCCCGCTTCCAGAGGCCTCGGATATTGGCAAGACTACAGGGGTTGAAGATCCTCACCACAGCGCTGTGGCCTCCCAGCCAGAGCTTTCTGAAGCTCCTCTGTCTCAACAAGAAGAGACTGTAGATGACATTCTGCTCCCACACCGCACCGCCGGAGAGTTTTACGCAGAGCAGCAGCATTCGGTGGAAATGGGCCACGGGAATGGAAACGGCAACGGGAATCAGGTGCACGGATCCAACCAGAAGGAATCTGTGTTCATGAGATTGAATAACAGGATTAAAGCACTAGAAATGAACATGTCACTCAGCAGCAGATACCTAGAGGAGCTCAGCCAGAGGTCAAAACACACAGATACACGCTACCAAACCTAACATGATCATAGTGGGCCACATTGTTTGATTGACCCATTCTTCTGTCTCTCAGGTATCGTAAACAGATGGAGGAGATGCAACGGGCTTTCAACAAGACCATCATCAAACTGCAGAACACCTCCAGAATCGCAGAAGAGCAGGTTATTATCAGTCACACAAAACATTAGTCATATGAGCTGGGCCTTTTTATAAACTTTGGCACTGGCAACTGCAACATACGTGGACCCCAAAACGTGTTTGGACACTTAAATACATTTGAGAAAGTGTGAAAGGCACTGTATTAAATAAAATGTTGTTTTTAAATTTGAATATATTTTTGAATTTGTTATGTTGGGTTTATTAAGTTATTTATTATTATTTTTTTTTTTTGAAAGAGGTCTCTTTTGGTCACCCAGGCTCTAAAATACAGTAACACACACACACATTTTTTCTCCAGTTTTTAACTGTATTTTTGAGTAAAATGTATTCCTGTAATATTAAAGCTGAATTTGCAGCATTTATTGTGCCAGTCGTCACTTTCACATTATCCTTCAGAAATCATTCGAATTAAGCTAATTTGCTAAAGGAACATTTTTTATTATAATTATTAGTGGTGTAATTTACACATCCAAAACCTTACACATCCCAAACATTTGACCAGCAGTGTCAACATTGAAAAGAAAACTGTCATAAAGTAATTTTATGAAGATACACAGTTTATCATCAAAACGAAGACAAAATATGATTGTTAACTTATTTATTGGATTATTTTTCTTTTATCTATTGTTTATCCATCAAATATCCCTCTAACACTTGCACTATTCTACTACTTGTTTTTTCTCATTCTCTATTCTTTTCCTATTCTTCCAAATTTTTTTCTTTACATTTATAAAAAATGACCCTTTAACAGTAGCATTCTCTATTCATTTTCTATTCTATCTGCTTCTTTTCTTTATATTTATTATTTTTAAAAACCCATGCTACGTGAACGGCATTAGACTGAGACACATATCATCGCTCTTTTGTCTCTTTTTGATTGCTTCTATTGTCCTATTTGTATTTGTAAGTCACTTTGGATAAAAGCATCTGCTAAATGACTAAATGTAAATGACAATAAAAAGACTTTAAAGACATTCTGTTTAATATAAAAAAAAAGTTCTTGGACACCTTCTGGCTAAGAAAACTGACAACTTTGGGGGCAACTGTAGCATGTACTGTGTTTTTAACACTTATAACTGTTTGCAACTGTGTGTGTGTATGTCTGATTTAGGACCAGAAACAGACAGAGTCTATACAGATGTTACAGAGCCAGCTGGAGAATGCCACCAGGATCATGCTGAACCTGTCTGCCACAGTTGCTCAGCTACAGCGAGAGGTCTACAAACCTGCATTTCTCATCTCATTCCTAACCCATCTAATGTTTGGCCCACCCAGTAATGTATATTCATATTGTTTACTGTGTGTTGTAGGTGTCTGACAGTCAGAGTTATCTGGTGCTGTCTCTGATGCTGTGTCTGATGCTGGGTCTGCTGCTCTGTATGCAGTGCTGCAGGAGCTTGCCCGGTCACAACACCAGTTCAGTCATTCCCATGAGCAACCACTACCCCAGCCCTAAGAGGTATAACACGCACACCAAATGTGCAGAATTCATAACGCAATACAAGAACACAATGCATTCTCAGGATTGCAGCAAGGAGTTCTCTAGAGACCCTGCAGTCAGTTTTCTGTCACGTCAACTACTGTTATGGCAGAACAACAGCTTGAAAGAGTTGACTCAAACTGAAAATACATGGAGTTAAGACTGATTGATGAGTCTTTTGATGAGCAGAGCAATCTTTCTGAGCAAGCTATAGATTTAAATCCGATTTAATAGCACAGAAGTTTCAAGTTAACCCTTTGTGACAATAATGTAACAGCATGCACTACCATTTAAAAATTGATCATTTATGTTGCACATGATTTTTATTTCACACAATTTGGTATTTTGAGCTTTCTTTTCATGAATCAGGAATCAGGACGTTCACATCTATATTTGGACACTTTCGTAGAATATATTTAGGATTAATGTCTCTCTCTCTCTCTCTCTCTCTCATTCTCAGGTGTTTTTCCTCATATGATGATATGAGTCTGAAACGGAGAGTTTCTTGTCCTCTCGTTCGTTCAAAGTCATTTCAGCTGCCTACGTCAGAAGGTAAGAGTCACCTTTGACACTGAAGAGAGTTATGATGCCAGAGCTCTCTCTGTGTCTGTGTCTCTCTCTCTCTTTTTCTCTAACTCCTCCCCTTCTCTCATGTAATTCACATTGTTTTACTCTGCTCTGGTTCTTAACATCCTGTGTCTTTTTCAGCCAGACTCAAATCCACCATATTCATTTCTCACAGCCCACTAACATCAACCTTCCCACTTAACATGTGGCTTACGTTGTGTTCTTTCATTCGGCTGCTGCTCTCAGAAGAATCACTCCTTTTGAATTAAATAGCACACAGATCACATTACAGCTTGATCTAGTTTTGGGTCCAGCTGTCACTAGTTCCAAAGTTTCTGGCGATAATTCAATATCAGCGTGACCTTTACTGGAGCACAGTGTGATTTGTAATTGAATGTCAACATCTGATCAGAAATGGGATGTATTAAGCAAAAAACACTTTCTTTTACAAGCCAAAAACTAAATTAAATCTGTTAATTGAGTGTAATTTGTTATAAAAAATAAGAAAAAGTTAGCTACTTGGAAATCAGTTTATTGATTCTCAAAGTAAATGAATTACTTTTTTATACTGATAGTGTCACCATATTTAGTCATATTTAAAACTATAATAAAGTTAATATGTATATGTATCATTTAATATGCAGAAAATTAGGTAAATGTAACAGTAAATACATTAAATCTTACACACACAGTATACATTATTTGATTAATTTCACATTTTAATTGAAATGAATGCATTTTTTAAAGAATAAAGTCATTCAATTTTCAATAATTTTATTTGTAAGTGATGTGTGCAGTAATTAATTTGATTAAAATCTGAAATCAAATGACAGCTCTAATATGTAAGAACAATTCAAAAAATTAATATGAAAAACTGAACCGTCTTCACTACTTTAAACACCAGATCCTTCCTGTGCTTCTTGTTCCATTTTTTCCTTTCACATTTTGCTGCAGCATTGTGTGTGTGTGTGTGTGTGTGTGGAGTGTGTGAGCTCATCAGTGGTTTGTGTTCATACGGCAGAGGTTGGATATTTTTAGCACATAATGCATTTGGCTGGCACATGTTGGACATTTGCAAGTAGTAACAGTGGAAAAAGTGGTCCATTTAATGGATTACTAAGTATCGCATATACAGATATGCAAATCAAACTTGACTTTCAAATGCATGCAAATGACAGCATTATGCTAACAATTAACACTGCAGCCATGGTTACCACATGCAGACTTTGTTGGCAATGCAACGAGAGTGAATAGGACATCACAAGGCGGATTACAATTGAATAACAGTTGCACCCATGAAGAACAGCAGAAAATCAAATTCTTTAAAGTGTCTGTGTGTAACTAGTGCTACTACTTGCAAGTGTTTTCATGCTTGTGTTATTGTTTGCCATACCATTCCGTTAACCTGCCCCCTCTCTCCCCTCTTTAGTAGGTCCTGATGACTTGTACATTGTAGAACCTCTAAGGTTTTCTCCAGAGAAAAAGGTATGGAGTTTGTTTGGGCCGCTGTGTGTTCATGACAGTAGTGGGACTGAGGCGGGGTTTCAAAACCACTCACTGCTTGTTTAGCAGCTCTTGTCTTTGTTTTTTCCAGTTAGATTATCAATCTGCAAGAACCGTATTAATTACATAAAAGCTTTATCAGAAATGCTTCAGTAAATGCCAGGAGTATTTAGTAACCATATTCATTAGATCTTTGTGTTTTTTGTGTATGTTTGGTAGTTGTGTTAGAGGTTTGTGTGTTTTGGGAGGATTCAGATTCCATTGAACAAAATACCAAACAAAAACTGTTTTTAATATCACATTGATATTATATTATCAAAATTTAAACTACAATTTTAGCTTTTTTTTTTTTTTTTTTTTTTTTTTTTTTTTACATCCAGTCAGTAATTGCATTGGTCCCTTAAGTACAAAACAGTCACCGTTCATTTCTAGTTTAATTTGTTAATGATGAAAAGTTAGTCAATAACTGTGTCATTTTTTAATGTGTTTTTAATTTTTTTAAAACATATAATGTGTGTTTTTGAGTCTTTTTTGTGTTGTTTTGAAATTTTTTTTAAAAATAACCGCTCCATAAGAGTCTTGACTTGGGTTTTAGTCAAGGTTTAACTTGTTCCCCAAAGAATAACTTTGTTTGCATAACTTTATGCTGGGATCTAATAGTAAAGGCCTGTTCAGACCAATATTTGGTATGATTTTCACATGCAATTTGTCTGTTCATACCAATGCAAAAAAACAGAAGACTGCTGAATAAAAATGCTAATTCACTCCCTGACATTAAGTGATGCTCATAAAAAAAGCAGAAACACCGATATACAAATTTTTTATAAAGTGTGAAAAATGTTTTTTTGTTTTTATAAAGAGATTTTAATTTTTTTATTCACTAGTGTTAATCCAGCAATTTTTTTTATTTTAAAAATCATTTTATTGTTTTTTTAATGTCTATATAGTATTTAATTTTTAATCATTAGTTATTAATTATATTTTTTTTTTTGTATTCAATGTCATACTCATTTATTTCATTTCAAGTAACAAAAATGTTTTTGTTTTTTTTTAAGTTAAAAATAACAACGTTGTTTGCTGTCACTTGGCCAAATAATCTCTGGGCATGCAACCAAAAGAGTAAATCTTGGTTGGCCAGTTTTGTTGCCCTGTGATGGAAAAGAGATTAGAACACCTTGCAAAAAAAATAAAATAAATGCATTGCAATGACTGCATACAGATTTTCATGTCGGCCTGAACAGATGCATTAACAGATGTTCATTCAAATGCTCCAAACATTTATGTTGGTGTGAACAGGCCTCAACTTTCTCTGCCCTCATGTGTATCATCAAGTGATCATAGTGATTGTATCGTTGTGCCATCATTTCTTGATTTCTATTTCTCTATTCTTAGTGTCTGATGACGTGTTCGCCGCTTTATATATTTGTCTATACTCACTCAGCACAAAGATGGTTACCGTGGCTTTAGGTGTTTAAATACCTCTCTGAATGGCATGAAATCATTTCTCCCTGTTTGTGTCTTTCAGAAAAACGCTGCAAGACAAAAGGAGGGGACAGAGTGGAGACGCTCCAGGCCTCCGTGCCCTCAGTGACGGGTGTTAACGGTGAGCCCAGATGCAACGGTGAAACATCAACATCTTCTCTTCAGTTCCTGCCGTCATCGTGCAACGGCTACGCAGCCACCAGCTCGTCCAGGGACTGTGCGTCAGAGGGCAGCACGGAGAGCTCTGCTTCAACACTGTCTGAGGACTCCTTCAGCAGCGCCCCCTCCATGAACGGACACGACCCAAACCTGTGCAACGGCGAGCCCCCACCGCCGACCTTCCCTCCGGCCAAGAGCAAGATGGAGAAGAGGTCTCTGAAACGACGCAAGTCAAAGAACGCTGAGCAGGAGGAAGCCCGGCGCGTGGGCGAGATACTGCCACTTCCTGTGACCGTCATGCCCACGCTGGAGGAGCTCATGAAGGGAAAGGCGGACCTGGGCGTGGCCACATTCGGAAGGACAGCTGTAACAGGACGAGTTTGAGTTCTTATGCCACCATCTTTCTTTTTCTTATTCCATCTCACCATCGTTTTGAGATTTTATTGTGAGCGCTGATCCTGACGCCGTCTTCACTACATCCTCCTGGTTCTCTGAACTTTGGTTATGTGCCTTTTTTTTTATCCATTCGGGATCTTTTTTTATTATTATTATTATTCTTCTGGGGAAGTTCTGACTGATAAACATTGGCAAGTATGAATGAGACTTGGTTTGATGTTGCAGAGGTGACCAGGAGTTTAGGCCGATTTACAGATGGCAGACTTACAACATTCAGCGTGTTTCTTTACACTAACATGACCCTCAGGTCTCCATTTCCTCTTTCACTGTCCCTTTAAGGCTCACTCACTCCTTTTTTTCCTTCCTGTTTGGATATGGTATTCTTGTACATGTGAGTGTGTGTTTGTGTGTGACTGTACACCAGTCATTGTCTGTGGTTGGTTTGTGGGACCAGTGATGTCACACAGCACAGGGATTCAATCCAGTGAACAGAGCGGAATGAAAAACAGATCCAGTCCATGCTAATTCTGTCATTTGTCTTTTAGAGCCAAATTAAGGTGTTTTTTTTTCTCTACTATTCGAATCACAATCTAATTTTGACCAATGAGTCCAGGCTGGGCCTGAACACTCTCTCACACACACACACACACACACACACACACACACGCACACATTCATATATCAACATGTTCACATTGTGCATCTCAAGCATGTTTACAGCTGATTTTCTTCATGTTCAGTGGAGCCGTCATAAAAAAAGACATTTTTACACGCCTTATATATACACACGGGGAGTTTGTAGGGGACATTCTGTTATTTTAGTGGTAATTATTTATGTATTTATTTATTTAAATGTGACCCAGGCTCTATGAGATCACGGTCATGTGATATATGAGATACAGTGCCCCCCCACCCTGACCTCAATGTAAGAGATTTATTACAGATACAAATGGTACGGACTACATCTTCCTGTTCTCTAAAGTTTGATTTGAGAAAGCTAGATTCTGCTTTTGACTTCTCAAACTCTTTATTTTGCATTCAAATCAATTCTTAAATCAAATGAAGCATCAGCTTAATCCGTTCTAATGCTCATAACATCTGATTGGCTCAGCTTCTGGCTGTGATTTACTCTTCCTCGCTGGATCTGTTCGGACGAGCTTTGGGTTACTGGATTCGAGATGAATCTGTAAAAACGGCCGAGCTCTCGTTGTTGTGCAAATATCATGCATGAGTCCAGCAAAGCAACCGTCTGGTCTGTCCTATCTGTCATGTACATGTAAAGTTTGTGTGTGTGTGTGTCCAGCATCTTCTCTTTACACACTCCATGTCCCTCTTAACACACTTTCTATGTGTGTGTGTGTGTGTGTTCGCTGCTTTCTTAGTTGTTTTTAATGCATCCAAGAGACCATTTGACATCCCAGTGGAGTTTCTCTGTGTCAGATCGGTGTTGTGTAAGACTGTAAGTGTTTTCTTTCACGCAGACGATCCCATCATTGACCTTTAATCAGACTGTGGGGTTTAGAGAATGTGAATTCACATCACGATTTCAATAAAAGGGAAAGATTGGGATGGCCTGCGGTGGACCATCTCTGTGATTTCCATGCTACGTTTCACTTTAAAATGTTTCACTGCCTTTCTCCTTTTTGAATGGTAACTGATATGTGCTTGTGGAATTTGTGGGTGTTTTCTCATCAGTGTGTATGTTGATGACTCTTTCCTGTACACCAGTGAGTAGAGACCGCTGCGTGTGTCTCTCCTGTGCACTTTGGAGAACTACACATGCCTTTGTTTTTCTACACCACACCTTGTACGTGTGATTTTTTTCCTTCGCGGCTTGTTTTATTTAGGAGGGCTCTATTTGGTGGTTGCTGATTTATTTAAACGTACGCTAGGTGGCGCCCAAATGAAATATCATCATCTGTGAGGACGAACTGCACAGTATTTGATTTTATTTTGTTTTTCCAATTGTAACTACAGCAGTGTAGTGCCATTAGAAACTGTGAATTTATAAATAAAACACTTTGTTGTCTTTATTCAGTGTGTTTTTTTATTACTTTCACACTATAGTACAAGCATTATAACCCACGAAAGCGGCTATACCGCATATAGACATAAAATAGTGGCACAACTTATTATATCAGTGGTTTTCTGATTATGAAGTCTCATATAAGCCATTACAAAGTTTCTTAGAAGTATCCAAAAAGCTGAATGCAGTCAGTTTGGCATGTGTGTGTAGATTATTACACTATATAATTTTTGCATTTTAATGTGTTTTAAAGACAAAGTCCAAAAACATACTAAGATATTGTTGACTATATATGACTCACTGAGTGATAATTAAAATTTGTACATTTCTGTGTAATTGTAGCCACATAACTAGTGGATGGCATGTGTGATTACAAACAACAACAACAAAAACGTTTACATACACCTTTCAGAATCATCAAAAAGGTAATAATTTTACCAAAATACATGCCATTGTTTATTTAGTGACCTGAATAAGATATTTCACATAAAATATGTTTACATAGTCCACAAGAGAAAATAATGGTTTAATTTATAAAAATGACCCGTTCAAAAGTTTACATAATGTACACTTGATTCTTAATACTGTGTTGTTACCTGAATGATCTACAGCGGGTTTGTTTGGTTTTTTTTTTGTTAGTTTTCTTTATAGTTCAGTGGAGTCTAGGACTTTTATTTTGAAGTGTGTGCCGCAGCAGGTTGATCATTCGCATCCTTGTTCTCTTCCCTGCCTCGCACAGATCATGCTCACACAGATAGTAGTCGCTGTGTGTTGAGAGGACTTTTATTTTGAAGAGTGTGCCGCAGCAGGTTGATCAGTCTCAGCCCTGCCTCTCACAGGCTCGCTGACCGATCTGGAGCTTATTAAGGTAATAATAACTTCATCAAATACACTCGAACGTGCATCAGACAATTAGAGTAGCACTATTAAAAGCTAAATTAAGCATGCGCGTGGATGTCACGAGTTCATTTTGATGCATGAGTTTTATTGCATATTTATATTGATGATCCGTTATCAGACACAGGCCATCAATAGACTATCAGATCTTAAAATCATCTCGTTTAAAACACTGCATGCAGATCTTAAAAGCAGCTTTTGATTGTGTTGCGCATCTGAAGCTCGCGGCGGAAGAATCGGTGAAATAGAGGTCAGGCGATAAGAGACTTACACGACAGTAGTGTTAATCCTCTGCACGTTTAACCGCTGCTACACAAACCTGCACGACACGCTCAGCCGTGCTTTCTCACGGGTCTGTCCTACACGACTGTCAGTTTTAGTGATATTTGGTTTTATGTATTGCATTTAAATAAATGAGTATTATTATATATATTATTGTTGTTGTTGTTATGAAGCAGTGTGACGCCAACAACGAACAAAATGTTTTCAAAGGTTATTATTATTTTTTTTTTAATGCGCAGTCATCATTATTGGAGAAACCAGTGAAAATGACCCTTGACCACAAGTCTGCAGAGTCAGACTCCACGTGTTTTTGTTTTTTTTCTTCAATAAAATCGTTTCATTAAAAAAAAAAAAATGTAATTTTTAGAATATATTCTGTCAGTGCTCCTGCAACATTTTATTCTGTATTATGCTGGAATGTTTAAAATGTATATAAAAATTATTTGTAATATTTAAATTGAGCATTTGGTTTCTGGGCAGTGTTTAAATTCCAAGTTAAAATGAATCGAGTATTTAAATTATTATACATTTGTGACCCTGGACAACAAAAATTGAGATGTATACATCATCTGAAAGCTGAATAAATAAGCTTTAATAAATAAGGTAGAATATGACAATATTTGGCTGAGATACAACTATTTGAAAATAAAATCTGGAATCTGAGAGTGCAAAAACAATAAAAATATTGAGAAAATTGCGTTTAAAGAAGTCCAAATGGAGTCCTTAGCAATGCATATTTCTAATCAAAAATTAAGTTTTGATATATTTACGTTAGAAAATCTACAAAATATCTCCATGTTCCATTGATCCTAATGATTTTTGGCATAAAAGAAAAATAAATCGATAAGTTTGACCCATACAATGTATTGTTGTGTACTGCTACTGAATACTGGTTTTGTGGTCCAAGGTCACATTTAAATAATCTGTTCCTAAGCCTACACATGTCACGTTTTCAGTCCTGTTTCCATTCTGCTATTCTCTCCATTGCGTGTAGGTATGCTGTTGTCATTTGAATATGATCCACCGCATTGATCCTTACGCATTGATTTGATACAGGATGGCTGAACCGCCTCGGTCATGTGACTGTTTTGTATCTCTGCCTCCGGGTTCAAAAGAAGATCATGTGATATTTGGTAAGAACTCTGACCGGCCGAGAGATGAGGTGCAGGAGGTGGTGTATTACCCTTCATCCTCACACGCTCCCGGATCTACAGTGCAGGTGAACAGACTTTTTCATTACGTTTCACCCAATGCATAATATTATATACTTTCTATTTCAAATATATTTCAATATATGTATATATATATATATTTTCTCCCCTTTCTCCTCCAAATATGTGGCTGCTGAGTAAAAATCTGGTGTTGTGTCCAAACCACAGATGATTTACAGCTGATTCTCTTTTCCTTGTAGTGCACATATATTTCCATTCCTCAAGCGGAGCACACTCATGCGGTTGTGCTGAGCAGACCCGCTTGGCTCTGGGGGGCTGAGATGGGGGCTAATGAACACGGGGTGTGTGTTGGGAATGAGGCCGTCTGGACCAAGGAGCCTGTGGATCCAGAAGAAGCTCTGCTGGGAATGGACCTGGTTCGGTGAGCTCGAAACAAGCAAACGTCTTTATCTCTATCTGCTTTCTAGTCTTGAAATTGATCAGCTGATGTGTATTGTGTGTGTTGAGGCTGGGTCTGGAGCGCGGGGACAGCGCGTGGGCCGCTCTGAATGTGATCACAGGTCTGCTGGAGCAGCACGGTCAGGGCGGAGCCTGCAGGGAGGCCCCCGAACCCTTCAGTTACCACAACACCTTCTTACTAGTGGACCGACAGGAAGCCTGGGTCCTAGAGACTGCTGGGAAACTGTGGGCTGCACAGAAAGTCACAGGTGAGGAAAGATGACTCATGGTCAGTGGTGAATGTGTTCTTTCACAGGTTAAGTGAGTGAGTGTTTCTCTCAGGATCTGTCTGAAAAGATCCAAAATGAAGGACATTTATGTTTTATCCTGGTAAACAATTAAAAGTTAATATTACAACAAAAGTTAATAAGTGAATATGGTAAATGATAAATTTGGTCTCTTAAAGAAGACACTTGACAGATTATTGCTGAAGTGGGGAAAAAAAAATAGAAGTTTAAGTTTATTATTGTGGAAAATGCCCCCCAAAAAACAGTATTTTAAAATGTTATATAAAATATATTTTTCTTTTACCATGAACAGTACAGTACACAATTTTGTCTCAATGTGATATGAGACAAAAACTCATACGGGGCATTTTTTATTAATATGAACGCGTTAATTAGTAAACTGACAGCCCAAATATATATTTATGTTATAAATGTGTAATATTATAATATAAATGAATAATTGTTTATATACATGTACTGATGTATTCGCTTAGTAATGTTACTGTGTTTTAACATTTTCAAAATCAGAAATATTTGTAAGTATAAACCTATGTACAATAGCTGTATCAGGATAACACATCTAATGTTTTGTATCTAAAAAAATCCATCTCTAAAAATAAAGCGGAGGTTATTTCTTTTGTCAGAGGGAGTCAAGAACATCTCTAACCAGCTGACGATAGGCACAGAGATCTGTGCGGAGCATCCGGAGCTGCGCGCTGTGGCTCAGGCTCAGGGCTGGTGGAGCGGAGAGGGGGACTTCAGCTTCTCTGCTGTCTTCAGTCCTGACAACCCCCCCGCCAGGATGGAAATGGCCAAGAAGCGCTACATGGGCGGCACAGCCCTGCTCCAGCAGCACAACGGTACGTTTGCGGGCCTTGGCCAGTGAAAGCTGCCATGGATGTTGTGATTACAACAGGGAACTTCAGTGTTATATTTAGGTTTCTGAAATGTGTTTTTGATGTGTTTTGGTTGCAGTAAGATGCAGAGTTAAATTCTTACTCTTGCTATACAGAGTTGTTTTGTTATTTTGAAGAGTGGATTTATTAAAATATTTTGAATACTGCCATCTACTGTTTAGACACTGCACTTAGATTTATTGCTTTTTTTTTTTTTTAAAGCAATTAGTAGTAAAAGTAGGACAACTAAAACGTATTTATCATGATTTTTTTATTATGACATTATATGTTTACTTAAAATATTTAGTCATTTTCAGTTTCTAATAATTTACTGTAATAATAATACTGTGTATTTTGTATATTTTTTTTTATGTAGTGCTTTGTTTTGCATTGAATTGGTTTTGTTATAGTTATGTTTTTGGTTTTTTATTTATTTAATTGATATCACTAAAATCTTGTGGTGTGTGATGATGATTTTTACATTTTCAAAACGTTTTTTTTTTTGGGGGGGGGGGGGGGGGGGGGGGGGGGGGGGGGGGTTATAATATATTTATATTTTCATATTATAATACATTATAATTATTACAATACACTAATTAATATCTTATATATTATAAAAGAATACAAATATGCTATTTATTTTTGTTTTTTCATTAAAATTAATAGAATATGTTATTTTCTTTTGGGGTATGCAATGTATGATTTTTTTTTTTTTTTTTTTTTTTTTTATTAAATACATAACTGCACAATTACAGATGTTACTCTGACTTGCAGGTTTTAGAGGTTTATTTGTCATCATCTAATCTACACTACCGTTCAATAGTTTGGGGTCAGTAAGATTTATTTTTTTAAGTACTTTTTTTCCATCAAGGATGTATTAAATTGATCACAAGTGACATTTAAGACATCTAAACGGTTAAAAAAGATTTGTATTTTTTTTTTTTTTTTTTTTTTTTTTCTTTCTGAATATTAGTGAATCGTGAAAGAAAATGTATCGTGATTTCCACAGAAATATTCAGCAGCACAACAACTGTTTTCAGCATTTATAATACTAATAAATGTTTCTTGAGCAGCAAATCATGTGACACTGAAGACTGGATTAATGATGCTGAATAGATTACATTTTAATATATTACGGTGATCAAATAAATGCAGCCTTGATAAGCATAAGTATCAAAAACATAAAATCTTCCTGACTTCAAACTTTTAAAATGGTTATGCTTTTTGCAATATAACACACCTTTTATGCCAGTTTATACCTGAAATATGACATTTTTATGCCAGTTTTTTAATGTGGTTTTGCTTTTTGAAGTATGTCTCACCTTTTATGCCAGTTTATAATATGTACCTGCCAACACACCTAACAGTAATCTGTGCCATGTGCCTTATAACAAAGCCACACCTGCCACATGTTTTTCTCCTCTCCTGACTTGGATGTCTTCTGTACTACAGGCAGCATGGTGTCCATCCTCCCGCGCAACCCAGACGTGCCCTGCGTTCACTTCTTCACTGCCACACCTGACCCCTCCAGGTGTGACCCTGAAAGATCAGCTCAAGCCTGCATTGTCAGGGTAAACTCTTCACACTTTGATTCTTCTCTTGTAGGTCTGTATTCAAGCCTTTTATCTTCTCTGAGAGCGTGAGGTCTGTCAGCATGGTGATGTCTCCTCAGTACGGCTCAGACGATCCTGTTAGGACACAGCCTCGATTCCAGCACCAGGTGGACCGGAAGCACGAGCTGTACAAAGCCCACCAGACGGCACTGACCAGTCCTGTGAGTCTGAGAAAATGGAGAACAAAGGTTTTTTATTGATAAAATGCTTTTTGGTTTGTTTACTTAAGCTTTTGAACATTAATTATAAAGCCTGTTGTATCACATTTGATACACACATTCCTAAAGCCTCTAAATGATCAACATGATCAAAACTATTTTACACCAACTTCAGGTCATGATTCATGTCTCTTTTTGCTTGAAATGGTCTGTGATTTATTTTTAAGTAAATGTGAGAATAACTTTTATATTGTTAGAAATATTTCAAGATTAACTTTTCCTGGAATTAAGCAACTTTATTTAATTATCCATGCCCATTTTTAGTTAAAAATGTTAAATGTAAGAATCAAATATGATGCATCAGAATTTTAAGGAACAATTATTTTATACATCTGTCAGTTATCATTGTATTGCATTGCATTATCTGTTTTCCCCCACAGTAAAAACTACAGAGCTTTGATCAAAAAACTAAGCATTTAAATGTCATAATTACTCATCTTAAGACATTTTATTAGGGAGATACAGAGATGTTATATAAAGTTTATACAAGTAGTCTACTGTTATCAAGACAGATTTAATTTACAGTCAGAATTTTGTTATACAGATTGGCCACATAAATATCAGCAACTGCACCAAATGTTTACTAATTCATAAAAAAAAAAAAATTTTCACACTATTATTTAATGTTAGGCTTTACAGGTGTTTAAAGGAATACTCTGGATTTAATTCAATGCAAGCTCAGTGGACATTATTTTTATAATCATCAAATATTATGCCTTAACTGCTCTCACTGAGCTTAACTTCCACTGAATCTGCAGTATTCCCCGTGTGTCTGTGTGTGTCAGGATGCTGGAGTCTCTCTACAGGAGACTGTGAGATATCTGGAGTCTCAGTGTCTTGAGGAGATCGAGGCCATGCTTCGGGGGGAGATTCAGGGCCAGGAGCTCGGGGATCTGTTCTTTGACTGTGTGGACGCTGAGATCAAATTCTACCAGTGAGACAGAGCAGGTAAACAGAATAATGTCAGTGTATCTCTCACACATCTGACCTGTGACTTCCACTGTCTGATATTGCCTGTAACTTGTGGCTGTTTTGCAGTTGTCGTTGTGAATGTCACTAGTGCTTGCTGATCTGCCTGGAGAGAGAGAGAGAGACAGTCCGGAGCGCACAGGTTCCTGCCTGCTCAAATCCCGCTCTCCTAGTTCCCCTGATGCCATGCCAAACTAATTGTGATGTTCATGCCACATTAACTGTAAAAAAAAAAAAAATTTTGGTTTTTATTTTGGTTGGTTAACATTATTGTTTTGTTGTTTGTCGGGGGGGTCGTTTATGTATGAATTTCATTAACCAGTTTGCAATAGATTACTACAGTAAGGTGTGTATGTGCTGTATGAGAGAAGAGATGTTAGTGAAGAACACTTCTCATTCCTGTAAGAGATGGGCTCAGCTACCAGACTGACCCTCTGAAGAGAAACATAATAAAATATCAGTGATTCAAAATGTCTGGCATCTTTTACTGAAACATGGCAAGTTTTTTTTTGTGGTATTCCTGAAATACTTTTGCAGGGTTTTTATGGTAACACTTAATATGCTATGATATTCCTGCAAGAAAACCATAGTTTGACTCTCATAAACCTGTGGTATTACTAGCATACTTGTCATAATCTTAAAAATGTTACACATACAAAAATGACACATCATACTACATCTGCCATATTAAATTTCAACATTTATTCATCATGTGTAACAACATCATCTGTGTACCCTACAAACTAGGGTATATGACAATGAGACAAATGTAAATTCACAATATTCAAACATTTTAATTTACATATCTCAAAATTAAGCTTTGGCTTATTTGATCATTTGTTTGCGAGCAGCCTCTCTCCAGGATCTTGTGTCCACATTAGGAAAAGCACATCTCACTTTTTCTGCAAAATAAAAAATAGGAATGTGAATAATATACATGAATAAATAAATGACAAACATATGAAACAACATCTTTTAATATGCATTTAACATTTTACATCATTATATTCAATCTTAGAAAAACTATTTATTTATTCATGAAGATTTCTGAGAAATATAGTGTTATAAATATTCAATATAAATGGTGTATGTGTATATATGTAATATTAGATATAAAATTGCATATAGACACAATAAAAAAGTTTTGTGGTAGCAGAGCTATTTTGTGGATAAACGTCACAGTCACAGTGTGATATCCCTGATATAAAGTGTTATTTAAAAAAAAAAAAACACAAAATCACATAAATACTCACAGAATATTAGATCAATTATTTTCTGGACCTATTCTTGGTCTTGAGAGTAGATTTCCATTGCCATTTGATTTCTTTCCTGTCAAAGAGAGCGCAGCCATCTCCTCAAGAGTGAATTCCTGGCTCATCAGGTCCTGTAGCATGTGCAAGACTCCAGTCTTTTGTGGGAGTGCTGCAAAAAATTCCAGGAAAGTTAGTCTATAAATTAGACCAAAGCCAAATCCATGTTGCACTGTTTTGCTGTTCTGAATATGAGCACAGCTCTCGTGTGTCTATAGGAACAACGATAAAAGTAATCACAGCCGTGTTGATATTCAGAACAACATGACTGAGATTTTGATATTGCTCTTTTACAACAGGACATTAAATATATAATTAATAGTGAGTGGAGATGCGTGATATATCTGCAGATGATGTATTATTGGCCATAAGAGGGAAAATTCAAATATTGTCATTGCACCAATAACTGAATTTCCACCAATAGTTCCACAGATGATTAATTCTGGTATATTTGCGAGCATCTGAGAAATACCGGATTACAAGCAGCTTCTTTCATTTTGTGATATGACAATGCCACTGAGCAATTACACACTTCAGTTTTAGGTTGTTTGACAGATGCTTTGCCAAAGCAACTGTGCAAAACACAATGTTAGAGAACTTGTTATTATGAGAAGTGTACAAATGTTTTCAGTTCATTAAAAGAGTGTATGTGAGCAACACATACTCTATAAGTTTTCTTTTTTCCTGCTCCCTACTCACCAATAAAAGCTTTCAATAAACATGCTCCTCAATTCAGATCAATCCATTCCCCAACCTGCTTCTACTCTGCAACACAAACATAGTCTGGAATGTTGTGAACACAGACAAACAGAGAAATGTCTTGAACCACCAACTGGCCAAATTTGAGGACTGAAACTTAATATTTGTTTAAAATACAATTTTCTATTTACCTCAGTTTCAGTTCGAGGTTGTGCCTCTGTCCTTAGGATTCTCAGCTCATTAAGAATCCAGGAATCTCTGAAACAAGATTTGAACTATTTTTAATTTTTTTTATAAACAATTTATTTTATCTCAAACATAAAGGTGTGCGTTTTTGCGCCAATTGTTTAAGGATCGGCGTGTCCAAAACTATTTTCATCAACACCCACAATTTACAGTTCAATACCTTCATATACCCTTCCTAAACCCCATCGAGGAGTTCTTCTCAGCATGGCGGTGGAAGGTGTATGATCTCCGGCCCTATGTCCAGATGGCCCTCATTCAAGCTATGGAGGAAGCATGTGCTCAAATTGAAGCAGCATCCATACAAGGGTGGATTCGTCACCCCAAATGATTCTTCCCAGATCCAGCTAGACGGAGAGATATTTAGTTTTTTTTTTTTTTTTTGTTTTTTTTTTTTTTTTGCAATTTATGTTACAGTATTACTGTAAGCTGACAGTGCATTCAGTAATACTGTATGAAAACTGGAAAAAGTTTTGTTATGAATGTTTTGTTGAAATGTTCAGTATTGACTGACTTGAGTACATAAAAATAAATATTTTCATTAGTCTGCACAACTGGTTTCATGTGGTGTGGGTGAATTTATTTTGACACTTTCTCTGTGGAAATGCTATGGTGTTTTAGGTTGAGCACAGGAGTGTTTAACTGATTCACACAGAATCAGACCATATGATTGTTGTGTTTATGTTATGACAACAAAATAAGGTTTTTATAAGACATTGTATAGTTTTGACAAAAGTGTTCCATTTTGCAAATTATCTGAGGTGTTGTGCTACTTTTGTGTAGTGTTGTGCTAATTGTGTGAAGGGGGTTGAAAAACCGGGCCCTGTTCTCAAAATTGTGCTTAAGCAATTGAAAGAAACTAAGACTTTTGCACCCATATAAGTCAGGGAATGAGCAACCCTGCTGGCCGGACTGAAACTAGCTCCAGCAGCAAGCTAGTTTTTCCACTACGGTCTACCATCAGTACCATCTAGCCATCAGAATGTGCTACCAGCTTCATAAAGAAAAAGTCAAATTAATAACTGAGGTATAACTGAGTATAGGAGATAACTCAGAGGTGAGTATCTCTAAAATTAGGATGATACACACTTTAAATTTCAATCATACTGGACACTTAATGTGCTAGAATTAAATGGGTAAATAATAAGTCAATATTCTTTCAAACAACATGTGCTTTAAAACAATATCATTTCATTCAGTTTGGTGCATTCAGTTAGACCTTTAGTGACAGATACTTGTGCATTATGTGCTCTTTACAGGTGCAGAAATGAAAGTCCCCAAGGAAATAACTCACTAGACTAAGATTCACAATGAGCAACAACCAAGAACAGTATTCACCGATTACCTTTAAAATTATTCATAGTAACAGTTAGGTAATAATTATTTTACCAAGTACAAAATGTTTAATTCCAAACACTTTGCCATTTACTAATGTGTTTTTCAAAACACCTTTTACATTTTTAATGTTTTAACATTTATTTATTAAATGTTACTGTCCAAGTGTACATAAATATGCCTCATTCATTCAAGTAAATGCATGGGTAATTTTGCAAAATGTTAAATATTTTATCTACACTTATTGTATAACTGCTGTTTTTTGCTGTAATTGCATGGTTTTGTAAATAAATTGTTTTGTAAATACATTTCCCTCATGCTAGCTTGCTCATGCAAGTTCTTTAATGGACTTTAAAACTGCTTCCATAGTAATGAGATGTTTATAGATTTGTTAAGATGTGTTATTTATGTATTATAATCTATATACTTTAAATGAAAGTAAACATTTTGTATAGGTAATGTTATCTATTTTAAATGAAATGTTAATGAACAGTACAATAGATATAGAAATGAAATTGGAATAAGTCTGGCGTGTCCGGCTTGGATGTGGCAGTGGTCGAGATCGCTGGAGACTCAGAGGCGAGTATAGGAGATCGCTGGAGACTCAGAGGTGAGTATAGGAGAGTATAGGAGATCGCTGGAGTCTCAGAGGTGTCGTATAGGAGAGTATAGGGAGATCGCTGGAGACTCAGAGGCGAGTATAGGAGATCGCTGGAGTCTCAGAGGTGAGTATAGGAGGTATAGGAGATCGCTGGAGACTCAGAGGTGAGTATAGGAGAGTATAGGAGATCGCTGGAGACTCAGAGGTGAGTACTCGGAGGAGAGTATAGGAGATCGCTGGAGACTCAGAGGCGAGTATAGGAGATTGTTGGAGACTCAGAGGTGAGTATAGGAGAGTATAGGAGATCGCTGGAGTCTCAGAGGTGAGTATAGGAGAGTATAGGAGATCGCTGGAGACTCAGAGGCGAGTATAGGAGATCGCTGGAGACTCAGAGGTGAGTATAGGAGAGTATAGGAGATCGCTGGAGTCTCAGAGGTGAGTATAGGAGAGTATAGGAGATCGCTGTAGTCTCAGAGGTGAGTATAGGAGAGTATAGGAGATCACTGTAGACTCTCAGAGGCGAGTATAGGAGATCGCTGGAGTCTCAGAGGTGAGTATAGGAGATCGCTGGAGACTCAGAGGCGAGTATAGGAGATCGCTGGAGTCTCAGAGGTGAGTATAGGAGATCGCTGGAGACTCAGAGGTGAGTATAGGAGAGTATAGGAGATCGCTGGAGACTCAGAGGCGAGTATAGGAGATCGCTGGAGTCTCAGAGGTGAGTATAGGAGAGTATAGGAGATCGCTGGAGACTCAGAGGTGAGTATAGGAGAGTATAGGAGATCGCTGGAGACTCAGAGGCGAGTATAGGAAATCGCTGGAGACTCAGAGGTGAGTATAGGAGAGTATAGGAGATCGCTGGAGTCTCAGAGGTGAGTATAGGAGAGTATAGGAGATCGCTGGAGACTCAGAGGTGAGTATAGGAGAGTATAGGAGATCGCTGTGGAGACTCAGAGGCGAGTATAGGAGATCGCTGGAGACTCAGAGGTGAGTATAGGAGAGTATAGGAGATCGCTGGAGTCTCAGAGGTGAGTATAGGAGAGTATAGGAGATCGCTGGAGTCTCAGAGGTGAGTATAGGAGAGTATAGGAGATCGCTGGAGACTCAGAGGTGAGTATAGGAGAGTATAGGAGATCGCTGGAGTCTCAGAGGTGAGTATAGGAGATCGCTGGAGTCTCAGAGGTGAGTATAGGAGATCGCTGGAGACTCAGAGGTGAGTATAGGAGAGTATAGGAGATCGCTGGAGTCTCAGATGTGAGTATAGGAGAGTATAGGAGATCGCTGGAGTCTCAGATGTGAGTATAGGAGAGTATAGGAGATCGCTGGAGTCTCAGAGGTAAAGGGCACATCCTCACATAGTATGCTTCCTAATATAAATTGGTGCTTATTTATTTATTTTTTTTTACTGTGGATTAAATTACAGATGAAAAAATTACATATCAATTTGTGTTATATTGTGATCTCACATAACAGTGTATTTTAGTCTAGAATTCAGTGAAGCACGCGGCAGTGGCGTCCTCCTGCCAGTGAGTGGCGCTGTGACAAACCCCCCCCCCTCTCTCTCTCTCTCTCTCACACACACACATCCGCCGCAAACATGGCAGACGAGTTGTTGGATGTTGTTGACATCGAGGGAGATGAATGTGATGAAAGAGTCGGGTAGGAGATTATTCTTTCATTTCTTTTACTGTCTATGGGAATAGTATGCACTTCCGCTTTGATACATTTGAGTTCGTGGAGCAGAAGTGAGACAGAAGCAACAGAACAACGACTGACATGATTAATATGAACTTCTCTAGTTATATGAACACAGTTACACTATTTTAACAACAGCTTGGAAACGAGTTTGATATAACTGTGGAGCTTCAGTTACTTGCTGCCAAGATAGTACACACTATCGAATAGTTAGTTATTGAATCATTAGCGCGATGTATTTAGCAGTAACTGTAACAGCACATCACTCACATCAGTGTTCTTTACAGCCCCTCTTTACAGAAATGTTCAGTTCAGTACAAAATAAAAACTGCTGAAGATTATTAAAGAAAATAATGTAAACTAACCGTATATGTGCAACGTTATATTCCTTTTTTTTAACACTATTGTGTTGACGATGTAAATCCAGTAATTTTCGCGTGGATACTGGAAACGGTTTGTTTTCATTGAGTAAATAATGCATACCTGCTTGCAGCTAACTCTAAATCAAAGCCCTGTTTAGTACATGTTGTTAGTTAATATTACTCATTGCTAGGGCTGGGCGATATATCTAACGATATGATCATGCGCATCTAGTCAGTAAATCTGGTTCCGTGATTAGCGCTAAATCGCCATCACCTGCTTTCAAATGGAGCGGCATTTAATAGACAGAGCCGTAGATCACTGACAAGCTACGCAATATTGCGTTGATTATCCCAGATGAATCGCCTTCGATAATCAACGCGATATTGCGTACCTTGTCAGTGAACTACGGCTCTGTCTATTAAAAAATACAGTATATACAGTATATACAGTATATATAAATGTACCCTACTTAAATGTACAGTTACACTTGTAACAAGGACGCTGTAAAATAAAGCGAAAAATCACTACAGGAATTACAAATATACATATGTTACATTATCAGAAGTGCATCCCAGAACAGCAGTCCCACATGTAGAATAACACACGTTTTGTAAAGAATCCAACAAAAATATGTGCTTTTAAACCCTCTGTAATCAAGTACTCCATAGTTGTCTGTTGTAAATTAATTGCTGTAAACACTTTTATATATAATTAATGTCTGTATTTTTTGTCTGCTCTCTTAAAAGACTTGAACAGTGCAGAGATTCTCCAGGATCAGTATTTACAGTCTGCCTGGAAGAAAAACAGCAGTATACTGGTAAAGTAAAATGGATTTTAAGGCTTAGCTCACCCTAAAATGATAACTGTCACTATATGTACAGATTAGGGGTGTCCCCGACTAAAGATCTTAATAGTCAAATCGAAATGTTTGAATCTTGCCGATATTCGACTGATGGTTGAATCATGTGTTTTGGGGGCGGGGCAAAATACACTAACAAGAGTCAAGTCAGACATTCGACGGTCGTAATTACATTAACACACAGGGAAAATGTGTAACGGACGCTTCGCAGATACAAACGGGGTAAATAATGTTTTATGTTTTGATTAAAAGATAGTTAACATTAGACGTCAGCAGAAGCCTAAGAATTCCAACATTTTTTTTTACAATAGTGCTCTCATTATAATGTTGAATAACTATATGACAGTAGTTATTAATGTTTTCCATCTCTGTTTTGAGCTGTGCGGTGAAGATGACCAGTAGAATATGAGCAGCAGGTTTTGAAGCAGCAGGATTTAAAGGGGTCATATGATGCTGCTAAAAAGAACATTATGTTGTGTATTTTGTAATGAAATGTGTGTTTATGCGGTTTAAGGGTTCAAAAAACACATCATTTTCCACATAATGTACATTATTGTTTTCTTTCTCTATGCCCCACCTTTCTGAAACGCGTAAATTTTTACAAGGCTCATCGGACTGAAAAGCGAGGTGTGTTGTGATTGGCTAAATGCAGCATGTGACGCAAATGTTACACCCCTTACCACAGCGGTTCTCAATCCCAGTTTCCGCGCCCCCCTGCTCTGCATATTGCGATTGATATGATCCCCACACCGTGTTCACATGCTCCCTGCCCTGAGCAGGGGAAATCCTTTGAAGTTTACTTCACTTCCGAACATTCATTCATGCCATGGATTTGTGCTGCTGCCTGCAGCGTCTGCACACACGGACAAGTGTGACATCATATAACTCTGTAAATAAATACAATTTAAATTCACGTCTCGCACACTTTAATGCCCTTAAACATATACACTCGTTTCGAACTGGAATCATGGCAGAATATCCGGTCATGTCCACTTCGCAGGGCACTTACGGTCGAATAGAACAAATGTTGTACGTGATAAGAGGACTGGGATTGGGAAACGCTGCCTTACTGTGATGCCGTGTCCCAGCGAGACAAGACAAAAACAATAAAACCCATTACAAACGAGGCATTTGTTGCATCCAGTGGGGACGTAATTTCTGATTATAATGACTTATAAACAATAAAACCCATTACAAACGAGGCATTTGTTGCATCCAGTGGGGACGTAATTTCTGATTATAATGACTTAACAAACGCTACTCTACACTGCTCAAAACTCACGTTTGAATCATCAGTGACAAATTCTTTAAATATGAAAACGTACTTTGTACTTACAGGCTGTGAGTCAGAAACACCAGACTGTCTTTGCAAAGTTGTAACTGCTCCACTTTATAGAAACAGACACCGGCATTGTAGGCTACTCTCTCAGGAAACAGTCCTCGTCCTCCGTAAAATGCGCTGCACACATCTGAATATTTGGGTTGAATAAAACAGTGTTGTAAATACAACTTAACCACTGATTTCTAGTCATGTCCTCTTATGGAAGGCAAAACTAAGTAGCTTCGCTTTCACAACGAAACACACACCGCCTTCACAACATGGTGCTGGCGGCAACAACACTACAGCGAGAATAAAAGTTATGCCTTCTTTCTTTGCGTGAACATTAGGGCGGCGTTATGCAAATCTTCCCACATCGTGACGTAGACATGTGGGGGTGTGTTAAAACAGGCCGTTTCAGGGGGCGTGGACAAGTCTTAACTTTTATAAAGAATATCTATTTGGATTTGAGACTTTAGTCTTTGCAACTTTACAGATCTTCTTTATGCACCAAGAGCTTGTAACATTCCAAAGAGAAAGGAAAAATTGAAATCGCATCATATGACCCCTTTAACTCATCATTTATCTAATTTATTATCATATAGAATACAATTCGTTATTTATTCAGCATAACGTTAATATTAGGACTTACAGGCTTACTGAACAAAATGCCCCGAATGCATTAACGTGTCTGCACAGCTCTGAATGAACTCCTTTTGTGGACGTGTTCTTCATGCAACAACGTGCAGAAACACAGCAACTAAACTCTAAAAATTCACACCGTTTTATTATAATAGTGTTCTCATTATATTTGTTATGTATATGACTATTCCCATCATAGTTATTAATATTCTGCATTGTTGCTTGTCCTGCTGGCGCTGTGCGCTGAAGACATAATCACCATAGTACTACAATGAAGTGCTTTACTGCAGCGCAACTCAACCAAAGGCATCTTATACAAGAGAAATAATATATACACAATTTATATTAATTGTTCAGCCCTACACAATATATATAAAAACTGGCTGAAACGTTTTGAAATCACTTGTACCCTACCTGATCAAAAAAAATTCAGTCTTTCACTTTCACTCAAGTTGAGTCTTGTTAAAGTTTTAAATCTCTGCGCCAAGATGCTCCTCTGTCCGTCAAGGATTATGGAAAGTGAAACTCTAATCTATAGGGGTGGTTGGATTTATTTTCACGCACGTTTAAATGTTTATTTGAACTGAAGCTTCTTTCTTTTCAGATTCTTATTTACAGCATTATTTCAATAGGCTGTGTATTAACTTATTGGGAGAAAACCAGTAGTTCTATGTGAATTCAGACATTTGAGCAGCCACATATAGCCAAAATGGCATGATCATAATTTCTTTTGAGATTTTAACTGTGGGATTGTTAGTATGTTAGGTTTTTTCCTATGAAGCATCGAATCTTCAACTATTCGGGGTCACCCCTAGTAAAGATACTCTGAAAATGGAACTGATGTGTTGTTGTTATTGTGTGTGTTCAGCCGTGGACGCTGGACAGCTCCATCAGCGATGAGAACAGAGAGGCCATTGAGAGCATGCTGCTGGAGGAACAGTATCCTTCACTCTTCTCACGTTACACTGATTCATTCTCATTTTGTTCATGTTTGGTTTTCACCATCCCATAATGCACAATGGATGTGATCATTCATTAAAAGCATTGTTTTTCTTAAAAGAAAAGGTATTATTTTGCCAGTAAAAAAGCACCAAAGGTGGCATGGACCAATGAGAAGACTAAAGTAAAAAAGTGAGCTGCCTTCTTTTATTCCTTTATGTTCATGAATATGTAAACACATACACAACCGTTCAAAAGTTTGGTGTATGTAAGATTTTTTTCAATACTGTCAATCCAGCAAGAACACACAAAAAATTATAAAAAATGATAGTAAAGACTTCAACATTGTTACAGATGTTTTCACATGAATAAATTACAAATTAATATACATTAAAATAGAAAAATATTATTTTAAATTTGCTATAAGTATAGTAATTCATTCAGAATATCTTTGTAGGGCATTGGTGAAGAGTTCTGGAGCTCAGACTCGTTGGGTTGAAGAGGAGAAAGATCTCTTTGAGAAAGGACTGGTATGTCTTCTGAACACAGAAAACAGTGCTCTCTCTCACTCTCTCTCTCATATAAGAGACTAAATTGTATTTTTATTTATTTATTTATTTGAATGGTTTCTAGGCTCAGTTTGGCCGTAGGTGGACAAAGATCGCCAAACTAATCGGCACTAGGACAGTTCTGCAGGTGAAGAGCTATGCTAAGCAGTACTTCAAAAATAAGGTATGACTTTAGCCCATTTCTTAGATGTACTTATGAAATAAGGTATGTTTTTGGTTCAGATGTTTGTAGTGCTTAAATTAATTCATTCATATATAAGGTAATATTTTTAAATATAAAAATATTTATTGTGTTATGTTTATTTTTTTTTTCTATAAATAATATATCTTCTTTAGATCTTAAAAATATATTGCCACCTCTTCATTTGTTCATGATTTTGGGGGTCACTAATGAACAGTTGACCACCTGAACTAATTTAGCATGTTATGATATTTTTGATCGTAATGATAATATATATTTTAAGATACTTATTGTGGGTCTACTATTATTGCCTTCCTGTCACATGACAATAAAATGACTTCCTTCATGTTGGTTGTACCATTGTGACTGAATTTGACGAAAACTATCAATTCTTGTTTTAGTGATAAATACTAAGTTACATTGTAAAAAAAAAGTAATAATACTAATATTATAAAAATTGAAATTTTATTATTGTATGGTGTTGGGTTGGTTTTTTTTTTTTTTTTTTTTTATGTTTTTTTTTGATGTATTTTTTTTTTTTCACCAAATTTGCATTTATTTCATGAAAATACAGAACAAAAACAATAATATTGTGAAATATTATTACAATTTAAACTGTTTCCTATTTCAATATTTTTCTAAATGTCTATGATGACAATTTTTAAAGAATTTTTAGCATCATTCCAGTCTTCACTGTCATATGATTCTTCAGAAATCGTTCTAATATGCTGATTTTCTGCTCCAAAAAACAAAAACAAACAAACAAACAAAAAACTGATTATCAAAGTTAAAAACAGTTGTGCTGCTTAATATTTTTTGACAACTACTTTAAAAAAAAAAAAACAAACAAACAATTTAATAACATATTTTATTACTGTTTAATTGTTTTTCATGTTTTTCAATATGTATGTTAATTAATATCAATATGAATATTAATTCAGAAATTGTAAATTGTATGTGCAAAATGTGTTCTTAATATTTTTTGAACATTGTATTAAAATAATCAGTAAGCATCCCTTTATCAGTGGTACTAGTAGTCATTTTTTTCCCGTGTCTGAACTTTAGTCTAAAACAGACACACCAGCCAAAGTGCCCTCGTCTAATGTGACTTCAGACACCATGTCGGTCCCCTCGATCCAGCCTCATGTCTCAGCCCTGACCAATGCTGTGCGCATCGAGCAACTTTCTGATGATGAAGATGTTGACATCACCGATGACTGCAGTGACGATGGGCTTCAGTGTGAAAACCAGCCAGAGCCCCCAGGCTCCCCAGAGTGCAACCACAAAGAAGAACTCAGTCCAATGCCACATCCGTTAGACGTACTTTTAAACCCTGTGTCTGAATCAGGAAGCACAGCTGAAGATGGAGCCACTGAGCCAGTTACAAATGGAAACGCTGGCATTATTACTCATATTGAGATTGATTCTGAACCTGAAGAGGAAAGTGGGACGCGCTTCTCTAAATCAGGCAGCCCAGGCAAACACAGCCTGTCTGAGGAGGAGAGCACTGAAAGAGAAGGTACATCACTAGCACTTCATTTAATCTCTGTAACTGTAACAGACCATTAGCATTAGCAGAATTATGGGTAATGTATTCTTGTACTCCAGATAAGACTGAATCAGGTGGAAGTCCTGAGGAGGAGGTGGAGGAAGACCAGGAGGAGCTCAGAGCTCCTGATCAGGAGGTTGTACTGGACCTAAACACCATCACAGAGGAGGAGAAGCAAGCCTTCCCAGAATTCTTTGAGGGGCGTCCATCAAAAACCCCAGAGAGATATCTAAAAATCCGCAATTACATCCTGGACCAGTGGTGAGACGTCATTCTGTGCACTTCTGAGGAACATTTCCAAGTTCTTACATACATAGACTGTCATAGTACACATACTACATATACTGAAAATAGTGTTTTTTTATTTATTTATTTTTTATAAAAGTAAAACAAAGTATGTTTTAAATAATATGTTTGAATTTATACTTGTTTTATTTAAATAAAAAAAAAAAAAATTATATTTTTCTATATTAAATAAAAAAAAAATATATATATATATATATATACAATTTTTTTTTTTATTTTATATATCAGAACAGTTGTGCTTGCTGCTTAAAATATTTATGGAAACTGATTAAAAAAATAATAATTAGGATCCTTTGATGAATATTATTTTTTTGACAATTTAAAATACTTACTGTAATTTTTCATCAATTTAGAGCATCCTTGCTGAATGAAAGTATTAATTTCTTTCAAAAGAAAAATCTTACTGACCATAAACTTTTGAACAGTAGTGTATACTTATTAAAAACTTGATCTTTTCTTGAAAATGAACTTCTCTGGTGTCTGTTCAGGGGGAGAAGTAGACCCAAATACCTGAACAAGACTTCGGTGCGTCCAGGCTTGAAGAATTGTGGGGATGTCAACTGCATCGGTCGGATACACACCTACCTGGAGCTCATTGGAGCTATTAACTTCAACTGCGGTAATGCTTGTTGCTCAGTCATTTGTATTTTGTGAATGTATAGTTCATCAGTAGAACATTCTCCCTCTCAATTGACTTTCTTTCTTTCTCTTTTTCTGTGGATATGGGGATATATATAAGTGTACGGGTGTTTTTTATCTCTCTGGTATAGGGGAAAACAGAGAGAGTGTGGGGGTGTAATCTTGCCCAGAGACTGCAGTCTATGGTGAGAAAGAGTTACAGCTCACTGTTACTGTTCTCATCATCATTATCTGTGGACAACTCTTTTCATTTATCTGCTCATTTAATGATTCTTCTAATGTATTTGGTGGTGTGTGTGTGTGTTTGCAGCGCACAAGGAAGCGGCGCATTCGGGACATGTGGGGGAATTGGTGTGATGTTAAAGATCTAGAGGGTCAGACGTATGAGGTATTGAATCCAAATCTGCAGTTCTTCTTAGAACTGAAACCACTCCAGGAAAGATTGTTTTTATGACCTGATACAATTAGAATCTATTTTAAAGATTTTTTAAAATGCTATAATAATATATGTATTTTTAATGCTTTTTCTTTTTAAGAAAATACTTTTTGTTTGTACTTTCTCATTATTGGTCTCTGATTTGTGTGGTTTTTTTGTCATCCAGCATCTGAGCGCAGAGGAGCTGGCTATCAGAAGAGAGGAGATGAAGAAGAAAGGACCAAAACCATCTAAACTACCCAAACAGAGAGGGTAACCACACACTCACTAATAAAACTGAAACCTTTAACATCTAGATCTTAATGTCATTAATAGCTAATCGTTTGTTTAATGATCTGGTTTATGGGCTTTTGATTGACACATCTTGAATTAATTCGATGTTTTTTTTATATGTGGATATCTTTTTTATCTATTCGTTTTTTTTATGTGCAAAGCTTTTGGAGAGGGTACTGTGGTGTTCTTATGATTTTTTAATGATTGTTTTTTGTAAGTATTTTACTGCATAAATTAATTCTAAAAAAAAAAAAAAAAAAGATTAATCATGCCCCTTCATCCTTAAGACTGGAATACAGATTTGAAAACAGTAGGCATCATACACACTTGTTGACTTTGTAAGTGGCTGCAGATAAAAACTGTGCATTATCAGCTGGCTGGCTATGACTAAAGGCAACTAGTGTTGACTTCTCTAGATTGAAAATCAGTGCAAAAATCAGGGCAAAAGTCATGTAGTGTGTTCCAGCCGTCATGTAAATTCCAGAATTAGGAATTTTCCTATCATTGAAACAATTCAAGCATGAAGTGACACCTAAAGGTTTGTGTTTGCCAGTTCTGCTGCAGTTCCTCTTCATAATTCATGTGTTCATCAGGGTTATTATAGTTAACTAAAACTAAAAACATAAAAAAAAATATTTATTTGAAATAAAATAAACATTTACTGCAACAAAATAAATGAAAAAAAAAGAAACTTATTTCAGGTAGTTGACCGTTTATTTTATTTAAACTCATTTTATGTCAATTTCTCATTTCCATTTAGTTTAATTTGTTGTAGAGATGGGATGTTTGACACTGAGGCTCTGAAGCCTGTTTTACTCTATTGAATCAGACTGGTTCGAAAGACTGTGTCGATGACGTTTGAGGCTACAGACGTCACAATAAAACACCTGAAGCGAGGTGACTGATTCGAATCTTTGGGCGCGTTGTAAGGAGACGTGAAATGCTTGGTGCTCCCTCCCTGCTTCATAGTAACATAGTTACACTTTCATGTGTGGACAATGATTCTCAGAATGAAGGCACAGCTGCTATTGCTGAGTACTGCTTTTGTGTAGAAACTGGAATCAAGATGTGTGAATCATTTGAAAGTGGCTGCTATAACTGCAGCCGACCACTAGATGTCACTGGTAGTGTCTGTCTTTGAGGCTTTGAAGCTTTGACTCTTTTTTTTTTTGGCACAATCAGGAAAAGCCTCACAAGGCTTCATCTGCGTATCTCTTATTTGATGTACTAAAAAACGAAAACTGAAAAAAAAAAAATAATAATTTTTACAGGACACATCCTGGCCATGATTTCTGTATTGCCTAAAATATCCAGGTTTTGTCTGTTTGCACTGCGCTGACATCCACGAGAGCTATAGAGAGCAGACGGCACCTTGTGCTTTCGTATCGCTCTCGTGGTACTTTGATGTCATACAACAATTGTTCTACACAGCACCACTTCAAGCCAAACACACACACCAAATATGTACGCATCACTTTGACCTTCTCTGTAGAACTCACCTTCTAACGCACCACGATTGGTCGATCCTGCATAATGCCTGCATGTTATTGGTAAAACTACTTTTTGATCATTAGATCAAGTGTGAAAACAGGAAAACAAAATGAAAACCTGGATATTTTTGGCAATATAGAATTCCATATAAATAGCATGTATGGGCCACCCTAGTGATAACACTGCAGTTTATTTTGTTGTATAAAAATGAATTTCATCAGACTTATTTTGTCTGTTGTGTCTCGTCTCAGGAACCATACAAAGTGATAGTTTGTGCTGAGGCTCTTGTTGTCATGGATATAGTAAGTATGACAAAGTGTTGGTTTCCAGACTTGCATTTTCATTCATTCCTCAGTATTATGTTGTACTAATAATTGAATCATTTCCCAGCATGCTCATGTATCCATGGGAGAGGTGATTGGCCTTTTAGGAGGAGCATATGAAGAGGAAGAGAAGGTGTTAAAGGTCAGTTAATTAAGTTTTTTTTGTTCAATCAGTTTAGGAACACTGTGACAATAAATGCCTGTTGATTTGTTTGTAATTTTGCTAATGTTGTGTAATGCAGATCTGTGCAGCAGAGCCATGTAACAGCTTGAGCACAGGTCTGCAGTGTGAGATGGACCCTGTCTCTCAGACTCAGGCCTCGGAGCTGCTCGGGGTCAAAGGTCACAGTGTGGTGGGATGGTACCACTCTCATCCAGCCTTCGACCCCAACCCCTCCCTCAGAGACATTGACACTCAGGCCAAATACCAGGTTACACATCACTGTATTTTGTTGTAGTTGGACTAGGATGGTGTCCTTGCTTATGTGTCACATCCTCTCTTTCTGTTTTTGTGGCAGAGTTATTTCTCTCGAGGAGGTGCTCCGTTCATCGGGATGATTGTCAGCCCGTATAACTCAAGTAACCCATCTCCCCTGTCTCAGACCACCTGTCTGCTGGTCCAGGAGGAGACCGGACCCTCTGGACCTCAGAGTATGTCACAGCAGCACCTAGTGTAAATAATAGAATAGGCCCAGCAACAGCTACAGCTGAATTTGAATCAATTTGAGGTTTGTGTTTCAGGGTTTCCATACCGGTTTAACATCCAGTACTCATCTGAGCTTCCTGATTGGTCAGAAGTGATGAGAAGAGCAGAATGGGTGGTGTTCAAGTACAGGCTGTCTCATGGGTGAGCTGTGTGTTTCTGACTGTAAGAGGGAAGCAAGAATACATGAAAATATTACCAAGTTACAAAACACTGCACATTATAATAATCATAAACAGTACTTACTATTCAGAATATTTGAATGTAGAGTATTTCTAACATTGTTTATTAGTATTTGTATTAGTAGCATTTTACATTATTTCCAGCATTAAGACATAACTTTATTCTGCGAGGATACATTAATTTGATCAAAAGTGACAGTAAAGACATTTATAATGTAATAAATGATTTCTATTGCTGTTCTTTTCAACTTTTTATTAATCAAATAATCCTAAAAAAGTATGACAGTTGAAAATATGACAGTTGAATATTTTGTATTACGAATGTTTTATTGATTGAAAGTAGTTATGAATCATCATCTTGATCAGCATATTAGAATGATTTCTGAAGGATCATGTAACACTGAAGACCGGAGTATTGATGCTGATAATTCAGTTTTACTATCACAGGAAGAATAGGTTGCATTTGAAAATATACCTAATATGAATATTAGGAATGATGTGCCATTTTCTATATTGGGCTGACAAATGGTAATAATATTTGTTTTTATATTTTTTTATGTTTTTACAGGTGTGTAGGATTTTACGGGGTCTTTCTTGTATGGTGTGCCTGGAAAAGGTAGTATGTCTCATCTAGACTTCACATCACACCCACAGACCGCCCTGATATTGCACATGAAAATTGCAAAAGATTTCAGACAAGCTGGCTAAACTGATTGCATGACTACCTAGAAACAAGGTTTTCACACACTACTGTCAAAAGCACTTCTGAGTACACTAGAGGATGGCATGGCCTACATGAACTGAGCAAATCTTTGAAAGATATTAGTGTTTTCTTTGAGGTAATTGGTAGGATGCAGGATATCCACAAAAACTAATTCTAATGGTTCACAGTGAATTTATTTGCATTTAGTCGAATGAGTTCTGCTAAATAATGATTATTCTTTTCATTATAATTAACTGTTATTTGTTTTGTCTGTCTGTAGATGCTTACATCAATCCGGAAGACTTTGGAGCAGGTCTCAGAGATTGATATAGAGACTTTCCTGGTACAGATAGAAACCTTGTTTAATACACATTTTGTCCCTGAGACCGGCTCTTCCTCCTTTCATCTTCATGAAACAGCAACACATCCTCAGTTACTGTCATTCATCTCCTCTGAGCCAATCAACAGCAGCCATGCCACGGATGAGACGTGTGTTACTGAGTCTGACAGCCCAGATGAATTGTACACTACAAGACCTGTCAACCACGTTAAAAGCTGTAATGAAGAAGAGGATGCACCTGTTACACAGTCTATCAGCCCTGTGTAAATACTGCTACTGCAGAGGACACATGTATCATTCACACATTGTACAAAATTATGTGTAACATTGCATTCATGTAGATTTTTATTATATACGTTTTATAATATAGTTTTCATAAAAGTTGAGTTTAACCACAAAGCTCTATTTAAAGTGAAGGTTTAAACGTAATACTTTTTTTTTTTTTGTAGTTTGATGTAATATTTTGAGTGAAGGTTTAATGAATTGTTGTTTTTTTGTAGTGTGTTTCCTTTTTACTGTTGAATTTCGATCATGTTAGCATTGAATAATATCAATTGCATATAAACACATATACAATTTTGGGTTTAACACAAGATGTTTTTGTGACCGCCGGTAATTGAAGGCCGGAGCCACGGTGAAGTGTTGCCGTTGGCAGGGGGAGTGTTTTAATACAGCAGTGAAGTACATGGAGGAGAGATTTTAGGGCATCTTTACAGTGAAGATAATTTTTTAAATAACTAATGTCTGTAATTAAGGAGTTGTAGTAATATAATTCTAGCAACGCTGAAATTTTTAGCGATCAGGTTAAAGTGTAATACCACTCGATCATCACACCTGCTATAATATCTTACTTTGCTTTGCTTCTTACTTTGCTTTAAGACAGTGACATCAATATGTGAAATTTAAATGCATAATGTGCCCATATAACCTACAAACTATGACTTAGCTTACGCAAACAAGGGTAAAGTTGAACGTTTAGTGTACTTTATAATAACAATGGAGCGGATTTGTCTTCGCCTGGTCAAACTTGACATGTTGTCCAGCATGAGGTCATTACACTGGTTTGATTGAGTGGTCAGATGGTGTGGACAGAGACAGCGTCCGTCACTCTTCGCCTCTGCTCGGACTGATCCCACGAGGACAAACTCATCTACCTCTCTGAAACTAAGAGGAACTGTCACAGTTTCTCCTTCATCTCTCTGTCTGAGATCAAGACTCAGCATCTGTATAACAGCATTCAGACCTCCGGGTCATCCGTTCATCATTCAGTCCACGCGTGTTCACACCTCGGGCAGACTGAGAGCTTTACCTGCACCCCTGATATGGATGGTGCTGGTAAGCCACTGCAGAAGCTCATGGCCATAATGCTGGGCGGGTGAGTTTTTTTTGTTTGTTAAATAAATACTTAATAACCTTTATAAGAATGACATACCTTCCAATCTTCAGCCATCAGCCTTTGTCAAGAACAGATGAAGCTGGTAAATCAGTGAACAGCTCTAGGTTTTAACTAGCAAGAGTGATGTACCAAGTGTTATGGCCAGTGCTGATGCCCATGATACGACACATTGCCTGGGCAAAAATAAATAAAGAAATAAATATATTCACCATTTAGATTTAAATAAGCAAACAGTCAAGAGTCTAGGATTGGATCTTTATTGCAGGGATTAATATGTTTCTGGCTTGTTATGTGTTTTGCATCAGTTCTTTTAATCTTGAATGTGTAGCTTTTTATTTCTTAACCATGTTGGAAGACGTACCTGTGTACATATTTCAGCATGACAATGTCAAGATTCATTGGACCCAAATTGTACAGTAGTGATTTGGGCATCATGAGGACTAATGGTCATGTATGAATTGGCCACCACAGAGTCCTGAGCTTAACCTTATTAGAAGTCTTCAGGATGTGCAGGAAACTTTTGAGAATGGTTTGACTCTCCCGCTGTCAATACAAGATCTCAGCCAAAAATTAATGCCACTCTTGATGAAACTAAATGTTATGATGTTGCATAACATTGTTGAAACAATGTAATCAAAGCAAAAGGTGGTCCGAAATATTGGAGTGTGCAACTTTTTTTTGGACAGGCAGTGTAAAGTCGACTCCAGCACATCCCAAAGACAATTAGTGAGGTTAAGGTCACGACTCTGTGCTGGCCAATCTTTCATAATGTGAGCCTGATGAATCTCTGCATTGTCATCCTGGAATATGAACATGGGTACATTTGTTTAAGAAATAAAATCTAAAAGTGTTGTTGCTAAATTTGGCTTTATATATACTGTTTATATATATACTGTTTATATATATACTGTTTTTTATATATATATATATATATATATATGTTTATATATATATATATATATATATATATATATATATAAAATGGTTGATAATGAATGGGATGGCCAATATTTTAAATCTATACAATTTTTTAATATAAAATTTGCCAGATAACTAAATCTAAATAAATACTTTATAGATACATATTACTTCAGAATATTGCTGATGTTATGGTCAGTAAATGATATAGTAGTAATATTTTAAATCCATTCAGCAGTTTTTTACCAATCCCCAATTATTAGCTGATACTAATATGTTTACATAACTTACAAAATTTATCTATATCATTTTCTCTAAATATATTTTAGCATTCATCTAGAGCAGAGTTACCCAAACTCGGTCCTGGAGGGCCGGTGTCCTGCAGAGTTTAGTTCCAACTTGCCTCAACACACCAGCTGGGAAGTTTCTAGTATGCCTAGTAAGAGCTTGATTAGCTGGTTCAGGTGTGTCTAATTGGGCTTGGAGCTAAACTCTGCAGGACACTGGCCTCCAGGACTGAGTTTGGACACCCCTGATCTAAAGAATTCATTCAAAGCATTGCTTCAAAGCATTCATCAACTATGTTCATGTTCATGTATTATATACATATACTGTAGCAGTAACATTGTAAAACTCTTTATTGTAATTTTTGATACTTGAATGCATTCTTGCTGAATAAAAGTATTGCAAAAAAAAAAAAAAAAAAAAAAGTAGTGAACACAAAAGTGAACATGCACATTTAAGGAATTTATGATCCAGAACAGTTTACAAAATGCTTTAGCTTCATATAACATGCAGAAAATCCACCAAATGTTCTGCAGGTTATGTGAAACCAAAGCAGAAATCTACCAGAGTCCTTCTAATATCGATATCGTGAATTCTTATGGCCACAATAACCGTGATATGAAAAATCTAATATTGTGACAGCCATAGCTGAAAGTAAAGTATCCAAGAGCGTAGTGTCCTGTAAGTAAGCTCTCCCTTAGGGTCATTTTGATTTAAATTTAAATGTATATGAGTATTACATGGTTTGCTACCCATTGTCTGATGGTTGTAGGGTCTTCACTCTGCCTCTGGCCTTTATAGTTTGGATCAAACTAAATTTGTACTTCCTTTGCTGTGTCCCTCAGCTTTTTTCTGGAAGTAAAAGACCCTTCATTAGATTCAAGTGCTCGCTTCATCTCTTTTTTGTGTGTGTCATGTTTTACTTTCATCTCTTCTCTTGGTTTAAATGAAGAGATGGAGGCATCCTGTCTCAGAGGCACTAAGCACTGTTAAGGGTTCGGTTTTAGTTTCAGAGCTGTTGCATCACTGCATGCTTGTGGGTCTGGTTAGGGTGAAGAAGCTTAACGCTGATATCAGGACTAATATGACGTTGTAGAGTGCTTCCTTTGTTATTTCAAAACACAACAAGCTAGCAGATGCTGGAACAGATTTCAAACCTGCATGCACGCTGTATCGATTGTTTTATTCTGATGAAAAAAAAGATGAAAAACTATCTTATAATTGACACATTATTTATTTGATTTGTTTATTCATATGCAGCCTATTAGAATGATTTGTGAAGCATCATGTGAGTAATGGATGCTGAAAAATCAGCTTTGTCATCACAGAAAATGTGGTACATTTTAAAACATTAAAATGTAAATTGAAATAATTCTTCACAATACTACTGTTTTACTCTATTTTTGATCAAGTAAATGCAGCCTTGGTGAGCATAAGGGACATTCAAAAACATAAAATCTTATTAATGGTGGTATATATGTGAAACACAAAATGTCCAAGCAGCTCTTTTCCACACTGAAGTAGGTGAAATATGGCTGAGTCACATATATTTTGTTTGCTATATTTCATGAGCTATTTAAGTCTTTTGAATGCAATAGCTTTGTGTAAGGACCAGCCCAAAACTTTAGTTGATAGACACTGAAAAATCATATGTAAAAGTATAGATATTTGGTAAACACCTCCCATAATATGGAGGACCAAACCTGCAGGAATGAAAAGTAAATAAATGTTATTATTAGCTGTAAGCTATTGTAATAGGTTAAATGATTATATAACAGTATGATTCCCATTACTGTATACACTTATCACAAGCAATCCATAATCTCAGAATTATCCTTCAACACCTTTTATTATCATATACAACTGTATGACCATGAAGCTGGCATAATTACCCAACAAATCTGCTTTGCGACATGTACCCGGCCACTCGTGGACATGTGTTTTGGCATACTGTATCTGTTGCCCTTCTTTCAATACAATCTGTATCGCAATTGCAATTCAGTGTGATTCATTATGTGTCTCTTTGCTAAATTGCATGTTTCTTTTTGTTTGTTTTTCTACATTGTTTCTAATTGGGCATGCTGTCAAAAAATGGGCTGCTAAGCACGATAAAAAAAAAAGGTTCTTAACACCGATGTACAAACAAATTAGCATAGTAGATAAATGACGAAATCAACAAAAACAGAAGCGCATAATGAATTTTTCTCTTTTTCTCAGGCGGAGCAGGCCAGTTTGTCTCAGGTGGTGGAGCTGTTGTCTCTCTGTTGTTTAACGGCGATCTGGGGATCCAAGGGACATTTTAGCTGTGCTGGGCCAGTGGATTCAGGGCAAACTAGTGCAGGTGTCACTAGTTTCTCTTTTTTCAATTGATTCCTAATCTGCCTCCTTCCCAATGACCACTGACATGTTCCCACTCACAATTAATCAAGCCATTTCATTTTCCAATTCTGTTTGAAATAAAACATTTTTGTTAATAAATATCACATCCATTTAAAAAAAAAAAAAGCATTTTAAATATAGTTTATGTTATTATATTTTATTTTGCATATATATAATTAAATTTTTTGTATATGTGACCTTGGACCACGAAACCAGTCTTAAGTGTCAGTTTATCGAAATTGAGATTTATACATCATCTGAAAGCAGAATAAATATGCTTTCCATTGATGTATGGTTTATTAGGATCGGACAAAATCTGGCCGAGATACAACTATTTGAAAATCTGGAATCTGAGGATGCAAAATATTGAGAAAATCACCTTTAAAGTTGTCCAGATGAATTCTTAACAATACATATTACTAATCAAAAATTGAGTTTTGATATGTTTACAGTAGGAAATTTACAAAATATCTTCATGGAACATGATCTTTACTTAATATCCTAATGATTTTTGGCATAAAAGAAAAATCGATAATTTGACCCATACAATGTTTTTTTTGGCTATTGCTACAAATATACCCCAGCGACTTAAGACTGGTTTTGTGCTCCAGGGTCACATATATGTATTTTGAAAGTAGACTCTTGCTCACCAAGGCTGCATTTATTCGATCAAAAATACAGTAAATTGGTAATATTACAATTTAAAGCAACTGTTTTGTGTTGTAATGTTAAATGTTTATTTCTGTGATGGCAAAGCTGAATGAGTTTTCCATACATTAGTGTCATTCTATCATTTAATAGTAATTCTATCAATCTAATATCAAGGAACATTTCTTCTTATTATCAATGTTGTGCTGCCTAATGTTTTTGTGGAAACTGATTTTTTTTTTTTTTTTTTTACAGGATTCTTTAATAGATGTTCAAAAAAGCAGCATTCATATAAAATCTATATTTTTGTATTATTATAAATGTATTCATTGTCACTTTTGATCAATATAATGTGTCCTTGCTGAATAAAAGTATGAATTTGTTTTAAAAAACATTTTGTTTGCTCAGAATTAAGCATTAGATGTTGATGGGACTCTGTTTAGGTTGGGTTTGTCCATTAATGATGCAAATACTCCTTAAATATTGATTCTAAAATCCCTAAAAGACCCTTTTAACGTGAATTATACTCCTCTTCTCGAGCTCAAAGAAACCTTCTCAAGTACTCTCTTGCCACCATTGTAAAACAATAACAATATCTCAGAGGAGATCTTATTTGGGTTTCTAAGGACTTCAATTTGAGGTTAGTTAGAATTCAGCTACATTTATTTGTTTTCTAAATGGATATTGAATTTGCATTTTCTGAATCACTGTGCTGCGTGAAACAAAGGTCCACTTTAAATTTAATTGTACTTATGGTGTTTTTCTTCTAAGATACTGTGTACTCTCTTGCTCTCCTTTTAATGTGGATATTTTCATCCCTTTTTTCCCTGTTTTGCATCGTCTTTTCCCATTACTTTTAAAATAAATTGCATTTTAATGGTTAAGCTTTTTATCTCCTAGTCATTTTGTTCTCCAAATATGGTTCACTTCATTCTGTCCATCTTTCTCTGTTTACTCAATATAGCTTCTGTGTGCTCTGTCAGAATAGCTCATTTAACTGCATATTCTCTCTCTCATTCTCTCTGTCTGTCCTGTAGTTCTTATTTGATCAGCTCCTCAGTCGTAAGCTGGAGGCAGAGGCGGACCAGGTTGGCCTACAACTGGCTGCCAAGGTACTGCAGAAATGTTATTATTATTAGGGTTCAATTCCAAAGGAACACATTGATAAAATGTCTTTTTAAATTTAAATGTAAGTTGCAGTTTAAGAGTGTTTTCACAGTGTGCTTTTTAAAAATTTTACTTTTTTTTTTTGTTTTATATTTTTTATTTTTATATGTGTTTTTTATTTTTTGGTGTGTGTGTATTATTATTATTTTTTTTTGTAAAATTTTGTGTGTGGGTTTATAATAATTTGTAAAATATTGTGTGTCGGGCTTGATGAAAATTCCATGAATTGTCACAATTAACAATTTTTTTTATTGCTTAGTGTTGTTTTAGAATTATTTTCTTTTTCTATTAATTATTAGTTTTAGTTAGTTTAGTTAACTAGTATTTATTACTATTTTTAATTTAATTTCAGCTTATTTTAATTGCTGAAATTTTTTTTTTTGTTTTTTTACTTTCTAAGTGTTTTTGCTTTGTTTTGTGTTAGTTGGTTTTGTTTGGGAGTTAGGTTTTGTTTCATTCGTTTTTAGCAATTTTTTTTTTTTTTTTTTCAGGGATGCTAAACATTTCATTTTTTTTGTTTAATTGTTTTGTTTTTATTGGTATATAAAAATAAAATTAAATTATAATCAATTTAAAATCTTTTAGAGCATAGATATATTCTGACCATTACACCTTGGATTCAACCCACTTTATCTTCCTTATCCATTTAAAATAAAATTAATTTGTGTTTTTTATACATCATGTAGGATAGGCTGTCTGACCAATACATATAGGACAATACATATATAGTTATTTTATTATTTCATTTGGTTAGTCAGTTAGTGCTGCTGTCTGATGATGGGTCAGATATCATGAATGTCGAGATTACGAGAACACATGAAAGTTTGGTTAGTCAGTTAGTGCTGCTGTCTGATGATGGGTCAGATATCATGAATGTCGAGATTACGAGAACACATGAAAGAAAGTAAATAATAATCCATGACCTCTAATGGCTTCCATATATACTTGACTAAAATTACAAATAAGTTCACTTTTGAAGGCATGGCATACTTGGGATAAAAGCTGTTTAAATAATTTTTAGTAAATTTCATTATAAATAAAAGCTGTTAATAATGTGAAAGACTTTTTATTGCTTGGACTATTTATGGCACTGTTTCTTTACAAACTGCTTGACAGAAGCATTTCTCTGAATGTGGCAGTGGTCTGATTCACGGTGTAGTGCTCTTCCTGACAGCATGTCTTCTGATCCCATGCTTGGCATCATTATGGAGAAACCCTTGATTCCCTTCTATCTCTTCTAGTAGTAATAACGGGCCGCCTGCTGCTCATAAACGTGCCCAGATCTGGCCTGCCACAGCCGGCTCGGTGAAGGACACTGGCACGTTGCTGCGGTAACGATGCAAGGCTTGCTAGACTAGTCATGAGTCATGCTGTCCATGATCCAGCCTGCTCTCAGCTCCAGCTAATGACGTTGTCCAGAGCTTCGAGCTCTCATGGGTGTGTGTGTGTGTGTGTTTGTTCTCCCTGTTTGCTTCCTTTGATGGTGACACAGCTTTATCATGCCTGAAAACCATCTCTGTATGTGTGTTTATTGAGATTGGTGTGTGTTTCTGTCAGGTGTGTGCTGACGTGAGGTTGGGTCCAGTGTTTTGGCAGCAGATGGAGATCTATGATCAGTTGAGAGGTGAACCCACCATCCCTGAGTGGCTGTCCACACACCCTTCCCACCAAAACCGTGTCAGACAGTCGGACCGCCTCGTCCCTGAGGTAAAGCACACGAAAGCAAATACATGCATCATTAGACATCGTTAGACAAGATCATGTCCCCCTCTCTCTCCCATGTCGCTTCCTGTCCACTTACTGTCCTATCCGAAATTAAGGGATATTTTTCCATGTAAAAAGTAAATCTTAAAAAAAGCGCCAAATATATGTTCTTTGGAGGAATAAAAGTATTGCTTATATATTTAAAAAATAAATATTAAAAAATGTGGAATGTGTATGGATTTTGGTATTGCTTAAAAATAAAAAGAAATAATAATTAAGGACATTTTCAAATAGGCAAAAGTTCATTTTAAATATTCAGTATTTAAGATTATTTAATTGATATTTAAAATCAAATTAAATTTAACAGTAAATTGATAATTTTTTTTAAATCCATCATTTCACTTGAATTTTATAAAGCATTTACAGATTACTTTTCTTTATCCATTTGCTACTGGCTTTTCTTTATCATTTTGCCAATCAATAAAATGTCATTGGACAGTTCACACATGGATGTTCATTGTTTCTCCCACATGTGAACTATCCAGTGGCATTTTTACTCAGCCAACCAACTGCTAAAGAAAAGCAGCTGGCAAATGGGTTTAGAAAATTTTGCATTTAAAATGGATTCACTAATGTACTGTTATTGTTACAATATTTTAACTTATATTAACTTAAGATTTTTAAAAATTTCAAAATGTTTTTTAAAATTATAAATGTCTATTTTTCCTGTTCTTTGTTTTTTTTTTGTTTTGTATAATTTTTATTTTTTTTAATTTTTTTTTTTTGATATCTTATTTTTGTTTTCTTTACTTAACTTTTTTTTTTTGTGTATAATTTTTTTTTCATTGAATTTTGTGTAAAACCTAATAAACATGCTCTCCATTATGATTTGAGATGAACAGTATATTTAGCTTTGATGAAAATGGATTGGCTTTGACTGTTTAGTCAAACACACAAGCTGTTTTCAAGGGAGAGCTGTTTTCTGTATTTAAATTGAGGTGTATGTCCTGGGTACACTGTTCTCTTGATTTAAAGAGTATCCATCAGAAACACACTGTAGGCCTTGCAGACACGTCTGAAATCCAGACAGCACCAAAGCTAACAAGACGTCTGGAGACCCCTCTGCTCTGGAGCAAACTCAGCCCTCTACACACATGCCTTAGAACACGTTCATAGTGGAAATGAACAGATAAATGCTCTTCTGATGGAGGGGAGAACCAAACGCAAGAGCCATGGATATTAGGGATTTTAGAAAAATGAATTTGAATATGTTGGTATCCTTAGATCAGTACTAGCAACCACAGGAGAAAGCCTTCATAAGCGATTTAGGCTAAATAATTCACCACATGAGCCATTATGCATTAAATATACTTTTATATTGCAATATTTTCACATTAAATCTTTAAATTAATGTGGAAACAACATAAAGACACTATATATTTTTATATTTGTTTAATTGCATCTTTTTTTATGACTGAAGGCCAGTATCACTGATGCCAATACTACTGATATCTCTATGAAATAGTTTTTCCCCCTAATATTTAACCATTGACTATAGCCATTCAACATTACAGTATAAATGAGAGCTATCAATTTTAAAATTTATTAGACTTAAAAAAAAAAAACTTCTAACTTAAGTGAACTTAAAACATTCTTCACATAAACCCATTATAATAAATGTCATATTTACCTGTGCCCTTCAGCAGAAATATACAGAAACTGAAACACTAAATTCTAAATTAAATATAGATGAATCCATAAAGCTATAAAAGTTATTGATTTTTTTTTTCTTTGCTTAACAGACATCACAGCAGCTGGTTATGAGCTTATTTTGGCTGTTATTTCTTTAAGAGCTGTCGCTGCTGAGCATGATGCGGATCTGACACGCATCATATTTTCTCTCAACTCTTTTTACCTTTTCTGACCCACTTCAGGTCTTAAAGTCTCTAATGAACTGACGAGTTGAATCGGATGTGTTAGATAAGTGAGACTGAGTGCTGGGCTGCTCCAGGACAGTTTTGAAAACCATTTCAGGGACATGTTCTTAAATGTGACTCATATAAAATATATTACATGCATGCACAGTTTTAAAGGGATAGTTCACCTAAAAATGAAAATTTTATGTTTATCTGCTTACCCCCAGGCATCCAAGATGTAGGTGACTTTGTTTCTTCAGTAGAACACAAATGAAGATTTGACTCGCGCCTGGTTTGAGAGTCAAAAAAAAACATACACAAAACAAAACCAAATTCGCCTGTGGATCGTGATGCTGAAAGAGAAAAATACGGTCTGTGAGAAACTGAACTGAAATGTCCTGAGCGTCGGAAAGCTGTCTTCTTCTTTTTGCTTTATGGCTGATCGCACTCGCGCCTGGTTTGACTCGCGCCTGGTGCTGATGGGAAGCTGGAGTACATGTCGGAAATGTCTACCATTTGATGTGATCGAGTGGGTAGCTAAAACCCTAGCACAGACTCCGCCCCTGCCAGTTAATTGCTTTTAAATGCAACGGTTTGAGTTAAAAATTTTTAACACGTTCAAACTGATAAAAAAAAAAAAAAAAAAAAATAATCGCCTGTGTTAACGCGCTAATTTTGACAGCACTAAATATTATATTATGAGATATTATTACAATTTAAAATAGCTCTGTTCAATTTGAATATATTGCAAAATGTTATTTATTTCTGTGATGTAATCTGAATTTTCAGCATTTCTCCAGTCTTCAGAGTCACATGACCCTTCAGAAATCATTCTAATATGCTGATTTGCTGCTCTGGAAATATTTATTGTTATTATCAGTGCTGAAAATAGTTGTGTCGCTTAATATTTTTGAAAACTGTGTTAGTTATTTTTTTTTTTTTCAAGATTATTTGAGAAATAAAAAGTTCAAAAGAACAGGATTTATTTGAAATGGTAAACTTTTATAACATTATAAAAGTTTTCACTGTCACTTTTGATCAATTTAATCTATTCTTGCTGAATAAAAAAAAAAATCTTACTAACCCAAAACATTTGGACAGAAATGTATTATTATTGGTAAAATTAATATAATGCGTGATGTTTTTTATTGTTATAGTATAATGATCATTTAGTTATAATAAATAGAAAAATACAAAATCAATTACAAATCGTGCTTTGGATAATAATTGTATAAAAAATAATCTGTGTCTGTCATATAAAAGTGATGTTGGTTGGTCTCAATTATATTTTTGTGGCCTGCGGTCCATGTTCATGTGTTAATGTGTACTGAATGTGTGTAACTGTAGTGTTTATGTAAATATCTTGTGATGTTAGGCAGCAGATGGAAAATTATAAATCGATTTCACGCTTTTAAGAGCCTTCAAAAAAAAAAAGATCAGGCACTGGTAAAATATCTACTATAAAATGATGAAATATTTGCAATTTGCAATTCCCTCAGAATTCACAGCTTCAGTCGTCAGCAGAGAAAGCCATATGTATGGTGTAGTTACTGAATCTACCTGCAGGGGCTAACTGAATGATACTAACCAGCCAACCCTTGACCACCTGCTTTAAACAAAGAGCTCAGGTTAACATACTGTTAATAGAGTGAACTGTAGACTGTTGAGCAATGTGGACAGCCATCTACAGGAACATGCTCTCTCCCCGTCACCAGTGGCTACACAAAATGGCTGTCTAATATACGAAACAAAGTTGCGACAAAAGGATGCGTGAATATAGGAATTTTAGTGGCATGCAGAGACCTTATTTAACCTTGAGCTTGAACTCTTAACAGTGCTGCTTGCGTACTCGCACACTTCAAACACAGAAGCAGCAGATGGTCATGGCTGTAACTGTCCATCAACTGTAATGCGTGTGTGTTACTGTTGAATGGAAGTTATTACTCCTTCGGGAAGTTACTTTAAAACGCCCTCCATCTCTCTCTGTTCTCACCCTCTTTAACCTGAGCCAATGGAGACTCGTCCTCCACGTGCCCACTAATGAGAATTATCATAGTGCAGTGTGTGTGCGGACTCCCCTCAGTCTCCTGATGTTTGATACATGAATACAAGTGGATTTTGTAGTTGTCGCCTTTATATATATTGACTGTTTGAGAGTGACTTGTCTGATGAATCAACAATCATCACATTATTTAAATCAGTTTAAAAAATGTATTTAAAGTGGAAATTACTGTATCATAAAATAAAATATTAAATTTTTAAACTAGCAGTCTTGTAAACATACTTTTTATGTATGTAATATGTATTAATTTTATATGTAAAATGTAATTACTATATTTTTATATAATTATATATATATATATATAATATATATATAATATATTATTATACATATATATATATATATATATGATTTACATAATTCAACCTAGTTTCTTGCTTTACTGGCATTGTTTTTGAAGCAAAAAAGACGTAAATCAGTAGAAGTGTCACATGATCCTTCAGAAATCATTCTGATGTAAGTGTTGAAAATAGATGTGCTGCTTAATATTTTTGAAAACTGCAAATTTTTCAGGATTATTTGAGGAATAGAAAGTTCAAAAGAACAGCATTTCATTATTTGAAATGGAAATCTTTTATAACATTATAAAAGTCTTCACTGTCACTTTTGATCAGTTTAATCTTGCTGAATAAAAGTAATAATTTTTCATTCTTAAAATCTTTCTGACAAAAAACATTTGAACGGATGTGTTTTATTGTTTATGTGAAATATTATTGCTAAAATTTGTTTAATGCATATTATGTTTTTTATTGTTATAGTGTAATGATCATTTAATATCAACTATTATTTTTTTATATAATATAAATTTTATTATTAAAATGTAATAGCTATTTTTTATATATTTATTATACTTGTTTATTATATATTTCCACATTTATATTTAGAATTCAATCTAGTTTGCTCTAGTATGCTTTACTGGCATTGTTTTTGAAGCAAAATTAATAGATAATTTATGATAAAAAAAAGAAAGTCAACAGAGGAAGAATAGAAATCTGTGATAATGAAAACATTCAGAAATTTGTAACTTAGCAGCGCCGAGTAAACAAGATATATATTAACAGGTCTCTTTGACAGAACTGTTTTGTTTTTTATTTGTAAAAACAATGCTTGTTACTTTTGAAGAAAGTGAAGAAAGAAAGCATCAGCTTTTAAAAGTATTCTGTGTCACACTGCTCGTAAGTATGCAACTGATGTGTCCCTCCTGGGTAATTGTTCTCAGTAAGCTTTGTTCCAGCCACTCTTTCATCAAGTGTCATTTGTTTAAAAAAAATTGTTTGTTTAGAAAAATACTTTGTTAAGTGTCATTTGTGTTGGTGCTGGTTGCTGGTGTTTTACAGATAAAGATAAAGGATAAATGTAAAGAAAAAGGACGTGTTGTGTGGCCAAGTATGGTGTCCTGTACTTGGAATTTGTGCTCTGCATTTAACCCATCCAAGTGCACACACACAGCAGTGTGTAGTGAACAAACACTCACACACACACAAACTGTGAACACACAGCCAATGCTGCGGCGCCAGGGAGCAGTTGGGGGTTGCTCAAGGGTCTCACCTCAGTTGTGGTATTGAAGGTAAAGAGAGGGCTAGATATTCAGTCCCCCTATCTACAATCCCTCCTGGACCTAAGACTCAAACCCGTAACCTTCGGGTTACAAGTCTGACTCTGCATTACAGCGTTACATCAATAAAAGCATTACATCAATAATTACAGCACATTATTGATCAAGTGTTATGTGGGCTGTTTCTCCATCACCCCTAATGGAGGTCAAAGGTCAAAGTTCAAGAGGTCACAGACAAAAAGCAGTAGGAGCCGTGTTTTTGTCGAATCAGTTTTTGATTGAATGAGTCTGGATGTCTTTAATGTAGAAGATATCCTGGTCTGTGTTCATCAATCCTTCCATTAAATAACTACTTCAAACCATCCATTTAGATTTTTGATCACTTTCCAACATTCCATTCATCAATTTCTTTGAATAACTGTTCCTGTTCATCAAAATTTTATATTTCAGTGTATGCATCCCTTTAAGGCTGGGCGATACAGCTAAAACATGTATCAACAATATAATGTTTCATATCATTTGGTATCGATAATTATTGAAATTTTTTATAACCTTTTTTAAAACAAAAAGCAATAGAAATGTTTTTTTTTTTTATTCAACCACTGTATTTTTTAATTTACCCAATTTAAGACAAACAACAAATCATTTTTTGTTTTAACAGTCAAACACAAAATAATTACGAAATATTTTATTTCTTATGTTTTATATGCAGATTAAATAGCCACAGGAGGGCACAATGAGCAAAATAATGCAGCACAATAAATAGTTTATATAATGGAATTAAAATAAAACGTTGTGCATGTCTTTGAATGTCTTGTAAAAAGTGTAAAATTTGTATATTTAAATATATTTTTAAATCAAATATAATTTTGTAAGTTTCATAAACCATTATGAACAAAACAGCATCATGTATTTATACACGGCTTAATTCAAAGAGTCGAAGCTCCGATCACACAGATTGTATTTAAAAACATTAGACGCATTGAAATGGAATAAACCTCCACAAATTCACAACATGTTTTCTAAAAGTTTAAACTCTTTTAACTTTACATGGCTTTCTATACTGTACCTCTCTTGCGTGAGATGTGAGTGCAACAGTCATAGTTGTCTGTCCCAAAAATGCACCTAATATGCGTTCTTTGTGAATGGCTTGGTTTCAATTTTAACCTAACCAATAACTTCTCCACATTGAGCTTCTATATTTTTCTAATATTTTGAATGAATAATGCAGCAGCTGCGCGTCTTGTGGTTTCAACTGGACAGACTAACAAAAACAATAAAGTACGACAAAGACACTTAAATCATCATCACCGCATCTCGTGCCCCTCTGATGAGGCTCTCCTAACATTCGATTGTACCGTTTTTGCATCCAAATGCAAATTGTTATTTTAAATTTGACTAATATAGTTTTTTTATTCACAATCTCCTCATCACAGGCAGGCACAGCACTCAGCATGTGTTTGTGTGTGCTGTCTGCTTGTCACTGATAGCACTATATTGTGCACTGTACAGAACATTTTTTGTATCGTTATCGATAAAGGTGTACCATTGATAAATACCCATACCATTTATCGCCAATCCCTACATCCATTCATATTTTTTTGAGTAATTATTCCAATCCATCCAGATTTCATATCAGTCATTCCAAATTTCATATCACTATATCCATCCATGCATAATCCAGATTTCATAGTGCTATTTCCATCTATCATTCATCTAGATTTTATGTCACTGTTCTCATCCATCCATCCATCTATCCATCCAGATTTCATATCACTATTTCCATCCATCCAGATTTCATCATCTGTCATTCATTTAGTTTTTATTTAAGTTTTATCCATCCATCCATCCATCCATCCATCCATCCATCCAGATTTCATATCACTTTTTCCATCCATCCAGATTTCATCACTATTTCTATCCATCCAGATTTCATCACTATTTCTATCCATCCAGATTTCATCACTATTTCTATCCATCCAGATTTCATCACTATTTCCATCCATCCAGATTTCATATCACTATTTCTATCCATCCAGATTTCATCACATTTCTAGATTTCATCACTATTTCCATCCATCCAGATTTCATCACTATTTCCATCCATCCAGATTTCATATCACTATTTCTATCATCCATCCATCTAGATTTCATTTCACTATTTTCATCCATCATCCATGCAGATTACATTTCACTGTTTTCATCCATTAATCCAGATTTCATTACACTATTTCCATCATCCATCCATCCATATTTAATATCACTATATCCATCCATCCATATTTCATATCACTATTTCCATCCATCCATCCATCCATCCATCCATCCATCCATCCAGATTTCTTATTGCTATTTCCATCCATCAGCCACAAAGATTTGATGTCACTGTTTCCATCCATCCATCTATCCATTTAACTATTTCCATCCATCCATCAATTCTTAAAAAGCAGTGTCACCTGGGTAATGATGAAGAGATGGAGGGTTCATAGGTCAAAGCTTAAATGCATCTGCATGAATCTGTGTCATTCTCTGTGTTGTTATAGGCTTTGGAGCTGCATGCACGCTGTGACTGTCCTCCCCAAAGCTGACCCCCGTGTCATTTTTCACCAGGCTGTTAAATTGCTTCTGGACAATGCCAAAAACCAAGAAAAGATTGCACAAGATGAAAAGAATGAGAAAGAGAGAGCTGGAGTCATGTTGCCGTTCCCTCAATCCCCTCCTGTCCCGACTCTGGGGTCTCAGGCTCAGCTGGGAGGATTGCTGGCCACATCCGCTCTGCCACAAACTCTGCTTAGTAAATGAGACTTGATGAAACATGACTGACAGGGACAAATTCAAGCTTTCCTTTTCACTTCTCTTTTTCTAGTGCAGTAGCTCTGAACAAGGCCTGAGAGGGTCGTTGGATAGAACCAGGCAGTTTTTTTTATCCATTTGATTAGCTGTCTCTTTGATACCTACGTCAGTTAGTCTGTGAGATGATTTAAGTGGGAATATGTAGATCATTTGTGTGTGATGCTTGAGTTTATGCTCCTCCAAGCATCCATGGCAGTGCAGTCATGTTAATAATGGAGCAATTGTGAATGGGTTTTTGATTGGTTTTAATGATGTTATTAGCATAAGACCCCTGTGAAGCTTGAATTGATTATGGTGTTCTGTACATTATTCATTAAACATCTGCCTCTGCTTTAATGTCCCCTATAGGTTTCAGGCTGTAATGTAACTGCTGCATAGCAGCTAATGTCACTGCGTTTGAAGCTGTGTGGAGCATTGGACACACTACATTATTTGGAGGATTTATCAATGGGCAGCTGACACTAAATCAGCCCGATGCTTGTGTTCTTGACAAGTGTTAAGTTTATTTTAAATGCACTCTGTATGAATACTATGAATGTAAAGAATATGTGACAGTAATTACATACAAGATAAATTAATTAACCAGCCTTGGGTCTCCAGCTTTTTTTTAAAGGTGTAGTCACATACAAAAAATAAGTGATGCATGAAGCTCCACTCATACAGATGTCTCTTTCAGATCAACCAGCTATTAATTGGTCAATGTGGCAAATTTGCAGCACAAGAACACGAAGGAAACAACTTTTTGCATGAGGAATTATTTAATCCTTTTTACAAAATTCCCAATCATGTACAAACCTATTGAAATTACTTGATGTTACAGCACTTTACAGAGTGTTTCAAAGGGACTGATTCTTGGTTCACAATACATCACAAAAAAACTTAATTTTCAGTTTAATAATATTTGCTGCTTTTGCTGTATCTTTGTTAACTGAACATAAGCAACATGAAATTAAAATTAAATTTCTTTATTTTGTATTTACATGGTTTTGTTTATTTTTTTTTTTTTGTAATATTTTTTTGTTTGAATGCTGATTTTGTGGATATGTTGCAGCATTATCTGATTTACATAATTTCTTTAGTGAATAGGCCACAAAGCACCCTAGACCATGCATGCAAATAAATTCCATCAACTTCAGTCATCTTTATCTGATTTTACACGTAAGATTCAAACTATTTAATTTGTACCTACTTTCAAATGCAGAGCATAATACATCCAAGCAAGCTGACATAAAACCAGCCAATCTGCTGCTGGTACTTCCTCCCCTAGAGGCCACTTTTTACAGAGTGATGTGCTGCAAAAGTGCAACATGTTTCTGTCTGTCAGACAAATGTGACGCTGCACTCTGGGTCTCTAACGAGGGAAAATGGAGGAGGAGAAAAGCACCACATTGGAAGAGACGAGTGATGCATTTGCTCTTACTGGGCGTATTTTTGAACAGATGGCTGTATTTGTCCTCTCATCCACCCACCAGCCATTTCCATACAGACTGAGGAAGACCTATCTCTGAGAGATGCCACTTTGGTGTTGATGTTTACTGCTTTCTGTATATGTCTAAATTTTATTGACTCTGGGGTGGTTATAGTTCATTTTCACAGCAGAAGAACCACTGAGGCCACACAAAGAGTTTGCCGGGAGAAACGGTTCTGGTCATGCACCATAGACCGAGTGTGGTTTAGGTGTTGATCAGGTATCCCAAAATGTTCTTTCTTTTTCACAGGTAAAATCATAATCATAACGACATTAATCTGGAGACCTGGTTCTTCCAACCTGGCGAGAGCTTTACTAAAACTGCAGACCAAAACAAACAAGCTATCACATTCTATTAAGAATCATGAACTAGCCAGTTGGTACACAATCTCGATCAAACAATTATGAATTTCTTGACCATGGTTTCACCTTGGACCAGCAATAAACTAGGTGCCACATTAAGCTGGTCTGACCCCGATATATTTAAGAAGGACCCTTGACCAAAGGGGCTTTCACACCAGTAGAACCTTTTTATAGTTTCTAGAACTATTAACTGAAGTACCCGCTTTTTGGCGTGTTTGCACCGCAGGAGCTAGGAACATATTTAGTTCTAGGAACTCAGTTTGAGGGAAATTAGTTCCTACTTCAGAATAGTGTCTACAGATATAGGAACTACCAGAGATGTAAGTGTATGCTGATTGGCCAAACACACATGAAACACCGGATTAAAAGAGCATGACAATCTCACTAAATCTCCTATGACAACTTGCAGTGTTACATATCATCAAAGCTGAGAAAAGAACACAACGCTGCAGACAACAGGTAGCTAAATGCCGTTATCCCAGTTTTCCAAGTTTGTGGAATAAAGATTTTCACATAGCTTTTTAAAAGAAAGTTTCCTGCAGACTTTAGTATTAATTTCAATTTAACCCACCTGTTTGTAATTTGCAAATAATTCTAAATATTTTGATTAGTGTGTTTGGTTAGAGCTAAACTTAGCAGAACACTGGCCTTCCAAGACTGGAGTTAAAGAGTCTAGGTCTACTACCTCATCCTGTTAGAAGACCATCTTGGTCAAGCTGGTAAGAGCTTCTTGACCACCAATGAGCCAGCTACCATGTTGCATAAAAGAGCCTTACCACTGGTTCGACTGTGTTTTCCAGCAGGATCCCTGACCAAAGTCTACTGCTGTACCTTAGATAGATGACTGACCATCATGGCCAAACAATTAGAGCTTCTTGACCAACATGGACAAGCAACATAATAGCTGCCACATTAAACTATCTGACCTGGAATTTCCAGAAGGACCCTCAGTTTGGTTGACCTCCAGTTTGGTTGTACTAATGTAAACAGCTACTAATGTATAATAAGGCTTGTTGGTAGTATGAGAGGTTTCTCCATCAGGACCTTTGACCCCACAAAGATCTCTACTATCTTGGCCTGCTTCCCACTTACAGATATTCTGGCTGGTTGACCATCTAAACCAGTCTGGACCGGCTAGAAACCTAGAATCTTCCATCTTCCACCATTTTCCAAAACTTTGGGAAAACACTGCAGTACCACTCCCACACAACTGCTGTTAATCTGGAAGTTCAAGCCACCATCTGTGGAAATGAAAGCAGAAAACAAGTTTTGATCAAAATGCAGTCCGAAACAGCACTCCAAGACTCATACTGCATGTGGTTGACATAATTATCTACAACTGTGCCTCCCTCCAGGCCCACTTCAGTTTTCTGAGTGTATGCTTTTGTATGCTACTTTCTGCTCATAAGTAGGACACATCTGTAGTTTTGCTGCTGTTTTGACAGTTATTATCTCTTGTCCTTAATACATTTTATCCTGTTTACTTCTCTTTGAGTTTCTTTGTCTTTGCTTTGCTTAAACTTACATTATGAACGAATGTACTAAAGTGTCCTTCAATGGTAAAACAACATGTAGAGCATCTGCTCGGCTAGTTTTGGTGCAGCAGAGTCTGTTTGTGTTACCTGTATATGCAAATATCTCACCATGGCCTCTGGGGCAGAATTCTGACCCACTTAGTAAAAATACTTTTTCTAAAAACTCTCCGTTGATGGAGGAGCCCTTTGAAGGTGTGGTTAGAAAGTGTGTCTGTTTAAATTCGGCAGCTGTTGCCATGGTTTTGCGACCTAGACCCGCAGCCTATGTTCAATTTAATTGCAAGCTCAACGGGATGTCAGACGGAGTGCTTAAACCCTCAAAACAAACGCAGGAAGAGAACTGCAGGGTGCAAGCTCAACGGGATGTCAGACGGAGTGCTTAAACCCTCAAAACAAACGCAGGAAGAGTATGTTCAAATTAGATGCAAACTCAACGGGATGTCGAGCGAGTGTTTGATATGCACTCTCTGAAGGTGTTTTCATTTTTTTGCGCAGGGTCGTGTGTGTAGATACTGGTTTAATTTGTAATATTGTAAGTATAACCACCAGGGGGCACCATTTGGACCCCCAGCCGTACGCGGCTCTGACACGCTCTCTGAGATTAGAATCTTCAAATCTGAATGTTCCATTTTTTATTTTTTTTGTATTATAAATGTAAGTTTTTATTAGGTTTTATAAGTGTACAGATGACTGAAATTATGACTTTTTTAAAGATATCTACTATCTCACATGAGCACATTCACACATTCCCCATACTATTACAGATAAGGGCGAGTTATTTAAGTGTGTTTAGCCATTGTTCAGAGATTAATGATGCTATGCCAGAGTTAACCATTTTTTAAATAGAATATGTCTGAGGTTTTTCATGATGCAATGTGGAAAATCTGTTTCTAGTATGTCGGTGGCTGTTCAGAAAGATTTTTCTGTGGCTTTTCTTTGCATGGCCACAGGAAGAGACCCTCAGTGCGTTTCTGTAGGAAAGGTCAGACTTGTAATTGAAATATTTATATTAAGATTATTACTGTGTATTGTAAGCTTCAAAACAAGAAAATAGGTACAGTTAAGGCCTTTGTACTTTAAAGAAAAATGTTTAATTTTAAATGACTATGAAATGGTCAGATCGAAAAGAAACAATATCGCCCATCCCCAAAATACAGTTACAAAAATAAAACTCATTCTACAGACTATTCCTTTAAAACTGGAGTGACATTGGTAAGCGAAAGATAAGCCAGGAGAGGTCAAAGATAGAGTGGAACACCACCGGACAGTCTATTTTCTTTCTTATTCTGTTTGTGTGACTTTCCATCTGTGTTCAGCAGAGCGGTGATGCGGTGCAGCAAACTTCAGAGTGTACTGGTCCTACAGGGCAGTGTTATGAAGGGCATCTGAGAACACACGCAAACACTGACCATCACAGACAGACACAGGTCACTGGTGCATGCTTACAGCCCAGAACACCTCATTTCTCCTGCAGCCATCACACTGAGAACAGGCAGCAGAGCCGGAGCACCAAAAGCTTCTAATGTAGCACTGTTTTTTTTGTTATTTCTCATATTTGGCATGTTAAAGACTCCCAAATCTAACTTTTATCCATGTCTATTAGCATGCTAGTGTATTCTTAAAAGTTGGCAAAATATGCTTTATTTTGTTTTGCTTTATTATTTCTTCTATATGACGATCCAGTGTAATCCAACTATGTCTCTAAATCCATGCCTGTAAAGCCTTCTACACACTGCATGATTTTAGCAATAATATCATTACAAATCACACTGTGCGATATGGATCTAATAAACTTGGGTACAACACTTATGCAGACTGTACAATGATGACACCTATTAACTTGAAGGCTATGATGCAAGTTACTATTGAAGAATAAAACGTCATTTGCATGCGCAAAAGAATCATGACAAAGCACAGTTTGGCAGTTGTGCTTTTTATGTTTGCTGAAAAAAGAGGAAGTTGTGAAAGAGGATGTTAAAAAGAGTTTGAAGCAGTTTTAAGTTTTAGTGACATATCGCAACACGCCATTTCATGTTGCATTCTTATTGGCTGTTCAGTAAACGTGGGTTGAAGCAGCAAACACAGTGTGATGATCATGCTGAATTTCTGACACTGTCAGAAAATGATCGCAAGCTATCTTTGGTCGTAAGAGCTTGACAACAGCCGTCTTTGAACCTCTCTCACTGTACGACATAGGACCACTGTTTAGGAGCCAAGATCACAGGAATCTCCATGATTGTTTCACGATGCCAATCTTTTATCCTGGACAGCCGAAAGTGAGCAGTGTGTCTTGGGCTTTAGCTTTGAGTCCATTGATATGTTAATGTATATCTAAAATTTGGCAAAATGTGGAAAATGGACCAAAATAGTGAAATCAATCTTTTGGTTCATCATTATTTCTCATGTATGACATATTTACTGTATACCCCCTAACCTCAAAATCTGGCTTTTAGTCCATGCCTGTACATGTTTACAGTTTACAGACTTTTCTCTTCCAGGTAAATAGACAAAAATGTTTTGCTTTTTATTTTTTCTCTTATATGATCATTTAAGACCAATTAATTTAAGACCATCTCTGTTAGCTTTGAGGCTGTTAAAATGTACTCCGAAAAGTTGACAAAATACATACAAATGTAAAATTTTCAGTCTTTCTCTTACGAGTAAATGGACCAAAATGTTGGTTTGATGTTTTGATGTTCTTGTTATTTATAACATGGGCCTATTTCAGACCAACTTGAATCAAAATCTGGTTTAGCCCATGTCTGTATAGTGTTGAGGCTATTGAAATGCTAATGTACTCTGCTGATGGAAACTGACAGAATATATAAAATGTTTCAATTCACAACCTTTCTCTTTTCTAGGTAATGGGCCAACATGATGACATCATCATCATCTGCTAAGGTGTGTGTACACAAAACTGTGTCCAATAAAATACTACCTAGAGTGAGAATTCCTCCCCTCTCTCAAGGTTTGACTGGTTAGCATTGTCTGGTTAACCCCTGCTTGTAGATGCCTGGAAGGTCCTGCATCAAACAAGGAACTGCTATTGTGAAGAATGAGGTTGACAACGGATATCTCCTCAGGTATTATTAACCTTGCTACCTGCTACTGGCTACCAATAGTTAGCTGCTAATCACAGTTTAACAGTATGTCTTAAGCGGTCACGTTAACCAATTTTCGTGCACAAAAATCTAGTCATTTTAGTAGGAAGCCATGAAATTGGGCATCGGGAGCTTTACTTTGTGCATAGCTACACTACTTACAATATTCAGTATAATGGACATTGTTGTGCACTCTAAAATTTGCTCATGTGACCTTTAAGCTAAAGGTCTGACCTAATGTCATATCCCACCTTAACAGAAAATACCACAGAAAATAAAACTCCTCACACCATTTCATGGTCTTCAAATGTGAGAAACATATGTGAAGCGAACCTCATCCTAGATCTTTCTTTTTATCTTTTCAGATCATTTCACTCTCCGTCTCTGTGGGGCAGTTTCTCTCTGAAACACGCTCTGCGTATGGATTTTATACCCACTCACTTCATCAAAGTGCCGTCTGCTCTCTCTGTATCGAATAATAATCATTCTCCAGTCATGCCTCCATTCAGGGCTCAGTAATCACCTCCTGCTTTCATTTGCTCACTTTGCTTATTTCCCTCCCTTCTTCTGTGTTCCACGCTTGAAAACATCCCTGAACTGAAGAAATAAAGGCCGATAAAGTGTGACTGCATTCCGGGGGCTCAAGGGGCACCAAACTCCTTACCGTCAATGGCACTGGGACGAGGGATTTACATATGAATACATTTGAATAATTTCACATTAACCTTCCGAACGCTCGTGCTTTTGTTGTTTCTGAACACATATTCTAATGGTGACATACAATTCAAAGCCTTGTAGAACAACCACAGTGAGCGGTAATGTCAAATCCTGTCTTGATGCCGTTGTCGGGCTTTGCTGTACAGATGTCAGCGATGTCATGTGTCTGTCTGATTAAAGTTGGTTATTTTTCTAGGCTTTTCAGAGCAAAGCCATATTCGGTCTGTATGTCTGTTATATGATTTCTCCTTGGCTCTGACCACAGGAGAGGAAATGTACATCTCTGCATTCGTTTCATCTTTAATTGCAGCGTAAAGCTTTGCTCATTAATCCACAATGAGAACAGGAGACTTTTCTCCCACTGCTCGACTGCTTCAAAAATCCCTGATTTGTGTCTAATTACCACACGCTACACACACACACACACACACACACACACACACACACACACACACACACACACACACACCATACAGTACACAGAGCACAAAGAACTGGGCCAGCCATACATAAACATACACTCAGCAGGGTGCCTGATTCCTTCCTGATCACCCTGGAGTTTAGAAAACAGCACGTTTAACAAATTATTGATCATTTTTTTCAGATCAATCCGAAATCAGTTTATCGGTATCATTAGGCTCTAAAATAGCACCTAGCTAGCTAAGCTAGTGGATCATTTAGTTCCCAGAGCGATCAGAAATCTGTATGTGAGTGATGAGAGAGGAAACTGCTGTCTCAGGGCCTGTTAGTGGCTTATGGCAGTTTTAATGTGTTGATTGGTTGTTTCTTAAATGAAGGGCACGCTTAACTGAGGTGAAGACATCTGCTTGGTTCTTGATCTTGTGGTCCATTTTGGTAATGACATTTAAAGGGATAGTTCACCCTATTCTGTAATCTTTTACTCTCCCTTTGTTGTTTCAAACCCACCTTGAAGCGTTTGCTTTGTGAAAATCTTTCTAGTTGCTAGGGTTCACATTTGCACTGTTTTGTGAATATTAAACAGTATATAAAGTATATAATATAAACAGTCTTGACATGCCATATTTGAATATAAGCAAACGCTTGAATATAGTGCAATAGTGGTACAGTAGGGGTGTGTGATACAGTATGCATTTTCTACTATAATATCATAAAAGTTGGTTTAATAATATGAACACTCATGTATGTCACTCACTTTGCGAAAAGTGCATGTTTTCACTGCATGATGTATTAGAATAAAGTTATACATGATATAATAATGCAGTATCACAAAAACAAGTGTTCTGTTATTCCTGAATATCATCATGATTGCAAATATGATATTTATATTAACTCTTTCCCCGCCATCGATGAGTTATATCTTCTTTTAAAAGAAAATGCTTCCCTGCCATTGACGAGTCTTTACAGCTTTTCGTGTTTTCACTGTTATACACTCGGGGGCGCTATCACACATCTTCTCAAGGAGTACAAAACCTCCTGAACAAAAACTCACGTCAACAGGACAGAGAAACAGCGATCTCTTATGTAAACAGATGAATATGAAAAATAATGTGATCAACAGCAATAGACAGCATATAAATAAAAACTGCATAATGTGAAATGTTGTTCCAGGAAGTGGTATATGTCTGTGCAAGTTTTTAAGGTGTTGATGGAAGTGATTTATTGGATTTATGCTTTGATAATCATACTGAATTATCCAGATGAAGTTTTTGATAAAAATTAGATTTTCTTCTCACCTTTTTGCTCAAAAATAAGTTTTTTTTTTTTTTTTTTTTTTTTTGTTTTTTTTGATGGCTTGATTTGTTCAAGCATTGATAACAAAAAGAATGCTTTAAGCTAGAATAAAACAGCAGGCAGAATATTCTTTTAAATTTCATATTATCTGTTTCACAAAATAAATAGTTTTATATTGTTGAAAATTAAATAAAAGTGTTAATGATAAATAAAGTTATTGTTTGGAAGTTTAACAATTACAAAAAAAAAAAAAAAAAAATTACATACTTTTATAAAGATACTTATGCAAATAATATACTTTAGGATAATAATATACTTAACTGTATAGTATTTACATGTATATATTTATATATTCATATAATTAATTTTATTTATAAATATATTTCATATATAAACGTAACATTTTTCTTAAATATATACATTCGTGTGTGTATTTATATCTACATAATAAATATACACAATATATAGTATGTATACAAAAACTTTTATTTTGGATGCGATAAATCATTGCCCAGTATTAATTTAAATATATTTGCAATTATACATTTGTAATTGTGAAGTTGCAATTTAGTACATTTAAGTTATATTGAATATTGATTTTAAATTTTTATTATTAAATGTAAATTATAATAAGTACTTCACGTGTTTTAAGTTACACCTCAAAATAAATATACTTTGAAGCATGACAGCTTTATCAACAACAACTAAGTAAGTTTTAAAAAAGTATGCTTTTAAGATTTGAAGTACACAAGTGCGCATTCAAAATCAAGCGTATTTCCTTTTCACATGGGAATCCTTTAATGCTGTTATTCTTCATGCTAAACTATCGAGGAATCAGCTGATTGCAACTAAGAAACACTGCCAGAAGCTGTTATGTTTGGGTTGCATTTGAAAGAGTATAAGGGTATCTTTACATTCTCTTATCATATTTCTATAATTACCTAAAGCACAGATTTTACCATTACCATTTAATGATAGCATCTAGATCTGTTAGCGCTGGTGTCAGCTTTAGCTTGATTCCCTTTCGTTCTTAATGTGAATCCCATCAGCTGATAGGACCATCTTACTATCTCTGTCTGAAATGCATTTTGCAGTGATGTGCATGGACACAATCATATGCAGCAGATATGTGTGCTTCACCCTGCTATCCTGTTTTGCAATACCTGGTCCCGTTGCCATAGTTTCCATTATGCACTATGTGTTTGTGATGTGAAGGACAAAGCAATGATAAGTGCTGTTAGGGGCTCTCGCTTTCTCTCTTGCTGTCCTCCACCCACTCCTCATCTCTGAAATGTCAGTAAAACCTCAGAAAGTGGCCAAGAATGAGACAGACGCTGAAGAAGAAAGGTCTTCTTCAAGAGTTATGACTGCAGATCTTGCTGTTTGTGTGTAATTTTTCATGTGTACATGCTTATGTAGGGAAAGTTTTACAAAGGGGTAGTTTACAAAAAAATAAAAAATAACAATAATAATAATTAAAAAATATATATAAATAAATCAATCAGCATTTATTTTTCCACATTTTTTTGTTCTCATTCCAAACCTGTATGACTCACTTTTGTAGAGCACAATATGAAAATTTTTAAAGAACACCATGGACACTATGGAAGCATATGGGTAGCAAAATTCATTTTGAAATGTAATTTGCAAAATGACAATGCAATATGTAAAATGGCAACGCATTTCCTTATTTAAATTCACATTTTCCCATACATATGTGCAATGTTTAGTGCAAAATGAAAATTCAATTACATAATTTACATTTGCCATTTCCTATAGTTTTAATATGTAAATTAACAGTTTATAAGTTGCAAAATTAAAATGAAATTGTATTACCCAAATTGATTAGATGTTTAACATGTGCAAGCAAAAACTGTAGCAAAATTATCATTTAAATGACATTTTTCCTAAATACGGGTACGACACTTGAGATTGCATTTTCATTGTGCTACCGAGAGATAATTGTAGCAAAATGCAGTGTGAATTTCAAAATGCATTCTGAGCCAAAGGTGCAGTAAAATGGTTGCAAAAGCGATCTGTGACCGGTGTGTCTAGATCTGACTGGTGAAGTGTCATCTGGGGCAGGCAGGAGTAGCAGCAGCTTTTTCTGTATGGTCACGGGCATCAACCGGAGTGTAAACAGACTGAGTGATCTTAAGGCATGCGTGCCACAGGATGTGCGCTCTATTATGGGTTAGAAGAGAGGAAGACAGCACCATGTCTACACCGGATGTGAGCGTCGCGACAAACGACAGTATTGAACCCATTATAATCAGTGATGCTGTCTGCACTGGATGCGGCGCGATGCGACACGACAACTCTCGCATCTGGTGTAGCCACAGTGTAAGGTGGCAAGTAAATAAGTGTAGAACAGTGAGATGTTGAGGCAGGTGAAAAGCGTTTGGTGAAAATTGACCTATTGTGCGTCTTGTTGCCGAGCCCTGCCTTGATATAATGATTGACAGGTCGGGGGCGTGATCGGCTTGGAATGCATTTTTGTAAATGTAAATTTAAATAAATAAATGCATTGCCATTTTACATATTGCATTGCAAATTACATTTCAAAATGAATTTTGCTACCCATATGCTTCCATATGGACACTATTGTGGTCAGTTCCCATTTAATGAAAGTGAATGAGGGCTGGTGTTGTTAAGCTAAAAATTGACCAAAAAAAAAAAATAAAAAATAAAAAATTCAGAATACAAGTGGTCTAGCGAAACGATTGGTCATTTAAAAAACAAAAAAAATGTATATGCTTTATAAACACTTTTCTCTCACTTCTGCTGACTGTCAAAACCGGAAGCCGTTCTGCCTGAAAACCAATCGTTTCACTAGATAAGACCCTTATTCATCGTCTGGTATGGTTTATAGCCCTTTGAAGCTGCACTGAGACTGTCATTTTGACCTTCAACTATTTGGAGTCCATGACGTCTACTACAAGCTGGAATGTTTTCATCAAAAACCTTAATTACTTTTCGACTGAAGAAAGAAATAATGAATAAACAATTTTGTTTATATTTTGAATTGCGAGGAAAAAAGTCTGAACTGTGAGACACAAACTCAAAAAAGTCTTAATTGTCAGAAAAAAGTTGCATTGTGCCTTATTTACATCAGTCAGTTTAGCAGTTTAGAGATTGACATTTTCATTTTGGCTGAACTGCCCTTTAAGAAAGAAGAGCCACAGTACATAAAGGCAGATTTTGTGGACGTTCAGACTTAAAATAGGTGCTCTGTAGAGAAGCAGAGAGAGAACGTAAAGCAGTGTGTGGTGTGGTGTCAGAGCATGTGTCGTGTGTAAGATGGATGATGTTTCTGGTTGTTTGGCGGTTCACAGTGGAGTGTGTGAGCTGAATGATGTCCTAGTCAGCACCCCGAGGTCAACAGATCAGACTCTCTCTCTATCTCTCTCTCTCTCTCTCTCTCTCTCTCTCTCTCTCTCACACACACACACACGCACACACACACACACACACACACAATCTGATACTATAGAATTCATCCCAAGTTTTTCTAGGTCACTTCGTGCAGTGCTGGCACACCTGCTTTATCAGTCTGCTTATATAGACAGACACATGTATTCTTTTATATGTTTACTATCTGCAGTATGCTGAGATCTACACGTTATCCATATAGGACCTATCTTTTTGACAGGTCACACATCTTGAGACTACCTTTTTTGGTATGATTCCCCGCCAGCTTTCCTCTCTTAACTTGTTCCCTCCAAATAACCTTGTTCTAGCGGCCCTGTCTCCAAATTGTTTGCCCCTGTCCTGTGAAAGTGCTGTGTCTGTGTGTTGGGAGTGAAGGGGTGTAATGAGTATGCTCCTCGACACATTGATTCTGCCTGATTGTCTGCCTCAGGCTCATCCAGGGCCCATCATGGAGGGACAATTGTTTTTCATTACCGCGAGTCAGAGAGGAGCAGGGGTCAGAAACCTGGACTGACCTTAGAGTGTCGCCAGTGGGATATACTATTACAGCTCTGCACGTGCCCATATACAGTATCAGGGAATGTTGAGATGGAGGTCAACAGAATTTCAGATATTTAAGATATATTTTACTTGGCATATTTTATCTGGTATGTTCAGGTTTTTAATTAGCTGTAACCAGCAAGACATCCATGTTTTTTTTTTTTTTAGAAAGATTGGTTAAAAAGCATATAAAAAATTCACTATTAATGGAAAATCTAAACATAAATGGAAAATAGGTCTGAAAAAAATCCATTTATCTTAGTGAAACCCCTTCTTAATGAGAAGATGGAGACTTCAACTCTGTCAGTATTATTGAATTATAAGCAGCCAGTATGGATTAGTGTTTCATGTTGTAGTGAATGTTAGGCTTCTTATTGGATAGATACATACACATTCTGTGTGACTTTTTCTTAAATCTGCAGGGTGAAAAACATGGAATTACTGCTCACTCCTGAGCAAATAAATTGAATTCTAGTAACTGCAACATATATCTCATATTTGTAATTTTGTTTCTTACAAAGCAAGTGTATTTCTCGTGATTGCCACATTTTGACATAACTGCAACTTTATATTTTATAATGTGACTTCATATTTCAAAATGTGATCTCACAATTATTTTGTTTCAGTAACGCTTTACTTGAAAAGCCTTTATATATAATGCATTATAAAAGTAGTTTTAATGCATTAATTAGCCCATGTAATACACCTTTTAATGCATTGTACAATCTCATGAATAATTGTAACCACAGTAAATACATTATAACACATCAATTAATTGTTACACTATGTATTTTAAATTCAGTAATAATTATTAACAACCAGATATAATGTATTACAGTGCACATTATGAATAATTATTATTCATTATACCCTTTAATAACCTTTTATAATGCATTATACATAAAGGCTTTAGGTAGTTTTACCTTTGTTTCTTGTAATTGTAATTGTGTTTCTTGTAATTTTGTAGTTCTCATTGTGACTATATATTGCAATTGCAACATTAATTTTCTTGTAATTGTGACATTATTTCACACAGCTGCACCTTTGCATATCAAAATGTGACTTTGTATCTCATGTGATTTTGTTACTAGCAATTGTGACTTTATCTTTCAATTGCAACTGCATTTCATGAAATTGTGACATTTCCACATAATTGCAACTTTATTATATTTACTGTCTTCATATCTCAAAATGGCAGTGCCAATTGTATCTCACAAATGTGATTTTGTTTTTACTTGTAATTATGACTTCATATCTTGTAATTGCAACATTATTTTTCAGAACTGCAACTATTATAAAGTGAGTTCATCTTAAAATGTGAGTTTGTATCTCTCAGTTGTGATTTTGTTTCTTGTAATTGTGACTTTGTTTTTCATAATTTTTAGTTTTATAAAGTGACTATATTTCTTGTAATTAACTTTGTATGTAACAATTGCAATGTGAATTTGCATCTCAGTTGTGATTTTGTTTCTTGTAATTGCAACTTTGTATCTCACATCTGATCAATAAACCGGCTTAAGCCTTCCCTCTCTTTCTCACTGCAAATGTTCTGAGGGATTTCTTTTGTTAAGAGACCTTGTGTTTCCAATATTCTCCCTCTTTGTTTGCTCTATTGGTTTATTAACTGTTTTTTTTTTCCAGATGAGGTAAGTGTTATTCAGTGCAGTGAATGTTTTGTGAGGGCAGCTCTTGTGTTGTTCTTTATTATGGTCAGGTTAATTGAACAGGAGGATGCTGGGTAATTCTGCACTGCACTTTTCTTATTTTTCACCATCCACTATGGAGAAGAACAGATAAGAGGACACATTCAGCACTGAGAGGAAGAATAATGCTAGTGAATCCAGACACCATAGTTTTATGTTACCATTACCATTATATGGAAGCTGCATTAATACTGCTGCATTTCATTCAGACAGATAATACTGTTTTTATGCTAGAAATAAGACCAGGTTCTATGGCTAAAAGCTGACCTGATGAAATATTCAGCTTTTTATTGGTGTTATTAGATGGTCCAAGCTGGTCCAGATGGTTGGAGCCAAGTTTGACTAGGTAGATCATCTTGGTCAAAATGGTTAGACAAATCATCTTGGTTAAGCTAGTGGGGATCATGCTGAGCAGGTTAAACATGTTCAAAACCACGGCTTGAACTGGTTGACCATCTTAACCCTGTGATGTTATTTAAAGATGCAGCATGCCTGTTAGAAGGTCAGATTGACCCTGCATGACAAATCACAGATCAAGAATTATCGTTTGATCGTTGGATGGTTGTATTTGATCTGAATGCCATGTCATTTTTTTAAATTTATGGTTTGGTGTTAGAGGGTCGTATTTGATCTTAATGATTAAGAACTGATCAAGAATTTTTGTTTTATGGAAATATCAGGATTGTTGTTAAATTTGTATTTATTGTCATGGAAATTTTATATGATTTTTGGAAAAGTTGTAGATTTTGGAAATATCTTTATTGTTTTAAATAATAGTTAGAATTTACAATCTTAATAAAAATGTCAGTCAGTTTGTAATTTTGTCTTTTTGAATCTGAACAAATGGCTGACTGATATGCTTAAGGCTAACATTTTCATTCTAAAAGCCACAAAACTTTAATTCTGGGGCAATGACAATTCATTGGTTAGCTGACTGATATGTTTAAGTCTGGTATTTTTTTTTTATAAGAGACAAAAATTTTTTTTTGTGGGAATGACAATTCATCACTAGCTGACTGATATGCTTAAGGCTAACATTTTATTGTTTTGTGCAGTAAGAAGAGGTGTTTGGACTGAGAAACTGCAACAACCACTCATGACCCATTTGGTTCAGAGCAGGCTCAAACATTTTTAATAATAACTTTGACTGTTCCACCGTTTGAAAGAAGAAACTACACACAAACCTAGATGCAGTGAGGGTGAGTAATCTGAGGGCTAATTTTTATTTCTCTGAACTAACCCATGCAATGAAAAAATACAATTATATATATATATATTGTATATATATATATATATTATATGTTGTACCTCACACATAAGCTTTCTCACATATTTGTTGCCCTGTCGTTTTTTACTTTTTTGTTTTAGTTAGGGCAACTTCACCATTACAGCCAGTGTGGCAAGGAAAATGGAAATTTTAATTTGTTTATTCATTGTTCATTTAGATGCCAACAGCAATGGGGGCCTGAAAAAGCAAAATTTGAAAATGGGCTATATAAGTGCAAGTTTTTTAATAATGTTACCATATTTATTTTTGTTCAACAAAAAGGCCAATTTACAAAACACTTGACAGTAATGTGTTGTTGGAAATTTTTATTTTATTTTTGGTTAATTGGGAATTTACATGTTAATTTTTTTTGATTTGTTAATTTAATTTTATAGATTGTTGAGTGTTAATTTAAATGGCTACAATGATGCATTATTGTTTCCATAAAAAACTACAAAAACTTTTCCATTTTTGTGACATTATTGACGTCATACGTCATGTTTGATATGTTTGATGACTCTAAAAGCCGAAATTCCTTTTCTGTTTTTTAGTACATTGTTGTTGTGTAAACATACCCTTAAACTTCATTCTTAGAATTTGATTTGAAACGTGTATTATGTTGCCTAACTTCATTTCCTAATAAAGTTCCCAGCCAAGTAGCAAATAGCTCTTTTATTTACCCACCAAAACCAATTTTTACTTGCATTTGGTTCTTGGTGTGTTAATTTTGGACCCTGTGTGTATAATATTTATATTCTATAATAAGACCACATCTAATTCCTTCAGCATATCTATATACATATAACTGTATATAAATCTCAGCCAGGAAGCAGTGGTTAGAGGAATGGATGTCACGGCTCCTCGATAAGGCTGCTAGTTTGAATAGCGCAAATGGGATTTAGTGCATACTCTATATTCAGCATTTATCTCATTGGATTGTCCCTGCTTCAGTGGCCTGCTGTTCACACTATTAGGAATTAGTGTGAAACCCCACAACTGGACTTATCTGACGTCCTCACAGAACCCACAGCTAGATGCATCAGTTCTGGGATTTATCCTCTTTTTTTTTTCTCTTTCTCTTTCCTCCAGTATCTCTGCCCTGCTTTCTCTTTCTGTCTCCCTATAGGCCTCTTTCTTTTTTTTTCTTTTCCCTGTGTTTGTTAATGAATGAAGAGAGTTCAAAGTTGAGGCCCAATCCTTTATGTCATGTTGAGTCTCATTGTGAGGTTCTTACCGGGACTCAACAACGTTTAATAACAGTGGCTTAATAACTCCTGCAGATTGCTTTGGTTAGTGCTGCAGTTTCTACAGAACCCCATTTAATCTCAGCTCTGCTTTTTTTTTTTCTTCTTCATCTTTTTCATGTTATTTCTCTCTGTTGCACGCACATAGAAGCGTCATGCCCATTCAGACCAAGGGTCCACAGATTTTTGAGCCAAATGGATTTTGTTTGGACTTAAGGGTAATAAGTTTTTTTGTATTTTTGGATTTTGTGAGTTTTTAAAAATAAATTAATGCATTTGGTCAGTCCAATCAAATTGGATGTTAGAGCAGGAGTTTACAAACACTTTGATGCCACAGACCCTTATAGGTGAAACCCCAAAAGTGTGAAAATATTATTTTGAATTTTTTTTCTTTTAAGATAACTCTATCTTATTTGCATATTTTAAATAATAAAATAAGTGACCTGTTTTTAGAAAGCCTTGTAGAGGTGTTTGTTACTTCAATGTATCACTTGCTCACAAATGAATCCCCTGCAGTGAATTCAATTCACTTCAATTCACGTTTATTTGTATAGGCTAGTGCTTTTTCATTGCAAAGCAGCTTCACAGAAGATGAACGTTTCTAAATTACAATTAGGAGTAGTTTATCAGTGGTGTCAAGGTGACGTCCTTATGGCAGAAATGTACAGTTCTAGAAGAGTACAAATCATGCAGTTAGTCAATGACATATATTCAAACAGAAATGGTGAACACGATTAACAGCAGTGATTATATGTTGTGATCAAACTTACTGTAATGTAAGGAAAATTTGGTAGTTTTGTATGTCAGTTCAGGGTGTCATCTCGTCTCAGTTGTTTGGTCATCTCTTTTGGTAGTTTTGTGTGTGTGTCTTTTTGTTTTTTTTTTTTGTTAATGTTGTTTTTTTTTTTTTTTGTGGATTTTTTTTTTTTTTTTATTGTTTTTTTTTTTTTATTATGGCTTGAGGAATTTTATGTTTTTCATGCTGAATTGTTTCTGTTCATTATTAGCTTCTGACAGGTGGCTTCATCATGACATTGTGTGATTCCGTAATGTCACAGAGTTGGCACGTAATGAGACAGACTCATCACAAGGCTCTGAAATCTTCTAGAAGATAATTTCACAAATGCTATAAAGCACACCTCATATAAATGAACTTACTGTCTCTCATTTTATTTAGACTGCTATTCTAGCACACATCACTGACAAACAGGATGCACACAAAGGAAATTGTCTTGTAGACCGGCTGTGATGAGGGACAACAGCTCGGTGGAAGTGTGTCTGTATCGAGCTAAGGCTTTAGGAGTGTTGTATACTTATCAGCTATCCAGTTGTTAGGTTTCAGTTTGACTGTAGTGTAGTGTTTAATTTTTAATGCCGAACAGATTTTCCCTACTGAAAAGACCAATGCAGCAATTCACCAGCATACTGTATGTTGAGACGCGGTTTCTAAACAGACTGACTGACCAGGAAAACATCTATGATCAACCAGCTTCACCAACTAGTTTTACTAGTAGGCCTACCATATATTTTCTTGTTTAATTTGAAAATATTTATAAAACTGAAAAGATAAATATGTATTATAAATATGTAGATACTCACCAGCCACTTTATTAGGTGCACCTGTTCAACTGCTTGTTAATGCAAAAAGCAGAAGAGCACACCGGGTGCCACTACTGTCAGCTCAGAACAGGAAACTGAAGCTACAATTCACATAATAGAAGATTGGAAAAAGGTTGCCTGGTCTGACAAGTCTCAATTTCTGCTGTGACATTCGGATGGTAGGGTCAGAATTTTACATAAACCACATAAAAGCATGGGTCCATCCATCCTTGTATTAGTGGTTCAGGCAGGTGGTGGTGTATTGGTGTGGGGGACATTTTATTGGCACACTTTGGGCCTCTTAGTTCCAACTGACCCTTTGCGGCAGTTTGATTGACAGGCAGTTTGATCAATCATAACACAGAATCTGCCATATTGTTGGATAAACAAACCAGACAGGAGAGTAGATTAATGTTTGTGGACTTGAACTTGAAAAATTGTGTGTACTGACATCTTTCCGCAGCTGAAACAAGATACCTTCTGATGTTCTTTCATGTATATTTTGTGCTATAATAACTAGTAAAGAGGAAGAGATGATTGGTTCATGTGCCTCTTGAACTGAGGTGCTGCAGTGATCTGTCACGACACATTAAAGTGCCACAAAACTGTATTTTTTATTAAGTTTGTTAAAAGAAAATCTAAATTTGAAAGCTGAGACTTTGTTTCATACCAACCTGCTCTGTGTTTTCTGTCGGCGTGTTGTCAGTGTCCTCTTTATTTTGTGATGTATCAACCTGAATATATTCGGTTACACCAATGAAAGTCATTTTCAGAGAAAGAGCAGGTAAAGACAGATCCGTATGGAAACAATTGGAGAGTTACATTTTTGTAGTGCATTCTAAATATGCAGTTGTTCCATCTCTCTGTCCTTAAAGGTCGGAGACTGTGGGTGGCACAATTTTGAAGTTTTTTTGTGAGAGGTTATTGCATTGATTCTCAACCAGGTTTACATGTGCATGTAGGATGCTTTCTGTCCGGTGCTGTTTTTTCATTTTTGTCCAAGAGCAGCTTGAGGACTGTAGGAGAAAAGTTTCATATGTAAGCCATAATTCTGTCAGAAGTGTTTTGGCCTTTCGTGCGTGAGCAGTTGTACTTTTTCCCTGCATCTCTTTGGCCTACTTAGATGCGGTGTAAGTAGCACATGTGCTCTCTCTGCCGCTCTCAGTAGAGCAGGGTTGAATAATTGACTGAGTGCGGGCTGGTTGGTAAAATCCTTGTGGACATCTTGCCTGTCTGCTCTTTGTAATGACACTCATTATTCCCGCTCTCAGGGATGGGCCATGCCACGATGTGAGAGAGGGGAGAGAAAGAGAGGAAATAAAAACATAGAGGCTATCTGCTCAGACTCTCCACAAGAAGTCTTAGTTCATGACACGTCTCATACGCAGGGACTCAAGATTGGACTTGTCTGACAAAGATCCCTATTATAGTCGGCTATGTACTGGTGTGTGTGTGTGTGTGTTTGAGAGAGCGAGAGAGAGCGAGAGAGAGAGAGAGAGAGAGAGAGAGAGAGAGAGAGCACAAGACAGAGGGAGAGAGACTAGTGTGGGTGACAGTAAGCCTCACACGGGCTGCAGACTTTCTGCAGGATTTCAGGAAAAAGGGAGTACAGAAAGCAGAGACACAAATGCAGTGAATGTCTACCAGATGCAATGAATGAGGATTTTCAATCCTGGCAATCATGTTGATTAATTATTATTATTTCTTTATTCTAAATGACTTTAAATTAGAAAAACACCGTAAACAGCTAGATTTTGGTCCCTAGATATGGCTCAGGTGTTTTCTCTTAAGTCTTAGAAAAATGATGATCTTTCCTCATCAAGTTGAGAAGTTTGAAGTGCCAGAATGATAATATTTGTTGAATTATACTCATGGTCAGAATTCAAAGTGTAATGTCTTTCTGTTAAATACAGCTATATATATATTAGAAATAAAAACCAGTCTTTTTTACATTCTAGAGAGTTTATTATTTCACTGGTGCCTTACCTTTTACAAAATAAAATGTGTTACTGTTAAAAGTATACTCAAATGCATTTATATTTATATAAAATCAAAAAGGTTTTCTTTAGGTTTATACATTTACATGTACTCTAAAATATAGTAGAATAAAAGAATAATAAAGTTACATTTTTAATTGTTATTATTGTTATTTATTATATTTGTTATAATACTAATAATAATAATAATAATAATAATAATAATAATAATTGTTATAATTATTATAGAATTATTAATAATAATAATAATAATAATAATAATAATAATAATAATTTATTATTGGACAACATTATTCAGAAAATCCTTTTTAAATATAATTTATTATTTTGAAAAATACTATACAAATACATTTAATTTATTTTACTCAAGTTTTTATGTTTAACATTTAAAACTGATTCTTACAAAAAAAAAAAAAAAAAAAAAAAAAAAAAAGCTCAGTGCAAACAAACTTTTTTCCAGATAATATTTTAATACTTTCATTTTGGCTTTAAAGTGTAATGCTTAGCATCACTTTTTTTTTTTTTTTTTTTTTTTTTTTTAAAGCCTCTGACTTGTGATCATTCTGATAAACATAATAGAAAAAATTACTTTGGGATTGGTTTAAGCACCACGAGAGCCACTGCAACATTAATCTGCATTTTACCAATGTAATTCCCAGAACAGGAGCCAACGCTGCACCTTTTCCTCTCACTCTTCCCTCGTTCATTTGTTTGTGTAGCTTAATAGCATAACAATTGTGTTTGCAGAAAATCAGAACCCTGCCCTAGTTTTACTGATGAGTTGATCATCATACACAGACATAAATGCTCAGAAAGAGACCCGCTTCCTTTGAAGAAGATTTACTTCCCTAAGAAGCAGAGCAGATTGGAAACGACACAACAGACTCTCATTGTTCTAAAGAAAGGCTAAAATTGGTCTCAGTGCAGAGACAGCAGTCAGGGCTCATACACCGAGGGACGAGGCACAGATTTATGTGCGATACAAATACTTGTGTCCGTGTTTTATGGATCCTTACACACTTGTTCCCAGCATCTCCGGTTCAGCTTTCTGCATGTGTATCTGTCTCACTGTCTGTTTGAACATTTCTGTGATGGCAGCTCATAGAATTCAAGTCAAATCTATTCAAACTCAAGAGGTACGTAAAGGTCAACCTATCAAGCAGAGCAATTTTGAGACAGAGCAAAGAACTGAAAGAAACCGAAGGAGGGAGAGATGAAAGCTAATGGGACATAAAAGTCTCTCCTGTGGTTACAAGGCTCTGTTCTTTCTGTGTTTGTAATTCCTTTGTGAATTGGCAGGTTTTGGAGAATTTTGTTGTTTGGTGAGAATAGTTGTGACAAGATAAAAGGAGTGTGGTATTAAAATTATGTGATCATTCACACACCCTCAAGTCGTTTTAAACCTGTATGACTTTAATTCTTTTGTACGACATAAAAGAAGATATATTGAAAGTCAGTGAGATCTAAACAACACTGGACTCCACTGACTTTCATTGTATGGACAAAAAAGCACTGAGGCATTTTTTTCCTTCTCATATTTCATGAATGGCACCAAATGTGTTTTCTGAGCTGAGACTTTTTTTTTAATTAGGTTTAATTAATATCAGGTGTGATATGTATATGCGGTTATTTGCAGGTATAAAATGCAATGTGTACTTTGTATATTTATTTTTTTTTTTTAAATACACATACAATATATTTTTTGAAAATATTTACATGTATATAGATTTATATAATTATATTCTTATATATTATATTATTTATAAATATATATAATATACACAGTATATGCATATATTATGTAAAAAAAATAACTTTTATTTTGGATGTGATTACTTGCGATTAATCATCTGACAGCACTAATATATATATATATATATATATATATATATATATATATATATATATATATATATATAAAATTGCAGTAATCAGACCGTGTCTACACCAGATGTGAGCGGCGCGGCATGACAAAATACTATAGATCTCATTATATATATATATATATATATATATCTCATTATATATATATATATATATATATATATATATATATATATATATATATATATATATATATATATATATATATATATATATATATATATATATAATATTTAAATTGCAATAATATTTCAAAATATTACTATATTTTTGAGCAAACAAATGTGGCCTTGGTGCCAAAGAGACATCAAAAACATTTTTAAAAATCATAGTTCCAGTAGGTTTTAAAGATAAAATATAGTCCAAATTGTCTAGACCAATTTCAAATATACTCAAAAGATGACAAAAAAGAAGGAACCATCACTACAGGAAACATCATCCTGATTCATTGTGGTTCTTGTGGTGTTGCAGCGTAACAGGGGAAATACTTCAGACTTTGAAATTAGGTCAGTCTCTCTGCCTCTGTATTTTTCTTTCTATTTCTGTTTGTATCTGTGTGATGTCATTCTCTTTCTTTTGTTTCCATGTGTACATGTACCTCCACACCTCATGTATGTTTGCACGGTATTACTGTTTCTTTTTGTTTCGGTGTCATGGCTGAAAGGGGGGAGTGTCTGGTCGGACACGCGGCGGATGCTAAATCCAGACTCTCATTACACTGACTGTCTGTCAGAGATGAATTAGAGGCAGGTCAAAGCAACCCCCACTATTAATCATTATATATTGATCATCAGAGCAGGTGTGGGGTATAGAGGGTGTATTGATCATTGGAGCTGTTGTGTGTAAGAGATAATGAGAGGTTGGGGATATTGGTGGGACGGACATTAAATCAACATCTTTCCCAAGCTGTCTGGTGTCTTTCTCTCACTCCGTCTCCTACGTGTGCATTAATATTCTGCACAGAGCAACGGTTACTGTATTTACATATTTGTAACGACTCTCGCCGGCCCTGTAATTAATGGTGCCCGCTGATGCGAGGCGGAGTCTGAAGGCATGTTTCCTCTGCGTTGCCATGGCTACCCACTCCCCCTGTGACACCATGGCGACTGGAGACATGGGTGTTAACTGTTTCCTTGAGGGTCAGGACTTCATCACTCTGTCATGGTCATGCTGGAATAAAGGGATATTTCCATCCATTCATTTATCCATCCATCAGTACCTCCATCCATCTCTGTAGCTGTTTCCTTGAGGTTTTGTGTTTCATCGGTATGTCTGGGATTTCTCCGTCTTTTAACCCTCTGAAGGTGTCCACTACATTGGACAGATAGTTAAAAGCCATCTTGACCATTCAGGGTGTGTTGTTTTATATAAAGCATCGTGGGTAATTACCTTTGACCCTTTCTTATAGTTTTATATGACTTGTTTTAAATTGTTTGGATGGTTAAAGGAGATATTAAAGTATCTTACATCTCGAATATTGATGTTATTGTTATATTTTTTTTATTTTTATTTAAATGATGTTAATTCTTTTTCACTTAAGTGAAATAATAATAATAGAAATAATAATCATAAAGATTTGTAAATGTTTTAAAGCTTAATGAAGTAGAGTTTCGAAAAACATTCAAGTGTGATTATGTTTTAGATTAAATCTTTAATCCACGTAATAGAATCCATGTAGGAGCATAGAAAGACATTTGATACAGTGGCAAAAGCAGAACCTAAGGAATATTGATCACAGACAAAAGAGGGGACAGGTTTAAAAGGGAAGGGTAGAGATAAGAATATTGATCAGTGGCATCACTTTGAACTTCAGACAGGACAGAAATGTGAAAGTGAATGAAACATGAACAGAGCTGTTTGCGTTGACAATATGTCAATGAAATTACACCATATGTGAGTGACTTCAGTCTTTTAGGAGTCTCTCCTTTTAAAATAACATGACATGATCTTAGAGAATGTTTCACAAAAGTTGTGAAGTCTTTCATGGTGCTTTTTCATCTTGGTGCCTGACAAACCCAGGATATTCCTCACCTTCTGTGTTTCACAAAAGTAAATAAAGAAAGAAATGTTCTTGTTTCTATCCCTTAAGAAACAACATCTTTATGGTATAATGGAAAAGAGAATATTAGTAAAGCCAGGAGTATTGGGAAGTGGGTTTTGGTCTCTGGGACTGGGTAGATTGTTATCAGTGGATAATACTGGGTTTGGTCTCATATTTGCCATGTCTTGGTGCTTCTCACACTGGACTACAGCACTGAAGTGGCCAGGAGCCGTAAAGTTATAATTAAACTGCCCTGAGGCTCTGTTCTTTAACACATCTTGTGCAGTGTTATGAACAAAATCAATGACTACAGTGTCTTTGCACCAGCCCAAAATAACTCTTTCATACCTGTCTGTCTTTTATATTTATTTATGTATTTATATATTTATTTTTACTGTTTTCTTTACAATAAAATAAAATACAAATTTACAATAGATTATAAACATTTTTCAAAGCTATAAAAAGTGTGTATATATATATATGTAATGTCTTGGGATCTTCTGGCATGAAAGATAAAAGGCTTTACTTGTTGTAAATCAAGAAGATTTTGGGCTTTCTTATACCTTGTACTGTCTTTACCCTGATACCCTCTGAAGAAGACTTAACTGCAGAAATGCATTAGTGAGAACATGAAATAACATACTGTAATAAATTACGATCTCTTCCCGAGTTGAAAATATTACAGATTATGTTACAGAGTGCATTTGCCACACAGTCTACTGTATGCTACATATTATTAACTCATGCATGCGCTATATTCCTATTGCCATTTATTTCTATAAAATCGTTTCAGTTTCATGAAAACATTTTCAGTTTGTTTAGTAAAAGGTATGGTTAGCTTACCATTAAAAGTTAAATGTACACATAACATTACACATATTTCTTCTGATCAAAACTAAATGAAAAAAAAAAAAAACACAGCACAGCAAGTATACTGCATAGTAATATTTTTGATCATATAAGCCAGAACATAATTTGTATTTTTTTAGACTGCATAATGCTAAAGTATACACCTGCATTCGTTAGTCATAATAACTGCTCAAAAGTGACCCCTCGTGGTGAATGTGAATGAAACACATGTATTGCGTTTACCGCGAATGCTCGTTCGTCGACAGAATGTAATTTAGTGCAATGCGAATAAGAAGATATGTAAAGTAAACAATAGAATCCATCATTATATTTCTTGTTTGTCCACTTTTGCCGTTGTAATGCGTCACTTGACAAGACACATTTCCCAAAGCTGGTTTGAATGAACAGGTATGTGCTTATCGTTTACTGTATTATACTTCTAACACCGGAATATCTTGTTGATAAAACAACGATCAAACCTAAATGTTTCTAATGATAGTTTGTTAACAATATATTGTTTAAACAGTTGCTTTTGTCATCACTAAATTTAAATGAATGTAAACAAACAGACAGGCCCAATGGGTATAGTGTGCCAAAAAAAAAAAAAAACTTTCCCATGTTTGCTATTTTGAATTAAGATGTTTAAAATGTGATGGAAAATGCCTTAACAATAATTTTGCATTTGATTAAATATGCTCCAAAAAATGAGAAACTTAAGTGTTTTCAAAAAATTTTCAGCAAGAGGCAATATGGCCAAACTCAGAGAGGTCGGCCTGGCCTTGTATAATCGTTCCAGAATAAATCAGGACAGCCTTGGAATTCACTGAGGGCCAAGAGCGTTCTTGAAAGAGGTAAACTCCAGGAAGAGGCCACGCCTCTAGTTGAATGGGCTCTTACTCCCATGGTGCATTGAAGGCTCAAAGAAGAGTCTGCTAGCCTAATAGCGTCAACGTACTTGAAGGAGGCAAACTCCAAACTGGTAGTCATATGATAAAGTGCCCTGCTATGCAGAAAGGACCCGCACCTGTAAGGTCGGGACTTCCAGACTGTAAAATCTGGTGAATGTGGACGGCGAGGCCCAGCCGGCCACCACACAAATTTCTGCAATGGACACACCGCTACACCAAGCCCACGAAGAGGCCACGTCTCTAGTTGAATGGGCTCTTACTCCCATGGGGCATTGAAGGCCCAAAGAAGAGTATGCTAGCCTAATAGTGTCACAAGCCCACGAACCATTTTGAAAGTCTCTGCTTTGTGACCGGTAATCAAGACCCTAACTAGATGGTGCGGCCACCAAAGCCCCATACAAACAGCTGATCGGCACTGCCAGAGAACGAAGGGCAGAATAGAGGCTCAACATGACCTTGCAGTGCCCTAACGGGGCAGATCCCATGTAGGGACATAGTAGCCTTCTAGTTTTTAACTCTTGGTGAGAGGCTTGCTCTGCTACATATAAGGAGGAAGGCGCCGATAGTCGCAGATTTATTACCTGTGCTCTAAAAGGTAGAGAAGAAAGACTTTAGGGTACATAGTACGGCTGGGGCGATATAGTGTTTAGTATATCTGGGAACGATATCGATCATGCGCATCTGGCTGGTCAGTAAATCTCATTCAATAATGCCGAGAGCGTGCACACCTCTGAAAACCAGTTGCATAGCGTTTATGTTCCCTGACTTTGATAGTCAGTAAATCTCATTCAATAATGAACGTGATATTGCATTGTTTATTATTTAATTTTCTTTATTTTATTAATGTGAATATAGAATAGATTATCCTAGTGGAATGTTGTAATAGCATATGTTGTGGGTATCTTGGTTTATTTTTGTTGGATTTTTTTTGTTTTGTGTTTGTTAGCTTGTTTGTGTTTTGTTGAGGGGCTTATAGTAGTATGCTGTTGGTGGAGTATGATGTTGCATATCTCATCAGAGTATATTGCTTCTTGGTTTTATATTGCTGTGTAAAGTGGTGGTTTTTTATTTTTTTTAGATGCCCTCACCTGCTCTTTTCTGAAAGAGAGAGGCATAGATGGGAATATGAAGTAGCATTGCTCAGTGTTTGATATGTTTGCATCAGTGATTTTGTACTAGTAGCCTAGTAGTTTTCCCTTCATAATCGATTCCACTGGAGCTCCATTCAAGGTTTTCCACTGTGCTGGTCTGTCATATACTTTGCTTAAACTTACATTTTATGATTGTTTTGTGTTGGTATTTGATTTAATTTGATTTAAATTAAATTTTTTGATTTGAAATTTATGTCATTTTAATATGCTGATTTTTCACTTTGGTGTATGTAATCGATTATATATATGTTTTATGTGGTTGTATATATATTTATATATAAAATTTATGTCCATGGACCGGTATATGTATGTATATATATATATATATATATATGTGTATATATATATATGTATATATATATATATATATGTATATATATATATATATATATATATATATATATATTAAATATCACAAACCATATTTACTTTAAGTTATGCACATAAATGTATATGGGATCCTAATAGTTTTTTTTTTTTTAATGATTATTTATTTATTTAATTATTTTTGTGTGTGTATTTATTTTTGTGTGTGTATAAACTGAGATTCTTGAGGGCATTTGCCAACAGCTCTTAAAAATATTCATTATTTTTGAGATGTTATTTTAGCATCTAAATCAGAGTATTGTTTGCTTCAAGATTGTTCATGAGAGAACTTAACAAAAAAATGCTCAGGTCCCCAGGCTACATTTTTCCTCAACTGAGCGAATACTTGATTTTTAGCTTTGAGTACATCAGATTTGACTATAAATCCTGACATTTATTATATTTTCATTAGATTAAGAAATGCCTTAGAGCTGAAGTGTTCTCTGGATATGATGATCGCTCAAGAAAACATTTTTTTTTTCTGATTACTTGATAACATTTTCTCTGACCCCAAAAAACCATCTGTAAAAGAATAAATAAATTAACACTATATTTACATTTATATTTTGCATTTAAAGGGATAGTTCATCCCAAAATGAGAATTTTGTCATCATTTAATCACAGTCATGTTGTTCCAAACCTGTACGAGTTTCTTTCTTCTGTTGAACACGGAAGAAGATATTTTGAAGAATGTTGGTAACAAACAGATGCTGGTAGGCATTGACTTCCATACTATATATATATTTTTTCCATATTATTGAAGACATTGTTGTCCACCAACTGTTTGCTTACCAACATTTACCTTATTTTGTGTTCGGCAGCAGAAAGAAACTCAGAAGACTTTAGGGTGAATGAATGAAGACAGAATTTTCATTTTTGTGTGAACTGTCCCTTCAGTAATCTAAATAACAAATTTAAGTTAATTAATATAATACATTTAAATACACTGACTCACCCTCAGATTCCAGATTTTCAAATAGTTGTATATCTCAGCCAAATATTGTCCTATCCTAACAAACCATACATCAATGGAAAGCTTATTTATTCATTTATATATAAATGATGTATATATTTAAAAGCAATTGACACTTATGACTGGTTTTGTGGTCCAGGATCACATATATAATCATAGCAAAAAACTTCAAGATTGCAATAAATTCATTAAAACTGATGGCACTGCCATTGGGGGATCTGTTTCAGATTGGTCTTTGACACGAAGTTTGGTTAAGTAGCATATTTGAGTGTACGGTTTCTTAAGAAACAGATACAAGAAAAAAAAACAGTGAGGCGTGTGTCTGATTGGTGGTTCATCCAGATCTTCAGTGCTGCTCGTGTGAATGTTTGCAGTGTTAGTGTTTGTGTCTGAAATGTTTTTCTTGCATTGTGGTCATTCATGTGTCTCGTGAGATTTGTAACCCTTTGTGTGCATGTGTAAACCCGTGTGAAATGTGTGTTTGGTGTTAAACACATGAATGTGTGTTTGCGTGTTTCTTGTTGCTTTAATTGAATCTGGCCCTTGGGAAGCAGGCTGTTTCAGCTGTGGTGTTGTGATCTCATCTCACTGTGTGACTGGGTGAGTACGCTGGCAGTCACTCACAGTCAAGTCAATATCACAGATAAATATTGCAAAGGACTGTTCTCCAGGCTCTATGAATAATGAATGCAGCCATTTTGGCTCTAAACTTGTCTGTTGTTTCGCCAGGCGTGTGTGCGTCTTCCTCTCGCTCCCTCCGTGTCTCTTCGTGCGTTATGTGGTGTATTTGTTTCATAAAGTTTTCATTTTGATCTGTCTTGTTAGAGAGGGATCAGAAAGATTCATAACTCTTTTGTGAGTGAGTGTGTGTGTGATTTATTGCTCGATCACAGCAGAAAGTGGCCTGAGATGGGTACAGGAGTGTGGATCCTCTGCAGGGCTACAGACAAGATGAGCAAGTAATCAAAATCTCTTCTGTTTTAGTATGTTTAGGGTTCCAAACAGCACATGTGCACGATGCACATCTGTCTACAAGATGGAGGGAAGCAGGCACATGTAATTAAGTTTTCACATTTGAAATTGTTCTTGTTCCACACTGGACTTGTTTCATTTTTCACACTGTTCATAGTTTACTTTTGGCTTGATTAAGTGTAACTCATGGTTTCAAGGCTTCTTTATGTTGTTTTTAGTTTGTTTTTACTTTGTTTTGCACACTGTATTTATGATAAATAATGTGTCGGTCGAACACACACACACACACACACACACACACACACACACACACACACACACACACACACACACACACACACACACACACACACACACACCTTGCTTTAGCAAGGATATTTAATGTTTACTGAAATAAAAATCTCTTTCTTTTAAAGAGGTTTTTAACAGTTGTTTGTAAACCTTTCAAAACAGGCCTGCATACAATGCCATCAGCCAGTTTAATTTCATTTAGCAAAAATCATATTTAATGGATGAATTTTAGGTGAAGAACTTCAATACCCATGAATTCTAAAGAGAAAAATCTTTCCAAAATGAGAGAATTGATGTAATAAAATCTCTCTACACTCTTAAGAATCTTAAATATGATTTCCCCCAATACATTACAATGCAATGCATTTATGTTTAAATGGGACGTATGATGCGATTTCAATTTTTCCTTTCTCTTAGGAGTGTTACAAGCTCTTGGTGTATAAAGAGGATCTGTAAAGTTGCAAAGACTAAAGTCTAAAAATCAAAGAGATATTCTTTATAAATGTTATTGATCATTTTCATTTCTCTTAGGAGTGTCGTTCTAACATGCCCCCACATCTCTATGTCACTATGTGGGATGATTTGCATAACGCCGCCCAAATATTCACGCAAAGAAAGAAGGCGTGACGTTTATTCTCTCTGTTGCAGCCGCTGCTATTTTGTGGAGATGCTGTGTGTTTTGTTGAAGTGATACTTTGTTTAGCCTTCCAAAAGAGGACATGACTAGAAATCAGTGGTTAAGTTGTATTTCAACACTGTTCCAGAACAGTCCAGCCCAAATATTCAGATGTGTGCTGCGCATTTTATGGAGGATGAGGACTGTTTTCTGAACCAGTAGCCTGCAATGTGTCTGTGGCACATTGTGTGTCTGTTTCTATAAAGTTGGGCAGTTCAAACTTTGCAAGGACAGTCTGGAGGTTCTGAGTTTCTGACTGTAGGTATGTTTTTTTTTTTTTTAAATAATTTTTTTTTGATGATTTGTATGATGGTTTTTAGGTTTTGAGTAGTGGTTTTTGTTTGTTGTTTGTTGTTTCTCAGATCACAAATGCAGACATGGTTTTACGTTTACACAGCACAGACAGTATATGTTTTTATATGTTTTTTTCTTAAAGTGACAGTACACAGGTCCTCTAGGCAAAACCTACAGTTACACTTCTTGCACATATACATGAAGTGGAGTGAAGTGTGGCCAAGTATGGCCAAGCACTGGTCATTCACTCCCCCACTGAGAGTTCCTGCCTGATCTGAGAATCGAACCTGCAACCTTCTGGTTACAAGTCCGACTCTCTTACGACTGCCCGTGGCCTAGTGCTGCCATTAGGGTTGCAAAGGGGCGAAACTTTCCATGCTTAATCTTAATTCTCATTGATTAATTCCCGTTAATTCCCATGGAAGGTTTCCAGCCCTGAACATTCCTGGAATTTTGCAACCCTAGTTACAATGGCCTGCTCCTTTCATCTTTTAAATGCAATAGCCAAATGTAATAAAGTAGTACACATCAGAATCAATGTAACATACTTAAAAAATCTCAGCATTTTTCACAAGTAAGACTTAAAACCTGTGGAAAATAACTGCATTCAGAGTATCCACAGCATGCTGTCATATTTACCAACCCCATTATCATTTCTAAAGGTTACAACAGCCCCTTTCAGAATGTTTTTTTTTAATTTACTGCTGATTAAAAACTTTATGCCACCTGTTGCCGATTAGCATTTGGAGAGATTGTTTCGCACTTTCTCTCTGAAATGCAGAGGCATTGGTTGTAATAGCATCATCAGTCTTTCCTAATGAGTTTATTTCTTTTTCCAGACTGAGCAAACACTTTCTGATCTGAGTGATGACTATACGAAGTCTTCCTGAACTGTATTTGATAAACATTTCATTTAATTCATTTCTGTGCTTGCGTGCTGCTTGACTCGTGCTCAGAAATGATTCTCATGACAAGCTATTAAGACATCACAATAGACTGGCGAGAGTTGGGCTCTCTTGCGCTGAGGCGGTTGCTGAGGTACTGTTGTTGTGGCAACCGGCTCCCTGTGCCCTTGAACGGAGGATAACTCTGGCCTAGCGGGGCAGGGTTAGTGTGCTTTGATTGACAGTGTGCTGCTAGAAATGTGCTGTGCGTGGGTTAGAAATAAGCTGCCCCACTGGGTGGCTTAAAGGGTCTTGCATGGGCTACAGAGCCAAAACTAGCTTTACCTGGAAAATAGATTGTTGCTGCGGGGGGTACGAGGAACAACTGAGAGATGAGTTAGTGACACAGACATCTGCTTGACAGAATCATCTGTTCACTCAGAAAAGAGAGGAAACAAGGGAACATGGGAGAGACATATGTGACAGTAGATACTGGATGTTGTTTCTCAGGGCACTGAGGTGATTTATCGGAGTAACAAACAGTTTTTAGTTACAACCATGGGTTACATAAGGATTTTGGAGGTGGGAGACTATAACATCCGGTGATTCTGGTGTCTAATCTTTAAGATATGACATGGCCAGCCTTCCATCCACAAAAAGCATAATCATAGCACTTTCTGCACTAATTTTAGTAGAAAATAAATTTCTACAAAACTATAAAAAATAAATATGAATAATATATTATAAAATATAATATTTATTTTATATTAGTTAAAATAAATTTGTTTATATATTTAAAGTCCATGTGAACCACATAAAGTTGTGACCCACCTCAGTAAGTATTTTTGAGTGGAAAGGGGCTTAGGTTTTAGAGCTCAGCCTCACGATATTATAGTATGCAGTAGACTGAAATGTATTTATTTGGATTTTTATTTGCACTTTTATTTTTATTTATTTATTTACATTGTGTTTATTTATTGATTATACTTATTTAATAATTTATATTTATTTATTATAGGTTGGTACTTTTTTAAGGATATGGAATATTGAAAAGAGGATGGGGCTTGATTTTAGGGATCTTCTATTTATTTATTTATATTTTATATTTATTTATTTTATTTGTTTATTTGTGTTTCTTTTATGCATTATTTATATTTTATTTGTTGATTTTTATATATATATATATATATATAATCCTTTTTTTTTTTTTGACATATTTTGGAGTGAATTGGAAATCTATCTATCTACTTCTTTTTTTCAGAGAAAATATACAAATCCAGACTTATGTTTAGCTTTTTCTTCCAGTCATTTCCTGTTATTTTCGTGTACTGTTCCTGCTAGTGTGGGCCTGTAAATTTGTCCGGTATATTTTGTGTGCTTAGTATGTACTTGTACACTTCTGCACATGTGTGAGCAGTAATGTCAGGCCACCTGTACCAAAGCATGTGTCTCTTCTGTGTGATTTCATGGCCATTTATATGATGTTGTAACAACAAGCATCTGCAGTTGCATAACTGCCAGGCAACAGTTACATCTCTAACAGCTGAGTGAATGTGAGAAGAGAAAATCGGAAGAGATGAAGAGACTGAGTGAACAGACATCTGGTGTACAACCATACATGCAATAGAATATTTATTAAAAGACCATTTTATTACTGGCCTCCAATAAAAAACGTTTATCTTGTTTATCAGCTTTACCATGAATTTTGCACAGTAATCAGCATTTTTGTGAAATTTAAGTGAATTTTCGGGTGTAAAAAAACTCTGGAGTATTCATTCACACACCCATCCAGTATTAATCAATCAGATGAACTGCATTTAAGTTCATCCCAGTGAAGCAGATTCATCCATATCCACATGTGCATAAACGAGCCCTGTCACATAGGAATATATAGCCGCCCACTTTCTTATTCTGCAAAACATTTAAATGCTGTAGCTTGTGATCGTTTAGAAACTGTTTTTATTTCAGGCCAAGAGGGAATAGGAGATTAATAGCACAGCAGCAGGAGCTGGAGTTCAGGGAAACAGATGAGCCAAGAGGCGAAATGAACAGATAAAGGATGAAGTTTGCAGCTCAGGATCGGGCTGCATGTCTGCAGGCAGCGTCACGATGGAAGTGAGAGTGACAGTTTGGTCAGAAACAGTTTAGCTATCCTTAAACATGACTGCCCACGGGGAGAAAATCTCATGTTTCAGGTCGAAGGAGCACAGTACGGAGATGTTTGGAATAAATGGGCTTATCAAGGCCTTTTAGGAAGCAGTTTTGTATCTTTAAGTCAGTGAGAGCGCACATGATTAAAAAAACTTTTGGGAAGCAGTTTTGTATCTTTAAGTCAGTGAGAGAGCAGATGATTAGAAGAAGTGTGATATTTTAGATTTTTTTTCGTAGATGTTTACTAAAAGTCAGTGCTCATTAAACGGAGGATTCATCCAGACACAAGATGAGTTCGGTGAGTTCAGGTATTAAAAACAGGAACACTCCAGCATGTGATTTAACACTTTGAAACAAATTGTGGTTTGGGGTGCTTGTTATGAGAGGGATGTACATATGAGTATGTTAAGGTGTTTTAGTATTAAATACTTTAATTTTGTGCAGGTATTTCTTTATAGAACTGTCATTCTTATTCATCCAGCATTGTATTTTGCAACAGAAAGTGCAGTTTAGACTTTATAACTAATATTAATTGTATTTGTTATTGATCCAGCATTCTATTTTGCAACAGAAAGTGCAGTTTTGAGATTAAGGGGCAGTAATATTAAAATGAGATCCCTTTGCCACGTCACCAAGGGATTGAAATCAGACGCGCTCATTTTCTCAGACTGGCAGAAAAAGGCTTACCAAAACAAAGTTACTGGGTTGACCTATTTCAAGTTTCCTTGGCTGGTAGATGCACCAGGGACCTGATTATAGCACTTAAAACCTGGAAAAGTCAGATTTTCATGATATGTCACCTTTTAGTTATTCTAAGAAAGATTTTCATGATATGTCACCTTTTAGTTATTCTAATATGTATATATGTATATATATGTATATATATATATATATATATATATATATATATATATATATATATATATATATATATACTGTATATAGTTTGACCTCCTGAGGTTTCACATGTATTGAATGTAAGCTGGCTTGTTTTACTTAAAGCACACAAGTTTAATTAGTTCAAAGTTAATTGACATTGGGAAAACTGATTATTTATTTATATATTTGTTTAAAACAATTTTGTTAGAAAAAGTGACTGATTATATAAACATTTATTTATTTACTTAAAGAACACAAGTTTACTTTGTTTAATTACATTTTTCTTTTCTTATTTGTTTGGCATTTATTTTATTTTATTTTATAATGTTTTCTATTTGTTGGGGTGTCTTTATGTGACTTTATATGACTAAAATAATTTTATGTATTTAGTTTGTTAAATGCTTTTTTTTTTTTTTTTGTAAAATGGCAGTGATGAGGGGAATGAGACCAGAAAATGGCGTGAGCTAAATTCAAACTCACATTGCCTGGATGAGCACCTCAGCTCAATAAGTTCATGTGTATGTACTAACCACCAGGCCAAAGCTCTGACCGCTGTGATGTTTAGTATAAACATGTGTAATGAAGTCTGTGCTTGCATGCATTTTAATTGCATGCATACCTTACCGGCAGTGTTAATTAAATCTGCTGGTGCACTGTGGGAAATGGCCTGTTGTTAAGGGAGGTCTCTGTGGTGATGCCTGTGTTGCTATAGTGGCAGTGGTTTAATGGTGTGGAGTACATTAGCACTGACTGATCTGTAAATATGTCTGCTTTCTGCTGCCTCAGCACCCCCTGACATCCATATGGATCAAACTGCTGCATTGCTTCCCTATGCACTCAATCACTCCCTCGCTCTCCGTCACTCGCTCTTTTGCAATTCACAATCCCATTTTTTTCTTTCCCTTCGTGTGAAAAGATCCTTATATCATTGTGTTACGAAACCTAAGGAGTACACCGCTGTTGTCATTCTCAGGGATGCATTACTGCACCATTCACCTGGCTGAGAGCGTATTTAGCAGTGGCCTTGTGAATTTCTTTCTCTGTCATAATTCTTTTCAGATGATGAATGAAATTGGGTTGAATGCCCTCAGAGTACGTTTGATTCAACCGTGCCATTTCAGGAGCATGAATGTGCAGAAATATGGAAAACCTTGTGGCTCCTCTCTCCTCTAGCGTCACTTTTAGTGGATTTGACAACAAGAAAGAGACTCTAGCTTCTGCATGTGAAATTTGGCCTTGCTCTGGGTATAAAGAATGAGAGAAAAACAAGTTGCTGTTATGTAACTGCTTTTCTTTGAAGTTTATGAACCTGGTACATGCTGTTTTTATTATGCTGGCTAAAGTAGACATTAGTTTCATTTAGATAATAGCCTTCACAGTGTGCAATTCACTTCTTTGGATAATGTACAGCAGCAGGGGGAGCAGCCCTGGTGTACTGCAGATCTTGATTATGGGTATTATTAAAAATAGCAGTTATTACCCCACAGATAAAGCTCTTTATGGCTCTTAATTACATTATACCATATTATACCTCATTATTCTGTTCGCTTTGATCACGCATTGGGTTCTGATGTTCTTATGACCATCATTTTTTTGAAAGCTAGGCTGACACAAGACCACCAGATCTCTTTGGATATGATTAAAATTTTGAAAACTACTGGATTTGGTTGCAAGGATGAGCCAAGTTCATGATTGGGTGGTTCATGCCTGCCCAGGACCTCTTAATGAGCCGGGCCTGATCCTGTACAGTTTAACAATTGGTTAAAGAAATTATAATGGCCTTTGATTTGAGTAAAAAAAAAAAAATTGCTGAGTTTTTGCTGAGGTCGCCGCTGGCAACTACCCACCGAAAGCTCCTCAGGATTTAACCACTAAAAATTTTCTCAGGCAGTTGATTGCTTCATTCTAGCAGCAGCACGTCTATGATAAAACGAACTTGGGCTGAAGGTTAATACACACAACTACACTGAGTGTGGACCTGCCGTGCGTACGACAGCTTTCAGCCGAGATCGGCTCTTAGAGAAAAAGCCGTCTGTCAGCCAGAAGTGTTTTGTAGAGTCGGCGCGGCTCTGGCCCATTATCCTCTCACCGATGCCGAGACAGAGCCGACAGTGCCGCATTTCAGCCAGAATCGGCCCGTGTGTGCTTGCTATCTGGGTATATATTTACATGTTATAACTTCACATCTCTTCTGAGAGACAGAGCCTAGGCGGGGTGAAGGAAGGACTGGAAACAATAGCGAGTTAGAATATTTAATGAAAATAAATAAACAAACAGGGAAAAGACAATGATGCTGGGAAGACAACAATCCAAGATGGTGGTGAGGTGGTGAGGAATCCAGATGATGATGGTGAGAAGGCAGCAGGAGAGGATGGCACAGGAACTGCGGGGAATAGAGCCGTAGGTAAGTATTTGTGGCTGAGTGGAAGTGCGTAGAGTGGATGAGGTTCCGGGAAACACGAACATCCAACGCAGACAACACTGAAGCCAAACAAACAGGGTAAGCAACATAAAACAACGATCTCACAAACACAAGACGTGAGACAAACCAATATATAGGGAATGAGTAATGAGTGACAGCTGCTGCTGATGACAATTAACGGAGACGCCCACAAACTAATCAGTGCAGACGCGAAACACACAGACTTCACCACAAAGTGCAAACACCCGGAGTCGGTATATTTGTTATTGCTATCAGGGTATATTTTTAAATTTTGCAGATTTTTTTCATTTAAGGATAGCGACATTATAAACTGCAAAAGATATATATTTTCAAAAACCCATATGAGCTGCTCTTTAAGGAAAACAGACTGAAAAATAAAGGTGTTTAAAAGGTTCTTCACAGAACCATTTTTGGTTCCACAAAGAACCATTCAGTCCAAGGTTCTTTAAAGAACCATCCCTTTCTCAACTTTTTATAATCTGAAGAACCTTCTTTTGCCACAAAGAACCTTTTGTGAAATATAAAGGTTCTTCAGATGTTAAAGGGTCTTTATGATACCATTTAGACAAAAAATGTTCTTCTATGGCACGTTTATTTTTAAGAGTGTATGACAACAATTGCAGGATGCATTGAGGAGGAGCCCAAACTACACTCAGTGGCCAAGTGATGCTTATGATGCATATTGGTACAGATTTTGTGTAATAAACAATTCTTTGTGACTGTATATTTCAAGTTGGAAAAGACATTTAGTTCCCACTTTAAGTGAACCTTAGTTCCCAGGTCATCTACAAGATGGATTAAAATGCTGATAAAGTCAAGAAAAGATGAGACATAAACACATGACAGTATGATTGAAATGTGAAAATGTAAATAAATAAATAAATAATAACAGTAAAATAAATAAAACACGTTTATTCTGTGGCACCTAAAAAAATATTTGGCTCCTAAGTTTTTTCTTATGGGAGCCAATGGCGTTTGTTTGGAGCCCTGTTAATAATATGAAACATTATTACAATGTAAAATAACATATTTTTTCATATTTTCATGCGAAGCTGAATTTCAGCATTATTACTCCATTCATCAGTGTTACATGGTACTTCAGATTAGTAAAACGGTAAAAAAGTTGTGCTGATTAATATTTTTGAGGAAACCTTGATTGATTTTTTCAAGATATTTTTTTTATTAACATAAGTTCAAAAGAACAGCATTTGTTTGAACTAGAAATTGTTTGTAGTGTTTCTAGTGTCTCTTATCATCTTTAGTGTCTCTTTTGACTAATTCAATGCATCCTTCCTATATAAAAGTATTCTTTCAAAAAATAAAAAATAAAAAATACTGACTATTATTTTTATATATATATTTACATTTTACATTTACATTACATATATATTTAGTTTATATATTTGGTATAAATAAGTGAAAAAACAACAACTAAAAACTTAAATCAATAGTTTTAAATGCTACAAGCACATTTAGGCTTTACAGTATAATATGAAAAATTAATATGTATTTTGAAATTCGCCAAAGATTACATTTGTTAGATGACAGCAAATGTATACTAAATGTAAGAACAGAGGAAATTAGCTCGCATTATTAAATATTAAATTCTGACTAAATAAATCCAGTATTGACCAAAAATTTAATAAAAAATCTATTATCAGCTCTCAACCAATATGCTACAGATATATGGTGCATGTCTATTTTTAAATATTGGTTATGTCTAAAGCAAATTTGTTCTAGAAATTTGTTCATGGAATCGTTAGCAAAGCTGGCATCATAGGTTTTGCTAGACTTGAAAACACTGATGTAAACACATTTGATCTTACAGATCTTACGCTATTTGATCTACTACTAGTTTTGAGATGCTTTCTTCAGCTCTCTGACTTGATGATTTGAGTTGCAGAGAAGGAGCGAAAAGTTTCCCTCTGCCTGTATCTTTGAAGTCTTTGGCCACATTTTGAAGTGACTTCACCCAGACTAGAGGTGTTTATTTTATTATCGAAGAATTCCCAAGTGTGCAGGCCTTCCTAGAACTCTGAGCTCATCTCAGTGGCTTACGGTGGACACACTCGCACTGGAATTTAAGCTGGAGCCATTGCCCTCGAGAGTGTGCGTCTAATGTTTGTTGTGTGTGAGTGGGGTTATTGGGAGTAGAGAGTGGGAGTGTGTTGAAAAGGTTAAGATTTGATGTGATAAGAATCCCCCCTCCCAGCCCCCATCCTGCTCGCTGCACTGAGCTGTTATGGTAATTAACACATAACCTTTAATGAGGTGTCGACCTCGTTAGGCCCTTAACGAGGCAAATGTCACCCTGCTGTGGCATTCAAACAAGGAGGGGGACATTGGAGGGACATGTGGACACAAGATGATGTCACAGGGGTGACAGCGGTGTTGACCGAACTAACTCTAAATGTCATCTGACTACTGTGTCCAGTGGCGTCCTCAATGATGGGAATGGGGGTTTGAATCAGCCCTGTGGCTCATAAATGCATGCGTGGCTTATGATTTCCAATCAGGGATGCATTTGCAAGGACTTTGCTCGCAGTGTGTGTACAACTCTTGGTGAGACTGAAAGAAGTTATATTTTTGAATCGTGTAGCCCAATATAGTAGATTATTAGTCTATTGAATATTTCTTAGGGTAGCTTATGGTAGGCACACCTTAAAGCATGTTGTCACACTATTGCCACATGCATTAAATAGCCTTTTATACATCACAAACAGTAAAACAATTACGAAACAATTTAAACATTTAAGAAAAATCAAAGACATAACATAATGTCAGGGATTGTTTTGGGTTTTGTTGGTGTTCATGTCTTTTGCTTTGTATTCATGCATTTAGTTTAGTTTCCTGGTTTGTCATATGTTCCTTGCCCCTCATGTGCTTGTCATGTGCTACCCTTGTCTGTGTGTTATGTTCTGATTGGTTCTTTGGTTCATGTTTCATGTTCTCATTGATTTTCTTAGTCATTTGTCTTGTTTCACATTGGTTGGTTATTGTCAAGTGACCCTCATTGTGTTATATAAATAGCCCTCATGTTGCCTTTGTTCTTTGTCTAGTTTTGTAGTGTGTAACCTTCTGTCGGTGAGTTGTGTTTCTGTTTATGATAAGTCTGTTTCTGGTCAAGTCTGTCATGCCACGTCAAGTCAAGTCAAGTCAAGTCAAGTCAAGTCTGTTTGTATTTTGGATTACACGCTGTTCAATAAACTGCACTTGGGTTCAGTACGCTCACCTTCAGTGGAATCATTACACATAATAAAAAATTAAATAATAATAATAATAATAATAATAGTAATAGTAATATATTATTATGCATTTTTTATATAATGATTTTATTTATATACAATCAGAGTTTCCCACAGGATTTTGTGAGACTGTGGTGGGTGATCCTCAATCCCTTTAGGGGGGTCCGGTGGCATGCTCCATTTTAGCTCCATTTAAATGCATGCTCCATTGAAAATGTACATTTTAAAGTTAAATATATAAATCTGGTGCACTTTGAGAGTTCGAAATTAATAGCTTCAACACAGGTTCAGTGTGCAAACTAAAAGAAAAAAGCTAGTAAATGTACTTGTTCTTGAAATTTAAAGGGGACTCAGCCCTCTTTTTAGTTGTGATATAGTGTCTCAGTCTCATGGGGAATTTGGAAGCCAAACAAATTAGAATAAAATAATAATAATTTTATATTATTATTCTTATGACAGTAATAGCCATATATTGTAAAACAACTGCACTGTAAAATAAATGAAAATGATTTTTTTTTTCAGGTATATTATTTTACCTTATTCTACAGTAGGGAAATTGCAATACTTTTGTCCTAAATTCTTGCAAGCAGGGCCTAAAACTAACTTTCACATTTGCCAGTGGCTGGTGACTTGAGAAAATTTCCTTGCCAAGAAACTGTTTTTGCAAAAAAAAAAAGGGCAGTTGCTACTACTACACCAACTAAACAGTACACCAATTCACTCTCTGACAGCAGGTGGTGCTTATGGATCAGCAGTGATAAGAGTGGAAAAAATGGCATGGAAATTTTTTTGAAGTCAGTTCCCTTCAGAAATACATTATATATATGTAAACCCCCATATAAACATTCATATAAAATATATATATATATATATATATATGTATATATATATATATATATATATTTTTTTTTTCTCCGAACAGTGAGCTTGCTGTACCTGTACAGTATTTTCTCTGTGCGACTCTGTTGCAAGAGATAAACCCTTGAGCTTTTATTTTGGCGGAAACTTCAGTTGAGTTTTTATTTGTGTGGAAAACTCCAGCTTCTGTGAAAACAGGTTTACAAACATTACTAATGTAATGAAATTGCAGTTGCGTTCCCAAACACGTGCTAAACTCACAGCACATTCAATAATGGAGTCCACTGCATTCACTGTGAACTGAGCCGTTCTGAGCCGCGGAAAACACTAGATCATGAGCTGATCGTGTGCGCGATTGTTCACTTTGAAACAATCAGCACAAACAGACTTGATAAGTCATATTATTCGTTTTCGGTTTTAATTCTTTTGACTGATACTTGCCAAAGCAATGGCATGAAACAAAACATTAAATAACTATTGTTATATGAGAAGTATAAATATATCTTCAGTTCATTATGAAACTGTGGGCCGCCACAGTCTAGTTAATGAATAAGAAACACTGTACCATTCAAAGGTATGCTATTTCATACATTTTAAGATATTTACACTCTTAAAGAGTTGGATTCATAAACGTGGCCAAAGTTTCAAAAAACGATTTGGACATATGATGGAGTATTTATGTGCCAAATACACTCCTTCGGGGTTCGAAAAAATGTTGGAAAGTTTTTTTCGAACATGGCATTTCATGATATCATGAAGGGTGGAATTCCTTGTATTGGCACTTCTCCCAAAAAAGCATCTGCGCACACGTCTCAAGAGTGAGAGCACCCCCTTCAATGTCATTGGCATTGAAGGGCGCTGGACTTACTCAAGAAGAATGTCTCCAAAGAAGTGTTGTTTTGGTTGTGAGGGAAAGATAACCTTGTTTAGCTTCCCAAAGAACCCAGTGTTGCGTGAACAGTGGATGCAGTTGCAGGATGCAGCAACGAATTTTCACAAGTGTGTTTGTTTGTTCCCGTCATTTCAGTGATGAATGTTTTCTAAAAAAAGGCCCAGTTCGACGCTGGATTTGCACATCGGTTGATATTGAAAGATGGAGCGGTCCCAGCAATAAAAAATCCTGGTCATGATTCGGAACTAGAAGCGTTAAGTGAAACTGCATCAAATTTCTGCCTAAAAACAAAAGACTCTTTGGAGATATGAAGGATGCTATACTAGTCTAAAGGTACTCAAGATTAATATTAGATTGGGCAAAACTAGGGTTGCAAAAAGGTGGAAAATTTCCATTACATTTTGGAAACATTCCAGAAATTTTAGAAAATTTCATTGAATTTTGGAAAGTTTCTGGAAATTTAACAGAAATTTTCCACCCCTTTGCAACCCTAGGTGAAACTGTGTTTATGTCCCCTTTAATTTTTTGACATAAGAGGTCATTGTACTGTAAAAACATCCTGTAAGATTCAGAACTCAGAACTTTCTCATTAGTGTAAAAACAACTTATATTGAAGGCAGTCTGCCAAAACAACAGCTTGTGGAATGTACAACTCTATGATGTAATAGTGTGGATAAGCACCACCTCCACAGTAGAAGATCAACGCCTGCTTCTACATCCCTCCCTGATTAGCCCCACCCACCAATTTACGCATGTAGTAATAACGAGAGAGGCGTATGCGCAGGACTATGCAAAAACCAAACAATAAAGATGCTCCGAAGACAAGATGCTATACAGTGCCAAGCTGTGGAAATCTTTGCATTACCTTTCTTCTGATCCCAATGTTAGGAAAGAGTGCATAAACTTTTTTTATTGAAGATCCAGACAGCGTCAGTAAGAACTCAGTCCTTTGTTCACTGCATTTGACCACGGATTCATTTAAAAACAAGGCACAATGTGATGTAGGATTTTCAGAAAGATTGATACTAAAAGATGACGCTGTGCCGGCTATACTGGATCCGCTGCTGCACCACAGAAGTGTAACTGTGTTTGTTACGTGATCACTATTGCAATTTTGACCTAAATCACTGCAGTGTCCATCTGTGAAGGATGTAGTCTGTGAAACATACACAAGTGTTAGCCAATCATAACAGTGGGTGTTGACTTTGGAGTCTACAATCTGCCACACCTATTCAAACAGAGCGTTCTAATAAGGGGGTCAAAAACAGGACAGAAAATAACCTATTACTAATAAATAAATAAATAAATATATATATATATATATATATATATATATATATATATATATATATATATATATATATATATATATATTAGGTAAAAATCCTAAGTGGACCTCAGAGATCAGTACAAAATAATAATAATAATAAAAAACGTAAAAATAAAAAATCCTCGGTAAATTAGAACCACCCCCCCCCCCCAAAAAAAAAACTACTCTCCCCAAAAGTTTGAATTGTAGTGTATGAAGAAACTTGTGTATGAAGAAAAATGCTGTGCATATGAAACTTTTTGACAGTAAATGCATTAAATAGTTACTTAAAATCTAAAAATCTAAAATATAAATTAATAGTAATATAATAATTATGCAATGTCTATTACTTGTACACTCTACCCCCAAACTGATTACCTACACTCTCTCACTCTCTGCCTTCTTCTTTCTTGTCTTCTGTCTGTTTATGTGCAGACACTGGACAGAACTGACAGTCTTAATTTGCTGTTGTCTAGAGCTGCAGTCCCAGTGCTGCTGTTGCTGTTATAGATGTGGGATAATTCAGAGCCTCTGGGCCTCTCTTCAGATGGTGGGGATAAAGTAGAGGCTGGTTGATTGTTGATAAAAAACAAAAACAAACAAACAAAAAACAAACAAACAAAAAACACTTATACAGAGAGAACTCCTAAACACAGTGCTGATATTAGCATTGCCTACATACTAGTCTACATCATCATGTGGTTTAATCTGAACTATGAGAAAGTCTCTATATTATAGGTAAATGAGACTGAAGAGGTGTTAGCACTAGTTTTTTGAGCTAGTATTTATTTTGTTTGGTTTTTGTTTGTAGTAGTTCATCAATAAAAATAGGAATAAAAACAAAATTAAAATGTATAATAACTGAGTCAACTATTGTGTATAAAGAGACATTAATGAAAGTTCCACACACAACATTACAAGATGATCTTTTTTATTTTTTATTTTATTTGACCTTTTTATTGACAAAATACTACAATACAAACCAAACAAATTTATAGGGGTTATACTTATGAAGAAAAAATCAATTTAATTAAAAATCTTTATTTCAATGTTATTTAATAAATAATAAAAAATGGCAGCAAATTTAGATTCTTTATTATAAATACAAACTGTGACATCATATTCCATTGCCATATTAATTGTGCACCCTGAAATAATTTTGGAAGCTTAAAATCTGTTGTGACAACTCTTGAATAAATATCAGCGTGTGTATATGAGTTTATTAGCCTGCAGCATGTGAGCACAAACACAAGGCCCAGCTGAATGTCTTGTGACGTCTCTGGAGGGTTCACAGCGAGAAGCAGTCTAGCTCAACCCTGGCTTTCTCTGTTGTCCTTGCCCCTGGAGCTCAGCAACATAAAGGGCTGCATGAGGCTCAGTGTCTGCTCTCAAAGATGCCCCACAGAGGAGTCCATGCCAGACAGACAATAAACTACAGCCTCCAGCTCTCCCTCTCTGTCTTTTGCTCTCTCTGTCTGGAGCACATCGACATTGCCACAGGGATGCCTGCGTGGGTTCTTGATGTTGAGGTGATTGAGCCTCTCTCTCCCAGTGTACGCTCGGCCCGCTCGGCAGCTCAGCAGACAGGTGCCAATTTGGATTGAGAGAGGGCACTCAGGTGAGCAGAGGAGTATGGGACCGCTCTAGGGCAGGACAGAGAAAGAGCAAGAAGAGGCAGACAAAGAGGGTTAAGAGAGAGAAAGGATTTAAAATGGAGTATGTTTAAGAGTTGGAGACGTGGCTGGTTTGTGCTACAGCCCATTGACTTTTTTTCTTATTGGACTTTTCTGTTATTCTCAACAAAAAAGCACCGTAAACACTTCAGCTGCACTGTAATATGATTGTCACACTTCTTCTGAGTTCCTGATGTCTCGTTTTGTGACTACACAATTTGGTTATTCACAGAGGTGACAATCACACCGCAGTGCAAATATGATTATCTATGCAATCATTTGTAATGTAGGCTTTTATTAGCCAGCATACAATAGCAGTAGCAGTAGTGAACTACTTGACCATTGTGTATAAAAAGACAAATTTTGTGATTGATGAAAGTTCCACATGCAGTGATGACTAAATTACGTATTGCATTGTGAAATCAAATTATAGTAGTAATAATATGAGAGTCATGAAAGTAACATAAGAAGGACATTTTTATAAAACTCGGTTTTATGTTACTTTCTGACTGTTATATCCTCACATCTTACATTGACTTAAAGGTATAGTTCACCCAAAAATTATAATTCTGTCAGTAATTACTAATTAATTAAATAATAATTAGTAACCCTCATGTTGTTCCAATCCAGTAAGACCTCTGTTCATCTTCAGAACACAAATTAAGATATTTTTTATGAAATCCAAGCTTTTTGACTCCATAGACAGCAATGCAACTGAAATATTCCCAGACCCAGAAAGGTAGTAAGGACTAGGGATGTCACGATACCAAAAAACACACACACACATGTTGGTACTGTATATGTGATTTATGGGGACTCTCCATAGGTGTAATGGTTTTTATTCTGTACAAACTGTATTTTCTATTGCCCTACCCCAACTCTACACCTAAACCTAACCCTCACAGGAAAATTTGTGCATTTTTGGATTTTCAAAAAAACTCCTTCCGAATGATTTATAAGCCTTTTGAATTACGGGGACACTGAAAATGTCCTCATAAATCACCTCCTCATTGTAATACCTATGTCATAACCATGTCATTATACAAATTTGTGTCCTCATAAACCACATAAACATGCCCACACATACATACACACACACACACACACACACACACACACACACACACACACACACACACACACACCTGTACACTGAATGCAAGCATTAGTTTAAATTCACTGACATACTGGCAGGCCGAAAATATTATTTAAACCATTAACATGAACAACAATTATTTAAATATATTTATATATATTAAATATTGAATTTCACGAAGCTACGAGATTACTTTTTGTGTGCAAAGAAAACAAAAATAATGATTTCATTCAACAAATATTCTGCCCCCGAGTTTCCATCTTCTGCCATTGTGGAGAGTACCACAAAACAGTGCATGCACATGATGCTGCTGACGTAGATCTTGTTTACGTGCAGAGGAACGCACACGCATGCATTGTGAGGGTGAGTAACTGATGACAGAATTTTCATTTTTGGGTGAACTGTCACTTTAAATATCTTGTAACTCTCAAAGAACCTTTAATCATGTACTTTTATTTTTTTTTCCCTCAAAACTTTGACTATATTGTTGTAATATGCCTATTGTGCTTTTTTTCAAAATGCTGTCTGTCTGTCTGTATGTCTGTCTTTCTATTGTTATGTTTATAGCTGTCTATTAATCATTCACCTGTCTGTCTGTCTATCTATCCATCATTCTGTCGATCCATCTGTCTGTCTATCAATCAATCCATTGAGCTCTATCCATCCATTTCTCTAATGATCCATCTATCTGTCTAGCTACAGTATAGTCCTATCTATCTGTATGTCTATTCATCATTTTTCTGTCGATTGATCTTTCTGTCTATCTATCTCCCCATCTGTCTGTCTATCCATCTGTCTTTCTGTCATTCTAGTTAACAACCCATCTGTCTATCTATCGTTCTATCTATCAATCCATCCACCTGTCTATCTATCCACCTTGTCTGTCTGTCTATATATCTGACTATCTATCCATCTGTCTGTCTATCCATTGTTCTATTGATCCATCTGTCTGTCTGCCTATCCATCCATCTGTTGATCTAGTATCCATCTGTCTCCTGTCTATGGATAGACAGACAGACAGATGGATCAATAGAACGATGGATAGACAGACAGACAGATGGATCAATAAAACGATGGATAGACAGACAGACTAGTGGATGAGTAGATAGTATCCATCTGTCTTTCCATCATTCTATCTATCAATCCATCTGTCTGTTTATCCACTAGTCTGTCTGTCTATCCATCTGTCTGTCCATCGTTCTATTGATCCATCTGTCTGTCTGTCTATCCACCTGTCTGTCTATCTATCATCTGTCTCCTGTCTATCCATCTGTTTTTCCATCATTCTATGAATCCATCCTCCTGCCTGTGTATCTATCTATCTGCCTGTCTGTCCATCGTTTTATCTATCCATCTATCTGTCTATCCACCTGTCTGTCTGTCTATCTATCCATCTGTTTATCTTTGTCTATCCACCTGTCTATCCGTCATTCTATCTGTCGATCCATCTGCCTGTCTGTCCATCGTTTTATCTATCACTTTATATCTATCCATCTGTCTGTCTATCTACCTGTCTGTCTGTCTGTCTATCTTTGTCTATCCACCCATCTATCTGTTTATCCATCTGTCTTTCCATCATTCTATCTACTTTACCGATCCATCCACCTGTCTGTCTATCCACCCATCGATCTGTCTTTCCAACATTCTATCTATCTATCTATCTATCTATCTATCTATCTATCTATCTATCTATCTATCTATCTATCTATCTATCTATCTATCTATCTATCTATCTATCTATCTATCTATCTATCGTTCTGTCTATAGATCATCTATCCTCCTGTCTGTCTGTCTCAAGCTATCCATCTATCTGTCTGTCTGTCTATCCACCCATTTGTATGTCTTCTGTCCATTGTCTTTCCATCATTCTATCTGTCTGTCTGTCTGTCCGTCTGTCTGTCTGTCCGTCCGTCCGTCCTGTCTGTTGATCATCTATCCATGTGTCTGTCTATCCAGTTTTCCATTTGTCTGTCTGTCAATCATTCTGTCTATCCTTAGTTCTATCCATTAATTTGTCTATCAATGGTTCTATCTGTCTATCCATTCATATATATGTATCCATTTTATGGATCCCCATTTTCTATGAGCCTTTATGGGCTTTATTAATTTAGAAGGCATACATGAACGTACACAGCAAGCACTGTTACATTTTGAAAATTACTTTCAACATACCATCATTTGGGATGTACTGATTCTAATCTCCCAGGAAGGAAAGCGTACCCTTTGTTTCCAACCTACTTCTGTGTAATTGTATGCATCATAGAGCAGATTAATGATGAAATCAAAGGTGCCTTGTAGCCGTCTCATGCTGAAGTCATCGCTGACATACACAGCGGTCCCTTTGCCAGCTTAAATGCTTTATGACTAATAGACATGTTAACACAACAGACGAGCTATGCACCAACTCTCCTCTCCTTTTATCTCTCCTTCCGCTCAGGTCCTGAAGGGACGAATCAGGTTCATCTGTGTTCCTGCGGTAAAACAAGTGGGAGCTGAAATTCTAATATCCCTCCTTTGACGTCGAAAGCAAACCGGGGGAAGTAATAGATGTCTGGTTATTATACATATTGTCAAATCAGCTGTACCCACCTAAGGATTTAAATGAGCATCTTCGTTTCTGCTCTTTGTAAGACATATATAAATGTGAGGCTGTGAAAAAGAATCACTTAAAGCGACAAGTCAAAAAGCGCATCTTGCACATTTTCACTCTTAGTATCTCACCGCCATCGATCCGGCCTTATAAACACTGTTAGCGCAAAGCATACTTTGGACAGAGGTACTCCGTCTTCCTTACACAGCAACAGACCCGCACATAGACGCTGTAATTGAGTAAATCTAAAGGCCAGAGCTCTTAGATGTATTGTTCAGGAGGTTAAGAGCTTCCCCACTGCATGATGTTTTTTTCCCACAGTGACCTTCAGCTGAGGATGACACCACAGAGCGCTCGGAAACTGTATTAACACTGAATAAACACGGCAGACACGTACACAAACACTTGTTAAACATGTAGAGTGGTTAAAACACAGTAAACAACTACCTTGTTGTCTCTATAGATCACAAAGATATTAGCTGAGTTTAATTTCCCGTCTGAAAGGGTAATTAGTGCCTTAGTGCTCTGTGAGAAGTGTGTATTCATGCCAGGCTCGTGTAAACACACTTTACTTGCTTATTTCTTGTGAAATGAATAAAGGGATGTTTTTTTTCTTGTCAGGCTTGTGGCCTTCCTCCCCATCAAATTCTGCTATTGACGGTAGAAATGGCACCTTGGTTACAGTGTGGTCAATGGGATTGAAGCAGGAGGAGAACATTCCTTAGAAAACCTGTTTTGAAATATTGTTTTTGGATGCAAGAGGGTTTGGTAAATGTGTTTTGAGATGTTGTTTTTGGTTGCTTGGGGGAAATTTTTTGAAGTTTTTTTTTTTTTCGCAAGCAAGATGTGCTGTTTTTGATTTGCAGACAGTCAATGGCCATTCACAAGTTCCATTAAATTACATTATATTTGTCGTTGTTAATCGTTGTTAATGTACACAATGAATTGTGAGTTTGTGCTCTATAAAGTCTGTATTGTTCATGGATACTTTTACGCTCCATTTTAGTTAGCTACTACAACACTTTTGGGATTGTGCATCTTCAGTAAGCTTTTGTTTATGATTTAAAAAAAAAAAAAAATGTAGACCCGCTGCTTTGAACGCGCATCCGGGAGTCTGTGTGAACCGGTGAAATGGTCCTAACACTGTGGCATTTTTAAATAAGAGTCCATCTTTTGTAACATAAATGAAATGGTAATGAAAGTCCATTTGTAACAAATGAAAGCTGTGTAATATTGTTTGTTGTTAGTTTGTGTTTATTTTATTATTTTTTTTTTTTTTTTTTTTTTTTCTACTACTACTACTACTAGTAGTAGTATGATTCAGTACTGTTTTTTAAATAAAGCACTATTTTAGTTTTTGTTCGGTATCCATTTTAAAAACTATCAGTTAATTAATTGGTATCGGCCAGTGTGGTTCAACCTACCTATCGGTATTGGCAAAATCCACTATCGGTCGACCTCTAATATATATATATATATATATATATATATAAATAATACAGGTTCATCTAAAAAAATTAGAATATTGTGAAAAAGTTTTTTTTTGTTTTCATTTTTGTCATTACAGCTTACAGCTCATGAAAGTCAAAAATCCAATATCTCAAAATATTAGAATATTTTTAATCTCCACAGTATTTTGGTGCAAATTCATGTGCCAAATTGCTAATTTGGTAAATTATAATAGAATAGAGTGCAACAGTGCCTGACAACTTTTTCAGCAGCATTGGTTCCGTAAATATTTTTCACAATCAATTTTTCCATAGAGATATTCAAGTCTAAGTTAGAGAGTTATAAGCCATAAAAACCTAACCAACCAGCTGAATCACAACATAACAAACTTTGATTTGAAGCAAAAAAATATTTCTAAAAATGAGAAAACAAAATTATTTACTTAACAGCTTTGGTGAGGGAAAGAACTACAATCCCATGAAGCATTGCAAATGACCATCAAATTAAAAGCCTTAGTGAAATACTATTGATTTAAAGTTGATTATATCTATAAAAGCAATTTATTTTTTAGTTTATTGCAAAATAAATAAAATATTTAAAAGAGCTGTTTTGGTGCAATATATTTATTGCTATATCAGATTGTTGGAAGTTATTTTAGAATCATGGGTAATTTTTTTCAGGAATTATTATTGGTTATTTAAAAAAGTTGAAATAATGCAATCTGGTGGCTTCAACAGAAGCATATATACATTTGATTAACAACCTCATATCTCACAGTAGGTATATCTTTAAAGGTTTATAAAAATACAAACTCTGAAAAAAAAGTGGTCATATGATGTTGCTAAAAAAAGAACATTATTTTGTGTATTTGGTGTAATGAAATGTGTTTATGCGGTTTAAGGTAAAAAAAAAAAAATTCCACATAATGTACATTATTGTTTCTCCTCTAAGCCCCTCCTTTCTAAAACGCGTCGTTTTTTACAAAGCTCATCGTTCTGAAATGTTACGCCCCTTGCCATACAGTGATGCCTTGTCCCGTCGCGATGAGACAAAACCAATAAAACCCATTACAAATGAGCCATTTGTTGCATCCAGTGGGGACGTGATAACGGATTATAATGACTTATACTGTCTTTTTACGGGTTGCGTTGCATCGCGCTGCGTAAACATAAAACCATGTCTGCATGTGTGATCTGAGAAATGACAAACAACAAGCACTACTCTACACTGCTCAAAATTCACATTTGAATCATCAGTAGCAAATCCTTTACATATGTAAACATACTTACAGACTGTGAGTCAGAACAGCCACCATTGTAACGTACTCTCCCAGGATCAGGAAACAGTCCTTCATAAAATGCGCTGCACACATCTGAATATTTGGGTTGAACTGTTCTGGAACAGTGTAAATACAACTTAACCACTGATTTCTAGTTGTGTCCTCTTTTGGAAGACCAAAGAAAGTATTTTTCGCTTTCACACAGCAACAATACTACAGCAAGAATCAAAGTTACGCCTTTCTTTGCGTGAACATTTGGGCTGTGTTATGCAAATCTTCCCACACTGTGACATAGACATGTGGGGGCGTGTTTTAAATGAGCCATTTTAGGAGGACGTGGATGAGTCTTAACTTTTATAAAGAATATCTCTTTGGGTTTGAGACTTTAGTCTTTGCAACTTTAGGGATCTTATCTATTAATGAACAGGTTGTAACACTCCAAAGAGAAAATATGACACCTTTAAGCTGGAGTTACTTGACTATTGCACTCTATATGGTAATAAGTCCTTTGTTTGTTCCTTGTGTTGTATATCACACTTTTGCTGTCTGTTTTGTATTTGTAAGTGTTAATAGCTTTGATTGTTGTTGGGCCTTGTTTTTAATTTTGTGGTTTGATTGAATGACCAGCCAATGGGTACTGTATTTGGTCACCATTATAAAATGTGGGATGTCAATCAAAACCATATGAGAATCAATCGTGTAGACTGATACAGCAAAATTAAATCACCCCCATTAAAATCAATGGCACTCTCTGCACAGAAAGAGCCCAGTGTGGTGTTGTATGTGTGGTGCTGTCCGTGGTGCTGAACATCCTTCAGCTGAAGCTCTGAATCACTGACTCCGTTCATCTCCCCCGGCTTCTGCTAGACCACTGAGACGCTCATGTCAAGAGTACATAGCCCTAAAACTGCTGATATATTTCTTTTAGACTGACTAAACGTCTTTCTTTCCTTCCGCCGGGCTTACGCCCTCTGTCTCCAGACCTGAAACACATGCAGGGAATTCTTAATCTCCCTCCCCTTCAGTCCCGGGGCCTGTAGCACCAAAGCAGAATGTACAATGTCACAAAGATTTTCAGAAACAGCCTTGCTCTCTGCCTTCCTGCACCCTGAGGTATTCAGTGCAGAAGAGCACAGAGAGAGTGTGTTCTTTGAATACAGAGTAACTGCTCTGCTTTCAGGCAGTCTCCACAGGCACCCTGACATTTGTCTTGTGTTTATGGTGGCCTGTGAGTGGCCAGTGCTGTCCAGTCATTTACAGCGCATTTACAGCCCACTCAATGACTTCCCCTACTAAATGTCATAATTGAAATTGGTGCTGATCTTTATAGTGTGTGTAAGTGCATAGAGCATGATGACTCTGTGAACTAGCATGTGCCTCTTTAACAATGAAAAGTTTGAGTGTGTTTTCGGGTATCTAATAGAGATTAAGATCATTAAGATTAAGGATCGTGCAAGAGCTACAATAATGATGGTAAATGCTGGTGGAAGTCTGACTTTGATCCTCAGCATCTTTTCTTACTCTTACTGCAGTGTCCCTTTTTGTAAACCTCTTTGTAATCAAGTAGTGATGATGATAATTATAATAAAGTGATACATTCGAATGATTATATATTTGTGAGATGATAAATTGTTGGCTTGTGTTTATAATTATTAACAACAACAGGAACAATAATAATAATATAAAATTAAATACTAATAAAAATTTAATGGATAATTACAATAATTTTAAAACAAGTAGTATTACATTTCAATTTAGTTTGATATTTACAATTATTTTAAAACAAGTAGTATTACATTTATTTTTTTTTTTTGTTTGTTTTTTTTTATTAGTGTTTTTTATTCAGTCAGTCTCTTTGGGTTATTGTACATGTCTTAATATATATTATAAATGAATAATTGTTACTAGCAATTATTACTAGTAATAAATAATAATACAGTGATACATTTGAATAATTATATATTTCAGATATAATTGTATTAATCAATAATAATAATCATGTAAAATTAAATTCTAATATAAATTAAACAGGTAATTATAATAATTATAAGTAATATTTAATTTCATTTTATTTTTAATATTTAAAATTAAAGTGCCTCTATTATGGGTAATGGAATTTTAGTTTTGGGAGTCCCCAACAACAGGTTGACATCCATGCAAGGTCAAAAAACACCTTCATTATCTTATAATATGCATTTATTTTTTACCTTACTTGTTCAACAACTCTCAAACTGTCTGCTCAAAGATTAATTTTTCTGTGTTTTTATTTTTTACCTTACTTCACTGCGGTGATCGGTCCGATTGGTCTCATTTTCATTTCATCATGCCTGTAAACGTCTGATAAAGCAGCGTTATCTTATAATATGCATTTATTTTTTACCTTACTTCAACAACTCTCAAACTGTTTGCTCAAAGATTCATTTTCCTAGTGGCAAAGAATGAATTAGCATTTGCAGGATGTTTTCATTTACTTAGAGCTGTGTTACACACTGCATTTAAGGTCATTTTCAAAAATCCCTAATAGGGGCACTTTAATATTAAGAACTGATGTTTATTTATTTATTATTTTATTTTTTTATGAGGAATTAAATGTTGTTGTTTTTTTGTTCATTGGTATGTATCATTGAATTGTATTCAATCAATCTCATTGGATTATTGTATATATCTTAAAACAAATTATTTTATAAATTACTAATTACTACTACTACTACTACTACTAACGTTAATAGTATAACATTAAATTGATAATTATAATAATTATAGTACAAGTAATATTCAGTTTAATTTTATTTTTAATATTTAAAATTAATGTTTTTTTAGGAATTAACTGTTTTTTTGTTGTTCATTGTTGTTTCATTCAATTGTATTCAATCAATCTCATTGGATTATTGTATATATCTTAAAACATAAATTATTTTATGAATAACTAATTACTACTACTACTACTACTACTACTTATATTGATTAATGCATATTAATATACATTAATAAAATTTAATTTATTTTTTTATATTTTATTAGAAACACACATTTCTGTTAAACCTTCTTTTATACTCAGTGCTTTAACTTTACTTGCTTTACACATGCTTTATACACATGTTGTGATTGAAGATTTAAGGTGTCATATGATGTGTTATATGATCCTTTCTCTTTGGAGTGTTACAAGCTCTTAGTGCATAAAGAAGATCTGTAAAGCTGTAACACGTTACACGTTCTAACACCGCCCAGATGTTCATTCAAAGAAAGAAGGCGTAACTTTGATTCTTGCTGTAGTATTGTTGCTGCCCCCATGTCTTGGAGACACTGTGTATTTCGTTGTGAAAGTGAAACTACTTTGTTCAGCCTTCCAAAAGAGGACACAACTAGAAATCAGTGGTTAAGTTGTATTTACAACACTGTTCCAGAACAGTTCAACCCGAATATTCAGATGTGTGCAGCACATTTTTTGGAGGAAGAGGACCGTTTCCTGAGAGAGTAGCCTACAATGCTGGTGTCTGTTTCTATAAAGTGTGGCAATAACAACCAATAAAAACTTTGCTAGGACAGTCTGGGGCTTCTGACTCACAGCCTGTAAGTACGTTTACATATTTAAAGAATTTGCCACTGATGATTCAAACGTGAGTTTTGAGCAGTGTAGAGTAGTGCTTGTTGTCGGTTCTCCGATCACAAATGCAGACATGGGTTTTATGTTTATGCAGCGTGATACGCAACGCAGCACGTAAGAAGACTGTATAAGTCATTATAATCAGTAATTATGTCCCCACTGGATGCAGCAAATGCCTCGTTTATAATGGGTTTTACTGGTTTTGTCTCGTCGCGCGGGGGGACACGGCATCAAAGTATGGTAAGGGGCATAACATTTCTGTCACACTCTTGAGGTATTTGGCCAATCACAACGCACTGGATAGCTGGCCAGTCAGAGCACACCTCGCTTTTCAGAAAGATGGGCTTTGTAAAAATCAACGCGTTTCAGAAAGGCAGGGCATAGAGGAGAAACAATAATGTACATTGTGGAAAATAATGTGTTTTTTGAACCTTAAACAGCATAAACACATTTCATTACACCAAATACACAACATAATGTTCTTTTTAGCATAATCATGTGACCCCTTTATTTAATTTGTTGATTGTACTTTTATTTTTATATATTTTACATTATATGTTTCATTTAATGTTTAATATTGATATCAGCTGTAATTGTGTATATTTGAGATTGAAAGCCACCATAACATGAGCTGAAGTAGTTTTCTGGGAATAATAAAGCTCACCAAATAGAAGTATAAGCCTACAGTTATCTGGCTTCTCTGACGCCATTATGGGTGCCTGAGGTTGATTTATAGCAAGGCTGCACCTTAAACCTTCTGTGCTGCATTGAGTTATTGGTTTATTGAGGAAAGCAAGCATAAATAAGTGGCAGTGTGGAATTAAAAAGAGAAATATGAAGAATTTAATGGGACAAGTGTACTTTGCCACCTCTTACATTAATGCAATACATGCTGTTGAACAGTTAACTTGAATCTAAAGAACTGCTTATATCTGAAATTACCCAGGCAGCATTCAGCACTTAACAATCAGTTTACCAACATATGCTCTTATTTCTCCCGCCTTGATCCTGTCATTTAGATTTTAAAAGCACAATATAAGGTGGCCATGCAGTTGAACTCTGGAACAGTGTTTAAAGTGAAACTACAGCAAATAAGCCTTTTAGTGTTGTTTTCATGTTTTTCATTAAGTATACATGAATTTTGAGCCCAAACACAGCAGAGTTTGTTCTTTTAGCCTGAAGTAAGTTCTAAGTGAGTTATAGTTTCCCCAGAGTAAATTCTCTTGTTTCTGACATTAGAACAAAGAGTGTCAGTTTAGCACAGCCTCGGCTGTATTTCAGTGCTTGAGTTTACAGGGCAGGCCCGTAGTCTGGCGTACACACAGCACAAGCCCCATTTTTCACTGTCACATCGCAGCACAACACTTATTTTTAGAGGGGACAGATCTCAAGGTATCAAGTGAGTGCATTTCTCCTGATAATACACAGCAAAACACTGTGTGGAAGTGATGGGATGAATGCTGACAGCAAAGCAAGAGCTAACTTACAAACCACAGAGTCATTGTAAAAGTTTTTGGTGATTATGAAATATATTTTACTGTGAGTGATGAATATTTAAAGTTTAGAAGAACACAATTGTGTTGATTTTAAATCAACATTTAGCCTATGCTTTTTGCCAAGTGGTTGGGTTATGGCTTTACATTGCAGGGCATTGACTTTTAATTGCTATATTGTCTGGGCTCAGTAAGGACGGTCTTCTGGCCCAAGACCAGTTTGAGAGAGGTCACCTGACACTTGTCTTTAGGGTCACATATTTGCCAAAACTCCCAAAAACATTCATTGATTTTGTATTTTTACAACTTACACTTACACTTTTTATGCTTTGCACTGCTTAGTGCTCTGTGATGTATCCATACAATGTTGTGAACTGTGAAAAAGATAATGTTATCTAGATGGGGTTTAGATAAAACTGGAAGTCCAAAAATGGAAAAGCATACAAAAAAGTACAAACCATTCTTTTTTTCCTTCTTCTTTTTTTGCCGTACAATGTGGCATTATTTTTCATGAATCAATGGAGTTAAGCTATATAATTTAATATATATTAAATTTTCTTTTTGTGTTTGTATTGTGTATTTGTATTCTTTTTGTGTTTTAAAAGAATATCTTAGCTTTAAAAAGCAAAATAAAGATAAATAATTTAAAAAATATTTAATGAAAAAAATGTAAATGCAAAAATAACAAAATATACTGTAAATATATATAAAATAAAAAGTGTTTGTGTATATGTGTACACACACACACACACACACACTGTATATATATACTGTATTCTTAGCACACACACACACACACACACACACACACATTGTCACACACACACACACACACATTGTATTAAGAAAAAAAATATTTATTTTTACATATAATAATATATAAAAATAAAAAGTTTGTGTATACAGTATGTGTATACACACACACAGTATACTACAGCTTTAAGAAAAATGTAATTTTATTTTTATGTAATATATAAAATGTAAAAAGTGTGTGTATATATATGTGTATACACACACACACACACACACTGTATACTATAGCTTTAAGAAGAAAAATTACATTTTATTTTTATGTAATATATAAAATATATAAAAATAAAAAGTGTGTGTATATATGTTTATACACACACACACACACACACACACACACTGTATATATATATATATATATATATATATATATATATATATATATATATATATATATATATATATATATATACTGTGTAAGGGAAACAGGTCAATTTAGCGCAAAGGGAATCATTTAAGATTTTAAAGGGAATTTGAACAGAATCACTGTTTCACGGCTGATCAATGAAACGGCCAGCGATTCACTGAACGAGCCGTTTAACATCAAATCTGCGCTGGATATTAATATCCAAAGTATAGTGACAACACTATTAATTAGCACAGTAACAAGATCGGCAGTTTAAGACATTAACTTGTAAGCACAAAACACAAGATACTTCTCTTTTCAATATAGATAAGGCTTTATTAGATAAATCTAAGACATATAAAAATAATCTAACACATAAGCACACGCACTCACACATTCACACAAGTTGCAGGAGGATAGAACGTTAGGAAAGAATGAGTTTAAGAGAATGAAAATGTGAAATCCCAAGTTTACAGCAATATGTGAAATTGCATAGACATGAACAACCATTAATCACTTAATTAACCCTCGCACAGAGTTCCTCAATGAGGTTAAAATTATATTAGATAACACCAGTACAGATGTGAGTCTGGAGGTTACTTGCGTTGCCTGTTTAACGGGGTTCCCTTTTGTTGTCGCTGAAAAGGGGGTTTCCCGAAGTTGCTGATTGGCTGGAAATTCAGTAGTCGTTGAAGTGACGTCTTGGGAAGCCCGTGGTTGGGCGTTGGCTGAAGATGCGGAGTTGTGGGCTGGTTGTAGTTTCAGACGGCCACTCGAGGTCAGACTCGGAGACACGGCGTTACAAAACTTAACTCAGAACACGAACTCTCAAACGGAAAAGAAAAGAAACTAAAGTAAAAGAATAGAAGTAAAGTTTTGACGAGACTAGGTGGTGTTTCTTCTCATCGTGGCTAAGTGGCAGCAGGCGTGCAGGCCGAAGCACGCTGTAACGGCGCTCGAAGAACGCTAAAAGTGATGACAAAGCATGACTAAAAGCTTAAACTACAAGCAAAGCTAAAAGCTAAATTTGATGGTGTCCTGAGTATTTAAACTGGCCTTTTGGCCACACCTCAAATGTTGTCTTGACCAATTAGATATTGTCTTTTCTCGGGGTGTTGCATTGTTTTGTCCCACCCATTCATAAATCATATGTTATCTTATCAAGCACGAGGTCTGAATTTTCCCGCTCTTGCAGGGTATAATTTGGACATGATTCCTATACCAAGAATATGATACATTTGACAAATAACTGATGGTCAGAAACGTTTCAAGCAAGAAGATTCGAACACACACATACTAATCATGAATATGATCCCTTAAGCTATTCAAGAGTTATTTAAAAAAGACATACACAATAAGTGATTAGAAACATTATAATCATCATGTGTGGGTTCATGTATGATATGGAGTTGAGCAATGGACTGATATCCATTTAGAAGTCTTTTTTGAGTTCATTTTGGTGCATATATTTATTGGTAGGCATTCTCTGTGCCATTCTGGGGAGTAAGGATATCTCCTGTGAAGACCAGAGGGGTTAACAGGTATCATTAGAATTTCAGTCTGGTTTTGCTAGGTTGGGGGAAGTCAATCCAACGATCTTGTTTACTCTCATGGCTTTACATGTGAGGGTCAGACTGTCCATCTCTTCGATTACTTGCCCCAAATTAGACAATCTCTTCTTTGAATTGAAATTGTCAATAATTGTTCTAATGGTGTTAATATTTAAAAGCTGTTCTATGAAAGAGTTGGTTGGTTATCAGACTCTGGTGCTAGGAGTTGATTTACAACATTCTGCCTTTCTGTGGAATTCGGCTCATGTTTCAACCAGGCTCCCGATCGAATCTTTAATTTGTCTGGTTCACGCTACATATCCCCCCTTCGATCGGCGAGGTGTTTAGCTGAAGACATCGTCGATCGCTGGAGAAACAAAGGCAGAAGAAGCAGACAAACACAGCAAACAACAAGACAACACCTCCATGACAGTTACTGTACTGGTGCAGGCATCAGGTTATTTCGGTACACATGGTTAAGTTCCATTAGTCAATGTAGTTTAGTACATTGAGGGTAATTTAGATCATTTTGGAGATCGTTGTTTTATTTTGATTCGCCAATCAAATTTGTGGTTAACTTTGTTTGGTTCTTCTAGGTTGTCTTAATTTATACGTTTACCGTTAATTTTCTAGTAACATCATTTGCAATGAAATGAGTTGACCTATCGTGCATGGAGCTCTCTGGCTTCCTTTCAGTTTAGAGTGGCTGGCGGATATTAGGTGTGGTGAGTCAATCCTTATATCAGACCTTCGACCCTTGCAGGGTGTCTAGGTGTTTCACCTACTCAAGAAAGAGGGGAAGGAGAAGGATAGGTAAAAGAAGAACAAAACAAAACAAACAAAACAAAGCTGTTGTGGGTTTTCCTAGCATTGCTTACAACTGCTGTTGAGCTAGGATGTCATGTGCAGCTAGTGTGTCATGTACCTTAACTTAGTGTCAGATGTTATAAGCTATTGTGAGGATGGCTGCATGTTTCTTCATGGAGGGTATATGTAACTTTGTTACACTAAAATTTGGACATTCTACCTGTGGTAAGAATATGTTTGTTGAATGTGTTATCAGTAGATGTGGTTACCTCTGGGTGTAGGTAATGTTGTGTGTGTTAAAGGTGTAGTGTATGTGTGGTCAGATCTGTTTCAGTCTGTGTTGTCTCCCCCCTTTGCTTGTATGTCACTGAAGACTGGTCTCTCTGCATCCTTGGCTTGGATGAGGGCGTGTCCATGGTCTAATGGGGGTCAGTCCAACAAGGCAGGAAGTTCTTTAGCAGACAGTCGGAGGTAGTTTGGCATGGCTGTGTGAAGCTGGGTTGCAAAACTTCGTCTCCTATGTTGCACTCTTCTTGTGGTGCCTTCTGGCTGTGGCAGACTTTCTGACCTTCTGTGCTCTGGTGGTTGCTGTTGCACAGACAGGAATGTGGTTCTTGGAGTTGGAATTCATTTGACAGTTATTGAGCGTTGGCAGACTGAGGTGATGTTCTTTAGTGTTGCACAGACAGGAATGTGGTTCTTGGAGTTGGAATTCATTTGGGTGTTTGTTGGAGTTGTGCTTGTCATCTCTGATGTGGTGTACCAGGGGATCACCGGCCTTCCGTTCTGTTGCTGGTCACAGCAAGCATGACTCAACTTTGTGGTCATAAGTGTGAAACTGGTCTTGAAGGAACTCTTTCAGTTGTCTCATGACTTGTTCCATGTCTTCTGACGGTAAGCTGTCATGTTCTTGTGAATACTCAGCACTGTGCATGTCTGAGTGGTGCTGAGGTGGGTTTCGTTGTCGCTTACCCACATGACTTGCTCTTGGATGAGTCAGGTGATTACCTTTGGATGTCTGGTTAGGTTTCCAGTTGTTCTTATCCTTTTGGTTTCTTGAGAAGCGTGGCTGGTCCCATGGATTTTTCCAGCGGTTGGGCTGAAAGCAGTTTTGGACATGGGTGTCACATTCTCTGTGCTCTTGATGGAAGACTCTGGTGTTGTGATGCCACTGGGTGTCGTCCAGTGCAAGGCTTGAGTCTTTGTTGACAGAGTTCAAGAGTGTGGATGTTTTGTTACCTTTCTTTGAGGCCATCTTTTGCTTGTTATAGGCCTTCTGTGTTAGGTCACGCAACTGTTGGATGGTCATGGAGTGTGGACAGGCCATGATGCCTAGATGGTGGCTGACTCCAGGGTGCAGATTCTTTAGGAAGAGGCTTTTGAAGTTCACATCCTCTTCAAGGTCAGGCTTGTTGTGTGCACCAAAGTAGGCTTGTCGGAGTCGGTTGTTGTAAGCTTGTGGAGTCTCTTGTCGACCTTGTTTGGTTTCCAAGGCAGTCAACAGTCCATGTTCAGACTCTGGGTCTGTAAAATCTTTAATCAGGACCTCACGAAGTCGCTGGTAGTTTGACTTTGTTTGACTGGGCTGTCGATCTAGGAAGTTTCGTACCTCTGGACTGGACGTGGCTCTAAGGATGTATAACCTGTCTCTTTCAGTCACATGAGGTCTCATTTCCAGATGAAATTCGATATCTTGCAGGTAAGCCTGGATGTCGTGGCCCTCTGTGGAGTTCGGGTTGAACCTGCTGATGTTTTCAGACAGCTTGTTGAGGTCTTTGATGTTCATCCCGTGTGCAGCTCTAAGGTCTTGGACGGGAGGTTTTCTTTCGTTGGCAGGAAAGGGTTGTGTGGCGAAGGCAGGTGAGGTTTTGGGTTGCGGCCCTTCGCTCCTTTCGTCATATGCCAGTTCTTGGATGTTGGACTCTGCTCTGCTCAGCAGTGATGAGGCTAAGATAAGTTTCTCTTTTCTTGGCTCTTGTTTCTGCTTGTAAGCATATTGGAGTTCTTTTCTGACCATGTAGATCTCATCGTTGGTATCGTCTAGTTGTTGGGTCAGATTGTCCGTTTCAGTTCTGTACCTTTCAAGGTGGTCTTTTCAAAGCACTGATTTCAGAATTCGTGTCTCTGATGTCATTCTTGGTTTTCTCTAGTAGCTGTTCGGCATACTGGAGTCTGTTTACCAGGTCTCTCTGGGCAGCTGTTGCATGTTGCTGTTCGAGATGAGCTGCTGCCAGGGTTGCTTGGAGCTTCTTAACTTGTTCCGTTGTTTCCTGCTCCCTCTCGTTGGGTGCTTTGAGTTGATCTTGAACTTTCACTTCCAGCTTGTCTATGCAACGTTGAGCACGTGTCAGCTCCTCTTGAAGGTGGGTGATGTGCTTGTCGCTCAGTTTCAGCTGGGTTGTGAAGGCATAGCTTAGGGAGCTGGCGATCTTGACTAGCTCCTCGTGGTTGTTGTTCTGGCTTGAATCTTGTGTCAGGAATCTTCTCAGGATTAGGATTATTATTAAAAATAATAACAGTTCAAATGTCTTGGGGGTGAGGCTGTCTGTCATGCCTCTCAGCCAATTGTTCACATCTTTCCCATGGGTGATGGGGTCTGCAGTCTGCGGCATGTTTGCACGATGGGGAGAAGATAGACTGACACAGATCTGTGTGGAGTAAAAGCCTATGTGTGGTGGGACAACTAAGGTGTTGTGTCAGTGATTGTGAACCACGAGTGAAGTGTGGTGATGACTGTGTTGATCTCAGGGCGTCTAAGTAGACTAGAGATGCGAAGACTTTGTTACTCTAATGAGGAAGAGGAAAAGAGAGAAAGAGGTGAAAAACAAATTCAATGACAAGCAACAATTTCTGTTTTTCAAATGAGGAAAATTAATTTTCCAATTAAATGTTATCAAGAAGGTAAACAATATTATTAAATCTCTTGTTTTGGACAAAAGAATACAATAATAATGCTGATATCTCTTTCCTTAGTCTGACAGGATTGACACCGTACACCTTACAGTTGGACCGCTCACCGGGGAGGCTGCGAAGGCGACAGTTGTTTAACGTAACGTATCTCTATTAAAATTGATCTCAGCTTTGGATGAGATGCTAAAACTTGGATTGCGTTTCCAAGAACTGCGTATTTGGTTCTTACATGTGGTTCCTACAAATGTTAAAAGTGAAGAGGAAAGGAAAGGAGAGAGGGGACGGAGATGGTTAGTCTCAGTAGCGGTTATCTCAACTACGAGGAGAGCGTTGTTTTAGTTGCTGCACAACTAATCAAAAAAAATAAACTTTAAGTGAAAGAGAGTTGTCTTTCTAATTTATTTGAACTCGTAGTGAAGGATAACAATGTCTCCTTTTAGGGCTCAGGTGTGTCGTTCACAGAAATTAAAAAGTAATAAATGGGCAAAATAAGCAAAAATTTTATTAAATAAAGGAGAAAATCTATAAATAAAACAATAGTGGCTAAGTGTATAACCAAAACAGTAAGAAAGAGGGGTAAAACGCAATAAAATAAGTACAGGTCTGAATAGAATATATTCAGATGGGTAATAAATAAATTAGGTAGAATAAGTTTTAACTTTCAAAGTTCAAGTCTTATTCGTACCTAAAATAATTAGGCCCAAAAAGAATACTAGAAGTAATGATCATATGAAATGATCTGAGAGGGAAATTTGAATGATTCCAAATAAATTTAATGTTGCAATTAAATTTGAATTTGAATCAATTAATAATTGTGAGTCAGTATTTCCCTTTCTAGTAAAATGCCAGTAAATGGTATCGTAAGAAAAGTGAGAAATAAGAGAGAGAAAGAGACCAACAAGTGTATTAGTTGAGGTGTTTAAAGTGTTAAATCACTTCAGCGTTGCCCAAACAAACACAATTTTAACCACTGGATGTTAATGCTAACGGCTAACCTTTGAGGCTAGTGGCTTTAGCATAGACTTCAATGTAAATACAACTGTTTCGTTAGCTTAGCAACACCGTGGAGTTTGTTTACACTAGCGTCGATGCGCTGCGCGTGCGCAGTTCAATGTTGCTCCGGAAGTAGGTTGTCACGGTCGTAACTGTGGCAACCAAAACAAACTCTAGTGGACTAGCACATGAATCATTGCATTGCAAGTACAGTTAAGCATGTTACATGAAATGTCGGCGCATTTCAACACTGTACAAATAACAACACCGCTTTTAGTTGGTTTTGCGATGTGGCGCTTAAACTCTCAGTTTGTACAGAGTTAACTTTAACTTAATTCAAATAGCAGCTTCGTGTTGTACGCGTATACGCGTTAATCGACTCCAGAGGGTTAAGGGAAATCAGCGATCTCTGGACACAGAAACACTACAGGTTTTTCTTCGCTGTTGGGACAAACTTAAGATTTACTTGATCAAGCTTTTAAAAACACTCCCATCACACTCGGACACACGCAGTGTTAAGCGAGATTGCATTCATTTTGTGAACAGGGAAACATTATTCTCTAATGTTTAACCCAGGGAGTCGAATAGCATTTGATTCGGCAGTGGAACACGCACTGGCAATCAAGCTTTGAACAATGTGGCTTTGATAAATAGATTGAGGAACACGCTCAACACTATTCTTTATTCACCGATTTATTTCCCTTTGGATTAACGTTACAGTTTAGCTTCGTTCAGCGAACGGTGACTGAGATTCCCTGCCGGGAGTATAGCTTTTGAGACGCACTGGAACACGCAGTAAAATCAATTTAGCTATAAACAAGGCATTACAAAAATGAGGAACACACTCAATTTCTACCTTTTTGTACGATCTGGGATGTTAACTTTAAGTTCACTTACTGCCGTCTAACAATGAAGAGCAGGACTTGAGTTACAGCCTCCTCTGCGTTCATTCTATTCAAGCGGTCGCGCGCTGCTTACGTCACGGGTCACACACACACACGTCTCGACTCAGCTTCTCATCTTTCATCCGCAGCAAAAGAAAAGATTAAATAACTTGGTTTATGCTCACAATTTAGATTAAACTGCCCGAACATTCTCCACCATAATACTGTAAGGGAAACAGGTCAATTTAGCTCAAAGGGAATCATTTAAGATTTTAAAGGGAATTTAAACAGAATCACTGTTTCACGGCTGATCAATGAAACGGCCAGCGATTCACTGAACGAGCCGTTTAACATCAAATCTGCGCTGGATATTAATATCCAAAGTATAGTGACAACACTATTAATTAGCACAGTAACAAGATCGGCAGTTTAAGACATTAACTTGTAAGCACAAAACACAAGATACTTCTCTTTTCAATATAAATAAGGCTTTATTAGATAAATCTAAGACATATAAACTAATCTAACACATAAGCACACGCACTCACACATTCACACAAGTTGCAGGAGGATATAAAGGTTAGGAAAGAATGAGTTTAAGAGAATGAAAATGTGAAATCCCAAGTTTACAGCAATACGTGAAATTGCATAGACATGAACAGCCATTAATCACTTAATTAACCCTCGCACTGAGTTCCTCAATGAGGTTAAAATTATATTAGATAACACCAGTACAGATGTGAGTCTGGAGGTTACTTGCGTTGCCTGTTTAACGGGGTTCCCTTTTGTTGTCGCTGAAAAGGGGGTTTGCTGATGAAGTTGCTGATTGGCTGGAAGTTCAGTAGTCGTTGAAGTGACGTCTTGGGAAGCCCGTGGTTGGGCGTTGGCTGAAGACGCGGAGTTGTAGGCTGGTTGTAGTTTTAGGCGCGCACTCGAGGTCAGACTCGGAGACACGGCGTTACAAAACTTAACTCGGAACACGAACTCTCAAACGGAAAAGAAAAGAAACTAAAGTAAAAGAATAGAAGTAAAGTTTGACGAGACTAGGTGGTGTTTCTTCTCATCGTGGCTAAGTAGCAGCAGGCGTGCAGGCCGAAGCACGCTGGAACGGCGCTCGAAGAACGCTGAAAGTGATGACAAAGCATGACTAAAAGCTTAAACTACAAGCAAAGCTAAAAGCTAAATTTGATGGTGTCCTGAGTATTTAAACTGGCCTTTTGGCCACACCTCAAATGTTGTCTTGACCAATTAGATATTGTCTTTTCTCGGTGTGTTGCATTGTTTGTCCCACCCATTCATAAATCATATGTTATCTTATCAAGCACAACGTCCGAATTTTCCCGCTCTTGCAGGGTATAATTTGGACATGATTCCTATAAGCAGAATATGATACATTTGACAAATAACTGATGGTCAGAAACATTTCAAGCAAGTGGATTGAAACACACACATACTAAACATGAATATGATCCCTTAAGCTATTCAAGAGTTATTTAAAAAGACATACACAATAAGTGATTAGAAACATTAAAATCAAATGTGTGGGTTCATGTATCATATGGAGTTGAGCAATGGACTGATATCCATTTAGAAGTCTTTTTGGAGTTCATTTTGGTGCATATATTTATTGGAAGGCATTCTCTGTGCCATTCTGGGGAGTAAGGATATGTCCTGTGAAGACCAGAGGGGTTAACAGGTCTCCTTAGGAATTTCAGTCTGGTTTTGCTAGGTGGGGGGAAGTCAATCCAACGATCTTGTTTACTCTCATGGATTTACATGTGAGGGTCAGACTGTCCATCTCTTCGATTACTTGCCCCAAATTAGACAATCTCTTCTTCGAATTGAAATTGTCAATAATTGTTCTAATGGTGTTAATGTTGAAAGCTGTTCTGTGAAAGAGTTGGTTGGTTATCAGACTGTGGTGCTAGGAGTTGATTTATAACATTCTGCCTTTCTGTGGAATTCGGCTCATGTTTCAACCAGGCTCCCGATCGAATCTTTAATTTGTCTGGTTCACGCTACAACTGTATTCTTAGCTTTAAGAAGGTAATTGAAATTTAAAAACTTAAGGAGCTTGTAGAAAGAAAAGACATTTGAAAATTGGATGAAAAATGAAATAAAAATAATGAAAATATAGTGAAAATAGAATTTTTGGTAAGTGTTATTTTTCCAAACAATAAAACATTTAAAGAATGACTTGGATTTAAAAACAACAACAAAAAACAAAACAAAACCAATAAAAAACATAAGGACAGAAGAGACAAGAAATCTGTATGAAAATCTACATAAATGTAATGAAAAATATATAAATATATAGTGCATTCATAGAGCATTAAAATATATTTATTTTAAGTGCGCAAAATTTAATAAAAATTTAGTGTGTAACTTTTCACAAAAGTTGTTTTCACCAATATGTTTTTTTGATTTGTCATTATGGAGTAAGAAATCTAGAAGGCTGCAACAAAGGTGTTAAAATTAATTATTAATTATTAATACTTACTGAATCCACTAATATTTCTAAGTTAATGAAAATGATAATCTTTTTAGGGTTTAATATTTGACTATGTTGGCTTTCTGCCAAAAAGTACTGTAAAGAAAAGTCACAACATCTGTCCCTGCTTCCATATTCTGTCACTCAAACACATCATGATAACATCAGAAGACAGACAGGGCTTCACAGGATCCCCTCAAACAAACTTGAATCCTTACCAGAGCAGTATTTTGGTGGGGCATGGATTACGGATGCAGCCAAATATCATCTTTTTTGAGTTGCCAGTGATTGGAGTTGTCTGCAGTACCATCTCTGAGCTATTTGATCCAGCCACAGAGAGAAAGGCCTGTCTGTCAGCCTCTGCTCCCGTGTGTCCGGATTCTTCTGGAATCAAAGCTCCAGGCTGCAGGATTCCTACTGGGAGGAACTCTGTAATCTAAAGAGAAGTCAGGATGTCTGTTTAGCTCTGGGGGGATCAAGCCCAAAGCAATAAGAGAGGGAGAAAAACAGCTGAATCACACCAACATGTTTAATCAGAGATGGTCTTATTATTGAGGGATAAAAATTCCAACCTGTCTAGAAAGTGAAACCGTTACCTTGAATCACGTGTGTCTTCGACCAATCACATAACGGCCTTTTTGTCACTAAATTTATGTCAGAGTTGTGTGATTTCATTCATATTTAGTAGATATTCATACATATAGTGCACATGTATGTTTTTAAACATTTGGATAGACACTGAAACGTTCAATATCAACATCCTAACCAGAGTATGTGAGCGGAGCACGGAGTGGAGCGGTGTGATTTTGACTGGAGCGAGGAGTGGATTTTTTAAAAGTCAGAGCATTGTGGTTTTCACTCGCTCCAAGAGCGCTCCACCACCGCTCCATCACGAGGCCAATTCATGCCAACGGCCCGTAATATAACTGCATATTTAGCAAGAATTGACGTTAAACATATTTAGCTATAGCTTGATAAAGATGAATCTCTCGAATCAGAAGGTTATAATGACAGCAATAGCCGAGCGGGAAGTTATAGGCTAGTTCTCAAGGAGTTTGTCTTTTACTGAATATTTTCAGTTTAAAGCATGATATAAACAGGTACAGCACATTAACATGCAATTGCTTTCGCAATAATGAATTCAAACAAATGTAATCTTACAGTGCTACTTCATCTGTTTCTGATTTTGAATGAGCAGAAATCTGTAACAAATGCATCGATCTGTAGATAAAATAAAGGATGAAAATGTACTGTTATTTTCATCACAAGCAAAATTTGCACAGCGGAAAGCAGCAATTATACCCTTTAATGCTGTTATTAGTTTTGCACACAATAGCCTAAGCCACTTTGAAACTCTCCTGTTATTTTATTTTTTTTATTTTAATATAGGTTACATAACATTTCAAACATACTGAAATACTTTAGGCACGGAGCGGTGTTTCTGGTATCAGTGAGCGCGGAGTGGAGCGGGAGTGGGAAATTTTGAACCCGGAGCTGGGGCAGAGTGATTATTAAATGCTCGGAGTGCAGAGGGGAAATTGTTGCCATTCCACACTGCTCACATACTCTGATCCTAACAGCATCTAAAACATAAACCCTTGTATATACAGCAGCTTTAGACATGTACAAATCTTTATGAATACCTTTGATGACTGGTTGAACCTAGAATTGACAGAATTTTTGCAATGGTACTGCTGCAGGTGACCAAGTTCAATAGTCAGGCACATAGACCCTTATTTAGCAGTAAATAACAGATGAATTTTGGCCAAGACTTGCCTTTCTAATTGCTAATTTAGTGATACATGAATTTCAGATGAGTCTAATACAAGCAGTCATTTGCATTTTTTCTGTGCCTGAATTTAATAGATATTATTTACCTTAATGTGTGTGCAACTAATTTAATGGTTTTCTGTGTTTATTCTTTAGTGATTTTTTAATTGGTAATCTAATCACAGAAAGAATGAAACCATTATTTGAAATTAACTGTGTAAACTGTCAAATGGATTTGATAGAGTTAAGCATTTAATCGCATTTGTAATAAATATAATAAAATCAACCTATTATTTGTGTAAGTTTGATGTTCTCTAATTTGCAAATATTTTTGTCTGAACAGGTGCACATTCATAAGACGATTTTTTTTGTTTTTGTGAAATAGTTCAAAAGAACTGCATTTTTTAAATCGAAATCTTATGCAACATATATAACACAGTAACTTTGGATCAATTTAATGAATCCTTGCTGAATTTTTTTATATTATTATTATTATTATTATTATTATTTAAAACTGCATCACAGTTTCCACAAAAATATGAAGTCTTTAATTCCTTTCAACCTTGATAATAAAGATATAAAAAGAAATGTCTTTTAAACAGCACATAAGCATATTACAATGATTTCTTGTAGTGAATACTGGAGTAACATCACTGAAAATTCAGCTTACATTTTTACAGCTTACAATAAATTACATTTTAAAATATATCAGAAGACCGCTGCTTTAAATTGTTGTAATATTTCATAATATTACAGTTTACTGCATTTTTTATCAAATAAGTGCAGCTTTGGTGAGCAGAAGAAATATCTTAAAAAAATTAATTAATTAATAAAAATCCTAATTATTGCAAGCTTTTGACTGGTATACAGTATTTGTGTTCTTTGCATTTATTTATACATGTATATTATATTTAAAAAAGAATATGTATATACACAGAAACAAATCTGTTATGAACATTATGAAGTACAAATGATTTCCTTTAAATATTAGATTTATCTTTTGCTCTCTCTCTTCACAGCATGTCTATTACCTCTTGGCTACTGATATTGATTGCATGATGCATGATGAGCTACTGAACATTTCATAATTACCCCTCCGATACAGCTCCAAGGTAGAGTTATGTTAATTTGCAAATGATTTATCACAATAACCACCATTGTAGACACATTATTGGCTCATTGTAGAACAAGAGAGAGAGAGATGTGATTGAGAATAATAAGTGATTTGTTTTAGTACATTAGTTTCCATGTTAAACCCTCTCTTGAATTTGCAAAACCTACGATTTCCGTCGGAGACACCGATGCTAATGTGAACATCATGTTGGTACATTTTCTATTGTGGTATAACATCCTCCCTCCCCGTGGGGATCAGTACACACGCCGCCCACAGTCACCCTTCATACCCCGTCACTGCTGCAGTGTATTCATCAAAACAAAGACTGTCCAGGCTTAATAAACGATAGCCAATTAAGGTAGTGATCTGTAGCTCTCTACTTATCTAGTTTCTCTGCACTCTGCTCAAATGCCTTTGTGCCCCATTGAAAACACTAATGGTCTCAATTAGCACATGCAAATATTTACCAAAGAATGGCATATGTGATTTATTACAGGCACACTAAATACTCTCTCCCCCTGTTTTTCATGTGCACATGCAAATAATTATGCATATATGTAATTTTGTGGGTATTAACTGTGCATATGATATGTATGTGTGTGACGCATGTGTGTATATATTTGTGAATTAGAGTTTATTTTAAATACAGACATCAAGAATATCTCATTTAAACTTTTTAAATAGTTTTAATTGATATGTATGTGTACAGTTAACATTAATATGTACATACACTATCATTCAAAATTTTGGGGTTGATAAGATTTTTTTTTAGATGTTTTTGAAGTCTCTCATGCTCACTAAGCCTGCATTTATTTGATCAAAAATACAGTAAAAACAGTAATATTGTGAAATATAATTACAATTTAAAATACCTGTTTTCTATTTTAATACATTTTAAAAATAATTTATTTCTGTGATGTCAAAGCTGAATTTTCAGCATCATTTCTCCAGTGTCACATGATCCTTCAGAAATGATTCTAATATGCTTATTTTCTGCCTAAGAAACATTTCTTATCATTAATGTAGAAAGTTGAGCTGATTAACTGTTTTGTGAAAACATGCATTTTCCCACTAAACATTTTAAATAGTTTTTTTCCCTGCCACTTTTGTCCTTACCGTGTCAGTATTAATTTCTGAAAGATCTTGCTGACCCCAAACATTTGAACAGTATTTTTTCACATATTTTATTATTATTAGTTTTTAATGTGTTTTATTCATAAATGTGTAGGGAGACCTTAAGGAGGCTTTGATGCTCCACATTTAATAGGGCACAGAGCAAGACATCTTTGACATTGCACCAAATAATTGGTTTTAAAAACTTTAAAAGTAGTCAAAAGTATTTTATGCCTGTTTAAAACAAGTCACATTCCTCTGTCTTTCACTATAAAGTTCAACTTTTTTTTTTTTGCTTTATCTTATATCATGCAAATTAAGAAATAAAATGTCCACCTTAGTTTCTAGCTGCAGGATTAGAGAGCTATAAATAATACATTTCAGTTCAGTTTGTTCTTTGTATAGCTTTTGTGTTCCAAAGCAGCTTTACAGAAAATAGTAAAATAAACAGGAACTAAGACCTTAAGGCATGTTTAAAAGCATCACAGAGTTGACCCAGTGCCTCTCTTTTTGTAAAATACAGCATTTGGACAGCTTGAATCACAACTGCAATGTATTCATAACCATTTTGATCTCAAAAATGATGCGAAGACCCTTCAAACTACACACCTAATCAAAATACACTTATCTTTAATGAACAGCACTCTCTGACTATTCAGTGTAATAAGGTCCATTGCCCTCTATCCCATCCGTCCTTCTCTTCTCCATCCTTTGATGTGTTGAGAATGAGGGTTGTCAAGTCTAATTCCATTGCAGTTGTCTGGCAGCAAACCCACTTTCGTTGCCGTGTGTGTACCCTTTTCAATGGCGTCCTCTTAGACCTAGAATGGACCCCATTTTAGAACTTATTTCAGCCATTAGGAGCCCCTTTCCCTCCAACAAAATGACAATAATCTTATCTATAGCTGCATAGAGAGAAAGTATACATTTTTGCTACTTCCAAGACTTCTATTTTATGTCTGATGCAACAAATCAAGGGGCGTTATATCAGTAAAGCAGGCCAGTGTGTGTGTTTAAGCCCTGCTGTTATGAACCTCAGGGGTACCTCAGGTGTTGTGTAAAACTACAGATCGATTCTAGCTTTAAGTAGTCCCAAAACCTCTCAGTGTGATGTGAAAAAGACTCAGAGGGGTAGAGATAGACATTAGACAGTGATGTAACTGACCCCTCCGACCCCGGATGGCAAACTTCCAAGGAGGCCGTTGGATGCCTTAAAAAAGCTTAAATAAAATCTAAAATCTAAACTTATTTAAAATGCTAAAAACACACAATCGAGATGCCATGTTTTTTTTTTTTTCTCATTGTTTATAACTTTATATTTATAAATATGCTCAATAAGTAGGAAGACCTTGAGCTGGCTTTGATTCTCCACATTTTATAGGGCACAGAGACACAAATCTTTGACATCGCACCGAATAATTCATCTTAGCTTGTCTTGAGAGCATTCAAAGCTTAAAAATTTTTAAAGTTTTATAATTAATGTTTTGTTTTTATATTTTGGATACATTTTGTTTTGTTTTAAATATTGGATACAGTTTTTTCTCATTCCTTTGTTTTTTAAAATTTATTTAATGTTTTTTTTTTTTTTTTTTGTCCCCCCTTAACAACTTTGAACTGTATTTTTTTTTTTAATGTCTTAATATATTATATTCAGAAATGTGCTTGATTTGTAGGGAGGCTTTAAGTGTATTTAACAATAATTAGTCTCAAAATGTGTAAGAATTGTGACTCTTCAGCACATTTTAACAAAGTAATTTCAAATTACTTCGTTAAAATGTGCTGAAGAATATAAAAAATCGGTATATATATATTTTTATGTTTGTTAAATTTTTTTGAATGATATTAAATTAATCACATCCAAAATAAAAGTTTTGTGTACCATAATATATGTATGTGTACAGGGTATATTTATTATGTATATATAAATACACACACATAAATTATATATTTAGAAAATATTTACATGTATATACATGTATATATTTGTATTCTTATATTTTATATTATATATAAATATATTTAATATATAAACATAACATATCTTCTTAAAATATATACATGCATGTGTGTGTATTTATATATACATAATAAATATACACAGTATACACACATATATTATGTAAACAAAACTTTTATTTTGGATGTGATTAATCATGATTAATCATTTGACAGCCCTAATATATATATATATATATATATATATATATATATATAAATATATATATGTATGTATGTATATATATATATATATATATATATATATATATATTAGGGCTGTCAGTTTAACGCATTAACTTAATTAGTTTTGAGAAAAAAGATAACATGATTAAAATATTTTATCACCCATCCCCAGACCTGTAAGTCATCTTACATTTTCAGGGATCTAAGCCCGAAGGCTTTGGGGAAAAAAGCAGAAAGCGGCACGCCTAGCTTTTTCCACGTGTTTTTAGGCGCAATATGTTCACATGTCGCGCCTAAAAACACGTGGAAAACGGTGTCTGCCGTTGCTAAGCAACCATGACCTGCGTTCCCCACGAAGAGCAGAAGTTTCAGCAAAGAATGAAAGGATTTGCAGCACTAAAAATCGCTTGCAGTAGCTCTGCTACTAATTTTATTTAAAACTGGCTGTCCCTGAAAGTGTCAGACAGTAAGTTAATTGGATGTAGCGACCCCATTGGAACTCAATTGAGACAAGTGAAGCCCGTTTTTTAGCGATTTTTAGAACTTCCGTTTCTGACGCGCAGACTCAAACTAAGCTTGATGACGTCAGCAACCTGTCTGACAGATGTAAATCTTCTAGTAGCTGTGCGTGCAAACTGCCGTCGTTAATCTTGCAGAGACGGCGAGCTTGGGCGGGGAGTTCTTTGGTGTGAGTGAGCAGGAGTAAGTATTCTGATTAATTATTTTGTATAGTATTTTAAAATGTAATGCCAGTACGCCATATCTCTTGACGTCTCCCCGATTGCCTGCTAGCTTATCCTCCTGTCTGTACGGTAATTTCTCTACTGTGCGACAGAGAGTCGAGTGGTTATGACGCAATCGTTAGCCTAGTTTCTACGGGGCCATAATGTAACATAGAAGGTAATGGAGCCCTTTATACATTGTCGTGTATCTTTAGAAATAAATAATGGACAAATGGAGTCTTTAAACGCCTCAGATGTAAAGTTATTCGCTGTGAAAGTGACGCAAAAATGAATGGGGAGTCAATGGGATGCTAACGCAAGTGAAGTTCTGCTACAAGATGGCGGCACGCGGCCGACTTCAAACTTCCGGTCGACTTCCTTGCCCCCTAAAACTGGCTGTCCCTGTACAGCTATGATCAGCTGCTCCTTCATCTTGGCTGAGCTTTCAATGGATGAAGCTGATTGGTTGGTTCTTGTCACATGACCCCCGTCGCTTCCAAAATGAACGCACCTGCCGCGCGTCTACATTTGAAATAACGACCTCGAGCGCGCAAAAGACTTGATATGTGAACGCTCAATCGGTTTTGTGATGAATTCTTCTGCCGTGCGTGATTCTGCATTGAAGTCGCTACCTGATTGCCTAATCCCAACACCCCACCCCTAATCCTAACCCCCCCTCCGCCACACCTACTCCTAAACCTAGCAATACCAGGGGGTGAATAATTGGCAGTTGTGCAAATTTCGGCACTACAACGGCCCCGTTCAAATGATTCAAAGCGCCAAACGCGAGCAGAATCAGCGCTGGAACGTGTTACTCGACCCGGTGACTTTTTATGAATGGCGGTGAGAATTTGAGATTGTTAGTGCTGTCATAAAATTCACAACGGTTGTGCTGTAATTATATAATGATGCGCTACATGTCTGCTGTTACAGGACTATTTTTAGTTGTGATTCACTGTTAGTGAGCCGCTTTAATTTGCATTTGGTAACACAACATTCGTTATTAGAAACGATTATAAATCTGTTGTTGTTTACAAAGAACTGTCACATTGCATTTGGGAACACATATAATATGCTGATATATGCTCTCAGAAATATTTCTCATTATCAACGTTAAAAACTGCTTTATATATATATGTATTTATATATGCTTTATATATATATAAATATATAAACTATATATTTACTGCTTAATATTTATGTTGAAACAATGATACCCCTCAAACATTTGTATAAGACTTAAAAAAGAGAGAGAAATTAATAATTTTATTCATCATGCATGAAAGTGACAAAAAGTGAGTGAAGACATTTAAAATGATTTCTATTTAATAAATGAATTAACAAATTTAATTAATATATTTGATAAATGCAAATAAATGCTGTTCACTAAACTTTATATTCATCAAAACAAATGCTGAAAAATAAAGTGCATCATCATTTCCACACAAAATATGAAGCAGCAAAATTGTTTTCCACATTGATAATAATCAGAAATGTTTCTTGAGTCACATAAACTGTAATGAATTCTAAAAGATCATGTGACACTGAAAACTGGAGTAATGATGAAGAAAATTCTCACAGTAATAACAATACATTTTATAATATATTTAAATAGAGATTTGTGTTTGTAATAATATTTCATATATATATATATATATATATATATATATATGAATATATATATATATATATATATATGTATAAAACAACAGATAAAAACAACAGATAAAAAAATCACAATAATACACATGTAATCCATACGACTCAATCCATTAATTAACATCCTTAAATAGTCGCTTCTGGACAAAATATGAATCCATTAACCATAACCGAAAGCAAAACTGAAGAATTAATGCGAGACTGAATGGGAAGGAAGAAAAAAAGTATTGGTTAATATATATTCTTGCTGCAATATGATATCTTAGTAAAACAACTGACCACATCCATTATCGTGAAATATTTACAAACACAAGTGTATTGTGATGCACAGGAGAAATTTATAGACTGCTGCATTAAGGCTTGTCATGACAGGCTGTGTATTATTGTACTGATAATATTTTGGGGGAAGGGTGTTATCACACATTAGATGTCTTCTCTCTGACAGATATCACTGAAATGGCTGTCCTGAGAATCCCACCTGTCTCTATGACAGCCATGGGCTGTGTAAATAGCCAAAACGAGTCTGTTTGGGCTTGCTGACATAAGTTTGGTTGACATGTTTATGTAGGGTTTTGGATAGAGGATGTGTTGAGCATTAGCATGTTAACCTAGCAATCAGATATTTTTGGAATTTGTGTGATGCTTTTGAAGTTGCACTGAAACAGAAATATTGATTTGTTTTGGTATTAAATGAATTATTTATGCTTCTGGTGTAATAACTATGTTGTAAAACAGAAATAGACATAGTGTGCTGCACTGATGTGCTGTATGAAAGACAAATGGTTGTTGCAGTAACATATGTTGTACAGCAGACAGACAGGCTGTAAGGTGCTGTTGTAACATTTTGTACAGAGGACAGGCAGTGTTGCTATAGTAACATGTGCTGGACAGAAGACAAATCAGTCGTGTGCTGCTTTGTGTGTTTTTACGAAAGACCAAGACTGCAGTTGCACTAATGTGTCTTAGAGCATAAAAATGGGCTGTTAGCTGCTTCATGCTCAGTATTTTGCAGCTTGACTATAGTTTAACTACTTTACATTTATGTTGATTTTAGCTCAGAAAACTAGTTTCAGAGAATGCAATCTAACACTTACTGCTGTAATGTAAAGCAGACAAACAGACTCTTTATTTATTATTTATTTACTTTGCTTAAATATAACCAAAATTCAATTCAATACACTTTATTGTCCCCAATGGAGAAATTTGTCTTGGAGCCTGGAGCACGCATACACATACACATTGATCAGCATTACATTGCATAATAAAAATCCACATAAACAAAAATAAAAACCAACATTCCAAACCACAATAACAACCATAACCAACAAGGGGTTACATGAATAAATTACATGTTTAAAAGTCTTATTGACGTGCTAGGTGATGATTCAGTAATGTATATGTTATAGTCAGTAAAGGCTTTTCTGCTGTTCAGATATGAGCACTATATGTTATTGGATACAGTTTGATATTGTGATCTTCGTGTTTATGGATGCAGGTGCTGTGTGTTTGTGTTTGGTTGAAATGAACACAGTCAGTCTCCTTCAGGCTGGTCTCTCTCTCCGTCTCATTCTCTGATTAGCTGTTTCTCTCCCCCATCTCTCTGTTTTTCTGGCCTACAGTTTAATTTATGTGTCTTCTGCCTGAGAGAGGGGAACAGACCGGCATTACAGAGGAGTGTAATTTATATTGATTTACCTTTTGGATAGAGGGATGGCTGAGGAAAGAGGGAAAGATGGGAGGAAGAGAGGGATGAAGGATGGTAAGTCTCATCTATGAAAAGCCCATCCGTCTTTGCAAGGGGAGCCGTGGCAACCCTTTAACCTCCACAGATGAGATGTCTGTGCATACACGGGAAGTGTGTGTTTATTGTGTGCATTTGTGATGTACCTTCACGCCTCAGGGGAATTGAAATTAATAGCATAAGGGTTGCTTATATGCGTGCAAGATTTTGCCTGACAAAAGACCCAACAAAAGCAAAAAGAACATTTGCCCTTTATCTGTTCAAGCGAGTCAGTGTATTGTACAGGAGGAGCTGCAGTATAGATCACGCATACAATGCACTTGTTTTTTTTCTTGATTATGCTTCTGTCCCTAGACAAAGTAAACCATGACCATATAGAAATAAACACTTTTTTTAATAATGCATAACAGCAAACATATAGTATATATACATATATGGAGTAAATAACACAGAGCAAATTAAAATACCTCATGAAATTAAAGGGATAGTTTACCGTAAAATAAATATTCTGTCATTAATTATTCATCCTCATGTCGTTCCAAACCCCTAAGACCTTTGATCGTCTTCAGAACACAAATTAAGATGAATTTGTTGAAATCCAAGAGTTTTCTTACACTGCATAGACAGCATCGCAACTACCACGTTCAAGGCCCAGAAACGTAGTAAGCATATCGATCATAACATTATGCAGCTTCATAACATTATGGTTTAACCACTGATGTCACATGGAGTATTAACAATGTTCTTGCTACCTTTTTGGGGCTATATAGGGTCAGAATTTCTCGGATTTTATCCAGAAATATCTCAGTTTGTAAAATGAACTAATTCCTTATGACATTATTTATTTGGTTGTGTGTATTTGGTGGTGGGTTATTTATTTTTGTGTATTTATTTTTGTGTCAACTATCCCTTTAAATGCATTTTGCATCCTGTAGTAATTTTAAAGACTAAAATAAATACAATTAAATTATTAAATAAAAAAATAATTTTTTGTTTTTGTATGGGTGGGTTCATTAATATTCTTTTTTTTTTTTATTTATTTGGCATGTGTCTCTTTGAATAGACAAAGTTCCTGGTATAGATGCATCTGTTTGAAATGAAAATGAGTGAAACCACATTTGTGTGAAATATTGTCAGAATCACTGTTCCTAGAGCATAGCTTTTACTGCATGCGCCAGCATAATTTAATTACATCTGCTGAGAAAAATATTGCCTGTAGCTCCTAGTAAAAAGAGAGTATTTGTTATTCTTTTTTTTTTCTTTATACATGCTCTGTGTTTAAGGGAAGCTGCAGGCTTTCAGTTTGGCCCTCATCAGCAGAAATGGCTGACTTCATTTAACCTCCAAAAACCCTCAGCCGCTTTGCCATGACAGACCCATTCCTAAATTTGTGTGCTTCTGACCCACACACGCATACACAGCGACCCTGATGCATATTGTTCACTTTTTTTCTTTAGAGATGGTTTGTGCATATACGAGTGACAACCATATATATATGAAAAGTAAACGTTTATCATAGTATTTCTGTGATCACTTGGGTGTCTGTGACATATGTTTTGTGAATATGAATGACGGTTAGCCAGCAGCAATGTGTCTCTCTGGGTCGCGTGAAAGCTGATTCTAAGCTTCTAGTTTGATGGCGATGTCATCAAATGTTTCCAAAACACAAATTTGTGACATCACAGTTATTGATCATTGGCAGTATGTGTCCAGCAGTCAACCGCAGGTGCAAACGGGGTCAGTCTGGTTTGGCAATGCTACAGCTCTGCAGAGGAAACACTTCCACAGTATTGTGAACTCAGCCTTACAATCATTGGCTGTGATCTCACCTTCATCTCTGACATCTGTGTGTCCAGCATTCAGTCATAAGTCTGAAATACCCTGAGGCACTGAACCAGCTGCCTCCTGTCCATTCTCCAAAGGAAAAATTCAAAACAAACACATGATCATTGGTTTTCTAAACTGTACATGTAAAACTGTCCAACTAATGAATTCCCTCTCAACTGGATTCATCATAATTTCATGCCATTTGAGAATTCTCATTGACAGTAATCATTCACCAGTTCTTTACTTTATCTTTCCCTTGCCTTGAGTTGATCATCTGCTTGATTTTTGGTTAGTACTTTATACCCTTTCAGTTTATAGTCAGATATTCTAATTGTCATATTTAATGTCTAGGTTAACAGCTAGTTCTGGTTTTGGTTGCTGTCTGGTTGTATGATTGACCACGTAGTGCTAAATGGAAGATTTCCCTTTTTATTCACAAGTTAATTGCTAAAGCATAATAAATAATCAAAATAATAATGAATAAAAAAGGTCACACTTCATAATAAGGTTTCATTAGGCAACATGCTAAAAATTAACAAAAAGTACTTCAACAGCATTTTTTAAACATGAAAAATAACAAACCAACTAACAGTATTCTACAAAAATAAACATCAAAGATTAATAAATGCTGTAAAAATTTTAAATGTAACATTTAATGTAAAAACTTTTAAAATCTTTTAAAAACTATTTAAACTGTAAATGTATTTTAATCAAAAATATTTTTGGAAAATGACATTCTGAAAGTGATGATATTGTTTCTGTCATTTTTAGAATTAGACTGATTATTAAAACTTTATAGTTGTTATAGTTACTGTCCTTGATGTGAGTAGGCCTTTACTCCTAATTTTGAGAACATATTTTAATTAAACATGCTATGCATGCAGTTATTTGTATTGTATTAAATTTTAGTTATTTTAATTGATTTAAAACTATTTAAATTAAGGAATCTTTCAGTTTAAACATTTATACATTTATTTGATTGGTTAATTGATTGATTGACTGATTAGTTGCATTCAAAATCCACTTAGCAAGGGGGCACATTTTGGGGTCAAGATAAATGGGCATTCACACTGGGATGTTTTGCTGTTTTCTCAAAATGAGAAATGGAAAAGCCAAGAATAGAGTTGGAGTGCAGTGATTACACAAAACTTTGAGCGGTGCGACATACAAGGCTTGACGTTTGAAGTATATTTGTTGGAGGAGGATGAAACATATACACAGTGAAATGTGCAGATGTTACAGAGATGGAAGAACAGAAGTGATAGATGGGTCAAATGTAATACCCAACAAGACTGTTCACAAAAAAAAAAAAAAAAAATCATCTATCGCAGTTGGACTTTTTAGTAACATAAATCTGCATGTCATCAGCATAACGACTATAGCAGAGACAACAACAGATGATTTGACCAAGTGGATGCGTGTTGATTATGAAAAGGAAAGGCCTAATGCAGGGAGACACCTTGAGTGAGGGCTGTGCTGAAGGATTTGTGTTTCAGGAGAGAAGATAAATTGTCTGTCAGCGAGGCAGGAAGTAAACCAGGAGAGAGAGGAGCCAGACATACAAATAGCTGAGATTTGAGAGAAGAGTATGCTATGACAGACTATATGCCAAAACTTGTACTCAGATCAAGATAAATAAGAATACTAAAGGCCCGAGAGTCTGCAGAGACAAGAGGGTCATTAATGACTCTGAGGAAAGCCGTCTGATTATTGTGGAATTGACAAAAGCTGTAAAGTCTTGTGGAGGTTATTAGAAAGTAGGTGTGACTGTAGCTGGCAGGCAGTAACTCTTTTTGTAAGGTTGGCTAAGAGAGGGAGAGATTGCTTTGTAGTTATTGAACTCAGATGTGGGCCAGGATTCCTCACAGTTTTGGTGACTGCAGCAGTTTTTTCCTTCACTAGAATATTGACAGAGGCAACACGTTTATTTATCAAGTAAGAAATGAGCTTAGAGATGTTGGAGTGGAATGTTCCTCTTAAAGGGGTTAGGACAAGAAGTTACATTTCGTAATGAATACTTTGACAGTGGATGAATGTGTAAACCTGTAGATGAATGTCTCTTGGGTCTCTTGTGTGGACGTGCATGTAGGATTGGTATGAGTCATAGTAAAGTAGTTATTTTGTTAAATCTTTGGGAAATCTGGGGTTATGGTGTTCAACCTTTCAATTACTTGTTGAAAGCTTTAGCTGCTATGCCACACCAACAAACACTTTTATGCTGTCAACCCCTGACTTTTTCTTTGACTTGAGTGGTGTGCAACAATAACTGACTGAAGCCATGGTCACACTATACTTCCATTTTTAAGCAGTCAACTGTGGGGAAACTGGAAGTGAATGCAATTTTTGCATTTTGCTGTGTACAGCATGAAAGCTTGGTAAACTCTTGCACTTTTGTACGATGAGTGTACGTGTGATGAATAGGAGATCTAAGCATCACAAACTGACCTCTTGGCTCAACACAAAGCTGCAGGTCTATTTTGAATTTAATATTATTTGTGATTTATGAATTATTTAATTATTAAACACAACCTAGAGAATGATATCATATTCTGTTTGTTGTAGTGTCTGAAGAAGTTTTACATGCTCAAAACCTAGTTTGATCGCATCTTAAAGATCTTTGCTCAGCAAAATTTTGTTTCAATAGTAATCCAAACAATTTGCCGTTATAAAACATTTCACTCAACAGTTCGTCTTCAGGAACTCGAGCTGCATCGGAGAACACTTTGGGAATGCCTTCAGTGTGACCGGCTCTGAATCATGTGTGTAATCAGACCAATGGACTTCCCGCTACTTCCCCCCCAGGGAGCAGGCTCGACGCTTCACCTGTCTTCCTCCGAGGAGGTTGACGTGGTGGCCGTCGATAAGGATTCGCCCCCTCAGTCACCCCAGTATGAGGAGCTATTGGAGGTGGTAACTCGTGCCGTGGCCAAGTTGAACATCAATTGGCCTGCTGAGAAAAAGGCTTAAAAGCAAGTTGGATGAGCACTTTCTGTGAACTAAGCCGCCACCGAGGTAAAATTGTGTAAATCGTGGGGAAAGCCCTTCTCATCCCACCTCTTTATTCCCGCTTCAGATCATTTTGGCAATGTGGTGGGGATGAGTGAGCGTGGCTATAAGACGATGCCACGGGTTGAACAGACACTCGAGAGCTATTTGTCTCCCGGTGTGGCATCGTCTTTGAAGGCTCCGGCTTTTCCCTCCAAGCCGCTGCGTACTACCTCAGCGCTGGTGGGCAAGGGGTACTCGGCAGCGGTTCAGGCTGGTGTGTGTCTGCACACAATCGCGGTGTTACAGGCATACCAAGCCGACTTGCTGAAGGAACTAGACGAGCGTGAGCGCGTAAAATCCAAGGATATCACGGAGCTCAGGAGGACTGCTGATTTGTCTCTCCGCGCTACCAAGGAGACCGCACGTGCCATTGGGCGGTCCATGGCAGCAATGGTGGCTGCGGAGAGACATTTGTGGCTGACCCTTTCTGATATGAGGGACAAAGATAGGGTCTGCCTCATGGACGCCCCGCTTGAGTCCCCCGCACTTTCACGAAGTGTGTGGATGCAGCTCTGGCTCCGTTGCGACTCCAGGGCATCCGAATACTGAAATATATCAACGATTGGTTGATTTTAGCTCAGAGCAGACGGTGGTTCGACATCGAGATGTCATTCTCGCCCACATGAGAGAGCTGGGGTTAAGGCTAAACGCCAAGAAAAGTGTGCTTTCTCCATTACAGAGGACCACTTATCTAGGCATGGTGTGGGATTCGACCACGATGCAGGCACGAATGTCACCTGCTTGGATCGAGTCGATCCTCACCGCAGTCGCGAGAGTGAGAGAAGGCCAGTCACTCACTGTCAAGCTGTTTCAGAGACTGCTGGGTCTGAAGGCAGCTGTGTCCAACGTGATACCTCTTGTCCTGCTGTACATGAGACCCCTACAGTGGTGGCTCAAGACCAAGGGGTTCTCCCCGAGGGGAAACCCACTTCGTATGATCAAGGTAATACAGCGATGCCTATGTGCCTTGGACATGTGGAGAAAGCCTTGGTTCTTGTCTCAGGGCCGGTGCTGGGAGCTCCTTGTTGCCGCGTAACGCTAGCGACGGACGCGTCCCTCAGTTGCTGGGGTGCGGTCATGAGTGGCCACCCTGCCTGTTGTCTGTAGAGTGGTCGCCATCTGACATGGCGCATAAATTGCCTGGAGATGCTGGCTGTGCTTCGAGCACTACAACACTTTCTCCCAGACCATGTGTTGGTGCGCACCAACAACACAGCGGTGGTCTCTTACATTAACCACCAAGGAGGTCTGCACTCATGCTGTTTGTACAGACTAGCGTACCAGATCCTTGTGTGGTCCCAGGACGAACTCCTCTTGCTGAGAGCAGTTCACATTCCTGGGCATCTCAATTTGGGAGCGCACATCCTGTCGAGGTAGGGGCCGAGTCCCGGGGAATGGCGGCTTCACACCAAGGTGGTGAGGCAGATTTGGAGAGTTTTTGGCCAGGCTCAGGTGGATCTGTTTACGACTCGGGAGACATCGCATGGTCCCCTGGGGCTGGATGCCATGGTACAGACGTGACCGAGGCTTTGTCTGTACGCTTTCCCCCCGATTGCTCCGCTCCCAGGAGTTCTGGAGAGAGTGCACTGGGACGAGGTCCGTCTGCTGCTAGTAGCCCCCTTCTGGCCGGGCCGAGTATGGTTCTCGGACCAGATTTCCCTCCTCGACGGCTCTCCATGGGAGATTCCCGTCAGGAGGGATCTCCTCTCAATAGTCCACCCCTGCCCGGAGCTGTGGAAGTTATGGGTGTGGCCTCTGAAGGGACACAACTCGTAGCTTCCGGTCTCTCAACCGAGGTTGTTGAAACCATCCTCCAATCCAGAGCTCCCTCAACGAGGAAACTGTACGCCTTGAAGTGGAAGCTTCGTCCGGTCTGGCCAAAGCTTTTCTCTACCCTCGAGTGGGGTATGTCCCTAAGGTCCCCTCTTCTATGCCACGGCCTGTCGTACTCCAGGTCTTCAGTCCTCCTCCCTTTAGGGAGCCAGACCAGAAGAAGCTTAATTGTATGTGTCCAGTGCGAGCACTGGAAACATAAGTCCACAGAGCTGCCCTGTGGAGAAGGGCGGACCAGTTATTTGTTTGTTAAGGTCCCCCTAAGAGAGGTCTTCCCGCTACTAAGCAGACTCTGTCGGTGGATAGTAGATGCCATCTCTACAGCCTACGAGTCCTCTGATCTCCCATCGCCCCTGGGGGTCAAGGCTCAGTCCACCAGAGGTGTGGCGTCCTCCAAGGCCTTCTTATCTGTGATGCTGCGGGTTGGTCCACGCCCTTAACCTTTGTCAGATTCTATGGACTAGATATGCGAGCCACTCCAGGCTCTTCTGTTCTCTCGCCCTAGCTGTGCAGTTTCCCATACTAGGCAGAGATTTGTAAGTCTGGCAGCGTGGGCATTCTCATTTCCAAAGCGTTCTCCGATGCAGCTTGAGTTCTTGAAGAGAAACGTCTCAGGTTACGCATGTAACCATGGTTCCTTAAGGGAATGAGACGCTACGTCGCAGTGCCACACTTCCGGCATCTCTGCCGGTGCTTGCTTCATTCCTAGAGGCTAAATGCCGGTTTCACCGCATGTGCTTTTAAGCTTCCTGGTCTCTGACGTCACCTGCCTATGACATCTCGCCCATCCATTGGTCTGATTACAAACATGATTCAGAGCCGGTCACGCTGAAGGCATTCCCAAACCATTTTCTGATGCAGCATCTTGTTCCCTCGAGGAACCATGGTTACATGCGTAACCTGAGATGTTCTTGCTCATGTTTACATTGGCCATGCAAATTTCCCATGTTGACCTCCAGAAAGCTGCTTGGTTTAAAAGTGAATTCTTTGAGCAATGCTTCATATATTACTATGATATTACTATGACATATGTACACAAAAAATTATGATGTATCAGCCTATTTAGTCTAATGGCCTGTTCACACTTTGAACAGTTAGTGCAAAGATAACGGTAATGATAAAAATTTTAGTTTCCTTACTAATTGTTATAAGTGCACTTCAGTTATGCCATCTGCCACTTTAAATGCGTGAGCTCTTTAAAGTCAGGTTCTGTCAATGTTTTTATCATTAATCAGCTGGAAAAATCATTCAAAAAACGATTCTGTTGAAAAAGTTTCTCTGTGTTGTCATAGCTGTGGTGTTCTCATGAAGTTCTTAGAGAATGCTTATTAAAACGTTATTAGGGATGTAACGATGCACCCCGAGCCAGTTGAAAATTGATACAAATATGTGATGGTTGAGATGTTAAAGGAGTACAGTAGTTGGGGGTAGGAGTTTATATTAATGCATGTCTGAGGGGAAATGACTCTCTTTTGACAAGTTTATTTGGTATTTTCTTTTCATCTTGCCTCTGTATAATGCATATTAAAGTAGTGTTTATAAGTGCAGCTGCTTTGTTTACAGCGGTAACCAAAGAAATGCTATATTGCCACTGTTCAATGCGTGCCACCTGCTGGCATTCTCATTCAGCCCGTCTGCTGTTTTTGTTTCATTCAGATATGTTTTGTGTTGTATATTTTAACAAAACCAAAGTCAGACCTGTTGCGTTTGATAAGGATCACACAGACACAGCAAGTAACATCCATTTATCGTATTTTTTTTCTTAACCTCTCTGTTTCAGACCCCCAGTAAACAAGCACATACGTTGGTCAGGCATGACAGAATGCTTTTAGCACAATCAAACTCGATGCATCACTGAACAGTAACTTAATGCATTATCAAACAACACTTGTGTGAGAACACAACAAGACCATTCTGTTTTTGTGTCAAATTTTGAAATTTTAGAATCTAATTTAGATTAAAAACTGCTCATGCTGCATTAATGCAGCATTTTTGTTTGCATCATGAGTAAAATACAGTGGTTGCCTTTATTTACATGGAAATAGCACAGACAAAGCCTTAGTTTGTTTATATGAAGAGTTTTCTTTAATTTGTATTATATATTTGATCTAGGGTTGATTTGATTCAATTTAGTTCTGTTATTTGACATTTTTCGATTTCACAAATCAGTGTACACCTTTTGTCTAAGCAATAATACAAGGACACCATTTAATTTAAAAATTCTCAATCTCATTTTGTAAAAAATAAATAAAATTGTGTGAAAATCATATTGTCATATCAGTATCACGAATCATATCACATTGTGAGTTGAGTGAATCGTAACATACATTAACGTTATAGTTGTCATCCTTGGTGGGAATGGGTCTTTACTCCTAACCTATAACACATTTAAGCATCCAATATAGTATGGGTTTGTTATGCTTGCAGCAGCTGCCCAAGGGAGATGTTAACACAAGATGCAAGCAAGTTAACCGGAAAATATGCTAAGCTAAAAGCTAATCCTAATTGACCAGCTCTAGCTACAACAGCTAGCTGTTCTACAGTAAGTATCAACATCCACAAGACAACAAAATTTACTTCCTCTGGTTACAGCTGACTACTCTGCCTGATACATGAAACTGGAGTGTTTTTGTTTTACAGAAACATGGCATCCTGACAACATCCCATACATCACTAGCCTTTGTTAAGTGCTAGTAGAGGTTCACATTGTGCTATCTGCTCATTCATCTGCCATAATTCAATACCACAGTGACTGTGTCCGTGTAAGTACTATTGAACATTCTTTATGGGGTTGCGAGAGCCGCAAAGGCTAAAGGGTCATTCTGTGTCATCTCAATCAGAGGTCCCTGGCTCAAATGTTTCATTTTGTCAATATTTTTTTAAAGAAAAATAAACATATATGGTGATGAAAGCCAAAATGTAATGGAAGTGTATTTACGGATTAATCCACTATTTTGTATAGAAGGGGTCAAAATGAGTTTTAGAAGGAAACAAACTACATTTCTAGTTTCAGCATTATTATTTCTTCAGTCATAGTTTATTTTATTTTTAAATTTTTTTGTATTGTATTTTTTTTTGTTTAAATACTATAAGTATCAGCTTTATACAAAATGACCAACTTTTAGTTTTTGACCACTGAAAATGGGCATTATTCAACAATCTTGACATGGAGCTGCATTGGGGTGCCCATATCTCTGGGACTGAATGATGTAGAGCCTTGAAAATAAAGACTCCAAAATAAAAAATGTATTAAGAATCAGAATCTAAAATTATATTGTGATCTATTTACTACTTTTTGAGTTATAGGCATGCAAACTTTGGAAAAATAATATTTATGGCACTCAGACAGGTATGTTCAATGCAGATTATTTGACAGAAGGAAACAATATACATTTCTAGTTTCAACATTATATCTTCTTCAGACATTTGTCTTTAAAGAAAATAAGTATCATCAGTATGCGACGTGAACCACACTTGGTTTTTGACCACTGAAAATTTGTAAAATTTAACAATTTACTCCTGGGGTCAACTCTGGAACTGAACCATACAGGGCCTTAAAAATGAATTTGCCAAAAGATAAGTTTGTTAAGACCCAAAATCTAAAAGGGCATTAAGATATCTTTAATATTTCTTGAGATACAGGCAAGCAAATTTTGAAGAAAAACTTGAAAAGTGCTTTTTCCCCATTTCTGAACTGCTACCAGTGGCATATAATGCAACAAAGATAGCTAAAGTCAAAATATTTTACTAACAGACCTATCAGTCTCTGTGTAAACAACAACAACAGCAAAAAAAAAACAAAAAAAAAAACATCATAATGCTGGCATCGTTCTGACATCATTACCCCGCTCTAATTTGGCTCTGAAACTCGTTTGTGTGTCATTTGAAAATAGTGGATTGCTCAGTAAATGTACATGCATGATGACATTTGATATTTTGGCTTTCATCACCATAAGCATTTCTCTTTCTTCAGCAAAAATATTGACAAGTCAAAAATTTGAGCTGGGGAAGTTTCTGAAATTTAGTTGATTTGACACTGAAAGTCCCTAAAAGTATTAGAGGGCTGGTTTTCTTTGGGTTCTGGTGCTCATCATTAGATATCGTTGTGCTGATGTTCCTGTTCCCCTTGAATAACTTCAAAGACTTCCACCTAACAGGCAGATTTCTTTAACCAGACTTTGTCCACAAAGCTAGACTAGAACCATCAGAAACCAGCCTGACCTATATGGAAATTCATGTAGTTTTCAGTAAAGTTAATCCCCACAAACAGGTAAATCTTCAAAGCTAATGTATAACATCAAATCCTAAAGTTCTAATGGGCCTGGAAGACTAATTAGTCCAGGAACATAAAGCTAATACCAGAGCCAATATGGTCTAAAGCCACATCCAAATGCACACTTTCTCCAGAAGGGGTGTGTGTGTGGTTTCTTATTCCTCACTTATTATGGACGCATAGAAACCTTACGAAGCCTTTTTCAATTACCCTAGCTCCGTCATTCTAATTTGCCTGCTGTAATTAATAAGCTTTTATGAATCCCAATCTGATCTCAGATCGGGTTTGGACATATTTGATAAGCAAAATGGAATCTGTGAAAGGCCACACTGAATGGAAATGTAATTACCTCTGAGTCTGGGCATACGTGAACAGCCGTTCTGCACCCCTCCTTCCGAACTCAGGTTAAACGTACTCATCATCCTTCGCTAATGAAGCACTGGACGCTGCGGCGCTTGAGCGATTTGTTTTGGCAGGTTCCAGATGCGCGCCTCTCTCTTATTTGCTTTGGTTAAGAGTCCCTAAAACAGCAATCGTTTAATCAGGCTAATGTTCCGGCTCGATAGGTCTAATGAACTTCAACTGGGTTGTGTCATCTGAAATGTTTTTCCTTTGCTCACTTGCTTTAAGACACAGATTCCACAGATTCTTTCTCGTTTTGATGAACATGGCGTTAATATTGCACCCTGTTGCCACCCCCTCTTGCTCTTTGGTTTGGATTAACAATTTAATAGAGTAAAATGACTTTATAGTCCAGTAATTACAATTTTGTTCACCTCAAAACACCCTTGGCCAGACGAGATGTTTTACTGAGCCAGTATTTTTAAAGTATATTAATAAAAATCCATTAGTTTTAGTAAATGTACTGGATTTCTTGATGCTAAACACAAACATACTGAGTCTGCTGGAGCACAAGATAATTTAGTTTAATGTAATGTTTATGTGTGTGTTTTTTTGTATTGATTTTTGTCATGGCTGTTACAGAGATGTTAGTCATCCAGCATAAGAAACAATATGACAGAAAAGATCATGAACATAAAATTGATAAATAAAAAAAAAATAAAAAAAACTAGATCATGAGACTTTAGGCTGTTATAAATTTAAGCCATCATTTGTTATAATTAGGCCTGTCAAAATTAGGCGTTAATGCAGGCGATTAATTTTTCCAGTTAAAAAAAAATATTTAACACAGTTAATGCAGGGGTGGAGCTAGGCTTGGCCACTCCACTCATAACTGCTGCTTCGGTCTCTTTTTTTTTTATTGACAAGAATTGCATTTATTTATGACACATCAAACAAGAGACTTTTCAGACACGCACTTCAACTTCGCCTCAGCACCAGGCGCAAGTCAAACGAGCGTGGAAAAGCTACAGGTGAACTGCAGTCAGATGAGATGTTGTCAGGCCATATGTCAGCAAAAAACGAATCTTTTCTGTCCAGTTATTCCTGTCCTGCCATTATACTTTGCTCGTAGTGCTTGCTGTTCAGTTGCATGCACAAATACGGCGACTCGTGCTGTAGCCTGCATCATTTCATATTAAAGCGTGAATAAAACTGCATATGCGTGTCAGATCTGCATCACGTTCAGCAGCTGCAGCTCTTAAAGTAATAGCAGCCTTATAACCCAGCTGCTGTGATATCTGTTAATCAAAGAACAAAAGAAAAAAGAGGAAATCAGTAACTTTTGTATCTATATTTAATTTAAAATTTAGTGTTCAATTTCTGTATATTTCCTAGCTGAAGGGCACAGGTAAATATAACATTATAATGGGTTTATGTGAAGAATGTTTTAAGTTCACTTAAATTAGAAGTTGTTATTTGTTAAAGTCTAATAAATTTTAACATTTATAGCTCTCAATTATACTGTAATTTTGAATGGCTATAATCAATGGTTATATATGAAAAAAAAAAAAAAAAACAATTTCCTAGAGGCATCAGTAGTGTTAGTATCAGAGATACTCGTCTTCAGTCATAAAAAAGATGCCACTAAACATATAAAAAAAGTATTTGTTTTTTTTATTGTCTTTTTTGCAATATAAAAATGTTAGGTGGAATTAATAGCGATTAATATCAGAAAAATAATGTCTGATTAATTAGTTAATTTTATTTTTATCAATTGAAAGCAGTAGTTTGTTTGTAAAATGCTATTAAAAAAAAACAAATGCCCTCAATGAAAAAAAAAAAAAAATGTGTCTCCAATAACTAGACTTAGACATGCACAGTTGCAGTGAATATTCAGAATATGTGTTTACATGACTACGAAAATTCTGATTAATATGGGAACATGCCATAAGGTTTTACTCAGATTTCTAAAAACCAGAATATTGGCTTAATCCAGAGTTTAGACAGCACTAAAATAATCAGTAAATGACCAATTAATATCAGAACATTTGTGTTTATGTAAACACAGCTAACGTCTCTCCAGTCGACATTTCATATAAATAAATACATTACAGCAGAGCATGTGAAAGCACTTGAGTCCATATTTCCCACCAGACAATTCCCTGAAATGTCTTCCTGCTCTGAGACATGCTCTCTGGACCAGACAAACGGTATTTCTGGAAAACCCCAGGAGGGGTAAGGCCCACGCATCAGGGACACTGCTGGAATGAGGTAAGCTGGATGAGACTGAATAGAGGAGCCACTGTAAAAAAAAAAAAAAAAAAAAACCTTTTTAAATAAAGAATGGTGCTGCTATTCGACAGAATAAGGTAGAGTGGAGTGAAGGCATATGAGTAATGTGGCCTGGTGCGTGTGTGTGCAGAGAGGGGTGTGTGTGTGTGAGAGAGAGTTTGATGCTGCTGTTCCTGCAGTAGTCCTGTAGTCACCCTCGTTGAGCTGGTGAGCCGGTCGGCTGCTGCTGTTGCTGATACTGCTGCAGGAGAGGATTCCTATCTGATGCTGGGATAGTCACAAATACTACAGCAGAGAGAGACGAAGAAAGGTGGAGGTTTCCGCTAACCTTCCTGGGTTCCCCGCTTTGTTTTTAAAAGCACACAGGAGGAAAAAGACTCTTCAGGTGTGAAGAGGAATTCTGAGAGAGGAGGCGCACTTGGCTGGACTGCGCTACGGGGCGAAGGTAGGGGATCTTTACTTTTTTGGGGGCAGGGGAGAGAAGACATGGGACACTATATAATGGAGTAGTTGCTTGAGTTTATGTATGGCGGTAAGATTAAATCTAAGAGGTTGTATTAAGTCTGAGTTGTGTGGGTACACTGCAGGCACTATGTCAGGGCTTTTAGCTCGGAGTGGGTGTATAGGCTTCAGAATGTGTGTGTGTGTGTGTGAGTGAGTTAGGTTCTGCCTACATTTAAGTGCACTAAATGTACTCATAGTTAGAAAAAAAACAGAAATCAACGATATTGTTTGACCAGGGAGGAAAACGTCTAATTAGTTAATTAAGCATATACTTATACTACTAGTACTACTGCTAGTTATTTTAATAATTAGATTTTATTAAAAATAATAATTCTAAAAGAATTAGTATACAGCAAAACAACAACAATAATAATAATTATAATTATAACAATATAAAAAAAGTGTACAGTAAAACACTCTTTTTCATAATAATGATAATAATAATTATTAATTGTTTACATTTTTATTATAAATGATTTTGATGAATTTAATTAGTTACATTTATTTTATGGTTATTTTACCATACAGCAAAACAACAAGTGTTATAATTGTTTTTACTGTTATGAAAGTGTGCATTTTACTGTTTTTGTAAACAAATGGGAGATTTTGTAGACCTTTTATGTGATTTAAAAAAAATTGAGTATTTTTCATGACTTTTACTTATTTATTTTTTAACCAACAGTTGTCATTATACAAAAATATTTGGCTGCAGAATCAACCAATCAGAATATAGTTTTCCAAAGACGGTAATGTTGTAAGAACTAAATTAAAGGATGTGTATTTACCATGTTTGGTTATGGTAGAAAGTGTGTATATGACTTTCCTTATTTTGGGAAGATAGATAAACTTGAATTTAAAACAAAAGTCTGTGTGGAAGTTTGTTTTATTTAAACGTTGCCAGATCAGATCTAGATTGTTGTGTTAATGCATGTTGCATTAAGCACTAAAATGTACTTAAGAGTCACACACAAAATTCTTAGACCTACAGTATACACAAACATAGCCAATTCTGCAATTGTCTCTCTCTCTCTTGTGCTGTCTACTTTAGTTTAATGGAAGACAGATGGGTTGTTGGGTAATGAGAGTGAGGTTATGAATCAGAAAGGCAAAAAGCAATTAGGATGCACAAGGTCAGAAAAAGTAAACTCTAGCAGTCATTCCATCTGCTGTGAGGTAGTGCTGAGGTGCCTGTGTGTAAATGCCCTCCTGCATGTGTGTAATGGCATCGCTCCCAGCTGATTGATTCCTCTTACATGCTTTGTTGAAATGGGACATGGTTGGCTACACTCAACAGGGTTTTTATATCAGTGTGTGTCTCAGACACATCAATTAGTTTCTATTGCAGCTCGCTCTGCTGTCTGTCAGCTGATGTAGCAGGTACTGTGCGCCACAATACACCAATACAAATGCACACATAACGCAATTTATGAAGACAGATTGTAAATATTCAGAGTTGGAGTTGAGGGGGAGGAAACGATAATACTGCTAGACTATGCAGAGGAAGAGAAACTAATTAAAGTGGGCAAAGTGTCGTTTGGACGATCTTGTGTGTTTGCTCTGCCGATGATCTATTCTCATGCATGGAATCTCTTTTACATTGTCAAGGCAACCACATTTCAATATGGCATCTCAATGAGTCAGCAGAAACCAAGGCCTTGGTCCCAAACAACATGGTTGTCAATCTTTCTACGGCACAACGTGACTGCAGAAGCCTTCTGACAGCTAACTTTAAATCCTTTTCGAAGATATTGCTGAATTTGACCACAAAGTGCACTGTAAAAACTGATTTATGATCTTTTACAGACGACTAGCACAGAAATTTGCACAGTCAGTCAAAAAAGGTAATTTAAAATTGAGATTGTGTTTTCTCTTCAAATGGTGCTGAAAGGGACAGAGTTGGTTGGTTAGGACTGGATATTCATACAGATTCAATGTGATTCTCATTTATATTTGATTTTAAATTTCATTTTTTGTTTCATTTGGGTGTATTGCAGTCCTTTTTGTTTGCAAATGAAAGGAATTTTCCTTCTTTTAATGCTTTACATTGTACAGGGAGCAGAATGATTTAAACTGGAAACTCATCTGGCTCATTGGAGTCATTGTTTATGAATCGCACTACATTGATTGTTGATTGTGTGTGTGTGTAGCCTGCAAGAACAACTCAATTTAAAGGTCATAATACATGAAGCTCAGAAGTAAATGAAAATGGTTTGTTGCTGTGTAATCTGTGTTCAGAGTTCATGTATCTTCATGTATAAGACATATTCAAGTGAGGGTAACTTTCCAGAGCAATTTAGAATATATTTCAAAGTAAATTCACAAGTTCATTGTTATTTAACTCAAATTATCATTTTCCTAAAGTTCTCACTTGTAGAGAGCAATACTTGATAAGATTTAGGGGTATTAAATTATGGAATGATTTATCTAATTTGGCAAAAAAAAAAAAATCCTCTTTAATATGTTATAAAAGATGTATAAAAGATCATTTAAATGCTGTCCTGGAATAATCTATCTTGTCTTTTTATGTATTTCATGTAATTTGTAGCTATTAGTATTTATATATTTGTTAGAAAATTAGTTTTTCTTTTAGTTCCATGAGTTTGTTTCTGTTTTGTTTCTTTTAATTGTTTAGGTGGAGGCTCTAAATAAGCCCTTTGGGTTTTCTGGTTCTCCCTGCACAGTATATGGATTGTATTTTTTAATTATTTTTTTTATTTTTTTATCTATTTTACTCTTGTGTAAATAAAATAATAATAATAATAATAATAAAAAAGAATTGTAGTGGAATCAGGTCTTAGACGGGACGATGCTGCCAGTATGGTCTCCTATAGACTGCAACATGACTTCAGACTTTAGTTCACTATATTTCCCAACCATCGTGCCGTGACAGGTTGTCAGGTGTGCCGTGGAAAATTATCATAACTTCCTATTGCTATTATAGTTTGTTATTATTTTAAATCAGTGTTATTGGTCATCCTTAGGTCTGTTTGTGGGTTTTACAAATATTTAACCAATGAAAAGCACTCAGAAGAGCTTGTGACTAATGGCCAGTTTTACTAAACAGGGCAAATTAGCGCAAGAGCACAATTCTAAAACAGCGCCGATGGGAGGGAAAATTTCTGCGGGTAATTTACTAACAATGCGCAAATTAAAGAACACAGACGCAACATCTCATTTAGATAGCGACCAATGCAATACACCAAGCACAGCACAAATTAGTGTGGTCGCAAATAAAGAATAAAGAAATAAAGAAGCCACAGTACGTTGAAAAGAGCCGGAGGCCAAAAATGAAGGTTTGATAGAAGTTTTGATTGACCTGGTATTGCATTCTAGTTGAGGGTTCCAAGTCGTCTTTTATTTCCTGAAGCAAATTAAAAATAACATGGCTTGGCAAACAATATTTACAGATAATGTCTTCTGGCATTCAAAATAAATTAATATGTGTGGAAAAAAATCTTCTCCCTTGTACTACGCACATTCTGTTCTCTGCAGTGCATCCTCTTATAATTGCAGCCATTTCAAGTGCAGAATAGTTTAAGAAATGCTTTTTTGGGGGCGTTAAATAATGGCGCAAATACCAGTAATTTGACGAGCGCCGACATTAGTAAATCTCGTTGCGTGATTCATTTGAATACTGTCCTCCCATATATTTTGCATCTGAAAGGGAACTCCTACAAATACATCTTCAATAAGGTGAGGTGCAAAAATAACTGTCCAATGCTTTTCAGTGCTAATTTTTCACTGTGCGTCTTTTAGTAAATTCTGACAGTGCTATTTTTAAAGCCAAAAGATGTTTTGCGCTGGTGTTAGCTGTTAGTAAAACTGGCCCTAAACCTCCTTATTCCATTGGATCCTCAAACCGTCAGCGAAACCTCCTAACTCCACCGCTACCTCCATTTAGATTAATGCATCACACACAGTCTGGATATGTATATCTGCTTGTTTGCAATGCAAAGATGAATAAATAACTGATGAAGTACAGTGCTTTCTTTACTCAAGAAAAAATTTTTTGTGTGTGTGTTTGAAGAGCTGAGACGAGTTAGCATTTGCAGTCTATTTGTAGCAAATATACTTTTCTATGTTTTAAAAATCCTGTGCATAGCAGTTCATCTTTTATGTAATAAGATTTTGGCCAAATTTATTAAACAAGAAAATCGTTGATGAAAACTTAATGTGATTAAATTACTGCCTCAGATGCGGTGGTTCTAATGATGGACAGAATGTAGTTCTTTGTCATTCGATGGAAAAAAACCGTTGTTAACTCCGTTTGAGCATAATTTTTTTTTATAGAATGTTAAGAGCAAGTGTCTGATATATCTAGCCAAAATACATATAATAAAAGCCATAATTGTTTGATTACTGAAGAAAAGAAAAACATAAAATATATATACTGGATGTGTGTGTGTGTGTGTATATATATATATATATATATATATATATGTATATATATTATATATATATATATATATATTATATATATATATATATATATATATATATATATATATATATATATGTATATATATATATATATATCAGTGCTTAGTGGTGTGCCGTGGTATTTTTTACTTATAAAAAACTGTGCCAAGGCAGAAAAAAGCTTGATCCATTTCATGTGTAGTTGCCTCTCAAAACTCAGACACGTTTGATATACTCCAACTTGAAAGAATCATAATTTGAGGTTAAGAGATCAAAGTCTACAGCCTGGGTAGTGGATTTAATGATTTGTTTTGATTAAAACTCAGATTCACAAGCTCTTGATTCAGTCAAAGACTATAGAATACCCAAGACTTGCCACTCCTATAGTTTTGAATGGGGGGAAATGATGCGATGATTATTGTTGCTGATTAGTAGGGGGGAGCCGCGTTTTGTGTGTGAGAGAGAATTTTTATTATGTGTAGTGTGAGTGTGTCTGTGGATGTGGTTTTAGATACCGATTGCTATAGAAACAGTCAGCGCTCTGAGACATATGCTTAGGACTGCGCATGCGCACTGGCTGATCTAGCCTGAATAATACGCTTTTTATAATGCTATTTGAGCAAAAGTAAACAAAAAACATTTATGACAGTTTTTGTGAGATTTCTTTGGTGATTTCAAGTATGAAATTTAATCGTAAGCTTAGTGAACAGTTTTGGAGAATTTTATGTTTCCCCATTCAAAGAGATAGGAGTTGCGGCGTTTCAAAGATGGCATTTATTGTTTGAACTTATGATAAAATTTTACTTTGAAATCTGAGACTTTCAGTAAAAAAAGTAAAGATTACTGCAGTTATTGGATGGAAGGTGGATGCATGCAACAAATAATGCATTGTGAAGTTTTATTATTACATAAACTGAAAACAGCATACACTAAAATATTGATCTTTAGATTTAACAATCGATAATGGTTTACTTAAGCCGTCGTAATGTTCTGAAATCTGTTGACTCCGGGCTAAATTATGTGTTAAAGTCTTTATTGTTTTATTTTAAAAGAATGATTTGGCTTTAGTGAACAATGTAAACATTTCATCCTCTATGCTATAGCTGTGGCTGTGCATAGCTAAGTGGATCTGCACACTTTCAAAATGGCCAAAACCAATGGACGAAGGCATGAAATCAAATCATGTTCAGCCACAACCAGCCAGACCAGAATCAAATTTTCTGGTTTGAACCTCTCACAAATCTCTTTCAATCATTAAATGGCCTGTGAGCCGTGGAATGACTATCCATTTCCTGAGTTTTAAATGTTTTCCTCCCTTAAGACACACACACACACACACACACACACACACACACACACACACACACACACACACACACACACACAGGGCTTTAGTAAGTGTGTTATTTGTGTGTGTGAGTAAAAGCTTTCTCTGTGATAGATTTTGTCTCCCACCAGGTCATTATGTGAGTGGTCCTTTGCATGTTTTCTGCCAGGCATTGTTCAAAACAGAAAGCACTCAATCCAATATGGCTGCCCACTTTTTGTCTCCAGGGATTTTTAAATATATTTAATACAGCTACAAGCTATGAAAACCAGCCTGTCAGTCCATATGTCCTTTCCTCAAATGACATACGTCGTTTACCTTTCTTTACGCTCACTGCCCTTCCTCCATCGCTCTTTCCTCCTATCCCAAGGCCAGACTTTAAACACATGCTCGGGAATGACAGATAGTGTGTGAAGGAGTATACCAGAGGAAGCAAAAGAAGGAAACCACATTTCTTCATCAGCGATTTGCACTGACAGTCTCTCTAGGCTTGTGCTAATGAAGTCACATTTATCTCTGGCCTGCCTAGATTCCATTAGCCTAAGTCTAATTGTGTTAACTCTCAGTCTGGCCTTAAGTGGGCCACGTTGGCCTTGTGTGAATGCAAGACTGTGAGTCTGTCTGTCTGTCTGTGTGCCACCGCATCTACCGTTCAATTCTTTTGTCTTTATATCATTATACCACCATCATAACTTTACTGTTTTTGGTTTTATTAGTTGTATCACAGAATTTTTTTTTTTTTTTGATGCAGTCCATTGAGAAAAAGAAATACTCTTTAGCATACTTTTAAAAAAAAGTAAAGATTGTGGAAACACTACGCCTTACACAATGATTTTGAAGTTTTTGAAAGCTTGATTGCATGTTAATTTGAGTTAAATGAAAATGTATTATAGTTTAATTTATATTAAATATAATTACCAGAACTTTAGAGTGCTTTTTTGTAGTGCATATTAACTTGCAATATTAAACAATACACAGAGTGCTTCATGTACTTTGGTATGTTAGTCAAAAAATCAAAATAAGTGTACTTCTGTGAAGCACTGCAAAGGATTATTAAAACATAATGATTTAAAATGTACTTTAAAGTAAATCTTAAATTTGACATTATTACAAAGTGCATGTTTTAAAAATGTATTCAAGCATGTAAGGAAACAGACAGTCATAAAAGTGTACTCTGTGTAAGCTAAAGTGGACTTTTATTTCTTTAATATTATATTATCTACATGAACAAAAAAAAAAATTATTTGAAGTACGCTACAAATACACATTCAATACAATTAAGTGCACATCTTTTTCACATGGTCTGCCATGTTAAAATTTCCCACAGTAACAATGAGAGAAGCCATTGAGACAGCAAGTTGAGTGTAATAACAAGAAATGTTATATTGTTGTTTACCAGGTTGCATGTACATCATATGTAAGTGGTGAAATATGGCCCATTTGTCATATTACCATCCTCTCATATAGACTCCACCCTTTCATGTTTAGCCCCCTTTTCTTAAATATAAATCCGGTCCTTACAGGTCATATATCCCTCTCATGTAGTCCCTCCTCATGTAGTCCCTCCTTTTCCTCTATTCTTCCTCCCTCTTACGCTATGACTCTTGGCGTAATACTTGTAATATTTTGTCTCATTTAGGGTGCGTTCACACTTGGCATGATTGGTTTGATTAAAATGAACCCTGGTGCAATTACTCTGTTAGTGCAGTTCGTTTGAGTAAGTGTGAACGCTGCCATCTGAACCCTGGTGCGCACCAAACAAGCAGACCGAGAACGCTGAAAAGATGGGTCTCAGTCCATTTCCAAACGAACTCTGGTGCGGTTTGAATGATATATGAATGCAACATGGACCAAATACTTCTAAACGAACCAAAAACAGGAAGTAATAAGATGATAAAATTATATGTACATGCACGTATGAGCGCGCTTAGTCCATTAGGTGTGTTCGCCTTGTTTGGTGTGTTTGGTAAGGTCTGTCACAATATATACGTAATTCAGGCTTACCAATCAGGTTGTGAACGTATCACTATGCCTTTAGGTTCGGTGTCTTTAGGTTTGCTATCAAAAATGCCAGTGTGAACGCTAAGCGGACCAGGACCAAATGAACCGAAGTGTGAACACACCCTTACACTTTGGAATGGATGCAAGGACACTTGCTTCATCCACCCTCTAGAGTACCTTTCACTAGGCTGGGCTTAGTAGGTCTCTGCAGCCCTTGCCATTGCCTCGTCTCTTTCTGTGCTCGGATGTTAATTACCTGATTGAAGTCATCACCTTTTCTATTCTCTTGCTTCACTATCAGCTGCAGTGAAACACCAGAGAGCAGGGTGTCCTTCCAGAGCACTTGAAGGGCATCCATGATCACTGACTTACAGTTGCACATCTCCACAGGGTTTGCACTGTTTAAAGTGACACAATGTGACACTTCCCAATGTCACACAGCACTATGCATCAGAGTTGAGAAAGACTTAATTTTCCAGAGGGATGTTTGGACAGATGCCACTGTTTTCATTGTGTACATCACACATACAGAAGCAGGTAAGAAACATGATAGATGCTCTCTGCTGGATTTAGGTGACTCACTTGAGAAGGCTGAGGTGCACAACAAGAGCTCCTTGGAATGCTTCACATGAGCCCTAGGCAAAGATTAGTGTGTGTGCAAGAGATGATGAGAGCTGAAATAGGTGGCAATGGTGTGTGTGCAGTGTGTGAAATTGGAAATGGGTGGCTAGCGTTGTCAATCTCCACATGTCTCAGCACTCTCCCTAATTTGCTTTTGTCTGCGCGATTTTCAGTCGCTGACCATGGTCTGCAATATCAATGAGTGTGAAAGCATTCAGTGAAATCTGTGTACAGCAGTAAACAGACAAAATATTTACAGATTTGAGACGTTATAACATTATGAATTGTTTCACAGCAGGCAAATATGCAGAGTACTATAGAAAAATGACCACTCAGGCTGAAACATGTAGTGTTGTTGAAGGCTTTGTGTTAGTCTGCGTGGAGGAAGATTAGCCAACACAGGCTCATTGGAAAAATGTGCCTGTGGCGACATTTCTGCAAAATAAAATGTCCAGTGAGTGCTGAAGCAACCATGCCATTTTTACTTGCTTCTATGAGTCTTTGAGCTCTTTAACCGTGACTTGTTTCATGGGACTCATACCCGAGGGCTCTCTGTTGAAAGTTCAGTGCTGTACCAGGTGCGCTACTGAGCAAGTTTACTACATCAGAAAAGCCATACGTATAGAGCTGGTTATGTGATGCAAATGTCAAAATGTATTAGCTTGCAAACCATGCACTATAGTAAAAGTGTATTGAAGTCATGTGAAGTGAAACACCATGGGTCATGTCAACATCACAAAATACAGTACATTGAGTAGGGTGACCTGCATATTCATAATTAAATCACTTTTTAGAAAATGATTATGGAATTAATCTCATGTGAGTGTATGACTCTTATCAAAAACACATTACTATCTAAAACTTTTTAAATTGGCACCACTTCTGATTGCTTTAAAATCAAGTATAAACTTTAGTTGGCACATTAGGCAATTGGCTAGGAAGATCTCATTTGTATCTGTAGTTATGTTAGCAAGTTTGGATAGACACTGAAAGTCATATTTTGACAGATATTGCATATGCTTTGGCATATAGGTTGGTTCTTTGGTCTAATGGGTCAAAATGCATTCTCATCAAAAGCAAAGCATTCTAGAGTTTGAAATCAGACTTCATCTGATAGTTTTGATCCTGATTTGAGTGTGATTTCCATTTGTGTATATGCTACCAGTCAAAAGTCAATATGAATTTTGCTTTTTGAAAGCAATTAATACTTTTATTCAGCATGAATTGGTCAGTACTCACAGTAAGTTGTTTAAAATGTTAAAAAAAAAATTTCTATTTCAGATAAATGCAATTCTTTTGAACTTTCTATTAAAAAATGTGACTATAACCTCTATGGGCTTTTTTAACTGGTTTACACAATCCCACAAACAAACAGAGTTCAATCGTCTGTGCTGCTAGTGTGACGCCATCCACTGGATGTCAAGTAGCAGCTGATTACCACATGCTGCAATGCATAATTACATGTCTTTGATTATATCTTCAAACAGAATGAGTTCTAAAGGATTTGTTTTTCCTGCATGTTGATGTGTGTATACTGTGTTGACCTCATTTCTGTGGGATAAAGGGAAGCAAACTTCATAGATGTTGCTTGTGTTCAGGTAAGGTAAATACTATGCTTCTGCAGTGGACTACTTTTAATTTGTACTACATTTGTATTATCAGAGACCAGATAATTGAGGGTGTTTCTTATATTTCAGGTTATGAATCGTGAATGAACAGATGGTATATTTTATTTTATTTTTTACACAAATCACTGTTTAGACTACTTTCTGTGTTCTTTATGCTGAAATTATGATCAAAGGCTTTTTCCATTGTTTGCTTTCATCTCCAAACACAACTTTTATAGTATTATTGATTGCTAACAGTGTTAACTTCTTGACTGTGATCCTAGCTGCTTCAGTTTCTCCAATACTTCTAATTCTGAATCTGTTTGGACTATTTTCTCATTTCTTTTTAGATGGATTTTTAGCCGTCCTGACCTTTTTTACGTAGAGACACTAAATTTTAATCACTGGAATAGTGTCACTAGTCACACTAGTGGTATCCTGGGCAGCCAATGGCCTGTGTCCTATATTAAAGCATTTTTGTTTCTCTTGTACTTCCATGTAACTAAGCAATTTTCACCACATTGATCAGTTATAATTCATGTGTGCATTAGTGTAGAAGGAAACCCCTCCAAGTTTCAGAGAAGGCCCTGTTTCGTGGGTAATCGACTGCAAACGAAAAATGGGAGCGACACACTCCAAACCCTTAAAAGAGTCTGTAGAAATGCTGTTAAACATTTAATGGTTCATTTGCCTTCACACACAAACACACAGATATACTCACAGATCCCATGCATCCATGCACTCACACACATGAACAGACTGCAGTTGCCATTTACTCTGCAAGAGCTTGATTAATGTTTTATTAAAAAGAAAAAAAAAAAAGCATAGGGACAAAATGTGTTTTATGTCAAATTAATCACAGTACTATACAGATATTTTATTCAGTAGTAGTTCAATTCTTTGCACACATCAGTAACTCACTTTCATGAATGTATTACCCAAGTCGCATGGACTACCTTAATGATTCTTTTACAGTTTGGCCAAAAAACAGAATAGTGTTAGAGGATGAGGAAAAACACAGGAGCTGGGGTCAAGGGAAGCTCTACTGCTGCACATGCACAGATGAGTAATGACTACACAGAAGGAGCATCTGATGGGGCAGCCACTCTCTTTGACGTCACCATTAACCAGAGTGAGATGAGGGTGAGCGTGGGGGAGGAGAAGAGAAAAACGGGGAAAAGAGGATCTCTCCTGATTTGACGTCACCATTTACCAAGGTACAGGAGAGTGTGATGGATGAGGGAGAAATGGAGGGAGCGCAGGTAATAGTGGGAGGGAGAGAGAGAGTTGATGTGTGGCTTTGTCTGCAGTAGCAGAAGGCTGGTGAAATGGACTGTGATATTGGCTTTTAATTTTCCCTCTGCCTTCAGCAGAAAGAACAGAAGAGAGGAGAGAAGCACTAGAGAGGAGAGCAGAAGGAAGGAGAATGAGGAAATCCACATTTCTTTACTGACAAACACAGAATAATCACTGCCGTTGCACCTAGTAGTTTGGAATTATAATTTTTGAATAATGAAGTCGCTTATATTTATTTATGAAGCAATTTATAAATAGTTCAGTCATGGTATGATCACATTTAGTGTTGCTTGGAAAAAAATTGCAAGTGAAATCCAGTCATTTCAATGGGAACTGGCACGATGAACAACTGCGCCTGATGGACTTCCAGTTATGAAATAATAAAATATGTGAATTTTGTCAGGTTCAAGTTTATTGAACTAGGACACACAAATTTCTAGTGCACACCAATAGCAAGCCTCTTGGTTAGATGGTAACCTGTGTGTGGGCGGAGCTTTGTATCTCCGCATCAAAGCAAAACTGAAGCTCAACAGTAGATGAGACATAAAAAACTGGCTGAGTAGACACCACCAGAATGAGTAACACTTCGCTTCAGTATTATTAAATGATCCATAAAAAGGCAGTTTGGGAAGTAGTTACTTAGGGTCAGATCATTTGCTAGCTGACAAAATAGCTTTGGATGTTTATTTCATTGTCATTACTCCTGTATCATTCATTTTTTTGTCACATGCAGTCCTGCTTGCTTTCATGCTGTGAAATTTTGCAGAGCAACGGTAAATCTGACTGCATGAACCTTTGAAGGTGTGCTGATATAATAAACTTAGAAAATGAAACGTAGACCAAGTTTAATCCAGGAATTACTCATCATTGCTGACAAAGGGGCGTGTCTCTATGCAGTGCCATAATTCCACTTACATAATTATGTAATAAAAATCTAGCTAGAGATTACGGTTTATACAATTTTAAATATGGATATTTTTCTTACACAAATGCATTGATTCACTTCAGAAGGCCCTTACTAACCCCCTAGAGCCATGTGGAGTACTTTTTTTTTATTATAAATGGATGCACTTTATTGGACTTAAAAATCTCAACCACCATTCACTGCCATTATAAAGCTTGGAAGAGCCAGGACATTTTTAACAAAACTCAGACTGTATTCGTCTGAAAGAAGAAAGTCATATACACCTAGGATGGCTTGAAGGCGAGTAAATCATGGGGTAATTTAAATTTTTGGGTGAACTATCCCTTTAACAAATGAATAAAAACACTGACAAATATTTGTTTGAAATAGTGTGATAAGAGAAACATTATAGTCATTATTAAATGCTTAAACTGACTAATCAGAATTGGGTATGCCAGAACAGCATGGAGGAAAAAAACAAAAAAAACAAAGACATAGTACAAGGCAACAATGGAGGATCACGTGAGCCAGCTGTTTACTAATTGAAACACTAAAAAACAATGCATTGTATTAGTGTAGTCTAGTACAGTTGACATGATTTATGACAGAGTTCCCTGATTTGCTATGTGTATTATTATGTGCCCCAAGAGTATTAATTTAATACACATAACCATTACCAGTTATGCAGTTGGCTACCAGTTGTGTTTAAAATGTATTACACAAAACAACACCACTAATGCTGTCATCCGGTAATGTTCGGTTTCTAGGTTGCTAAACAAATAATCAAATTCTGCATAAAAGCAATTCTGTCACAATGTCTCTGTACATGTGTGTGAGGAGCAAGGAATGCACTAATGGAGCATGAAGTGGCATGTGACATTTAGCGATCCAGTGATTCAGATGTGGTATGATCTGTCGTAATCACACGCACATATTGTATAGTACAACCTCAGGATTTGAGTTCTTCACCTGTAATGACACAGCCAAGTCACCAGGGAGTCCAGCAAGCACTCCATCGTCATGGTAACAGCCTAGCTGCTAAAAATAGTGTGGCTTTATGGCAATCACATGGCCCCCGGGGATCTGGTGGATAGGGTCAGTCCGGAGGGTGCTGAGGCTCCATGGCCCATTTCAGACACTTGGAGGAAAAAATAACAAGAAATTATAACCTTCTTTGCCCTGATAAAACAGAGCACTGTCCATTGAGAAAATAATTTTAGAATAAAGAAAAAGGAATTACAGCGAAGTATCAGGGATTCTGATATTTTATTTTTATATAAAATAATATATATATATATATATATATATATATATATATATATATATATATTAGATATATATATATATATGTGTGTGTGTGTGTGTATGTGTGTGTGTGTGTGTGTGTGTAACAGAAGCATGTATAAAATAACTGCATGATTGGCATTCTTTTAATAATAATAATTATAAATAAATAAATAAATAAATAAATAAATGTTACATAGTGTTGCTTAAAATTTTAAAGGAGACCTATTATGCCCCTTTTTGCAATATGTAATATAAGACTCAGGTGTCCCCAGAATGTGTCTATGAAGTTTCATCTCAAAATACCCCACAGATTATTTATTATGTATCATTTTGAAAGTGCCTATTTTGAGTGGAAGCAGAAGCCGGCTGTTTTCGTGCATGTCTCTTTGAATGCAAATGAGCTGCTGCTCCCCGCCCCCTTTCCAGAATAGGGATTGTGCCTTTAAGCTCGTACCTCAGACACTCTGCTTAAAACATCTGTTTGGTTTTGATTATCATGTCTATCATGCTGAAATCATGTGTTTTAAAGCCATATCGGTTTAAACTTCTGATATATGGTTTTCTGAGCGCACACAGAAAGCATCTGTCACACGCCAACGTTACTAAACTAAGTTCTCTTTCTTTTCTTATTGCACTTAACCTGTCAAATACACACAAGTCTATGTTAAAAACACATATGAGTTACAAAAACAGTCAGTTTTGTCTGTGAAGGTAAACAGCTGGGAAAGAAATTGCTTGTTTATATTAGATCTGTGTGGGAGCAATGCAGTATACAGTAAATAAATCAATAAATCCACTGCTCTCTTGTCTTCTCTGAGGCTGGGACTTTAAATAGTGTTCTGTGCTCATCTGTGGAGTCAAAGACAGAACAGTCAGCATGCTTTGCTCAAACTTTCACAATAATGTTAGAACTGGTACATTGTTGTCAATTGCGAAAACACGGTGTTGGTGTAGTGGGTGGAAACGTGCAGATTAAGGGACGGTAATATTATAATAAGATCCCCTTTCTACGTCACTGAAGGAGTAAAATCCGATGCACTCGTTTTTTCACAAGCTTGCAGAGAAAGGCTTACCAAAATAGTTTACTGGGTTGGTAGATGCACCGGGGACCCGATTATAGCACTTAAACAGGGAAAAGTTCAGATTTTCATGATGTCACCTTTATTTTTTTATTTTTATCTCTAGAAAGTCCTAATGCACCAATCATATTAAATGAGTTTTTATTGGAGAAAGCTACTTTTTGCATGCAGATGGTGTAGTAACAATGCCTACCAGCATGGGCTGACAGGATCATGCTAACCAGCCAGACCTTGACCCGCGATGTAAACATGCAGTTATGTGTGTGAGGTACTACATAATGTGGGTGACATGCATAGATAGAAACCCATTTTACAGACAGGGCTCTTGGCTCTGTCCAGTGGAATAGATGCACACTTCAAAGCATAATAAATTACAAAACAAATTATCACAAGTGTCTTTTCCCTTTTCTTTCTTTTTCTTTCTTTTTCTTTCTTTCTTTCTTTCTTTCTTTCTTTCTTTCTTTTTTTACTGCTCTCTCTATGGTCACAGTGACTGCAGTGAGAAGTGCTTTGTCAGTAGACATGGCAGAGAGGAAGGTGGTAGTAAGGTTTGAGTATTTCTACTCTTTCAGTTTTCTCCCACTTTCTCTTTTGGCCACTACATACACCATTTATGTTTTGGGGTTTGCACTATAACCATAAAGAGCTGCAAATAACAAGGATTTTGATTGTCAGTTTGTTGATTAATTCGTTGGATATTCTGCTTTATGTCTGATGTCCAGTGTTCGAATCTATAATATATTTGCCTATATGCTATTCATTGTGTGCAAAAATGTATACAAAAAGTATACATTTGTGAAATGTAGTTACAAAACCTTGGTTTGATTTCAGTTAATGATGTAATGTTACTTATTGCTGTTCATATAGAAATACCTTTACTTGTTTACACAGACTGATGCTGTAATAAGAGACTTTTATTATGAAAGGGCAAATAACATACGGTTTTAGTTTTTTGTTTGGTTATTGTTTTTTTTTTTGTTTTTTTTTTGTTTTTTTCTTTTACTTTTGTGTGTGTGTTTCTCCCCCACTGAAACTGTTCAGTGTTGGCCCATAACATATAAACTGAAAAACTTGTTCTCAAAACTTTGATTTTCAGATGGAATTTTTAGTGTTTTTTATTTATTTATTTATTTTCTATTTTTCTTTTCTTTTCTTTTCTTTTCTTTTCTTTTCAATGGAACTGTATGTTGTCTCACTTTTTTTACAGTCTCTGACTGCTGGTATATCTCAACACTTGTGTTTCAGATTTTTGTTATGCTTTGTTTTTATTTTGTGTTCAAAGTTTTTCAAAGTGGAGATTTTTTTTTGGTTGTTTTACTTTGTTTTTTTTTTTGTCTTTATATAACCTCTGACCACTAGTACATCTCAGCTCTTGTGTTTCAGATATAATTTTCTAATTATAATCTTTTTATTAAATAATTGCATTTTCTTTGTTTCTACTTGCTTGATGCTCATAGGATAAGGTAGGCTACTTATGTGTAAGGATATTTCTTTATTAATAGAAATGTGATCTGTACATAAAGACATGTTTTACTACTAATGTTCAAAGTTCACTGTTTATTTTCAGGATCAGTGATTGTTAATTTTAGTACTTTTTTTTTTACTCTTTGAACCTACTTTATACACTTACTTGAGCCTACGTTCCTTCTTTTTTGTTTGTCTTACCACAACCCACAGAGGTCTTTTTGTATTTTACCCTCAGTCTCATTCAGGTGAGTGTTTTGGTGCTCCTATGTAACCTCTCTGTCAATGCAGACTCTCTCTCTTTCTTCCTCTCCCATCGTAGGAAATGATTGAGTGCATGTAGAATGCTGACATCAGATAACGTCTGCATTGGCAGTCCATGTGTGACTGCGCTCTGGTCTAGATTTGCATATCATTTGGAATTCAATAAACTAAATGGACCCGTGCCCACACTGACAATAAAAGGGGTCATAAATATTATAATACTACTAGTCCTGACTGATAGCTGTGGAGATGGCTGGCAGGACCGATTTCACTGTGAAAATTGTTTAATTGATTGTTTTTGTGCTGTTATTTATCTCATCCACCCTTCCAGGAAGTGACATCAGCCTATTTCTGTTTAGATGATCTTGTTTCTGTCAGTTTGTGACCTCAATCTCTAGCATGGGCTCAGTAGCTTCTCACTATGAACTCAGCTTGAACTCCAAATCTTTTTCTGCCAAAAAACATATTCAAACCAGATGCTGATAGAGTCCTGCTACATTGAACAATAAATCACTTGCAGCGTTTTCCGAAACATGCGGTAGATGAGCCACTCAAGAACCCAGACAAATGATGCACAACAGGCTCAAAATAAAAGCATCTATTTCATTACTGTGTTTTAATTTCGCTATGATATCAGTGTGTTCTTCCCCTCTGTTGCTTCTACTCAGAATTATTTTCCTGACAGGACGGAGCATTTTTTAATTACGACGTTCATGGTGTGCAACAGTGGGCTTGTGCCCCACTAGCATTGCTTTTATTATTTGCAAACCTTTCTAATTTCACACTTGTTAAATTTTCATGTAAAAGCCCTTTTAAGAGAGAGACTTCAAGAGAGCGTTATGTCGTTGCAAATCTCCGGGGGGACTTTGAGTCTCTGGGGCTTGAGAATTGTAATGGGGTGTGTTTCAGGTTTTGAGGTAGAAGCAGGGTGCTAGCTTGGACCGAAGATAAATTGTAACTTTAGACAGGCATGCTCATTCTTTATAATGACTGTTTTACATCTGTTTACAACTGCTTTCTATCTATCTATCTATCTATCTATCTATCTATCTATCTATCTATCTATCTATCTATCTATCTATCTGTCTATCGTTCTATCGTTCTATCTATCGTTCTATCTGTCATCTGTCCTCTTATCTATAATTCTATCTATAGGTTATCTATCCTTCTATCTATCTGTCATCTATCTTTCCATTTATCATTATATCTATCTGTCATCTATCATTCTATCTGTCATCTATCATTCTATCTGTCATCTATCGTTCTATCTGTTGTTCTATCATTCTATCTGTCATCTATCGTTCTATCTGTTGTTCTATCATTCTATCTGTCTTCTATTGTTCTATCATTATATTTGTCCTCTATCGTTCTGTCATCTATCGTTCCATCTGTCATCTATCGTTCGTTCTTTTTGTATCATTCTGTTGTCTGTCGTTTTATCTATCAATCTGTCATCTATCAGTCTATCTATTGTTCTATCATCATTCTATATATCAGTTTATCGTTCTACAGCATGTATCATTCTGTCATCTATTGTTTTGTCTACAGTATCAAACATTCCTATGATAAATGTGTAGAGATATACAATCAAGAGTGTTGCATAGCAGTGTATAACATTGCTCAGATAATTTTGGAAGAATTTAATGAAAATGTTTGAGCTCATTGAAACATTTGACGTTTGATTGTAGACTTTGGCGTCTTGGCAAATCTGAACACAGCCTGTGCTCACAGAGCTTACAGCTCTTCTGAAGCTTCCGAGGAGACATGCAAGGTTACTAGAAGCTTTTCTCAGGAAGAAGAAGAAAGGAAAAAAAAAACATAAACCCTGAGAAGCAGAAGGATTAAGCAAAATGTCCATTTGATCTCCAGTTAATCATTTTGCTGTTAAGGAGAAACAGTGAAAATATAAAATATGATTTTTCTTTCCTGTAGGACATAGCTCACGTGTACTGGTTGCCTTGTTTGTGTAATGACTCAAGTAAACACGAGTTTCTTTTTCTATTATTTTTTTTCATTTACTTACTGTATATATTATACTTACTTTTTATATTGTTTTATGCTGAGTTAATATTTTCTCTCCTTTACATCCTCACAAAGAATTCTACATTTCATTACATGTTCATTAAGACATGATTTAGTGTGTTTGTTAAGCTGTTTTCCTCATGGGGACCACTAGCTGGTCCCCACAACAGAGGTGATTTCATTTTTTACTATCCCTGTGGGGACATTTGATCCCTACAGTGTAGACATATCCTGACCCACACACATACTCTTCATCCCCTCTTCTTTTTCATGTTCACTGTCTCCCTCTCTCTTTCTGCTGGTGCTGCATTGATTCGATACACCTTGCAGTGGTTTACCACCTCCTGCACTGCAGTGCTGCCTGGATCTATTCAGGAGATTCAGAAAACTCACAGTATGCAATGTGGACACAACCCAGTCAAACACACACATCCATTAAATCCATTACACAATATTACAACATGACAGACATAAACCAATGGCATGTGGGGTGAACTTGGTGTTTTAATTCAATATAAATGAATTGAATACATCAATAATAGCAACCAATTCAGTAATATTGTAGAATTGTTTACATGATATTAATTTTTTTTATATTTAAATTTGAATGTATACATGTGATTATTACATAGTGTATTTATTTATTTATTTCTATTTAGTGGTTTTTAAATAATTAAAGTGTTTGTGATTTGTAAATGCTTTTGGTAACCTAAACCACTTTTAATTCACCATATACACCAAGGCATTTATATTTATATTTATATTTATATTTATATTTATATTTATATTTATATTTAGAATATGAATGATGAATATATATGATATACTTTTTTATTAAAAATAAAATTAATTCTGGGCCTTATGTATGTCTATGTATGTTTTAATACATTATTATTATTATTATTATATTATTATTGGTAGTAAAGCTCTTATTAATAAAACATATTAAAAGAAAATAAAATGAAAAATTATATAATAAATTAAATTACTAAAATATTTATATTATATAAATAATATTTTGTGGTTTATGAGCTCTGTGTAGCAATTGTCACTGTATATATATGGGTTATACTGTATTCCAGTTTGTGTGTGTGTGTGTGTGTTACACTTTTACCATCTCTCTCTCTCTCTCTCTCTCTCTCTCTCTCTCTCTCTCTCTCAATACAAAGAGCACAGAATCCTCTGGTTGTGGCTGTCAGTCATCTGCCAGGTGTGGATACGTGAAACCGCAGGAGTGTATGTGAGCCTTCAGTCATGTTTTGATCCTCTACCCCCACAGCAGACAAACCTCGATGTGTGTGTGTCTGTTTGTGTACACAGCATGTTTATATTACAGTATGTCCAAGCATTATCTGTGCATATTTGTAGTTTATATGTGCACATCACTATTTTTGTTTAATAGCATGCTATAAGAAGACATCAGTAATCTAACTGTAGTAAATTAGCCAATTTTAAGCCATACTCTGTTGCAGAGTATTATACATTAAGTCATTTTTTTTTCATCTACCATTTTGAAAGCATATTGCTTTGTGAGCACACTGCTATCATTTGTTCAAGAAGGGCACGTTCTCTGTACAGATCTTCAGACTGATCGTAGTGTGTTATGAATCTGTGGTTCTGCGCTGTTGGCTGTGTCAGACCTCATGTTATTCATATTTGCTACTCTCTGTCTCTGTTTTTTTCCCTTTTTTCTTCTTTTTTATTAAATAAAATCAAAACACTGAGGGTGTATTTGCAGTCTGTCTATCATATGTAATGTAGTCAGGTCATTCAAGTGTGCTGTATGCTATGGAAATATTGTGTAAATTCTATGGACTAAACCCTTCAAAAAATATTGCTTCACCGAGTCTGCAGTTTTTTTTTTTTTTTATAATGCTTTACTGTAGACTTCAGTACCTGACTGAAACACTTACTGTGGTATTGTAAAATCACTTGCTGCTTTGAATTATTTGTTGTATTAATAAAATAACAGGAATAAACTGCCATGATTTTGAAAGAAGTATTTTATGCTCATCATGGCTGTATTTATTTGATCAAAAATACAGTAAAAACTCTGTCAAATGTTATACAGTTTAAAATTATAATTATTGTTATAATACGTTTTAAATGTAATTTAGTGGTATGATGTCTTCAGTGTCACACGATCTTTCAGAAATCATTCTAATATGCTGATTTGCTTATAGTAAAAATTCTGATTTATCCTTCAAGAATTCAATAAATGTCCAGTGTGGCTATTTATACCTTAAAATATTTTAATGTGTTTGAAGTTTGGCTGATTTAATTTTATATATAATATATATATATATATATATATATATATATATATATATATATATATATATATATATATATATATATATATATATATATATATTATATTTTTATTTTTTTCTGCTTTTCATTTTTAGAATTCTTCTTCTTTTTATTTAATTACTAATGTAATCACTTTTATGTCTGATCAACGGGAAACCACTTTAGCCATGTCTGAGGAGCGGTGGGAGGGAAAGGTGGGCTAGAGCGTGTGAGGGGGAGAAATAGAGGGCTAGCAGGAAGAGAAGGACAGATTATAATGACTTGAGGAAAATATAATGTAATTCTGTCTTGCAATGAAGTGTGCTGTCAGCTTTATGACAAAGGCTACATCCTTTCCTTTTCATATCCTCTCCACCCTCTCATTCCCTCATCCCTCCTCTTCTCCAAATCTCTTTTTCCTCTCCATTTTTTCCTCTCCTCACCCGCTCCCCTCCTCTCTTGCTCTCTCGATTGGCTTATTGAGGTTGTACAGCAGCACCTGATGGCATTTGAGATTCTCCTTTATTCTTGTTGAGCTCTTGTCAGCTCACTGTATATGTGTGTGTGTGTGTGTGTGTGTGTGTGTGTGTGTGTGTTGACTATTAAACTAGCCACTAGAGAATGACATTTACTGCAAATGAACTGTTCCTCTGACACATGTTGTTGTTTAATGAACTGGGGATATGTATTGACACAGTGGCTTAGTCCTTAGGTGTGTGCGTGTGTGGGAGTTAAAATGGGAGTTTATCTTGTGTCTTTACGCATGTGCTTCTGTATTCTATTGAAACTCTGTAATCTGAGTATTTGTATTGTAGGCCTGTATGCATTGCACAGGTTGTGCCTACACTGAGAAAAATTGCACAATTAAATGCAAGAAATGCCATGTAACATTGGATTTTCGTACAATATGCCAAATAATGTACACTGTGACCAACACTAAGATTCATGTTAAAACAGAAAACATCTATTTTAGCTTTTATATATATACACAGTGCCATCCATAAGTATTGGAACAGTAAAGGCAAAATTGCTTTCTCTGCTGTGGAGTCAAGACATTTGCAAATGATTAAAAGATGAATATGCGACAAATCTACAGAATGTCAGATTTTATTATTAGGTCTTTCGACACATACATCTTTTACCAAATAAAAAGGACAACACTTTTAGAGTTCATCCCACTATTTGATGTGAGCATAAGTATTGGAACAGTTAAATTTAAGGCAGATATAAAAGATTAAAAGCTAATATTTAGTTGCAGATCCCTTGCATGCAATCAGAGCAGTGAGTCTGCAACCCATAGACATCACCAGACTCCTGGTCTTCTGCTTTGAAATACTTTTCCCCAGCCTTTAATGCAGCCAATTCCAACTGTTGCTTATTTTGGGGAGTTTCTGTCTTTAGTCTCCTCTTCAGCTGGTAAAATTAATGTTCAATTGGATTTAAATCTGGAGATTGATTTGGGCAATCTAAGACTTTACATTTTCTTTGCCCTGATAAAGTCCTTGACTGAACTGGCAGGGTGTTTTGGGTCATTGTCCTGATCCAATATGAAGTGCTTTCTAATGAGTTTGGTGGCATTTTCTTGAATATTGGTAGCCAAGATGATTTTCTACCCTTTCAAATTAATTCTGCTACTGCCATCATACATTGTAGAAGTCCTGTTATAGAGACAGCCATGCATGCCCATGCCATGACACCACCTCCACCAGGCTTTACAGATGAGGCTGTATGCCTTAGGATCATTTGCAGTTCCCTTTTTTTCTCCACATTTTTGCTTTCCAATCACTTAGATAAAGGTTAATCTTTGTCTCATCGGTCCATCAACTCAGTTCCAAAACTCAACTGGCTCACATCCGTGAAGAATCTTGCCTTTCTATTTCTGGTGCTTATCAGAGGTTTGTATCTTGCTGTTTAGCTTCTGTAATTCTGTGTCAAATTCTCCTGCAGACTGTAGATTGACAGAGCATCAAGCTTTCTGGTGTCAGACATTGTTTTAGGGTTCATTTTCACAGCTTTTGATTTGTCTGTCATCAACTACTGTTGTTTTTCTCAGTTCGTGGTTGGTTGCTGATGTCGCCGGTAATTCCAACTCTTGACCATGCCCTTTGTCTTCCTATACCACACCCCTCTTTTCTTTAGCATCCAAATTGCTTGCTTTTCTTTCTGCTTCCTCGTCTTCATCCTGGTTTGTGTGTGTCATCATCGAATGCAAGACTTAGAATGCAAAGCAATGGATATAACTGATAAGATACATTTCCTGCTTTTAATATCTGAAGAATTAACTGTACCAATATTTATGGAGGGCACTGTATATATATATATATATATATATATTCATCATCGAAAAGGATTATTAGGAAACACCATACTAATTGTGTTTGACCCCCCTTTCGCCTTCAGAACTGCCTTAATTTACGTGGCATTGATTCAACAAGGTGCTGAAAGCATTGTTTTAGAAATGTTGGCCCGTTATCTTGCAGTGATGGAGATTTTGTGGGATGCACATCCAGGGCACGAAGCTCCCGTGAGACCCCAAAGATGCTCTATTGGGTTGAGATCTGGTGACTGTGGGGGCCATTTTAGTAAAGTGAACTCATTGTCATCTTCAAGAAACCAATTTGAAATGATTCGAGCTTTGTGACATGGTGCATTATCCTGCTGGAAGTAGACATCAGAGGATGGGTACATGGTGGTCATAAAGGGATGGACATGGTCAGAAACAATGCTCAGGTAGGCCGTGGCATTTAAACGATTCCCAATTGGCACTAAGAGGCCCAAAGTGTGCCAAGAAAACATCCCCCACACCATTACACCACCACCAACAGCCTGCACAGTGGTAACAAGGCATGATGGATCCATGTTCTCATTCTGTTTTAGCCAAATTCTGACACTACCATCTGAATGTCTCAAACAGAAATCTAGACTCATCAGACCAGGCAGTCTTCAACTGTCCAATGAGCTCGTGCAAATTGTAGCCTCTTTTTTCCTATTTGTAGTGGGATGAGTGGTACCCGGTGGGGTCTTTCTGTTGTAGCCCATCCGCCTCAAGGTTGTGCTGTTGTGGCTTCACAAATGCTTTTGCTGCATACCTCGGTTGTAACGAGTGGTTATTTCAGTCAAAGTTGCTCTTCTATCAGCTTGAATCAGTCGGCCCATTCTCCTCTGACCTCTAGCATCAACAAGGCATTTTCGCCGACAGGACTGCCGCTTTTTAGATAATTGCATTAATGAGAAATTGAACAGGTGTTCCTAATAATCCTTTAGGTGAGTGTATATATATTAGTGGTGGGCCGTTATCGGCGTTAACGTGCTGCGTTAACGTGAGACTCTTATTGGGCGATAAAAAAAATATCGCCGTTAATCTATTCTCAAAGTTGGATTGGGAGCTGGGTCTATACTACGCAAGCTATGATGACTTTCACCGTGATAGTTTAGCGCGGATGTATACCTAGACAAATTACACTGTAGGGGGGGCGAGAACGAGTCTTCGAACCTGTGTGTATGCCTACTGTGAAATTACCAAGCTTCCCAAAAAAAACCTCACAGACTCACGCCTGTTTCACACATAGCCTACTCCGTCTGCAGTGCGTATGCAGTCCGTGTGCGTTACGTATGTGGTGCAGAAGCAGCACGGACTCATTGTGCTTTCACTCAGGACGCGTTTGCAGTCCGCTACTGATCCGCGGCTGTTTAGTCCACAAACACAACATTTGTTCATTATTCTATATTTCAAACCATGTTAGAAAAAAAACATAAAATTGTGACTCTTATCACAGAACAGTAACAATCTTTCTTAATCATAGACATTAGTTTAAACGTAATAAATATAAACAACATATTATTCATGCATTTGACATTTGACTAAGCTGCTCAAGCAAGCGCCAAAACATTTAAACACAACATTTAGCCTACTTTTCTTTTTTTGTTATATCGCAAATATTTAAAATTAAAGCACCACTGACAGAAACAGTCGACTCTCGTGCCTTTTGCATTTAAATCTTTATTACAAGCAATCGCACGGTTCTTAATGAACTTTGTTTTTCTGCTTCTATAAAAGTGCATAGGCCTATATCATGTTGCCTCGTTTATCTAAAGGTGCTCTTTTTCTTGTTTCAAACCTAGCCAAAAACCCATGTGTTGTGTGTGAAACACAGTAGGCTTCAATTCGTATAAATTTATTGTGAAATTACTGCATTTCCGTGTCAATCCATGTTAATTTTTACCGCGAACAATGCGCTGTCATTTTAATTCAGCGCATGCTGCACAGCAAAAAAAAGACTCGGTACTTAAACGATCGCTGCACTGCTGCAGACGCACTGCTCCTGGAACGCACTGACGGACCGCAACCACGTGAGCGCTGGAATCCGTTAACATGGGTGCGTAAAAAAAAAAAAAAATAAATTGCAACGCATACGCACTGCAGACGGAGTATGTGTGATACAGGCGTAAGGTTGTTTGCAACTTGTGCAATGCGGAATTAGTTTACTGTAGGAGTTCTTCCAGTCTCAAGTACCACCTAAACGCAAAGCATCCCTTAGCTAAAGCGAAAGATGCCGGACCAAGCAATGTAGCGCAGGGGAAGAGTCGTCGAGAAACTACTATGTTTGAGTGCAGCACAGCTCTATCAGTACTAACAAGTACATATTATTGAACATAATTTGAATGCCTTCGGCAGAATTCAAATGAGCCATTTTAATCTAGATTAATCTAGATTAATTCCAAGATTACAGTGAGATTAATCTAGATTAAAAAAAATTAACTCTATGCCCACCACTAATATATATATATATATATATATATATATATATATATATATACAGTATATATACATATATATATATATATATATATATGTATATGTGTGTGTGTGTTTGTAAATATATATATTTTAGTAGATTTTTTTATTGTTTTATCTTAAAACCCTGCAATTTGTGAAATATTATTGCAATTTAAAATAACAGTTTTCTATTTTAATATGCTTGAAAATAGAATTTATTCCTGTGAAGCAAAGCTGAATTTTGAATTTTCAGCATCATACTCCATTAAAAAACATTACAAATCTTACTGATCCCAAACTTTTGAATGGCAGTAATATATCACACTCTTCTTTTCAGTGATGCAACAGTCTAGTAATTGAGATAAAAAAAACAAAACAAAAAATCCTAAAAACCAAAAACAAATTTTGCTAGATTTTTTTTGGACTGTTATACTTTTCTCTGTGGTTTAGAAAACAAGTCTCAATTTTAAGTAAATGTGTTTCATATTTCAGTGTTTGAAAAGTTGCGATAAAAGTTTTCTGTATTATTATTATTATTATTATTATTATTATTATTATTATTATTATTATTATTATTTTGACTTTTTAGTGTTTTTCTAAGTGAGGCAACAATCGTAACAATTGTTGTACAGCCTTTCCAAAAAGTATCTACAGTATGTGTCGAAACCTTGCATGCATTTGAAGTAAAATGACTGTAATTCATGAAAATATCTTTGTTTTACAAATTCAGAAAAATCGTTTTTTACTATGTAAATACAGTGATAATGGTCCGCTGTATGGATAATGCGAGAATGCATCTTGCAGCAATGATAGTGTATTTTGTGATTTGTTGGTATGGATGTTTGTTTTGAGTCTTTTATTGTTTTTTTTTGGGTGTTTTTATTGTATTTTTATTTTTTTTAGTAGGCTGCGAGCGCCTGTTCTCCACATTAAAAGATCTTTTAATGGCCATCTGTTGTATTGCAATCATCCAAACACAAACTCTGCCAATTTTGATAACTTTTTTGCTTTCAAAGTGCTCCTGGCTCTGTGCCGTCTGCACTTTACATGACAGAGACTCATTATTGTTGATTAGACTGATGTGGATGTTGAACACAAGATTCATGACAATTAGGTATGCTAATTAACATGCACAATTTCTCTTTTAAGCGCACACTCTCATCCTTTAGGACTCTGAAATGTTATCACAACACAGGAGACAATTATTTTTGAATGCAGAACTTGTGAAGCTCTTTGTCTAGTTTGCAAGTTGTTCTGACTTGTTAACCCATTGTGATGGGGTTAAAAGTCATGGAGCATGCATAGTAGTGTAGATGTTTCTTCATTTTTCTTTCTCTAATTAAAATATTTCAAACAAAATTTCAGTCCACATTTAATTTTAACAACAATCTGATTATTAATAAAGAATTTGGCATGATCACGTGTTAATATACTTTGTTTGCATTGTAATATTTATCTTATATTTAAGATTACAATTACTAAACAGGCTCAATAACTTTTAGTTAAAAAAAGTTATATATACACTACAAGCCTGTATATATACAAAACTGTATAAGTTTTGTAATGTTTTTAAAATAATTTTCTTCTGCTCACCAAAGTTGATAAAAAATACAGCAAAAAGCAGTAATATTGTGAAATATTCTTACTATTTAAAATAACAGCTTTTTATTTGAATATATTTTGAAATATAATTTATTCCTGTGATCAAAGCCAAATTTTCAGCATCGTCTTCAGTGTCACATGATCTTTCAGAAATATTTTGAAATATAATTTATTCCTGTGATCAAAGCCAAATTTTCAGCATCGTCTTCAGTGTCACATGATCATATATAATACTAAATAGTAAATAGTAAATTTCAGAAATATATATATATAATACTAAAAATTCAGCTTTGAAATCACAGGAATAAATTACACTTTAAAATATGTTCAAATAGAAAAAATTTATTTTTTTAATAGTAAAAATATTTAATATTTATATTTAAACAGTGTTTGTTATATTTATACAGAGACTTCTTTAAAAAAAAAAACATTCAAAATCTTGATGTTCAAAAGCTTTTGAATGGGGATGTAATTTAAAAAATAAATATTTTATATTGTACTTTTTTGGTGTCTTGGGGCCACAGATATTTATATATTGTGATGTTTCCTTCTGTTTGGCTGAAAAAAGTCACCCAATCTCATGCACAAACAGAATGTGATATATCCAGCATGATCCCATAGCTTTTTCTATGCTCTTTCCTTTTTGTTTTTTTTTTTTTGTCTATTTTTTTTTGTATGTTTAACAGGTTTGGAAAGATCCAGGCCGACATAGAGACTGCAACACTTCTGTCACCTGTGAAAAAAGTAGTGTAGCTTTGTAGGACACTGTATTGCCAAAATACCCAGGAGAAAGAAAGAGGTGGGGAGGTTAAATGAACAGACTGAGCTCAGATGGAAGCCGTGGACACACAAGGTTATAGAGGCCTTCATATGAAACGCTAATATGCAAACACACACACACGGGGGGTGCTAAAGGTGGGATGGGGTCTGGAGCATAGTGTGTGGTTTATTTTTAATGAGACACTTCTGTCATGTTTATTTATTCATCTCTCCTCTTAATTAATACAGCATAGCTCACACACATGTGCTGACTGAGTATGTGTTTTAGCATGCTACCTCCATTCATAATTAGGAAGGTAATACTGTGGAGGCCAACGCTGGAAGGAAGCTCTTTATCTGAAGTATCTTTGTGATTAAATGAAGTGTTTTCCATTACAGATACTCCCAGATCATTAGCTTTATCCGATATGAAATCCAAGAGAGAATTTCAAGCATATCACCTCAATTTACTTGCATCTTCTCAGAACTGTCAGGCTCAAATCAAATAATTGCATATCATTTATCACCATGCGTATTATAATGATTGTTTTTGTTTTTATTGTTTGTGTTTTTGTGGTGCGGGGAATATTCGAGAAGGCTTTCAGAAAGCTCACCTGTCCTTCCTCTTCACTTAAAGTGATTAAAAAGCCATCTCTTCCCTTCTCATCTAAAATTCCTAATGATTGACGGCCCACTGTCCTTTATGAGGGTGGAAATCGTGGACGTGCATTAATGAAAATGGAGTCCATTGGTTTGCATGATGAAATGGGCTTAATGTGGATGCTGGCTAACAAGGCCTTGTGTGTTTTAAAGGTGAAGGGAGAAGGCAGGGGGCAGGAAAAATTATAACAGTTGTATTTAGATGTTGGCTTTGAGGATTAGTCGTATTTGCATAATGCTGTGTGTGTGCTGGGCGAGTAGTGTAAGATTTTAGGGCGTGGATGGGCAGCTAACGCTTTCTCAAGGTGTTGCTTTTGGTGGAATAAGGAAGTCATTGACATGCTCTGTAGCTTTTCGTATGAATTTGAGTAAATATTTTACTTGAGTGGATATCATTGGATTTCAAGGGCTGTTAGAGATGAGCTCCACCCAGTTCCATATGTGGACACTTGTGGGTGTGTGTGTGAGTGACACAAATGAAGATGAAGGTGAGGAAAAGAAGGGTTTTAATTTGTGCTTGAGGGGTTAGTCAGGATTTAATGGTTGAGTACTGGTTAAATTGTGTGTGTGTGCATGAATGTGGCCTAAATTAACTGAATTAATGGGTTTGGCTCCCAAAATCACTGTGACATTGGTGTGTTGATAATTGTGTTGAGTAAAAAGGGACATGAAGATATTTTTGGATCAGTGACAAAATCTTTTAAATTCTAGTGAAAACTTAAAACGCATTTGCTATGTTCTTAGAAATAGTATTTATATATATATTTCATATATATATTTCATTTCTAAAAAAAAAAAAAAAACATACCATTTTCAAGAAAAGTTTAACTTTAATTGAAAAATGTCATGTGGTGTAACCATCAAGCAATAACTAATAACGCATTTTACTTACACTTTGAATACATGAGAATGGTACAAATCCTAATCATTAATTTCAAAAATACTTTGAATCTGTTTTTAAAAGTAAAAGTTTTTTTTAAACATCATGATTCATGTATTCATTTGTAAATATCAGAGTGTTTTTGATGAATCACAAAACATGGCTCGCATGTCATAAAATAGTTGAATTATTTGGTATTTAAACAACAAAATAAACCATTTATGTATGTGTGTATTTTATTTTATTTTATTTATTTTATTTTATTTTATTTTATTTTATTTATTTTATTTTATTTTATTTTTTTTATTTTATTTTTTTAATTTATTTTTATTTGACTCTTATTTTATTTTTAAATGCAGGGGTCTTCTGATATAATGTTTTCTGCATGTTGGTCACCACACATGTCTTTGATTTGGTAGACAAAGGTTTTTTCAGGACAATATCGGGACAAGTATATCACCCTGACTTTTTTAACCCCAAAATTTCAAAAATAATTTTAATTCAGAGATTAAATCCATGCTAATTATAGAAGAGGTGCATTCAAGTCATAGCAAGACATGGGTTGCATTTTTATGAATTTTTGAATAAATTAATAGATCTGGGACAGAAAAAAGAGAGAAAAAAATGTTGTTGGCCCTTTTATGCATGTTGAGCATGTGCATGTTTGTCTGGGCCCAATCTCCCATTCATCTGAATATTTGCAGACTGAGGCAGAATATGAATCATTTCCCCTCACTGCAATTAGCCTGAAATATGTAGGTCCTTAGTATGTGTGTGTGTGTGTTCTTTGAAAGGGTGAGGTGGGCTTAATGTAGCTGAACTCCCTGCATGTAAAAACAATGTGGAGAAGTGCACCGTAAAAACATGCTGACAAGAACTCGCACACGACCACACAAACTGAAATTGTAAATCAATTTTTGTTGTGCTTGAATTGAGATGATTTTTTTAACAATCTTGTTTGAATCGAATAGGGTTTTCTGGGACAGTGGAAGCTAGTTGTGTTTGGATTGGGATGTATTTGTATCTGTATTTGTACCTTTCTTTTTTTTCATAGTTTAATGAAATATCTTCTAACATTCAAAGCTGATACCCTTGTAGATAGAGTTTCGAGCGCGAGTTTGAGTCCCATTTCGGATACCTTTCGTGATCCATAAATATTTAAATATCTTCTAATTAAAACAGTAAAGGTTCCTATGCAGTTTAGAAATATGAAAATTGATTTAAGTAATTTCCAGGGAATGCATGGAAAAAGGCAACTGAAACACTGCCATTTTATTTGCGCATTTTATTTATAGAATTTACACTTATTTATTTTACACACTTGCTACTGCGTTGTAATATTAGAGGTTTATGTAAATCAACATGATTTCCTTTGGCTTCCCGGTTCCTGTGCAGTTTAAAAAAGTAGCTATTTCCCTTAAGTAATTTGCAGGTCTGGCAAAGTATGGAAAAATAGAGAACAGAGTATGGAAAAATATTTGTGCTTCGACTACTGTATTTGCCCTATTCAGTGTTCTAAAGTATAAAATTAATTTCTAAAAATAAATTGATCATACAAATAGAGAGCTTTCATGACAAACGTTTAGTAATCATCTGAACACGGCTGAATTAATTCAAGGCACACTTTTTCATTACGCATAACTCTTTAAGCAGTCTTAAGTCTTTTTTGAACTTCACTAAACAAATGTGCATGTGCCACGCAAACCAGCAAAAGATAAAGAAGCAAACATGTAGGCCTAGTAGAAAATAGATCTGTATCTATGCTGATTATTAGCCTACTCTTGACAGAGAGCTGGTTTGCTTTTTGAGAGACTGAGATGCGCAACGCGACTGTTTGATTGGTGAGCGCGCAGTGATTTATTCCATTCATTCATGTATCATATCGTAGCCTATAAGGTTTAAATCATTGCCTTTTAAATATACACAAATAGTAGAACATGTATGATGTATTATTTTAGTTGATATTACTCTTGCCAAGCTCTGATTTCTGAGAGATGCACAGAGAGGCAACATCAATACTGTGTTTGATATGCGCTCTTTTTATTCATAAAGTTTACATTCATTCACTTCACACACACATTATTTGCATGACTTTAGGAGGTTTGTGTAAAATATTGCGCTGATCACCTGGCTCACCTGTTACCTAGCAAACACCAGACTGTGCTGCAGCCTCAGCTGAATATTCGGGCACAATTATTCGTTATCAGTTATTCGTTTTTGAAGCCATTATCCGTGCCTTTCCGAATAAGGTATTCGGCTTCGGGCACACCCCTACTGGAAGCTATCTACTATTGACCCTACTGTAGGAATGAACTACCTTTACCTTTTACACTAGGAATAAACTATAGTATGATAAAAATTTTACTGTAGGAATACAAACCTACACTTTACCAGACCACTTGATTTTTCACACAGACATTGAGAGAGAGAGGACCAATTTAACTCTCATTTTGTGTTTGTAGTCTGAGACCGTAAGGGTCTTTTAATATTTCCAAAAATCTACTTAAAAAGGTCAAATTAGCTTCAACAAAAGCATCAGTAATATTTTCGAATAACATTTCTGAAAAGCACATGTCTGCTTTGTGACACTGAAAATTAGATTAAGACTTCAGTGATACCTCTCAGACTAGATTTTACTGGGTTAAATTAAAGTACTGAAATAATCAGAAAGGAAATTAGACAGCTTTCTGTGATCCAAAATCACTACTAAAGTATCAAAAACAATCAGAATTGAACTTGAGAACTGGATTTGGGAACAAATCATTCAGAACTAGATCTGATTATGTGAAAAGATCTTACTCAAAATTGGTTCATTCTTAAATTGAATATCACTATTTTACTCATGAACTTTCAGATGCTGTTTTAGTAAACATGGAGAGAGTTGATCATGTTTGAGTGCTGATAGTTGGGCTGAGATGAAAGACATGGGGCTGAAGCCCCCTACACGAGGCTCAGATTCGCCTGCAGTCAAATCAAAAAATGATCATTTAATTCTTCCCCTCTAAAGTCCTTTTATAATTTTAGTCAAGTGTTTTTTCAGTATTTTCCATCCTCTCTTTGAATGAGCCATTTTTGCAGCTTATTTTCAATAGATGGTCTTGCATGGACCTAGCGGGAAATGTTGGGTCCTAAAAATTTCACTGTTTTCATTGTACATTGAACTCTTTTATGATAAAATATAAATGTTTTTTTATAAATGCTATATGTCCCTAGGATCACTTACTATTTCTTGTAAAACTTAACACACACTCTGATAAGAAAAAGTCTTAAGCAAATTAACTTTTACTGTAAACATTTTACTTTAAACCATTGTTTGCTATCCAGCCTTTATGCTGCATATGGTTATGCTAATTAAACAATCCAACAAACTGACAGTCTACAAGCATGATGTATGCTAAAGATCCAGTGTGATTTCCAGTTTCAGTTTTTTCTCTGTCGTGTTTTGGTCCCTTGATAGAACAGGAAGTTTCTGCTTCATCTTCAGACTGAGCCAGGAAGTGGAAAAGCCCTCTGGGCTCTGCAGGAAATGGGCAAAGCTGTTACCGTAGCAACACATTTCTGCCTTATTAACTCAGAAATAAATGAATCCTGAGGAAATCAGGGCGAATGCCCAAATCTCCCACTTCTTGTATTTTTTTTTTCTTTGTTAGTTTTATTTCTGTTCCAGATGCCTTTACAATAATAGTTTTTTTTTCCCCATCCTCAGTTTGGCTAAAATGCATTTCTACATACATTCATCCATACATTTTTGAGACCGATATGCTGATAGAAATCAGGCAGCGTCATGCTCTGACAAACAGCTGCATATTTAATAAAGTCTGTGTGACGTGTGAACTGCCGATGAACACAGATTCAGGCCTGTGTGGCTTATGTCCACATAAATGTGGAATCCTTAAGAGTTCTGAGTGAAAGAGGAAGAGAAAAGAGAAATGAGAGACATTTGCCACTGGATGGCATCAGCCGATCTTAGTCGCTGTTTCTTTGCTGTCTCTGGATTTAATTCAACGAATTATTTTTAAATGTTCTGATCGTCTCTGAATATGAGTTGGAGTCACAGATAATGCATTGATGCAGGCATTAATGGATTTATGGGGAAGTTTATAACATTTGAATAGCTTGTGGCTAATTTGGAAGAAAGTGCCCTTGTCTTACTTTCTGGTTGAGTAGTTAATGACTTTTTTATTGAAGACATTTGCTATGTCATATCATTTTAAGGTTTGGACTTTTATCGAAAAGCATCTGCGTGTGTGTAAGTGTGTCCTGTGAGTGGTCGACAGGAAACAGAAATGAAAAAAAGAAAACAGCATTATTGAGTGTCAAAAGCCTCTGCAGTGGAAGCTGCTATATTGTCCTGAGAGACACGTCCAGAGAGAGTCGATGGAAAACATCTTCACTTTACAGAGGGCAGGATGATCATTCAGGGAAAAGAATCTCACAAACCAAGATCATTGGAAAATGTGCCAGTGGCGACATTTCTGCAATATGATACTATGTTGGTTTTTGTAAGTTTCGTGACACTTTCAAAATGATATTTCCAGTGAGTGGTATTAAAAACACATGCTACTTATGACTGGTTTTGTGGTCCAGGGTCACAAATAAGATTCCAACTTATTTGTCATTAAAAGGTTAAAAGCTGCAGTCCATAACTTTTTCTGTGTTCAAAATTTACAAAATTTATATAACAAGCGAGGACACCATGAATTCATTTTCCAAACCATGTTTTTGGCTTGTCCTGAATCACTACAGTACACCTATAATAAGTGTTTATATTCGGACTATTTTAGACTGGTTCGGGTAGGTACCGCTGTGGAGTACCCTGCGTGATTCGTCATAGACATAAACAAAGATAAGTAGTTCCAGCTACAATGATCTTCCACAAGACAGTTCTGTTTATTAACCGCTAGAGAGCCAAAAATGAAGAACTGCAGCTTTAATGTTCTATCACATTTGACAATAATGTACCAACCAAGTATACTAAACGTTACTCTAAACCTAACCAATTGTGTTAACAAAAGCAAACATGACATAAAAACCCATTTGCTGAAGGAACAGTGCCATTTTAGTTTGCTTTGAGCTTTTTGTCCTGATGTTTCACAGGATTTGCAAGCTCTGCATTACAATTGCAATGTTGTAGTCCTATGCGCTGTCAGAAAGCTGGAAAGCTGGTTATGCCATGCAAACATCAAAATGTATAAGTTTACAAATCATGCACTATGATAAAAGTCCTTTGAGGTTATAGATGTGTAGATGTTTTGCTTTAGTGACAGAATTGGCAGCAGAGATGGACCGTTAAAAATAAATAATAATAATGTATTATTATATGGAGATTAATGTAATATTGTAATTCTGAATATGGCTGCTGTAAGAAAGTTAAAATTTGGTTAAAATTGCCTTGTGATACTATCTTCAAGTGAGACTAAGCTGGGTTTTAGCTACTCCAGGCAGATTTTTAACTGGTGCAGGCTGGTAATTTGCTGGTGGAACAGCTACTATGTTCTAAAAACCTGACTGGCCACCTTTAGCTGGTTCGCTGCTGGACCAAGATGGTCTACTTAGCAGCTTTAACTAGCTAATGACTAACTAGAAACCAGCTAATGACCTGTTTGAACACCAGCTTGAAATTTGCAGAAACCAGCTAATGGCCTGTTTGAAGAGGCTAATGGATGCCAGACAGACAGTCTGTTGTAGCATTTTGTGAAATCTACTAACAACTGTAAACTGTATATTTGAAAAATATGTCTATGAATTTCTGACTTTGATTATTGTGGTCACACAAAAATATTGTCATAGTCTGCAGCTGGAGTGCCCAAGACGGCCACCAAAGGGCACTTCTGTGGTTTTGTGTGAGCACATGGCACCGAACAAACACAAGACAAGCCATGTGCTCACACAAAACCACAAGAAACCACTCATATGCCATGTGCTCTCTCCTGTCTTGTTGTCTGTCCCCTCCCATCTTGTCACCTCATTATTATTTAAGTTGCTCCACCTGTGTCTCCCTCGTTACCCTCTTCGTTTATCTCCCTATTTATTCTCCAGATGCAGTCTGCAGTCGTGTGCTGATCCGTTGTTATATGTCAGAAGTACTTGTTGTATGTGTGGTATGTACCTGCTGCTCTGCTTTGCTGTGCCTTGTTCCTGGCCTGCTTGCCTGCCTGTTTTTCCCCCTCAGGGTAGTTTGTGTTTTGTTTCATTTTATTATCAAAAAGACCCATCCTTCTTCTGCATTTGAGTCCTCTCCTCATCTCTCTTCCGGTACCGTGACTGAACGGATCAGCCCAAATGAAGACTCAGCAGAGAATGGTCGACCTCCCACTGCCAGCCTCCACTACGAGCAGCCCCCTCTACAAACATATACTCCAGTTATCGGCATTGAGTTCCCTCCGGCAATTTGCCTTGGAATTCAGGACTGCTGTGAAGAGGGGCTGGAGTATAATGATGCGACTCTCAAGGACTTGTTATTTGGGACTTTTGGGATCAAGGACTTGTTCTTATGTCCTTGATGAGCCTATCAGCACCTGGAGGAGGTCTGGCACTGAGCACCTGTCTTTTGGGGTGTTTGTGGACTTTCTAGCCAACAACGGGAGACAGTCAGTTCCTGAACAGGAGGGGCTTTTTCCTGACATGGCCGTATGTTCAGAGTCTCATCATAAGATGGCCACCAGTCCAGAGGAGGGCAGCAAGTCTGGAAACCCTTCACCAGGTGGACCCAGGGCAGGCCCCTGAGCCACCCGCTCCAGAACAGCCTGTCACTGAACAACCCACTCTGCTACTGCCGTGAGGGCCATTATTGAGCAGCCCGCTCTCCTTGTTTTGGCCATGGAGGCCACCACAGAGCCACTTGCTCTCACTGCTGTTGGCCTAGAGGCCGTTACTGAGCAACCTGCTCTCCTTGTCTCGACCACAGAGACCACTACAGCCTGCACCACCCAATTTCTCTGCTGCTGCTTAAGTCAAGATGGCCATCTTTGCTTTTCACCTCAGGGCTGTTCTGTGTGCATGGGCCTCTTCAAAATTCACTCCAGCTTCCCAGGAACCTACCTTAGAGTCCACTTCAGAGTCTGCTCCAGTCCAGGAGCATTCAGAGTCCAGTTATGAACCCGCTCCAGTCTGGGAGCCTTCAGAGTCCACTTATGAATCCGCTACAATCCGGGAGCCTTCAGAGTCCACCTCCAGAGGCGGTACTCCAGTATGTTGTGGTGCATAAAGTGGAGGTGGTGTGGTATCGCCTGCTCCACCCTGGTGGGTATTCAGCTCCACCTGCTCTCTGTGGTGGCTTCAGTTCCCCGCCTGCTCCACCCTGGTGGGCTTCAGCTCCACCTGCTCCGCTGTGGTGGGCTTCAGATCTGCCTGTTCCGCCCTGGTGGGCTTACACTCAACCCTGGTCCCATGATCTACCTCAGGATCCAGGTCCTCTTCCCCTACATGGGCCTGGCCCGCCGTCCTTCCCCCCTAGTCTGCCTCCATTCCGCCTCCCTCCTGGATTCCTTTGACATTTGGTGGAGCATCTGGAATCTGCTTCTTAAGGGAGGGGTTATGTCACAGTTTGCCAATGGAGTGCCCAAGACGGCCACCAGAGGGCACTCTTGTGGTTTGTGTGAGCACATGGCTTGTGTTGCATTTGTTTGGTGCCATGTGCTCTCTCCTGTCTTATTGTCTGTCCCCTCCCATCTTGTCACCTCATTATTGTTTCAGTTGCTCCACCTGTGTCTCCCTCATTACCCTCCTCATTTATCTCTCTCTATTTATTCTCCAGGTGTCTGCAGTCCTGTCTTGATCAGTTGTTATATGCCAGAAGTACTTGTTGTATGTGCCTTCTGCTCTACTCTGCTTTGCTGTGCCTTGTTCCTGGCCTGCCTACCTTCCTGCCTGCCTGTTCCTAAAACCCCCTATATAAAAAAAAAAATACCTATTCTTCTACTGCATTTGAGTCCTCACCTCATCTCTTTTTTGGTACCGTGTGAAATAAAATAAAAGCAAAGTCAATGTTTGTGTTTGTTTAAATTTTTGTGCTTGTGTAGAAACACAGACAGAAAAAAAAAACATCAAAAATTCATACCGCCAAACAGCTGTACCAACACGCACATCTTCTGTGTTTCTTTTGCAGGTTCCTTCATGCAGCAAAAGTGAGTGCAGAGATTGTATATTGTAGTTCTGCATTGCTTTATCTCCTCACACATCCCTTTGTTTAGCCGTATTTATGTCTGAGTAAGCATTTGGTCCAATCATTTGTGCATATGCAAAGCCAGCATCGCTCTCATCTTCTCACATGCCAAACCGCAACTTCAAAGAGCCTGTCTCAAGCCCAGTGATGCAGAATGCTGTTTCTCTCTCTCTGACCGCTTCTGACAGCTTCCCTAACTTTCCCTTATCCTCTCATTCTAAACCTCCCATGCACGTTCTCTCCTCCTTTCTCACATACGTTCACTTTCTCCAGTCTTAATCAAAGTGCAGGTCAGGATGTAGTTCCTTTGGAGCCTTGATCAATAGTTGTTGCGCATGAAGAAAGAAGGAATATGGAGGAAAAGGAGAAAGAGTGCATGGACTTATTTTTGTGTCCAACTTTGTACATATTGGCATGGTCTATGCGGGTCTGCTCTGAGATTTCAGAGAGTGTTTAAAATGTTGAAAACAAGGTCCATTTGGACTGCACAAAACCATGGATTTGTGGAAAAATTGCAGGTATACCTGTGTCTTTCCAAAAGTATTCAGGGTTCAAGGTGTCCTTGGAGTGGCATCACTGCAATGTTTTTTTTGTTTGTTTTTTTTTTAACATTAAACATGAGAATTTAACATGAGAGAAATCTTATGATTTTCACATAATTTTGTTAACTGCTATGCATAATAATCTGTATGATCGGATACCTATATTGATATAATTCTATAAATATATGACCATGCATGGAAAAAAATATTTAAAAAATAACATGCATATATAATATGAAAAAGTGTACATTCTACATCTAAAGTTCATAAATGTATAGTATAATTTTAGATTTTGTATATATATATTTTTTTCTATGAGATTTATGTATGGTCTAGTCAGATTTTGATTTTTGTATTTTTTTATATGGTGAAATATTGTTACAGTTTAAAATAACTGTTATATGTAATTATATATTTTTAATTTATATTAATTTATGTTTTGTCAAAGCCATAATTTTTATAAATGTTATTATATTTTTCAGTGTCACATGATAATTATTTATTCATTCTAATCTGCTGATTTGCTTATCAGGAAAAAAAGGAAAAGAAAGAAAATCTTATTATTATCAATGTTGAAAACAGTTGTGTTGCTTAATATTTGTGTGGAAAGATTTATAAATTTTTTTAGGATTGTGACATTGCCATAAATTATCTCTAATTTATATGTGTCATGTGTTTGGTTTATATTATTTGTGTAAATGTTAATTTTTCCCTTTGTTTGTTTAGAGATAATTCTGGTGTCTTTACAAACATTAATACCAATAATATAAACCAAATAAACTTATGACATCATCGGACCGATTCTTTGAATAAAGTTCAAAGTTATAATATAAATTATTTGTAACATTATGAATGTCTTTACTGATCAATTTAATGTTCGATTTATTTAATATTTCTTAACACTTTTGAACAATAGTTCAAAACAATAGTGCATTTTTTTCACATTGTTTGTTCTCTCAGTCAAACTGTGCTGCTATTATGAGAATTGGTGCATGTCTTTTTCTGTCTTGCAGTTGTGATTACTGCAAAGTATATTTGTTGCTTACGTTCATTAAAAAGTCTGTTTAAAAGCATCCATTCTACTAAATATGGCCAGGGTCCAAAATGAACACACTTAGTGACAAATGTGAGTAAATTTGGCTCTGCGGAGTAAACAAATTAATTTAATGTCCATTTGGCAGGTAAATTTGTAAGAACAGTAACATAATTAAAAAAATTATATATATATATATATATATATATATATATATATATATATATATATATATATATATATATATATATATTATAATATAATAATATATATAGATATATATTATTAAACAATATATAGATTTTTTGTTACAGAATTGTTTACCTGTAAGTTATTTGTGTTTGGTTTGTTAAAAATTTAATTTTTCATATTGACTTTTAGTTATCAGTCCAAGGATGGCTCTAATGCCACTGTTTTATAACATTTGGTCAGACAGTTGAGTTCCATTCTAAAACAATGTAAAATAAAGAGTGTGAACAAGCAAAATACATGAATACCCAGACTGGCAATCCCAATGTAATGTTTAGTAATTGTTATGAAATATTAAATAGTTTTTATTATGTTTATGATACTGTATTGTTTTATTACTGAAATGTCAAAGACACCTCCAGAACGACAGTTATTCATTATTCAGTTAGACTTTTTTAAACCTGCTGAGCTAAAAGTTGTGTTGTTTCATTTGAGTTCACTCCCTGAGAGGAAGACGCAGCAGTCCTGCTGAGTCTCTGTTCAAGAACACACTCAACCACGCTGAGGCCTTGACAAACACAACACGGCCCTGCACTTAATATGCTGTTTATGAAACCACGATTTGCCATTTGTGGTTTTAGCTTTGTTTCAATAAACAGGAAGCTGCCGTGGCCCAATTATATACTGCAGGACGTTACTGATGTGTGCACCCATTTTTGGTTTTAGATTTGTTTTGCTGCTGTTTTCTCGACGAACCAATATGCCCTTATGAAACTTTTGTACCTTATACAAAAGTACAGTGGAGTATCACGTTATAGTGATGGTATTAGAGAGGTGCTGAGATATATATTGTGGTACTGTATGATTACCATATTCATGTACCATGGCATTTATATGACACATAAGAAGATACAAAAATTTTGCCCTGGAACATGTCCAAAAAATATGACACTATGATGATAAAATATAGCAAAAACATGGCATTTCTATGGTTTCTCTTTTCGATGTTTTAAAACGTGGGAATATCATATCACACATTGCTATTGAAAAGCGGTAATTAAAATCGATAGTATTAGTAGTACAAACCCTTTAATGACAGAATGAAAGAGAAAATAGAAAACCTACACTGCATAAAAAAAAATGTGTAGAAACAAATTTTACTCAGAAATTGCTAGTAAATTTAACAAAAAATTACGAAGAAACTGCAAGAAATAGTATTTTCTTGTAAAACTACACCACTAATCTTTGTTTTAGTTACAAATTAGAAAAATCATATTTTAAAGTGTACAAATAAATGTGTAATTTGTCTCATCTTTGCAAGAGTTTAGACTTTTTAAAATAAAATATAATTAAAAAATAATTTTATAAATATTTTGTGACAATTTGTTTTTTATTATTAGTATTATTTTTTTGCTTTTATCTTTTTTTTTTTTTTTATTTTTTTTATAATAAATATTTTTATTAAATTTTTTTTAATTTTATTTTGATTTTATGTTGTTTTTATGTAATTTTTGTTTCATTTTTGTTGAATTTGTTATAATTTAGATAATTTAATTATTTTACATAATTATATGTCTAACCATAATTATGTGTTGTGACAATACTTTTTTTTTTTGCTTTTATCTTTTTTGCTAATAAATAATAATAAAAAAACTATTTTATTACATGTAATAAAATCTAATATTGAATTTATGGAATTATTAGGTCAACTTAGTTGCCTTTATAATAAATTAGATAAACTAAATCAAGTTTAATTATTTATATGTCTAATCATAATTATGTGTTATTTGGTTAAACAAGAGTAAAGCATACTAAAGACCATACTAAAACCATAGTAAAGACCTCATGTGCAATGTGGCATAACATAACAAACAAATATAAATGCAGGTCTACTTCCTTGAAAAATTGGTAAAGTTTCCCACATGGTTTCCATAAAAGGTGCGACATATCCTGGGGGATACAAACATTTGAGAAGCTGTGGGGAGAAGCAGTGAAAGTGTAGTGTAGGTCTCATTTCTTAATTTCATCTGGAAAGGGTGTTTGTTGTGAATATTTAGATGAGGTGACTTCTGTTTCTCCATTTTTTGTTTAGCTCACAGGCATCATTTAATCTGGCTGCCTGTAGTGGGAAATCTATTCACCCGTCGATAAAAGTTGGTCTAGTTCACATATTCACACAGGTTGGAGGGGATTTACCTGTTCAAAAAGCTGTTGTTCAGCATTGGCTTATTAGGCTTACAGTGAATTTTTTTCTAAATACTTATATATTTTTTCAATCTGTCTCTAAATGTTTGTATCTCAGGGGATACATCATTTTTTTTTTTTTGGGGGGGGGGGGGGGGGGTGGTATAAATCAAGATATAAAACATACATATAGACTGTATGACTTTGTGGCTTGTGTTTTTAAAAAAAAGCAAATCTTTTTGTAATCTTGACAAAACAGGTTCAGACAGGTTCCATATTTGGTGACTATTTTGTAATAGAAGTCATATTGTGACAGTTTGGGTGTAACCCAGTGGTTATTTCTAATACAGTGCCCGAACAAAATCTCACAGGAACCACAATGTTTGTGATATCAACTTCAAATTTGGAACATAAATCGGTTAGACATTTCGCTTTGATTTTATAGCAATTTTAGAATGCAACATATTTCATAAAATATTTATTTTATGTGAAATAAAAACAATTAGTACACTACATTATCTTCACTCTAAACTAAAACTTTTCAAAGTGTTCAGGAATTACAACCATGCAGTAACAAGCATTAACCCTTTCGCACGTGAGTTTAAAATATTCAAGCTGAGACCCCGGCGTGAGTTCTTTTTCAGGCGACCGTTATTTAGAGTGTGCCGCCTAACTGTTTCCATGGCGACGCGTCATGCTTGTCATGTGACACACCAAAGCCAAAATAGATCTGTATTACACATGGATCGCTTTTATTTCGTTTTTCCTGTTTTATTCAAAATATTCACAAACATGCTCACTATATTATGGTTTATCTGATATTACGATTCTAAAATATATGCAAGTAAATATATTTGGTAGTTTTAAACACTTTTATATCGACCGTGTTAGTTAATCTATACCGGGTGATGGGCGCCGCCATGTTAGTTCGCGCTGAATCCGAGCTGTGGGATTTACAACACGCAAATTCATCCTTTCCTCCCGAAACACATTAAAGTAGGTCTCCGGTAAACTCGGAGAAGGGCAGAGTAAACTTTATAGTTACCTACATAATCTGTATATGATATCAATAAAAACATGTAGTCAGATTATATTTGTTAGGGTCATTATTGCCGTTTCCATAGACATCAGCGTGTATTTTACAAACTGTAAATGTATGGTTTTGCAAGTACTTATGTGTTTTTAAATATTTGAAACCTAAAATAAGCATTATATGGTTGAAAACACTGAATATTTGTGATAATATGTCCAGCGCTTAGCGCATCCGATCTGGCTCTGCGCCAGACAAAGCGCGAAAGCGGATTTAAATTCAGCAGTTGATGACGTGACGCACTGAAAGTTCTAATCACACCGGTGTGATCGTACGCTTCAGGGACCAGCCAAGACTGATCACACCGGTGTGATCGTACGCGCTAAAGGGTTAATAAACAAGTGTTCTGTTTCCAGTGAATTTACCCCAAAGGAGCAACGTATCCTGGGGGATGCAAACATTAAAATCAAATATAAGAGTCAAGTTTAAAAAAAAAACAAACAAAAAAAAACCTTTAAATTGTATTATTTGAGTCCCAAAGAGATGGAAAATAGCATTAAATACATTTTTTGATGTCTCTTTATGGGTTTTGCGCTTTTTAGGGTTATTTAAGGAAATGAATGGCTGACAGTCAAAACAGTAGGTATTCCCAAAACATCACACAACCAAAACCACCCATACTGCTTCTGCCTAAAACTTCTGTCTGTCCCTGTCATGTCAAATTATGCCAAACAGAGAGTGTTTTATGAATGAGAATGAGTCAATCTGGATCAGTGAAATATGCTTAGCATGCAGAGATGCCATGTTTGATAAGTGTGCTGGCTGTCTGTTAGCTCTGAGGTGCTGTGTAATTGGGGGCGTCTCTGACTAAAAACTGTCCTTGGATTGCAGGAGGCGCTCTGCGGTGGATTAAAACCCTTTGCTTTCCTGCCGGCTGCCTGATTTGGAGGTAATTGATGTGAATTAGCGCTAAAGGGGCAGTAGGCTATTAATATTAGCAATAGATTTCTTGAGGGAACAGCTGCTGTGACTTGAGTCTGTTATGTCGTTATCATATTGTAATTTAAATGGTGAGATATGCCTATATACTGTAGCTAAGAATACCTACAATTTTCAATGGCATCAATGACAATTAAGTCCGCACACACACACACACACACACACACACACACACACAAAAACCTTTTAAAAATCTAGAGTTCTCTTTTAGCTAGAAATCAATAAATGTACTCTTTGAATTCATGTTGTTTTTGAAAATCTTTTATTCCTTTTTCAATAATAGATTCAATTTAGTGATAAAAAATGCCATGTGGTGTAACCATCAAGTAATTACACACACACACACAAACACATATGTGTTTGTATGTATTATTATTATTTCAGTTTTTAAACATATTTTTCAAGGTAAAATGTTTTTTTTTTATAAAAAAATTATATATTCATATATTTATTTTATTTCTTATTATTTAAAATATTTTATATATTATTAAATGCCAAACAGAAAATAACTATGTAAAATTAAATATTTAATATAAATCAGAATATATAGTTGTAAATTTGAATATGCGGTAGCTGTATATAGCTATAAGTTTGAATATATAGATAAAAAATATTAATATATAAATATACATTTAAATATATAGAAGTAATTTAGAATATATTATTTTAAGTCTGAATAAATAAATTTAAGTCATGTACTTATAATTCTGAATATATAAATAGGAAATGTCTGAATGTACTGTAATGTAAATGTAAATCATAAATATAAAATTAAGTCTGATTAATTAAATGTAAATCGTGAATAAATTGTGAATATATCTAACTTTATATTTTTGAAATATATAAATATTTTCAATTTCCAATTATATAGTCAGAATTATATCTATGTATTCACAATTTACATTTATACTGTATATTAAAATTATATAATTATATAATCTGAAATTATATTTTCGGATTACTTCTATGCGCACACACACACACATTCAGAATTATGTCTGCATAATCACATACAGATTTATAATTATATATTCTGATTTTCTTGTATATATTCACGATTTACAGGTTAATATTAAGAAATGTTAATATACTGTATTTATTAATAATTTATATATAATCACCATATATAATCAGTATCATTATTATTATCATATTCAAATTTTAATATATATATTTTTTATTAATTATTTGGATACAGAAATAATAATATTGTAAAGTGTATTAATTCTATGAATTTTCTTACTATACTTATTCTTATACCTTTAAAATCCATTAATTTCAGAGTTACAGCTCAATGAGCTGTCTTTTGACACAATCACAAGTCATGTGACTGGAACAATTGTCAGATTAGTCAGGTTGTTACGATGTTCTTTGTTATGTATTTTATTTTGTTTTATGTTCTTCCCTCCTGTATATTTTACTGCTTCTTGTCATTCAAAGACCAGCACATACACGGTGTCCTCTGTGGCAGTTGGCTGGGATCCTGAGCCAAAACAATAGCTTCAAGACATCTGAGAGAGTTTGGCCACAGACTATATGCGCGCAAACACACACACACACACACACACACACACACACACACACACACACACACACACACACACACACACACGGACACTGTCTTAACTCCATAACAACTTATGGCCTAGAGTGTTGGGTCAGCACACAGAAAACCAGTTAGTTGGAGGGTGTTTGTTTCGGGGGGTTTGTTTGTATGCTTGGTAGTCTGTGTGTGTGCATAATGTATGTGTTTGGTTTTGTTTGTAAATTAGCTAGCTTGATTTTCATTCTGTTTGATCTGAACCTTCATGTTGTAAATGGAATTTTGCTGATGTGTTTGATCGTCTATTTACAAAATATTCCTAATGTAAAGAGGTAGAAGATCAACTTCAAGGACATGTTATATAAATCAGCCTGCAGAGAACATTTAATGCTCACTCTCACACTGTAGCCAAACAGGTTTACTGAAACCATCAGCAACACAATATCTTGAACATTTTGAGAGGGTTGTGTTTGCAGTTGTTTGGTTTATCAGTGTATACTTTGACACAAATGTCTGCTATACACCTGACATTAACTTGTTTCATGTCAGGGAAGTGGTATTTTTAAAGATGAATTACGTTTACACTTAATTTTAATGTAATTTATAGAATTGTAAAACATTTAAAAATAAGGTCTTTACTGTAACAGATGTATGTGGTTTAACAGATGTTTTTGTAAATTTAAATTTACATTTATAAGTTTACAATTTTAAAAGTATATCATTTTAAATATATATAAATATATAAGGCCTTTTTCAGTATTATTTATAATAATTTTTAACATATTAATTGTTCTGTGCAAAGCATTTAGCCAAAAAATATCTGGAAATTTAGTTATTCAGTTAAGAATTATAATCAAGAAAATTGACAGAATAAGCCACAAACAATGTATATGATATATGGCAAAGAGGCTAAAATAATTTAGTTATTATGTTTATGATATTATTCATGGAAATTATTTTAATTTTATATTATAAATTTTTTTTTGAGTTTAATGTTTAGTTTTTTTATTTGTTTTTTATATTATATTGCATTTGCTGATTTTTTTGTTGAAAATAATGGCATACATGGCAAAACATTACTGATTGGTTTGCAATTGTCAGCCTTTTTAAACTGATGATATTACCAAGAGTATTGCAAGCCATTCTTGCATAACCAAATGCCACAGAAAACCTAATATTTACATTTTCTATGGAAAAAAAAGCACGTAGATGATCAAAATAAGTAAGTTATAGCACTATATAACAGGGCAAGTATCCGCTTTGTCATCTGACCTAATACTTTCTCTGACTCTATAATAGGGGCCTATTTTTGGGCCCTGCATGGTAAAGGATACTAATATGGTTAAAAAAAAGACATTACTGAAGCACTTTTAATAAGAAATGTATTTATTTATTTATTTCACCCTTTATAAAAGCTGTTTGGTTGTGATCCAATAACCAATTTATTTTTAATGTCAGGTGTAAATACCTCTTACGTTTTATATGCTTTAAAGACTGCATTCTGCAGTCCTTTTCATGACCTTTCACATACTTCAAATAAGTTCTTAAAAATACTTATTTGTAATTAAAACTATAAGAAAATGTGCTGAATTTCAAGTTCTAAGATTAAAAACTCTCTAACAGCCTGCAGTCCCAGGGCTGCTGTAAAGCGAAGGGGGATTTTTTTACCGCAGAACTGCCATCTTGCTTTGTGTTGATTGCTCTTTGTTCTGCAATGTAATGCTGGATGAATTCCATTCTTAGGTGGCCCAATGGGGACTCAGGCAGACAACAGGTCCAATCCAGTGTCATTGTCAGGCAGCTTAGCTGCCATTGTCTTTGTCACAGACTCTGAGATGATCTCATTCCATTTCAATAGGAGAACGGTGACAGTCCCCAGTGCTGGGACGAACATGTGCATATTATGAATCTGGAGTGACATGGTGTGTGTTGTGGTGTCTTGGACTTGTGTGTATGTGTGTAAGGATTGCACCTCTTTTCTATATTTATCTTCAAAGTATGCCACCTCTCTTGTGAGATCTAGCCCAGAACCTGGAGGGAGGGAAGAAGGGAGGGAGATATAATGAAAAGGAGGAGGGTTTAGGGATGAACTGTGTTCATTGTGTTGGTTTTTGTGTTGGACTGTGTTATTTGTGTTATTTGGTATCTTTGTTGTTTTATTTCATACTGAGCTGTGTATGTGTGCACGTTCATGTGTGTATATGTCAGTACGGTGGGTAAAATGCTAATGAAACCATACACGTGAACAAGCAACAAAACAATATATTAATATTCTGCTTTGTTTTTTATTAATATACCACACTGATTAGCCACAACATTAAAACCACTTGCCTAATATCAAGACCTCTGAATTTGTGGTGTAATGGTACACAGAAGTCAATAAACAAAGCAGAGCGGAATTAGGGGTGTAATGGTACACTTGGAGGTAAGAGGAAATGAAAATACTGAAAATGGTTAGTTTCCTCCAAAGTCCCTTTAAAGGCAGCAAGTCAAAGTCATCTTTTGTACGTCTCTCAGGCCTGCAAGTGCTGCTCCTATCTCTTTGAATTGGGAAACATCGTTCACCAAACTTACGATTAAATTTCATATTTGAAATCACCAACGAAATCTGACAAGAACTAGACCAGCCTTGTGCATGCACAGTCGTAAGCACACATCTCAGATGCTGACTTTTTGTTTCTATAGCAACAATATCAAGACCTCTGAATTAGGGGTGTAATGGTACACAGAAGTCAATAAACAAAGCAGAGATTTAGAAGGCGGGGCTTCCTTCAATAGATCAGCCATGTTGTGCATTGCAATTTTTCCCCTTTCAAAACTATAAAAGTGACACGTCTTGGGTATGCTATAGCCTTTGATTCCTCTCAGAGACACATTCATACTGTATAACCCCCCACATTTTTTCATCATATTGATCTGCTTGATCTGCCTGGTACAGTATTTTCCCCTCTTTACATACTTCATAAAAATTCCAGATAAATTATATTTTGGGAAATGATTGCAATGCTTGTTTACAATTCTGGAATAGAGATCAGGCTAAATAAAACTTGAAACCAGTTCCAATTTATAGCTGGTCGACCAGTGCATTTTGTTTTGTGTTGGTGCCACTGATCTATATAATGTTTTCTATTATAGTTCAGTGGTTGGTTAATAAATCATCTCATCTTCTGCTCTTTCCTGTTGTGATGGTTAGTGCTTAATTACCGCACAAACCCCTACTGGATTGATAATCTATGAATGACTGTTTTTGTCGTCTGAAAGCATGAACCAAACCATGATGTCTGTACCGTGATGGTTTAAGCCGAATACATGTATCGTCACACCCCTACTCTGAATGTGTCTTGTGGTCTCTGGCACCAAGACATTAGCAGCAGATCCTTTAAGTCCTACAGGTTGTGAGGTGGAGCATCTATGGATTGGATTTTTTTGGTCTGATCTGAATCTGTTTGAAATCTGGGGAATTTGGAAGCCATGTAAACACTTTGAACTCTGTCATGTTCCTCAAACCATTTCTGATATTTTTTTTTTTTTGCAGTATATTGCAAAATGCTATATGCAGTTCCATCAGAGAACACCACTGTGTCATGAAGGGGGTGTATGTGGTCTACAACAATATTTAGGATGGTGGTGTTTTTTGTAGAGGTTATTATAGTTGTTTTTTTTTTTCTTGTTTTTTTTCTTGTTTCTAATGAAATTCAAGAACTGACTGTTCACTTGCTGCCTAATATATCTCACACATTGCAGGCTCCATTTGTGTTCCAGTCGGTTTGAATAGTCCTGATCATAGGAGTGCGAGTATGGTGTGTCTGTGAGTATTTGTGTGTTTGGATGAGGATTAACTGGAATCCTCTGTTTGAAAACCTGCCGTTTAGCCCCTATCATTCAGTCCCTGCAGTATTTCACTCCATTAAGCTAGACTTCACACACAAATTAGTTAACAGACAGAAAAAGAGAAAGAGAGACTATAAGAGATACTCAAAGTCCAGCCTGCGGGCCAAATCTGGCCAGCTACAACAATCTGAATGTTTTTAGATCTAATTGTATTGCTGCATATTTGTTCACACTACTGGAGTTTCGGTTATAAATGGATGTTTTAAGGGAACAAATAGTTCAAATAAGAGAGTTTTTTGACCCTGCATTGACAGCAACGGAACTACCACATTCAGTGCACAGAAAGGTAGTAAGGACATTGTTAAAATAGTAATTTCATGAAGCTTCGAGATTATTTTTTGTGCGCAAAGAAAACAGAATTAATGACTTTATTCAACAATTTCTTCTCTTCTGTGTCAGTCTTCAATGCTCGTTCAAGAGAGTACCATAGGTCTTATTCAAAAATGTCTTACTCCTAAACAACAAAGTTCATCAATGTACCATTTATATTGTTATCTGATATGTTACAGTACTTATTAGGAAACCAACAACTACTGTAAAAATCTTTCCAACTGATTCTAATGGTCATAATCAAACAAACATCTGGACAATGACGTATTGGAACATCTGCTAGCACTTATGTTTTCTGCAGGATGAAGCTCTCCTCAAGGGACAAATGTTACAGAATTGTCCACGTCTGACAGAGACAAGGATTCTAGTCATGTTCCAATCCGTTGTCATTGTCATAGTGACACAGGTTTCATTGTTCCATTGTCATTGTGATGGGAACAGGCTGGTCATTGTTTCCTTTTGCCAGAAGGGAAAACATCACCTGCTTCTTCTTGTTCTATTCATGTGTGAATTCCATTCTTGCCCAAGCTGTTGTGCATCTCAGGTGGCTACAGTGAGTGTGTTTATGTGTATGCAAGTCTGTAAAATCATTTCTAAATTACAACTGAAAATTGCTCAGTAGTATAAAAAAAAAAAAAAAAAAAAAAATGTACAAATAACCATTCTGTGCTACGGCATCTTTAAGCATGTATAGTTAATCTGAGTGGAGCGATTTTTCTCTCTAAATGCTCTTTAACATTAATGAGGGTTGAGTGTCTAGTAAAGCCCTTCCATTGCTTCGCATATCACACTAGAAGACAAACGATATTAATTATACAACCGATCCACATTTACCCACACAGTCCCATAACATCTTATGCGTGAAACATAACATAATCCAAGCTCAGTTAGGATTTACTATCATATCTGTATTCATTTTTACAATGCATTGCAAGGTATAGGCCCTATGAAAACTTTTAATTTTTAATTTTGATGATTGGTTTTTTGCAGGTTTTTTTTTTTTTTTAATTTATTTAAATAATGTCTAATCTAACTTAAACAAAAGTTTTTGTTCTGTTGATATATTTCAGGAAAGATCTTTAGGTTCGTCACACCAATGAACTGTGATTTACTGCTTGCTAGTTGGTTTGTATTTAAAATTAAAGGAATAGTTTACACATAAATTTTAATTCCATTGTTTGCTTATCCTTTCTTTCCCCTGTGCTCTATTAAACATTGTATTTTGAACACCATGGGTTGCCACTGATCAAAATTATTTAAAGTTCAAGATTATTTTAAATTCAACAAAAGAAAGTCTCATAGGTTTGGAATGACATGAGTGTGAATAAGTGATGGTTTTCATTTTTAAGTGAACTGTCTCTTTAAGATGAGGGTCATTCTCAATACAGGGTGCATCTGATTGGACAAAAATCAGTGTAGTGCGGGATGAGTCATCATCATTTTTCTAAAAACTGCTAATTTTAAATGTTTATTTTTCTGCAGCTTCAGAGTACAATAAAATATAAGATAGCTTCATAGCTAAAACACATGGACTAAAAGCCGCAAAGCTGATTAATTTTGATATCATGGGATCTTAAAGAACTTAGAAAAATAATATAGCCATTACAAGACCCCTTTATAGCCAAAGTGGTACTTGAGGAAAACTAAGGAGCTGCAAAAAGCGTATGTATTTGTATTGTTATATCAAGCCATGAAAGTGGAGCAAAGACTGCATTAATTTGCTTCCTATGGACTCTCTATAGACTGATGGAGAAATGCAAATGTGTGACAGAGATGGGAGGAGAGGAGGCTGCAGAGGAAACGTGGGGAAATGATCTGTAAAGGAAGAGAAATCTGAGAGAATGTTACATGTTAAATGAGCTTATTATGGGATTATAATCAAGTAGATAAAGTCACTGAGACTGAAGGATGCTGCACAAATCCCTTTCACCAGTGCTCTCTCTCTCTTTCAGTCTTATTCATAGACAAACATGTAATGGCATATTTATTCTCTAACAGGCACTATGGTGTATTTGCCTTTTTTGTTTTTGATGTGTTTTAGCCTATTTTATTTAGTCCATGCCACCTTTGTTTCTCTTTTTTCTGTCTGTTGTTTTGTGTTTGTATGCAGAGGCAGTCACTGGCACTGCTTCCCAGTCCAAACACACACACACACACACACACACACACACACACACACACACACACACACACGGACTGTTTCAGCTCCAACAGACAGCGAGAGATTAGGATCTGTGTGAAGCCTGCAGAGAGGCAGAGCTCTGAGAAAGAGGTGGGGACTGTGTCTGTTTCAGCTCATTGGGAATGGGTGTGGTTTGGTAAGAGGTGGAGGAAAATTAGAATTGAAGCAGATATAAAGGTAGTATAGGCCTACTGTATATGGTATCACACTAAATGTAACACATGAATAATTTCTGCAATTACATGTTTATTTCATATAATATTTACTGAAATAATTATAAATAACTTGAAAATGACTTGATTAATCATTTAGGTGCTAGGTTCTCAGTGTTGTCAAAATAAAAGTCCTGTTACCAACCATTATCATGCCAAATATCGGCTGGTAATATCGTTTGACCTATTATTATTATTATTATCATTATTATTATTATTATTATTATTCTCTGTATTATATTTGTATATATTTTATTATGTTTGGTGACTTTAGTTGTACTTAAATAACTTATGGCAGCAATAAGGTAAAAATGAAATTAATCCTGGATTGACTAATTTCATTTAAACTGCCAGATGAAAAGTGAAGTGAATCTAAGAGGTATGAGGTATTTGTTCTAGGTTTGGGAAAATTCTGTGTTTTTTCTTGGCCATGCATCATCTGTGTATATAAATCTTTATTAAGCACAGGCAGCTCTGCACAACAGAGCCCCAAAGACCCCTCACACATTCAACAAGCAGCTCTTCTGTATAGTGCGGTATTTGCTTGTCAAGCAGATCTTGTTTGTATTGTTGTGTATGGTTTGTGTGTGGTGTAGGGCTTTGTCCAGCCTATCTACACGGATATCTGCTCCTGATAGCAATTACTGCTTATACCTGCCATAGGAGGACAATCAGGAAGGAAATAAACAGGAAATAACACAAGGTTCCATCCTGTTTTCTTCCTCACTGCTGAGTGACTCATAACCCAAAAAAGCCTGGAGAAGAGAATAACAATATTCATGTAAATGTCACATAAACGCATTACCAAAGCTCCGGGAGACGGGGCCAGTTAAAGTGCTCATGGTGTCGTGGTGTGATGGAGCAGATCAGGCCAGGCATGGCCACTAATGCATTTCTTCTTTAATTGATGCAGGCTGCTGTGAACAGGCAGGACGAGTGGATGTATGGTCAACAGCTCACCATAGGTTATTAATGATCTTTTCACTTTTCTGGTGAACTCTCATTCTGTATTTATTTTTCATCTTTATGAAAAAATTCAGCTGTATGCTCTTCCTCTTAACTAACTCTTTTACTGTATACAGTCGGTTACTTCGTCTAGCACATTTACACACGTTTACTTTGGAATCTAAATGAGAACATAACATAGATTTCTATGTCTAGCAAATTCTAATTTGTGTGTGTATATATAAAAGTATATAAAAAAGGTAACACTTTACTTAAAGCCTCTATGTATAATGCATGATAAAAGTAGTTTTAATGCATTAATTATGCCTTGTAATGCACCTTTTAGTGCATTGTACAATCTCAAGAATAATTGTATCTACAGTTAATGTATTATAACACTTATCAATTCATTGTTGCACTATGCATTTTAAATTCAGTTATAATTATTTATGAGTAGATTTAATGTATGACAACGCACATTATGAATAATTATAATGCATTATACCCTCTAATAACCCCTTATAATGCATTATACATAAAGGCTTTAAGTGTTACCAAAAAATGCAGACTGAACTTTTAAATGGTAGATTATATAAATTTATATATATTATATTATATTATATTATATTATATTATATTATATTATATTATATTATATTATTAGTGTCTTTTTCTTGTTTGTTTCATTTGCACACAAACACCTTACTCTGTTCTCTTTAGTTTAATCAATGAATTTATTTGTCTCATCTAATCTCCATCATTCCTCTTTCCATCAAACTATTATCTTCTTTCTGTCCCTGGTTCCTTCCACTTTCTTTCTTGGATATCCTCCAAGCCTTGCTCTCCTGCCAAAATCACACAAGTGCATGCTTATATGTGTGTGTTTGTGTGTCTGTGGCAGTGGAGGGTGTAACGCAGTGTCGTTCATTCTTTTCCAAGTCCTTTTTGTCTGTCTTTCATCCAGACTCCCTACCTCTGTCCCCTTTCATCCAAAAACCTTCCATCTTGAGGTGGCAGTCCCACCGGTCATAGCAGGCCGAGCTTGCTGATCTGTACCTACAGTGACAGGATGATTCGGTGAAACAAAATCAATCATCTTAATTTCTGGATGCACTGAAGTGAACTCATGCAATCTAATGCACACAGACTCCGCCGCAGTTAAACACACCATCGGCTGTATTGATTATGCCACCTGCTGTGTATTTGTGTTGTACATGTATGTGTGTGTTGCACAGAGACACTATAAATATTCCATTCATGCACAACTATTCATCATATAATCTTTTTCAGTCTTGCCTCCCCATCCTGCCTTGATTTTTATTTCTCTCCCTCCCTCTCTGTAGTTTATATCTGCAGCAATTCCAGGCTGCTTTATGACACTCAGCTGAACAATAGAGACAAGCCTTTCTCTCTTTTTCGTTTGCACTCTTTTGATCTTGCTTCCTTTCTGCCTCGTTCTGCTGCTCAGTAATTAAAACCAACAGCTTTCCATTGCACTATGAGAGATACAGGAAAGATTATAAAGAAACAGTGATGCTAAATGATTCAGAATGAATGTAACTCAAAGGGATAGTTCACACACAAATGAAAATTGTCATCATTTATTTCACCTCTGCCCCTCCAAACTTGAATTACTTTGATTCTTCTGTGGAACTCAAAAGAAGTTTATTGTACAGTGATGGCCATTTTATACAGGGAATAGATCGAAATTTAAGCTATTCTTTTTACTGAATTGAGCATTGAACTAGATCAGTTATATTTGTGAATGCGTGATTCAGACAGAACATTCTTAAAAAGTTTTGACTATTGTGTTCAATGGAAAACAATTCTTATAGGTTTGAACTGACATGGAGATGAGTAAATTATGGCAGAATATTCATTTTTGGGTGAACGATCCTTTTAACCCCTGTTAAAAGAAAAAAAATTGGTGTATTTTGCATACTCAGAGACCCCCCTAAATATCTTTTCACAAGATTTTAGCTGATGGACTGGAGTCATGTGGATTATTGTAGTGTTTTTATCAGCTGTTTGGACTCTCATTCTGACGGCACCCATTCACTGCAGAGGATCCATTGGTGAGCAAGTAATGTAATGCTAAATTTCTCCAAATCTGTTCAAATTTGCATCTCGGATGGCTCACAGTTGACAACTTTTAAGAACTATCCTTTAATATTATTAAGTGCTGTCAAAAGACTAATCGCGTCCAAAATAAAAGTTTTTGTTTACATAATATATATGTATATCGTCGCTGTCCGATGAAAACCACGTATGTCCATTTTGCCGATTTTGAGATTTTTCGACGGATTGAATGTCCAGGTTCATTTCCGTATACAGTATGCTTCACATATCTAAATGGCCAATGAAAAGTTGTGAAATCAGGTCATCTGATTTTCACGTATATCCATTTGGTGTCAAAGCTGTCAATCACGCCGCGTATCTCCCGCCCTGTGGAAGCATCTCGCCGGTCTCGTTAAGTTTCATCGAAGCTCAGCACTGGATAGCCGAATAACACTGTGAGGTAAAGTATCAGCAAACGTTTGTTTTTGACAACTGTTCTCAAGTTTATTATATATTCACAACTATTATTTATCGGTAAATGGTCTAGCCGGTACGTCTAGGAGTGACAAAATTACGGTAGGACTGTGCAAACAAAGTATCTGTCTAGCATTACCATGTCAGTGTATTGATTCATTGTCCCTTCATAGTTTGGAAGAGACATTTAATAAATTTATAATTAATATTAAATAAACTAAGCGTATTTAATAAACTAAGACGTAGGCTATTTAATAAACTGAGCGTATCTGTCAATATGAAACACGACTTGGCCATTCTAATTAATGATCGGAAGAACGCGTATCGACCACCGTTACTGTAAAATATGCACGTATGTCCATTTAAACTCAATTTTGGTCAAATGTGGATTATATCATTACACTGGCAAGAATATGGTTACATGTAAAGATGCCGTACCAAGTATGACAACGCTACATTCAACTGCTTTTGAAATACGGTGTTTCCCTTTCATAGGTCACTTCGATGCTGCGGTGACGTCACCGTATGGGAACACCTTCGGTGTGACAATGTCTGAAGCCCTATACCATCTCGCCAATCCTATTGGCCAAATAGCGCTTGGCACCGCCCTACGCATGCGTACGCATCGTATACCCGGGCGCCGCGCGCTATTTCGCTCAGATTTCATTTCCTTCAGGAAAGAGAATCATCTGTGCCCTGGAATCATCTCGCGTTCATAGCGGTTTTCTCGAGCAGTGTTAACTCCTCTTCGCGGACGCGATGAGCTTTCGAAAGTGCAAGGAACCGTGTACCAGGTTCATCACTAAGGGAGACACTCACGAAAGGTGCGTAGTCTGTTTGGGATTACATCACGCGCAGTCTGCGCTTAGTGGCCTTTCCTCTTGTCCCCACTGTGATGGCCTGCGACTTAAAGTACTGCGCTCGAGGGTAGAAGTGTTTTCCAAGGTCGCCCCCGCGTCTAACCCCCGCCGTGTCGCTTCTGCGGCTGCCGAGGCACCGCACGAGGCGATGGCTTGGGGAGACATGTGCGACCTCACTTACGACGACAGCGCGGCGCTGGAGTTTTCTCCACATCGATCGCTCCTCCCCTACCCGAGTGCAGGATGCCACCTTCGTCGAACCCGTTGTGTTCTCGGACGGGGGTTTACAGCCCACCCCGGAGGCATACGATGCTATCTCCTTCGGGTTGTGGGCAGTTCGACGACGACGTCTTATCCACCGCGGCCTTCGGAGTCTGAGGACTTCGTGGCAGATACGGACAGCCCTCTCCCTCCTAGTGGACAGGAGAAGCGCGTCTCTCCCTCCTACAGCGAGCTGTTGGATGTGGTCTCTCGTGCGGTGGGTAAGCTGGGACTGGACTGGGAGGTTGAGAAGGCCGAGGCCCAACCTTCATCTAAGCTGGACGACCGTTTTTTGACTAGTCGTGCTCCCGCGCAGCCCCGTAGGCCCCTGCCTTTTTTCCCGGACCTCCACCAGGAGGTTTCGAGGTCCTGGAAGCAGCCCTACTCGGCGCGCATCACGAACGCTGCGGCTGCGGATTTCGCCACCATTTCAGATATGGCGAACCGTGGCTATACAGCGATGCCTCCGGTTGAGGAGACTCTCGCCGAACATCTGGCGCCTAATTCGGCCACGGCATGGAAGTCTCGCCCCCACCCCCTTCCTTCGAAGGCGTGTCGAGTCACGTCTAGCCTCGTCGGGAAATCTTACATGGCTGCTGGCCAGGCGGCCGCATCGCTCCACTCTATGGTGGTCCTCCAGGCCTACCAAGCGGAGCTTTTAAAGGATCTCGACGAGGGGGGGGGCATCACACCCGAGGCTGTGAAAGAGCTGCGTCGGGCAACGGATTTGGCGCTACGCGCTACCAAACATACTGCTCGGGCAGTGGGCCGTTCCATGGCTGGTTTGATTACGGTCGAGCGCCACCTTTGGCTGAATCTCACCGATATCAAAGAAAAAGGATAAATCTTTTCTCATGGACGCGCCCATTTCTAAGGACGGTTTGTTTGGAGAGGCAGTTACGTCGGTGGTGGATAAATTTAGGGCAGCGAAACAGCAATCAGCCGCTTTCCGCCAGCTGATTCCACGCAGACCCAGAGAGACTGAATGGCGGCAGGCGCCCGCGCGGTCTCGTTCAACCTCTTCAAACCGCCAACGGGCTGCCTCACGGGAAGAGCCTTCGCCTATGGCGCCCCCTCGTAAGGACTGGGGTCCTAAGGCTTTTCCACCAGCTCGCCAGCGACAGCGGAAAAGATTAGACCTGAGTTCGACGGCTAATGCCTCTCGCTCTCGGGCTCCTAATAGCAGCTCCTGATATTCTCGCTGCTTGCCAGGGACTGTGCCCTCCGCTAGAGAGCGCTATTGGACCGTTTTCGCGCATCCAACCCCTCTCACTGCAGTCCCCACGCTCTAACATTGACTGTCTCGCCGCAAAAGGCGCTTCGAGCAGCATTGGATCGAGTAACCATGTCAGGCGTTTCCTCAGACACTCTGCGCGATTCAGCCTTCAGAATCCGAGGAACGCTACAAGGGTCTGGCAAAGACGGCCCGTTTATGACGGCTCATACAGCCGCCGCTTTTTCGCTAGCGGCAGAGCCCGATGTTCATCTTGTTGGATTAATTCCTGCCGTGGACACGCTTCAGGATTATACACAACGAGATGCAACGGATTTGACGCGCGCGCTTCCCCGCCTTACGGACGCCGCGAGCTTTCCGTATTCGGGCATGTTAACGCGTATGAAAACGCTGAAAAAGGCGGAAACCTTGAAACCACTGACGCTATTTCGGGCCGCGTGGGAACGCTTGCCCGGCATTTCGCAATGGGGTGTTACGCACGATTCGTCTCGGATACACCATTCAGTTTCGAAAAGGCCCGCCTCCTTTCCGCGGAATTCTTCCCACGGTTGTGAAACCAGAGGAAGTCGCGGTGCTGCGGCAAGAAATGACAGCTCTGCTGAAGAAAGGGGCTATAGAAGAAGTACACCCCTCTCAGATGGATTCAGGTTTTTACAGCCGCTATTTTGTTGTACCAAAAAAAAGGGGGCGGTTTGCGACCCATATTGGATCTACGCCGTTTGAATCTTGCACTCAGGACGAGCAAATTCAGGATGTTAACGGTAAAGTCCATTTTGTCTCAGATTCAACCAAACACTTGGTTTGTCACGATCGATCTGAAGGATGCATATTTTCATATTCAGATCATCAAGAGACACAGGAAGTTCCTCAGATTCGCTTTAGAGGGCAAAGCGTATCAATACCGTGTTCTTCCGTTCGGCTTAGCCCTGGCTCCCCGAACTTTTTCAAAATGCATGGACGCAGCTCTGGCCCCGTTGCGGCTCCAGGGCGTTCGTGTGTTGAATTACTTGGACGATTGGCTGGTGCTAGCTCAATCACAGACTCAAGCACTCTCTCACCGAGATTTAGTGCTGAATCATTTAAGAAGCCTGGGCTTATGCACGAATTTCCAGAAGAGTGTTTTAATCCCCTCTCAACGGATAACCTTTCTGGGAATAGATTTGGACTCTCGCGCGATGACAGCCAGACTATCTCTCCCCCGCGCGTTCAGTCTCTCACGTCATGCGTGCGTCACTTCAAAGTAGGCCGCACAGTGACGGTGAGTTTGTGTCTCAGGCTGTTAGGTCTGATGGCAGCGGCATCCCCTGTAATTCGTCTGGGCTTACTTCACATGCGCCCTTTTCAGTGGTGGACGAAAAGTCAGAACATTTCACCCCGTTGTTTTCCGCATCGTACGATTTCGTTGACACGGAGGTGTGTTATGTCAATAAAACAGTGGATGTCAACCGAGTTCCTTCTAGCCGGAGTTCGGCTGGGGATTTGTGCTTCCCGAGAGACTGTCACGACGGACGCGTCTTTGACCGGTTGGGGAGCTGTTTGTCAAGGGCGCCCAGCTCATGGAGTGTGGACAGCGACACAACGCGGTTGGCACATAAACAGGTTGGAACTACTGGCAGTTTTTTCTAGCTCTCCAGTATTTCTCTCAATCTGCTGATCGGCCGTCATGTACTACTCAGGTCAGACAACATGGCGGTTGTGTCATACCTGAATCATCAAGGAGGGTTACGCTCTCGCCCCCTGTGCAGGCTGGCGAGGAGTATTCTTCTTTGGTCTCGGAACAGATTTCTATCGATCCGAGCAGTTCATGTCCCCGGACGTTTGAACGTCGGAGCGGATCTGCTATCCAGACAGACTCTGGAGCAGGGGGAATGGAGATTACACCCACAGACGGTGAGCCTTTTATGGCAGATATTCGGAGAGGCGAGAGTGGACTTATTCGCGTCGAGCACGACTACGCATTGCCCGCTGTGGTTCTCCCTATGCCCTCCATCGCCCCTAGGCCTGGATGCGTTAGCTCACGATTGGCCCAGGACCAGCTTGTATGCTTTTCCTCCAATTCGTTTAATTCCAGCGGTGTTGTCCAGGATACGGCTGGACAGAGTGGAGCAGCTGCTGCTGGTGGCTCCGTGGTGGCCCACACAGCCGTGGTTTGCGGAACTGGTCAGTCTAATAGTGGGCTCTCCATGGGAGATTCCCCTCAGACAGGACTTACTATCGCAAGCACGAGGGATGATTTGGCACCCGAGGCCAGATCTGTGGAAACTGTGGGCGTGGCCTCTGAGCGGAGTGAGTTAATATGTCCCGGTCTTTCTGCGGAAACCTCCGAGACTATTATGAATTCCAGAGCAGCATCTACGAGACGCTTATATGCTTTCAAATGGAAGCTGTTTACGACCTGGTGTGGTTTTCGTAGTATAGACCCAGTTTACTGCCCAGTGGCTTCAGTACTGGAGTTCCTTCAAGACCGTTTCTCTGATGGAGTAACGCCAGCAACTTTGAAAGTTTATGTGGCAGCCATTTCAGCTAACCACGTATATATGGATGGTGCTTCAGTGGGCCGTCATCCGCTGGTCTCTCGCTTTTTACAAGGTGCGCGACGGCTGAGGCCTTTCCGCCCTGTGCGAGTTCCCTCATGGGATTTATCTATTGTACTGCAAGGTCTATCAGGACATCCGTTTGAGCCCTTGGAAACCGTACCGGATAAAATCCTGACCTTGAAGACAGTTCTTCTTATGGCCTTATCCTCCCTCAAGAGAGTTGGGGATTTACAGGCTCTTTCTGTTTCGCCGTCGTGCATGGATTTTGCACCAGGCTTTGTGAAGGTATTGCTGCGACCGAGGCCTAATTATGTCCCTAAAGTCGCTTCGAACCCCTTTCATTTTCAGCAGACGGTCCTGGAGGCTTTACCCCCTGCTGGGATAGGATCAGAAGATCTAAGTCTTTGCCCTGTCAGAGCGCTTAAGACTTATGTCGATCGATCAGCCTCATGGCGTGAGTCCGACCAGCTGTTTGTCTGTTTTGGGACACAAGAATAGAGGCCATGCTGTCACAAAGCCAACGCATGTCCCATTGGTTGGTGGAGGCAATATCTTTAGCCTATGAGGCGCGCGCGGTCTCGCCTCGCCTCTAGGAGTCAAAGCTCATTCCACTAGAGCAGTCGCTTCCTCTCAGGCGGCCCTCAGTGGATCTTCTATGTCTGATATCTGTGCTGCGGCAGGATGGTCCTCACCGAGCACTTTTATCAAGTTTTACAGTCTGGATGTAAGGACGGCTCCTGGCTCCCGGGTTCTCTCCGCTTGAGCAGATGCTTCCTTGGATCCCAGCTATCAGGTACGTCAGGCGTTATGGTATAGGGTTCCCATACGGTGACGTCACCGCAGCATCGAAGTGACCTATGAAAGGGAACATCTCGGTTACGTATGTAACCACAGTTCCCTGAATAGGGAACGAGATGCTGCGGTCCCGGCCGTTCCATACCTGATAGCGTTCTTCTCTTCAGTTCATGAAATCTGAGCGAAATAGCGCGCGGCGCCCGGGTATACGATGCGTACGCATGCGTAGGGCGGTGCCAAGTGCTATTTGGCAAATAGGATTGGCGAGATGGTATAGGGCTTCAGACATTCGTCACACCGAAGGTGTTCCCATACGGTGACGTCACCGCAGCATCTCGTTCCCTATTCAGGGAACTGTGGTTACATACGTAACCGAGATGTTTTTTCACTTCCTGAAAAGTAACCGTTTTGGACATACGTGAGTTTCATCGGGCAGCGACGATATATTTATATAGTATATACTGTATATATATATATATATATATATATATATATATATATATATATGTGTGTGTGTGTGTGTGTGTGTGTACTGTGTATATTAATTATGTGTATATAAATACACACACATACAGTATATATTTTGAAAATATTGTCTATATTTTCATAGAATTTATACTATATATAAATATATTTAATATGAACATAACATTTTTCTGAAATGTAAATGTAAAATGTATACATGCATGTGTGTGTATTTATATATACACAATAAATATACACAGTACACAATCATATATTATGTAAACAAAAACCTTTATTTTGGATGCAATTAATCACGATTAATCGTTTGACAGCACTAATTACAATATAAAGTTTATTTATTTATTTAACAAACATAGATGTTCTAATGCATATCAGTTACCAGTGTATATTAGAACAACAAACAGAAGCCATATTTAGCTTGAGTATGTATGTGGATATGATGTTGATATGAGGACTGTTAAAAAAAATCTAATCTATTTTAGACATTCCAACTATTATTGTTGAAGGGGTCATTTGATGCAATTTAAATGTTTCTTTTCTCTTTGGAGTGTTACAAGCTCTTGGTGCATAAAGAAGGTCCATAAAGTTGCAAAGTCTCTAAACCTTTAGTCTCTAAAGTTACTAAAGTTTCAAACATAAAGAGATATTCTTTATAAAAGGTAAGAGTCAACCACACACCCCTAAAACGGCTCGTTCTAACACGCCCCCACATCTCTACATCACTATGTGGGAAGATTTGCATAACGCCACCCAAATGTTCATGCAAAGAAAGAAGGATTAACAATGCTGCCATGTTGTGGAGTTGCTGTGTGATTCATTGTGAAAGCGAAACTACTTTGTTTGGCCTTCCAAAAGAGGACATGACTAGAAATCATCTCCACTTACCTTTCCAGGGCAGCTGTGGCCTAATGGTTAGAGATTTGGACTTGTAACCCTAAGTTCGCAGGTTCGAGTCTCAGTGCTGGCAGGAGTTGTAGGTGGGAGGGAGTGAATGAACAGCTGAAGTGGCCTTGAGCAAGGCACTGAACCCTCAGTTGCTCCCCGGGTGCTGGATATGGCTGCCCACTGCTCCGGGTGTGTGATCACTTCTCACTACTGTGTGTGTGCACTTGGATGGATTAAATGCAGAGCACCAATTCTGAGTATGGGTTACCATACTTGGCAAATGTCACGACTTTCACTTTTTTTCACTTTCAAATCAGTGGTTAAGTTGTATTTCAACACTGTTCCAGAACAGTCCAATCCAAATATTCAGATGTGTGCTGCGCATTTTATGGAGGATGAGGACTGTTTCCTGGACCAGTAGCTTGCAATGCATCTATGGAACAATGGCTTTTTCTATAAAGTTGGGCAGTTCAAACTTTGCAAGGACAGTCTAGCGCTTCTGACTCACAGCCCGTAAGTACATTTTTATGTTTAAATAATTTGCCAATGATGTTTCAAACATGAGTTTTGAACCGATGATGGGATGTGCATGAGCAGAGCAGGTGGACTGAGTCTTGTGCTGCTGGCCTGGGAGACGGCATCACAGTATGTTAAGGGCGTAACATTTCCGTCACATGCTTGAGGCATTCAGCCAATCACAACGCAATGGATAGCTGGCCAATCAGAGCACACCTTGCTTTTTCAGGCCGATGAGCTTTGTAAAAATTGACGCATTTCAGAAAGGCGGGACATAGAGGAGAAACAATAATGTACATTATATGGAAAATAATGTTTTTTTTTTTTTAACCTTAAACCGCACAAACACATTACACCAAATACACAAACTAATGTTCTTTTTAGCAGCATCATATGACCCCTTTAAATTCAATTATTTCCAGAGACATTTTTTAAAAGTACCATTTTGTCCACAGTATATTTTTAAGCTAAAGGAAAAGGCATATAAAGTGCTTCTGGCAACACCCAATTTTAATGTTGTAATGCAACTCTAGAATTTTATTTTATTATTATTATTATTATTATTATTATTATTATTATTATTATTATTATTATTTTGCTGAAAAAAAAAAATATTTTTTTTATGGTAACATAATTGAAAATTAAAATTAAAATAAAATTCAAACACAAATGTTTAGTTGCTTTTTGCCAAATAAGAATGCACTGGCTTACAGTCTTTGTATGTTTACCATGCAACAAGCTCTCCGCTGAGATTCCCATAGTTAAATCAAGATGTTGTGTGCTCTGACACCTCTGATTTCAACCAGTAGGGAGTCCAGGGTCCGTCACGGGTTAGCAGGCAGGTGAGGTTCCTCTGAAGTGCCCAATCGATTTCTTTCCTCTCAGAAACCCTGGTGGCAAAAAATCTATCCCATATAACATCAAATAGCTCTCAGACCATGCATATGTCCTCTGGCGTATGTCCTCTGGCTTTCTCCCTGCTGCTGTTGGGAGCTGACAAAGGCCCCTCAAGTCATTTCCAGAGCTGGTGTTTGGCATGTCATCCCTTGGAGTGTGATTGTGTGACCTGTGGACTGTGTGTGTGACAGTGTCCATTGAGCTGCTAAAAGCTCTTAATAACAACACCAACCACTTCAACACTTTTCAGAAAACACAAGTGGGACAGTGACCTTTAGTCTGGTCAAATCACTGCACTGCAAAAAGCACTTTAACTCAGAGTACTTCCTTTTTACAAATAAAAGCAAACTGAGGTTTTATCAGTGATGAAGATGCTACTAGATTCTCTTAACTCTTATAAGTAGATAAATTATAGTTATGAAACTCTTTTGAAAAAGTGTTCTGCTTTTCAAGCTGCTAAAGAAACATCTGTTTTGTGAGGAAGTACATTTAAATATGTGGATGGATGCATTGATAATTACAAGATTGATTACAAAATTAAAAATGGCCCATCAAGTCTTCACTGGGCTTCAAAAGAATCAGTAAATCAGTAATTCATTTTGGTCTGTTTAGTTTCCGGAAATTTACCTGCTTGATTTACAGTACTCTGTGTTTGATTATTGCTTCAGTTTGTTCAACTGCAAAGCTTTTAGTTGTAAAACAGTTAAGTTGTGGTCATATTAGCAAAATCTCATATTATCACAGCTCACAAAGAAAGTCTATTTTAAACAAAACTGCTTACTTTTGATCAACTTAGAGAATCCGGGCAACCATCTTGAACACAAGCAACATCTGCATTTAATCTATAAACTTTTTGTCCTCAAGGGAAAGTCTCGATTTCATATAATCTTGTCTAAAATGACTGGATTTCGCCTGTAATAATTCACAAAGCAATGGTAAATGTGACAGCGCTTAACTGCAAAAACTGCATATTTTGCTTAAATCCATCCAGAAACCAACTACAGACTACAACCCACCTTTGAACAATTATTTAAACCAGTATAAGTATGTTCTTTCTGTATGAGTAATGACTTTTAAGCAGTAAATAATAGATGAGCCTCTGAAAATTCACCCAGGGTTATGTTTATTTATTAGCCTGTTTTCTCTCATAAGACTCCATCTGACATTTGATCTGGCCACGGCTGCACTTTCCACACGAGTCTAGACTGTGTCACCCTTCAAATTAACGAATATGAAGGGGTGCCGCGGGAAGTAAAGCTCTGTAATATGAATAAAAATGGTATTTAAACCAGGATCCTGCTGATCTCCTGTCAGGCCCGGCTGTCTCTCCTCCCATTCATTATACAGCTTTGTCACCAGCGTCTCTTTTTCACTCCACCTCCTCTTCCCCTTTTCCTTTTCATCCTGCCATCCTCTAGCGAGGACCCTTTGTAGTGACAAAAGGCATGTGTGTTTGTCTATGACAGGTGTGTTAATGTGCCTCTGTTTAGCACATTGGGTGCTAATGGGAGTCTTCGCTGTGAAGAGAGCGAGTGTGACAGGATAACTGCAGAACAGAAAGAGTGTGCGTCTGAGCTCAAGAGGTGAGATGGAGCTCTAATTTGCCTCGGCTCTAGACAAACCCCACTCTAATCCCACATCGGGCTGTCAAATAGGGCAGAAGATCCAGGATTCTGTACCTAAAGAACGATGTGTCTGAAGTGTGTGCCATGCTGCCCGTCTGTCTTTGTGTCTGGAGCAGTCTGCCTTAAGGTCAAGTTAAAAGTTTAGTCGAATGAAATCCCCCAGAACTCTTCAAACCCAAATGGCTGGAGGCCTGTATGGATTAGCGATTTCTCTTCAAAGCGTTGAATCAAGATTTTGGCTGCTTATTTATACATTTGAACAAAATGTCAAAATTGCTGGTGCTTTTGCATGCCAGGTAATGACTACCTTTGAGACAGCTCTGCCAGGGCAAAACTCGCTCATCAGTTTAGCACATCAGGCGAGCCTTTCCAGCAATGCTAATGTTGCTGTGAAAGCCAAGAACGTGGTCTGCTGAGAGTTTCTTTGAGGTTGCACTGTGGTCTCAGGAGGTCTTGATTTATTGTGTGGTTGAATTAGCAGGAGTATCTCTCTTGTAGTGCTGGAACCTTGCTGGACCATAATATTTTTCAGTGCTCTCAATCTTTTTGTATCTGTGTGTGCAGTGTACCGATCTATCGCTCAAAGTTGTTTTTTTCTCTCTGCGCTCGGCTTATTGTGTTTTATCTGTACTGAAAGCCATTGTGCTTGTCTGCTCTTTTTTTTTAAGGCAGGGAAGCAGGGATCTGTCTGATGTGTAAATATGTGGAATTTTTTTTTCAAATCTCTGTACACTTTTATATTTGAAGGGGGATGTGACCCATCAGGTCATGGGTAATTCTCAAAACTAGACGCTATTATCTCCTTGCCATTTTGTAAGTGACCCAGCCACCAATTAAGCCATAAAACTAAGATTTTTCTAAAGTGTTACTGACTGAGACACCAAGTTTAGCTGTTGGAATGAAATAAGATAGCATAAGGTAGCATTGACTTTTCTTTGAATAATTAAAGATAATGACAGTCACTTCTGCAAGAGAAATAATATATATAGCTATTAAAGAGGTTTCACACAATGTGTAGTTTATCTATACTGACATGAGATGAAGATTAATCTAGAAAACAACTGTTTTATTTTACAGTACATGAGGATAACACAATGTTGATATCACACAGTTACTAGTGAGCAACATAAACTTAAGACACAATATTAAATAAAGTTTTTTTTCTTTCTATTTTTACTCCTATTTAATGGCAAAGAAAACAAAGTTGCAGCAGAATCAACCATTGTGATTTAAGGACCCACTCAAAAAGACAGTCACTTGTTTTGTTCCTGAAAGAATCAATGTTTGTGAGCAAATGAATCAGTCTGAGTAAATGTTTCAGTGATTTAGTCATAACTGATCTTAAATTTGTTTGAACAAACCTGTTGCAGGGTTTTTCCTACATTGAAAATTTTTTGGCGGCCGCCAAAACGATTTTTTGTCCCGCCAAAGCCTTATTTGATCTGTAATTGGGTTTTGTGAGTGAAGCAGGTTACAGACGGAGTGACGGAGAGAACGAGCACAGCGCCCCTCCCCCGCGCGCGCACTCTCCGGCCCCTATTTTAACGATCTAAACGCAAAGTGTAAAGCGCACGGTGCAGGTGCACTCAGGGTGGGTCCAAATCCACTTTTGCTATTTTAACGACGGAAAAACGGTTGGCGCGCCGGGGCGCATGGTCTAAACGGGTTTTTTTCTCCATTCTCTTAATGAGTAATGGGGTGTTTTTTGGGCGTAATGTGCAATAAACTAATCAGAGTCTCATCTTCCAACGGAGAGCCGGATGCGCTCGTGCCATGACGGATTTGCTATGTACACGGCGGAATTTGGCAAGCGCAAAGACAGAACGCGTCTCCGAGATGAAACGGAGCTGCTCGTGTGCGAGCAAATAGATAGCCTAATTCTGATACATGTGATGACTATCCATTATGACATGTAGGCATTCTTATATTTAATAGCCTACAAAAAATTCTTATGCTTATAGATTACATAATTTTTTTTTTTTTGGATGTTTGTGTTCTGTTGTGTGTATATGTGTTTAATTAGTTTAGTTTTTTAATACGCTCTTTAAATGTGTGAGAAAAAACATTGCGCCAGAGTTTAGACCAGGTTTGAGTTGGTCTATGGCACAGTCTATTTTCAGCTCCTTAAAATAGCAATGCGCCTGAACACACCTCTTTTTTAGACCAGCACGCCCATGGGCGCAATAATGCATTTGCTAATTAAACGACGTGGCACTGGACGGGAAAATGCGAACGGCGCCGGACTGAAACTAACAAACACACTTGCGCTGCGCCTTGCGTCGCATTGCGGCGGGTGTATGATAGGGCCCTCCGTCTTCAGTTCTGTCTTTGCTCTCTCCCACGCATCAAAATCAACTGATCCTAAAGGTCGGAAAAAAAAAAAAATTGCCTTATCTTCTCTTACAACTTGTGACAAGCATTCCGCACATGTAGCTGACATAACTTTAAATAAACGCAAATATATATATATGTATATATATATATATATATATATAAAAAATCTATCCAGTTATGAAGTGTTTTGTGTGTGTGTGTGTGTGTGTGTGTGTTTACAAATATTTCGCGATGTCCTAACAGCCAGGATTCCCACACAACACGTCCGCTAAAATCGATTCGTGACCTAATGACTCCTTTGAGCCGATTCATTGTAATGAATGGTTAAAGCAGTTGGTCTGCCTGTCAGTGTCTGAATCGGTGTATAACAAATCATTACTTCTTAGAAGAACATACACATCTGAAATGAGAAAGTAAGTGTGCTTACCCCATTTAGCAAGAGTGTTTAGTAAAATTTAGCCTCAATAATCCACAGTATGTATAGGCCTCTGCCAATGTGTAGTAAATTACCTATAAAATCATTCAGTTTAAAGTTAGACTGGAGTGAGATAAAACTAGATCAAGGCACAAAGCAAGCTGTTGCTAGCTAGCTGCTAATTTTATTAAATTTTATATGGTAAAAAATTACACTATTACACCTTTTAACGCTACGTTTTTAATGCTATTTTTTTAATTGTTATGATTATACTAAAATAATTATCAGGTCTATCAAAAAATGATTTTATCTTTCAAAACTATGAAAGCCAGTGGTGGAAAAATCACAGCTTTTTTTGCAAAGAGGGCAAGAAAGGATAACAGTGAGAGTGACAGGTAATATCTGTGTCTGATAATTGCATAATTTGTAAACAGATAAATTGTGATACCTTTGACATTTCAAATATACTTTGGTATTGATGATGTTTACATGTAAAATAAGTTTTAATCGCTTTCTTTAACTATCTAGCCTGACAGTGATCGTTTTTTCATGAATAAATAGGATAAGAAAAAAAATCACAAATTGTTTCTTATTGTATTTCTGTTTCTTATTGTATTTATTTAAAATTGAACATTTATTGTCAATATTGGGCTTGCGGATCATGTGGGTACTAGGGTACTCTTTGCTGTGTGTAGATGACCATGTCGGTCAGTCACCACCGAAGACCAATTTTGACCCAGGAAAAACCCTGTGTTGAGTGATTCAAGGCCTCACTCTTAAAGACAGTCACCTGTTTTGTTCCTTAATGAATCATTGTGTTTAAATTGATTGTTGAGTGAATCATTCAGTGACTTACTCATGATGTCAGTCACTTGTTTTGTTCTCAGATAACTCAAATGTTTGCGAATGAATCGATAAATGAATAATTCTTTGTCTCGCTCACAAAGATACAATGTAACCTGCAGAAAGAGTTAATGAAAAATCCCAACATCTATTTCAAGGACATGATAGTCTGTCTGGAATTTGCAAATGTAGATAAGCAAAGTTTAAATAAAAGAAAATGTGACAGGTCTTTTGTTATTAAACTACACATCAGGACTCTTGAACTCAGCACCAATTGAATCCAAGGACCGGAACAAACTGTCCAATATAACTGCACAAAAGCTTACTTTAATGCTGTTTTTATTAGTCATACATTTCTCTAGTAAAAAGAGTTATAAGTATATATATATTTGTACAGTGGGAGATTTATAAGGATTACCTGTAATAAGGTTTGCAGCTGTTATCTGTATTCCGATCAGTCGTTTATTGAAAGTGTTCTTCGCATATGTCCCTGGGCAGTCTTCTAAGACCAGGTGTGTGGAAAAGCAGGTGGCACTCTGAGAATAAATAGAGACGAACAGTCAGCCACACCTGGTGATTTGAACCTAAACCCCCTCTGATTATGTCCATTACGTGAGTCACTGGTCCATGCTTTTATAATGCTACTCGACCAAACTATAGTCTTTTCTCTGACCTAATCCCCCTGCTTTTCTGGCTAGTGAGAGTCAGCCTGAACTTTGATGTCTAGTGACGGAGAACAAATACCTGCTCTCTGCTGAAGGCAGGACTTGATTTCTCCACCTCCGCAGGTTTATCCAGCCCTCCCCGCTGTGACCTGACATTAAATACACAAGGGCTGAGGGCTGAGGTGTTGATCTGATTTGAAATAGAGTCCTCCATGAGTAACAATCTGAGACAGGCCTAAAGAGGCCGTTTTTAACTTTAGATGGACACCACAAACACTTGGTGAAGAAGCAGGAAATTAATAAATTTAGGATGAGGAAGTAATTCTATGCACAGAGCTTTTATCATCTCTGTCTGTATGAATAATGATGAACCAGACACACTATGTCTTTGTGTCTGGTGAAGCAAAAATGCAGTTATCAGTGTTTGTTGGTTGCACATCATTTTATTTAGTCAGAATACGTAACTACTTTTGGATGGCCATCAATGGAGAAACCAGCTTTTTGGTGCAGCGGACAATGAGGTCATGCTAACTAGCTATACTTTGACATCTTGATCATTTTATTTGCTCATATATGTTATTGTTCATGTGCATTTTGATGGCTAATTGATTTTTGAATAATGTGTAAATTGCAATGTTTCCAGGCACCTTTTAGGTCATCTTCACTTTATTTAAGGGAAAGTTTACTGGAAAATAAAGATTCTGTCCTAATTTTCTCTAAACAGACAGACTTCTGTGAAATACATATTTGAACTGTTTTTATCTATAATATCAAATTCAATAGGACTCAAAAAAAGTCAAACTCCAAAAAGGAAGCTACATGTAAAATTGATCAAATTTTTATTTGACCGGTGTCACCATGTTTGCCACCATGTTTGTCTTTTGGTTTGATTTGGTTTGGAACAACATAAAGGGTAGGTAAATGTTGACATAAAATTTATTTTTGGTTGAATTATTCGTTGATTTGATGAGATTTGTTTTCTAATGAGTTTGAGAAGTCAAAGGTCATGCTAGTTTTGTCATGTGATGGTGCTTTTACTGTTAAACAGAGTAACATTTCACACCTTGAGATGGGTCTGCCACATATTAAAATATGCTCCTAAATTCTAATTATACAGAAGAGCTACAGGATCATCTGTCTCAAAGTCTTAACTCCTCCACAATAGAGAAGACTCTTTGAGGGGAAAAATAGCAAGCTTTATTTGAACAAAGCAAAAGCACTATAAAAAGCTATTTTATTACACTTCCTTTCTTTTATATCTTATTCCACCTCCAAGCCATGAAACTTTATATGATCTTTTCCCATTAGAATGATTGAACCATCTGCCATGTGTTTTTGACTTCCCACTTTAGCAGTGAAAATGTTCATAAAGGATCTAATGAGAGCTGTATGTTTTGTGTCAATAGTGAATTAGACCGTGACAAATGAAATCAGTGTAAAAAGCCAGGCAGTTCGAGTTGGTGGAGCAGTTCTGCGGCTGTCAATGACAGGTTGTGACACGTGTGGAACACGTACATATTTGTTTGACTGCACCACCTGCCACATAAAGGCACTCAGACTGCAAAAGCAGGAGTGAGAGCTGACAGTTTACATTCACATTCATACAGACTGGCAACAATGCTGTTAATTACTTTTATGACAGATTTTGCTGCTTTATGCAGTTCCATGAATGCATTCAATTATTAATTTATTATTTAATTTTCAATTATGGTTCTCCATTATTTACAGTGTTCAGAAAGCTGATCTAAAAATGTGGCTTGACAAGCTGCAAGCTAATCAACAGTAGTTAAGAGGGAAGAAAATACTGAAATGAAAATACTGTCATTTATTTTTAACTGTTTATCTTCTGTGGAACAGAATTTTTTTTTTTTTAATTTAATATATCTTTGTTTATCTGTCCATACAATGAAAGTCAGTTAGGTCCAGAGTTGTTTTGGACTCCACAGACTTTCATTATATTTTCAAAAAACAGTTAAAACATCCTTCAAAATGTTTTATTTTGTGTTCCATAGAAGAAAGTAAGTCATATGGATCTGGAATGACAGAAGGATGAGTAACTGATTTTTTATTTATTTTTATTTATCTCGTTAAGCCACATTAAAGACACACAATCTACTAACAAAATTACAGTTAAGCTATTTAAAGGGGCGAAATAACAGTAATTATTTTTACTTTGCTTTGAAAATATGTTATGTTTTTGGTTTTTTGTATTTGTGGGGGGAAATATTCTAAATATAATATTAATAAAACTAGCAACCTTTTTTTTTTTTTAACCCAATACTTCTCATTTAGGGTAAATGTATGTGCTGTGTTGTTCTGTTTTCTGTGGGAAATAATTTTATTTGTTGATTCAAATTAAAAGAAGAATATTGTTTGTAGTTTTGCCATTGAAATGACTAGATATATATGAATATATCAGACATTTCAACCTTACTTGAGAGTGATGGCATTATAAGAGAGTAAATTTGATACAGTTGACTCTGCTCTCTTAATGTACACTTGATTACTTTTCCTAGTCAACAGAAGCTCTGTTGTGGAGTTGAATTGACATTATGTATTGCAGTGCTTTGTCATGCTAACCACTAAAGGTTTTTTTTCTTTTTTCTTTTTTTTTAAGTGACACTATGCACTGCAAATATTGATTTCTCAATTAGTATTTTGAGTTGTTTTTCAGTTAAAATATCTTAAAAATTATTTTTTTTTTATAAGCAAGATATTAATATTAATTTTTTTTTTTTTTTTTATTTTGTTTCCAGGTTTATTTTGTATTTTTTCTAAGTTCAGATTATTTTTTATTTTTAATTTTTAATTTTTTTTTTTTTTAAAACAAGTGATTGTGGTTTGTGCTGTAAGGTCACATTTACAGCAGATTTGGTCTATATATATTTTGGGAGTTTGAAAGCTTGTGCTGTAAAGATAAGGTCACATTTACAGCAGATTTGGTCTTCCTGTTATCATTGGTAGTTCTAATTTAATTGTCAATATGGTAATTTAATTTAATTGTGTTTCATCATTTTCTTTTTTTTGTCTTGTTTTTATTTTGTTATGGTGGTGTTTCTCTGTATGGTTTCTTCTGTTCTTTGTCTTGTGTTAAAGTTTCATGCTGGTGTTTCTCTTTTTTGTTACTGGTGGTTTTTAATTTTGAGTTTGTTGGTTATGTCTAAAGTGAAAGTAAACAGTTGGGAATTTATTTTTGATTGGTTTTGTTTTTGATGTGTGAGGGTTTTAATAGTACTAAACATGCTGCCGTTTGTCATTAAAGGGATAGTTCAGCCAAAAATTATCATTCTGTCATATTTACTCACTTTTATGTTGTCCCAAACCTGTATTATTTTCTTTCTTGTGCTGAACACACAAAATATATATTTTGAAGAATGTGGGTAACCAAACAGTTGCTGGTCCCCATTGACCAACAGGGCTTATTATTGTGGTAGCTGGGGACCAGAAACTGTTTGGTTACCCACATTCTTCAAAATAACTTTTATGTTCAACAGAAGAAATATACTCATTCAGGTTTTAGAATTTTATTTTTTTGTGTGAGCTATTCTTTAAGAAACTTTACTTTTCCTTGTGTCAAGTGTTTCTTGGGTATTTGTATCTAAATCAAGAGACTTTTCCATCATTTCATTTTGTTTCTAGTCAATAAGTCTTTTTTTCAAGTAATTCACACAAGTAGTCTTTGGTTAAGTCAATGTGAGTAGTTGTAATGAAGACGAATCTTCAACAGTTTCACTGAGAGACTTAGTGAAACCTCTTCAGGTTTTTACGAGCATCTCCATGGTAATGAGTGCTTCTGGGTTGTTGGTTTTTTATTTATTTTTTTTATTTGAAGAGATGTATGTGAGGGCCAGGTGTTTGTCTGCCTCCCCTCAGACTTTCTTCAGTGTTAATCCACTGCAGTCTCCCAAGTAATCCCATCAACCTCTTCTCTGCTGCCGAACGAGAGCATAAATTACTTAAAGGCATTACTACTAGGGAGAGCATGGTGCCGCTTTTTATTCACACACACAACACTTGTTCATTCTTTTATTCTCTCTCTGCAGCTTCTCTCCATGTCATCTAGTTATTGGCCTGATGTAACTATTGACATTGGATAAGCCATGATGAAATATCAAGCTAAATGAAGTGCTCTGCTGGGTGGGAAGGCAGAGAGGGAGGGATCGCTGGAAGATTAGCTTGTTTTGGATTCAGCCTTTGCTGTCGGAGACTCATAACCATCAAGAGTAGAAATGACAAGGTGCGAGGAATCTGTATTGTATGATGATTTCATGCTGAGCGAAGGAGGTAGTGCTTTCATACGAAACTCGTAAATAAGGATTAAAGAGATTACAGAGCAATGCCAGACTCAGTGGGACAACACAACAAACGAACCTCTATTTTTAAATTCATATCTCCCTTTTTCTAATGGATGGAGTGAGAATGGCTTCAAAATCCTGGAGGAACCATAACTTATCATCAAAGGTGATGAGCAATGAGCTATTCTTTCCCACAGTTTCAAAATGTCAGTGGGTCAGTGACAAATAAGACTGTCAACAATAAAGTTTAAAACGCAAGCTGAGTTTTTTTTTTTTTAACACTACTTTTTACTACTTCCAGTGTTTAAATTGGACTCTACTGGTTAAAGTAAAAGTAATAACATTTTCTTTGCACCTTGAATTTATGTGAGATATGTTAATCATTATGTGTTTTAAGTGTGTTTTTAACATACTTTTTTATGTTCTTTTTATATCTATAAAAAAATTATCAACGTGTCTTACCATGTAATATTGTACAATAAAACTAACTTTTCTTTTTCATACAAAAAGGAATAAAAAATAGTTGGGCAGCATGTCACTGACCCCATGTTTATAGACACTTACTTCTCTTCAGAGTCAGTGTTACGTCCGACACACATACAAAAAGGAATAAAAAATAGCACACACAAAAGCCTTACACTTTGATCTATTTTTGACAGGTTTATATATCTATAGTCAACCATCTCTTCTCCTATTAGTCTAGTTTGCAGTTTAACTGACAAGCGGTACTCAGCTTTACAGTTAGTTTGTTGAGTTTGAATTGTAAACTTCTTGCCACCAGTGAGTGCTTGATGTGTGATGCTAATGAGAACTGTTTCAATGAGTGTGCCTTCAGGCCTGGGGAAGCTTGGAGATCATGCTGAGCTGTCAGACTTCTTGTTTTGAAAGCCAAGAAAACACGATTCAGTCTCTTTTCTCTCCAAATCATGCCTGTCACATATACAGTATGTTTACAGAGCAATCACCAGGCGATGCTTCACGCTTTTCAGCGATGCATCCTGTTGACTCTAAATGTAAAAGCGTCATGCTATTTTGAGCGATTTCTTTTTTTGTTCAGCTTTCATGCTGCTCGGTGTGATTCTGTGCAGCTGTGCTCATTTGATTAAAAAGGGTTGTTCAGTGGCCAAACCCTAATAAGACAAATAGTCCTATTCCAGAATCATTAAGTATCTCTTGGCAGAGAGGCAATTCGTTTTGTAATTTTAGGTTTGAAATGGGAGTTGGCGAAATCAGTGTAATTAAGAAAATTGTTGCTGTGGCAGGATGACATAACAGAGAGTGGGAGTTTAATCGCTTTTCTGTGTTTTCTCTGGTGGACATGGAAGTGTTGAAGGTTTTTTGGGTTTTTTGTGTTGGGTTTTTCTTTTGGTTCAGTTTTCTGAAAGCTATCAAACTTAATTTTGTGAAATGTTTTGTTTGAGAAGTTTTACAAATGCTACTTTTTAAAGACTTTTACAAATGCATCTTTTGTTATAATGTCCAAATATATTACTTGGTGTCATAAGAGTCCATGTTTAAGGATGCATTCAATTTATCAGTGACAGTAAATGCTTATACTAATTTCTAATAAATTCTATTTCAAATAAATAATGTTCTTTTAAACTTACTAAGAATTCTGAAAAAAATTAATCATAGTTTCCACAAAAATGTTAATTGGCACAACTGTTTTCAACATCGATAATAATATGAAATGTTTCTTGAGATTTTCTAAAATTATTTCTCAAGCATTTTGTATGCTTTAAATTATGTTTTAAAATATTTTCAAATATAAAACTATATATATATATATATATATATATATATATATATATATATATATATATATATATATATATATATATATACAGTATATTTGTTTTTTTTTAATTGTAGTACAATATTTCAATAGTGTATTTTTATCAAATAAATATAGCCTTGGTAAGCATAAAATCTTCTTTCAAAAACGTGAAGAAATCTTAGATTGTGTTAGTGAATGTTAGTGTATACTGTATATTATTTTTATAATTCCTTTAGTCATTTGCACACAGACATACACAGACATCATATGGAAATAAACAATGTTACTGAAGCATGCATGTCATACTTTGTCATTTTTATTTTAACACTGATGACATTGGACGGCATTCAAAACCCATAATTCTTTCTTTCTAGATAATAGCTTGATATTATTGCAATGGATGGATTGCAGTAAAATAAAAAATTAAAAGAAGAAATAACTAAAGAAAAAAAATAAAAGAAAAAATAACTAAAGGACAATTTAGAATCAGACAGACTTATAGGAAAGTGAAGGAGGGAGACAAAGAAATGGGCAAATGTTAGAGAAAAAGAGAAAAGGGGAGAGACTGCAGCAAATCGTTCGCTATCCTGCCAAGTAATGATTCAGACCACTCCTTCTGAGCCTTGGATCAACATTGACTGGTCATCTTAAATCAAGATCTTGTGCTATGCCTGAATTGTGTGCTGCCTTTGCAACCTTGCCCTGGAGGAAATCAAACCAGCTCAAAACCCCCTTCCCTTTGAGCTATTATCCCCCTGGCCAATTCCCTCACGCAAATTATTGACAGCTCAAAATAATGGATTGCTTCACCTCTAAGCCTATCAGACACCAACTGAGTCTGTCGGGCCAGTGATGTGGTGTATTTACACCTTGGCTCCATGCTGCAATGGACACTGACCCTACGTTGGGTGCCATGTGCTTTAAATGCTTGCACTAAATCAATGACACGTGACGCAGCATAGCTTCGTTTGTGGAAGTACATGATGGCAGAAATATGGTGGAGATGTTAAAACACTAGGGAGGAATGTTCCCAGAGTTGCAGAGTGGAGGCATTGACCATGAATTTCTTGGAAGTTTCATATTTCATTTGGCTGATGGGGATCTTATGAATGGCAATTGCTAAACCAAAAGTGAGATTTTGTGAATAGAATTTATGTTTGTAAAGTGAATTCAGCACTGAGGAGTGATCATGACGCCACAATATATCTACAGCTGTAGATTCTCTACTAGTAAATGGAATTTGCATATGAATATTGTTGTAGAAATCATGACAACCAAATAGAAGCCCATTTCTGTCACTGATAAAAAAAAAAGGTAATTACGACTTATCTCTCAATTCTGATTTTTTTCTCGCAATTGTGAGTTTGTATCTTGCAGTTCTGACTTTTTTCTCTCAGAATTACATAATATAAATTTGCAATTCTGATGTTTTTTCTTCTTCTTAGAATTGTGAGATATAAAGTCAGAATTGCGAGATACAAACTTTCAATTCTGAGAAATGAACTCAGAATTGTGATATAAACTCAGTTGCAAGTTCTAAAGTCAGTATTGCATTATATAAACTCACAATTGTAAGAAAAAAACTCAGAATTGTGTTCTGAATACTGAGAAAGAATTTCAGAATTGCGAGATATAAACTTACAGTTCTGACTTTTTTTTCCTCAGTTGCAAGTTATTAGGTCAGAATTGTGAGCTCACAATTCTGAGAACACATCAGTCTTTTCCCACCTCAGAATTGGACTTTATAACTCGCAATTGCGAGTTTACAGTATATCTCACAATCCTGAGAAAAAAGTCAGAATCGCAAGATACAAACTCGCATTTGTGAAAAAAAGTCACAATTTGCAATTCTGACTTTCTCACAATTGCGAGTTTATATCCTGCTATTCTGACTTTAGAATTCACAATTGTGAGTTTATATCATGCAATTCTGAGAAAAAAAGTCAGAATCATGAATTTGTATTACGCAATTCTAATGTAAACTTGCAGTTGCGAGAAAAAAAATTCTAAATTGTGAGATAAAAAGTCACAAATAACTGGAAACGGGCTTCCGTGCAACCTCGATCATATTAACATATGACCACCATTTTTATCTGTCAGTGTTCAACATTCAAAATTCACTTTCTTTCATCTCACTGCTGTTCTTGTTTTCAAGGACATTTGTTTAATGAGAACACAGCCAGCAGTCGTGTATCATTGTGCTTTTGCTTCACACTGTCTGCTGACTCAGAGTTTCATCTCTCCTGATTTACAGCTGAATTAACGAGTCATTTGACTATGGGGTAACAAGCAGTGTGTGTTTGAGATGCTGTCAGTCTAAATTATCAGTTTGGCTTGACTGTAGAAAGTTTCAGATGAGACATGCCCGCTGAGTCTATAGAATAATCAACCTCTGTTGTGCTGGTTCCTCATCATACAGACACAGATGGAGTCACTTCATTTATGTTCCAAGTGGTTTTTCATGCAGAGCTGGAGATGTAATATTAAGATTAGCATGGGCCAAAACCCAGCTTTCATAATGTTTGCTCATGTAACACCTCCAAATGTGCACACAGTATTTTGGCTTGTTTTCCAATAAAATTTGACATAATGAAATGCCTTTGTATATAAGAGTATGTCATACATTGGAAAAAAAACAACATAATTTTTATATGTTTTTATGTATATTTTTGAGATGTATACACTCAGTTGTATTCAAAGGGTAAGAACATTTTTATTATTACTTTTTACTTGATGGTTAGACCAAATTACATATTTGGAGTCATTGAACTGAAACTTTTCTTTTTTATGAAGCTAACATGAATAAAAGAGTACATTTCTAAATACCTAAAAGATTTTCGTTTCTGTTATCCGTCAAACCCAGACTCGTCCTTCAGACTGCCATTCGTCACTACAAGAACAGGTTTCCACTACTCCAGAGTCCCACTTTTATGCACCATGCACCTCGGCTCTCAGTGGCCCTGCTCTGACTTTATATACTCTTTTGCCTTGTGACTGAATTCCTACTCTCCCTTAATGCTTCCACTTTTCTATAATGACACTTACAGCCAAGCATGGGATAGTAGGGATGAAATTTCATGAACTGACTTATTGTAAAATCACTGAACTATTCCGAATGACTGATTTTTTTCACAAATGTTTGTAACTGCATACTGCATGGCTACTGTAGGTGCTTGAATTAATATATCTGTGACAATGGGTCTGATTGAAACAACTCCCAATACTTTAGTTCCTATAGTGAGTTTGTCATTAACTCTTAAAGCACATTAAAAATGATTTGCCAGTGAGGCAAAAATAAGATACACTTAATTCAAGATATATTATCATAGAATAAGTCATTTTATCTTATTCAGTATTACTTCTCAGTTAAAACTATTTTCAAGGATGTATAAATTACAAATATACTGATTAAGATAAGGATTTTATGCCCTGTGCATTGCTTGATTACTTCTTGCTTATTAATCTAAATCAGCAGGTGTACCCCCATGGATATTATAATTGTATTGTACTACTAATGTAAATTCTGCTGACTCCCAGCAGAAATAAATGAGACCTCCGGTAGGACCCTTAATACTCTTAGCAGAGCAGCAGCGCTGTTGGACAGGCCTGATACTGCGGTACTGAAGAGCCCATGGCCAGGACCTCCACAGCGGAGCAGAATGTTAATTAAGAGAGTAGGAGGATGGATCAAGCTGGCTAATTAGTGCGAGTAGATGCGGAGAGAGAAAGAAAGAAAGCGAGTAGCACAGAAGAGTGTCCTTTACTGAAGGGTGTAAGGCTGGGGAGTAATTAGGAAAGTAACACCCATGCAACACATCAGAGAGGGAGAGAGAGAGAAATAAAAGCATGCCACCATCCACTTTTGGTGCCTTGCCACCATTTAAACGATATCTGAACCGCCTCATCCTCTATTGCCAATGTCATTAGGCAAATTAGAAATATCAATAGTAATATGCTATTGTGTTTAAGTAGAACTTCCTTATGGAGGAAGGCCACCTCGGGCCAAGCCTGGCTGCCCACATATATGGCTTATTAATTGCATATTGATTGGCTGGATTCCTCAGCATTGGAATGTACTAATGCATGATGACACCTGCAAATGGTCCATTCTCTGCTCTGTGGCATTTGAGGGTTAGAGAGAAGCTTTAGCGGGCAAGTTGAGCTGGTATTGATGATTGAGTTAGACAGATTAATATATCTAGATTATAGCGGGTCACATATAATGGCCTTGTAAGGGTAAAGAGCACACAAGGTGAAACGAGAACATCCCTGGTGTGGTCTGATGAATGCCTTCAGCCTCTATATGATGTGAACTTTAACCTCTGTTTATTCTTTATGGATGTGGTCAGTAGTGGGTCTTTTTGTCTGTATGATGCATGTTATATGCAAAAATAGAAAGAGCTGTCTGAAATGGCCAGTTCTAATATGACTGTCTAGCATTGTGATATATTTTATACAATATTTATTCTTTTTTTTTTCAAGTCTTTCCTTGAGACTGAGACCAGACCCCTCAAGGCTGAGATCCAGACCAAGGCTTGTCAGTTTAAGAACAAGGCTACGTGTTTTAATGAGCTTAATTACAGCACTCATTTCAAAACACTCAGTATTTGTTTTCTCTTCATTTTCATTAGTGATTTATATCTTTATTATCTTAATTATAGGTATTTTTTTTATATTCTTTTTATTTGTTATAAATTCAATATAAATTGTAAGAAAACTATGAATTTACATGGACAAAGATAAAAAAATACATAAAAAGTTACAAAAAACATGATTTATTAGACTGTGAAAACACTAAAAGAGTAATTCTTGACCACCACAAGATCTAGACCAATATTTTGTGTCAGAATAAACTGAGACCATTATTTTGTGTCATTGTTGGAACAGTTATTAACTCGTTGGTTCATATGATGTTTCACAAAACATTACTAAATCCATCTGATCTTTTGCCATTAGTTGGTTTGTCTTGATAAGAAAGCTAATTCTCAAGCCCTCACTACAAAACTTTAGCTCTGCAATTCCATCCTGTTCATTTTGTTGCCATAATACACAGCCTTAAACATGAGGATATTAATTTAAGTTCCTAAAACCCTTTTGTGAATTCAGCTCACATCCCAGCATTTCTATCTGCATGAGCGAGAGTGTGTACTTGTTAGCAATGGGCCAAATGGAAGCTTTAGCTGACTGCAGATTGTTTCTTTTTTATCTGGCAGTTCTAATCCAGTGTGTGCTTGTGTGTCTGTGTTTGTACGCGTGTGTGTTGTGTTGTTGACTCTCCATTAAGCCGGTCCAGAACTGTTTGCTTTGTTTATCAGGTAGCTACAGGCTCGACTCACTACACACACAGCTACTACACACACAGTGCTCTGTCACTCTTACCCACAGTGACAATACACAAGACATCCGTCTCTCAAACAGCAGCACAAAGCCCAAAAAATAACTGGAACTGGGTATTTTTGTACTCACAGGCACTTAGATCAAAGGCCTAACCACAATGGCCCCCAGTAATACCTGGTGCCGTTAGCGCCGGTGTTTTATTTTGCTAATACTGTCTGTACATGTAGGTAAACTGCCCTTGGGTCTCACCGCTGTCAGCGGTGCAGAGGTTGATGGGATTGTTCTGTCAGAGGAGTCATAGAGCACATCAAGCTCATTCTTCAGCTCTCTATTACTTCAGAGGTAACCAGTTTACTCCCATCCCACCTCCTCTTTCCCCTGCGCCGCCCTCTCCTCTGTCTCCAGGATGCCACATTGCAGCCACAAACACGATTCCACCTCTGCCGAGTCATTTTTAACGCTCCCTTAGTGTCTCTTTTTGTCATCTTCTCTCTTATCCTTGCTCTGCCATGCAGACGCACATATATTTTCCAACAGGCGAGTGGGAGCTGCCGCAATACACACCGATATGAGCTAATAAAACTTATCCTATCAAACTTCATGTTCTCCCAAATCACTGCCAGAGGTTTCACGCTAAACCAATTGAATGAGGATCTATATACCGGCGTCTTCTTTTTTTTATTGCCATTTCCACAAAATGCCTGTTCTACGCTTTTCATTTGAAAAGTGTGGCAGGGAAAAGCAATTCTTTTTTCCTTTTATCTCTTGCCTTCTTCAGCCTAAATGGAGTTGACACTCGAGTACAAGCTGCAAGAGAGGCCAAGAAGAGTGTTTTAGCATTGAGAGACCTCAGCTTGTGAGTATGTATGTGTGCTACCTAGAGATTAGCCTTCACTTCAGAGATGCTGATGCAGCAAAATTCCCAAATAAGAAGTTTGCATTCGCAGCGCATTTGTTTTGTTGCGTGTCTGTGATGTGTTCAAGGATATTGCTGCATCAGATTTTTCCATCTCTTTTTTTTTTTGTCTTTGAGAATCAGAGTGTGTGTTTAGATGGATGGTTAAAAGTCTGATGAGTTTTTCTCATGCGGTCTGGAATGCATCACTGTGTCTGAGTGTGTGTTTGTGTGTTTGGTTTTTCTATTGTTGTATGGTTTAGGATTGGTAAGTATTCTTTAAGAAGTATCTTAAGCTCACCAAGTTTGCATTTATTTTTTTTAAAAAATACATTAAAAGCAGTAATGTTGGGAACTGATATTACAAGGTCAAATAAATGTTTTCTGTTTTAATATTTTAAAATGTAGTTTATTCCTGTGATGGTAAAGTATTCAGCGTCTTACTCCAGTCTTTAGTGTCACATGATCCTACTGAAATAAATCTAATTAGCTGATTTAGTACCCAAGAAACATTTCTTGTTCTTGTCAGTGTTGATAATCATTGTTATTTAATTTTTTTAGGAGCTGATGAATAGAAAATTCTAAAGAAAATTTACATTTTTGTAACATTAAATGTCTTTACTATCACTCTTGATCAATCTAATGCAGCTTGGTTGGTTTAAAAAAACAAAGAAAACAACATACTGTACTGACCCCAAACATTTGATCAGTAGTGTATATACCGTATGTGCAAGTTTAATTTAAATACGCTGCCTTCAAGTCATGTCTGAATGATAATTAGCAGCTGAATGCCTCCACAGTCATAATTACCAGTGAGAAACTTTCACAAACAGACTTTCATGATTTAAGCAGAATTGTTTTGCCTATAAGTTGTATTTTTATGTATTTTATGAACTGTTGATGAGGAATAGTGACAAATGTTCTTGACAGAAAAAACTACATATAAATCAAGAATAATGTAGAATCTGCATATTAAATAACATTAAGTTCAATAAAACACAAGGCTTAAGTTTAAGTACATTTTTCCAAACTACATTTCCCATCACACCTGTTTGAGCACCAAAACATCCAGTTTTCTCAAAAAGTGAAAAAGACAAAAGAAATATGATATTTTTAAACCAAAGTCTCATCACCTCAAAGAAAACTTTCAGTCTAGGAACTAACCATGTGTGATTTATCTGTAAACACACATTACTATTCACTCTTAAAAAAACAAAAAACAAAAAAACAATGGGTTTGAATTAATGCTATAGAAGAACCATTTTACGTTTCCCAAAGAACCTTTTAGTGTGAAGAACTTTTTAATAATCTACAGAACCCTTTTACACTATAAAGAAAATTTTGTTCAATAGAAATGTTCCATGAATGTATAGTAATAGTAGGTTCTTCATCGAAATGCCAATAAAGAATCTTTATAAGTGTATATAAAATCAAGTTTGCACCAATAAAGGTAACACCTGTTATCATCTATAATGGTCTTTGTGAGAAAAACAATTTCAAAACATGTAAAGTAATGTCTTGATAAAAATCTAAAAGGGTTTGTGGAAGATTTGGTAGATAGAAAATTTGATTAGCTAAGCACAATAGAATTCAATGTAAAGTCCTCGTGTGTGTGTGTGTGTGTGCGCGCGCCAAGTAAAATAAGTGATACGTATTCCCAGCACTCCTGTTTAACCTTCTGAGTTTGAGGGAAAGTGGTCATAAATATACAGTAGCATCTGGCTGATATCAGTCGTGTCCGGCCAGGTAGGGGTGTCAGCCTATTGGTTATAATTTTACTGTTGCCCCTCGCTTCCATCCATCTAGTTCTGTTACATAGGGGTGTAGAGACAGTTATCGACACTTCACAATGACCAGGACAGATGGATTTGCATATGTATAAATATTCAAGTAAGGAAAAGCTTCTGTTTAGAAAACTTTTCCCCTTGTTGCATCATATGGTGAGCAATTCATACTATAATACTGTAATCTTTTAATTTGGATACAATTGAAAGGCTTTTCATGTTTTTTTTTTTTTTTTTTTTTGTACCATGTCAAGAATAATATTTTAGGGTTTCTCTGCTTCATAGAACTCAAGTTCAGCTCCACTTCCTGTCACTCCTTCTAAACAGGAAGTGGCACTTCAAGACATGGTTATAGATGGTGCCTATTTTTCCAACCCTGCTCCAGTGGGCGAGTGATAGAGAGACTGAATCAGTATGTCAGTGTCAGAGGACGCTATGGTGACAAGCACACTTAAGATGAATGGTTCGGTTGTTCAGAACCGCTGTCAGAAATTTGAACTAAGTTCATTGCTTTCTCTGCAGGATTTAAAGTACAAGCAGGGTGGAGCATTTTATTTGATGCATGTCAAATTGTCACCTAATGTCTCTACCAGAGTTAAGATTACTGAACAGGGATGCAAATATTTACAGCAAGTTCTGACTAAATTTCACCAAATGTGTTGGTGTTTTCATTCATTAAGTATGAAACCATTTTGGTAACACATTACAATAAGGTCCCATTATTTAACGCATTAACTAAAATTAACTAACAATGAACAATACACTTATCATATTTGTTACTCTTTGTTAGGGTTAGTTAAAGAAATTGTTCTCTCAAAAATGACAATTTACTAAACATTTATTCACCCCTCAGGCCATCCAAGATATAGTTTATTTTTTCATCAAAAGATTTTGAGAAATTTAGCATTATGGCATGTTACCCATTCACTGCAGAGGATCCATTGGTGAGCAAGTGATGTAATGCTAAATTTCTCCAAATTTGTAGGATTATATATATATATATATATATATATATATATATATATATATATATATATATATATATATATATATATATATATATATATATTCTCTTTACTGTACTGAGGGTGAGTAAATGTTTAGGTGAATTTTTTTGGGGGGTGAACAATTTAGTACATTTAGAGCATCCTTATGATTTGATTTTTCATTTTAAAATGCCACTATCAGTGTTAAAGCCAAAATTAAACTCTTGCCTAGAAGTTTAACCAGAAAGGGGAAGAGTTGGGATATGTTTAGTATGCTGATAGTGAAGAGTAATACCAGCATGAACAGCATGCTAGTATTTTTAGCAGAAATTGCAGCTGTATAGAGCAAAAAAAAATGAATTGGAGGAAAATTGTGGAATGAGCTTTACTGGACAGCTGGAGATGGCTGTAAATATCGCTCTTTCACCATCCATCCATCCATCCCTCAACCCACCACATGTTTCATTTGGCTGCTTCTTTTCTTGAGGTTTCCCTGATGGATCTCTCCACAGCTGGAGCCAGCCCAAACCTTCTGTTTATGAGTATTGAATGAAACATGTCTCAATATTGAGCTCTGTCAGGGTTCACCAGCGTGCACGTGGTCAGGTGTAGCTACAGACTTCATTATGCATACACATCGATTGCTGCAGCTTGTGCCACCAGGCAGACTGGCCTGAATTTTGCATTATGTTATGACTTTTATTCTTCACTCTTTCAGAGCAGTACAGAAGTATACAGTTTCAGTGATCATGTCTATAACTTCAGCAGCAGAAAACAACTATTTTATAATGATATCTGAATCATAAATTACTGAGAGGCTGATTGATGTCTATAACTTCAGCAGCAGAAAACAACTATTTTATAATGATATCTGAATCATAAAGGATTGAGGGGTGAGAGGCCAATAGACTGATTGATTGATTTGTTTAATTTGCTTATTTATATTTTAGCACACACTAAAAAACAGATATTCTCCATTAATTTGAACCAATTTTAATCAAATAATTTCTAATTTTAACCCAAAAATCTATTGTGATTCAAGAACATCTCTGATTGGTAGATCAGGTGGGTCGTATGCACACAAATACCCCAAAATCGACAAGTAATGCAAGAATCGAAATCAGACTTGTCATTATTTAGCCTTAGTTAATTTCATACTTCCATGATTCTGTGATGTTTTCAACATTAAATAGAATGTCTTAATGAATAAAACTTATGTTTGAGCGGTTTTCATTATTAGTAGCTCATTTTTAGGCGAAAACATGCAGCTTTAAATGGCAGTATGCTTCAACGTCAGAGAAAAATGAGAAGGATATTTAGTTAATTCCTCTGTAAATCTCTATCTACAGTCAGAGTAAACATCTATACTTACTGTACATGGTCTTCATCCAGTATTCTTGTGTATCTATAGATTTCATAATATGTGTTGATTATTTGGTTTTATTTAAAAAAAAACAAAAACAACGGACGCATGCTGAATAGACTCAAACTCATGGTCTTGGTGTTGTGAGCACTATCCTCAGGCACATCACCGTACTTGTTTTGTGTGGTGGTTTTGGAGTTAAGCAGGAAGATCAACACACCATTTTTTGTAAGGCCAGGTTTAAAACTAATGCTTGAATAAACGACAGATGATTCAGTGTAAGCTTGAGATAGATTAGTCAATAATAATAATACCAAGCATTCAGAAACGTTTGCAGCTTTTTTTCCAGTGTTGTCATAAATTACAGCTCCGCTCCGACTAGTGTTCTGGTGTTCCACCGTGTTGCAGCTTGTTCTTATTTTATTCTTTTTTAAATTTCAAAGCCCCACACCGACCGCACGGTCACAAATCCTCCCCTTAGCTACAATGTATGTGACAAATCAGAGTTTAAGACCCTTTTCTTGGGAGCAGTAATACATTTTTAGTTCATTGCTGGGCTACAGTGATAGAGAACAAAATGCCTGAAGTGTGTCAAGCTTTTCTCTAAGATGCGTCCGTGCTCTTTCTCTCCTGTTGCTCTCTGTTCATTGTAATATTGAAATTTTCTAAAATCTGAAATGCTTATTTATTTCTGCCCTCCCCTCTACAAAAAAATAAATCCATTTTAGCTGAGTGCTTCATATATTGTAAGCCTGGAGGTAAGGAATAGTGATTGCTGGGATGGACATGGATGCATTATGCATGAAGTTTCCCATGTCTCTCTCTCTCCATCTCTCTATCTCTCTCTTCCCTTCAGCACAGCTGAAGTATTTTTCAGAAATGAGAGGGCGAGCAAGAAACGCAGAGAGAAGGTGAAGGATGGAATCGCTAACTTCATTGAAACAAGGAAGTATGTGGTCGGAAACTGCACCATCCTTCATTCTGTCTAATCTATTGCATTTAGAAATGACTAGAAGAGCTGTAAGGCATTGAAATTGCCCTCAGTCAAGGACAGAAGCACCAGGTCTACTGGACGGCCCTGTAGGCAACTGCACGAGGTGTATATGTTTTTGTGTGTGTGGGGATCAAGAGATATCCGACAGATGGTTGGAGGTGGTTTATTCAAAGCAACAGATTTGTAGCACAGGAGAGCTTGGCATTCTCGTTGGGTTTAGTGGAGATGAATAATTTATTTCTCATGAATTATCTGCCAAGGAACAAACCTTTGGAATGCTGTTCTCTTTAATTAGGCAAAAGTGGCCAATAGTCATTTAGTTGCATTAGTGGCTGAATTAGTGGACCCGAGGCGCTAGGCTGTGTCTTGTGTTAGATCAGTTGCTGAAATAACACAGTACACTGTAAAGAAAGATTTAGTTGTAAATAAAGCAAAATGAAATAAAACCATTTCAGAGTAAATCCTGCAACAAAACGGTTTGAGTGCATTGAAGTTGTTGAAATGAAATCCATTAATATTAACATGAACTGCATAGACCCAATAATATGCACCGAATGCATTTTAGTTTGTAAATGTATTAAATTTTAATGGTTTCATTCTTGCTGTATAGAGGTGCTGCTAACATTATATAAAGGAATCACTTATCTATTTAATCATTTAAATGGTAAATGCAGTAAAATGAAAATGTTCTTAGTCATTTTGGTGATTTTGTTCCATTGTGTTTTGAGAAAAGGTGTGCCAACCTTTGACCTGACTTTTGGTCAGCTAGATTGTAATGCAGAGAGAGGCAGTGACTCAGGCTTTTTGACAAGTTGCTAAGTAACAGAGTGATGTGGCCTCCATACAGTCTGCATGTGGCTCTGCCTCACCTGCTTCATGCACCCTAGAGAGAAAAACACATGAAAGTGTGCGGGGGATTTTTGTAAGCTGACTGAAAGCCACTATTACTGAAGCCTTGATCCATGGCCGTCACTTTGTTTTAAAAAGCAGTGGGGTCTGTTGTATTAGGGTAAGTGGTCAGATGTGCTGGTTATGATAACACAAAATAGTGAAGGATTAGATCATGAATATTAATTAGGTAATGCACAAATAATTTAATCATTTACTGTTTTGCTGAACAGTCAGTGTGATAGTCTGTATTTGCTCATTTCGCTGTTCAAACTGAAACAAACAGTAGTGCTATGATTGGAAAATGCCCAAATATCAATAAAGCAACATTTTAATGTTAATATGTCTAATTAATAAATATGTTAAGACAATTTGCAATTTCATTTACCAAATTTGATTTTATTACAGTTTAATTTTACTTGACATGAAATTGTCAGGCAAAGCAGTTGCAATTGCCTAGGTGTACCCTTTCAATAATATAAATAAATAAATAAATTATAACAACAACAACAACAATAATAATAATAATAATAATAATTACACCTGAATAAATTCAGGGAAAAACTAATATTTAATTCAGGAAATGTTTTTATGTCATTATAATATAATAATATGATGCATAATATTTTTCTCACAAAATATACCATGTATATGCCATATATATTTTGTCATCATATTTTGGCTAAGATTTTTGTGTTGAGCACAAATGGTTATAATTTGGATACCAGGGTTTAAAATCAATAGATTGGAGAGTGGGCTAAAATAACATCTGCCACTGATAACAAACAGCAACAATCACTCGGCAACAATTTCTAGTGCCAGATTGGCACTTATTATAACACACACACAAAATAAACAGGGAAATTGGTTGTATTGTATTAGAGACATCCTTGCCCCAAGCTCTTTCATAAAGTGGTGTGGGCAAAATCAACATTGGCAAATAGTGATAGGGACATGTCCCATCCGTCCCGCCACAAATGACGCCTGTGCCTATCCTTTGAAAGGCAAGAAAAAGGATAGATACTGTATTATGAAACATAAAAACAGCATAAAAGACTATATTACCAACAGAAAAAAAAAAAAAAATGACCATAAAATGTAAAAAAAGTTTGTGGCAGAAAGTGGGCTTGACTTTTGACCTGACCTTTAAGGAAACTCTCCTGGTTTCTCACACTTTCTCTCCTCCCCTCCTCTTCTTTTGCCAAACTGTCAGATTGCATTAGCAACCCTTTTCTCAGCCTTGCCCAAATGTCTCTGCTGAGGAGCAACAACACATAAATTAATCAGCAGAGATCTGGCAGATAATTCTGATCAGGGATTTCAGGGACTGAGCCAAAAAAGTCTTGCAGCGTGAGAATACCCTGTAAAATAAAGTAGGATAGCACAGACTTTGATACAGATATGAATACATTAATTTCTATTACCGTCTGCGTAAGATAGGGGCCATGCATAATGGATTATGGCTGCAGCCTGCTCCACTGGAACCACCAACCATCATGCACCAGCCCAAAGCCTAGAGACCTAGTGGTTTTGTTTGTGCGTGAAGAAAAACAGAGGGCAAAATTAACCCAAGAAACATCTATCTCTCTGAATGTGTCTCTTTCATTTCTGTTTCTTTTAAAGCTGTGAATATTCACGATGTGATTAAATTGTATGAACTCTGCCAGCGTGCTTGCAAAAAGATGATTCACTTACTTAAATAGAGCATGCTAAATATCATAATGACTTACCATGGAGATAAAAATTAGGTTAAAATTGGGCTGCACAGGCACATTATTTTATTATTCTTTCTTGAGACTGTCCTGGCAAAATCATACAAGCAAACCGTTGTATAGTATCTTGTGCAAAACAACAAAGTTTAAGTTGTTGGAGACATGGCTTAGTTGTTAGTTCAAGTGTTTTGACACACTGGCTGTGGTGCTCATATAGGTGACTTAAACTTGGGTCTGGTTTGTGCCATTTTTTGATTAAATTTTAGTTAGGTTGTGAGTATAGATGACTTAAACTTTAGTTAGTTAAATAAATTGGCTAAAATGTTTCTATGGACTTGGATTATGTTTGATTCTTTTATTAAATGTATTTATATAAAATGTATATGTAAAAGCTCCTTTTTGTGATTTTTTTTTTCTTTTGAGAAATTTTTTGTGATGTCTTGTTGTTTTACTATGCCCTTTTTTTTTTGGCCAATGATTGGATCAGTTTCCAGACTTGACCCCAATCAGCCTCAGTCTCAGGGCACTAACCACAAAACCCCCTACCCAACCCATCGGCCCGTTACAGCTGTCAAACCCCTTGTCTATTTCCTCTTTACATAGTAGCAGTCATGAAACCCACTGTGCAGTAATGAGGCCAGCCTGCTTTCTGTGGAGGCCCAATGTGTTTCAGTGATTTGAGTCACACACAGCCACCATGTAATAACACAGCTGAAGGGGCCAAATTCAGATCGACACTACAAACACAAATGCACAGTTATGTGCACATTCAAAAACTCTACTTTTAAGTCTTCCCTACATGCCACCAGAAATAACAGAATGATTTGATGATTTTGCAGTTGTCTGCTTTGCCTAGCGGGTGCAGATTCACATTGACATTACGCATTGATTTTTGATGAATATTGTTATTTCTTCGCCAAAACAAACATCATATTTTTGTGGGAGTTTTTCCCGAAGTAGTCGGCTGGTGACAGCTGGTGGGCTAGTCTGAGCACAGAGTGCTTTGAATTAGCTGATTGCTTTTTGAGTAGAGTGGGCTGGAGGCTCGGATAAGGATCTCTCTCTGTGTGACTTTGTGCCAGGGAACCTGTGGCATTGAAGCAATATATTGTTTATCATTTTTTCCTAACACACTCACAGTTTCTGAAATAATTGGTATGAAATCATATTTAGGCTTGTTCAATCGCCTGTCACGCCACTTCCTGTTGCCTTACAGACATGTCCTATTTAAATGCACACAAACATATGTTCATTAAATGTTCATTAAAGCACACATGAGTCTTTCCTGGTATCATTACTCTTCTTATTGTGAACAACTCTATAATGTGAGAGTTAAAAGGGCAATGCTAGTGTCTCAGACTGAATATCGAATGTGTCAGATTTATTCAGTTTTTATCAACAATGAAAATATATGTAAAAAAAAACAAAAATGCATAGAAGTATTGACTGTTACAATATCATGTGGGGTTTTGTGGACAATTTGAAAACACACACACACACACACACACACACACACACACACACACACACACACACACACACACACACACACACACACACACACACACACAATGGCATTAAAAAATTCAGTTATTTAAAAAAAACATCTGATCTTTTATACGGTTTAGATGAATGGAGAGATGGATAGATGGACAGGTAGACAGATTTACAGATCAATGGATGGTTGGACAGACAGATGAGGATGACAAGGATGAATGAATGGAGGGATAGATAGGTAGAAAGACATTTGGATGGATGAATGGACAGACAGATGGATGGACAGATAGATACTGAACGATAGATGTGTTGACAGAGAGCTAAACAGATGAATGGATAGACAAGCAGACATATATACAGGTCACTGGATGGATGGAATGATGGAGAGACGACGGGGTTATAGACAGACAGATGGATTGTGGATGGAGGGATAGATGGATAGATGAGTATACATACAGCTGGCTGGATGGATGGATAGACAAAGAGGTAGACAGATATCCAGATAACTATACAGATATATATTTAGATAGCTAGACAGATAGATAGATTAATAATAGACATAAAGATGGATAGATAAATGGAGGGATAGATATTCTTGGATCCGAGGCTTCATTTTCCAAGAATGCATTGCCTATATTGAATTTTTAATTTTATTTTTAATTCATCTTCCTTTTATTTCTGTTTTTATGCATGCTTTTTATATTTGTTTCATTCCCATGGTTTTTGGAGAGTATGTCCCACTTTTGGTTTAAGTGAAATCTGTGCCTCTGTGTGTGTTGTTTTTGTACACGTTTAAGGTGTCATATGTGTGTTTTTCTGAATGATTGTGTGCATATGCATGCCTGTTTGTTGTATGAATGAGAAGGAGAGTGAGAGAGATATATAGGGCAAGTTTCAGGCAAAGCTATTTCCAAAAGGTCACATCTCATGTAATGTGAAATACTGTAGCACTCTGTTTTTTATTTATGCTGGCTCTTTCTTTCTTTCTTTCTTTCTTTCTTTCTTTCTTTCTTTCTTTCTTTCTTTCTTTCAGTCTGTCATTCTCGCTATCCATGTGTGTACTTGTGTTCATCTTTCTATATATTTGTGCGTGCTTCTTTAAGGTGGCTGTTTTAGCACAAGTGACAGAATATAATGGCCAATCTGACTTTAAAATGCATTGAAGAGGAAAGAAGGAAATGCATTCAGAATCCACTCTGAGGTGTGAAGTATCTGTGTAGTCATCAATTATTGGCTGAAGGGAGTGTAACAGAGTGGTAGTGGTTTTTCAGACATCTGTGTTGTTCGAAGGGAAATGCAGATAAATATGTTTGCATCAGGATGGAAATAAAAGATGGTGCATACGAGCTATGAACCCTCCATTTGGTTCTAGCTATCAATTATTCAGCGGTGCCTATTGGCAAAATAATGGGGGGGTGGGGGGCTCATGAACATATTATAACATGCAAAAAAAAAAAAAAAAAAAAAACGGGTTCATGCAGATCAGCTAAGAGGAAAAGAAAGAGCAACAGAATAAATGGGTTTTAGAAGGAAAGGAGAAAAACAGGAGAAAATCTGATCTGGAGAAGAAGCGAGGGAGAAAATTAGCTTTCACTGAAGATCTGGGGAATGGTAATAAACAGTTAATTTCCTTTAAATGGACTTGGAGCTTTTGAACTCTAACAGACCATTATCATTGTGGTATCACAATTACCAGAAAGTTTTTTCCCCCTCTGATTTGATTAGTACTGTATATATATATATATACAGTATATAGTGAAATAAGGTGAATTTTATATTTTTATATGTAATAATAATATTGTAGGTTGTATGTTAGTCTGATACTGCTCCATTGCACTTGAATTATGGGGCGTGTCTTAACCGAACCAGTAAAAAAAAAAAAACTCTGCACTCAATTGGATAGACTTACAACCAATCAGAACAACGCAGTAAGTGACGTATGTTGAGCAACGCATAGTTGTCAACAGAGTTCAACTGCACGCACCCACGCTGGAACGCACAGAAGCAGGAAAGTAATGAGTGTAAATGATCTTTGCCGCTGTTGTAAAAAGAATTTAAGAATTCGCGGAGTACTTATAAGCACGAATAACATTTTTGAGAGAATCACAAAAGGTGCATGTATATACGAACAAGTTCTCTGTTTAGGATTAGATCTCGACAATAATGAAATAAATCGTATCGCATTTGTCGGCCCTGTCTCAACTTTATTACACGGTTGCAACGCGACTTGACTAACTTTAAAAAATGGAAAGACGACGAAAGAGACAAGGCTGAAGAAGCGTGTTCATCTGAGGCTTCAGAGAAAAGAGATCATGAGCCTACCTTCCAAGACGCCCTATCTTACGAAACCGCAGATAGCCTGTCCATCATCGATTAAAGCCCGCCCTGGCAATTTGATTGGCTCGGCCTTCTGGGAGCCGAGCATAATTACTCCTCAATGGATCGAGTCCAGACCTAACTTCCCGTCCAAAAATGTTGTGGGCGGGGTTCGGGCTGGCACCCAGGCTAGTGAATTTCAGGTTTTTCTGAAAAAAACCTTCAGAAAATGTTGATCATCAACCTGGAGGTCAAAGTAAATATTATATGAGCTGTTTTACATCACATGTATTTTATATGAGGTTTGCAATTTTTGAAGTGTGTTTCAATAATGTAAAAAAAAAATCTTTATCTGATTGCTGTGATATTATTTTTTAACAATAAACATTAAAGGGGGCATAACACACACAGTTTCACCCAATCTCATGTTAATCTTGAGTACCTATAGAGTATTACTGCATCCTTCATATCTCCAAAAAGTCTTTAGTTTTATCATATCTATAAAAGAAAGATACAGCTTTACGATTCTCTCCAGAAAAAGCCGAGCTCCCGGAGGCACGCCGTGGGCGGAGCTAAAGAGTGACGAGCACTTGAGTGCCGAATGTCAACAAAACAGACATTGCTTTCACTTACCGTCTGTAGTTCTGAATCATGACCGGGATCTTTTATAGCTGGGATCGCTCCATATTTCAGTATCAAACGATGTGCAAATCCAGCGTCGAACTGGGACTTCTTTATAAAACATTCGTCAACAAACACATTTGTGAAACTCCATTGCTGCCCCGGGAACAACAAACAGTATCCACTGTTTACATAATGCTGGGTTCTTTAGGAAGCTGAACAAAGTTATCTTTCCTTTACAACCAAAAATCTGCGATTTCGCTCTAGCTCTGGTTGATGCATGCGTGGGTGCATTTTTCCGGGAGAAATGCCCATATAAGGAGTCCCACCCTCGTCTACGTCATGAAGATCCACGATTGAAAAGAAACAAATATACTCTCAGACACTTGTACGAACCTGGAAGTAAGATTTTTGGACAGAAATACTCCGTCATACATCCAAATTGTTTTTTGAAACTTTGTCCATGCTTAGCATGAGAATCTAACTCTTTAAAAGTGTAAACAACTCTGAATGCATGAAAAAGCATTGTAACCCCCCCCCAATCCCCCCCCCCCCCCCCCCCCTTTAAAATGAGACAACAGTAAAGTCAACTATCTTATTCAATTAAACATACACACACACACACACACACCTTTTTTGTTGTTATTTGATATTCAAGACCTACATGCATTGTTATTTTTAAAACTAGGCAATCATTTTCAACACATACAAAGTGTGGGATTTTTGCCTTAATGATTTAATATGAAGTAATGTGACATCAAAGTAAACACTATGGATAATTAGTGCTAAACTGTATATGCATGTCTGAATATACATGAACTACTGATCAAATAAGCATTTTGTGAAAGTTCTTATAACATATTCACAATATACTCATACTCAATATTTCATACTACTATCAATGTTGAAAATAGTTTTTTGATGAATGGAAAGTAGTATAGGCATGAAAATATGAAAAGTATTTTGCATACATTTAGTTATTTTTAATATGATTACGTGTCATTCTGTCCTACACACATCAGGATTGCCATTATAGTTTCTCATGTTTTCATATCATTTTGAAAAGCTTACCATTTAACACACTAAGTTCTCCTTCATTTTAATAAAGCCATCAATGACGAGATCTCCCGATCTTCTCGTAGGCGGCGAGTCGTTTGCTTGGGCAAAAAGAGCAAGTGTTTTAGCTGTAATTGTAATACTCGGTTCCTGTGTAAGTGAAAGAGAGAGAGCAAGAGGTGTTACATCTCTGTCGAGTGAAGATGAAGACACGTTCTGCAAATGCACATCTAATTGTTTCTCAAGACATCCTGCATCATTTACCCTCCTACACTAGCAGTGCATTCACACGCACTTCCACTAGAGCAATCGCTAATGCTTATGCTTAAAGTGACAGGGATAGGGATATATATTATATGATTTGAGTCCTGTTGTTTTGATTTTAATTTCCGTCCCATCCAGAGACTATCCACTCAAGGTTGAATTGGTATTGCTTTACATGAGCAACAGGCAGCATTTAAATTGAGAAAGCATGCAAGCCACTGCCAAGTGTGTAGCAGATTGACATTTCCTTTGTGTATGGGGAGCCCTGTGGATTTACATTTGCTGTAATGTAGATGTGTGGGGCTTTAAACCTGTACATTACCTTCTCTGAAGACTCCGAGGGGGAGGGTCGGCTCTGCGACACAGAGGCCCCTTGCATCTGTGAGGTTTGCATGGGTGTTGCGTTATCGGACTCCATTTACAGGGCAGCGAGGTGGGAAAAATGGCAGGTTGGATCTGATGAGAGAGGATGGAGTGTAACACTTGTGAATGTCAAGCTTCAGAGTAACTCTCGCTCCCGAGAGACCCTCACTCAAATCGCTCTCTGTGATTGTCTGCCAGGACAAGGTGTTTCTCTCGCTCCACTCCATGTTTATCTCTTCCTCTGTCCATCTTGCTCTTTTATCCTCTGCTTTGACTGCTTTTTCTGCTCTGGGACGTTTCCTTTCCTCTAAGTCTAAGTTAAAAGGTCTAAAGGTTCAGTTGTTTTCTCCATGCATTGATTACAAACCCTGCCGAATACTGAAACATGGATATTTAAATTGCGAGTTGTTTGTTTCTGTCAATGATTGATTTAAAAAGCTAAAAATCAAATGAGTCTTGATTCTATGAAGTATCATTTAATATTTTAAAATAAATAAACTTTAAATGATGTGCACATAGTGCTCCTTTCTGTCCATATAGACATTTTTCTAAGTATATCTCATGATTAGATGACAGCTCTCTCACAATAGGCTATAGTCTTGAGTTCAACACACCTAAAACCATTGATAAAGCTGTCCGTTCATTGCCTCTATTACTGAAATCAAATGCTTCCATTATGTTTAAATGGTCTAATATGCACAGAATTGTAAAATAAGTATTCATCCTAATGTAATCGCTTATTTCTTAGGTAAATGCAGACATGTTCTTTAGGTCTTAAAGAGACAGCAGCCTTTTATACCTGTTGCTGTCTATGTTTTTTTGTTAAACAAAAACAAAAACAAAAAAAGTAAAGTAAAGAGAGAATCACTGGTTTTGACTGAATAACTTACAGAATTGAATCATTAATCAAATTGAATCACTTTGTGAATCGTATCGAACCGAATCATTCTGAATTTGCAAATATCATTCCTGAATCAAAAACCAAATCGTGAATCAAATCGATTTGTGATCTTTGTTTTGTTATACATGTTGTGAAAGTCAATATGGTCAAATGTTGTTATAAAAACCCATTTTCTCCAGACTATGTTCCACATAAGCATAGGTGGAAAGAGTACGAAAATATTCTACTCAAGTAAAAGTACCATTACATGAATGATATTTTACTTAAGTACAAGTAAAAGTACCAGTCTAAAAATCTAATCAAGTAAAAGTAAAAAGTAGCTTGTTTAAAATTTACTCAGAGTAAACATTACTTAGTTACATTTTTAACAGTGGAAGGGAGGCAAAAATGGGACCAATGGTGTCAAACTCCGTTCGAGGGCCATAGCCCTGCACAGTTTAGATATAACCCTAATTATACCCATCTGATCCAGCTAATCTAATAATAATAAGACATTTGGGCTGTTACCAGTATCAACAAAATTAATCTTTTCAATACAGAGAAGCTGCATCTGAAGTGGCATTTAGATGTATTTACACACTGTTTAATGCAGGGCATGAATGCATTTAACCTGCAGTTACATATGCAAAAATAATGTTTTGATAGAGAAGACATAAAATGTTGAGTACTGTGACGAGTCAGCTGCCTCCTCCCTGATAATCACCGGCACCCCGTCCTAAATCGCCGCCCTTCACCAGGCTCCCGATAGGAGTGGGTGTGGGAGAGAGGAGGGGCGCCGGACGAGTCAGGGCTGGCGGCGTGTGATGGGGCACACTTGAAGGAAATGGAGCCTCATCACCGCCGCTGTTTAAAAAGCCCAACGCGCCTCTCCTCGGGAGACCGGTCTCCTTCCCCGTGCATGCACACTGGTGTCCTCGTGGGTCCAGGAAGGGTGCGTTGAGGGACTCCCGCGCCACCAGAGACGTGAGCTGCCGGACCCGCGGTCCGGTCGAGAACCGCACCCGTCTACACGGCCGTCGGGCCAGGATGCCGGGCCGTCCATCCCCTGCAAGCGCCGCGGCCAGCGAGGAGGATGAAGCCGCTAGAAGAAGCCGCCGCCCCTCGCGCCCCGGACCGAATAGGGGAGCGCGTGCGGCCGCCGGACTCCGCCCCTTACCTGGACCCTTCCCTCCGTGAACACTGCCAGACCCCCACGAACCCCGCAGCACGACGAGGATACCAGATTCCCTGTTGTTTTGGACACTGTTCCCCTTTTGGACACTTTATTATTCCCTCTCTTTTTGTTTTTTTTCTGTTAAATAAAAACCTCTCCGAGGCCTGACGCCACGCCCACTGTGTCTGTCGTTGGCTCGTCCCGTCACAGTACTCACTTGAAATGATAAAAAAATAATAAAATAATACATTAAATGTGAAATTAAAATCACCAGTAGGTATCAGCAAGTCACTCGTCCCCTTGGAATTATAAGGTTCTATCTGACATTTTTGTCAAAATTGAGTTATTCACATATTCTTATTCTGTGTCAACGTATTTACATTATGTGATAGATTTTTTTAATGTTGTGTACATTATGGGATTTTTTATTCAAAAAACAATAAGGTTCTATCTACACAGTCGAATGGAACACAAAAACTTTGAAGCTCAATATCTCAAAACTACTTGGAATGCAGATAGAACCTTATAATTCCAAGGGAATGCACTGTTAATAACTTTGTAGTTGAGTTTGTAAAGAATCGTTTAAATGGTTGATTCATTCAGGAACGAAACACCGTCATTCCTCAGAGACGCAAAAAAAAACTATGCTATGGTGGCTGTGTGTGCTGTTGTAGAAAACAAGCAATATGGTGTCTAAACCGCAAGTCTCTTGAAGATGTGTGTGATGTTGTAGAATAGAATCAATATGGTGTTAAATAACGTCTTGAACGCACTCTAAATGCGATTGTATTCTTGGCACTTTTTTGGGTGTTTTGTTTTGTTTTTGGATAGATAATGGTTATGTAGACTTTTATGATATTATCATACACCCTGCACCACTGTCTTTTTGGCTAATTTTAGCAAAAGGTTTTGCTCAAATTACTCAAAGCTTCATTTTAACCACCAATGCAACAATGCAAGTAACCTTACCTCTACACGCTTGCGAAGGGTTGATGTCGAGATTTTATAAACTGCTAGTTTGGTCTTCCTAGGCAAACACAGCTTAGGCTACACTGCATAATAGAACATAAATATGTCCATGGGGTTCAGTTCATTTCCTTCGAGCTCAACTTCAGCAGAATACTACGGGGTTTTGTTTTCAGCTGGGTCTGCACCATGACGCCTGTCTGTCCGTCTGCATCTTTCTTGTGATTTTAGCGCCAGTTTGCTCTCCTGACCATCATTTACTGAAGTAGTTTCCAGGGAGCGATTTTTTTTTTACTCAGTAATTAATGCATTTTAAATGTAGCAAAGTACAATACTTCAAACAAAATATACTTAAGTAAAAGTAAAATTACAGATTTTAAAAATGACTTGAAAAAGTAAAAGTACACAAAAAAGGAGCCTGTCCTCCAACAAAAAATGACCATATAGGTCGTTTGTGCAAGCACCTTATTACGACCTATATTTACGTTTTAAAGTTAAGTGGCCTCTAGCGTGCGTAAAAATAATGACAGTATCGCGTTGCGTCTGTAGTCATGAAATGACGTATTACGTCATTACCAATCAAAACGCACGTTTATTTAAATGTAATGTGTGGACTTTTTACACCGATCTCACAGTAATTTGTACATATTTTACTAGGTGGCTTATTCGTTTGAATGACCACACCTAACCCCACCCCCTAAACCTAACCCTCACAGAAATCATGCTAAATTATGATTTATTGAGCATATACATTTTACGTGCACATCTATTCTCTGGGATCGAACTCATGATAGCATGATTGCATATCAAGGTCTAACGCAATAATCTACCAACTGAGCTACACGAAACGCAAATCACAGTGCAAATAAAAGAGTACAAAACATTAATATGAAAACGACCTTTTGCCGATAGGGGTGCAATTGTAGTATACGCTCTGATGGGTCGTATTTCAGGGATTTGGACAAACGATCTATACGAGCGTATTAGTTGGAGGACAGGTTGCAAAAAAGCTACTCAATTACAGTAACGCGAGTAAATGTAATTCGTTACGTTCCGCCTCTGCACATAAGAAATGATGTCATCCATGTTCGTAACAGCATGAGGGTGAGTAAACAATAAAAGAACTGTAGTTTTGGTAAATCAAAATAAATCTCAAGGATCTCAAGTCTTTTCTTTTTTTATTTAATTTGTGATTTCTTGTCAACTTATTTTGCGTGACCACTATTACTGAAATCAAATGCCTTCGATGCATTTGAATGGTCAAATATGCACAGAATTCTGTCAAAATGCCAGTTTTGGTTTGTAATGTAAACTTGCGCATTAGGTTTTAAAGTGACTGCAGCCTCATATATCTTCTGCTGTCTATGTTCGTAATGTTAATCGAACAACAAAAGAAAAAGAGAGAATCATATATCTTTACTAAATAACCTACATAAACAAATCATTAAGAGAAATCAAATCAAATTGAATTCCATTGCAAATTTATCTAATTGAATAATTCTGTATTTGCAAAAATAGTTCCTAAATTGAGAACCTAGGAATCATGATTCAAATCAATACACTGTTAACCTAAAGATTCACATTTAGTTAAAAGGTATAGTTCACCCAAAGTTCATTAGGTTCTGTTATCATTTCCTTTAGTCATTTCAAACCTGTTCGACTTTCTTTTGTATGTGAAACATAGAAATAGATACTTTTAGAAGTAGGTTTTCATATCCATACATCGAAAACCTTTGGGGACCAACATTGTTTTTAAACCACCCTTCTCTAGAATATCTTCTTTTGTGTTCTACTGAAGAAATAAATTCATACAGGTTCAGAAAGGTATGAGAGTGAATAAACAATGACAGAATTGTCATTTTGGGGTCAACTGTACCTTTAAATAATTGAATCACATGGATAAATCTTCTCTTTCTGACTTCATTTGTGATTTTACGTCTTAATGTGATTATGAAGTCAAAGGCAAATCCTCAGTGATCTGTATCATTTTTCTGATCTAGCATCAAGATCCTTTTAAAAGATTGTTCAGAATGCTTCGTCACCAAGGTGATGAGTCGAATATGAGGTGATAGGGTGTGTTGAGTGTGTGGGATGAGAGTGTTGTGGGAAGGTTGGCTTGAAGTGCTTTTGGGAACATTGGTGATCTAGTTGATAGGTTTAGTTTTACACAAGCTCACAGTTTTATAGGGCCCACGGGTATAATTTTATGCTTGAGTGAAGTGCTTACTAATAGCTACTGTTCTGCATTCACTATAGGGCAGAGACAATGACAGGGACAGAAAGACATGCTCAACAGAGGAATGGCTGAAACAAATGAGTTAAAACTTGAAAAATCGACACTAATCTCAAAACACGAGAAGATTTATACCAGTGAGTGAAAACAAATGAAACACACAAATAAATAAGAGTGATCATTCTGCAAAGGTTAACACAATAATCCTGTTGTCAAAAGACAGACCTGAGCAAAGTTGGATTAAATCTCACCCTGAACTTAACATGTTGGTAAACATGTAGTTTTAAATAAACCTTATATTTTGGAGTGTTGATCTTGTAGTCTTGGTCTTGAGACCTCTAAAGACCATGTAAACTTAGTCTTGGTTAAAGTTAAAACAAAGGCTTGGTCAAGATTTTGGCCTCGTACACTATTATGAATATTTTGTGTGATATCATCATGGCTTAAATAAATGTGGTTTTTTTTTTTTTTTTTTTGTTGGTTTTTTTTTTAGATTGTTTAGTGGACAAAATCAGATTCTTTGACTGTCAAGTCTACATCTTGTTCTCAAGGGATGCCATTTTCATCTGGGTGTTATTAGATCTAGTCTTGGTTGGGGGCTGAATCTTAGGGGTTCTAGTTTTAGTCTAGTTCTGTATATGAGGTGTCTGGTTTTGGTCCGAATAGTCAACTGGGTATTAGGGTGTCAATTCTTAGTCTGGATTTGGATCTTAGAGAATCTAGTCTTTGTTGGGGTCTAGTTTTAGTCTAGTTCTGTATCTGAGGTGTCTGGTTTTCATTTGAATTGTGGTTTCAAGAAGTCTAGTCTGCAACTGGGTATTAGGGTGTGTGTTTTTTGTTTGTATTTGTTTGGTTGATAGTGTATTTTTTGTTGGTTTGTAGTCTTAGTCTTGGGTATTAGGGTGTCTAGTCTTAGTCTGGATAATTGTGGTTTTAAGAAGTCTATTATTCAACTGGGTATTAGGATGTCTGTTCTTAGTCTGCATTTGGATCTTAGGGAATCTAGTCTTGGTTGGGGTCTAGTTTTAGTCTAGATCTGTAACTGAGGTATCTGGTTGTCATCTGAATACTGGTTTTAAGAAGTCTAGTATTCAACTGGGTATTAGGCTGTCTATTCTTAGTTTGGATTTGGATCTTAGGGAATCTACTCTTGGTTGGGGTCTAGTTTTAGTCTAGTTCTGTAACTGAGGTGTCTGGCTTTCATTTGAATTGTGGTTTCAAGAAGTCTAGTCTGCAACTGGGTATTAGGGTGTCTATTCTTAGTCTGGATTTGGATCTTAGTGAATCTAGTCTTGGTTGGGGTCTAGTTTTAGTCTAGTTCTGTATCTGAAATGTCTCATTTTGGTCTGAATCTGGGTCTCGAGAAATGTAGTCTGCAACTTCATCTTAGGGGTCTGCTTCCAAAAAAAGGTGTCCTTTCTGAATAGCTACTTCTTGTAACAACTTTGCATCACTTCACGACCATTCACACAGACCATTCTCTACCTGTCCTCTCTGGAATAGTAAAGTGTTTATTGGATCAGCACTAAAGAATCTTGTCGGAAGTAGTATAGTTTTATGAATGCTATGAAATTTTGGGCATAATAGACTTGCACATGTGGGTTTTTTGTCTGTTATATAGTATGAATGTATGCATATTCTAATGCAGCCTTAGTCCGGGTTTGGATCTTAGGGGATCCAGTCTTGCTTGGGGGATGGATCTTAGGGAGTCTAGTGTTTGTCCAGTTATGCATCTGATGTATCTGGTTTTGGTCTAAATTTGGGTTTCAATGAGTCTAGTTTGGATCTGGGTCTAGTTTTAATCTAAATCTGGTTCTTGGGGGTTCTGGTTTTGACACCAACTGTTTTAAACCTCTTGTATTTCTCATGATTTTAAATTTTTTAGAATTTTGGGGTTGAATGTTGTTAGTCATTGAAGTTGGTTATAGTGTGGTTGTTTTTCGTTGTTCATCTGTTTTTTTCATTTTTTTGACGATTAACTGACAAAACACAGAAAAAGTACATCTTTCTCTAAATTATATATATATATATATATAAAAATAAAACTTTTGATATTGGACATTAGCACAGTATTACATATTAAAAGGACTGTATTTCTGCAGCCTTGTTTAAATCTGTGTCAAATTAAATACAGCATATACCTTGAATTTTATTGATTTATGTAATTATGTATGATAGATTTTTTTTTTAGTTGGTTGGAAAGATGGTGATGTAGTAGGAAGAAGCTGATGATGTTATTATTGTTGATATAGTTGCAGTAATTTTTCTGTTGCAGCCTTGAAGAAAAAAAAGAAAGAAGCTCAGCATGTGTTAATATTATAGTAAGCTGTGTATTTGTGGCAATATCTTGTGTGCCTCATTTGCTGGATTTTTAAGATCAATAGCGAATCTCTGTTGTCATTGTATTTGTTTTGTTCTCCGTGATGTGGTGTGAACATCATTACTTAAAGTTGTTGTGAATCTATTGTCATTTTATTTGTTGTGTGTTGTGGGAATTGTTTTTTTAATATTTTTTTTTTTTTTATCTTTAGTTGCTCTAGGTGGTGTTTTCACTAATGGTCTCACATGGGGCTGGGAATGCTATGAGGAGCAACAGGAATCTAATGATAACATTCTGGAGATATAGTCTTACAACTCATCTGGAAACCTGTAAGGAACCTCGTATTCTGCCACAACACCATACAGTTTACTGCTTTAGGTTAGTAACAGGTTGTTTTAATTTTTCTGTCTGGGTGATTTAGTTAATTCAGTATTACATTAAAAATGCGATTTATGCGTACTTGACTCAAATATACCTTTTCTATATTGAGCACATTATTGTTTTTTGAATATATGGTGGATGATGCCGTAGTGAATGGGTGCCGTCAGAATAAGAGACCAAACAGCTAATAAAAGCATCACAATAATCCATAAGTAATACATACAATCTATTAACATATTGTAAAGCATAAACAAAATAATCATTAAGGCATTTACGTCCGGCCTTTTGGTATCAAATTGCATTCTTCAGTGAAAAAGCTGTCTCGTTTAAATCAGGAGAGAAATATGCACAGACCAAGCACTGTTTGCAAGCAAATACAGTCTAAAACAGTTCTAAACAAATATGTCAATGGATTTTGATGTGAGAGAACAACAGGAGATGGACTTTTTCACTGGAGGAAACATTATTATGGATTATGGACTGGTATTTTGGCCAGAAGCAAAGTTAAAATCGAAACTCTGGGTAGTAAATTTTTCAGGCCAGGGAAATGCAAAGTCAATTTGTGTGAGGTAGACAAAGCAAAATGGAGTGAGATCGCACTCCTTTAATAAAGCATTGCCAATAAAAGTCAGCAGCTTTTCCTAAACCTTCCCCAGAGCCACTCTTCATTATGACACCATCTCTCTTTCCACAGAAGCACCACTCCAAACCTAATATTGAGCTCATTGCTGGATAAATATCATAACCATGTCATTTTGAGCAAACTGTGTTACACAAATTCAAATTAAGTTCAGCTATGGTGAACTTTAGAAGACAAGTACTAAACACACAGAGAGGAAAGACAGAGAGGATTTGATTGCGATTCTCTAATAGCAAACAGTGGATTAAAGGCTTGTTTCTGCCCACACACTCAGCTGTGTCACTGACACGGAGAGGAGCCGTCACAGCGTTAATTAAGGGAGAGATCCCAACACTCTCCTGCGGTTTGTGTGGGGATGTACTCGTTTACAGACAGGATGGATCTTACTAATAGGAGTGATGTCTTGGGGTCGAATGTTCCCCTCCCCCCATATCAGATTCTGGTTTAGATATTCATTGTCATGGTTGGCTATAATTAGGTTGGCCAGTACAGACAAGATGAAATGTAAGCAATTACATTTAATTTCTCTTATGGAATGTATGATTCTCATCCCAAAAGACCAGTCACCATCATATTTTTTTAATTTCTCTTATGGAATGTATGATTCTCATTATATATAGCATTGTTTTTAGTGCATCAACATATACAGTAGCACAACTGCGCTCACGGCAATCTGGGTTCGATTCCTGCCTCGAGGTCCTTTGCTGATCCTGCTCCCCTCTCTCCATTCAGTGCTTTCCTTTCAGCTTTCCACTGTCCTCTCCCATTAAAGGCATAAAAAGCCCATGTGAATGCATATGTTATATATATAATATATGTATATTTTATGTATATATATATATTATGTATTTTTTTTTTTTATTTACCGATTTATTTTTGTGTGTGGTTCATCCAATATTATTTTGCATGTCTTTACTACACATAGGCTTAAAGTTTTGAAAAAATCAAAACAGTTAATTTTTTATCCAACAAATGTCCAATTTATTATTTAAAAATTACAAAAAATCATGGTTTTTACAACATGTGGCTCATCCAATATAATTTTTCAGCCAGAACTGTCCATTTTTATTTAAAAAATGACAACAAAAAAATCATCTAAGTATGAAATGTTAAATGCAATCATCGAAATCACTCAATTAAAGGTGCTACTGTAACTGAAACAATATTTGTTTGATTGCATCATTTGATTTCTGCTTTTTTTCCTTTTTTTTTTTTTTCTTTTCTTTGGCTCATCCACAAACTCAGTACCATTTCCTCTTGTGAGCGGTTGCAGCAGGTTTGTCAGAAGCTGCTATGGCTGTAATAGACAGATGAATAGAGAGGGGAATTACTGGAAGGCCCATCTCAAATCAGCGCATCAATTCGCATCTCATCGGGGCATTGTGAGAAAACATCAAAGAGAGAGGATGGAGGAGGGGATGTGAGATGTGTGAGAGAGGAGTGAAAATGAAGGGGATAATGGAGGTACATTGTGTTTTGCTTCACTGTGTTCCTTTGCTGATTAATAATTTTGCATACTGCTGTTTTGACTTTGCACTCAAGGTTTCATAATGTTGTTTTATACTTTTCTAGGTTAAGTCTAATTTTCACAGTCCATTTCTTCTGAAATATTGTGTCTTGTGGAAATTGTTTGGATAGACAAACAACAGTGCAACAAATTTAACTACTTCTATCACAACCTTGTTTTCATCCATGTCAAAAAACAAAACAAAACAAAAAACAACAACAACAACAAAACTGTAAAATATACTAGTGGGTGAGTTTTTTGTTGTTGTTGTTGGTTTAGGTGTACAGTATTTGTAGGTCAGTACATGTGCATTGTGTGTGTATATCTGTTGGGCTGCAAGGGTACAGACATGGATGTTGGGCTTGTAATCCAATCAGCCAAAGGAGGCAAATCAAATTATCCAGAGCAGCTAAAAGATGCATCTCTATACAGACAAAGAGCATTCATAACACGAACAAAAGACAGAGGAAAATCTCAATCTTGCTTAGATTGTATCTCCATGTAAGATCAGATCAGATCAGATTGCAAAAAGAAAATGTATGCACGCACGCACACACACACTTATAGATAAGATCAGATTGCAAAAAGAAAATGTATGCACGCACGCACAAACTTAGAAAAAAATCATTATTTTGCAATGATCATTATAATGGGATGTATCTATATAAGACGTTTGGATTATTCCTCTGACTTTATACAGTATATGGACATTTTTATTCACATACTTTTATTAACGCTAACAGGCCTTTTCAACTTTTTTTATGTCTTCATTTATTTTTGCAATGTCTTAAATCATGTCTTAAAATATTCAAATTAATTATACAGGTTATTGGATTATTGCAAGCTATATGAGTCAAAACAAAAAGTGAAATGAACATGAATCACTTCAACATTTATTTTATTTATTTTAAGTCTCACAAAATTTGCAGCTTTTATTTATTTATTTATTTAGTTAGTTAGTGTCAGTAAAAAAAATAATAATATGTGTGAGATGAAACAAGACATGATGTGTGAAGAAAACAAAGAAAAAAATGTGTCTAAATATGACTGTTTTTTATTGGTGCTTTGTCAAGCTGTAATTTTGTCAAGGAAAACAATGCAAATGATTGTTTTTTATTTGTGCGTATTCATTTATTTATTTAATTGTTATTATTTTGTATTTATTTATTTGTGATTAAATTACAGTTTAGGATTAAATTGTTTTTTTGTATTGGAGATATATGATTAGATTAAGCAAATGATCAATTTTTTAGTATTATTTATATACTGTTATAGTATGCATCAATATGACCTCTTTTATATTTTCAATCTTAGTTTAAATTATTAGTATTTGTCATTTTTGTGTACTTTTGTTATTTCTATTTGTTTTTGTTTAGATATTTATATTTAATTTTAATTTATTATTTATTTAGTTTTAGTTTTAGTCATTTTAAATACATTCAATTTAAATAAATTGTAGAGAATGTGAAAAGTGTGTTTTAAGAATTCACAAAAGGTCTAGAGGGCCAAAAGAGCCTAGTGTAAAAACTGTGTTTTTGTGAATTTGAAGGTTGGTCTAGATTTTAGTGTACACCTCCTTTTCTTCCTCAAAAACAAAAGACAGTAAATTGGCTGCTATAGTAGAAGTAAATTAATCTGCAGTTTATTTTAATAAACTCTCACTAACTGAAGACCCGTGTGCACTCTGTCAGTGTGTCTCCCCACTGTCTGCCTTAACTTCCTCTGAAACCGCAATCAGCCGTTCTGGAACTGAAAGCTTTAGGATAAAGACAGTGAAACTAATTTCTTCCACTGGCTCAGGGGAAGGCGTCTGTGTGTGTGTGTGTGTGTGTGTGTGTGTGTGTGTAGGACTGCTGCTGTAGACTGTCTGCAGGTGCAAAGGCTAAGAGTGAGACTCCACTGAGGGCTTTTTTTATATAGAAGCATGAATATCAAGATGTGAATATGAATTTTTAATGGCGTTGAACATAGCAGATTTTTGCGTAATGAAGTCTCTTACTTTCTTTTATGAGTTGATTGATCTTTATGCCTATTAGTCTTTCATAACTTGTGATGAATAGATCTTTCTTTAAGAATTTTGCATGGGAAATCAGTAAGCTTGTTCTATGCGATTGCGTGTAAGACATTTCTATTGTGCGAAGCAGATGCAAAAACAGAAAATCTTTTTGAAGTGGCAGTTTTAATAACCTTTTTTTCTGGTGTGTGTACATTTCTACGAGTCTTTAATGACTTGTATGGATCTTTGAACAGCTCAGTCCATGAAAATCTGAGACATTTTTTTTCTAGATCTATTGAATTGTGGAGGAGTAAATGAGCCAAAGCACTGTCCGTGGTGCTGAACCTCATATAATGAGCTGCTTTCTAGATCCACTGCAATATTACCCTGCTTTCCAGTTCTTTCAACACTTAACAAATGTTTTGTCACATGACCTAAAATACTTTGTACTTGTAATTGGTTGTAATGCTCAACTCTGCAAAACAATGCGTAAAAATCAATCTGATGCAACATGTGCAGATCTAAATGTAATACCAAGAATTGACACTCATCATTCATTTTACATTTTATTTTAATCACAACAGCCATACTAGATTTAGTTTAGTTGTGCAGGAGGTACACTGCTGTACTTTGTGTTATTTTTATACTCTTCTCCCATCTCTAACTTCAGAATGTAGTGTGCTTGAATTTTCCATTTTTTTTTTTTTTTTTGTTAGCAAAACTAAAGCCTCTCCCTAGATAGTGTTGCATGCTGAGGTGCAATCCAACTCTCATACTTCTGTTCTTACGAACCACCATTGAGGTTCACAAGGTCCATTTAACTGTACAGTGAGTTTATTATGAGGTTCCATAAAAAGCCTTCATAAAATGCCCTAATAAACATAAGATACTAAAGCAAACAAAACAAACAAACAAAATATGGCCATATTGAAAGTGACCACAGCCACTATAAAGCACAGCTATTTCTGTGGTCTAAAATAAAGATGCTATTGTGAGCAGGTTAAGATTTGCATTAGCAATTCAGCTAATGAATATGTAGTGGAATTTCATGTCTTTGATATTCTCTCTATTGCTGGGCTTGTATGTTTTAATTGGGAGGCTAGTTTGAATATTCATGAGCTGCCGCTGTGTCTCTCACTCATTACGGGATAAGTTGTATGTTTCCTCTGATTCATGCCAATATTTCAGTGGTTTTAGAAACTAGCCATTTTACCCTATGTGAGTGAACTGAAAAATTTATTCACACTCAGGCCATCCAACATGCAGATGAGTTTGTTTCTTCATCAGAAGAGATTTGGAGAAATTTAGTATTACATCACTTTCTCAGTAATGGGTCCTCTGCAGTGAATGGGTGCCGTCAGAATGAGAGTCCAAACAGCTGATAAAAACATTACTATAATCCACAGGACTCATAAATCAAGGTATTGTGAAATGAAAATCTGAATGTTTGGAAAAAAAAAAAAACAAACAAACAAAAAAAATGCTTCTGGTCATATTAAAAATGCATAATACATAATAATGCTTCCTCCAGTGAAAGGTCCATCCCCATTTCTTCTCTCACATCAAAATCCACTGATATATTTGTTTAGATGTATTTTGGACTGCTTTCACTGGTAAATAGTGTTTGATCTGTGCATATTTCTCTCCTGATTCAGATGAGACAACTTTCACTGGAGAAAGCAATATTATGAATTATGGAATCTTAATTTAGCTAGAAGCAACACTTTTTTAAAATTAAACATGTCTTGATGGATTTGTTTTTTTTTACAAACACAAATTTGTGCTTCACAAGATGTTAATTTATAGACTGGAGTGGTATGGATTACATGTGGACTATTGTGATGTTTTTATCATCTGTTTGGACTTTCATTCTGATGGCCCCCATTCACTACAGAGCATCCAGTGATGAGCAATTGATATAATGCTTAAATTATCAAAGCCTGTTTAGATGAAGAAACAAACTCAGAAGACCCGGGGATGAACAAATTTTCATATTTTGGTGAACTATTTCTTTAACTGCTAACTGTAATGCAATAAAACTGACATGGACTATGTTTGTCAACACAAATAAGACCTCTAAAGCCGGTTGCCTTCATTAAAACTGCCCTGTTTCCAGTAAGTGGTCTCTGATCTGAGAGACAATATTGTTCTTTTTCTCTCTCATACAGGAGGGAGGCAAGCATACAATCCTTCTGGCATTGATGGGCATGCTCATGGCTCATATTGGGCTTTTTGATGGATAGTGTAGCAAAATTAAAGTGCGCTGGAGTGGAGAGGAGAGGACCTAGCATGCCACAGCTCAGGGGCCAATCAGCCAAAAGCCATTAGCCTCAAACAAGCTGAAAAACACCTTTAAAATCCGCCAAAATCTACATATTCACACACATGCAGTTATGTGCTGCTCTTTCAGTGTCCTTGCATTGCATTCACAAGCTATAATGAGAATGTTTTGGCCAGATGCCTATACACATGGTGTCTGTAAAATAAATAAATAACATTTAATAAATAACAAATAATATGTTAAATTTTTGGACTTATGACTATAATTTTTGTATGTTATATATTGAATGATTTCAGTCATGGTATGAACAGCAGGAAATGCTTAGTTTTATACAGTTATGCTGTTAATGTTTCTTTATTCACCTTGGCCTTATTACTAGAACCACAGTAGTGAAAACCACAATATAGAAATAGATTTAGATGAATGGAGTTTTGTAGTGCAATCTTTGTTAGATTCTTTTGGATGGATAAGTTTGGAGGGTGTTTGTGAGTGTGTGTTTATGAGTGTGTGCAACAGAGTGAGAACAAGAGATGAAAAGAAACTGGTAATTGGACTGGGAGTTCAAGACATGTTGACATATCTAACCAGATGAATCCACTTTACATACTGCTGGCAGCCTCACTAGAACACACACTGTCTCTGTCAGAGGTGCTTTATAAAGCCAGATCTTCCATTAGCTATGAATTATGAGCTCTAACAACTTAAGTTTTGCTGTCTTTGCTAATTAATCACTCCAAACCCAAATTTTGGCTCAACAAGAGCTCCTGAAATGCTTTTAAAAAGTTGTTGTATTTGCCACATCATTTAATTTGTTTGTGTTACAGCTATTAGTAACACTCAAGACTTATTTAAGGGTTTATTTATTTGAAAATGTTCATCTAGATGAAGCTACTTAATGTGATACATAACTTTCAGTATTATGTAAATTGAAACTGGTTTATATATCAGCAATAAATACAAATGAATACAGTTTAACTGGACAAATCAGTTTTCAGAATTAACAGATTTATTTTAATAAATGCATTTTAGAAATATGATTTAAATAAAATCAGTTTCAGGTTCTTACCTGTTTAGTTTACGTATGACTGAAAAATATGCATCACAGTAAGTTTATTAGTCTGTTAATACAAATGGAAAATTGTTTTAGTAAGTTTATTAGTCTGTTAATAAAAATGGAAAATTATTATATATATATATATATATATATATAGATATATATATATATATAGATAGATAGATAGATAGATAGATAGACTATTTTTTAAAATTTTAAAGTATAACTGTAAAACTTTATAAAACTGTATAATCAATTATGTGGTTGTTTCAGGGATTTTGCTGTTACTTTGTCATGGCGACAAAATAGTAATTGGTTATAACTTTACACAGGTTAGTGTTTTTTCTCACTAAAATCATATTAACACATGTTGTTTATGTCTAGTGTCATTGCTATTAAAATATTGATTATTTTAATGTACTGGCCCTGTTAACTTACACTTACAAGTGTTTTATTTTAACCCAGATTACTTGATTACATGACTACTTTTTATGAAATACAGGGCAAGAAGAAATTACTTTCTGTTTTACAATATAACAACATTATGGCACAAATGCTGTTTATTCAATCTTAACGCATATCTATATTGCGTCATTTTTGTCACCCTCAACACCACATTATTACTATATTTCCATTATTTTAAGGGTAGGTTTTCGTTATCAAATTGTGCTCCCTGTTGTTTTAATGGCAGGCTAAATCTAACTGGGTAGCACAAATCTTCAGAATTTTTTTTCTAATAAGGTTGTATAAAAATACTGTAAAATATGAATATTTGAAGCAATGTACCACAATATACTTACTCTGATAATTTAATACAAAAGCCTTAGTAACAAATCCTACATTCAGTTAAATGCTGGTGAAACTTCATTATGTTTCCACAGCTGCCCTTTAAAAGAGTCAATAATACTGAGGCTAATGAGACGGAGACCTGTACAAATACAGGTGTGAATGCAATACAAATACAGATGTGCTGTTCTCACAGTGGGAGAGCAGAACAGAATGCTGGGATATGAGCCTTACAGTAGCCAGGCATTCGGTCACGTGTGATTAGACCGTCAAAGTCAGTATCCACCCCAACTCTTCCTGTTTTTTGAGACACACACCTACAGTATATGGCTCATTTAAATTGACAGTGAATTAATTTCATGTGTGTAGCATGCAGATCAGTAATTAAGTGTGTGTACGTGTTATGCAGAAGTGTGTGAGGGGTTCTGTCTGGAATCTGGCAGGGAGGGATGGCATAAACACTGTCTCCAGATGGGAACTCTGGGTCGGCTGCCGTAGAGGGAGGGAACCTAATGAATGTCGCACAGGTGGCCAGTCTTTAGCAGCACACACCTCTTACATTTAACAACCCAACCTGGAACATATGCAGCCAAGGAATATGCAAACACATTGGCTTACTGACTTTCCAACTCTGACATGTGGTCAGATTTAGAAGCACATTCATCCTTCATTAAATGAGCTCATGCCTGTGGATGCAGTGTGAATCTATACCAAACATCTGGAGCTGTAATGATTCCATAAAGTAGTGTCGGCGAAGCTACTTTTGAACCTGTGGCTTCACAAGCTTCAAGCTGCTCATAATTTTAAGTAGTTATGTTGCAGTACCCTGATTATTTATTTGTTTTGGATGTTATTTATTTATTGTTTGTCTGTTTTGTTGTTTTTGACTTGCTTTGATTTGCTTTGTGTTTAGTTTTTTTGGGTTGCTTTTTGCTTTTTTTTTTTTTTTTTTTTTTTTTTTAATTTTTGTCAGATCAGTGAATTGTTTTGGAAAGGGTACATTTATGTCACAAATTCAGCCTCTGTGGCTCCCTCCGATCACCACCAGAGGAAACCATTACCGGAGTACTAGTCAACCTTTTGGACTTCATTTCCCACAATGCCCCGTATCTGAGACTAATCACCTGCACAGGTGTTTCCCATTGCCTGGCCTATTTAAGCGGTGCCTTCGCTGCGCTCATTGTGAAGTCTTGTTTTGTCCTGTATATATTTCTGAGTGGTTTTCCCTGCATAAATTTCTGAGAGTTTTTCCTGTGTCTGATTTCCTGTTTATTACCTGGACTGTTTACCCGTTGACGATTGATAGCTGCCTACCTACTCTGACCCTGCCTGCCTTGTGTTATTGTATTATTGTCTGTCTGCCGCCTGCCCTGACCCTGCTAACAAACTCTGTTTATGATTCTGCCTAGCCTGTGTTATATCTGACACCAGCAACCGATCTCTGCCTGTCTGACCTGCCTTGTTATTTAATAAAGCTGCACATGGATCCCAACGCCACTGTTTCCATGTTACAGTTTATATGAACTAGCCAAAAAAAAACCTGTTAATCATTTGAATGATAAAAGACTGTGACAATGCCATGGTAAAATCCTGTTAATTCGTCAACAGTAAATTTCCGTACTTTATTCGGTGAATAACTGTAATAAATCTAACCTTACATTTAATGTAGTTTTAGAGTAAAATACTTTTTACATTTTTTGGAAGTGAATAAAAACAATTTATTGTATAATTCAAGTGAAAAAAAACAACAACAACAACATAAAAATGACATTCACAGAATTCTTTAAGACATTTGATGTTTTTCGTTGAAATAATGGTCTCTTCTTATTTTTCCAGTTGTGTACATTAGGGTTTTATCTTACACATGATGTTAAGTTTAGGTTTCTTGCATCATTTTAGTATCGTGTGTAACCATTGTGATGTTTAGTATTTGTGTGAATGACATTGTGCATCTTTTATAAATTAGTATATACTTTATCAGCTTGCAGAAGAGCTGCTCATGATGAGCTTTGATTCATGGTGTGACTTTCTCATCACTACTTGCTTTTGGTTATTTTATTTTGTTTTATTTATGTTTTGTTTTGTTCATTTCGATTCTACCCGCTCCAGTGTTAGAGTGCATTTAATTATGGTGTGTGTGCAAACAATGTCACAACAACAAGCAAATAAAGTAAGTAGTAATATTTTGTCAAGCTACATAAATACTTGCTGTGAAAAGGAACTTGTCGCTGGAAAATCTGTGCTATTTTGAAAACTGTCACAAAAACTGTCACACTTCTAAAAAATGTTACTGCTGACAATGCTGAAGATACTGACATGAATATATAATTCTTGCTTTTCACCCAATGGAGTAATACACACACTGAGGCTTCTGAACACAGTCAGTGTGAGTGTGTTAAAAGATTCATCATCATTTATTCATCTCCCACAGCCTGTACTTGATACACTAAATATCATGCATAGCTTTGCCTCATCTCTCTCTCAATCTCTTTCTTTCTTTCTCACTCTCCTTCTCTCACATGCTCGCTGCAATTCTGTTGCATATTTTATAACACAATTGTAATTTTGAATGAGGATTATAATGAATTATGAATAGTCAGTGCGGGTGTAATGGCTGAGTGTTTTGTTTGTGTTTGGAGACGTTACTGGCTGGTGTCCTATTTGCAGCCCCTCATGTGGTGAGCACTTATAGTTCGCTCAGAGAAATAGAATGATAATCTGATCATTCTGTTGTTTTGGAAAGTGTGATTGATAGGTTTTTTCATGAGTCCTGAGGGGTTATTTTGATTGGTGATTAGAACTGTGCGACTGGACGGAGTGATATATACAGCATGATTTGACAAAGAGAAGTTTTCACTTTTCTCCTGCTACATGATTTATATAAAACAGCTGTCAGATCACTACTTAGACTATCAGTCAAATATCTGTTTGACATTTATGTTTCTTAAAACCTTTATGTTTCTGATGTATTTTGTTTTGATTTTTTATTTTAGTTTTGTATTTATGTTTTAATTGTTTTTGATTTTTTATTTGCTTTTTTTTTTGATGTTAAGGTTTTTGCCATTTTATAATTTAGATGTTTTTTCATAATTTAATTAAATGTAGAAAACAGATTTTTATTTTTTTTATTTTTTTAATGAAAGAAATTGAAGGATGCATTCAGTTTATCAATGGTGAAAGATATAGTGTTTAACATTTATATATATATATATATATATATATATATATATATATATACATATAAGGAACAACTGTATGAAATGTAAGATGATGTACAGGTCTGGGGGCGGCGCCAGTGTGTTAACTGCGTTAAAATATTTTAATCACATTATTTTTTCATAACTAATTATTTAAATTAACGCGTTAAACTGACAGCCCTAATATATATATGTATACGAATATATGAATGACTGTTGACAAATATGATGCAGGATAACAACTCCATAAATGCAGTAATTCCATAAAAAAAATCAAGATATTGGGGCAAAAAAAGCCCCTGTATGAGTTTTTGTCTTGTATTTATATCAAATGATAAGTGATATCACAGCAGCAGCAAGAGCGATATCACACGAGTGCTGTTTCTGTCAGGAAGAACACAAGTGCAAATGTGATTTTATTAGACAGTTCAATAAATAAGAAGATAATATTGTGCAAAATGTAAACACAATATTGTGTTTTGCTCAATTTTGCCAACAAACTTATTACCTATAAAGCCACAGCAGAACTGTTCTACATCTCTGAGCAACACAGCGGTGTTTAGTTTCTGAATGAATCCACGTTTTGAACGAATCGTGTGAACCAATGATTCAGTAGCCCATAGAGAGAGCCATTTACTGAATTCCTGAATGAATCAGCTGTTTGAACGAATCGACTCATAAAGACATTTACCGATACCTGATTGGAAGTTTTAGTTTCTTCTTTAGAGTATAATTTCATTCATTAAAAAAAAAAAAAAAAAAAAAAAACATTAAAGGGATAGTTGACCAAAAATAAATAAATAAATAAAATAAATTCTGTCATCATATTGTTTCAAACCTGAATGACTGACTTTCTTTTGCACAACATAAAAAAAGGTATTTTAAAAACTGTTTTGGTCACTAGTGACTTTCATTGCATAAACAAAAAATATTGAGATGTTTCTCGAATTATCTTCTTTTATGTTCCACATTTTATGTTAGGCCATTGTAGCCTAAACATTTAACAATAATAGCTTTAAATGATCTTTTGGGGGTATTTTCAATTCAAATGGGAATTTTGAATTATTTGTTTTCTTTTGAACAATCAGCATTTTAAAATGAGCTTTGTAGGTTTATATGAAACTGAAGGCAGAGTAATGTTGTGATTATAAAAAAGCTTAAGTTGTAAATTGTGGAATGTAAAGTCAATAATAAACAATCTTATTATTTAACCTTGTTTTAGTTTGTGTGGGGTAATAATAGTGGGTCGATAAAGAGTCTGGTACCCAGGGGCCTTGTAGGACCTTAATCCATCTTTGACTGTATTACTAAACCTCCAAACATTTTTTCAACTGCAATAACATATCTCTATATATAACACAACATATTTTCTTATAGTTGTGACATTTCTATTCTTTTCTCCCTGCGGCACTGGTGCTTTGTTACCTGAATGTGTATTTCAGACCTGAGCGGGGTAGGGGTCGGGTGTGAGAGAATTTTAGTTTTGGAAGAGTGTTTCGGTCTATAACGGCAGTCACACTGATTGAACCCTCTATAGTGTCAATTATCAGAAACACACAGACCTGAACTCTAACCCTGTGCGTCACATTATTCTGTGCCTGGCTGTTGTATAAACAAGACTGCACAGGAGTCCCAAATGGAACCTTCCTCTTAACATTTGTTGACAAGACAGATGGGAAACAATTTGGAGACGGACAAAAGTGTCAATTCATCTCGAGGTTTAATGGTGCGGAAAATGATACTGCTGTGCATGGGGAGGCTGAAATGCTTTTGAAATTATGAATATGCAGTGTTTGTTAGCATATATGGATAATTAATTTAAATAAATCTTATTTACTTCCAGAGCTGTTTATAATTTTTGTTAATTTGTGTTAATGTTATTTATTTATTGAGCTTGTTTTGTTTGGTTACCGTTCACAATGGATTTTCCAAGCCAGTCATCTATACTCAATTATATGGTACATAATAACCAGAATTTACAACAAAGGACATATTAATAAAAACAAGTTTATGAAGAAAACCTTCCTCAAGCAATGAGTAAATGAGTCGGTGACACTCATTTGTCCTATATTTGTTTAAAAATACTTAATGCAGTTCATATATATATGATTACTTGACTTCTATTATAAGCATTTTATTTCTATGAATTAAAATGATTAAATTAAAATAATTCTGAATATCAGTTGACATTTTTATATCAAGGTAAGGTTAGTATGGGTTATATAATGTCATGTGGTGTAACTCCAAATATTTAAAACTGAATGATATTCCTAAATCATATTTCAGATAGATAGATAGATAGATAGATAGATAGATAGATAGTCTACATATTAATATCAATGTTTAGGATGTGTACAAGTATGCTGTAGCATGTATTTGTCACGATCACCAGTTCTGTCACCTAATCTGAACTATATTTCCCATCATCCCTCCTGCTGCTCACCTGCTCATTGTCACCAATCATCCATTCACAATCACCAGCTGTCTCTCATTCCACTTGGACTGGTTAAAAGTAATAACGAATATTTTAAGTTCATCAACAGCTGTCTACACACACACACACACACACACACACACACACACACACACACACACACACACACACACACACACACACACACACACACACACAGACAGACAGACAGACACACACAGACACAGACACACAGAGACACAGACACACAGACACACAGAGACACAGACAGACAGACAGACAGACAGACAGACAGACAGACAGACAGACACACACACACACCATCTAAGGCCTACAAGATACTTTCCTTGGATTGCAGCTTACCTGATGTTTACTTGCATGTTGTTCATTTCCACACCCAAGTCTCCTATCTCCAGCGTCCAGCTCTGTGTCTCCATCTCCAAGTGTCATATGTTCATCCTACAAGAAAATAAAAGGAAAGTGTTTACCTCTTCATCAAGGCTTGTAAACGTGTGTGTGGTGGGGTTTCTCACCTGTCTGATCATCCTCCTCCTGCATCTTCTATGCTTACCTGAATACCCATTGCCTATTCCATTTGTTGTGTTAAAGCCTGCTTGATCTTTACCTACCATCTCTCTGGTCTGTGTACCATGACAGTATCTGTTATAAGGAAATTATAACTTTTTTTTACTTGACATGCCAAATATATAAACCATGAAAGTAGCAATGGATTAAAAGTTTCTCACTCCCCAACAAAATTATGTAAAACTGAATATAAATAATATGCTTCTAAATATTTATTGTGTACTCTACATTAGGCATGGGCTGATTACCGGTTTTGAGGTATACTGCGATTTTGAAAATGTCTCTGTTTCAAAACCACTAATATTTTCAATTATACTGTTCCTGCGGTATGCGCTGTTTTCCATGTCTCCTCAATGAATGACAGAGTCTGTTTCAAAACCGTAAAGGCCCGTTCACACCAAGGAAGATAACGATAAAGATATAGTTCTAAAAATCGTTTTCAGTATTAATGAACAGCAGAGTCCACACCACAACTGTAACGATAAAGACAAAGAAAAACGATATTGTTGGAATCACTTTCAAAACGATTTTTCCAGCTGATGAACGATAAAAAAAATTGACAGCCAATCAGAATCCATCCTGTTCACGAGCTCGAGAATTTAAAACGGCAGGCGAGCGTGCGCTTAGAATAAACAGAAGATATATTTCACTGGTGTGGATGATATTGTTACTTTTATTTTTATTTTTCTTTGTTTGTGTGAAGGGTTATTAATGACCCCTCCTCCTCCTCCTGTTGGTGCGAGCGGTCAGTCGTGTGTGTAATATCGTTACCGGAAAGTCAGGGGTACACTGTACATTCAGGTTTCCTTTCCGTCTCGGGCACAGTTCTTCAAAAGTATACTCAACCGTAGATGAGCACAGGTGGGTGGGTTTATGAGATGCGTATTGATGACAAAAAATAACATAATGCTGACTGAGCACGGATGGCCGAAGTATACTTTGGCCTTCATGTGATCGGCAACTGGACGTTTTTTTTTTTTTTTTTTTGCCTTATTGCAACTACGTGTTCTGGACAAACTACGTTGCAATGTAATCATTTTCCAAATTTTTTTTTTTTTTTTGCCTTATTGCAACTACGTGTTCTGGACAAAAATACTGTAGCAGGCAGATCACTCACTGTTCATGATGCACAAACTATTGGAAGAAAATCCTCAACATTGATTTGGGGGTTTATATGAATGTTTCTGAGGGGAGCTGACTGTCTCCTGAAAAGGTTACGTGGTGTCTGTATAGTTCATATTAAAAGTGTTTCAGCGCAGCTTTGTTTACAGTGGTAACCAAGGAAACGCTGTATCTGGTGTTCCAGAGGCGCCTCCTGCTGTCAGAGAGTGAATCTGCATCTCATTCAGAGCTTCTGCTGTTTGTTTAGTTCAGGCGTGTAGTATAATTTCACAAAGCTTGTCAGAACATTGTTTTTTCTTCAAATTGGGTCATTATTAAATCAAATTATGTGCATGATTATATAACTAAATGACATAAATGACATGTATATGAATTATATAACTAAAATTAAATAACTAATTACAGATTTATATTAAATAAAGATGTCAGTCTTTTTAGGAAACAAATCAAAGACAATATATATATATATATATATATATATATATTAAATGCATGTTCCTATAAAAAATAAATAAAACCAAATATATTGTGTCTAGCAAAATTTTCAGTTTTTTTATCTTTACCCAGTCATTAAAAAAACACATTTCAGAGTTGTAACAACAATACCGTGATATTTTTGCTTAAGGTTATCATACCGTCAAAATCTCATACAGGCCTATGCCTATCATTGACCCAAATATTGTCTGGGCTTGAATTAGGTTATCTAATGTACATTATTTTCCACAGGAGTGACTTGGGAAAGTCCAGACTCAGTCGGGTGTTGAGGTGTGCTGGTTCATGATTGGTTGCTTCTCTCCAGGGTCCTGTAAAAATATTTGTACCAGGTGGAGGGCTGGTCATACATCATGCTGCCTACAGATGTTTCCCCAAAGACCCTGGTGCTATCACACCTCATCTGTGTGAATATGTGTGTGGCATGTTTATCTGTGATATTAAGGAGTGAGCCAGAATGATATTACTTCTGTCTCACCTTCCACCATCACTAAGCAATCTATATCAGTCCATAAGAAACAGGAAATGGCCGGACAAGACTGAAAAATGAAATGGAGAGCGTAACAAGAGAAGCCCAATCCTTTCCCAGGGGGAACTCCTCTGTTTGTCAGGGTCACTACCAATCAAGAGGAAATGGGCAGAGGTCATTGCCATGGAGAGTACTTGAGTCGTCCCATAAATAAAGTGAAGCGCAGTTTGTCATTGATCTGCAGCACAGAACAACATTATGGGACGGTAATAAGCTTCCCCCTAGCCTTATGAAATGACATGCTCATTGATGCTGGGATGACAATTAAAGGGATAGTTCATCCAAAAATGAGAATAAGCCAATGAAGCGGAGTCAAGATTCTGACTGCTGCATTTCATTTTCTCTATATTTGCATTGATCTGTGTTCATACTGAATGTGAATAAAATACTACTGTTCATTGGAAATAAAGTTTCCAGAAGAGGGGTTTCACAGTGATGCTATAGAATAAAAATAAATTAGGATTCCCCAAAGAACCTTTCAGTAAACGGTTCTTAAAATATTTTTTTTTTTTTTTTTTTTTTTTTAGTGTGAAGAACATTTTAATAATCTAAAGAACCCTTTTGTCCAGTGGAAAAGTTCTATTAATGTTAAATATTCTTCAAGGAATCATCAGTGCCATTGTGTCTTTTCAGAAGACTTGGATTAAACCACTCAATTTGTATGGATTACTTTTACAATGTCTTTATGAACTTGGTGGAATGGAATTTTAATGGAGAGGCAGAAATCTCTCAGATTTAATTATAATGTCTTCATTTGTGTTTTTAAAATGAACCAAAGTCTAAAACAGCATAAGGGCGATTAATAACGGCAATTTTTTTTTGGGTGATCTATCCCTGAAATAATTTTACAGTCATTTAAACAAATGGAATATAATTTTTAAACAATGTCTGTTGATAAACACGAATATGTGTACTTTATTAATACAGTAATATGTTACCCTAGTTTACCATTAATATAATGAATGCAATTTCGTGCCAGTGTTTTAGGGAAGCAAAATGATTAATCGTGATTAATCGCATTCAGAATAAAAGCTTGTTTGCATATTATATGTGTGTATTGTGTATATTTATTATACATAAACACACACACCATATGTATATATTTAAAAATATTTTTATTTAAAAATATTTCTGTGTGTGTGTATGTATATATGTGTATATACAGAAGGTGTGTTGAACTATGGTACTGGTTATATTGTTTTTTGAAAATTTTATGTTGAACCTTAATCAAACACACCTGCCTTTAATTTTTAAGTGAACCTGAAGACCTTAATTAGTTGCTTCAAGTGTGTTTGATTAGGGTTGGAGCTGAACTTTGCAGGACAGTCGATCGCCAGGAGCAGGGTTGGGCACCCCTGAAATACAGTATGTATATGTATGTATATGTACAGTACATTTGTTTTTATGCGATTAATCACAAGCATTTGGCTACAACATTACCTTCCCTATATCTGACTCTCAGGAGACTGCAGAATGAACTCTGCACCTACTATCTGACTGACTGCACCTGAATGAGTTTAGTGAGCCTGTTCATGCTCACCGCTAATGTATCATGTCTGTACAACCTTATGAAACCGCCAGCAGAAGCAAGCAAGAGAATAAGCTTCAGATTACCATTTTCATAGTCTCTCCCCACCTCCGATTCCCTGTCTCCCCTTGTTTGAAAAGACAGTCGGCAGTAAAAGACTAATGAAGCCTAATTGGTTCACAGTTGGTCTCATTGCTGGTGAAAGTGGCTTTGGTTTCTGGGAATGTGGCAGCCGGTTTAATTTTCACCCTGTCCAATTGTGTGGTGGAGTGTGTGAGCGTGAAGCCACAGGGGATCTGAGTATTTGTATGTGTTGATAAGAGGCGCTAGAGCTTTACTACAGACTGATGTAGGCCAATTCCAGCACATGACTGCATACAGCACAATTCATGAGGGGGAGAGGCTGCCTACAGCAGTTTTACCATTTTATTATTTTGTTTTTAAATATGGTTTGCTGTGTTTTTCTGCCAATTTGCATGCAGGTTTGTCTGAGTGGTTGACAATATGCTAACAACCCAGTTTAGAAGCAGATGACGATTCAGAATGGGGGAAGGGAATAAGACTGGGAGAGAAATGAGGACAAAGAAATTGAAATGCAGTCCTGCTGTTTTGCAGAAATAACCAGAAGGGGGTTTGTTATTGCCTGGAGATGCAAACATGATGCATAAACATGCATGTTTAACACATTTTATGGCATTAACCCTTTGGTATTGATCTCTTGAATGTGGTGAGGTGTGTGTAGACATGGCTGTATGGGATTGGTCATGGTTGTGTTTGATGTAGCAGGTCACGTTTGCTTCAGGCAGCCTAGAGAGGGTCCAATTCCGTGCTGGCTGAGCTATCGAGCTCGTTTCGTCCGGAAAATGAAACATATGGAGCTGTAATCATAACTCTGTACGAAAACGGTTTTATTGCCTCTGATGTATATTTCTGTTGGAAATGGCAGTGATATGTACATATTGGTACGTATTTCGCTTTTTGCAAAAAAGTTCCTACAGGTGTGTTTTGTCATGAGATCAGGTTGACATTTCAATAATTTTAAGACTTTTTTTGGCATTCCTGGAAGATTGCTTTGGGCCCGGCCCTCTCTTTGAGAACCAATGCATTTAATAACATTAGCCAGTTTGCTTTTGCATTTCTGTGGGAGCCCCACCCACTATGAAATCTCATTGGCCCCAAAACCTGCTTCTCATAACTAAACGTTAAACATCAAATACTGTATGCTTTGATTGGCTTTTTAATGTGTTTTTTTTTGTTTTTTTGTGTGTGTGTGTGTTTTATTTATTTATCTTTTTAAAGCAGTTACATTGAAGGTTGGGCTCTGGGTTGCTGTTACGTGCAGTAACAATATATAATAAATGACACTGTCCTGATATGCTCTTGACTTGTTTGACAGTAGATTCAAAATGTTGCATCTCTTATATGAATTGCTGTGCACTAATGTGTTACACCTAAATATGAATGAGAACAGAGACAAAGAGACATGCTCAAACCTATAATTGTGTGTCGGCAGCTTTTGTGCTGTGAATTACAACTGAGGAACCTACATATGAATGAGACGAGGAGAATACCAATGACCATGCAGAGAAATAAAGAGAGAGAGAGTGAGAGCTGGCCTGAGAGTGTGCTGTGGGTGTGAGAGAACGACACGGGGAGTGTGTGGGAGTTGTGCTGTTAGCCACGCTGGTGCTCTCAAACCCTGTTTGGCTTGGTCACATCTGAGAGAGAAAGAGAGAGATTTCCTGTCTGCAGGAGTGCTGCCTATGGAGTTTGCATATTTAGCTTACAGGCTGACTGATGTGAATACACATTTGTATATAGCAGGGGTCCTCAACCTTTTTGACATGAAGAGCCACCTTGAACCCTTAACAAATATTAATTTTGTAGTGTTGGATGATGGACTCTGCTTCCCAGTATGCAACACACGTGAATAAATCAGGCAAATTACTGCATCATTGTTTATTTTTTATTGATGCGTTGTTGGTACAGAAATTGTCATGGCTGTCAGTCCCTGTGAGTTCTGTCATGGTTTGATAAATAAGAGTGCATCTTTCCTTTTCATGATGCAATTTTGAGTGTCACCGTTTAAAAGGGGCAAAACACAGTTCATTCACACACATTTTGATTGTTAAGATAACAATGACATTCTGTGACCAAAATGAGGAAAACAAATGCTATTAATATAAATAAATAAATAAATAAAACGACGAATAAACAAATCTGACCAAAATGAAAAAAATAAATACATACTATTAATAATTTGAATGATGAATGAATACATTAACAATGCATTACTTTAAGCAAACAAACAAACAAACAATAAATAAATACATAAATAAAATAAATATAAATATTATATATATAATATATAATATATAGTATATATATTACTACTAATAAATAAATAAATAATCTCTCTATATACTGTATATTACTACAGATAGATAGATAGATAGATGATAGATGGATAGATAGATAGATGGATAGATACTGTAGATAGATACTATAGATAGATAGATAGATACTGTAGATAGATAGATGGATAGTATGTTTGATGGATAGATACTGTAGATAGATACTATAGATAGATAGATAGATAGATAGATAGATAGATAGATAAAAAGAAATAACCACATTCTATAACCTAAATGAATAAATAAATACTAACAATAATTTTAATGACAAACAAACAATATGTATTTACTTCCAAAGTTGGTTATTCAATATTTGATGGATTCAGTATTGGCATTAGTTTAAGTTTGACAAGCGTTTACAGTGCTATGGAAGATGCCATATCTTTGATATTCTCTTGTGATATTCTATGTATTATTCACAGCTATCACAAGAATAAATAAGGAGCTTTGTTTCAGTTATTAACTCATACGGGCAATATTTGAGTCACTCCTGTAAGCTGCAGTATGAACAGGACAATTCGAGAGTCACATCTCTTATTACACTAGCTGTGTGAACATTGTTGATCTGCGTGTGTGTGTGTGTGTCTGTATCTGTTTGGCATATCTAGCACGCATGCGCACGTGTCAAGGGGCCATTTGACAGAAGATAAGATGGATGATTCTGCAGTGAGGGTTAAGCCTGACTCCCAGCACAAGCTCTACACACACACACACACACACACACACACACACACACAGACATACAAACATCTCGTTAACATACTCCTACATGGATGGATTTATTGCAGTTCTCAGGTGAGAGCAAGCTAATATGTGTTTATAGTGAAGAGGGCTTCGATAAATTGAGGTGTTCGTTTAGAAACATATTGATGCTCACATTATTTAATTCAAACATATATCTGAGTTTAATCTGTGTATTATAAATATTAAAAAAATGAAAAGAAAAAGGAGGATCCTGCACTCTCTTCAACCCACATGTAACCTGAATTAAAGTCATTAATAAATTCTTCCACTTGAAATTAATTTGCTTCAAAACTGAAATTGATTCCAATTACAAAGTGTAAAAAATGTGCTCAGAGTATTTTAAAATCTACAAACAAACACGGAAGAAGTAGAGTTTTTTTATTTGTTTATTTATTGTTTATTTATTTATGCTTTTTGAAAAATGCATTATAAATCAAAAAATAAAGTAGAATTACTAACTAAATTTATTAAAGTTGTGTTTATTAAATTATTTAGAAAATAAATGTAGAAAATTGACATTTTAGAAAATGCCTTTTAATTTGAGTAAATTGTCATAATAATAATAAAATAATAATAATAATAAATAATAATAATGAGTTTTAAGTTATTACATTGCATTAATAAAAATTATTACAATATTATATAATAATAATAATAATAAATATATATATCTCATTAATTTAACATCTTTTATCATATTGCTGTTTCATCAAAGCATTGAAAAGCTTTGGGTTACAGTCATTTTATTGTCCACAGCAAAAGATTGTAACTGTGGCTTATTATCTAATAAACATCAGAACAAGATTGGATTTACATACAATCAAAATGTTGCAAAAAACATCTGCTAAATTTTGTGCTAACATCCAGCAGGGAATACTCATATTGTAAACGCTGTCAAATTTAATTTGATTGCATATATTGAATATGCTCTTGGCAATGTACATGTGCTAACAAGTGCATTGATTTGTATTTATTTTCAGTAATTATCATCTTTTGTCTATGTCTTTTAAGTGAAACAACAATCCTTCCTTCTGAATTCAGTAAGCAATGTAGCACATCTCTTTCGCCCAAAAGCTACAGGAGAGGAGAGATGTCATGTTAGTCTTGTCTTTTCATACAATTCGTAAGTTGGAGTGTAGCCATACAGGCCCCAGTCTTTCTCTCCGATTGTCTTTGCCTGATGCGGAGATCTCAGCAGGGAGGCCGATGGGAGGAGGAATATATCACAGCAAATATGGGTGTTGGGATAGAAGGTTAGAGCTATGCTAACAAATCCGTTTTCTCAACGCTTGTACAACATGACTATCTTCTCATTCTGAAGGGCACGGGGAATAGCATGAGCAATTGAAAAGGCATTTTCTGTACATAACATTACAGTGTTTGTGAATGTGTTTATGCATGTGGATTTTTATATGTGAATATGTGAGCTTGAATTTGTGTAATTCAGAGCTTGTGTGTGTGAGAGTGAGATAGCCTTTGTGTGTTTACATGTGCTCTAGACGGATGTTTTATTCATGTTGCTGTCTTCTGAGGTCTTTGGTATGCTGTGTGAGTTTATATGGATGTAGCCTGGTGTGCGTTTGTGTAAGCATGGACTAGTGCATGGTTGAGTTTGTCCTCACTCATTGTGAATTCTCATAATTTACCTGTTAATGGGTTAAAAGATTACTCTTTGTGCAAGTGTGATCTGAAGCTTGTCTGTTTAGTTTGCTACTGCAAACTATTTTGAAATACTCAGTTTATATAAAAAAAAGTGTAAAAAAAAAAAAAAAAAAAAATTATATATATATATATATATATATATATAGATATATATATATATAAATATATATATATTGGAAATAATTTAATGCAAATAAATTTTTGAAGCAGGTGAAATTGCATCATTAATGTAATTTACATCATACATTCAGATGATCTTGAAAAAAAAAGGAGTTTATCACACTAAGCCTCTACAAAAGTGCTTTGCAAGTATGGAAAGCAGACGGGGCCAAAACTCTTTAAACAAAACCCATGAAATTTGACTGTAAACATGCCCTGTTTGTCCACATTAACACAGCAATTTTGAACACATTTCTTTTATATTCCATTTGTCATGTTAAGGTGTCAGTTTTTTCTGGAATTTTTTTTTTTTTTTTTTTTTTTTTTTTTTTTTTTTTAGTACATGTAAAGATGCACAGTTTTACTTAAGACAATGTCTCTAAACACACACATTCTAGGCAAGTTTTTTTTTATTTATTTATAGTTTTTTTTAATTTGGACAATGTCTCTAAACACACATTTTTAATTCTCTAAACACACACATTCTAGGCATGTAATAATATCCACTAATATCTATGTAAATTAAACAACTAAAAAGGACATGACAAATCATGACACATGACTAACATCACACACAACGTATGCATTATCCCACATGAACAAATATAATGTGTAATGTTTGCACACTGTACATATACTAGGGCTGCCCCCTAATAGTCAACTAATCGTTAGTTGACCAGAAGAGACTTGGTCGACCAAAATCTTATTAGTCACTTAGTTGCAGGAAAAAAAAAATTTAAAAATCCACCTGCGAAGTCACGCAGTCCATCTATGGTAATGCAGTACATCGACGGGAAGGACATCCAAACGTTAGACTATCATTCATCGACCTTTCAAATATGGCTAATCATCTGAACTATGTAAGTATAAGCAACTTTACATGGCCGCTCAATCTAGTGTTAACCTAGATAAATGTCCGCTATTCAAGTGTCTGTGTGGAAGCTGAATATTAGTGCTTACTGCAGGACAGATGGAGGTCCCGGTGCGCTCACTTGCCCTTTAAATAATCCCTCATTTTTGGTCAAACAGATAAGAGTAAGAGCACTTAACATTAGGCTATATGAAGAACAAGTTCAAATGGAGTTAACAAGATTAAACGCTTATGCACAGGATATTTAAAATGTACAAAAGTATATTGGCTAGATGGCAAATAACCTACTTCTCCATTCTTCAAACACACAAAAACATTAGCCTTTACAGACATGGTGTCTGAGTTAAGAAAACACTGTACTATTCAAATATCAGTTATTTACCCTTGCATTGTGAAAAAGCAGAGATCTGTCTCCTCCAGGCTGTGATTCAGATTCATATGAGACAGGATGAAGTTACGAGGTTTCGCTAAGAGCTTGAGGATCCAATGATGTGAAGTTTTACTGACAAGCTCTTTGTAATACTTATCATTGGTTAAATATTTGTAAAACCCTCTGAATTAAAATAATAATAACAAATTATAATAGAGATATGAAGTTTGGATAATTTTTCATGGCACACCTGACTGGGCTGCAATGCTCTGCCATACGGAAATGCCGCCCCTGGTTTAAAGTAGGTCAGCTTAATTGGCTGTTGTGCGTGTTGTCACATTAACACGGACAAACAGTTTGTGTTGACACAGTGAAATTCCATGTGTTCCGTTTGAAGAGTTTTGGCCCCATCCACCTTCCATACTCAAGCAGCTGTAACATTGGTAGGCAGAATTTAAAATAAATAAATAAAAAGTGTTTTAGTGAATTATTCTTTCCATTGTGTTTATACCTTTGAAACACAAGCTTTCATGTTCTGTGATTATTTCTGAAAAGCTCAAGCCGTATGGCCAAATGATATAGTCTACGCAAACTACTTTTCAGCTGGATAAAGCAAACAATTTAGTTAAGGGTTAGTAATTCTGAATGGATCCGTGCGCTGTAGCAGTTATTAAAAATTTTTTTTTATATATATATATATATATATATATATATATATATATATATATATATATATATATATATATATATATATATATATATATAATTTATAGCAGTTTATCATAAGGCTGCAACATAAAAAGTGAAAAAAAGGTATGAATACTTTCGTAAGGCATGTATATATGCTGTGTGTATATACTGTATATACAGTACTGTGCAAAAGTCTTAGGCACATTAATATTTTCACCCCAAAAAAGGGTTTAAAGCCAGTTATTTATATCTTTTGCTGTAGTGTGTCGGTAGAAAATATCAGTTTATATTTCCAAACATTCATTTTGCCATTAATTTTAATAATAATCTAGTGAGATTTTTGAATGCACAAGCAGTCTGAAAACAGCCGGTGTTCCACATGGAGATCTGGTCTCACTATCATCGAATCTGTGATTACATGAAGAAACAGATAAATCTGAGACAAACTAAATCCAGAAGAACTGTAGCAACGTCTTCGAGACATTTTAAGAAACCTGCCTCCAAAGCTACAGTACTATGAGAAGTTTTAGGCACTAAAACTATGTAAATATGCTATAAAGTAAGGATGCTTTCAAAAATATTGTCATAAATGGATTTTATTTATTAGTTAACTTCTATTAACTAAATCAAATCAATATTTGGTGTGACCAACCTGTAGTGCATGGAGTATTACAATCACAGACAGATTCGTTGATGGTGAGATCAGATCTCCATGTGGAGCACTGGCTGTTGTCAGACTGTTTGTGTATTCAAAAATCTCACTAAATTATTATTGAAATTATTGGCGAAATGAATGTTTAGAAATGTAAACTGATATTTTCTACTGACACACTACAGCAAAAGATAGAAATAACTGGCTGAACACCATTCTTTGGGGTGAAAATACTAACGTGCCTAAGACTTTTTCACAGTAGTGTGCGTGTGAATATATATATATACATATATATAGCTATATCTCTACTGCTACTGATAATGATCTGGTCCAGATTATATTTGGGAGCTAGTATCTCATCCACAGGAAGTGTGTGTAGTGATGCACTGGATGTTTAAGTGAAGATGAGGAGTCTCATCTATGGCTGTATGTCCAGTCCCTTCAGAAGGCAGCGCTTAGAGTAGTGCTGCTATATTGATCCAACCGACTCCCAGATGACCTGCCATGTTTACACTGGACTTGAATGGCTAATGCAGTGACACTCACTACCAACAGCAGGACTTGCGATTCTTTGTGTCTCTCTCTCTTTCACATACTTACTAGAGTGCTAAGATATGATAAATTCTATATATGTTTTGTTTGCTGTAGTGCATGGAGTATTACATCAGTGCTTCGGTCGATATGAGACGCAAATACTTTTAGGTTTGTTGTGCCATCCTTGATAATGTTCCCTCGGCAATGTTTTTAACTGGAGCGTCCTTCTGTAATATAGATAAAGCAGATTCAATCAATCTTTCCCAGAGGCAGATGCTTGAGTTTGTCAATCAATCACATATCTATTACATCCCCATGTGTAATTATGCAAAATGATTCACAAATTATGTCTTCAGTAATCTAAATAAATAATACAGTGTTTGCATAAGGTTGTTACCAGGTTTTGTCTTGCTGGGACCTGTAGATTTCAGCTTTGTCCTTCTTTTTCTCCACCATCGAAGCATTGACCAGTTGAGCAGTTTTTCTTAAGTGTCCTAAAAAGTTAGAGTAAAAGCTGTGGTTTTGATGGCATGTTGTCACTAAAGACTTCTAAGCCCTAATCCCGGCCCACTACCCAGCAAACTCTCAGTGGCCCACAGGTCTGTCAAGAATACAGCACTTCTGAGTACATTTTTATTGAAGGGAGAAATTGATCTGCCCTATTGATCTCACTAACAAAGGTATTGCGGAGACAGACAAGGGCTTTAAACTTTAAGACCCTGTGCCTAGATCACAACGAGGGTTATTATTATTTTGTTTCCTGATCTGCTGGTCTTGATATTCTCAACAGTGTTTAAGAGAATTTTAGAAAGGTTTTTCAAAAAAGGGTACTTGTAAGTAGTTATTTTTGTGTTATTTGTTAGAGGATTATTTTAAGTAATGGTTTAAAGTTTTATTTAAATGTAATATCTAAAATTTGCTGTTGATGAGTTTGGTGATTTGGAAAAATTTAGCATTACATCACATGCTCAGCAATGGATCCAGTGAATGGGTGCCGTCAGAATGAGAGTCCAAACAGCTGATAAAAACATCATAATAATACACAATTAATCCACACGATTTAAATCCATCAGTTAATGTCTTGTGAAGTGAAAAGCTGTGTGATTCATCATTAAGGTGTTTTAATTTTAAAATGTTGCTTCTGGCTGAAATATAATCATGACAGCAGTGAAAAAAATCCATCACCTGTTGTCCTCTCACATTAAAATCCACAAACATATTTATTTAGAACTCTCTCTCTGTGTGTGTGTGTGTGTGTGTGTGTGTATGTGTATTTTTTTTGTATGTGTGTATGTGTGCGTGTGTGTGTGTGTGTATATATATATATATATGTATATGTATATATATATATATATATATATATATATATGTATGTATGTATGTATGTATATGTTTGTGTGTGTGTGTATATTATTTTTTTTTAAAGGGGGAAATACTTCTATTAAGCAAGGATGCATTAAATTGATCAAAAGTGAAGATTAGAATGTTATAAATTATTAAATAAAAATGACTGTTTTCTTCTTACGCAGCTCAGAAATAATCATAAATGTTTCTTGAGCATCAAATCAGCATATTAGAATGATTTCTGAAGGTGCATTTACTTAAGTATAAGCATTAAGTTTTAGTGGGTGGCAAATGCTCATGATTTTACACACACACACACACACACACACACATGCTATGCATATTTTGTTTTTGTCATATAAAATGTTCTGTCTTCTTGTTAAAGTATTTGATTAGCATCATACCGTGGCCATATCTGTCTCACTCTCCACTGTCTTCTGTGAGATTAGCGATAAGCATTCTCAATTTTTTCCAGAATATATTACCTCCTTGCTTTTAATTAAACGCCAGGGCAACAGTTGCGCTGCAGACTTGCTCTGTATGACAGGGTCTGTCAGCGAACTACAGCGATTCTCTGTGGGTTTTCAAAATATTTTGCAGAGAGAATATGCAAATAGAACACAACAGAAAAGAAATGTGACTTGGGCCACCTGCTAGTAAAAGCAGCCTCTTAACCCTGACAGCACATCTCTCTCTCTCTCTCTCTCTCTCTCTCTCTGTCTCTCTCTGATTGGTATTCTGCAGTATTATCACTGTGTTCTGGGTGTAAGCAGAGCAGCTGTGGATGGAGCGGGAGGGATAATGGCTGCTGGGAGGTTCAGTCGTTTTAACTGATGGAACGGCTCGTGTGAGCGTTTCGCTGTGACCTTATTAAAGATGCTGCCGCAAAGTCAAGCTCTTCACAGGAGACAGTGGCGTGGCTAATGATGGAGCGCAGGGCTGAAAGTCACTACCGTGCGCCGCTAATTTGTTTATGTCGGTGTTGTTTAAAAATGGTTTGCGATAAGCAACCCATGCAAATGGGTGTCAGGTTTATTTGAAACGTCAGGCTTCCTCTGTTCATTTTCAGCAGATTTTATTCCTGAATCTGACATATAATTAATACAACATTGAGAGCTTTATGGTCATGACATGACTAGAGCACAGGCTGTTTTAGATATCATCAGAGGATGTGTTTAATTCATGTTCTGAACATGTTTCTATCCATTTTAAATGCAGACAACCCCTCTCACGTGTATAAGGTCCTCTGTGATGCAGATAATATTTTTTGGGACATCGTAAACTAGAGTGTTTTAATGGGCTAATGAAATCATGTCATGGTCTTTAACTGTCTTTAGTATATTTTATTGCTTCCGGTGTATCTGTTCAAATCTAGAATTACAATGTCTCTCTGGTTGATTGTTTCTTATAGTTTTTTTGTTGTTAAACACAGTACACAATATCATTCATTGAGGCTGATCAGCAGACACACACACACACACACACACACACACACACACACACACACACACACAGAGATAGACATCATAACTGATGAAGTCTCAAAAAGAGTTGTTTTATTTATTTATTTATTCATTTATTTATTTATACATACATACATACATGCTGGCAGTGCTGTTTAGTAATCTTTGTGTATTTTAGTTGAAAATATGGAAATAAGTTTGTGTATTTTAGTGTTTTTTTGTTTTTTTTGTGTATTTTACCTTTTTTAACTACAAGAATACATGAAATTGATCAAAAGTGACAGCTTTTATTTATAATTTATAATGTTACAAAAGTTTTCTATTTGAAACATGCTATTTTTTTTTTAAACATTCTATTCACATTTAAAAAATGTATCATAGTTTCCACAAAAAAAATATGAAACCATTTCCAACTGCTTAACTGGATGCTTTAAAGCAGCAAATCAGCGTATTAGAATGATTTCTAAAGATCATGTGACACTGAAAACTAGAGTGATGATGCTGAAAATTAAATTTTACCAATCAAGGAATAGATTACATTAAATTATAAAAATATAGTACTGTTTTTACTGCATTTACCATATGTAATTTATTGCACCAGTCATTCTAATATTGATTTTCTGTTCAAGAAACATCAGGTCATGGTCTTTAACTGTTTTAAACATTTTATTTCCTTAAATGTATCGGTTCAAATCCGGGATTACAATATCTCTCGGGATCATTTCATCTAGCTAATAGTTAAAATGAGATTAAACATGGTACATAACATCATCCACTGACCCCGATCAGCGCGCACACACAAGTCATAGCACTCCTGATGAAATTCCTTTGTCTCAAAGACATGCAATTTGTCTTTGTCACGTACATACTACAGTACAGCACTCAATCTGTAGGAGAGCCAGACTATGACACAAATACACACACACACTCACACTTACAGACAAACCTACATAATTGTTTGTGTTTTAACATCTTAACTTGAACCTTTTTATTAAGATCACTGGGTTTATGTGTGTGTGCAAGCGTGCATGCATGCACTTTTCTAAGATGCTCCATTCAGTATGTTCCTGGCTAAGGGAATTAAATGTCACTCAGAGATATTGATGTGTAGTGTGATAGCAGCTTTAGAAAGAGCAGTGGAGGCTGCTGGGACGGAACCAAATCTCGTATTGTATCTGAATTCATGATATACTCCTCTGTGCATTCACACGTGCACACACATACACAAACACACACAGACACTTTTTCAGATATATTGGACTTATTGGTGAAAATCTGGGATTTTTTCCTTTGTTTACACCTTGAATTGAACACGATTTTAGGATTCTGAAATATTTAACACATGGGCATGCAGAAATATTTAGACAGAGCAATGGTCATAATGTGAAGTCATACTCTGCAGTGTCTTTCATTCAGATAGAAGGACTTGTAGAAAACCTGTACAATTTACTCAACAGTACCTCTTCTTCAGTGGAATCAGTGTTTGCTTGGTGCAAACACACATAACTAAGTTAATATTGCCACTTGGCATTGTGTAGCGTTTACTACTTGAGTTAACCAAGTGATAAAGGATCAGGTCTGAGCTGGTGTGATTGATTGGAGGTGCTACTAATTTGCATATTGGTTGGTCTGCATATATTAAAAGAGGTATGGGTGTAGAGTTATATTCAAGCCATAATGTTCCATAATAATATTCCATAATATTTTCATGGTTAAAAAAAAACAAAACAAAACAAAAAACTTTGATCTAAAAAAAATTAAATAATTGATCTAAAGGGATACTCAACCCCACAATGAAAAAGTTCTCATTAATCACTCACCCCCATGTCGTTCCAAACCTGTAAAAGCTTAGTTCGTCTTTGGAACACAATTTAAGATATTTTGGATGAAAACCGGGAGGCTTGTGACTGTCCCATAGAGTGCCAAGTAAAATACACTGTCAAGGTCCAGAAAAGTATGAAAAGCATCGTCAGAATAGTCCATCTGCCATCAGTGGTTCAACCATTACATTAAGAAGCAATGAGAATTCTTTTTTTATGAAAAGGAAACAAAAATAATGGCTTTATTCAACAATTTGTCTCCTCTGTCTCTCCCCACATGATCATAGTGCCTTTTTGAAAAACACCTGCTGAACGCAAACTGCGTACGCTCTTCTGTGTCAGCTGCACCACAAGGATACGCTGTTTTCTTTCAAATCAAAGCGTAAATACACGTAGAAAACGTATCCGGTGCGGCTGAAACAGAAGAGCGTACACAGCCTGCGTTCAGCTCATATTCAAAATGGCGCAACAGTGATGTGAGGAGACACAGGAGACAAATTGTTGAATAAAGTCGTTGTTTTTGTTTTCTTCTTGTACAAAAAGTATTCTCGTCCCTTCATAATGTTATGGTTGAACCACTAATGGCAGCTGAACAATTCTGAGGATGGTTTTCATACTTTTCTGGATCTTGACAGTGGTATTTACTTGGCAGTCTATGGGACAGTCACAAGCGTCCCAGTTATCATCCAAAATATCTTAAATTTTGTGTTCCGAAGACGAACAAAGCTTTTACGGGTTTGGAATGACATGGGGGTGATTAATGACAGAATTTTCATTTTGGGGTGGAGTATCCCTTTAAGGGAAATAATTTTTATGAGAAAAACACATTTAAATATGTCATTTTGGTGATCAAAAAGCTGATTTATGGGATAAAATTTGCAACTGCAGAGGGACATTCTGTGCTATTCCTTATCACCAACTAGTCCATTGGATTAGTGACCATGTTTGTTGCATTTGTTCATACTAGCTCGAGTGCATGATGTTCAAATTGTACGTTTGTATAAATATTGGTCAATGACGAATTAGTGTCGATAATAAAGAAAATGTCAAAATGGTGACATTTTTCTGCATACCACAGACAATTCACATGGGTGAGGGACAGTGGAGTATTAATCAGTATTTGTTATTGGATACATGACAAATAAAGTGTCATTAAGAAAAAAAATGTAGTTTAACAAATTAACACAGTTTTCAGAACTTACTCTTGTGTTGTAAATATTGGATTGCATTTTACAAAGAAAATTTAATTTAATTTAAAAATTACAATTTATTGTGTTACTTGCCATTTGTTTGTTATTTGTAATGAATTGTGAAATAAACTGCAAATTTTCAAAAGTTTCAATTTAATGATGCTTAAATGTCATGTGGTGTAACCATCAAGTTAAAATGATGCTTTTTTTTTTTAAAGTGTTCAAAGTAAACAGGTATTTTTGTATGAATGTTATGAATGAATGAATGAATGAATTAATTAATTAATATTCAGTTTTTGGTTAGTTGCACCATTTGACATATTACTACCTGATCTAACCTTTACTTGTTATAAAATCTATATATTAAAAATCATATTCTTTAAGAGACCTATTGACCTTGATGCACAATTTCTATGATATCATTTGCCTTTTTTTATGCTGGTTGCACCACACATATGTGTGATCGAGCTGCATATAACATGATGTGGTATGTGTCGTGTGCTGGGCAGGAATCGTCTTGCAGTCATCTCATTCTGGGTCTCAGGGGCTTTGTCAAGGTTCATCACGGGGTTACCCTGACAACACTAGTGGGGCCTCATGCCAGATATAACACCATAAGGAAATGGTTAGAGTTTCATAGCTCAAGGGACTCTATCGTCCATTTGCGTTTCAGTGCTTTGTCCCGTACACCTCTTTAAAGCATTCTAGGATTTATTCTGTGGTTGATAAACATGAGATTGTGTGTTTGTGTCTCACCTCGGGAAGCCTATCATATCTACTGAGGGTCATGACAAAACCCTATTATTATATTTAATCACAGTAACCTCACAGGCTCTTTTCTTGTTGTTTTGCAAGAGGACACCTCTTAGCAGACAACAGCAGGATGTTAATCGCACGCAGATACAAATTACTCAGTGTCAGATGCAATGGATGCCAAAAGAGGGGGTTGTCGCTGTTATTGTGCACAGATTGTCTTGAGGTTACCTAAAGTCATCATGCAAAAGTGTTTTAGGATTCTTGAGATGTTTCCAAGCCGTAGCTTATTTAATGCCACAATCAGCACAGATTGGATGTTCTTGTGTTGAATGTCAGATGTGTATTTGAGACGTGCTTTTGATCTTGCTCTATTTTTATTTCATATTGTATTTTTGTTTGTTGAGTTTTATTTTGTGGTTTGTGTCGTGTTTTTTTTGTGTTTTTAAATCATTCTCTCTGTTCCCAGCTGGACCTGTCTCTCTCTCTTCTGTGTGATTTATTCGTCCCAATTGATTCCCATTTAGCGATGTGCTCCCTCAGAAATAGAAGCATTTGTCTCCTTTGTTATTATTATTATTATTTTTTTGGTCTGTCGTAAACCTGGCTGCATGATGTGCTGTATCATCATAATACTCCTTTTCAAATATCATTTAGAGGGAAGTCTGAGTTATTTAAAAGCAGGTGTCACTTTTAGAAAAGTGTGGAGTGAATAGGAGTCATTGAATGAAATAACCTAACTCCATATTTACAATTTACATATTTACCAAAACAATGTGATGAATTCAAAATCTCTTTTGCCCCAAAAATGTATTTGTTTTAGGTTGTAATTTATTTAATTTGTAAATGTTTTTTATCTTTAATTTTTCGTTTGATTGGTTGTGTATTATTGAGAGGTGTATTCAATAAAAATAAATAAATAAATAAAAATGTTCTTTTGAACTTTCTAGTTCAAAGAATCCTGATCCCCCCCCCCCCCCAACAATTATTAAGCAGCACAACTGTTTTCAGCATATATGCTGAAAACAGTTGTGCTGCTTAATATTTATATTTATTATCTATAGATAATAATAATAATTATAATAAATGTTTCTTGAGCAGCAAATCAGCATATTAGAATGATTTCTGAAGAATCATGTGAAACTTAAGACTGGATTAATGATGTGAAAGTTCAATATATAAAAACTAATTTTAAACTGTAATAATATTTCACAATATTACAGTTTTACTGTATTTGATACAATAAATGAGCAAAAGAGACTTCTATCAAAAACTATATATATATAAATTATAATATAGTATTTTTTTATATGTAAATAATATTTAATTTATATGTTGATTAATAATGTAATGTAATTGAAAAATTATTGAGAAAATTGTATAAAATAATTACATTTTATTTTCAATTTGATTTATTTAAAAATTGTATATTTATAATTGGTATGAATTAATACATGTGACTGCAAAAACCTTTGCGGATTAATCAGTTTACTTAATTGCATGTTGGCCTAATTTAAATACATATTTTAGTGATGAGCTGATGATAACTCTTCAGTGTTATGAAGAGAGGCTCTTCTTACAAGCTCGACTCGTGTATTGTGGATATTTACACCGATAGTGGTATTCAAGGACACATGTTGCGAGTTGGTCTATGATAGCAGTACTACACCTGGCACACCTGCCTAAGAACACTGGACCTGATAACACACTCTCTGATACACTCCTTCGCCAAGGCTAATCCATTTTTAATTGGATCAGGAACATTTTTAAGCTGTAACCTTGAGGCAGGAGGAGTATGGAGGTCTTGTAGTTGCTATATTGTGCTGAAATGGGTACAGAGGCTTTTGACTCTTGGCTGAGTTTAGCACAATGCACTTAGTGTATATTAGATTATTTTTCCAACAGCAAATGCTGCTCTGAATTGTGTGTTGAATCCTAAATAGTCATGTAGACATATTAGAAGGCTGCTGGTTAAGGCAATGAGCAGGTCAAACACATGTTTAAAACAATTGTTTGAAATAGATTTTGTGTATTAGATTTTTTATATACAATTTTGGTGTTAAAGGATGGTTTTGTTTGTTTATTGTGTTTTTGCTTTCATAATGCTAGGGTATCGTGGGTGGTTGCTAAGGTGTTCAAAGTTGTGTTTAGCATGTTGATATGTAGTTGCTCTGGGTAATTGCTGTGGAGTTTCTTACTGACTGACATCAAGAGTCTACCTGTAGAGTCCAATTGCATAGTTACCCACACAATTTTACATATTCATATCTAAAGCATAAAAAGCATAGCACCTAAAAAAAAAGCTTATGGATATGGGGTTAGTTGGCATAGTTGCTAATAGTGATAGTTGCTTTAGTACTAGTACTAACTAGTTATCCTTATTTGTTTGAGGGTGGTTTAGCCAGTAATGTAGTCAGATATATTACAGAAATATACTGTACTTTCTGGGAAACTAAGTCACACTGGGTCAGAAATGCATTATTGAGAAGGGGAAAAATAAAAATCACACTGGTGCATAAGATTGATTTTATTTTTGTATTGTGGTTTAATGTAAATTACATGAGTCACACTGTATTAAAATTTAAGTGTATAGGTTGATTTTACAAGCATTATAAATACTATAAAAATAATTTGATTCCTCTCATTTTGTATTCTTTATGAACAACATTTGTTGTAAGTGCTAAGCCTGAAGAAAACTAGCAGCTCTTAAAGTGTTAGTTTCTGTCATTTTCTCACTGTCTTTCTTCTGTGTAACACAAAATAAAATATTTTGAAGAATGTTTTGACTGCTTTTTCCCATACAATGAAAGTCACTGGGGTGCAAAACAACATCGAGCTCCATTGATTTTTTTATTGTATCTATTCATAATACTGCATTGCTTTCTATGGTGAAAATGTTATCTCATCTGAATCAGGAGAGTCGTGCACAGGTCAAGCACATTTAGATGCCAAAATAGTTCTAAACTCAAAATGTTGATGGATTTTGATGAGAAAGGACCACATTGGAGAAACCAGAGAAAGCGTTATTATGGATTATGGACTTGTATTTTGACCAGAAGCAATGGTTTAAAGTTAAAATGCATTCATGATGGATTTGTTTCTTACAAAGACAGCGCTTTTCACTTCACAAGACATTAATTGATGGACACTTCTGGATTACTTGTGGATTATTGTGATGTTTTTATCAGCTGTTTGGACTCTCATTTTGACGACACCCATTCACTGCAAAGGATCTACTGGTAAACAAGTGATGTGATGCTAAATTTCTCCAAATCTATTTTGATGAAGAAACAAACTCATCTACACCTTGGATGGCTTGAGCATGAGTAAATATTCAGCAAATTTTTATTTTTGCAAGCCCCGGCAACAACCAAGTGGAAATCAAATTTCAGAAAGTGAGGGCCTTTAGGGTGTACTGTTAGCCATCTTGGATGATTTGTCTGCTGAATGACAAGTTTCAATCACAAAGTGCACAAAACATCCCTCTGAGACGCCAGAATAAAGTGAGTTTTTCTTCCCACAGATTGAATATTCATCTCCATGTTCAGCGTTCGATATCTGCTAGGACTCCATAACCCAGTCTATAGGAAGCTCAGGGATACACAAGACGTGTTATGCATCAAAAAACGACAGAGTACTGTAATGGTTTGTGTGTGTGTGTGTGTGTGTGTGTGTTAACTAGGTTAAAGCCTGAATCAATGGAAGAGACTCTATGACTGCTGACTGAACTCTCATGAAAGGAAGCCAAAAGTGAAACGGGTGACAAAAGCCAAATGACACAATAACTGGGAGATCTGCTACTGGGATATTACATTATCAGTACACTAACGTTATCTGTTTTGCCCTCTCATCGCTTTTTGAGGTAATTTAAGGTCCATATATAGCCATATTTCTGTGCATTATTGAGACACAAGACTAATTATATGTATGTGTCTGAAGTCCCACATCAGCTGAGGGTCAGTGCATTCATCAGCATCTCCCATGATGGCTCTCATTTACTGACGCACGTATTGCGTTTTAAAGTTTCATAGATTATATGTATATAAATATTTCTCCTAGGAATATGCACGCAGCACAGTACATGTTTAATTTATCATGCAGCGATGCAGAGAAGCTAAAGGAAACATTGTCATATTACAGTAATGTTGTGTCATTTACATATGTATGAACTGTAAATGGCTTTTGCAGTGATATGATTACTTAAGAGTTTACAATATGCAGCATTCATCACGAACCCAATCGCTGCAGCCTCTCTCTCTTTCTCCCTCTCTCTCAGAACGTGTATGTGTGTTTTGTCTATTCCTCATCTCTTTCTCCTGCTGTTCTGTGGTTTAATGAAATGTGCACAGTGAGCACAGTATGAATGCCAGAGGAAACAGGGAAAAGCAAGGGATAGGAATAGGATAAGTGGAGAGGATCTGGGGTGATTAGACCTGCTTCTCAGTGGGGTGATGTCAGTGGGATTTGTGTGTGCGTGTGGAATTTTTGTACAATCTGTGAAATTGGTCGGTGAAGGACACAGAACTTCTGTAACCTGCCTATATATGTCCTTATATTACTGTCCGAAGGAAAAAGATAGTTATATTCACAATATAAACTGTAGGGGGAAAATAAATAAATAAATAAAAGACTGTTAAATGTTTCTATTTTGTTATTCAGTACAATTGTTATAAATTATCGATTTGAAAAGTTGTCAAAAGGTCATAAAGGAATTTGGCTCCCAGAGGCAGTTTTGATGTCACTGGTTCAGGTATGTTTTTAAAGAGACAGTCTGCCTCTCCTTTTGCAGTGGAAGTGAATGGAGTCTCTGCCTAATGAGATATAGATTAAAATGCAAACTAATTAAAATACCCATTAAAAGTTTGGGAAGATGCTGCCCCTGCTGAAGATGGGAAGAGAGATAGTGATCAAGAAAAGAGAGAGAGAGCGATGCCTGCCAATAATCAGTCACAGGTCTAAGATTTAAGGTTATTTGTTTATTTATTGTTTCTTGTTTTTTATCTTTTTTTGTTTTAAGTTTTAAGGTTGTTTGTTTTTATCATTTTTTTTAGCCCAGCTTACTTGACTTTCAACCTCAGACATGCCCAGGTCAGAAAATGAGCATTTCTTTCTTTCTTTTTTTTTTTTTTTTTCATATGAGCGAAGTGAAATTAAATGAAACAAAACCATATGCGTCACTATAATTGATAAAAATTAGCTGTTACCATTTCAACGTCATCAAAATAAGCGTACAGTAAATCTTGAATATTAGAACCTCAAAAATATTTTAATCAATGGTACTGTGCAGATTTTAAAATATGGTGCAAATGTACAACTTTGTTTGCCTGTGCAAAACTCACCACCAAATAATGTTGTTCTGGTTGCTTGGATGTGCAGTTGCTAACGTGTTCTTAATTTATGTGGTGTTTTCTAAGGCATTGCTATGGTTTTCTATGTAAGTGAAATTTGAAACCCTTCTATAATAGATATATTCTTCTCCGCCCAGCATTTTAAATGCTCTAATATGTACATGACATGCACAACTACACCCCACGCAACTAATTACCAAATCTGTGAGGTCTGGTTCACCTGCCATATCAAATGGGTTCTCCATGATTATTTCACAGTGGAATTTTTGCTATATCGATTTGAATATGCAAATGAGGTAGCATGCATGATTAATGAGGCATTCCATAATGCAGATGGAACCCCCTTGAGCCGGCGAGGAGTATTACTCTACATTACATGTTCATGGAGCAGAATGGAGCTGATTTCTATGGTAATGCAGCTATTCTATTGCATCTTAAAGTCATCCTCATCGCCATCACTCCTAACACAAATAGCAGATTCAATTATACTGGTTTCTATTAACTAACCTTCAACAATGTGGGCCATCAAAGAGGATTAGGTTCTGATGTCCCTCAATAATTGGCTCCTGCGTTTGTGTCTAGGACAACGGGGAGCGCTGGGACCTATACACACAGAGAGATAATGATCAGCTGTAGATGTATAAAAAAGAAAAGAGAGAGAGATAATGTGAATCTCTGGACTTCGATGTCCGAACTTCCTATAAACCTTGAGCTAAACTCAAATTCTCTCTTTCTCGTTCTGAACTTTGTTGCAATCAATGCTTCCACTTTCACTGAGGCCCCAATTAAGCTCACACTGGATCAATCCATATTTTTTCCCCTCATTTTGGTGAAAATCAGTGGGCCGCTCCAGATCAATGGTCACTGTGCTGAAGAAGAGAGATGGATTTGAGTTTTTTTTCACTGCACTCCAGCTCTAATTGATCTGCAGGATGAAATGCTTAGGCCACATATGATGTTTGCATGTCTATTTTTACTGTTTTGAGTCCAGATGATACAGTTCCTACATGGTTCTTTCAGCTCTTGCTCATACTTGGAGAAAGATTGCAGGGGTAATGTTTAGGGATTGTATGATGTGTGAGGTCTATAATCCATGGAGAAATCTGTCTGTTAAGATTCATTTCAGCATTCATTTCAGTTAACAAAGTATGTAGTGTAGTACACTATATTGTAGTATGTGAAATTCAGCACTTTGAATGAGCATTCAAATACAAATTGTTCATAAATTATTACAAAGAAACTTGCACAAATGCAGTGCGTACTTTAACAGTTTGTGATTTCAGACACAGCTTAAGGCTTTGTTCCAATCTCTATTGTGCTTTTTTGCCTAATGGTACATACAGTGGTGGCTAAAATTATTAGAACAATAGTATTTTCACTAGCTGAAAAAATGGTTTTATGTCAGTTATTTCTATCTTTTGATGTAGTGTGTAGGTAGGAAATATCAGTTTACATTTCTAAACATTAATTTTGCCATTAATTGTAATAATCCAATAAGATTTTTGTTTGCAAAAGCAATTTGACAACAGCCAGTGCTCCACACAGAAATCTGATCTCCTCATCATCCAGTCTGTCTGGAATGACATGAAGAAACAGAACAAACTGAGACAGACTCAGTCCAAAAGAACTGTGGCAACGTCTCCAAGATGCTTCAAGAGACCTACCCGCAAAGCTACCTGAAAAACTATGCTTAAGTGCACCTACTGTACCTGTAGTTAAAAAGTTTGTTTTAGTGCAAAGGATGGTCACAAGGGATGTTGATTTAATTTAGTTAATAGAAGTTAATTGATAAAGAAAATCTATTTATGATATTGTTTTTGACAGCATCCTCATTTTACAGCATTTTTACACAAGTGCTTAAAACTTTTAACAGCTTTGTAGGTAGGTTTCTTGTAGCATCTTGGAGACATTGCCACAGTTCTTCTGGATTGAGTCTGTCTCAGTTTGTTCTGTTTCTTCATGTCATTCCAGACAGACTGGATGATGAGGAGATCATATCTCTGTGAGGAGTCCTAGCTGCTGTCAGACTCCTAAAACAAATACTAGTGTTCTAATAATTTTAGCCACCACTGTATATAAACCAAAATGTATTCAGACACCTTCAACATTTCTTACATTTATCACAGTTTATTCACTATAGTTAAGAAAATGGTAAAAAAATAAATAAATAAATAAATATGACAAGAACTCAGAGTTAAACTGTGTCAAAACAAATTCATCTTGATAATGTCAGATAACTTTGATAGAAAGGTATGTACTGAATTAGGTTGAATAGCTGTCAGCTGTTAAATGTACACCATTAGATAATACCAATTTAGGTCAGCTAATTACCAAGCAATATTTAATTTTGTTCATTCTGTGGTGTAAAAAGTTTGCATTAGCTATTAAAGAAGAAACACTTAAGCAAAACATAGTCAGGTCAAAGTGTCTGAATAAATTTTGTTCCTATTTTTTTTTTATTGGTTTTACTGGTAATCCACTGTATGAAGAATTTTTGGGTATAGTATTGCACAGTTTACTCTGTTTTGCTATCCTCTCTTAGAGCTAGTTTTCTGCACCCACTAGTAAAAAGATATCAAAAATCATATCTGGTGTCTGAATAATTTTTGATTTGACTACATATCCACAATGGTTATCACCCAGGCTCATCGGAAAAACATGCTTGTGGCCTCATTTCTGCAAAATGATTTTGTGTTGCTTCTTGCATCTTTTGCAACACTTTCAAAGTGAAATATCCAGTGAGTGGTGCTAAAAGCACTTTATCGTGTGTGAAAATACTGTACCAACTACAAATAAATGAAAGTGAAAAAAGTGAAAGTCGTGACATTTGCCAGTATGGTAACCCATACTCAAAATTGATGCTCTGCAATAAACACATCTAAGTGCACACACAGCAGTGAGTAGGGAACACACACACACACCGTGAACACACACCTGGAGCAGTGGGCAGCTATTTGCTCCAGCGCCCGGGAAACAAATTGGGGGTTCAGTGCCTTGCTCAAGGGCATTTCAGCCATGGGTATTGAGGGTGGAAGAGCGCTGTTCATTTACTCCCCACCTACCTACAACTCCCGCCTGCATTTCTGAGGCAACTCAAAAAAACAAAAAAAGCTCCCGAGACTTGAACCTGCAACCTTCAGGTTACAAGTACGATTCTCTAACCATTCTCTAATTGTCTAACGGGGCAGCTGTGGCCTAAACCCTAACCTAAACCTAACTGATAGTGTTAACAAAAGCAAACTTGGTAAAAAACCAATTATTGAAGCAACCATGCCATTTCAGTCTGCTTCTACAAGTCACTTTTGTTGTAGCACATCACAAGTGCAATGTTGTACTAGGTGTGCTACCGAGCAAGTTTACAATGTCAGAAAAGCTATAAATATGGAGCTGGTTATGTGATGCAAATGTCAAAAAAGCTTCATTCGTCTTTAGCACACAATTTAAGATATTTTGGATGAAAACCGGGAGGCTTGTGACTGTCATATGAATGTGCATATTCTCACAGAGGAGACAAATTGTTGAATAAAGTCATTATTTTTGTTTTCTACGCATACAAAAAGTATTCTCGTCGCTTCATAACGTTACGGTTGAACCACTGATGGCAGATGGACAATTCTGACGATGTCATTCATACTTTTCTGGACCTGGACAGTGTAATTTACTTGGCAGTCTATGGGACGAACAAAGCTTTTACGGGTTCGGAACGACATGGAGGTAAGTGGTTAATGACAAAATTTTCATTTTGGGGTGGAGTATCCCTTTAAAAGTGTAGTCGAATAAAAGGCATACATTCAAATTCGAAGACAACGAACACTGTCGCAGTAACACCCCCGCTGGTTCATGTCTATCTGTCATGTGTACACGCATCTGCTGTGTGTGCTTACTACTGTTTACATCTGCTCATTCTGTGTTTGTTTACATTTTTTGCATCAGAAACAATCATTGTGGAGATGGGGCAAGGCATTAATTGTATGCAAAGATATGAAAATTACTGTGACTCACAACTCAGTTCGTATTAGTCCTATGCAAATGATGTTTGCTAAACAGGAATCTTGGCATGGCTTGTGCTCAAACGCTGTTCCCACCCCCACAAACCCTCTTTTCCACTAACTAAATAAGCACACAAAATTTTGTTATAACCCATCCTCATTAAATATTTGTATATGAATATTTAATGCTAATATGTTCATTCATTTGTTTTGTTTTGTTTTTTTGGATTTGTGTATTATGTTTAAAGGATGTCTAGAAAGCAGAATTCCTCACTTGCAGAGGTTCTCTTCATGCTTCATTTTGATTTAATTGAATGAGAAAAGAATAAGTGGGATAAAAAGAGACTTTGATAACGAAATAAGGCATGGTCAGATGGTGGCAGGAAGAGTGTGTTTCCTCCACTCATTATAATTTGGAAAGATGAGGATGGCTTTGTCTCATTTCAGTCTAAATTCCCTTTCTTGGGTCTTCTCCTCTAGGACAGATTGTAATGTCATGGGGTAGGCATGACTTCAAAGGGGAAAGGATGTGTGCTTGAATGTGTGGGAGATTTTGGGGGGGTTTAGGGATTGCTGGTAGGCTATATGCATTGTGCAATGCCGTGGATGACAGAGATCCATATTATAAGAGGGACGTTAGGTCAGTAGATATCTATAAATGAATATGAGATTATACTATACCGATTCAGCATAACAATTTTTTTTTTTTAACTTTTTTCTGCTTTCTTTCTTTCTTTCTTTCTTTCTTTCTTTCTTTCTTTCTTTCTTTCTTTCTTTCTTTCTTTCTTTCTTTGCATTTTTATTGTCTTCCAATAGGGACCATTTATTTGTTTAATCTTTTGAATGTATTAATAATATATATATTATCAGACTGTCAGTCTGTCAGTCTTTCTGTCTGTTTGTTCTTTTGAATTTTATTATTATTATTATTATTATTATTATTATTATTATTATTATTATTATTATTATTATTATTATTATTATTTTAAAGTTCCTGCAAAATGGGAAATATGTTGTTTTTTCAAATCCTTATTTGTAAATATATGTTAGCTTATTTGGCACTTTTCTCAGTTTTTTATTGTCTTGTATTAGTTTAAAGCCGAGTTTACACTGTATGATTTTAGCCCCAATTTTCGCTCACCGACAGGTTTTGTTAAATCGCTGACAAATGCCCTAAATCAGAGGCAAATCGGTGATCGTTCACGCGAGTGACGATCATGCATTGTGAATCATCAAAGATGCGATCTGAGAGAATTGCCCACATGCTAAATAGCTGGACCTGTCGGCGATTCAGAATACTTCTGTGTGAAATTAGTTTGACTGAAAAATACATTGGTGATGAACTACAGCCAATGAGAGAGCAAGATTCAGGGCAGCTGGAAGTTCGGGGAGCAGTTATATGAAATGTACTGTAGTTTGCGGACCAAACAGAGTTGTCTGCGATTCTTTCTATTGTAAAAATCATGCAATGTGAACTCTGCATAATAGGCACCATTTATTTATTTTGTCTTATGAATGTGTTTATTATTTTTGTTCTTCTTCTTTGAAGAAGAAGGGGGGTGTGGGTATATTGTATTTTATTCATTTGGAAGACACATTTCCCCCATTTATTTAAGTTGGTTATATTTGTTAAGTGTTGTAAATATATTTAAAAAGATTGATTTTTTTCTTTAGCTAGCTAGCCTAAAAAGTCTGTTTCAAATTATGAAAAACACACTTTACTACAAAGGGGGACTTAATAATCCCTAATGCAACCCATGCATGATAATGTACTGTGCATCCCTAAATCTTTAATTATAAATGTATGTTTATGTGTTTCAGAGTTTGTGTGAGTATTTTTGTGCATGTCTAGAGAAGGATCTTGCGTCTCTTAGAAAAGCTGAATGTAGAATGCAAGAAACTGTTTACCTTTGCCCTTTGGTTCACCCACTCCCTCTCCCCGGGTTTGCTGCAGGGCTTTGAGCTCACGTAATACCGGAGTATTGTTCACAGAAACAGCAAACTGAGCTAAAAGAGCATTCCTGACTTGAGACAAAACCGTGATTTGTTAGCTCGTCTCAGGCAGGTCATTTCTGCAGGGTGTACGAGACACCGGGACACTGTGTGTGTGTGTGTAATGTGTGTATGTGTGTGACAGGCAGCTCAGAGTTTAATAGTGACACTTGCACTAAAACACAGAACTTGCCTGAAGCACAGCCTGCAGCTACATGCCACGCAAGCACTGCAGGCACACGCAGACTATTCTTATCCAGCCTCACATAGCCACTGTAAATGCGTTGAGACAGTACAGTGCATTGTCATACTCTTCCTGCCCACAGCAGAAAGTGTTCTGCTATTGTTTTGTAACTGATCAGGACTGGCAAGATACAAGCCCAGGTTAGAGAAAGAGAGTGTGAGAGAGCAATGCTGTGTGAGAGTGTGTATCTGTGTCTGTGGGTAGATGGTTAGGTGGGTGTCTGTGTGAATAATTGATGTTATGAGAATTGTGTTGTTGCTGTAAAGTATCTGTCACTCATTGCTGTCAACAGCCTTGAATCAAAACAGACGCCAACCCAACAACTTCCTCAAGGGTCTCCCCTTCTGCCGTACTGTACACACACGAGAGAGACAGAGATACAGCAGCAATGGTAACGGAAAGAGACTGAACTCTTTCAGACATTAAAATCACTGACTTATCCCCTCTGTCTGTTTGATTATGTACATTGGTGAGTTTATTTGCCTTGGGACCTGATATACACACTCTTTCAACTGACTACTTCCACTTATGTGTGTGCCATACAGAGAGAGTGAGTGTATGTATGAGGAGTTGTGTGTGTGCGGTGCGAGCAGACTATGAGTTGTGAAAGCGCCTCCTCACAGCTGGTTTTATATGGACAGTTTTTAGAACAGTCCATTCTAAAGGGTTTGACCTGAAATTGAAATTACTGTCAAATGTTTTCTGATACACAAATTTGATTGGTTGATTGATTTCCCTTTTGTATATTTGCAAGAAGGATTTTAGTAGTTTTTTTAGTAGGCACAGAAATTTGGGGTTGACCGACTTATGATTTATTTTTTTTATTTTTTATTTTTATGTGATAAAAGTCCAGTCAAAGTCGACTAATCACTGGTGACATCATTAATGAACGAATAAGCCTGGAGCTTTGACAAAAACCTTGTGCACAGCTATGGCATATGACACAGCGGTGCCTACATGGCTATTGCTGTTATAACAGCTAATTTTTATCTTTGGGTCGTTATATTTCTCACAGATTTCTGCTCATTCTAAATCAGATACAGAAAAAGTAGCACAGTAAAGATTACATTCATATGAATGCATTAGTGTGAGTTATTGTGTGTGTGAATTCATTCTACCTGGCAGCGTCTCTCTACTATACTGAAGCTGTGGGATTTAGTTATTAAGAAATATATGCTTGAACTTTTCAGTTTCTAAGCTATTTTATTGAGAAATCACAGAACAGTGTTGACAATACATTTCAGTATTTTTTGATTCTGTGTGTTTGCGATCTGCTTGTGATGTATGAGCTACTGTCTGTAGCCGATGTGTGTGTGTTACAGTGCAGCAGCGCATTAGATTAGAACGGCGATTAACTTACCTGTAAAATAAAGCTGTTTAAAATGTGCATTTTCCCGTTCAATTTCGAGAATCCAGTAATATAATCTCAAGTCTTGTGGAGCGCTTTCGGAGTACGTATTTATTTGTCGTATTAACTGTTGGAAACGGAGCGTAAATATGGAAGTCCTTCAAAGATTTATTTTCCTGTTACGCCCTAAGTTTAAAGCATCATGGCAGAGCATTGAAGTTGCAACCCCTAACAGAAATACACTAATAAATATTATTAATAATGTTTAGTTGAATACAACAGCAATAATAATAAGCTTCTTCTTCAGCTTCTTCGCCAATTTAAATTATTTTTCATTGTTTGGTATTAAACAACTTACAATTTACAATATAATTTACAGTTTTTTCAATGTTTAAGGATGTTTATTATTATTATTATTATTATTATTATTGTTGTTGTTGTTTTTGTTAACTAAATACAGTTCTCAGAAAATGTGAAATAGCTTTTTTATCATTTAATTTGTTTGCCAGTTGTTTGTTCACTTTTAATAATAATTGTTTTTTCTTTATTTTTATTTATTTTTTTATCTATCTATCTATTTATCTTTCTTTCTATTTATATTTCTATCTATCTATATATTTGACTTTTAATAATAATCTATCTATCTATCTATCTATCTATCTATCTATCTATCTATCTATCTATCTACAGTATCTATCTATTTTTGGTAGGCACTGTTATCTGTCTGTCTGTCAGTGTATCATTCTATTACTCTATCACCTAGTATTTTTGTTGTGGATGCATACAATTACTTGATCAGACCCAAACTCACGTAGTCCGGATGATTTTATTTGGGTGTATCGCTCTGAGGTGACCCAGTGATCATGAGTCTTTGAGTATGTAGCACCACATACTGTACCCTGACCACACACACAACATGATTATGTTTCGCCACTTAAGCACTTTCATCTGAAAGTGATGTTTTTTTATTGACAAGACTCGACAAGTCCGACATTGATATAGCCAAGACTTGTGTGAATGTGTGATTGATTGATATATGAAGGTTTGAGTTGCACTGAAAAATCACCTGCTTCATGGATATCATCAGTTTCTTTCTCTCTCTCACACACGCATGCAAAAAAAAAGCTGGTCACATCATGTTTCTAATAATGAACTGAGACTTTAAAACACAGATGCGGGTGATTGAGGAGATGATAGGAAAAGTGTGTGTGAGAGAGAGAGATCAGACAGACTGATGGATTGATCCATCTGTCCTATGGTGTCTTCAGCACTCACCCAAGTCCAGCACAATTGATCAGAGGGAAGGGACAAAAAGACGGAGAGAGGAGAAAAAGACAAATCATTTTTGCAGGCATGCTTACACCAACTGCCTCTGCTAGGTTGATTTCTATTCTGCTGGCACAGACTCTCCAAGAATGTTATTGTGTTTCTGTCAGAGGTGCTTCAAGCTGATGGGCCGCCATCCCCGCTTGAAAAGAAAGGCAATTTCACATCTGGAGTGGGAATCTTCTCCTGTTGACAAAGACACAGTGACTCGTCCCCCTTGTGCATCATGCTTCTCATCAGAATAAAATACAGAAGTCAAACCAGCGGGATCACAAAGTCTAATCAGCTATTGAGTGCCTCTGCTATGTTGCCTTATTAATCAACAAAAACCATATTGACCTTTTCAAACAATGCGATGGGACCGTTGAGATCACACACAATTACAAGCTCATCAAGAGATGAGAAAAGCCCAGCGTGGCTATGACCAGTTACTGTTAAAAGACTGATAATGTTGTTGATTGTTGAAAGGAGGTGGTGTGGTGTTAGTGGTTTGATGATCGCAGTAAGGATGATAACAGTTGATTTTGGGAAATTATTTTGTGGGTAGAGATTTGTGAGAAGAGATTTGTAAAATATTATTACAATTTAAAATAACTGTTTGTAAAATAGTAATTTATTTCTCTGATTGAAAAGATAAATTTTCAGCATCATTATTTCAGGCTTCAGTGCCACATGATCATTCTGAAATAATTTTTTTTGCTTAATTTTATGGGGACTATAATGGTCTTCCATTCTAAAGTCTGGGGTAAGTACAATTATTAAAACAACAACAATAATGTTACAAAAAATTCTGATAAATGCAGTTTTTTACTTTTTGTTCCTTGAAGAATCCTGAAAAGGCTATCACTGTTTCTACAAAATAATTAAACTGTTAAATCAGTGATAATAATATGATAATAATGATAATCTTTATTAATGATTCATACTAAATGAGCACCAAATCTCCATGAATGATTTGAAGGATCATCCGACACTGAAGACTGGAGTATACTTTTAGTATAATTTTTTATATTAATCTGGGTTTTAATTGTACCAGTATATTTATTGTCTTGTACAAACGCTGGCACGGAAAGTATGAATTATATGATTGGGAGTTAGGGTCACCTGAGTATATATAATGATTTGTGTATTAGAACTATAAATGTAAAGAAGAGGAATATTTATTTTTTATCTTTTAGCTTATATGCCATGTTTCAGCTGAGGAGCGTAAAGTCACCTCTGAGGATTCTGAATGAAATGGCAGTTAATCTGTCTGAAGTCTGTAGCTCATTCCACAGTGGACCTCAGTAAGCCTGATGGATCACCTCTGAGTTTCTCTCACTCCAAAAGCATCTTAGAAATAGAGGGAGAACGAGAGGCAGCTCCAGAGTGCTAATTTGTTTGTTTCTAGCCTTAATCAAAAGTAGGTAACAATAACATTGACAGCCTGGTAAGATGTGAATGGCACACAGAGAATCTATGCTCGTTCCCTTCAACGATCTGTGATTCTGTGATACTTAACCTAAATGGAAGAGACAACCTTGTGTTAAAGGTGAGATGTGTAATTTTTGTAATGTTAATATGCATTCTCTTGTCCCAGATGCAGATAGCTCTTAGTAAGCCATGCACAGATTTTCCTGAGAAGTGTAAACAATGTGTATTGTTGCTAAGGTTTTCTGAGTGATTTTTGACTGAAATGGCTTTCTAGCCAGTTGCTAGGGTGTTCTGGGGTTAGCTAGGGTGTTGCTAAAGGATTCTGAGTGATTTTTAGACTGAAACTGCTTGTTAGCCATTTACTAGTGTGCTCTGGTATGCTGCAAAGGGGTTCTGACCCAGACAGCAACCAGTGTTAGCCCAGATCCCGCCCACATCTTGCCCGCATGGATTTCACACGGGCCAGATGTGGGCTGGATCTGGGCCAACACTATGTTGCTGTCTGGGGAGTGATTGCTAGACTGAAACTTCCTGCTAGCCAGTTGCTAGGGTGGTGATAAGAGTATTGATACTGTATGCAGTTGCCAAGGGTTTCTGTGTGATATGTTTGCTATACAGATGCTATTGGGTTCTGTATGGTTGCTGCAGTATTATTATTATTGGGTTTCTAAGAGGTTCTGAGTTATATGTGTTTGCTGTTCAGTTGCTAGGATGTTCTGAGTGATTAATAATCAGTTGCTCTGTAATTTTTAGGGTGTTCCTGATGGTGGATACTGTAAAGGTCATTGCTAATGCAGTTGCTGTGGGGTCCCTTTCAAGACAAGTCAGCCATATTTGCAATGTTTCCTGGTAGTATTTCTGGGCATTCAAGACCATCTCCTATCTCCCTGAATGAGGAAATACAGAAATCTAAAAAAGTACTTATATTTCAGCAACAATATCTGACATGAATCATCCCATAAATGTTGTTTCTTATGCACAGATAGCATTAAAAAGCATAGCTTGTAGGTTGGCCCAGACAGTGTGCATATACAGTCCCAAGTGTGTGTATCAAGACACTGTGAATGTTTCTGGAAAGTGGAGCTTCTTTGGGCAGCTGCAGTTATGTGATGACTTTACCATCTGGCAATTGGCTTTTTTTATTTAGAAGGCGGGACCTGCTCATGATATTGCATGTTTCTCTTTCTCTCATTTAAAGTGATATGAGTGCTCTGTCTTGGTATATACACAGTCCTGTGTGTTAATAAGCGGTTGTTGTTATGCTGCTAGTGTTTTTTTGTTGGTGGGTTGCTTTTTGCTGCTTGGTTGCTATGGTGTTTTGGATGGTTGCTAAGTGGTTATTTACTGACTGAATTTAAAGGGCCCATCTGCTGGGTCTGATTGCATAGAAAAGTAATAGCACGCACACCTCTTGTCAACAAGCCGCATGATTTGAGGTATCATTCATGTCTGTAGCACAAATATTGCAGAACGACTTACAGGGTAGAGTTTAAAGGAGACCTATTATGCCCCTTTTGACAAGATGTAATATAAGTCTCAGATTTCCCAGCTCAAAATACCCCCAGATAATTTATTATATCATTTTGAAAATGCCTATTTTGACTGGAAGCAGAAACACACTGTTTTCGTGCATGTTTCTTTAAATGCAAATGAGCTACTGCTCCTCTTTTTGTTTTTGAGTATTTTGATTTGAATTTACAGCTCTTGCCTCATATATTCAACCAAAAAAACACGTTTGGTTTTTAGTACCATGTCTGTTAAACTGAAATCATGCATTTCAACTCCAAATCAGTTTAAATTTCAGTTTTCTGAGCACATATATCCATAGCACACTCACCGAAAGTGGCTGTCACACAGCATTGAGTACTAAAACTAAATTTGTTCATGTCTTATTGCACTTAAACTGTCAAATAGACATAAGTTTATGTCAAAAACACACTTAAATTACAAAAACACATTCAGTATGTCTGTGAAGGTAAACAGGCAACTGTGGTCTATGCTAATAATATGACCCAAACAAAATCTTGAATTAATAATTTCTGTAGCTCTAATAAGAAGACATTTCTCAGTTGAATGCCAATGATTTATGGGGATAAAAAAAAAAGGAGCGGGCATATTTTTATCATTATTGGGTGGTTGTGAACACACACTGCCAACACACATCTTCAAACAACATTTACAAGTGAATTTTGCATAATATGTGCCCTTTAAGCTTATTCACAGTTTGCACATTAAACTGGGTTGATAGAAAGAGTGAAAAATGACACACTTCATTTTTTTAGTTAACAGTGAATTTCAGTGTTATGGTTCTAAAGAAGTGGATTAATATTTCTCATATTATAGTCGATTGATCTAACTCGCCATGTGAAATTGCATTTTTAAAATATGGCGAAACTCACACACTCATTCGTAAACCCACACCACTTAGCTGCTTCACAGCTCTTAGACGGGAAAAGGAAATCGATGCGGGGAGAGAGAATCACTCAGCCCTCTCCGTGTCTCTCTCTCTCTCTCTCCCCAAACGAACAGCAGGACAGTAATAGCAAGTGACAGAAGTTAAATGTCTCCAAAATGCAACACACATATCCTGACGAAAAGTACTAGCTCAAATAGTTCTGAGCAGTTCTGAAGCATATGTCTGTCTCCGGGCCAGATCATGAGGATGAAAAGAGAGACAGACTGTATCCGAGAACGAGAGCGCGAGGGAGAGTCCAGCCGGCGGATTGCTTTTGGCGTGTTGTTCCGTGCGCACATCTCCCTCGAGTTTTCTGTAACCTCTTCTCGACTTGTCACCAGCCAGGAGAAAAGGAGAGAGCGAATGAAAAAAAAAAAATGAGAATTGGAAAGAGACAGAGAGATACAGAGATTGACATGAAGAAACAGCCTCCACAGCCAAAGTGGCACTAAACCAGAGCATTACAAAGAATCTTAACAAAGAGCAAGTGACTGTGAGGAAAAGATGTTTCTGAAGTTGTCAACGGGAGGAATGGATAAGAGACCATGTTTTTACAGAATCTGGGTGTTTTTCTCTCTCTTTCTGTCTGGTAAACGAAACTGAGTGATATTTAGAGTACTGCTGTGCTGTTTTTGGTAGTTTCGACATCTCTGAGAGTCTCTGTTGTGGCAGCTTATGCTCTGTGAATGGATCTCTGTCAGTGTGTCAGTGTCCTGTCTCAGCTGTCTGAAGATCTCGCGAATCAGTCAGACATGCCTCAAACTTACAAAAATTGTGTAGAAGGATATACAATATAAACTACCATTCAGAAGTGTGGGGTTGTTAGGATTTTAAAAATGCTTTTATAATAATTCTTGGTTACACTTTATTTTACAGTACATGTGCTTACTTTGATGCCTCAGTACATGTGCTTACTTTGTTTTGTATAGTATAAGGTACATGAGGTATGTATGTATGTATAAGGTATACAATTTATAGTGATATTTATCCCTGTGATGGCAAAGCTAAATTTTAAGCATCATTACTCAAGTCTTCAGGGTCACATGATCTTTCAGAAATCATTAATATGCTGTTTTGATTTTATTTATTTGTGAAAGGCATAATGCATTTTTTTCTTTGCGGAATAGAAGAATAGAAAATGCAAAAGATAACATAAATACTGTAAATAAATAAATAAATGTAGTTTGAGCGACGAATGGAACTCAAACGTAGTTCAGGCAGACCATGGCATGACTGCAGCATCAGCTGATGCTCAGCTGATTGTAACTCCTCCCACTACAATTAATAAGATAGGCCTTTATAAGATCATCCGTACTCACACTTACCATAGTCTGTCACACAGACAAGCACTTACCCTCCTCCATCCCCAACTCCTCCTCTGCAGATACATGATCACTTAAGTGCTCGCCCATGGAGATATATCATCTATCCAGCTCATGTTACTCAGATTGTTCAATATTATCCACAGTAAGGTGTTACTCTAATTGGTACAGTATATTGTTACTCAGATTGTTCAATATTATCCACAGTAAGTTAGGCTTGCAGTGAGGTTTGCCTGTGGATTCAAAGTGCAGCTGCCACCAAATATAAATTTCAGGACCTCTACAATATTCTGACTCGAACAGAGTGGTCCTGACTGAAATAAATACATTTGTAATAAATGTTATTATGTTTAGTGTCACTTGTTTGGTAATTGAAAATGGTATTTTAAATAATAAATTTGTTAAATAAAAATAGAATTAAATAAATTATTTATTTATATATTGATTGTATTTTATTTGTTATTTGTTTATAGTGTAGTTTTTTAATGAATAGTGTTTTTGAGTGATACGAGTTCAGAATATCTCGCTGTATTGGATCAAAGCAGTCATTAAAGTGAAATAATTAAAGTGACAGGACTCTAATATTGCTGCTGTCTGTCATTCTGCAGTTTTTTATACATTTGATTACTTTATACAATGTATGTAGCATTTTTATTTATTTGTTCTACTGTTGTTGTTTTTTGTTGTTGTTGTTGTTGTTTGTTTGTTTTTTTGTCATATCACCCACCCCTATTAGGACCAGTGCAAATATTCTTCAAATTCTGCTATCACATTTTGTGTTCTACAGTAGAAAGAAAGTTATTCAAGTTGGAATGATACGAGGGTGTGTAAATGATGACAGAATTTTCACTTTTGGGTGGACTATCCCTTTAAACAACTTGATGTCGATGCGAATATTTATTTATCTTAGCCAAAGTGTGTCATTCTTCCAATAAAATACTACCGTCTCACCTTAGAGCCAATTGTAAGTTAACCATTTGTTGGTTGATTTCTTTGAAGAGTTGAACACCATAATTCTGTTGTTATTAATGCATGGCTTTGTTTTTTTAAGCATCCCCATGAGCCTGACATAGCCAATGACATGAATTTGGGGGTAGGGCTAATGGTCAATGGAAGAGGTATTTGAGAAACTTGTGAAAACAGCATTTTAGGCTACACACTTTAGCATCATCTTTTAAGATAATGTGACATCTGCAACTTATTTAACTCATTTTGCATAATGTGATACGTGTCTAAATGAATCATAATATTTGGTGGAGAATGAAGAACAGGACTTCATTTTAGACATCAGGATTTGACTGGATTGAGTAGGCTTTATTTGATGGCAATATGTTGATGGATGTGATTTAAGAAAGTAAAAGGGATCAATGTTTATATACAAAACTGAGAACATAAATATTTTGTAAACATTTCCTCAAATGCTGACTTTGGATTACTTCCAAGATTGCAGAAACTTGGTGAGTGCTTCTCCTCAAAGCTGCCAGCTTGCTTCTTCATATGGAACTAGTCTTATGAATATCACTTATATAAGATGACTCTCATGAAAGTTTTATTTTCTGATTTTCTCTTGGGCAATTACTGCTGTAAGAAGTGCTATAAGCGTCATATTTCATTTTGTGAAGCTGAAAAGTACACTTCTTTCCCTCCCAGAATGAGGAAAGTGTTTTCACGCAGTATGCGCATATGCATAATTTTACACATCAAAACCAACTGACGCGAACACGTCTCGGCATTTACCAGCACGTGTGCATCTCCATTTGTCTCTGTCCGGAAAGTGCCAGGCTCACTAATAGCCATCATGGGCGCTTAGTATGCTTACACAGAACTAAAAAATATAGATTTTTTATGTTCCAAATTGGACATTGGCATGGAAACACACAGTTAGATAGATGATGGATGCTCGGTCTAGACAGTATTTGGCTCATTTTTTGATGTAGGGAAACTGCATACACACTGTTTATTTGATAAAATGTCTGTCCACATATGCATATGCACACTCACTTACCATGCACAGATGAATTATGGGAGAAACTCTCATTCTTCAGCCCCTCCTCCCTTGATAAGTCCATTAACTTGGCACTTGGCTGTGGCAAATTCACTAACGTGGGCCCGACTTCAAACCATTAATCAGGACTTCAATGCTTAGCGCACTGTAAAAAGGTTATTTGTGTAATAGATAAAAGGGTGAAATGAATTAGCAAGCCGGAATGCAAAGTTCTCCATTTCTCCATGGCTTTCTCGCTCCCAGGCGGCAGCTTGAAAAGCTGACCCTGTGTCCACCAGCATATAGCATTTTACTTTCATGGATGCCTGGCTGTATCTTGCAGGAGCGCTAATGACAGTCTCAGATTTAACCTTTGTGTACTCCTCTGAATTCAGCTCACTATCACTTTGAAACAAACGCTCTTATTTCCCTAGTCTTCTGTGCACTTTATCTCTCTCGTGTTCAGCGATGAGATTTGCTCTGATCTGTACAGCAAGGAGCGAAGAATGAATAGTTAGCATTTGATTATCTCCTGCCAGAGCATATGGGTGCCAGCATGTGATTAATCGAGGCTCTTTTGAATATAAATTCAGATCAGCTGTGGTTTTGTGATTGGCAATGGCAACACATTGACTTCCTGTTTGTCACGCATGTACAGGTGCATCTCAATTAATTAGAATGTCATGAAAAAGTTCAATTATTTCAGTAATTCAACTCAAATTGTGAAACTAGTTTAAGTCTTTGGTTCTTTTAATTGTGATGATTTTGGCTCACATTTAACAAAAACCCACCAATTCAACAAATCTCAACAAATTAGAATATGGTGACATGCCAATCAGCTAATCAACTCAAAAGACCTGCAAAGGTTTCCTGAGCCTTCAAAATGGTCTCTCAGTTTGGTTCACTAGGCTACACAGTTAAGGGTGAAGACTGCTGATCTGACAGTTGTCCAGAAGAAATTTGAGTGGAAGGAAAAAGTGTGGAAGAAAAAGATGCACAACCAACCGAGAGAACTGCAACCTTATGAGGATTGTCAAGCAAAATTGATTCAAGAGTTTGAGTGAACATTTGAAAGGAATGGACTGAGGCTGGGGTCAAGGCATCAAGAGCCACCACACACAGATGTGTCAAAGAATTTGGCTATAGTTGTCGCATTCCTCTTGTTAAGCCACTCCAGAACCACAGACAACGTAAGAGGCGTCTTACCTGGGCTAAGGAGAAGAAGAACTGGACTGTTGCCCAGTGGTCCGAAGTCCTCTTTTCAGATGAGAGCAAGTTTTGTATTTCATTTGGAAACCAAGGGTGGAGAAGGGTGGAGAAGCTGTTAGCCCAAGTTGTTTGAAGTCCAGTGTTAAGTTTCCACAGTCTGTGATGATTTGGGGTGCAATCTCATCTGCTGGTGTTGGTCCATTGTGTTTTTTGAAAACCAAAGTCACTGCATACGTTAACCAAGGAATTTTGGAGCACTTCATGCTTCCTTCTGCTGACCAGCTTTTTGAAGATGCTGATTTAATTTTCCAGCAGGATTTGGCACCTGCCCACACTGCCAAAAGCATCAAAAGTTGGTTAAATGACCATGGTGTTGGTGTGTTTGATGGCCAGCAAACTCACCAGACCTGAACCCCACAGAGAATCTATGGGGTATTGTCAAGAGGGAAATGAGAAACGAGACCAAAAACTGCAGATGAGCTGAAGGCCATTGTCAAAGAAACCTGGGCTTCCATACCACCTCAGCAGTGCCACAAACTGATCACCTCCATGCCATGCCGAATTTAGGCAGTAATTAAAGCGAAAGGAGCCCCTACCAAGTATTGAGTACATGTACAGTAAATGGACATACTTTCCAGAAGGCCAACAATTCACTTAAAATGTTTGTTTTTTTTTTTTTTTTTTTTTTTTTTTTTATTGGTCTTATGAAGTATTCTAATTTGTTGAGATAGTGTATTGGTGGGCTTTTGTTAAATGTGTGCCAAAATCATCACAATTAAAAGAAGCAAAGACTTAAACTACTTCAGTCTGCGTGCATTGAATTTATTTAATACAAGAGTTTAGCAATTTGAGTTGAATTACTGAAATAAATGAACTTCTACACGACATTCTAATTCATTGACATGCACCTGTGCAATGGGTCATGTCACACTGTATATTCCTAAACAGGATTAACTAACAATGTGCATTCTCTGCTTTTTATGAGTGTTTGTGTGGTTTCTCATGTAACAATACAGCAGGAAACTACTATAGATATTAATCTATCAATACTGTGTTTTTACATATTTGCAGAAAGATTGAATAAAAATAGATATTTGCCAACATCTAATACTCACTTAAAGATAATCTATAAAATTGTAATTTAATAACTTTGTTAAATGTAATCTATAATGTAAAATGTATAATATATTTTCTTATCAGACAGTAGGGAGTTAGAAATCCCAGAGTGGAGTTGGAGTGATTGTGGATTTGAAATTGACTGCCGATTGCTCTGAGTGGGCAGGGAGAAATGACATAATCTGACACTGAGACATTTTCATCAGATCTGATACATCTGTGTTCTATACTGTATGTGGAGAAAATGCCAAGACTAAATGTGACTGAACATTATGAACCAATTGTTCAGTCCAATTGTCAGTAGTATGTGTGGCTATAAACAATGTGCAGCAGAGTGGTAGAGAATCATACTCTTCCTAATTATAAAAGTCTTGTTTCATAAACATCAAAGAGACCTTGATTATCTTGATGTAATTGCAGCTCAAGGAACATCAACAGATAATATCTTGATCAGAATAGGTGTTACATGTAAAACAGTCTGTAAGTAGAAAGACAAGAAACATGCAAGAGAAATACAAAGCAGGCATTTTATTTTATTTTATTTTATTTTACAGATCCAAAGCTAAAGAGTGAAGAAAATGAGTAAACTACAAAACCATTTATCGCTGGTTATTACTAGCTACTTGGTGAAACAAACAACTGGTCCACCAGATAGAAAATACTGGTTCACCAGATAGTCTACCAGCACCAGACTAGCAATAAATCAGTTTGAACCAGAATAAATGTTTAGTTAAAGCAGTTTTAACATTAGAGAAACATTAAAAAAAGTCAAGAAACTCATAGAGGCTTGTCTGAAAACACTTTTTTCCCTCTCTCCATACCTCTTTCTCCTTCTCTTTCATCATATCTTTGGTCTAATCCCTCATTTCTGTGTCTCTTTAGCTTCTTGCAACCTTTTGGCAGTATGTCATCCACCTAAACCCTGCCGAGCTGTTCATCAAAACACACATACTCAAGCCTACACATACATCTACCTGTCCACATTTCAAAGTCAGTGACAAGTTGCTAAATGACAATTTCAACCAGCAGCTGCTCTGATTGACAGGTTTCCCTCCCATAGCGACATGGTCTGTACACTTCCCAGGTAGCCATGACAATAATAGAAATGCACAGACCTTTGAGACTTTCTCCCTAGCCGCTTCTGTTTCAGACTTCATAAAACATGCAAGCACTGTAGTACTTTTTCAAGAGCGAGTTCGCCTGGAGTACCTTTTGGTGTCGGTAGACCGAGCTGCTTCAAAGGCAAAGGACTGGCTTGATCATGTGGATTTGATCAGCGTTTAATCAGGTTTAGCATTTTAAGAGGGGCCAAACTAGTTACAAGTCTGAAGATAAGACATTGTTTGCTTGCTGGTAGTTTTTGAACACTTGACAAGAGTTCACATCAAATGGAATTTTCACTGTTAGCTATGTAACTTGCCTTCTATGATGCAAAGTTGTAAGGCACAGTTTAACATTTTAAAGAGATAAAGTTCACCCCAAAAACGTGACAAATTTTTGTTGGCATTTGCTCACCGTAATGCTGTTCCAAACTGATATGCAATTCTCTTATGCTCATCAAGTCTTCATTTATTTGATCAAAAATAGAGTAAAAACAGAGACTTTTGTGAAATATTTTTATAATTTAATTGTTTAATTGTTTTCAATTTTAATATATTTTACAAATTAATTTATTACTGTGATGGCAAATCAGCATCATTAAACCAGTCTTCAGTGTTGCATGATCCTTCAAAAAACATTATAATATGATGATTTGCTGCTTAATCATTATTGGAGATAATAGTTCCTAATATAATTAAGGTTTTTTTTTTTTTTTTTTTTTTTTTTTTCTTGCTGCTTAATATTTTTGTCTATTTTTTTAATAGTTTTGTCGAACTCGGTTTATGCATAAGTTGCTTTTAAAAAAATAATAATAATAGTATAAGTGCATTTAGTAGTATAATGTAATAGTATAAGTATTTTTTGAGTACATTAATAAATCTTGAAGGGTTCTTGGGCTAAGCAGTTCTGTGGTTGGTTTCTGTATGTGTGTGTATGGCAGTGGCTTTTCTGTCAATAGCGTGTGAAAAGGCTTCTTTCTTCTTCAAAGTACAGTTTAGAGAAAGTGTGAAAATGTGACCTGCAGATGTGGGCTGAGAGTAGACCTTCACACACCTCCCTCTCTTCTTTTCACTGCTGCTTCTTTGCTGAGAGTGTGTGCTACTTCAAACCCCAGCTCCGCAACCCTTTGACAAACAAGAAACCAGCTATTGCAACACACCCCCCTTTTCTTTTCCTCTCTTTGGCAAGAAATGCCTCTCCTGGTGGAAGAAATGAGTGACATAGTCAGAGACGACAAATGGAGGTACAAAGGTAGTGGAGAGTGAGAGAGGGTAGACTGGAGACATTATAATGTGCTTTTGTGTCACACAGACCTGTTGATTTTTGCCTGTTTGCTTTGAGTGAGGTTGTCATGACAGTGGCCGCCATTATACCCGTTTATCATGCCGACAGCTGATGTGATTTAGCCAAAAACATGTTCCTTGATCAACAGTCTCATTGGTTCTTGAAGAACATTCTTATAGCCAATCAGATTTTTGGGGGCTTTAATGACATTCTTATTGATCTGTCATTTCACTCTGTTTTGCTTTAAGGTTTTGCTTATGCCTGTTTCTCCAATCTGTTTGGATGCATTAACTGATTATAGACTAAAGATTCTAGATTGAGGTATTGGGATTAGGAGTTTAAAGGGGTAGTTCAACCAAAAAATCTCTTGTCATTTACTTATTTAGATCTTGTCCCAAATGCAAAACAGCAGTGAACTCCAGTGATTGATTGATTGATTCAATGTTGTTTTGTAATCATTCAGTTTTGGAACAACAGGCTAAATAATTGAATTTCCTTTTTTGAATAAACTATGCCTTTAAGTTTGGAAATATATATATTGCAAATGTTTTCCTAGTATAAAATTTAAAATAAAACATTGAGATATATGCACTCTCACATTAATTATAGGCTAGGTGCTTACGACATAATAAAATATCATGAAAAACAACATTGAGAAAAAAAGTTTAAAAATGGATCTTCAAAAACGTTGAAGATGGTCTCTGATTTATTATTTTTTTATTATTATTATATTGAATTAAGGTCGTGTGAAGGCTTTTGTGCTTTTTACCCTGTGTTAATATACAATTTTAAAAATTATTAAAACAAATTTTTGTAGTAGAAAACATTATAAATTTTACAAAAAGCCCCAAAATAACATGGTTACTATAACTAGCAGTAGCACACATGCTAAATGTAAAAGTTTTTGTATGTAGCGCAATGATAATTTTAATGTCAACTGAACCCACTATATATTAGAGTAAAGAAAGTTTGTTTTATAGAGATGTTATTCTGTGATTTTTAAATGTTAAAAAGGATGTTTATCCAACAGCATGTCCTACTTGGCGTATTGTGTCACCACTACAGCAAGGTCTAATAAGCAAGGTGTTCTCCCATAGGCCAGCTGACCTAACAACTCATGTTGGTTTGAAAAAAAAAAAAGTTTTATTGTAAATGCATTCCAGCAGGTTTTGCCCTCAGCTCCTGCCTCAGGTGATGTCTCTTTCACTGCATCATTATGAAGCCACAGCCATCGTACTCTCTGGATCAGACCTGTGTGTATGACCTCTCTCAAGCTCTCGGTACAAAAAGGTCAGATCTCGTCATGGTGCGTCAGATGTGTTTAATTTAGCCCTCGTCCCTGAGGCAGGGCTGTCTGGTCCAGGCTGCCTCTGAGTCCTGGTGTCCCATCAGCTACATTCAGCCGTCTTCAGTTCCACAGAGTGTCTCCCGTGAATTTGCTCTGGCTCAGATCTGCAGTCTCCTGTCACACAGGCCTTGTAATGCACCTGCAGCGCTCTCAGGCCTTCTGAAGAATCTCTTCAGGGAGGCGAGAGAGAGACAGAAGGAAATGAAGCGAGAGATAGGTCATTTTTGTGGTGTTGCTTAATTTTTGCAGTATGAATAGCATGATTTTGAGTTTAATGCTGTTGTTATACAACAATTATTTAAATAAAAGAAGTTGATATAGAGCAGCTAACATTTCAGACAAAATTTTGCTGGTTAGTTTGTATATTTTCTATTTTGCCAGAAAAATTTAAAAGCTAAAGCATCAATCTTTGCTCATCACAAAGCAACAGAAAGGCATAAAATACAGTGATACCAACAATGTCTAATGTCATCTGTCAGGGTGGACAGACCTACAAGCATGCTGACAATCAGCAGTAATGATGTAGGAGGAGTTTCACCATATTTAATGATAGAAGGGAGGCTGCAAATCGATAAATAGCATCAGATTAATTCATCTGATTCATCAACACTGAGAGAAGACATGTCATGGCAAAAAGCTTCATGACAATGCAGCTGGTGATAAACATTAAGGTCCTTATTGGATATTACCGTCTCTTTCAGTGTGAAAACTGACAGCTTACTCTGGAATCGGTGCTCAGCATTGTGAAAACTAAACCACGCCTACTTTGATTTGATTGGCCATCGCAATGATTTTGACATTGATGAGTGGTGCTAGTCTACTCAGACAGACCAGCCTAAAAATGTACCTTATAAACCTTTTTGCCATCCTACAACAAACAGAGCACTCTCAGTGTTGGGTCAGCTAGTTACATGTAACAGAATAACGTAATATAATTACAAAATAAATGTAACTGTAATCTGTTACAGAAAAAAAAGAGTGTAATTAAATTTTTTTCCCCAAATTACACTGACTGCTCTAAAATATAAGACACCAATGTTTCAGGAGTTTAGGACATGGTATAGGACACATGCTTATTTGATAACTGTTTTATTTTCTATTTGGGTTGATGTATATGCTTTATTTTTTTTCCAAGGCATTGTTAAATGCCAGTGTTTCCTGTCATAACCATGCAAAGATTTGATTTCAAAAACAGTATCATAGCTATCTTGTTATGATTTTAAATCTGTGTTTAACCTCAGAACAGTCTCTATAGGCAAGGACACACCAAGCCGACTTCAAAGAACTATCAGCGATGAAAGCCGACGGTGTTGTTGCCTCACGTCGGCAGCGTCGGACCAAAAAGCTGCGCTCGAAACTAACAAACTAACACGTGCATTCTGCGCATGTGTGAGAGGAATTAACTGTCTGTATCAGCAGCTATCAATAATATATATTTGTCATTCAAAAGGAGAAACCAAAACAAAGATATATGAGATAAATGCAGATATACGAAACGTAAACAAAGCAGCGCTTGCTTATCATTTTGAATATCAGTAACGCTGATAACTTTAATCATTTCAAGCGGCTTATGAAAACATTTGCGTATTAGAATGATTGGGAAAGATCACGTAACATTTAAACAGCCTTCTGTACCGCCTTCATTTACATGCTTGTTTCCATCACTATCGCTTTAATTCTCGCTCACTGACTCGTTTGCTAAACTGAACATCCAATCAGAGCTCTCATTTGCGCCCACGGCCTCGACGTCGATTCAACATGTTGAATTGGACAAACTGCCACCGACGTGAACCCGACAAGAGGCGACGAGTGGAACAATCCAAACAAACTAGCCTGACCGTCGGCTGGGTGTGTCCCGGCCTTAAGTAAAAAGCGGTGCTAAAGTCTGATTTTGTGTTGGTTGTGGTTTAAAATTAAATTATTGTAATCTTATTTCAAGTGACAGTAATCAGTGTTTAGTACTACTGTAAGATTAACCCTGCCTGCTTTAAATGTTTCAAAGTGATTAACAGTGGAAAACATTTAGGAATTTAGAAAAGTAATCAAAAGGTAATCAAATGTAATCAGTTACGTTACTTTTATAAAGTAACTGAAATAGTTACACTACTTATTAAATTTTAAATAGACTAATTTGTAATCTGTAACCTATTACATTTTCAAAGTAAACTGAGTGCAGTAGAGCAGTGCAGCAATTTCAGATGATGGGTGGGACAATTTAGCCATTTCTATTAATTTTGGGTGGTGATGGCGCTGCTTTATAAATGGCATGCTTGTTAAAGATTTGCCCTGTGGATTTTTTTTTTTTTTTTACAATGGCTATGCTTTGATTAAATGTTGTGATCCATCAAGCCTCATACATCAAGGATTATTCAATTCCAAAACTTGTTCTTTGAGGTCCCACATTGACGTGACAATATACTCTATGCAGAAAACTGGGCCTTTAATCCCAGTGCGGTATCTCATTTTTACATTTCTCTCTGATCAGCTGAGATAGTGTCTTCAGAGAACCTCCTGCCCGCTAGACAGCCTGCACCTTGAATTTGATCAAGTGCTGATATGCCTCGCAAATGCTGAGCTCCATAGTACATGCTGCCAACTCTGTATTTAAGTCAAATTACCCATGTCCGCTGTAGATCATACACTCCTGTTAACTGCCACTGCTTTTTGATGTATGAAAAGTAAAACTGACATTGAAAAAGTGAAATATTCATGTCTTTACATTTCAATGAGAGAATATGGGATTCTGTCATTTGTCAAGCTCATTAGGTGGAATTGTTTAAATTTCTGCAGAATTTTATGTAAATTTGGCCTAAAAATCTTACAGTGCTTTTGTATGGTGGCTGAAGAGCTTCTTATAGTAACCCCCCCCCCCTTTATTTTTATAGCAGCTTTTATACAAGAAATGCACCTCAAAGTGCTTTACAATAAAAACGCATTACAACAAACACCAAACAAATATATATATATATATATATATATATATATATATATATATATATATATATATATATATATATATATAAACGATCAATAAATCAGTCAATTTAAAAAAAAAAAAAAACCATTATTGATATAAATAATAAAGAAAGAATAAAGATAAAACTGACTTCATAATAATAATAATAAAGGTGAAATTATATACATAAAATGCAACTAAGTAAAACAGACACAAGTAAGTTTTATTTATTTATTTATTTGCATACTGAGATTTGCATTTGTGCACCATACTTTCTAGATAACAACTTGAATATAAGTGGCATCTGGTCAAAAAAAAATGTATCACATCCATGCAATTTATTCTTATGTTCAGAATAGAGAAAGCAAAATAGAAAGTTAAAACATTATAGCAACATTAACACTGTAAACATTAGGGCTGTGTATTGATACGTACGATACGTATCACGATACAGGGGTTGCGATATACTTTGATACTGTAAGCAAGGCGATATATTGGGATATTTCTTATTTTAGGAATAGGATATATTTTTAGGAAAGCTGTCTTTAAGAACACACCACCATATGCAAACCTTAACAATAAATAAATAAATAAAAATTGTTTAACCAGTACACACTGGGATCTGCATTTGCATTAATCAGTCCCTGTAACATTCAACGTTATTTAAACACTTTTTGTGCAGTATGAGTAAAGGGGGAAAAATTCAAGAGCTTGCAGGATTCTTTAGTTAAATGAAAATCTATAAAATGTAATTTATAAAAAGACCATATCTATATTTAGACCCTGCTTTAAAGGTTCGCAGTTTAAGTTTACAATTGTGACAATTTCATAAAATTTTGATCTGAACAAAAAATTGCATCTGCTTAATGTAAATGAAAAATAAAGTTCTTGCAGGATTCCTTAAGAAAAGACAAAACAATTGTAAAACAATAAAATAAATACAGATGTTGAACATTCTCAGAACTTTTCAACTTGGCTTTCACAGGTTTTTCAGTTTGTATTTATGGCCCGCTTGGAATCACCGAGACCTCGATGCCAGCACCGCCCCAACTGCACAAAACACCCCCACCACGAGAGAAAGCTGCAGCCGCGCGGCGATCCTACCGCTGGGAACTATGATGTCACTTTGTAGGCGGAGTGGCTGTTAGCATGACACTGGTTCCCTCGACAAAAAGCCTATATAGGATTTTCCCACAGGCTTTTGGATTATCACAAAAAATAAGCTCTGTGTTCAACCATAGTTCATGAAACTTACATGTTTTGTCCATACATATAATCTTCACAAGATAATATAACTTTGATTAATTTTGAAGCCTAAATAAAAGCGCCAGAACTTAAAAGCTAAACTTAGACTATAAACGAACTACAGCACCATGGTTGCTCGACTTCAGCATCACCACCACCACCACGCTTCCCACAGCTTTCAAACTGATTTTTAATGTGTTCAGTCAAAAGGATTTACTCTGTATATGAATTTTAATCCACGCTACATGAACCTTTTAATATAAACTGGAATAAATACAAAACTAAAATTGAAATGAGACATTAATAATAAATAGTATAGTGAATAAATGAAATAATCATAACTAAAGGACATATGAAAGCACGTATTTCTGTACATTTCGAAATAAGGTGCATTAAAAGTCAATAAATCCTTGATTAATATATTTATAATATCTTAATATAGTTATTAAAATATAGTTATAATATAGTTATTAAAAACATGTCTCCACAAACTATTCAATAAAATTTGTGTGCATTTAATCTATTAAATAACAGCAGAGTGAGCGAGTTTTTGGACATGGTAAGATTAAACTTATTTTAGTGAATAAAGTACCATGTTTCAGCTTTGTTAGAGTGTGTAAGTTTCACAAAATGTTATTTTTTCCTTGCTTCTAGAAAATCCTCAATCTGCTGTATATGCTTCGTAGCAGCTTCATGTGGCCGTAAACATTTAAATTTAACGTGGCTTTAGGCACTATGCATCATTAAAGTTTCACTTTCACAGTGACTAAGCCATTAAATGTGGTGTACACATGGAATAATCGTAATATGAGTTTACCTTACAAACCCAGTCTCCGCATCAGTAGGAAAGCGATAGAACAAGCATCTTCCATCTGAAGACTTGTGTTGCATTTCAGGGCAAAACAAAAAACATTGTCGACCAACAATATAAAATGTGGGAAACTATTAATTGGTTATTCTACATTTAATTGTATAACAAATTATACTATGACTGGAAAATACTGTAAATTGATCAGCTGTTCGGTATGATGATGTTATATGGCTCTGACAGCGCCATGTAGTCCCATTAAGCAACTTGTTAGCAACTGTCTTTTTTTAAGAAATGTAACAGTTTTTAAAAAAATCACGAGTGGGGTGTGTGTGGTGTGTTTTGTGTGTTTTATTATAGTGTGAAAGTATCTTGAGCCTGTGTGAACCACAGACCTTATTTTAGGGATTTAACCAAAATCCCATTTAAAAAAACCATTAACTCTGGGACGAATGAACCCGAAGTATTAAAATGCTAACTCAGTTCTTGGTTTTTGCCTACAAAGTGACATCATAGTTCCACCACTCTATTAACACCAATGATAGTGGCGTGCCTTAATGCTAGTATTTTCTGTCACTGTTTAAGTTCAGAGATGAAGACTGCTATAGCAGTCGGGATACGAACTCTAAACGAAACAATTACCATGAATCTTGTATGATTTTTTTTTTAAATATCGATATTCCGTATTTGAGCATTGATATAGTATCGGCAAACAAAATAGTGCGATACTCACGTGTATGGATATTTTCTAACACCCCTAGTAAACATCTGGAAAGTAATTAAAAAGTGTTATCAACTTGCTTTCTTTTTCAAAGTTTTTTTACAATTAAATTTAACCATGCAACTCTTTCTGATTTAATTTTACTACATTTCAGTTGAGTATGATGATAAGTAGTCCACAATCAGGACCCTGAACTCGTTCAAGGAACGAAAATGCCTATAGCATATATTGGCCTATACACAAAATGTATTTCACTTAAATCATGGACAGATTAACAAAACGAAAGAAAAAAAATGTGCTAAGTTTTGGTTTATTGTGATGCGATCCAAAGTCCACGGAAAGGAAAACGAGACAGCAGAATTTTTTTTAGCTAAATTTTTAGCATGGTTGATGCAAGCAACAGTCTGAGACACTTTCAATATTTTAAAGCATAAACTGGGTTGGCGGAATGAATTAAGACATTGTTTAGGGCAGTGAAACACAATTGTAATTGACATGGTGATAAAAAGAGGATTCAAATTGGACAGATTTGATTTCGGGTTCAGAGCATTCAGATGCCGAGTTAATCTTAGACAGCTACACTGTTTAAGGTCCACTGAGAACCCACTGACCCTTCATGCAGAAGATTTTTCCTCTCAGACAGAGAGAAAGAGAGAGAGGTAGACACGTTATAGTTTTTCCATAGCTGGCCAGTGACAGCCACAAGTCAGTAGCTGCTAATACTGGAGGGGTTAGCCACAAATCCATCAGCAGTGTATGAGAGAAAAGAGAAGGACAGAGTCAGAGAAACAGAGAGAGAAAGTAAAGAACTGCTGGTGAGAGATGCCTCCAGAGGGTTTTAAAAGAGCTTCACTGAAAGGTAGAAAACAACAGCGTGTAAAATAGGTTTTGGCAGAGGTACGATGTGCACTGAAAAAGTTTTTGGAGAACACTACGTTCAGAGCTGTGGGGCCCAAATGATCAATCAGTGGCAGAGGAAGTTAACCCAGGGGAGAGAACAAAGATATGTGGTATTCTTAATTTGTTGGACTATGGGTGAAAAACTGAAAAACTGGGGTATCTTAAATGGTTAGTTCACTCAAAAATAAAAATTATGTCATTAATTACTCACCGTCATGTCGTTCCATCTTTGGAGCACTTTTTTTTTTTTTATTAAATCCGAGAGCTTTCTGACCCTCCATAGACAGACCCTCGCAACTGATACGTTCAAGGCCCAGAAAGGTAGTGAGGATATTGTCAAAATCGTCCATGTGACATCAGTGATTCAACCTTAATTTTATTAAGCTTTGAGAATACTTTTTGTGCACAAAGAAAACAAACTTCATTCAACAATTTCTCTTCTTCTTCTTCTCTGCCGTGTCAGTCTTTAACACGTGTTCTAGAGAGTTCAATGCGCGTCAAAGACTGACAAAAAAACAAAACGAAACAAAAAAACTTACATACTGTATGCAAAACTTTTTTTCTCAGTTTACAGCAGGTTTGTTAACTGTTGTTAACTAAAAATGTTAACTGAAATAAAGTTGAGGTAAAATAAAATGTAAATATAAGATGGAAAAACCTAAATTAGACAAAAGTTAGAAGTGTTGCTTTGTGTTATTTTTACTAATATTTTTCTCCTCAATTACGTAAAATTGCTAAAAATGTATCTGAAAATTTTAAAACAGTGTCCCGCATGATATGCAGAAAGAAATTTTAGTTTTAGTTACAGTAAATCCTTGCCACAAATTAAGAATTAATTGCAACAACTTATTTTGTTTCCTCAGTTTAGTAAAGCATGGCCATGCTGTATTTTTTTCCGTCATTTGGATTTAATTGAACTAAAGGAAAATTCTTAATTTGTGGTCGCAATTTAACTAAAATGAGGGAACAAATTAATAAGTTGTTCTTAAAGCTTGTTCAGCAGAATACTTTGTTGCATTTAAACGCACATATTTTTTAATTGTTTAATAACCTTGACGGTAGATGTCATTGTGCCATCTCTATCCATTGAGCCATGTGTTCTTTTTTATTCCATTATGCTGTTTTCACATTTTTAAACACAAGAGCAGATTGTGTGTGAACAGCCCCTCAGTTCATTCAGTGTCGCAGACTTTATCTCTTAAGCCAAAAACAAAGAAATCACTAGTTTATCAATAAATTATTAAAAATATTAATGCAGCCTTCTCACTGTTTTTCCCTGCCACATTCATAATCATTACTTCCGCCGGTGTGCTGTGGCAAGCTTTATGTGTGCGCTTGAGCACTGATAGGCTTTGTAGGCAATTAAAGACTCATTATTATGATTTAAATGGTTTATTAATTGATGTGCGATTAGTCGACTAATGCTTAAAATGAATGATTACTAGTTGACCAGAAAAATCTTTAGTCACGGGCAGCCCTACTTTTGTCTATTGTCTATCCGTGTGTTCTTTTTTATTCCATTATGCTATGTTTTCACATTTTTAAACACAAGTACACATTGTGTGTGAACGGCCCCTCAGGCCTTAGCTCAGATTGCTTGGAAAAGCTTTTATACCTCAAACAGGCTGTCAGATCTACAAGTTAGTATATGCTGACTGCTGAATTCACTGCAGACAGTTTGACTGATTGTGTCAAAAAAACAGACGGTGAGCTGCCAAGCAGGACATGTTCCCAGATCACAACAGTCTTGTCCAGCAAACACAGTTCCAACCCCAAACCTGACCATCAATTATCCCTAAATTCAGAGGGACATGATGGGTTTGATAAGACAGCTGTTAAAGCACCAGTCCAACGCCAACCCTCAAATCTAATTGGCTGATAAGAATGAAAAGATGTGGATCCAGGAATACGTCCTACTTGGCACAGTCAGTGAGTAGGTACACAGGCCTTGCTCTAGTTGTGCATCCATCATTAGGACTTTAGCCAATTCTGATGCCCTACATGGCTTTGCTCTGGAAGATCTGACATGACTCCCTTTGTACGGTTCTGGTTCATTTGTCCTCTCTGTGCTGCGTTCGACCAGTAGGGTTTTCAATCATGCTTTTAGCATGAAGCTTTTCAGTAATGGGCTGTGTAAGAGTGCTGACAGTCTGACGGATGCAATTAAAGCTCTCTCTCTCTTTCTCCGACGCTAGCAGAGCTTATCGGAGCAGAAGAATGCCTTCACACAAACGTCGATATAAAACAGCTAAACCCCCCACGCTGAGTTGACGCTTGGTCCTCTTTGGGCCAGTGGTCTCACCGCAATGCTGCCAACAGCCACATGTCTCCAACACCTTCATGAAGCCCCGGTCCCTGAAGAGCTAATCAAGACCAAGATGTCAGAGACTATGTGCATGTGTGTCAGAACCAACCAGAGAGGATATTCCCCTACAAAACACAACATAAGCATGCAGTCGCTCGTCTTTGGCTCCCTATGTGCTGGTGAGATTGTTAGTTTGGCAGCAATCTGTGTGCAGTATGGTGGATTGCAGTCGGAGGTGATGCATTATGTGATGCATACTGTGAATTCTACCAGTGGGCAATAGTTCAAAGGTCCTACAGTCAAACCGACAAGGTCAGCATACACACTGCTTGATGTATTAGATCAGTATTCAGCACGATGGGTAACACACACACACACACACACACACACACACACACACACACACACACACACACACACACACACACACACACACACACACACACACACACACACACACAGGTTCAACATGGATTCCATAATTTTCTGCCTTGTGCTCTCCCTAAGAACTAAGAGAAACCTGTATGGATTCTGTTTAAATAAGGTAAAGTAAAAAAATACAAATAAAAACAATTTTTTAGAGATACAAAGTCATAATTGTTAAAATTACTACAACAGTATAAGAGATACGGGGCAAAATTGTGACATATAAATTAGTAATTTTGAGATACAGAGTGACAGTTTTAACATATAGTCACAATTTTTAGAAGTGGCGATTTTGATGAGCACCATTGACATCCATAGTTTTTTTTTTTTTTTTTTTTTTTTTTTTGTGAGTAAATGATGAAAGTGAACAACTCCATTAAGGCTAGTCCCAGACTTAAATGCATGGTTGAGCTGTCTCAACTGAAAATATCTTGCTCTGACATATAAATAAAATAAAAATTTGTAATAAATAAATAAAATATGTCTGTGCCATTGTTCTGTCTTAAGATGCACACCTGTAAGGTTTATTCTAAGGCATTTTAATAAAAGCTGCTTAAGTATCTTAATTTAACTAAAGCCTACTCCTGGCTTTAACTAAGCCCTGTCTGTGAAACCAGGCCATACATTTTTAATTGTTACAGTATAAAGTCACAATTTTGATGTAAAAAAAAAAATAGATATAGTCAAACTTTTAATCTTGTGAGAATTGTGAGTGACGGCTGTGAGAACTAGTCACAATTTTGAGATATAAAAATCATTTTGACATAGAAAGTCACATTGAGATATATAAATGTGCAATTATGAGACAAATTTAAAGTTTTGACAGTCAATCTTGAATTGTCACTTTGAAAGATATAATTTTGAATTGTGAGATGTAAAGTGATATTGGGAGGTAGTTACACAAATATTATCATAATGAATAGTCAGTTTTAAGATATAAAGTCATAATTGTGAGCAGCTGTGAGAAAGTCACAATTTCAAGATATAAAACCATTTAGTGAGATATAAAATAAGTTTTGACAGTCACAATTAAGATATAGTCATGATTTTGATTGTCACAGCTGTGAGAAAGTCAGTTTTGAGATTAAAATCATACTGTAAGATATAAAATAATTTTGACAGTCACAGTTTTGAAATATAAAGTCACTGAGAGATATAGTTGCAAAAATGAAAACTAAGGTGACTATAAAGTCAGTTCTGAGATATAGTCACATTGTGAGATACAAAGTCACACAATGGATATAAGTGATAATTTTGAGATATGAAGTTAGAATTTTGATAGTCACAGCTGTGAGAAAGTCACAATTTTGAAAGTTATAAAATAACAACTTTGACAGTCAAATTTCTGAGATGTAAGGCCACACTGTGAGATAGTCACATAGTTAATAAAAGTCACAATTTATGATAGTCACAGTTGTGTGGGTGTCACAGTTTTGGGATCATATTGTGAGACAATTTTAAGATGTGATAGATATAGGGCCCTATTTTAACGATCTAAGCACATGGTCTAAAGCGCATGGCGCAGGTGCACTCAGGGCGTGTCCGAATCCATTTTTGCTAGTTTAACGACGGGAAAACAGTCTTCCTGGGCGCATGGTCTAAATGGGTTGTCCCTATTCTCTCAATGAGTAATAGGTGTTTTTTGGGTGTAACGTGCAATAAACCAATCAGAGTCTCATCTCCCATTCCCTTTAAGAGGCAGTTGCGCTCATGCCATGGCGGATTTGCTATTTACATTTTTACATATTTTAATTTGCAAGCGCAAAGACAGAACACGTCTTCAGAGATGAAACGGAGCTGCTTATGCGCGAGCAAATAGGTAGCCTAATTCTGATACATGCAATGACTATCCATTATGTCTATGGCATTTTTATATTTATGTACACACACTCAAAAAAATAAATTGTTGAATGAACATGATTTATTCGTAGCACCCATTATGCATCTAATCAAATCAAGTAAACTTGCACTGCTTCGAATAATAATTTAGTTACAAATAACAAGAATGAATCAATTTAACATAAGTAAACGTGTTATATTCTTATTAATCAGACATATTTGTATTTTGCAAATCAAACAAGTGGCTAGTTGAGTTTTTTGAGTGCAGTAATAATCTTTTACATCTTAACCTTTTATTGTTTCATATCTAAAAATGTCTGTGTGCTTCTGCACATCCCTGTGTGTAATAAGTAAAGTGAACGTGGGTTGTGGACCCACCCAGAGGCGCATTTTCTACTAACGTGCTCTTTTAATAACGAAAAATATATATATTGTGCCATCAACTTTAAACTTTAGACCAGGTTTGAGTTGGTCTATGGCGCAGTCTATTTTCAGTTCCTCAAAATAGCAGTGTGCCAACAATGTGCCTGAACACACCTCTTTTTTAGACCAGCACACCCATGAGCGCACAAATGGGCGCAAATGCATTCGCTATTTAAACAACGCGGCGCAGGACGGGAAAATGAGAACTGCATCAGGCTGAAACTAGCATAAACACTTGCACAGTGCTTTGCGCCGGGTCTATGATAGGGCCCATAACTTCACAGTTTAGATATAAAGTTGCAGTTACCAGCTATATAGTCACATTGAAATATATGTGATGTCAATGAGAGAGAGAAAAAAATTGCAAATCTTAAAAATTACAGTTGCAACTGTAACATTATAAAGTAAACAATTTGTCACATTTTGACAGTACTGTATAACATTGAAAGTTTGCTATATATATATATATATATATATATATCTATATATATATATATATATATATATATATATATATATATATAGACTCTCAATCAAAAATAGACTTACATAGTGAACTGCATTTCTTTGATGGTCTCCAAACAGTGATTTCCAGTAGAACTGGAAGCACTTGAATCACATCTTGAAAGCATATCTTCAGGGATTGCTATTAATATTATCCTCATTGTTATTTCACAGTAAGAAGATAAGGACTAAAAGACTGGATGTTTTGTTTTGGATGGCATCACTGAGGTCTCTCATTTGGCTAGCATCTCCTCTGATTAGCTGCACTTCACAGAGCTGCAGTAGGAATTTCAATTATTATTGATAACAGTTTCATTTCATCTGTGCATATGCTTTTTCTGGAGCAGAGACAGTGGAAATTTCTCTCTTTTTTCTCTCTCTCTGTCTGTGGCGAGAGATGAATGTGTAGTGTGACTGTAATTGAAATGTAGTCCAAAATTATTTTCATACTACGAGCACTCGCCACTTTGGAAATTAGCATATTTTTAATTAAATGCCTTGAAATTTTGAAATAATCCAAACGAACTTGTCACTTCCAACATTTTGGCATTAATTAATTAATGTTTGCCCTTGACTTGTCAGAACAGACTTACATGTTTATTCATTATTTTGAGAATTGTATTTTTTTCCTTAACCCCTCGAGGATGAGAAGACTTCTTGGGTGAAATAGCGTGAGAGTGGGAGACTGCGAGATGAATTACTGAATGCAAATTTGATAGTATAAGCTACTTCCAGGAAGTGTGTGATTTAATGACACTATCGTGAGCAAACATTAAACTGTCATGCCTTTCCTCGGCCAATCATCATGCTGTGGATTGGTTGCCATGGCAGCCTTCTGACTGGCTGGTCTGCAGATTGCTGACTGAGCGGAGTGAACGCTGTGTTGTGTGCTTGGCCAACGTTTCATTCTGACTGAAATGTGTGTGTGAGTGTGTGTGTTTGTTTGCATGTCAAACTAGTAGTTGATCAAAATCCTACAGATGAGGACTATTAAAAAAATCTAAATGATCACAGTATAGTGAATCAATAATGTGACACTCTTTTTTTGATGTATATATACATGCATACACATACTCTGTTTTTGATCTGTACTCTACTGTTTTAAAAATACGTCTCATTTGTTTAGTTTTAATGGTTAATGGTTATGACATATGACATTGTATTGTATTTTTTTTTTTCATAACCATTTTAAACCAATTTTTTAAATAGATTTTTCAAAGATTTTTCCTTTATCATGGACAAAGTTATTTGTCTCTAATGCACTTCTTGAAACAGGAAGTCACAATCCTTGGATTGTGTTAAAGACCATATGGGACTGTGTGTGTGTGCTGCATGCATCCTGAAAAAAACAACAACTATATACTATTTATGCTTATTCAGGTGACTCAGGGGCTTATTCACAGTAGCTGTTTGGTTTTCCTGCTTTAAATTGTTTCCCAAATTGATGTCAAAGGGAATTGTCTGACTTTAGGCACCCTGCCTGAGAGGAATACTCAGTGGTGCTCTGCATTAAGAGAGCGACAGGAAGTGAGAGAGAGAGAGAGTCATGGAGGAGAGAAAATACGAGGGGTTAGAAGGGGTCAAATCATATTATGAGTTCCAAATGAAACCATGGCTTGAGAATAACTATAATTACTCAGCATTATTTAATTAATTATGGGCAGTTAGTAGAAGTGTGGCCAAACAGCAAATGAATTGTGATACCCCTGTTGTGATGTCTTTCCATGAGTGACCACACAGAGGATGTTAATTTCCTCATCAGGTTAAAGATGAGATGAAATTGTATTTGGCCTCGATCAGGCGCTTGGCGCTTATTAAATAACCCTCACATAAGGTGAGTGTCCTTGTGATTGTTATCTCAGAGAGAACACGGCCGCCTGAATGGATGTGAGATGGAGCCATTTGGCCTGCACTGCTATACACTCTACCTCACTTTTTCCATTCATCATATCAGTTGTTCATCTGGTCACTTACTCCTTTACTCACCCATTCACTGGTTTACTCAGTCATTTAGTAATTCATTTACCAACTATTTACTCACTCAGTGGTCTTTCTTGAGAATCTATTCTCTTCTTAATATAGTATAGGGTTGGGTTGCAATTCTCGACTAGTCCAACTAATTGTGCATTGAAATCATCTAATTCATATTTATATATTGATTGTTTGATTGACTAATTTAGTTTCGATATTCAAACAGTAGTTAAATGTTGTGTTTTTTCATTTATACAGTAAAACCATGGAACAACCATATACACCCACATATATTCACAAAAAAGTAAGACGAGAGGTGGTTAAACTTGTAGTGGCATTGATAATGTAAGATGGTGGAGGAGGTCATAACTATTTTTCAAGCTCATTCTTAGCGGCCCATGGTTCAGGCAAGATACTGACTGCTCCATTTGGATATTATGTAGCTTTGTACTGTACATCCCTACTACAGAAACAAAGGAGATAGGGAACGAGATGTTAATGTTGCACTCTTTTGTTTCTCCTTGAGTTAATCCACGATGCTGTTTTATTGCGTCTTCCATCATAATCAGACACATCTATCATGTAATGTCCTCTGTGTTCGGTCCCACCCTCCCGAACGGATATATCCTTCAGCAACGCTGTCCGTGGTGCTGAAACTCATTCAGCTCATATATATTTATTTATCTGATTTAATAAAAACACAGAAGGAAAATATTACAGCAGATTTGTGCTACCCATTTGTGGTATTGGAAATTAGGCATGCTCCTTTCAGAAATGTGACTGTGATTCAATATAATAATGTCATTTCTGTTTGGGGTCAATTTGAACACATTATTGAGAAAAAAAAAATACAAAAATTACAATTGAATAACAAAAACAATTAATGTTTTTAATGTCCTTCTTTACTGTGCATCAGTCAGACAGTCTTGGCAAACTTCTCATTTTACCACCTCATTAGGGTGAATGACTTGTGTTGTATTTACTCATTTGTAAGTAAGTTTAGATTAAATGTATTTATGTAATTATATAAGGGGTCTCAGACATAAGTGATGGACCTTTGTAATGGAGCATGTTTGAAGGAATAGTTCACCCAAAAGGGAGAATTTACTTAAAATGTACTCATCCTGAGGTAATCCAAGATATAGTTGAGTTTGTTTCTTTATTAGAAGAGATTTGGAGAAATTTAGCATGATGTCACTTGTTCACCAATGGATCCTCTGCAGTTAATGGGTGCCGTCAGAATGAGAGTCCAAACAAAAGTCCTCTATCCTCTATTTCTACAGTGAAAATGTCATCTCGTCTGAACCAGGAGAGAAATATGCACAGACATATTTGTTTAAAACTGTTTTAGCTTGTAAACAGTGCTTGATCTGTGTATTTTGATGTGGTGAAGACTACTGGGCTGGACTTTTTTCACTAGCTTTAATCTATATTATGGACTATGGACTCCTTAAGGTTTAAAGTTAAAACATCAAAACAACGCATTTGATTTGATTAATTGATGGACTGCAGTTGTGTGGATTACTTGTGAATTATTGTGATGTTTTTATCAGATGTTTTAACTCTCATTCTGACGGCACCCATTCACTGCAGAGGATCCATTGGTGAGCAAGTGATGGAATGCTAAATTTCTCCAAATCTGTTCTGATGAAGAAACAAAGTCATCTACATTTTGGATGGCCTGAAGATGAGAAAATATTCAGCAATTTTTTTGGGTAAGCTATTTCTTGAAAGCATGTTAGCAAATTTTGTTTATAATCAGTTCTCATAAGCTTAAGGAAAGTCATGTCATACATAATTTAAAGCATGATTTTAAGCTTTAAAATCGGCCTTAAAACATGAGGGTTAAGTAGTTTTAAACACTCATTTAGCTTCTGTTTTTACTCTAGTCATCTCTTTTTGGCTCAAATCCCATTAAACGAGCCATTAGTGATGATGTATTTGAGATTATATGTGTCCTAGTCATCATTTGAGAAATGCATGCTCTGTATAAAACATTTTTGTATCCAATTCATCCAGTGAGTTTTTATGTGCCTCAGGTGCATCATCTGTGTATCTGTAAAAGTGGCAGTCGGTTTATCTTGTTAGCAAGTCGTAAGCAGTACTTCATTTTGTGTAATCCAGGACCAAGCGAGAATCAATTTAGAGAGCCATGCATAAAAGAAAAATGCTTCTGTCAAGCAAATGTTTGGGTTAACCCAGTAAATCACCCTGATGTTCGCACTACAGTAAAACAAAGCATAAATAGGCCTTTATAGCGGCCGACATCTGTGTGGAAGTGCTGCATTCACGCTTTTAGTTTTTGCTTATACTTTCCAAATATAGCTGGTCTAATTAACAGTGTCTGAGAAGAGAGTGAAAAAGAGAAGGGTGAGGAAAAAAAGAAAGCTGCTCTCTTCTTGGCCAGCCTGTACCCTGTTATCTGAGAGCTGTCATTAGGGAAGGCTTTGTTTTGCTACTGTTCATTAGCATTCCCACTGTGGCCTCTTTACCTCCGCTATGCTGTTAGGGAGTGTCTCGAGGAAAAGCACAGCCTACGATGTAATTAGCATTAGCATGTTTGTGCACTGACTAAGTGTGATGACAGCTAGGTTTAATGTGTCTTAACGTAACGCATTTACTTAGCAGAGCTTTTAAATGCAGGGTGTGATCAGAGCTCTGGCAGGAGGTGCGTACGCTGCATTTAATTGGGAGATGGCGTGATTCTACGCTAACCCGGCCCTCGATCCACAGTGTCACTTTGAGCTCAGTTTTGTACAGAGACTTGATTTTAATACTCAAATATTAAAGTAGGTGTCATTTAGAAGACACTTTTTATTTTTTAAAATGACACTTACTACAGGATTTGATTTGTAAAATTTCTCATACCTGTATATAGCTCCTTGCAGTTTTTGATAGAGCTAGAAAACTTTTGGCATTACATCTGGTCCACTTTGCAGTTTATTCATGTCAGGTAAAGTTTTCCTACTATAATTTGATTTGTTTTTAGGGATGATTAATTTTGTAATAGTTCATAACCCATGATACACTGTAAAATAATAATAATAAAAAAAAAAACGGCAGCTGTGGTTGGCAAAACTTTTACATAAAAATATTGTAGCTGCATTGTTAGGTTACATGCAGCATGTTATGTATTGAACTTAAAGGGATAGTTAACCCAAAAATAAAAATTATGTCATTAATTACTCACCTTGATGTCATTCCAAACCCGTAAGACCTTTGTTCATCTTTGATGAAGTCCAAGAGCTTTCTGACCCTGCATAAACAGCAATGCAACTGACACTTTCAAGGCCGAGAAAGGGTTGTAAGCACATGGTCAAAATAGTCCATGTGACATTGGGGGTTTCTGAATTAACTAAAGTAATCGGTTGATACTGTTGTATTTATGACCATTGAGATTATTTTCAATAGCATTTGTTTAACATTGTTGACTCATTTACTTAATTCAAATTATAACAATTGATTCTGTGCTGTATTCCTTCAAGTTTTAATATTTTAAAATATTACAAAGTATTAAATAAACCTACAGTTTTAAACCTTAAAATAAATAACATATCTGTAATTGGTTAACCATTACTTATCGTGTAACATATATTTTGTTGTTTCGTGGGACCCAGAATACATTTTCTCAATAGGCTTTGACTCCAAAAACTATACCATAAAACACACCAAAAAAAGTTAAAATGATTATAAACGTAATCAATTTTAATTGTGTGCTTTAATCTAAATCTTCAGACTGCTTTGTTTTGTGCGGAACAGGCACAAATTCAAGCCTTTATTAAACAATCTTCATCTCCATCCTCAGTAGCGACCACAAATGTCAATCATGTAATGGTCAATGAACGGATTGTGGTTGGTCTCTTTGGCTGAGACTAAGTTTGAACCTAAAACTTTTTTTTCTCCCTTCAGATCTTTAACCACACCATGTACCAAATTTAAGGCACTTTGTAGTGCACAGCACCCCGAAGCAATGAATATAGTCAAAATTCACTTTGAAAGCATGGGTGTGTAGTTTACCCCTGCATTAGACTGTTGGCTGCATTGGAAAAAGTAATCCTAAGCCATCATGCACCTGCGAGACACCATAGGCATTTTCCTACACGTGTCCTCAACTAAATGAAATGCCAGCCTGTTGGGCATAATGTGTTCTCTGAATATGAGATATATTGAAAGTAGAGAGTGTGAATGTGGCCCATCTGTCATTACATGGACATCATGTGTTATGTGATTGGCTACATCTTGAGGCTGTCTTTATAGTGTCTCTCTGCTGGCACCTTGCAGGGCAATTTTCCATATTTCGATGCAATTTCTCTGAAGTTCTCACTCTCACCCAGGGAGCGAATCTCTGCTTCACACTTCTCTGATTCCTCAAGCTTTCCATCACTCTTTTTCTCTTTCTCTCGTTCTGTTCTTCTTTCTTTACTTTTCTTCTTCAATATCTACAGTTTATTCAGACTGCATCAAGCCTGATTGGGTTCAATAACAATAAAAAAAAAAAGATATAATAGTGTTTACCACAAAAAACACATGAGCCACAGTTCTTAAATGTATTCTTTATATTCTTGTTGTGTTCACATACTTTTGAAAAACTTTTCAATGCCATTTTAAATGAACATTTAAAAGGGAATTAATGCATACAACTATAATGTTTATATATATATATATATATATATATATATATATATATATATATATATATATATATATATATATATATATATTCAAATGAGTGCATGTGAACGTTTAGTCTATGCTTTTGTTTTTGTAATTTTATCATTTTTAATTTAGTGATTTTACTTCTGTTCTAAATAGTAGTCATTTTTTGGATGGTTGTTGATTAATCAGTTAATCAAAGAAATAATCAACATATTAAATATAATGAGAAATTCCCTAATGAGAAATAATCAATTATCTAAATAATTGTTAGTTGCAGCATGTTGGTCGCACCACCTGACTTGGTTTATTTCTTTCTTTTTTTATATTTAAATATTATTAATCACATTTTGTTAAATTATATTTTTTATTTTCTAAGGAATTATGATAAAAGCTTTGATTTTCTTTTTGTTGTGTTTGTTTGTTTGTTGCACCACATGACTTGGCTTGGTATGTCAAATATTAAAGCAGTGAAGCAGTTTATTAATATTTTTACCAAGAAATAAATGCTATACCGAACTACATCACACTGACATTTGTGACTTTATGCTCCCAAATAAATAACAAATGAATTTTAAGTCCGAAATTAGAATATTTTCATTGTATAATCAGTGTATACAAGCTGTTATATGTATGAATTGCATTATATATTTATTCATTATTATTATTATTATTATTATTATTATTATTATTATTATTATTATTATTATTATTATTATTATTATTATTTAATGAATAGATTTAACAAATGAGTGTGATTCATCTTTGAGTCACGGATTCAAAATAATATCACAGTACTGGGAACGTGTGTGGGTACAAGTGTCGATTGCAACCTGTAGCCAGATTTCGTCTGGAATAAAGGTGCAAATACGCCCTGTGTAACAGTGAGTAGCACTGACACAGACGCAAAACTGGCACACATTCTGAGAGAACGAGAGCAAGAGAGAAACCTGGCAAGATGTGAGCTACTGTTTAAATTGCCCAAGCTGTTGAATAGCTTGACCGGTTTGGGCTCTCCTCTGCTCTCCTGGGTACTTCTGTTCATCTGTCTCTCTTTCTGTTCCACTCTCTCAAATGAGTGCACCCCCTCAGGGCAGCACATGGCTCTAACAGGCCAAACCCCCACCTTTCCTTCAGTCTCTCTCTCTGTCACACACACACACACACACACACACACTCATACACACACACACACACACACACACACACACACACACACACACACACTCATACCCTGCAGTTAGGTTATAGTAATGAATTGTTCACAGGTGCTGATGATGAGCCCCTGAGCATCACTGTGGAGACGGGATGTGCCGGGCACAGGCCAAGTGGAAGAGAACAGATGCACACTTGGAGTCCCCATACACCCCCTCCGCATGGTTCAGTCCTTCCCTATCATTATCTCTCTCTCTGTCTCTCCCTCCTTCTCTCTCCTTAAAACACAGTCTTTAAAATAAAGGTTCCAATTACAACCAAAAAGATTCTACTGTCTGATGCAATAGGAATTAAGGTCTGGGAAGCTCCACAGGGTATTCAGGAAGCCTTAAAACAATCATTATTTTTGCAAATTTGTTCAGTGGCATAAGTGGTGCCCAAATTACATGCTTCAGCTGTAAAATAACTCAGAAACCTGAGTGGAAGACCCTACAGACTCCTTTGTCCTGAACTATAGTGACTTTAGTCCATTCTTAATAAAGCAGTGCTGGCTTCTACAAAGTCTCAAGACGTCAAGTACCCTATAGAGAGAAAGTGGTTCTTGATAAGAAGATGCTGCTGCGAAGAACCATTGGAGAACACATGCTATCAGCCTGGTCTGATGATGGTCCTTACACCTGGATGGATAAACACATGGTGCACAAATAGCTAAGAAAGGAATCTGTGTCCCATAACAGAAGATCCAAACTTACAGAGCTGTAATCCACAATTTAAACTGGGCCAATCTCAGACAAAGTAACCAAAATCTTAAATGTAAAAATAATTATTTATTGCAATACTGAAAAGATCATCAAACAATGTTTCAGTCTAGTTAAATGGACTATTCCATTTAACCATTATAATGCATAAAAATGCTGACTGTTTTCGGATTGCGGATCAGTTCTGGAATGTAAGCTTATAAAACAACCCCCCCCCCACCCCCCCCCCCTCCAAAAAATAAATAAAAAAAAATAAATTAAAAAAAAAACAAGTAAATAACTTCCATTCAATGAGTAAATGTGCAAACATTACAGTTTTACCTATTACTATGTTTTTCCTATGTTATTATCACCTTTTTATCATATAATTACTACACTTACTACTATTAAATTAATTAATTCTTTGAAATTTCTATAAATACATGAACATGTGCAATGCAAGAAACCACTGTTATCGATATTTATAACATATATAAGAACAAATGAGAATTGACCCACAGGCCCCCCAATTGTTACTGCTTATATGTCAACAAGCCTTGGCGCTCTCATGCTACACACCATGTTCTCACATAGTGAAAAATACATTGTGGAGCAAAGAGGATGCAAATAACGTGCCGACAGACAAGACATTGCAGGTTACTTTAGGTGTGAAACAAATTCCAGCTTTCAAATTTAGTCTTTTTTATTATATTTAAGATTTTTTTTTTAAAAAATGCCATTTTTTGGCTCTTTAATGTGTTGTGACAGATTACTGTAGCGCCTCAGTTCAAGTGGCATGTGAACTGATCATCTCTTCCTCTTTATTTATAACATGAAATAAACATGAATGAACAACAGAAGTATCAAAGATGTCAATACACACCATTTTCAAGTTCAAGTCCCACGACATTAATCTACTCTCCTGTCTGGTGTGTTTTTCGGAAAACAATGGCCTGGCAATCAAACTCCCTGCGAAGGGCCAATTAGCTATATTAATGCCAGTGAAATCAGTGGATTTAATATTTGTGTGTGTTATGAAATTATATGCTTATTAGTTAAAGTAGGCATCAAATTGTTAGCTTAGCAATACCCCTGTGTGCTTTGTTTGAGCTGCTTCAATCAAAAAGTGCACATAGCTTGTCGAGCTTTATAAATCAGTGTTTTATGAGTTCTATTTAAGTTATGATGCTGCATTTGAAGACAGCTGTGTATGTAAGCCGTAGACAGCAAGGCAGCTCATCGTGTTTTGGAACAGAGCCATAGAGACAGATGAGGACTGGACAGACGGTGTATGGCTGCAGAATTCACAGCCTGTGTACGTGTGCTTGAGATTTCTTTACAGATGTTTGGGGGAGAGATGTGTGTTATAGCTGAGATGTTCTCCCTGATGTCACAATGTGTCACATCTATCTATCTATCTATCTATCTATCTATCTATCTATCTATCTATCTATCTATCTATCTATCTATCTATCTATCTATCTATCTATCTATCTATCTATCTATCTATCTATCTGTCTGTCTGTCTGTCTGTCTGTCTGTCTGTCTGTCTGTCTATTTAGAAAGAATTGATCATTTATTCTACAAGGATGCATTATATTGATCAAAAGTAACAACAAAGTCATTTATATTGTTACAAAAGTTTTCTATTTTAAATATAAGTTTTGACAAAAAAATAAATAAGCAGCTGCTTTTTTAACTCTTATAATACTAAAAATATATATATATTTTAACATTGAATCAGAATCAATATGACTGTTTTTTACTTTTTTATCAAATAAATGCAGCATAAGAGGATTCTTTTGATTAGCAGTGTACAGTATATCCTATAAGTTTTCAAATGTAATATTTAGGACAATTTGATTATATTGCACCTCCAGCTTTTAGTACTCTCAGCTCCATTTAAACACATTTCAGTATATTTAAATCCATTCAGCAGAATCATATTGGGCCACAAGCTTTCAGTACTCACAGTCTTAATTAAACACATTTCAGTATATTTAAATCCATTCGGCAGAATTTTACACCTTGGCCTGCCGATGACTAATAGGGGTCTTTGCCAGCCTTATCCCTCTATTTCTCTCGCTCTTTCAATACCATTGTATATTCCATCCCTCTTTCTTGCTTTTGCACTTGTTCCTGCCTTTACTTTTCCCTCTTTCCCTTAAGGCTTATAGATTATGTTCTAACGTGCCACTAAAGTATTCATTACTCATCTGCCATAAGGATGAATGAACACACCGGTTTGAGGCAGCTTTATGAATAGCTGTATGGGGACAGAGTGGAACAGAAACCCAGTCGACAACCCATCATTTGCAATAGGAGTTGAGCGATACCTGCTCAGGGTTTACAGTTTGCTTTTATTTTAAAGGCTGGGATGTTTTGGTGCTCATGGTACCGCAAGGCCGACTTATGCATCCCAAAGGGACTGTTCTCCGAACTGCGACATTTAACCACCCCCCCACTCTCAGCTTTCCCACAGCCGGGAGTCTATTCCACAAACCAGAGCTGCTTTAAATGAGATTATTTCACAGAGATTGGCCAGTGACCCCTTTAAAAGGCTATCCTACGGTGTGTGTGTACACACACTCTAAATTATTTACACCATGAAACAAGTGCGGTGCGCTCCATGAATAAATGAAGCCCGGAATGCCCTGCTCACCGGAGCACCCGTGGCTGTGGCTTCTAAACACACTTTAATCAACAGATAAATATTTCACCAGTTAATCAAGGGTAGCGTTTAAATTAATTCAAGTTCTAATTTGATTCAGGTTCATTTGAAGTTGTGAGCAGAGCGATATTAGTTTGATTTATTTTTACTCTCTTTTTTTTCTGGTTCAGCTAGATATGTGCTTAGGCTACATGTGCATTATAAACACTGTCTGGCAATGGTAATTAGCTCTCAGCAAATCACTGTAAATTGATTTTAATGCATCAGCAGTCAAGCCCTCCATTTACTACTCCTGTAAATATGGAATCCACATCTCTTTGACCTTAGAACAGCTTTCAATACATAAGACTCAAGCTGAACTCAATTGAACGCATGGAAATGTGCATTTTAGATTAGTCAATCATGTAATTCTTGTTTTGATTAATTGAATGGAACTATACACTGCAGAAAATGGTTTTCCTAATTATATGCTGGTCTTATTTTCTAGGCAAAAGATATAAACATGTTTAAAACAAGATCATTAAGGCAAAATGGTGTAGGATAATGAAACTTCAGAGAATATATGTTGGCTTTTAATCTCTATTGTTTTTTTTTGTTTGTTTGTTTTTGTTTTTCGATTCATGCTTACCAACAATAAAAGTTATGGTGTAAGAAAAAAATAATTAATAAAAGCTGTATTCTCTGAAAACGGGACTTAGTATCTTGTATTATATTATATGTAAATCAAATTAAAATAAGCCGTAAAACTTTACAAAAAGGTTGATTTACAAAAAATATTCATTGTTACCTTATTTTAGCTCAGGTTCATGAAAGAATATGAATATTGTATAGTAGGCATCACATACAATTTGTGATTTTATATTGTATTCATAAATATAACTAGGACTAATAAATGGATTAGAAGGTATGTTCATTGTTCATGTTTAACTTGTTGGTAATTAATGTTTACTAATGGAAACTTGTTGTAAAATGTTACTCTGCAATAATGTAAGTGTTTCTTGTTTTTCGAATATTCAGACATTTCCACTGGAAAAAGACAAAATGCAGTACTTATTATTCTGCGTTGAAGCTTAAACATTTTATATACCCTGGCAATTAGACACAGTTAACCAGAGTGGAACAAAATTAAGGGTTTCAATTGGTTCTGCTCATTTTTACTCATCAGTCTGAACAAAAGAGACCTGCAGGTCACAGCCACAGACATGCCTGACTCATATCTAGTCTCTGAGCTTTTTCAAAACTCTGTGAACCGCTGCTCTGTATTTTTCTGCTGTGCTAATGGCCCAGATCAAATAGGGAAGCATCAGACATTCAGAGCAAGAGAGAGAGAGAGTAAGAGAGTAAGCTGATAGATTTGTATTCCTAGGTTTGACTGCTCTCTATGAGAGTCACGAATTTAAAGATCAATAGTGGACCTGTAGTCTTCAGATGAATAAAAGCATATTGCCTGCCTTCTTGCCTAAAGATTGGATTTTTAGTTTTTAAGAAGCTAGATGTTCAGGGAGAAAAAAGAAGAAAAAAAGCTTGTCCATTTCATATTCTTTCATTTTCTCTCTTGTTCAGGTACATCAAATATATATATATATATATTTCATATTCTTTCCTATGCAAGTATATATATATATGTGTGTGTGTGTGTGTATATATATATATATATATATATATATATATATATGTGTATGTATATATATATTATACTTGCATGTACCAACTAATTTCCAATATTTCCAAAAAAAATTTATTCTATGATATGATATGATATTATTAACAACATAAGAAACTTAAAACGTATATACATTTAAATACACACACATGTATGTTTGTAAGTGTGTGTGTGTGTGTGTGTGTGTGTGTGTGTGTGTGTGTGTGTGTGTGTTTAAATATATGTGTATATATGCAAGCTTAATTTAAGCTTAGTTTAAGTTTAAAAATGCTTATAATATTAAAAAAATTATCTTGCACAGTTGGAATGCATTTTTCCCCCATCTCCATTAGACCACATAACCCTCTAACTCTCAGCCCAGCTGTTTTTGCAGCATAGTTTGGCGTGTAATTTCCTCTCTGCACCAAACATCTCTTTATCTGTCTAAAGTTACAGCAGGCACATCTGTTCATTCCTTGCTTGCAAGCTCTGGTAGAGCCAGTCTGGCAACCATCCTTACATCTCTCTTCTTTCCATCACACTCTTTCTCCCTCTGTCTCTCGCAGAAACACAGACACACATACACTCACACGCTGTGGTCATGAGGGCACCCTCTCTACGCTGGCATGGATCAGCTCAATTAGCCTGCAGGGAAATGGAGGGAGGGAGTGAGCGCTTGAGAAAAAGAGGGAGAGAGAGCTTCCTCGTCTGCCAAATCTCCCTCACGCTTCCGCAGGATCTCTGGAGCCCTCCGTGGGCTGTCTTTGTGTGCCGTCTGCCCAGCCGCTTTGTTTGTAAATAAGCCGTCTGGAAAATTAGCTGGGGCAGCCAGTCACTCACAGTTAGACGTCTCATCAGGCCTGTAACCACCACACAATAGTGGAGAGGTTAATATAAGAGAAAGAGAAGAGCAGGGGATGAAAATCTTAGACAAAGGTGCTACAATTGATGCTCAGATGAGTAATGATTGTTATGCAAGCGATATGAGCAAGATTCATGCAAAATACTGTAATGTATTAAAAGTCCTTCAAAACTGCTTGTCAAACTACATCCAGCAGTCCTTCTAATCATCACACATTCCGGTTTATTTAGTTTTGACTTGTTTAGGAAACTGAAAATTTAAGTTTAACTTAAACTATAGGTCAGGATGTGGTGTTATTAACACTCATGCACATAGCATTTTGCTCTTTGTTTAAGTGAGAAAAACTATGACAAGCAGTATTTTGTAGTGAGAATCTTTACAAAGTAAGAAGATATTTAAGTTCATGGTGCATACTGGGAAATTGAAGTGAAATGTGTAAGTTTTGAAACACTACTGGCATTATAGAAATTGCATGAAATTGCATCATTTTTTTTTTTTTTTTTTTTTGAGAAGAATGAATTGGCAAAACAATATAACATTGACCAATCAAGTGACTTTAGGATGAGACTGTTTGTCTGGCCAATGGCTGGAAGAGGGAGAATCTTAAACATGTTTGGAACCAATAATTATATGTATTTGCGGTTCCATTTCATGTCACTGTAGTGGAGTAGAAAATTTTAGAAACTATTTCCACTCAGAATTTGATAGTAAATTTTGCAATTAATTATAAAGAAATGGCATGTAACACAATTAATGTAATATTTTAAAGTAAAAAGGATGAACTACTCTTTTTATAGTGTACTATACCTTTAAAAATTACATTTAATTTCAAAAAAGTTAGCATGATAATCACAGAACAACGGAAGATGTCATAGAAACTACAACAGAATAAAATGAAAAAATACACGTTCCAATCCCAAAATCTTTGTAGGCTAAATATTTATGGATGTAGGTTTGTGGTTAGACCAGAGATGGAAACTCGAGTATGCGACTTGGACTCGAGTTGGACTTAAGTCGCAACTTGTGACTTGACTTGGACTCTTGAACAGCTGTTTTGAGATTTGACTTGGACTCGAGACTCGTAAAAATTGCAAGTCATTTTGGTACACATTCTCCCTTTACTACCCCATATGACAGCTCCAAACACCACATTTTCCTATACATTCCTTATCCATTCGTTACCTATCAATATGTCCTGCAATACCAAATGTCACAACAATTCATCTCTAAACAAACCAAGCAAACCATGACACTGATTCGAAATTGTAATGTACCCACTATAGAAACATTTTTTAAATTATGATTAATATAAGATTGCATTGTTAATAAACTACACCGTCTAAAGGCATTTTTACACACCAAATGAGGCACAGAAATCAATCTGAAGCGTAGGGATGTAAAGGCTGATTTGTAATCTGTGCTGTAGCCTTTACGCCGTAGGCTGTGCGTTGGTTTTTATTTATACTTCTGCGTCGTTGTCTGTGTCGCGTGCAGTACACATATAAACTGCTAGTCTGCAGTGTCTGTGGGAATGTTGCTGGTGTAACCCGCTGTACAAAGGCAAAAGCTGAAGAAGAAGCAGCTTGTCAGAGAAGCATCAGCCATGAAGGCAAAATATATATATATATATATATCCAAGAACAGATCATTTATTTAAAACTACAAAAAAGGAGATGACAATGGAACAGAAGGAGATGGCATTCTTTCAATCTCCACAAGGACTTGTACCATGGCAGAACAACATTGTTTGTCATGGACAACAAAGTGATGTCTAATGCTATGTTTTTATAATAAATGATAAGACCATTCTGTTTTTGCTTTTAATTTCTAAATTATACAATACAATTTAGATTAAAAACTGCTCATGCTGCATGTATGCAGCATCTTTGTTTGGATTGTGATTAAAATACAGTGGTTGCCTCTAATTTTAAATGGAAAGAGCACAGACGAAGCCTTGGTTTGTTTATATGAAGATGTTTATTTTATTTGTGTTATTTGATTTTTTTTTTCTTTTTTTTTCAAATTTCAGTTTAGTTTTTATTATTTGAAATATTTCAATTTCACAATGAAATGTGCAGCATTGTGTCTGAGAAATAATACAATAAAAATATAATAAAAAATACTTAAAAAAAAAAAACATACAAGTCACATTTTATTGCTATGTTCAGAAATTATGTAAAATACCGGTAAATAAAATGGAAGGTTTTAAAACATTCTGTATTAAATAAATGATTTCAATACAAAAAATTGTTGTGCTTTATAAGACAGTTTTGAATAAATGAACAAGACATTCTGTAGAAGAACTTATTTTTAATATTTCAAAACGGATTTACTGTAGCCTCATACACTATTACAATAACTAGCTGAAAGAACTATTGCTAAAAATAGAACAAAGACTTGAGACATGACTTTGAACTCCACATAGAGACTTAAGACTTGACTTGGACTTGGAGCTCAGAGACTTGTGAACAAGTCTGGGTTAGACCGTGAATCAGTTTGATTTTGATTCATTATGTTTATGTATTTTATAAAAATGAATTCTGGCAGATGCATTTATCCAAAGTAGTTTACAAGCATTCTCAGGGAATCAAACTTGTGGCCTTAGTGTTGTTAGTGCCTGAAGGCCATTGCACACCTAGTCCGAAATCTTCATCCAAAATTTTCGCACATTGAAAAATAAATACGTCCTCACATTGCATTAGTCACATTTAATCACTGCCTCTAAACATTTCACCCATCATAAAAAAATCTGGATCGAGTTAAATTTTCTGCATTTTTCGCATCTGTAGCAAGCATTTTGAGAGGCGTTTCGACAATTCAGAGCCACCGTACAAGTGAACACCAAAATCCAGAATGGTGATTGCCAAGTTCATCCACTTCGTCTCACAGCACAAAGCACGTAATGATCCTTGCATGCTGTGTTCACAGAAATTGGTGGTCTTTTTAATATGGGGCTCTAGTATCGCTAGCAAAGCATCAAACTGAGCCACTGACACCCTGAAGTAAACTTTGAATCGCCCTGCTCCTTAATAAGGAGGGGGGACTCTCCTTCCACTCTATAATTTAGGATTGGATGGACCCATTATTTCCTTTCTTTTTCTCTTTTTAAGAAGCGAGAGGACAACAAAATCATCCTCACTGCTAGAAGACTCCATTTAGTACTGTTTTGCAATATTTTTTTTTTTATAACAGATTAATTAATACACATCAGACTCAGTGTGCAAGGTTTCTGTGCGTGACAAATTTTTAGGATGACGAATACGAAAAAATGAATACGATTATTTCGGACTCAGTGTGCAAGCACTTTTAGTGCTAGTGGCTTTTTTTTTTTTTTTTGAGAGAGAGAGAGAGAGAGTTCATCAGATTTTTGCTGTGTTGAATTTGTTGAATATTAAAACAAATGACTCAGAAATCATGTTTTAGTCGGCGCCAATAGACTCATGGGCATCAACATATAACCCCATTGCTTGTTAAATATTAAAACAAATGATTCAGAAATAATGTCCTTTCCTGAACCCCTCCGAACCCCTCTGCCTCCCTCTGATCTCTACACTGTCCTGTCATAATAAAGGCAAAAAAATAATGTTTTAAGAAAGGTGAATTAGAATCGGAACAAATGATTCAGAAATAATGTTTTAGTCGGCGCCAATAGACTCATGGGCATCAACATATAACCCCATTTGCCAGAGATCAGCTGAGTTAAAAAAGTGTTACATGCGAAGCCAAAAATGGCAATTGCAAAGGCAGAGAACAGAGAGCGAGACATGTGGCAGCTTGTCTTACTTGATGTGTGGGGTTGAGCTGTTTTCAGAGGGCCTGTGGGAAGAGGCGGGTGTCTTGTGGCGGTTGGCCAGTAAGCCTGAGGAGCGGGAGCCAGAGGAAGCAATGCCTGCAGAGCTCATAAATTACAGCCCTGCCTGCCTGGCTTTACATTAATGGATCCACAACTCTGTGCTTCTTACTGAGACTCTTCTCACTTGCTTTCGTGCTGTGCATGCCTTCAAGGACAAGGATAGGACGGATTGATTGCGGGCCGACGACAGTTTAGTTGCTTCCCTATGGGATCATCTTCATATACTATATTCAATAACGTGTTCATTCATTCATAGGCTGTAATGATTTTGACCGTCATTAAATAACAGTCGTTTTTTAAAGGTGAAGTGTAATTTTTACAATGTTAAAGGGACCGTTCACCCAAATATGAAATGTGGCCATCATTTCCTTGTGCAGAACACAATAAAAGATGTTTAGAGGAATATTCAGGCTGCTCTTTTCCATAACATGTAAATGAATGTGATCAGAAGCACAAAAAATTGATTCATTTACATTCATACAGTATATGGAATCTTCAAGAATCATTGTGCTATGCAATAGTTTTCTGGAGATTTTGTGACTTATTGCCTTTGGGGCCATAAGGGTTTTGGCTGACATATTAAATAATGCACAACTCCATCTTTTTCCAAAATATTAATGTGCACAAACAGCTGTAAGCCTTTCAAATGTACAACATTAGCATTGTGGTGCTACTCAGTTTGGAGTATTGCATTTCAAGTAACTCAATTTGTGTAATCAGATAACTTTTTTCCAAGTAACTAGTAAAATAACGCATTACTTTTAAATTTGCAACAAAATATTTGAGTTACTTTTTCAAATAAGTAATGCAAGTTACTTTGTTTTCCATTTATTGATTGAGACCTCGTTTGTTTCCATGTTAGGAGAAAATGTAAGGTGTTGTGTGCATTGTGTAAACATGAGGGTTATTGTATAGTAGTTCTAGTCTAAATGTGAACATGTATTCACTCATCTCACTTGCTCAAAAACAGATTCAGTATTCCTTGAAATAAATAAAAACAGTGAAATGCAATCTCAGAATACACAAAACCTGCAATAATTAAATTTGGTAAAAAAAATAATAATAATTGCGCTGCTGACCTTTGATGGTCCAGTTCAACCATACGAATAAGCAAAAATGATTTTAGTTAAACACCACATGTGATTATTGCTGAAATAAGAGTGTTACCATTTAAAAAAAATAAGTAAAGCACACATTACTTCCCATAAAAAGTAACTAAGTAACATAAGTTACTTTTTTTAGGGAGTAACGCAATATTGTAATCCATTACTTTTAAAAGTAACTTTTCCCAACACCAGTAACATTGCTTTTTGTTTGAGCATCCCACCATGTAAATTTCTTAGCCAGTGAATTTGGCAATATGCTTTTGAATTCACAATATCTTATTTTACAATACATATTTTACCTGATTTTTGAGTCCAAATTAAAGTAATAAATTGAAAACACTATGTACCTTGATATACAGAGTTAGAAAATCAATCTTCTTGTTGAGTTTTCTTCACAGACTACATGCGATAACATTCAGCATATCTGGTTCCTTTTAGTTAATAAAAAAACATACAGCACTGTCCCTGTAGTCCATTTCATGAAGAAATAACTCCTATGAACTGGTTCTCTCAGCCAAAAGTGTGAATTTGGAGCGAGACGATGTATAGTGTAACATGCTGTTTCACTAGGAAATGGACTAGTTTTGGACGAGGGATGAGGCTGTAGGAGTTATTTTTTGCAGTTCTGTTTGCTGTAGCTAGTGGCTCAGAAATGACACACTTCAGCTTTAAAGTCCAATATATGCAGTACCTGCTGCAGATGAACATTAATTCTTGATGAAGTGTAACTCTCAGCTGTGGGAAGTTTTAGCCAGTGTACCTTGAGTATTTGAATCGCTCATTGAGCAGTGTTGAGTCTCACCAAAGGCTCTGATTATGCAGTTAAGCTATGCTAATAGTGCTCTGGTGGGCTTCTCTGAAGACCTCTGACTTTAAATGCATAACCGTGGATGGGTCACACAAAGGTCATCGTGCTTTCTTCTGCTTAACTAATTAAAGGGAAAAGTTGGTGGATTCAGGCACTTTCTTTTTGAATATGCAAATTGTGAGGCAATTAATCGACACTTGTTTAAGTTTAAATCCTCTGAAATAATAAAAAAAAAAAAGCAATTTGTCTGCACCTACTTAGCCACCTAAAATGAAATTGCTATTAAATGCTATTAAATGGAGCTTGCTCGCAGAGCTATTACTAATTTAAATTAATAAAGCTCCTCTTAAAAAGCGCAACACTCAGCTGGCTGCAGACATAATAATTCATTATGGCATTTAAATGGCAAATTAGTTGTTGTGTTTTATGAATCCTGGAGGTGTTGGTGATGGTTTTGTTCAGAGATGTGGCTACATCTGAAAAAGAATTTCTTCGAATTCTGCCACAACGCTACAAGGCCTTGTGTCAGCCCGTCTCCTGCCAGTCTTTTGAGCTAATTAGCCACAATTATGTCAATTAGATATCAAAGACGAGCACAGACAAATAATCATTACTTTGTAATCAGTTTGTGCAGTAACAGTTCTGAAAACTGCCTCACACTGTCAGGCATCATGAAAGTTTTAGTGCATTTTCTCTCACTCTCCATCCCTGGCCCTTTTTTCCTTGGCCGGCATCCAGTGTCAAAGCAATCCTGAGTGTTTCTGTTCTCCAAAGCATTCTAAGTAATCCCTTTAACAAACTGTATTCACGTATGTGAATGTTTTTGGCTCTGAGCAGATTTTTCAAGAGATAAAAACTCGGATAAAATCCGCCCCTGGCAAAGACCCAGGATATATGGGATTTCAAGTATGAGGGAAATATAGATAATAGAGTTTCCTCTCATCTCTGTAGATGTGTTAGCTGTGGCTGTGGCGCTTAGAACTGCTTTGACTTTATGGGTTGCTATGGCTTCAGAGATTAAAAACACTTCTACTGGATCAGTTAGTATTTTTTTTCTTTTTTTTTTTTCTAGTTCTCGAATAGGGCTAGAGAATAATATTGTTGATATGTTATTGATTATTAAAATTCAGAGTAACCAGTGTCTACACTAAACCCAACCCGATTACCTAACCTACCCGATAGTGTTAACAAATGTAAAAGTGATATAAAAATGTATTTGCTGATGCAGCTGTGATAAATTAACTTCCTTATTCGGACTTTAGCTGTTTTATTGAACCGTAGTTTCATGGAGTTCGTACCAGAGCTTCTCATCACTCAAATGCAACGCCATACCACTTGAACTACTGAACAAACGTACTGAATAAGAAAACTCATGCATATGAAGCTGGATATGTGACAATACGTTCAAAAGTATCAGTTTTCAAATCTCGCAGCACATTTGAATTGTTTTGAACTCATAACTTAATATTCCTCAAGTAATTTTGCGAAAATGAAGCTTTATTAATCGAAACTATGGACCTGGAAATCATATTTTTATATCTATCTATCTATCTATCTATCTATCTATCTATCTATCTATCTATATATCTATCTATCTATCAAATTGGGTTCAAATCAAGTGCTTGTAAATCAGAATGGGAACCCTGTACTTGACATGAATGCATTCTGTCCATATTTTGGCTGATGCTCACACTCTGTTAACACCAGGATTTTGTTTTTATTCACATCTGTCACTAATTGAAGATTTTAGACCCATCCAACCTTCAGTGTTGTGTTTGCGGGGCCTTTTTTGTCTGTATGTGAGAAAAAGCATGCGTGCACACTGTATCTCATTGTGTGTAAAATTGGGACAGGTGAAGGTGAGATGAGACACAGGATGAGGTGTGAGAGCGGGCAAAGACCCTGGACTAGGTTCTGTGCGTGTGTGTGTGAGAGGCCCCAAGCATGGGCCCTGTCAGCAGGAGTCTGATGTCTGTCTACTCATGTGTGGAGCACTCATCATGGGCAATTAGGGCCAAGCAGGGGGCCTGGCCTTCCCTCTCATGTCCTTGAAGAAAGAATGTTAAAGGGAGCAGGAAGAGTGATGTGGTGGAGCATTGCAGAGGGAGGGGCGGGGATTCTACCGGTAGTTTTGTGGAGAACAGGAAGTTGAGCGATACTGCTCTAACCTGACGATAGGAAGACAAAAGCCTGTCTGGGATCAGTAATGTCTTTGTTTTTCTCCCCTCTCATAGATTCTCTCCACAGGGTGATAATCACCATTCATTATTCACGCTTCAGATGGCCATTAAAAGTCAATCTCGAAAAGCCTGGAAAATGGCCCCAACTTTGGGCCCACTTGGTGCTGTCTTTGATATTGTGTTCTAATTTCGCACAAATTGATATTCCTCTTCAGCGCTACTCGTATAAGATGAGGGTTTCGTGAAAACGCATTCCCATTGGCTTGTAATTGATGATTTATTAATTTCATGTTCTGTCAGAGCTGGAATGAAAAACCTCTTAATATTTAATTGGTCATGCCTGTGCACATGCCAGGAACATAGAGAAGTGCCATGGATGTGTAAAAGATGGATTTTTGCAGTAGAAAGATGATTATGACCCTTCTGTGGAGTATGTGTTAATAATAATTAAGTGTCCTGCTGATTTTTAAATGATGATTAGTTGGTGTTTTCATAGTTCCTATAGTGTCCTCGTTGGATGATAACTAGACCTGCTTTTGGGTTCAGTTTAAAGCACTCTGCAATGCAGATCTAGAATAGAGGCTTTTTGGTTGTTTTCTATTTACATGTGAGAAAGTAGGATAACAGACTCGAGACGGCGCATACTCCCCCTGGAAATAAGCGGAGACTGCTTAGTAGAATCAAAACACAACAAAAAATTAGAATAACGCATGAAAGCAAAAAAAAAAAAAAAAATTGTCATGTTCGAAATCAAACTTATTTTATGTTTGTTTACATTTTTTAACCAGCATTCAAACTGAGATAATACACTCTCTCTTGTGCATTTGTACGTATATGCTACCTTTTAAAAGTAAGAACTATTTATGTATTTATTTATTTAAACCATTATTCTTTTATTCAGCAAGGATACATTAATTCAATTTAAATTGACAGGTAATGCATTTAATGTTACAAAGAAAAAAAATGCTGCTTTTTTTGAAAGAATCCTGAAAAACATGTATTACTGTTTCCTCAAAATATTAAGCAATAAATACTGTTTTCAACATTGATAATAACAATAAATGTCTCTTTATCACCGAACCAGCATATTAGAATGATTTCTGAAAGATCATGTGACACTGAAGACTGAAATTCTGCTTTGCCGTCATAGGAATAAATTACATTTTAAAATATATAGAAACCTGTTACTTTAAATAGTAATAACATTCTACAATATTTTTAGGTTCAACTGTAGTTGTGATGAAATAAATGCAGCCTTGGTGAGCAAAAGTGAGTTCAAAAACATTAAATGGAATCTTTCAGACCCCAAACTTTTGAATGTAAATGTCAAATATCTCCTATATAATTTATCATTTTATTAAATAAATAAATAAAAATTATTTGTTTATTTTATGTATTTACGTATTTATTTATTTTTGGTCATTCTTGTCTCACCTAGGGCATGAACAAAACAAAATACAATACAATACCACTGGTGCAGGACTCCTATTCTAGTAACCCACATTTTAAATAACTGCATCAAGTCCAGGAGAGGCATATAATATAACACATGCTATTAACATTTAGAGCAGGATCCTCCTGCTGCCTGTAGGTTTAAGCCAGCTGATGGATGTGGCCTGGGGAGATTAACCTATATCTGTTAGCACTAACCCTCATGCACCTCACTGCCATTGTATTTACTCATTTGACGTCATAGAAACTATGCTGAAGAGTTAATTAGAGAACGAGCAGATTGCATTCTGCCTTCTCTGACCCAGTTCTCTTTCCTTCTCTGTCTTCCTGTTTTTCTTCCTCTTCTCTGTCTCTCTCTTCACTCTGATGGTTAATGAGCGTACTTCATGCTATGAAATGGTTGCATGATTATTTTCACATGATTCTGACTGTGTCTTGATGAAAAGGCAATTTCTTCCTTTTGTGTGCTCATTCATTCTATAAACGTCACAACTCGGGTTTGATTTCTCGGCTTTTCATCCAGAGAAATGTGAGAATGTGTTTATAATAAGGCTTTGCTGCACCAAATGGAGGTCATCATGTGGTGAGAACAATAACAGTGGTCAACCTAGGTCATAACATTCGCCTATAGATGGTTAAAGAACTCGCTGTGATCTGTCGCAAAGACTTTGGCAGACCAATGAGGTGACGTCCACACCTGCCTCTTTGTCCTTAATGACTCCTCTAGCTCACTATACCGTCCTTCTGTCCCATGACTCCTAGCTTTGGCTTAGTAATGATTTCACAGCAGCATATGGGTGTGATCAGGGCTGATATGGCATCCTAATGGAAGGTCGGGAGAATTTCTCAAAGGCTGGAGTAATAGGTGACTTGACAGGCTCTTTATGTAAAATTCATAGTTGGAGTGTGTTAGGTTGGGGAAAACTTATTCTTGTGATATTATGTGATGAGAAAAAAGGTTCATATGGAGTACGAAAAGATAGCGGATTCTGATTGCAGCTGTAGAATAACACTGCCTTAAACTGCTGGTCCAAGATCAGTTTCTTTACCTCAAATCCAAAATTTCTTTACTCGTGAGAAGGGTACACCTGTTTTTGTTTGTGTGTGTTGTGTAGGGTTTTTGTTTTGTATATTGTTTAGTGTTTTGTATTGTGCTGTTGTATTTTTTATTGAATGTATGCAGAGAAAACGTCTCAATTCCTTACTTCTGTAATTATTTAAATTTTTTGTTTAAAAAATACATAAAATATAGTAGTTTGTTTATTTATTCATACAACAGTTCTTTCTGGTCCTCGAATCTGATAAGAGTGTGATATTCTAGTGATAACAGAACTCTAACCGTTTGTATTACTCCGCTTGTGGAAATTGACACTAAAATCCACTATAATTTTAAAAATAATACTGTTTTTGTGTCATGGAATGTAGTTTTAAAAGTTTTTTAATCAAGAATGTACTTGTTTAGGCTTCAAATATGAGGCTTGTTAATGAAGATAATGTCTATTTGAAAATTTACTTCAGCGTTTCGTAGATGTGATCTTCAGGATGTCAGCGGCCGTTCAGTGCTCATGAACCCGCCAAGAGCAGCCACCTTAATTACGCCAGTTCTTCTGGAATTTGCCACTGGTTCTGATGTCTCTTTAGTGGTTAAACATGAGATATAATTAATTTTGGGTAAATCTAACAGGCAGTTTTTGGTCTTATGGATCTATTATTTGTTCCATAGCAAATAGTTTTGACTGGGGGCAAAATCTCATCATATTATATTTTGTATTACTTCAATGATGTAAATCAGAGCACTGCCTTTGTATCTTTGACTGATTTGCATAGCAACTTTTATTGCTGTTGCTGTTGTTTATTAAATATTATTAAAAAATATATATTTTTATAAACAATAATAATAGTATTTATCATTGGGAAACGATGTGTGTGTTCGTGATGGTGATTTTAGTGACAGAGACTGAAACAGGGTTGTAAACAAGTTATTTTTACTTTCAACAACACTATGTAAGACGTTGTTGTTGTCATCGGAAATCACCCTTAACAGATGAAAGGATAGTACAAAAAAGATATCGCTTTCCTCAGTTGACATTCAACTAATGTTACAGTGAGCTTTTAATACAGTAATACAATAAGATTTCAACGAAGCAACTTAATGTTCCTTCGTTACTAGTTCTAAAGTGATGTTTTTGAATTAGTAACAGAGGCTTTTGTTTGTATTCTACAAATTAAGGGGTGACATTGTACAGTAAACCTAACCTTTATCAGGTGCTTTGGTGTGGGTTATACAACTCCGGATTACCTTAAGTCTACTTTAAATGTGTACCAACCTGCAGTGTGTATATACAATATATATTTTGTAAACAAAAACTTTTATTTTGGATCCGATTAATCGTTTGACAGCACTATTTAAAACATTATTTTCTTATGATATTTTTTTTTTTTGCTGTTTGTTTCTTGCAGGTATTTATCCACCACTGTTGAGCTTTATTATGGAAACCAGATGTGGAGAAGCAGTGGTAAGTTTTAAAACCATTTAAATACCCTCCTCAGCTCACTAACCAGTCATTTACTTTACCCATACTGGCTCTGTGAATCTAAAAGAACCTCAAAAAGATAATCTTTATTTGAGCGTATGCCTACATTTTGATACTGTCGTCTGCTGTGTCATTTTGTTTGCACTTGCTCAGACTGTATTTGTTTTGTATTACACATGCCAAATAAAACTGAATCTAATTCAGAGTTGGATGACACCTCACACTTTTGTATGTTTGGGATCTCAGATAAAATGTTGGCTCAGTGGTGTGTGGTTTGTCTTAGGGGATATTTCTGTTTGTGATCTCTAGACTGAAACACATAAGGTCAAGTAAGCTAAATGTTTGTTTCCTTACAAAAATAACATTTTGTCCCCTGACTTACATGTCACTGCACTTACAGTGTAATAGTAGCCATCATAAGTGCAGAAATGACAAGGTAACTGCGCTCATAGACTCATTTGAGACAATTTTGGTGGTACTGCAAATCATACCTCAGATATACAGTGGAGTCCACAATACTGAGAGTAACAAAGAAAATGCTTCTGTTGTCCATTTATTTCTAATTATACAGTTTTTATTTTATTTTATTACAAATTATATATTGAGCATAACAGTTAAAGTTGTAATGTTTCTTGCCATTATTATTATTATTTTTTAATTCTAATGTAGGTATAAACAACATGTAAACAATGCAAAAGGTTTTCCCAAAAAACTCAACTGACAGGCAAGTTATTGCACAGAATTATATAGTATACATAAAAATAAATAATAAACAACACAAATAATATCCCTTTAAAGTAGCAGTCAGTCAAGTTTATTATTTAGTAAACTGATTTCCACTTTAATAATAATAATAATATATATATATATATATATATATATATATATTTTTTTTTTCCATTACATTTTTAACTCCTTGTTTAACTCCTTTTTTTTTTTTTTTTTTTAATAGTATATACATTTTACATCAAATTATTAAAAGTTTAACAAACAATACATGTTAAGGCCCCTATTAAATGTTTTATTTTTTCTCACCATATTATTTGTATATTTTTTATCATTACCAAATTATGTTTTAGCATGTCTAGCTATTTAAATGCATAACACAACTTAATTTGTTCATTTTATTTTTCTTAAAGTAGCCTTATGAATTTTTTTCACTCAGAAATTCTATGTTGTGTATTTACATTTTTCTGGTTATCATATGAAGGCATACAACATTAATTCGATCATTTATCATTTAATTATTGAAAATTAAGCAAACTTTATTTTTTGGCAAACAAAGGAGATTTACTATTAAACATGGAAGTAATGTTGTGTGATTATTCCTTTAAAATAATGTTTGTTTCAATTTAGTAGTAGTAGTAGTAGGCTGTGTACATTCTATTGTCGTTATTTCAAACCGGACTTTTATTTTGACGGGTTGCTGTGAATACCTTTACAGTTCTGTGTACAGTATGTGATATGACGGTAGTTTTATTCAAATCAAATGGTTAAATGCTCATGAAGTGACTCTCAGAGCAATTCTGGAGATACATTACATACCACTGTTGAAAGGGAAATGCAAATATATCTGAAAGGTCTGCACGAGGATATCGTCACCTTCTCACGAGACCAGTCAGATCTCGCGAGATCTCGTGCCAGGTCTCCCATCCAGGTACTGACCAGGCTCAACCCTGCTTAGCTTCAGTGGGCAACCAGTCTTGGGCTGCAGGGCGATATGGTTGCTGGCTTACATTACAAGCAATAGGACAAAAAACTACAGTTGAACAAATAAATAAGAAATGTTATGCACAGTATATCATCAGTCATCAAATGTATAAAAATAAAAACACTACATATTCTTCACTGTGTAAATTAAATATATATATCTTCTGGTTAAAGTTACAAAAGTGATTTAGTCAAGAGCAGTGAGAGATTTTCTCTGTTTTGATGTTTGCTTAACATGAACGACAGGAATATTAGACTGCTGCCACTTTAAGAGCTGCCCACATCCGATATACTGTCACACATGTGTTTTCTTTCTCAGCTGTTTGCTTTCACTTATGACTAAAATTACTGTGTTTACGAGGATATGGGCATTTTGACATATAAAAGTATGTAACCGTTCAAGGTCTATAAAGTGGCAAAGATAACGCTCTCAGACAGCACGAACATATAGCAAAATGAGTTCTCTTTCACTGCTGATTGCTTTTTTTTTTTGTCAAATCAAAGATTGAGAAAAGGTATACTGGCAAATATACTGGCAGCTTTATGAGTTTTAATAAAGCTATTTTAACTTTAAGCTGAAGGAAGGAATGCATCTTGTAGACCGGTGGATGCAGAGGCTGAAAACTTTGATTTGATGCATTTCTCTGATTTTCCAGCATGATCTTTTTCCTTCAGTATGCAGTCCTCTTCTCACACACACACCCCTATGGCATGTGACATGCTTGTTAGTCTCTTGTGTCTCCAGTGGGTGTCGTGGAACCATAACACCAAACCTGAACTGTTTATGATAGAACTTGGAAATAGCTACCAAATGTCAGAATTACTTGAATTTTTACTTTCAAGTTTTTGCTCTAGATACATATGGAACAATTGTTTCAATTAAGCTGCATAACTTGATTCTTTAAAAAAGAAAGTTGTTTATTCAGTGGTGACATTTTGTTTTCTGTGCTATCACTTGGCTTGATCTAAGACATTTTCTTTTAATAGACACCCTTGCAAGTTAAGAGGATTATGAAAACAATGTGAGCCTCGGTCTATTAATCATACTGTCAAAGAATGTAGATGTAGAAATTTCAAACTAGTTGACAGTATTATAAAAGAGGTGAACCAGTGAGGTAAGGTGCACTTTGTAGCTGAGACAATAAAATATGTTTGACTGCTGTAGGAGATGACTATATATTGTATTTTGGAGGAGATGAAGAGTCTCCAGGGTCTTCCCCCATAAAGTAATGTGACTTAAAGAGAAAAAAAATAGCATAGAAAGGGGATGTTAAAACCAGATTCTCATCCTCCCCATATGTACAGAACAACCTGTCTGCTGTCATGTAATGCTGAGCAGCTTTACTGTGCTTTCAGTTGCTAAAGTGATTAAACCTCATGCCGGAAGGAATTAGAATTTATTGCCCGCATATACTGATTCAATTCTGTGGATGTAAATTTATTTATGTTCATGTGGGAGGCTTGTTTTGTATGTGTGTGTGTGTGTGTTTTTTTGTGTGTGTGTGTGTGTGTGTGTGTTTGTCTGTGCACATTTACTTATGTACAGCAACCAGCATGACATGACTTTTTTTTTCCCTCAGATTCATTATAACTAAAAATTCAGTTCATACACACATTGATTGACTATTCCTCTTATATGATGTGAGTTTTTCATTTCTGAAAAAAATAAAAAAATACACTGCTGTTCAGATCAAAAACATACCAAATATACTTGAAAAACTTTAAGATGTGCACACTTGCATGTATTCAAAACGTATTTTTCACTTGATGGTTACACTACAGTACATGATTTATTCATTTTTTTCTCTTTTTTTCATAAATTGAATTTAAATTTGTCTTGAATAGTGAAATAAAAGTTTTGTGAAATACATTTCTAAGAACTTGGCATGTTGTAGATTAGATTTTAAAAAGAGTTTTTTCCTTTCCCTACCACATAAACAATTTTATGCCATTGACCCATGTATCACTGACACTTTTCAGTGTGTGTGTGTCCAGCGTTGTACTCCTGTGCCGGGAGTTGCTGATAGGTTTGTCCTCTCTTTCATCTCTCTTCAGTAAGGCAGAGAGCCCCTTAGCTGTCAACCGCCTCTCCATTATATCATCCCTATAGTTCCACCACCCTGCACACATACAGCCTGGAAACAAGTGAAAAGTAGTCCAGACATCATAACTGATCAATGCATAACACATGTAACCTTCAGCATCCCAGCCAGAGCTAAAAACAGACCAAGAGTGGCATAAAAAGTGAGGCGTAGGTGTGTGATAGCATGTGCCATCCTGCTTCCCATCATTCAATTCATCCATCCATCATAGAGAAGCCTCAAAACTCCTCCTTGACCACTGTTCAAAGCTCTCCACGCCTTCACAGACTGATTTACTATGATAAATGAGCTTTCCAGTACAGGAAGGTTAGCTCGTGCACGCATACACACACTTTTAAACAAGCCACTAGCTGGTCAGGGGTAAAATAATCCCCTTTGCTAAGAAAAGAATGGGCCTATTGAAAAAATTCACCTCTAGATGCCGGATCAATATGTGTCCTTTGGTGCGTTTCGCTGTAATAAAGCGCAGAGGAGGGTAGCGGGAAGGTTAAGACGCATTTGGCTTCACTCGTCCCTCTCATATCACGTCTGATGGGAATGCGCCGCTAAAGATGCATGCGTCAGAATGTGCTCATTGACATGCAATCCAACCAAAACTGGATTTTTTCAAGAGTACACTATTAGATTAAGAGCTCAAGTTGAGTCTTCTGGAGCAACAACCATATTTGTCTTGAAATGTTCCGTGTGAGGGTGCCAAATAAGATCATTAACCTTGAAAACAAATCCTGTTTGTTTATGCCTGCCAAGTTGTTTAGCCCAAGGAGAGTTGACTGGCTAGTATCGCATGAAGTGATGTGTATTGCCTTGCTGATCGAATTTTAGGATTGTGCTTGTATTGATTCTGTTATTGCCTTTCTAAGCTTAAGCTGTTTTCTTGAAGCTGGTCTGGTTGCTGTATATCTGTCACAGCCTGTAGGACCTTCTCTGGTGCTTTTAATGCAATGGCCTGATTTTATTCCTTATCTCTTATACATTTAGGGAGGGATGGAGGGTAGAAAATGGGAGGATGGGCTGATTTTTTTTATGGGTTGGCATGATTGACAAATGTCACGACTTTCACTTTCAGGTTGAAAACATCCGCATTAAAAAAACACAGGCAATGAAATAAACAGCGAATGAGAAGACAAGTGGAGATAGCGGAGAGAGAAAATGCTGTAAAAGATGTATAGAAATGGGGGGAAATGAGAAAAGTGAGTGAAGTGAAATGAACTGCAAACGGGACATGGACTCTGGCGGGAAAACTGGTGATGAGATTCTGGAACAGAATGAGTTCAGAACAACACAAACAACAAAGAAAGATCAAGAGAAAAGGAGGAATAGTAATTATAGTGCATAGTATGTGACACATATTGACCCTTTAAAGTGGGGTTTTGTTTCAACATATGAAAAAGAAAAAACAACAACAACCTTAATACCAGCATACACAGGCTTTTCCAGCCATCTGTGATTTTTTAATATTATTTTAAAGAGATTTAAATTTTTAGAGCTTAGCTTAGTAATAATAATAATAATAATAATAATAATTATAATTACTCACTATGGAAATTTCCATGTTTTTTTTCCAGGCTTGAAAATCAGATATCTTATCAATATCTTAATTTATGGGTGAACCATCCCTTTGAAATAAATGTGCATTTATTAATTTACTTACTTAATTACTTACTTACTTATTTAATATTTTTTTTTCCCCCAGATAAAATATCCTGTCTCAATGTGCTGGTATATTGTTTTACACTTTATATGTACGATAAATTATTTCCATTTAAAACACTTAACATTTCTTTTAAATTGTATTATTTCTTCACAATATTGCAGTTTTAACTTTTTATTCGATTTTTATTGTATAGTATATGATACTTTTACTACAGAAGACAAATACACTCATTATGAATGCAATTTTTTTCAAACGTTTTACTCAAATCTTCAGACTTCCGAGCCATTTTCTTATGATAGAAAACAGACAAGATGTGCCTCACCTGCAATACTTGACCCAAGATCACACCTCTTGGCTGCTGTGATCTGCTTTTGACATTTACTTCAAATCAAGGCAAATGTTAAAACAGATTTAATAAAAGATTATAAAACAGTGCAGTCAACAATAAAATATTTTAGTTTTGTGGGTGGATGGAGGAAAAAGATAGAGCAAGAAAAAGTGGGAAAAGATTTGTGAGAGAATGTATTTTAGTGATAACACTACATTTTTATTGCATTTTCATCTTAGCTTATAACCAATGGCTGGGATTACAGTAGAAAGTAGAAAAGCACATAAGTTCTTCCACTTTTAATTCAGTTTAAACAAGTAAAATTTTTTTTTTTTTTTTTTCTCAGCATTGCAAATTATATATTACAGACTCCCATATCTACAAAGCTACTGGATACCATGAGGTGCAATGAGCTGCAGTGCTTGGTGACGAAATGGTACGGAGGTGGCATTGTTGCACAGCAGTTGAAATTCTTCTGAAACAGTGCTGTGTACATTTACAGAGTTTGTTATTAATGCCTTGGAATGATCATGGTTTTGTAGTCATGTAGGGATATTTTGAATCACTGCCTGGTCCCGTTTACAGTGATTGAGAGTGAAAAGGGCGTAGTGCACTTGGCAGCCCCTAACTGAGAAGAGGATGGAATTAAAATCAATACTCTGCATGATGAGGTGACTCAGAAGGTTAAAAATCTCCGATGGCCACTGCATAGCCGCTTTAAGATTATTAGCTGTCATAAACAGAAGATCTAGTCATGGGCATTGATTAGGGTTAAGTATAGGGATGGGGCTCCTAACAACCTTCTGAAAATCAGAAAATGTCCAGCCAATATTTGGGAAGCTTTTTCTTTAAACAATTTAGAATGCCAGCACACTAAAGGTCCAAAAGAGAGTTTGATGGATATGAATACACAGTTTCATTTTGAAATCAAGTAAGAAAACAGCTAAATTAATTCCCAAAAGGTAAACCCACAGCTACATTTTCATTAGACAGCAGAACAGCATACATCAGGGTCGATTCTACGAATTCAGAAATCTTCTGAACACTGTTTAAAATAAACTTAAAATAAAGCAAATAAATGTATATCACTAAAACTATTCTTTATTGTGAATAAATTGGTTCTTTGGTTTATTAAAATGTTCTTCACATTGGGGGGAAAATGTTATTTTAAGAACTGTTCACAGAAAGGTTCTTTGGAGAACCCCAAAATGGTTCTTCGATGGCATTATTCCAAAAAACTGCTTTTGGAACAATTGTTTTAAAGAATGAAGGACAATACTTAATGTAACAATTTAAAGATTTTTTTTTTTATATATATGAAATAAAAAGAGCGCTGGATGAGTTTACCTACAATCCAATACCTACAATCAAAACTCGCAAATATCTAATATTGTTTGTCATCACTGAATCCAGCTCTTTATTGCGCCAGCAGTTTGTTCAAATAATGTTTTCTCCCACTATAGCCTAATAGCAGGCTTACTTCCATGCAGTTCCGTTTTCTTCGTAAGATTTTAGGATGAGTCATTGCTTTAATCGCGCTTTGTTCAAAATACATCTGTTTTTGTCGCTTGCCTTATTGCGATATAGTCTTATCAACTTATAAATCCAAACCTACGTTGCCTGATAGTTCAGTTTGAGGGTTTTTTCTTAACCCCCTAATAACCAAAATGAAGCGTTCGTGTATGTTATGTCTCAGCAAATCAGATGCTCTTCATTTCTGTGCCATCATCCATCCATCCATCCATCCCTCAACGCATCCCTTTCTGTCTTTATATGCTTTTGCACATCTTAGCTTTTTGGCACTGAAAACTCTCGCTCACCCCTCCCACTCCTTGCATTTTCCCCTGAAACCAAGAAACCAGGACAGCTCGGCGCGCCACGGGTTAACGCGCACTCGCGCTCGTGATTGGCTGCGGGAGCGGCGCTTTTAGAGAGAGGTAACCAGGCAACTTCAGCTGGAGCAGCGGAGAGAAAGAACAGGGTAAAGGGAAAAGAAGCGCAAAAATCCCATCAGTTTTGGTGTGCAATAGAAAGGATGTAGTCCAGGTCTGTGGCTGTCAGTCCCCGGCATGGGAAAGTGGATTACTGCTCTTCTGCAGACAGTAGAGACTGGATACGGAGTGATTGCGCGTGGATTTTTATCATGAGAAGTATGGGATCTGAACGCACCAGTTTAAAGGTAAGAGGGTTTATCTTAAGGATGTGGTTCGCGATGACATATGGAAAGAAAAACGGCGTCGGTGCCGTTGCAATGAAACTTGTCCATGTGGAACGTGAGGGCAGCTCCCTGTGCCTCGGTGATGGAGTTGTGTCTCTCGATTGAATTCACGCATCTAAAGCTATCGGAGAGAAATTATTAAACACTTAACACACATTTGATTTGCGAGAAAATGAGCCGAACCAACTGCCACCAGTTGACGGTGATCACGCGTCCAGGCGCGCATGGAGAGGAGCAGCGTTTGCTGCATTGACATGCATGTTCTGCCCTGCGTGAGAGCGACTGATCAACTGAGATTTACTACAAGCTTGCGTATATAACACCTTTTCTAATCACCGCCGAACAGAGGTATAATATACACTCAATCAGTGATATATGCACACACTCATTAGAAACTGCAGTGGAAAGAGGTGTTCGGTATTCCCTCTAGTGTTAAAACGCACGAGTACCAATTCAATGCACGGTAGCGTAAGCTTTCCATATATTAGAACGTGAATAAACGTGTAGATTTTGTTTGTGTGGTTCAAGCAGGCTGATCGGTCCGCAGGGGCTCCGCGGCAGCAGAAGCCCGCATTAATCTGCTCGTGTGTGTGCGTGCGCGTGAGTGAGTGTGTGTGACAGGGAACCACCGGGCGGCGAGAATTCCGTTACTCGCACTCTTAGAATTTTACAACTGACTTGGGGCACCGGCGACCGCGCTTAATAACGCGTCTCTGAACGGTTGCACTGCAGGAGTATGTTCCCACAGCGTTTGAAGCGGTAGAAACGGGAGCGCGTGAGGATGATGTGCTTTGACACAGAACATCCTCTTCAGACCGCCTCTGGACCGGCGCTTGAGGGGTAGTTTTAAAACGAGAAACGGACACCTCGACGTTTGTCGAGCATAAAACGCTCCAAAAGACACCGACTCTCATCGTGTTTCCTTGCCGTGCGGTTCCGCGGCCCGCGCGCTCCGTCTGAAGGACAAAAGCGCCAGTGACTGGAGTGTCCGGTAAAGAAGACTCTAATGTAGTAAAACCTAAAATAACCTACATTATGGTGACAAACCAACGTCTCAGAGAGGAAAACTGTTTAGTGAACATACCAAGTCATGTGTTTATGTATACGAACAGTTTGTGTAAGGGTTAGCTTTAGGGTTAAGAGGGGAGAGAACAGCATTACCTAAATATAAAAACAACAGAAGTCAATCAAAAGTCCCTGTTATGATAGAAAACAAGTTTTTATGCGACTGTTTCATCATTTATTAAATACCCATGACAAAGTATGTGCGAAAATATAGGGGAACTCACAAATGTAGCTACAGAGCAGTGCTTTTCTCATCCTTAACCTATTTAACCTATTCAAAAGCAGCACTCCTTTCTCTGTTTTCTTTTTTTAAACATCAGTGCTGATTGTTACAGTATGTTTACATGTTAGTGTTGTTGGTAAAAAAAAATCACAGTCCCAAATGTGATGTACCCCCTTTTTTGTGTGTCTGACTTTGAACTGATCCAGGTGCCAGGTGTTCATTGACAGCCTCGTTTTTAGGTCAGTAATCTTTTGTATGGTTCAGCCATCAATTTGCAATTGTTTTCTAGATGGATGCTATTTCAAATGAATTTTTGTCAGTCTGTTGTATATATATATTTTTTTTTTCAACATTATAGGTAGATAGATAGATAGCCTAGATCAAATGAGGCTACATAAAAAGGAACAAGGTGTTTTTTCTGCTATAATCGGGTCAGAGTCACTATGCCAATCTGTGCCAGATGGCACACTCTCTCATCCCCTCATATTATGTCACCGTTCTGCTTATAAGTTGCTATTGCTATGGTAAAGGTGGTCTGTTCTGGACTTTTCTGTGTATCGGCAGTTAGGCCTTCCTCTTCTGCCTGAATGGGCCCAGCAGGCAACATGCATCTCCATGGAGACGGAACACAGAGTGTGGGAACCCTCAAAGCCAACATTGTTTTGCTCTCTCCGCTGTGTTCATTTATTCATTCTACGAGCTGGGTTTGTTTTGAGGTAACGTAGAGGTAGGGTTCATATCGAGACATAGTCTCATTCATATCTCCTGGGCTACAGCATGTTCAAGCTAAATTAACACTATTGCCTGTTGTTTTGACCTGTATGAACTCAATGGCAAGCCAAGCTTGCTGTTCTGGGTACTTTTCTGCATGAAACCAGTTCCAGGTACTGATTTGTAAAGGAAAGAATGACCAGAATTGATGATTGTTTGAGAGCAACTACATTTTAAGTGTTAGTTGCACTTTAGATTGTGTGGTGGTTGTTATTGGAATGTACTGAGTTGATGGCATAGCATGAAATGGAGAACCGAGGTCCTCGGAGCAGCATGTCACCCCTGGTGTCTTCATCAAAGCAGAAGGTGCTGGGGATTCCTGAAGTAGAGCTCTTCCGTAGGGGATGTCCCTTCTCGGAAATCTGTCCCGCATAGAGAGGGAGGCATCGACTGCCGTTCCTCGTCCTCAGTATCGATCTGTCTCTTCTGTGTGACATTATCTGCTCCTGCTAATTAGAGATCCGGATTGGCTTCACCCATCGGATGGCATCTGGCTGAGGACATGACAATGAGCCTGAGGGCACAGCTGCCACAGTTTTGGTCCATCAGAAACTTTCCACTTAAATCTAGCAGTAAAAGTGATCATTTAATTCAAAGAATTGCTGGGTGCTTTGCATATTGGTGTTCTGTGTTGTCATGCTGTGCTATTATAAATGTCAGTAGGGCCCTGTTTAATGTAGGTACATCTCATGTGTAGATCTCATGTGTGACAGAAATTGAAAATGCGAATATATAAGAAAATATATGAAATACACCCAATGGAAACACGTCAATTTTGCAAAAACTCCCATTTTTGCAAAACAAGTTTTTGAGCTCGCATGAGGTGTTTTTTCAGGCAATTCAAAAAAGGAATATTTCACAAATATTTCACCTTTACAGGTCACCTGGTGTGCGTAAATGTCACATGATCATTCTTTAATGTACTATAACATCCAAGAAAAAACTTATACATGGCCACTCTCAAGTATAAAGGGTTTTCTTTGCCATTAATGCTTAGATGACCCCTTTTTTTTACACTGCACACATCTGTGGTGCGTTACGGCTCCGACACGACACTCTAGTCAATGCTTGTGTTTATACCATCGTGGCACATTTCAGAAGTGTCCCAGAAGCGTTCTCCATGTTACTTCACTAAATATACACGCCTCTGTCTCCTTCAATTAAAAATAATGGTTAGTGTGGTGGCTGCGATATTCATAAACTTACCAACATCCATCTTATCGTGAGAGGAAAAAAATGACGTTTTAGTTGTGTAACATTAGTTAATGGAAACATTGTCACTTCCCAATGTTTTATTTTTATTTTTATTTTTGACATTTGTAAAATATCGCAAGCATTGCGTAAATCTGTAATGGAAACCAGGCCACTGTTGCTCTACTCCGAAACCCACAAATTCTTATATGAATTTCAAACCATTCCTCATTTTCTCTGAATTTTTTTGATTATGTTAATTTTTGTGTGTTTTTTCAGAAGTATTGTTGTTCTCATCATTTTAGGAAATATGTTGTTGATTGTTTTTAATGTTAACAGATTATAAGTGCCTCAATGCAGCCCTTTATTTTATAGAAAATTAGGACCAAGTGGAAATAAATTTTTATAGCAATCAACTTTGTCTCAAATGCTTTTGATTAAGCTTAGCATGCATTGAACCTGCAATATTCCTTGAAAATGCTGCCTCCATAGACAGCTCACTAGGTTTTACTCCAGAACAAAAATGTACAAAGGTTGTACAAGGTGGAAGCAGTGGTTCTCTTTGTGCCACATGCTGCAATGCCACACTGGCATCTGCCCCATAATCTCCTTAAAATGGCCACAATCTGTCTGCACGGCTATTTGGGTCCAAAAACGACACTGAAACATCAGTCCGCACACAGAAAGCTCAGCATACTTTCACAGGTAGTTTCATATTTTCTTTGTCTTTTGCTGATGTATAATTCAAGCACATTTTCATTCTCTGGCCTTCTGTTCTTATTGAACCTGCCTTCCAGTACATAACTAACAATTCGCAAAAACAGTTGCACAATTGACCGCAGGGGACTGCGGTTTCAGGGTCTGAAGTCTTGGCCATATATCTGCTTTTCATTTACCGCATGGTTTCTAGTTCCTCCTCTGACTATTCCAATCAAAATCTTCTCTCTGAGCTATGAACAAAGAACCATGCTTATTTATTTATTTTATTCAAACTGAATCTACCAAATTACCTCACCCTCAATGGGCTTACAGTCCCATCTCTCACTGCGGTGTAGAGGTATGCAACGCTCCACTGACTCTAGCCTACCCGTAGAAACAAAAGGGAGAAAAAAGGCAGACAAAAAGTCAATGGTTGATAATTTAGTCCCACGAGAGCTTCGTTCCAGAGCGAGTTTGATGTGCTGCATTGCAAACAAAGACTTGGAGAAACTCAAAAATGCAGGCCATGCAACAGTCTCAGAACATTAACACTTCAATTAAATCTATTCTTTCTACATTCTCATTTACTTGCGCTCACCTTTCTACGACTACTCTCCTGGGACTGATTCTTTATTTGAAGTGCTGCTTGCCGCTCATTTACAGTGTTTTATGCTTTGCATCATCAGAGCCCAATGGTTTTGCACCTCTTCTCTCCTCTGACATTTAAAGAAAGTCAAAGAAGCAGAAGAAAAGAAAGGAAATGAATGACATTTTCAGCCCTGCTTTTCTTCTCCATTGTCTTTTGTATGCATAGACCATTCACAAGTTTGGGATCGGGAAGATTTTTGAAATGTTTTTGAAAGAAATCTCTTATGTCACCATGTCTGCATTTATTTGATAAAAAAAGACAGTAAATTGTGAAATACTGTCAGTTTAAAATAATTGTTTTCTATTTTAATTTATATTTTTAAATAATTTACTATTATCATTCTAATCATTCTAATAATAAGCTGATTTGTTGCTCAGAAAAACTTTTATTATTCTCAGTGTTAAGATTTTTTTTTTCAGAATTATTATTATTATTATTATTATTTTAAACAGCATTTATTTAAAATAGGAAATTACAAATTACACATTTTGATAAATTTAAATAATTCTAGCAAAATAAAAGTAGCATTTCTTTAGAAAAAAAAAATAAAAAATCTTACTGATCCCAAACGTTTGTACAAAATAACATCCTACTGATTTCCAACCTTTTTTTTACATTTTTTTTTTTCAAATTTTGTTCTGTTGAGACAGACGAACAGTTGTTGAGCAAATGGCTGTTGTCCACATGGCATCAGGAAGACCTTATTTTATTCCTGCTGAGTGCCACTTCTGTTTCCAGAGCAAAGAAAACCACCCCTCTTCTGTTTCTTAAAGGGATAGTTCAACCAAAAATGTTAGTTCTGTCATTACTTATCCAACTTAAATGTTGTTCCAAACCTGTAAGACTGTGATCTTTTGTGAAATTCTTGTTGAAAGGTGAATCCACTTGCTTTTTACGAAAAAATAAATATTCTGTTGAAACATTCTTCTAAATATCTTTGTGTTCTTCCAAATTTGGAACCACATTAATGCGAGTGAATGATGACAGAATTTTTATTTTGCTGGTAAACTGTCCCTTTAAGAGTTAGCTGGAAAATCAAAAGGAACAAAATGGCTCCCCGGAGGTTCCTAGACCTAAAGACCCAAATTGCTTTTTTCTGACAACAAATTGTATTAGATTAATTCTGCTCATACTGTCTTTTCATCTGGTTGAATCTGTTGTCTCTCATCCACTAGAGAGAGAGGGAGAGAAAAGATTCAGCATGACCTGCACAGTGGGGCCCCGGTCTGCTTGTATATTAGAGTGGGCTTCAGCTCTTTAGTATGCGCAGGCCTCCCCGTGCACCATTATCAAGCTGAAATGAAAAGCCTGTATTTCTCTGTGGCAGACAGAACGGTGAGCTGCACAGAGCTGGAGCGCTGGAGCTGTAAGGCACTCTTGGAGAAAGGGGGTGCAGTTGAATGTAAGGACGGAGACACATGCAGAATCAAAGACGTGAGGTTTGCTCTACTAATGTCAATGTAGATTTGTCAGTAATATGATGGTGTGCATATGCTGCCAGCTGGTGGTTTCCTCTGTCAGATGTTAGCCTGAGGGCAAGACAAGCCAGGTCTGTAGTCACACACTAGGGAATAACGACACTTTGGCTGTCTAATGAGATGCACAAAATGGCTAACTTGGTTTTGTCTCAGTGAACAAATGAATTGCTGGAATCCGTCATTTAATTTAATCCATGTCATACTTTATCATGTTCAAGACCAGAATTCAAGAAGATGCCAAAAATAGCGCGTTAAGGCCAGGCGTGTATAAAATCTGCACACAGAATATTTTGTATTGTAGTTTCAGAACTCTCATTGTTCACATTCTCAAACTCGTGTTATTTTATTAAACAACACTCTTAAAAATAAAGGTGCTCAAAAGGTTCTTCACAGCGATGCCATTGAAGAACCATTTTTGGTTCCAGAAAGAACCATTCAGTCAAAGGTTCTTTAAAGAGCGATCTCTTTCTTACCTTTTTATAACCTGATGAACAAATAACCTTTTGTGAAACATAATGGTTCTTCAGATGTTAAAGGTTCTTTGTGGAATAATTTAGATGAAAAGGTTCTTCTATGGTATCGTGAAGCACCTTTATTTTTTAAGAGTGAACCCATGAAATTTGACGAATTTCGTGTGCTGATGCATTTCCTGTCAAAAGGATTCGATGGGGTCACTGTGTTCTGCTGAACTAATTCACTCATCTGAGCGCTGTTGGTTTTTCTTTCTTTTTTAATTTATATTTGCTTACTGTTTTTCTTTTGTTTTGAGTTTGTTTGAGGTTGACTGCATTGCTCTTTAGTTCACTTCCGCTGTTGAAACTTCAACGCAGCTGCAGAAATCATTTGTGAGAATGAATTTTTAGTCAGTTTTGAATGTGATGCAGTAAAAACACTGTGTACTAAATAATGGCAAATAATGTAATTCTATTGAGTTGTAAGATACACAGAAAACAAACATTCAACATGACTAGTGTAGTCTGATTCATGAATAAATGGCACTTATGAACCAGCTCTTTTTAGTGAATCAAAAACATGCTGTGTGACCAAAGTAGCCCAATTCCAGAGACGAATGACTCCATCAGATCTTTTATTGAATAGTTAAAAAAAAAAAGAGAGTTAACACTTGGAATCAGTCTGAAATCAATCTGCAATGCATTATTTAAAGAATTAGCAGAGAGAGAGAAAAAAATGGATGTTAAATACTGAAATTCTGTATAATGAATCAAAATGGATATCAAATTGATTTGAATTGATTCTGTTTTGAAATCAGTCACATTTAAGTGTGGATGCCTAAAATAGGCAATTGTCTTTGTTGATTTTACAGCCCAACAAAACCATTTTGCCATTCCTAAATGACGACAGATGGATTCTATAGAAAATTTCATTGGACTACTATTGACATGCACTTTTTTATTTTTTTTGGTCTATTTTGTCAAAATTTATATGATGATCTAAATGGCCTCAAAGGTGCGTCCTAAAATTGCATACTCTCTGATGTGTGTGCACTTAGTAGTGCATTTCAAATCTTAAAAGTATATTAAAAAAGTAAATAAAAATACTGTACTTGGATATAATATAATACAAAAAATGTGTACTTAAAGCAGGTTCACTTTCATGACTATATTTCTTAACACATTTAAGTACCCGTTGTAATACTTTCAGATTAAAAGCACATACTGTATGTGTGAAGTACTTGATTATAATACAGTTCAATGTTCTAAATTGCAACTTCATTATTACAAATGTATCCAAAAACATTAGATTCAGTTCGGACTCGAGTATATTCTTTTAAAAGAATGCTAAGGGGGTTGTACAGCATGATTTTCAGGGGTGTGTGGTGTTCGTTTCTTTGATCGACATGGCCACATCTGTGGTGTGAGAGTTTGTCCAAGGTGTGTCAGCTGGATCACAGCTCTTTTGGACCAGAGAAATCACACCAGCGCCAGATCCAGATGTGCCAACTACAAGCATCCAACACCTACCATTGCAACCTGCCACCTCCTTTCTCCTCTCTCTCTCTCTGTCAGTCTTTCTCACTCTATTCTCCATCCAGGAATGTGTGTAGATGTGTTTATTCATGAGAATCAACATAGCAAATGCATCTGGACAGACAGAAGACCAGCCTTGAGCTCTGGAGACGGGGTGTTTCCATAATGATTACATGTCAAAGAGCTACGGTGCAACATCTCAGGCGGTCTCCTGGCGTTATTGCCCTGGCTGGGAGAGATTTTGCTCTCATGTTGCCAGCAAAGCCTTCTGCCCTTGTACTGCAGGAAACTGATTCTGTTTTTTGAATAGTTGCCTGGGAAATCTACTCTCCGGCTTTGCTCGAAACGAACATACATCTCTCCAGAGCGATTGCTTTTCTCTTCTCCTCTGCTGCATGTTCTGCTAGAAATAACTTTACTTCACCATCTCTCTCTTTCTCTCTCTCTCTTGCTTGTATGGGGAATTCCATCTACGAATCTGTTTTTTCCCTTCTCTTATCTCTGTGTGCAGGGAAGGATTCAGAGTTGCGTGTACATATCTTTACCGAAAAAGAGATGAAAGAAGTATTTTACCATTTTTGTGTTTGATATAAAAGCAAGGGCTCTTTTGCTTGTGATAACACTCAGCTACTCCGTCTCTGGAGCGGAGTCAGGGTCTAATGCGCAGACACTCTATTGCACATCTGCGTGTCATCGCAGAGCGCTTGTGTTTGAGCAGGGCCATATTAAACTACCATTCTGGCATCGCAGCGTATCATGCTGAAACCACTGGATAAATGGATGAGACATGCAAAGATGGAGAGATATGTGGAGAACGAGAGAGGGAGGGATTAGATGGATGTATGGAGAGATAGTAGAATGGCATAAGCTGGTGAATGTCATCAATAATGGTTAGGCAACTGTGCATGGATGTACAAACAAGTAAATTATTCATACGGCAATTGGTGTTTTATGGGGTCCCAGAGGAAAATGTGCTTCTTCAGAGGTTGATCTTTTCTTGAGTTCTCAGTTTTGTTCATTTAGGAAGAGATTTCATTAAAAAAATGAGATTCTGTCTTCATTTGCTCACCCTCATGTTGTGAGTTTTTCTTTTCTTCTGTGGAGAATTTTCTGAAGATTCAGTGGAAAATCATTGTGACCGTGGCTGTCAAGCTCCAAAAAGAGCAGTAAAATAAAAGTTATTTGTACGATTTGTGCACTATATTTCAAGTATTCCAAATTAATTTGATAATTTGTGTGCATGTGACACATACACCAACTCTTAGATATATTTAATTGTTTTGTTGTTGTTGTTTTGTTAAGATTTCAGTGATTTGGGGAAAGTTATCTCTGAAAAATGTGATAACATTTTTGTTTTTCACACACTTGCTACTTTGAGTTGGAATATAGCATATATAGTACTTTTATGGTGGTTTTTCTATGAAAAGAGCATACAACATGTGGGCTATATAAATAATGACAGAATCCGGGGTAAAGCATTTAAATTTTAGGTGGCAAATGGCTGTATTATCTTTCCTCAGGTCTAAAGATCACACACTTCCGATCAACCTCTTTATTTCGGTCATTACTTGTTTAGTTTTTAAAATGTCTCCCTTGCAACCTGAATAGTGATTTATTTTTCTTTTTTCTTGTTCTCTTCAGATCTGTTGTTCTCTGGCTCTCCGTTCTTGATCCCCCAGATCATTTGTCCCATTGTGGAGTTTCACACTTCACTGATCTTTCTCTAGTACCATTAGATTCTTTTTATTCTAGACTCAGGTAGCATGTCCAGCAGTCCCCTCTATGTGTTTCTCAGCTCCACAGACCTCCCAAGATTGAAAAACAAAGCATAGACACTCCCTATCCACATTATGTGTGTGTGAAACCCTTAAGATAGCAAGTCTTCAATTAGCTCGACGTGTTAATGACATTAGACTGTGGCAGATAAGAGCCGGGTGAGATGGCCCTCTCGGAATTGATGGGGTCTGATTAGAAGGTGGTGGCTTAATAATCCAGTGTCTTTAAATGAGATGCCCTCACACGGAGAAGACTAAGATTTAACTTGCGCACACACACACACACGTACGCACAGATCCACTTGACAGTGAGCTACTTGGATGAGCCCCGGCAGATTTAGCTAAGCCCCTCCCCAGTTTAATGACAGCCACTGAATCGCCATGCTGCTGATAGCAAAGTGGCACAAAGTGGGTTTAATGGAACAGGGCAATTCCAAAGACCATCAGGATTAAATTGGAGTGAAATGATTTGGGGGAATAGAGAGAGAGAGAGGAATGAAATTCCCTCCCCTTATTGCATGATGAACAGAAATGGCTGCCCTGGGTGGTGTGAACATTTAGAGACTGTGTGTGTGTGTGGCTAGATGAGAAATGGAGTGGAATGGCTAGTGGGGGTGGAAGAGACGCAGAATCATGTAAGGTTAACTGTGGCAATAACCCACATTTTAAATGTGTTGACGTCTGTCTGCTCCAGCGTGTTTGAGTGGATGAGAAGCTTTAGAACGCAGCTGTAATTATAGTGCGTGTGGGCAGAGTGATTTGCCCTGGCATGGATGCCCGGTGTGGGTAGGGGTGGGTTATTTGGCGAACAGCTGCATCCTCCATGGAGGGAATGTACAGGAGGGGGTCTTTACCCTTCACACGGACTCTGCCCTTCCTGTCTTTTTCCAGCCTGTTTCGACACCTCAGCAAACCATCATGGCGTTTACGAATATTCATGTGATGTCGATGCTGCATTATTTAAAAATGGTCCAGCCTAAAGACCCAACAATTCTTTTATTCATCTCAATGGTTCAGTCTGTTGTGGAAAAGTTTATAATAATGTTCACAAACAGTGAAACTAGAACTCATACTGTGATATAGATAGTATCCAGAGGATGGGGGACCTGACTGACTCTTCCAATTTTTGTGTTTATGTGCACCATGATGATTGTTTTTTCTATAGACTGATTATGAATGCCATAGCAGCTTTAGAAGGCCTCGTGAAGTCAAATTCATTTGTATAGTGCTGAACTGTTTTTACTATTTTTAAAATACAGATTGTTTCAAAACTGTAAAAACAGGTAAAGCTCAAGTCAGTTCATTGTTGATTCAGATCAGTTCAGTGACAGTGTCATAAACTAAAAGTCAATATTTTGTAACTTGTATTTTATACACAATTTTGATAGTCACATTCGTTTTGCGATCAACTTTTTCCCTAAATAAATCTTTGTTTTAAACAAATTAGTTAGGGAAATAATTCAGTGACTCACTTCTGAACACAGCCACTTGATTTGTTTCTGAATGTTTTTTTCTTTTTTTTTTTTTTGAACAAACCGGTTAAGTAAATTATTCAATCAATCACTTATAAAGTCACTTGTTTCATTCCTTAATGAATTAATGACTCACTTTTAAAACCTTTACTCATTTAGCATCTGAATGAGCATCTAAACTGTTTAAATGCATTGGTTGAGTGAATGATTTCATGACTTATTCAGTCACATGTTTTGTTCTTAATTCAGTCTTTATTTTAGAAAAAAAAATATTTATTCACAAAGGCAGTCACTTGTTTTGTTCCTGAATGAATCAGTGTATTGAACGAATCAGTTTAGTCAATGATTCCGTGCCTCATTGTTTTGTTCCTGGGTGAATCAGTGTTTTTAATGAATCAGTAGAGTCAAAAATTCAATTAATCACTCAAAGGCAGTGACACTCAAAGACTTGTGTCATTACTGAATGAATCAATGCTTCAGTTATAAAGACAGTCACTTGCTTTATTCATAAATGAATCTGTATTTTAGAAAAAATTAGTCATTAATATGTAAAAATTACCTGTTTCTGCAGCTCCATTTTTTTTTATAAGGGGTTTGGATGGACCAGTTTTGCATTGTAAACATTATACTATTTCCACATAATACATTTTTTTACATAATTCATCAGTTTTTGATATCAAAAGACCAAGAAATATCATGATCTGTCCAAAATATCATGATTTTCATAGCCCCAACGACAGCACAAGTTTCAGATGTATAAAGTGTTTCTGTTTCACAGAGTTCATCTGGGTGCTACTTAGACAAGAGAGAGAGAGAAAGAGAGAGAAATGAAGTGAAAAATGCATCGACTGCCACATTAGATTCAGCTGAATTACTAGTCAAGCCCACCATGAATGAGGCATTGAATTATTTGACCCTATTGCCCCAGATACTCATATAAGCTTTATAATTTGCCCGTGATGGAAACAGTTCAGGGTCCATTGCTCCAATATTGCAGCGAGTTTAAGTGCATTACTTGTTAAGTCACTGCTTTGCTGTTTAACCACTGCTATTATCAGTGCTGTTTTCTCTTTAAAGCTCCTATTACACTCTGTATTTTTTTTTTTAGTTTACTGCATATGTTCATACAATGATACACTGGCAACATTTTCTTATTGTGAGAGACGGTAAGAGAGAGTCAGTCATTCCTGATTTTGCATCTGCTTTTGGAATCTGCAGAACACACAGAATCTGCACAATGAATTTGAATGAAAATGTTTTCATTGTCATTTTATTTTATTTTTTATTTTACCTTATCTTTGAATTATAATTTACTTTATATTTATTTCCCCACGTTTTAATGCAACATTCAGGAAATTAAATCTCAAGCTTTAAATCTCATGCTATGTTGCTTCTCAGGAAAATGTATTTTGTTTAAATGATTTTCGTATTTGTACTTAAAAAAAAAAAAATCTTCCTCATGGTGTACAGAGAGAGAGAGAGAGAGAGAGAGAGAGAGAGCGAGCAGAACTGCTGGCACGTAGGCCACAAGGAGCAATAATAGAAGCCACAAAGTGATTTGAGCCTGAAGCAGGTGGCTGGTCTGGGGGTCACCGCTGAGTTTCAGAGAAATCAATAGACTCTCCAGGCTGAGTGCGGATGGGGAGGGAGGGGGAGCAGGTGATTGTATGTGATCGGGTTTGAGGCCTGCAGGTAGGAATGCTCTTTAAATGAATCTGATTTGCCTGACACTATGGAGATGGTGATATATGCCACATCTGAGAATGAAAGAGGTCTGCCCTGCCATTATACAACCCCCTTTTCTCTTGCTTTCTCTCTGGCTCTAAGGGAAATGCCATTTAATGCTGCGATATATTAAAACAACAGTGTGTGGAATACTAATAGTATTGCCGCAGGAGGAATATCAGCACTGCATGTGTGTTGTTTTTGAAGTGTTGTGCTAATCTGTTACAGAAGCACCTGTATTAGATGCCCATCTTGCAGCCTAAGAGTGTTATTTCTGCATTTCCACACCTGTATTTTTTTGATGGGGCTGTACAGCTAGGTTGTCCGTTTAGCATTATTAAGGAAAAACTCAGCATTCTGCATCATTTTGATTTAGATTTTTGACATTTTTGTTGCTGTTTTTCCTAAGGATGATAAAGAGATGACAGAAACAGGTTTGGGAAAAGACAAAAGCAGGATTCAAATGCTATTTAGCCACATGGGCACCACAACTAAGCCTCAACTCTGACCTTTCCAGATGGGGGGAGTATTCAAGATTGGAAACAGTCATTATTTCACCTTTAATATAATTTTCTATTTAATATCATTTTATTTGTGCTTGTCTTAAGTGATGTTCTCAAAAAAAAAAAAAAAAAAAAAAAATGTGAGGTTGTAAATAAAACAAAGATTATTGGAACATGTTTTACAAGAAAAGACTATTTCAAGACTTTTTACTTCAAAGTTCTAAATTTAATTGTCATTTCTTTGTAAATATTTGTGAAATTGTTTCCACCTACATTTTTTAAAGGGATTCTCCAAACCAAAATGAAAATTTTGTCATTAATCACTTACCCCATGTTGTTCCAAACCTGTAAAAGCTTCGTTTGTCTTCGGGACACAATTTAAGATATTTTGGATGAAAACTGGGAGGCCTGTGACTGTCCCATAGACTGCCAAGTGAAATGCACTGTCAAGGTCCAGAAAAGTATGAAAAGCATCATCAGAATAGTCCATCTGCCATCAGTGGTTCAACTGTAACGTTATGAAGTGACAAGAATACTTTCTGTATGCGAATAAAACAACAACAACAAAAAAATGACTTTATTCAACAATTTGTCTCCTCAGTGTCTCTCCACATCATTGTAGCACCATTTTGGAGAATCTGAATCCGAAGCTGTGTCAGCCGCGCCACAAGGATATGTTTTCCACGTATATTTACGCTTTGATTAGAAAGAAAACTGACTCAGAAGAGCGTACTTGCCAAATTTTCATTTTGGGGTGGAGTATCCCTTTAAGTGCATAGCATTCCACTACACTTGCTGTGTTTTTCTTATACACAATCTGTCATTCTTTTCTCTTTTTCCTCAGTCGTGCAGTTTAATTTGTTCGCCTTGTGACCGTCTATAGACCTGCACTCTGGACCACCACAAATTTTCATCCTATAAATTACAGTTGCTGTGAAAGAATTTTGGCCGGCTCAGACCATTCATTTTTTCTTTCCATATGAAGGTGTTGTTTTTCTGGAGGTGTTTTGAAAGCATCTGTTAGGGATGTGAAGAGGCCCAGGAGTTTGTGGTTTAGATTGCCTCGAGCTCCCTGGTGCGGCTTTGCTAAACTGTCCTGAATAAAACGGCAGTCAAAGCCTTTAAAATGAATGAGGATTAATGACTCGCAGCTCCGCCTGCATCACGATTCAGATGTGTCTCAGACTGAAACAAGCAACAACCTCAGCTTAAAAGACATAGCAAACTGAAAAAGTCATTTCATTCTTTATTTAGTTATTTATTTATTTTTTTGCCTGCATTTCCATGTTGTGCTCATAGGTTAATATACCTTTTTATACTGTAAGTTTATGTTGCTCAGGATGCAAAACTCTTGACTTTTTTTGTCATTTTAGAGCTTGTTAGTCCTCATTTGGAAAAGGATAGCCTGGGATATTCTTCACAATGTCCTCTTCAGTGTTTCATGAAATACGAAAGTAATTTGGGTTTCTTTATCAGCAGGCACAATTTTTTCTTAGTTAACTCCCCCCTTCAGTGTCTACATACATTGAAAAGAGAGATATCCGTAGAAAGATAGGGCTCAGAAAGAAATGACTGTGGAGAGAGAACCGTTCACACTGAGAGAACAGAGCGATGTATGGAAGGTAGAGGATAAATGATGGAGAAGCTGTGAGCGTCCTGTGGAGAGACAGATGAAAAGAAGAGCAGAGCTTGCCTATTTCATAAAGAGCTGAAGAGATAGAGATTGGATTGATTCTGACTGCTAAATGAGCTCTTGAAGGGCTAGAGTGACAGGAAACATCCTCAGAGAATCAGAGAGAAGAGAGGACCTCATCATCACATTTATCTCTCTGTCCATTTGCATGATAAATACAGTGGTGAAGGAGAGACCACTACCATGTTTTGACCTTGCAGGGGTCTTTTTGAGTGTTAAAGGGCTATTTGATTTTCTAGTGAAGTGTCTCCCAAGATCGGCTGAGTACTAGTAAGCTATTTTCAAGCCCCTGCCATGTGTCTCAAATTCATCTCCTGTGACCTCTTGTTGAGGGGATTTCATCATTTTTGATTTTGAGACTACATAGATCACTGTATTAGTGTGTAGCATTGCATGCTAAAGCTGAGGATAGTCATTTAGAAAGCCTGATTATAGGCATAGAGTATAGGCTAAGTTAGCTGGCTAATCGGCTTGATGTACATTAAGCTGGCATGCTGAGTTACGCTAGTAAGCAGGTTAGTTTGCAAAACATAAACAAACTCAAAAACACAACACATGAAAATGATTAATTTTAAAATCTGTAGCATTGGATGTATAATATTATATGTCACATTAGCATTTAAAAACATAGGAAATGTAACAGTTTACGACAACAGCAAGATCATACTTAAAGATCAAAAAGTGATGATACCTGCCAGGAATTACATTGTAGGTTTACAAGTGACAGTAAAGAAGTTTACTATGTAAAGTTTTCACCATTTTCATCATTAATAATAAGAAATGTTTCTTCAGCACTGAATCAGCATGTAATAATTTCTGAAGGATCATATGATATTGAAGACTGGAGTAATTATGCTGAAAATTCAGCTTTGCGTCACAGGAATAAATTACTTTTTGCAATATATTAAAATTAGTGCTGTCGATCGATTTAAAAAAAAGTACTCTTTTTTTTCTGAAATCAATTGCGATTAATCAATATATATTGATATATAAATATGCTTTTATATTGCAATAATTTCACATGCAATCTTCAAATTAATGTAAAAACAACATAAAGACAGTATATATATATATATATATATTTTTTTTTTATATTTGTTTAGTGACATCTTTTTTTATGACTGAAGGCCTGCATCGCTGATACCAATACTACTGCTGTCTCTTTGAAATAAATTTTCCCCCTATTTAACCATTGATTATAGCCATTCAACATTTACAGTATAATTGATAACTATAAATTTTATTAGACTTTCAAAAAGAACAACTTTTAATTTAACTTAATACAATATTCACATAAGCCCATTATAATAAATTTCATATTTACCTGTGCCCTTCAGGAAGTAGGAAATATAAAGAAATTGAACAAAGTTATTAAACACTAAATTCTAAATTAAATATAGATGAATCCTTAAAGCTACAAAATAATTGATTTCCGTTTTTGTTCTTTTATTAACAGATATCACAGCAGCTGGATTATTAGGTTTTTTGGCTCCTATTACTTTAAGAACTGCTGATTCTTAAGATGACGTGTCAGACACATCGTATTTTCTCACAGCCTTTTATATATTATTGTGCTTTAATATGAAATGATACACAGTGTGTGGGCATATTTCATGCAATTAAAGAGCACATGTTACAGGCACACTATAATGGCAGACAGGATAGGAAAATACATTTTTACTGATATATGGCCTGACAACATATCATCTGACCGCAGTTCTCTGGTTCTACTGAAGCTCCTTGTCACCTGAACCGTTTTCACGCTCGTTTCACTTGTGTCTTGCACTAAGGCAATGCTGGAGTGCGCGTCTGAAAAGTCTCCCATTTGATGTGGTTGTAAAGATGTTCTGTGTCTAAATAAAGGCAATTCTTTTCAATTTTCAAGAGATAGAAGCAGCAGTTGTGAGTGGAGTGGCCAACCCTAGCTCCGCCCTGCATTAACTGTCTTAAATATTTTCAACACCATTAAGCTGGAAAAAAGAATCACCTGTGTTAACGTGCCAATTTTGATAGCACTAATTAAAATAGAAAACAGCTATTTTAAATTTCAATAATATTACACAATAGGGTCATTCCATGTCATATCAACCAGAGAACCCCGGCTCAATTTATCGATTTTGCTAATATCTTTTCTGAAGAAAGATAAACATGTTTAGTGATGAATACGAAAATATTGAATGTTGTGGATTAAAGGGATACTCCACCCCAAAATGAAAAAAAAATTCATTAATCACTTACCCCCATGTTGTTCCAAACCTGTTAAAGCTCTGTTCGTCTTCAGAACATAATTTAAGATATTTTGGATGAGAACAGGGAGGCTTGAGACTGTCCCATAGACTGCCAAGTAAATAACAGTGTCAAGGTCCATAAAAGGTATGAAAGTCGTTGTCAGAGTACTCCATCTGACATCAAACGTGCAATCTGGGTGATATGAAGCGTCGGGAACACTTTTTGTAAGCGAAGAAAACTAAAATAACGTCTTAATTCAATAATTCCTTTGTCAACGGTCTCCTCTGTGTCTCTCCATATCACCGTATGCTGCGTATGCTCTTCTGTATCAGCCGCGCCACAAGGATGCGCTGTTTCTACATGTATTTAGCTTTGATTTGAAATAGGTCTGCTGTTTGTTTTTCATTTTTTTAGCTTTGATTTGAAATAAAACTGCGAATCCAAAATTTTGATGTCAACTGGTTTTTGAATGTATTTTGGCAGATGGAGTATTCTGACAATGACTTTCATATCTTTTATGGACCTTGACACTGTTATTTACTTGGCAGTCTATGGGACAGTCTCAAGCCTCCCTGTTCTCATCCAAAATATCTTAAATTATGTTCCGAAGATGAACAAAGCTTTTACGGGTTTGGAACGACATGGGGTTAAGTGATTAATTACAAAATTTTCATTTTGGGGATGGAGTATCCCTTTAATAAAAAGTTTCTGAAATTTGGTTGATTTGACAGAGAATGACCCAATATTTCTGTATTTTTCATCAAATAATTGCAGTCTTGGTGAGCCTTCTTTCAGAGAGGATTTTTCAGAAACACTGAAAAATCTTACTGACACTAAACTTTGAATGGAAGTGTATCTGAATATACTCAATCAAATATTTATTTATTAAAAAAAACAAACCTGCATAAGATATTTCTTCTTTTCAATTAATATATTTTCAGTTTGTTTTATTTTTTTTTATCCCAATAGTCTCGTAAACATTTTTTTTTCTTGTTCTAAGCATAAACTTTAAGCATAACATGAATCTAATGGACTAAGAAAAATAACCTAAATACAAAATCCTCAGATCAGTCCCAGCCATGTTATCTAACACAATCTTCTAATGTGTCTTGCTTTAAATGTTTTTATATATTTTTTTACACCAAAACAAGACAAAGATACTAATTAAGAAAAGTGTTTTGTAGGGCGAACGGCCCTCTAGATACACTTATATTTGCAAACAGCAATGTTTTACAGCATTCTGCATTAGACTCTGCCCTGATTTCACACAAAGAGCTGCTGCCACACACACACACAGAAAACTTAGTCTGGGCTGTTATAGCCGATGCAGAAGCACAGAGATGCCATCAGGCAGGGACTGGTATTATTTATCGTGTGTGTGTGCGCGCAATAGAGATGACAGGACAGACGATTGGAGGTGTATTTGCCTGGCTCCAGGTGTTACGGTGCGTTTAATTACTCTCATGGCAGATTAATGAGACAAACCGCTTCCCGCACTCACACAAACGCACACTCATACGGGACTAATTACCTTTCAGCACTGAGAATCTACTGCAAACTAGCGTAACGCACACACACTCATACAGCATAGGTGTTGCATTGCTACCACTATCAGTTTATCTTTCAAATACACTCAGACTATCATGGCAACCCGACTTATTGCCTCATAAGGACAGACAAACAATCATAATGAATAAACAGAGGGGGACATTATATTAACCAGCTCTCGCACTAGCTCTCACATTCATCAACACAATAGAGCGACTTCATTAGCAGTGAAAGCAGAACACCCGGTCTGCACTTTCATCCAGCCGAGCCAGTTCTTCATGTTTCTTTTTTTCTTTTCTCCCCAAACGTGGGCGCTCACACGCATGCTGATAGAGATAGTCCTCATCCCCAGAACGGCTGTCTGCGGGCACTGCTACAGGTAACAGTGGCAACGACAGCAGCTTGAGTTCAAAACAAAAATGATTTCATCCATATGGCAGAGCAGGGACTGGGGAACGAGGAGGAGATCTCAGATTCTGTGTGTGTGTGTGTGTGTGTGTGAGAGAGAGAGAGAGAGAGAGAGAGAGAGAGAGTGTCTGTGTGTGTGTGTTTGAAAAGGCTACTGTTAAAAAGTAAAGTGATTCAGGAGGTGCAGAGAAAAGCATCATTAAGTCAAGTATTCTGGCACCTCGGTGGCTTTCTCACACTGGTCTGAGTCTCAACTTCCTGTGGGCTGATGGCAGCTTACTGCTTGGCACAGTGGACTGAGAGAAATAAACATTTCCTCCAAAGGCCTCAAGACCTGCCCGCTACTCTTTTATGCCCAAAAGCCAGGAACCCTTCTGAATATTCCTTATTGTGAAAAAAAGTCTTATTCAGTATGTCTTTTTCCCCAAATAAAAATGTTAAAATCCTGAAAACAAGATTGTATGATAAAAGATTTTATTTTATTTTATTTTATTTTATTTTATTTTATTTTATTTTATTTTTTATATTGTTGTTGGAAAACAAGACAAACTATTTTAAAATCCTCAAAACAAGAGACAATTATTTTAGAAGAAAATATACATGGGTGTGCAGGGAATGACTTTAAGCTTCAGATACAATATTGTGAATTGTTTGTAGTTTTATGTTCTTTATTGTCTTGTTTTTACTGGAAAACAATACTTTTTTTGAATAATTTAAAATCATTAAAACAAGAAAAAATATAAAAGTATTATTTGAGAAACAAAATCACACAAGGTAATAGGACTTCAGATACTTTTTTTTTTTTTTTTTTTTTTTTTTTGTATTGTCTTGTATTTTTCCTGGAAAACAAGTCAAAATGTTAAAATCCTTAAAACAAGGAGAAAAATAAGAAGCGTAACTCCAGGTAATTGGATAATTTATTTCTTGTATTTTATAATTGTATAAGTAGTTTTCCCTTTTTTCAGATTTTTAATTTTGTATTATGCAGTAAATCTATTTATAGATAGATAGATTGATTGACGGACCTGCTTATGGTCAGTCTAAATGTGAAGCATATTTTAGAGGCCAAAGAGGGAAAGATGGACATTGGAATTGAGATACAAAAACCTCTCCCTCTCCCTCTCCTCATCCTCTCCTCCCTCTCTCTCTCTCCCCTCTCTCTCTCTCTCTCTCTCTCTCTCTCTCTCCTTCCCCCCCTCTCTCTCTCTCTGTGGCAGGTTTGAAGTGGGCCATGTTGGTTTGTTAGTGAGGGGAATGAATGGGCATTCAGAACTTTTTCAGGGACAGAACTCACACAAAGCTCTCTGTCGTCTCAAGAACAGGAAATGTGAACAAAGAGACAGAGTACAATAAAACACAGAAGGTTCTTCCTTCAATTGCTGTCTGTAAAAAATGTTTTCTAAACAAGTAAACCACTAAAGTAGAGATCTCTCTTAACAGTATTTCTAGCTTTTGCACCCAAACCCATCTTTTGGAATTCTAAATATTTTTCAGCTGAATATTAAAATGAACAAAATTGTATTTTAAGTTAAAACCTACATTTAAACTTTATAACTCACTCTGATAAGTCTTTGACTATAGAATAGCAACAAAGCTTGCCAGAAAACACTTACTGAGTTTGTTTATAAGAAGAATTGTATGACTAAACTACATTTCCCATCATTCTCTGTGGCAGTGCAAGAGTGATAAAATGCATTCAGTTAGACACCTAATGTGCATCCTTTGCCCTTTATTTAGTTGCATTAGCGCTAAAATGCTTCCTGTGTTAATGCTTCCAGAAAGTCCATTTTATTCGGACTAAAATTCCTTGAACGCACATCATGTCATATCGTAATTGCGATTTCCAAACTCTTAAGCAGGAACTTCCCAGGAGGACTTGAACGTAGCATCCAGTTCATTAAATTTCCCATTCTCAAAATTTCCCATTCATTCTCCCACAGACATCCACAAGTAAAATGCAATTATCGCCTTATTGCTGCAAAATATGATGTTATACATTGTTAATTTGGTATTTATACTGAGGTACTAGTAAAACTAGTATGGTTATTGTAATATGAAGCCAGCTCTAGTCTATAAGTAGTGTTTTTGTTCAGTGTCCAAACAGTTCAAATGAGGGCCTCACTGTCCTCATCCCTTCATCTATTCCCTAAACTCCCCTCTTTTCTCAAGCCTCGTGACACACTTGGCAGTTTCTCTCTGTTCATCTGATGTCTAATCCAGCAGACAGAACAAACAGAAGCACGTAGCATTGCTGATGTCAGTGTCTGTAGGCAGCGTGTAGTATGAAACTTCATATGCGATTTGAAAGAGCCCATTGGACAGGCAATGAAAGGGTTACTATTTCAGTCCTACATATAGAAATGATCAAATTATCTTTTCCAGCTCCAGACTCTGATGTTAATGCAAAATTAGTCACTTTGGGTAAGAAGAATCAATTAAATGGCAGCTAATAATTAGATTTTTTTCCCCATTTTTTAAGAAAGTATTAGTGGTATGGAAAGCCAAACAGGCCAAAAGCTTTTTTTTTTTTTTTTCCACAATGGTGTTCCACAATATATGTAAATGTATCATATTCCAGTATTCTATCAAAGAATTTCCCCAGACACATCAATGGCTCAGAGATTTACTCTAGAACCGCCCTTAAAAAATGATTTCACCGTTAAGAATGAGAGCTTATGTCTGAATAAAACAGCAAGAACAGCAAGGCAGTCAAACTTTAACCTGAGGGCAACATAAATTTCTCTACAATCTCTCTCACTAGAAAGAAAACCCTCTGGAGGAGGAGGAGGTGGAGGAGGAGGAGGAAGCCGGGACTGGAATACATTTAACTCTTTAATTGGTCTTAATGCACATGAAGCACCTTATCAGCACATGCCTCCGAGGGCTTCATCTCAGTCTCTCTCTAAAGTTTTACAATCATATCAGAACAAAACTTAATACGGCCAAAAACTTTGATCTGCTATCAGAGCGTTTCATTGGACCCTGAGGTCTTCCATTTTCAGGGTTTACTCTCTGGAAACACTCTCACAGACACATTTGATGGTAACGGGTGTCATGAGACATCGATATGATCTTTAAAAAAAAAAAAAAAACTATTCCTGCTCCTACTGTGGGGTTTTATTTTAGGGTAATACTTGAGTTAAGGATTATATATTTTCCTTTTTCCCTTTTTTATTTTTGGTCATAATGAGATGTATTTTATTGAATTATGACTGGAATGGGTAAGATATTCACTCATTCTTTTTTATTTGTTTACCCATTTTCACAAATATGTTTTGCCTATTTGCTTCTTGCCTTCACCATTTTTGTCTCCAGAAGTACAGATAGAAATGCAATTGACTTTATCCCACAGCACCTGAGCTCCAATTTACCTGCCAGTGCCCACTGAATGCTCGCTTTGCATCTCCACATGAAGTGTTTTATGAGTCCATATGAAGGTTTTCACAAGTTTATTGGCTATACACTGTGACACCCAAAAGTCAAAACACATAAGTTACACATGGACATGTAGGAATGTCATTGTATTAGCATTAGTATGCATACAAGTGTGCATATGCTAAAGATAAACAGATTTAGCTTGGCTACGCTCTTAAAAATAAAGCGTTCAAAAGAAGGTTTTTCTTAGCAGTGCAATAAAAGAACCATTTTTTTTTTTTGGTTCACCGAACAACCTTTTGGTTAAAGGAATAGTTCACCCAAAAATTAAAATTTTGTCATAATTTACTCATCCTCATGTCATTCCAACCCTGTATGAGTTTATGCTGATCACAAAAGAAGATATTTTGAAGAATTTTAAAGAACCAGAGGGTTGTTGGTCCCCTTTGACTTCCATAGTAGGGAAAGAAATACTATGGAAGTCAGTGGGCACCATCAACTGTTTGATAACTAACATTCTTCAAAATATCTTCTTTTATAATCAACATAAAAAATAAAAATAAAAAAGCTTATACAGGTTTAAACGATGATAGTGAGTAAATAATGACAAAATTAACATTTTTGGGTGACCTATCCCTTTAACAGTTCTTAAAAACACAATTTTTACTTACTACTTACTATTAATCTGAAGAACCTTTTTCCAATACAAAGAACCTTTTGTCCAATAGAAAGGTTCAATGGATCTTAAAGTTCTTTGTGAAACTATCTATGCCAATAATCTTTATTTTTCAGTGGAGGGGACCTATTTAATCATATACATAAAGGTTAGAGCCATTGCCTTGCGGTTAGCAAAAATAAGTCAATGCATTAAGCAGTGGACTTCCTTTCAGAGATCAGTTCTTAAAAATAAAATCTTTTTCTAAGTGTGAAAAACATTTTCAATAGTGAAGAACCTTTTTCCACTATAAAGAATGTTCCATAGATGTTAACGGTTCTTCATGAAACCATCAATACCAATAAAGGACCTTTATTTTTTTTAATAGCAGAAAACAGTGTTAGACTTGATGTACCTGTATAAAGAAAAATCAAGGTAAATATCACATTTTTATAGTGTAACTTCAAAATTACAAAAGTATTTGTTTGTGTATAATTGGGATACATAAAAGACGTTTATTTGATAAGGTTATCAGTGATGAAGTAGATACATTTATCTGCGTACCACTTGGTGGTGGTCTCCACTGAGATCCTGCATATAATTACAATATTTAAACAAGCCTTCCTTCGTTCAGTGAGCCGTTACCTTATGGGAAATTATAAAGCAACTCAATAAGTGGTTGAACGTGAAAAGCAATCAAAACTCACAGAGAGGGCAGAAACCCAAAATCACTGCAACAGTGCTAAATTTCACCTGGAGAGGCTGTTCCATCAAACCTCACAAAGGAACCCACTGGGCTTTGAAAATAGCACCGACCGGCTTCTAATCAAACACACTCTCGCTCTCACATCCCTGTTTGGCCTTCTGACAACACCGTGTGCGACCTGTTATGTCTTACCCAATATTAACAGGATCCGTGGGTGTGAGCGCCGCATTCCTCTCTGCAGGAAACCGCAGCTTTAGTTTCTCCTCGGGCCTTGTTTGCTGGTTCCATGAGAGAGGAAATCATGCTGGTCTTTTTGTACCGCAGCAGTGAGCAGTGAGAAACTTGTGACCCATGCATTAAATAAGATATTGTTGGCTTTAATTAAACCGGCACGGAGAGAGATATTAGCCGAATGAATGTTTCCTGCTGTTGGCTGGCGATCAGCCACACTTTCATTTGTGGATTCTCTCGAGCGCCTGGGTGGCGCAGGTTACATGCAGAGAAACGTGGGCACTGTGCACATCGGTGACAAGAATAACATCTAGATTTAGCTGGAGCTGTGGCACAGAGGGTTGTGCGCTAGTTTACAACCTGAAGACTAAGGTTTAAATCCAGCTTGGGTTCTGTTCAGTGTTACTTTTTAAGTATTTGTATATATTATTATAGTATTTCTTTATATTTCAAATTAGGTTTTATTTTTATATTTTCAGTTTCATTTTAATTCAGTTTAAATTTGAGCAAATCTATGTGCTTTTGTTATTTTACAAGTTTTATTTTTATAGTTTCTACAAAATTTATCTTTCATTTATGTGTATTTCAGGTTTAGTTTTAGGAATATTCATACTTCAAGTTCATTTTATTTTCTGTTAGTTGGCAAGGCAAAAATTGTTTACATTTATTTAAAAATTATTTTTTAGTTTTCAGTTTAATTTCAGGTTTATTTAAATTAATGTATACAATTTTTAATACAATAACTGTATATTTGCTTGTATCCAATGTTAAATTTCACTTTTTTTAGCCAGTTTATAACTTTTCTGACAAATATAATTTTTATATTTTGACATAAGTATCTTTTAATATTTTTCAGTATTTTTGTCATATAATATTTAGTAATTTTACTCAAAAATAAAAAGCAAATTTTAATGAAAAATTTTAATTAAAGAGAACGTCCAAAATGTAATTATATTAAATGTAAATTATATATATATTTAAATATTTTAATAACATTTTATTTTTAATTATATTCTACTTAAATATAATTAAGCTTTATTATTTTTAGTCAATTTTGCTCTCACTGAAATGTAATCTAATTTCATTCAATGAAAATATTATTTTAGTTAACACTTGTTTTAGCATGTTGTCCTTGGAGGCGCATAGACACATAAACATAACTTTTGCATAATTTTGTGTAGATTCAAGATATAATAATATGTTTGTACTTTGTACGTATGTGATTATCTCTGATTGGGTGAGTTAATTAACCTGCTAGTAAAGCACTTCCGTTTACCAGTGTTCATTCAGGGTCATCCCCCAACATAATTAACTATGATTCGATTATTTTATTGGATTAAACATTGTTAGTGAATCTTGTAGTGTGCATTTTATTTTTTTCCTCATGGTATTTTCAGTATGTTTTAAATAAAATCATTTCACTACCTCGTTCTGCCCTCTTTCTGTGTATACTATCCTGTTAATGGGAATAACATCTTGACTTAGCTATTATGGCTATCCTAGTCTTGGGAAGCTCGATCCTCAGGTTTGAAGGTTTGAATCCTATGCACCAAATGTTACATCTTTTCAGAAAATCGTTGTGTCGAATTCATGTGATGCAAATCTGAAACCTCCGGAGTGCGCCGAACAAATGTGGGCCTGAGGGCACAGCGTGTGTGTCTGTGTGTTACCTGCGGTAAAACACCCTCTGTGTGCATTCACTTGCAGTGAAACTACAGCAGCAGCGGCAGCGCATGTGTGCTCGTGCCGACTAAACGGGGCTGCTGTTTGTGTATTCCAGTCACATCTCATCCCTGCACCGTGCTGTGGCTGCCAGCAGTAGATTCTCTCCTTTTCATACCTGCTACCTCTCATTGCCTGTGCACTGGCTGCTTTGCGCGGCATCATCATTAGCACACAAAGCAGGATTGATAACCTAGACTGCAGTGCTACTGGGCAAGAAAGACCGAGAGAGAGAGTGCTAGCAATGTTCACTCCCTAACACTCTCATTACAGACCACAGAGGAATATTTTACCACATCTAATACAAGTTTGTGTGTTTACAGCCATGCTTAAAGGAACAGTACACCAAAAAAAAACACTGGTAAATGTAATCTTTAGCATATTGCCAAATTAATATTCATTTTTCATACCATACTACAACGTTGAGATGAACTGTGGGGCTTAAAACAACAACAATAATAATAATTATTATTATTATTAATGATTTTATTTTATATTTTATATTTTATTACAATTTTATTTGTTTATTTCAAATAAATAGTATATAATTCATAACAATTCATAACAATAAAATAATACATTTTTTGGCTTGAATTTGTAATATTGGTGCATCTCTGACAAATTTAAATAAAGTTTCCATAATGTTAATAAATAAATAAATAAATAAAAACAAATATGAGGATATTTTTGTTTTAGGAGGAGAGAAATTTTTATGTGACACAATATTCTGATTGTTGTTGTTTGTTTTTTCTGGATATTATAAATGTGGCTCGATGGAGCTGCTGAAAGAAGTAAATTTATTTAAATGTATTTTTTTCATCGTATGACTCTGTGTCTACTGTACAAAGCACATATAACCTCCTTTTGTGACTGCACTGTAAAAAATCAAAAGTTGAGAAAACTTAAAAAGTTTAAGGCAACCAGCTTCTGGAGATTTTTGAGTTTTCTCAAATTGTTTTTGTAGGAGATATTTTTGTTGTATAAACTGAAAACAACAAGTTGAGAAAACTCAAAAATCTCCTGAAGCTGATTGCCTTAAACTTTTAAGTTTTTACAAGTTTTGATTTTTTTCTCAGTGTGTGTTTACAGTAATAATTAAAGGGGCAGTACACCAAAAATAAAAATTCATTTTACTTATAATCATGTTCCATCATGTAATGCATAATCTTCAATTAAGTAATATTTTAATAACACTGTTAAATGCAATATTTGTACAAAATCTTTAGAAAATCTCCAAATGAATATTTGTAGTGTAGTAATGACTAACTAGCATTTTTTTTTGTTTGTAAATAATTGTATTGACAGTATCGGCATTCATTTTTATATTGGTGCATCCCTGACAAGTAAAGTGAAGTGAATTAATGTGAAGTGAAAAAAAAATAACTAAAAAAAAAATAACCCTTTAAATTGAGATGCTGTCACAATATAGTTTTGGTCTGTCCCACAATCCTGTGCGTGTGCTCTGCTGTTACTGACGTTTAATAGAGCAGTTGAAAGAAGTAAATTCATTCGAATGTAATTTTTTCCCCAACTTTTTAAATTCACATATAGTCCTCTTCTGTGTTCCCTAAAAGAAGAAAAAAAAACATACAGGTTTTGAATGACAAGAGCAAACATAAATGATGACACATTTTCATTTCTGGTGAACAGTCTTCAATGTTGTATGTTTGCTTCAATGATGTGCATCTGTGTTACACCTGGAAACAATATACAACCCACGTGGAATAACTAAAAGGTCTAAACATGACAGCCGGTCAGATATTATAAAGACGTATGTGCACAGGTGAGCTTTTAAACCATTCCTCACAGTGAGATTCACTGAGATGCAGCAAAGACAATAAAAGCGTCTTCTAAAATGTAATCTTCCTCTGAGCTGACAAGGACCTTCACACGGTGTGACACCAAGTTGGTTTACTTTATAAATTCTTCCTGTGGTTTGTTTTCAGCGTGATTCCCCGCAGACAGTGATAATCTGTTTTGGACTGACTGTGAAAAAGAGACGAGGAGAGAGGATCTGACAGGAATCATGTCAGATGCTGTTATTAGGCTTTGCATTCTCTTTCACTACAAAGCCAAAATGTGTCTTCATGCATATCCATTTTCCTTGATCAATTCAGAATGTTAAGGCCTGAAAGGAAAGCTTTGTGCGTCATGATCAGCTAGTGTATGGGACACCCCCGCATCCTCTAACACTGTTATGATATTATGACTGCATTTGGGTCAATGACAAAATAAGAGTGTCCACAATAAAGAAAAAAATCATTTTAAAATGTATTCAAAATGCATGTGCCATGTTCTTAGCACTGTTATTTTAGTACTATATATGTCATTGATGTACTATAGTTTTTGTTAATATTTTGAATTTGGTTTAATTTTTATATTTTCTGTTTCTGTTTTAAATTTGGTTAAAGATTTAGTAATTTTGTTCTTTTGTCATTTTTAGATTTGGTTATTTTTTTATTTTTTTTTTTATTTTGTTTTTTGTTGGCCTTAAAGTTTGTTTATTTGTTTGTAAAATAAATTTAAGATTTGTATATTTTATTTAAATTCAGTTAAATATTTATTTATTTATTGTTTGTTTGTTTGTTTTTGTTTTATAATAAGCCTGGTTCTCGGTAATGTGCTCTTTGTATTTATGTTGGTTTCATATGGTTTTTGAGAAACTTTTATTTTCTTAATTTATTAAGAAAATTTATTAACTTATTTTCAAGAAAAGTTTATTGGCCTTAAAGTTTGTTTATTTGTTTGCTTTAACAAATATATATTTTTTATTATTATTATTATTCATTAATTTTGCCTGCATGATATGTTTCTTGTTTTATGTTTGGAAATCTTGTCAAGATTTCTACATGTTGCTTTTGTTTGGTGGTTTATTGAAGAATTGTATGTGTTGTTAAAATGCTATAGACCGGTGGAGTCAAACGTACTGAGAACATAAATAAAAACAAGTGTAAAATATAAAGACAAAATGCATCAAGGACACACAAGAAAAACAACTGACTTTAAAAACAAGGTTTTGGAAGAGAGATATGAAGAATGTAATCATAGGGCAGACAGGCAAGAGCAAGAACACTTTGTTGAAAAGGAGATTAAACCATTGCATCTTTTAGCCTTTTTAAACTCCTAATAAAAGAAGGCAGCATTGCTCATCAATACAGTATGGTGACAGAAAAGCTCAGAGCTGTGCTGTTAGACGCTGTGAACATGCTGCTTTATATTCTGCTGTCCTGATGAGCTTTATCATCCTCTGCTCTCATATTGCCAATAAAACAGTTCTGAATCTGAATGTGATTTGAAAGAGAGCAATTCCCAAATATGTAGTGCATAATCCTGCTCCTGGTTCTCTGTTTCCTTGTTCACTGCGCTGTTCCATCTCTCACTTTCTCCGTCTGGCTTTGTCTCTGCATTGTGTGACTTGAGGTGTGCTGCTGTAAAGGTTAATGGAAACAGTGTGTGTCACAAACACTTTTGACACTTCACTAACTGTCTTCATATGTCAGGTCTCTGAACAGATTACCTCCATATAGGCTTGTCACAATGACAAAATTGCAGTATTTGATATTAAACTTATATTCAACTAGTTAGTGTGTAGTGTTACTGTTTGAGCATAGGTTGAGCTGCGCTAGAGAAGACAAAGAAGAAGGGCTGGTTTCATTGTTTCTTCCGCACCGGTTCCAGAACCATTTTTTTTTTTTGTGCTTGGAAAGGTTCTGCACGATCCTCTCATTCGTAAACATTCTCAGGGTCTGAATCAGATTTGAATTGGTACGGAAAAATTTATACCATTGTTAATATTTACAGCTGAGCAGATGAAAATTGCGGTTATGGTAAGGGGAATGACACTTACTGAATACACTCTAAGCGGTTCACCAATCACAACGCACTGGGCCAGCGAACCTTAATCTAAACTTAATCGAACAGGAACTAAATCATTTGTTTGTGACAAACTGGGAAGAGAGGTGCTGCAATAATGAAAAAAAAAGAAATTTTTCCTCCCATCTCATTTTTCAAGCTTATAAATTAGCATGCAACTTTTGCTATATTAAATTCATTAGTTTTCTGCTCTAATGTCATTTTCATAATAGGTGCACATCAATTTCAATATGATTTGGTACTACTGACCACAGACATTTTTTGGTAACACCTCACAATAAGGTTCTATATGTTAATGCAGTAGCTAACATGAAATAAATGACACTTATAATAAATAGCCTTTAATCAAATTACTTTTTTTTTTTTTTTTTTTTTTTTAGTGTTACAAAAGTACTGCTACTTTGGACATATCTGTATGCTAGTGGTTCTCAACCTTTTGAAATAATTTTCCGAATAAATAACGGGCAAATATCACACACAGTTATACTTAAAATCCTATTCACGATTAAAATACAATATACAGAAAAATCTGGTTTACAGCAGAATCGGTACTGTCTCTATAGTTGAGTTTCTGTAATTGATCATATTTATAAATGGTGAAGCTGCTTTGACACAACCTGTATTGTATAAGGCGCTCTAGAAATAAAGGTGACTTGACTTGAGTAAATAATCCAAATACAGAATCTCTTTCTAGTGTTCAAGCACTATTTGAACAATTATGGATCATATAAAAACATAAACTCTTTCTATTTCATAATCTCCAGAGATACCTGTTCACCGGCGATGCCTGTACCTCCAGCTGGCTTTGTTGTCTTAGATTCCCTGTGAAATATTTCAAGTTTGAGTTTGGCTGACGCTCAGAACGGCTTTTGGTTAGATGTTGTTCCAGTAGTAGCTACCAGATGAAGAACGCTAATCATTTACCATGTTAACAAGAGTAACGTTAAGTGGTCTGAGTGGCTCTTGTGCTACGAGTGTATTCCTGCACACAAACAGCGTCAGACGCACAGCTGTAGAAATGATCTGGAGGGCAAAGAGAGGGTGAGCTGCTCAGTGGGAAATGCTCTTCAGTATACTGCACTTTGATTTAATGGAGCTCACTGTCACACACATTCCTAATGGGCTCTCTGTTTGTCAAGTGGGTTAAGGTCCCACCGTAATGCCTGGCAATCATGAAATTTGGTCTTGGTTTTTTACAACTCCTAATAATTCTTTTGAAGAGATGAAAGGGTTATTATAAGGGCTTTGAAGGGTGGAAGAGTGTATGCAGGGGCATCACTGAAGGTTGCAGGTGTATATTTCTGCTGAGGATTCTGGGATACCTGTCATTACTCCACCTACAGCTGCTGTGCCCTTGAGCAAGATGATTTCTGAATGTGTTGCTCCCGGGGTGCTGCAAATGCAGCCTTCTTTCCTCAATCACTCACTCTTGCTTGGCAGCTCTGCAAAAGTGTAAAGACTGCTGAATGTCCTTAATAATAAACCATAGCTTCCATTAAAACAAACAAACAAACAAAACAGCATTTTAAGTGATACTATTGGTATTACATGTCATGGTTAGAAGTAAGAGTTTGCAGGCTGGTTTGTAAAGTTTTTATTCATTTATTTTATTTTCTTAATACACACAATTCTGGCACAAGACAGGCTGAAGTAAAGTATGTGACCTGCTTGCTGCAATATTTGCTCAAGAACTCAATTAAATACGTTTTTTTATTTGATTTAAAAAAAAAAAAAAACATTTATTTAAATATTTTATTTAAATAAATTTTTGGATGTATTTGATTTATTTTAAAATGATTAAGTCATTTTGAATTTTTTTTTTGATTAATTTGTTTTTTTAAATTAATTTTTTAATAAATTTGTTCTTTTAAATTATCATAAAAAATACATTAAAATACATACTTTTTTCATTTGTTAATATTTATAATTATTAAAGAAATGTTTTATGTTTTATAAATGTATGCATTTTTTCAGTTGCTTTTTTCACAATATATTAAATTACTGATTTTTAAAAATACATCATTAAATTACATTAAATTACTTTTTTATTAAATACAGTTTTATTTTTTTTATTTTTTTGGATTATGAAATGTGAATTTATTTACTTTTTTGAATTATCAAATAATTTTTTTAAATAAATGTTTTTATTTGACTTTAATTCATTATCAAAGACAGTGTTTATGATGTCAATGTATTTGAATTTTTGAAATACATTTGAAATTTGCCTTGTGCAACCGTAAAAAAAAAAAAAAAAAAAAAAATTAAAAAATATATATACATTATATATATAGTTATATATACATTAATAGTTGATTAATAGGATATGTAAAACAAACACTGCTCCCAGGTCAGCGCTAGACCAGCAGAAAATTCTTTGCAGAATTTGCATGTATATAAATACAAATAAATTGCATGGATGATTGTTGAAGTGCTTAATATGTTCTGGAGCTTCTCCTAATTTGGATGAATTATGCTGGTTTAAATTCAAATTATAAACCACTCACATATTCGCACACATTTTCTAGATCATTGAGAGATGTTATGCTTTTAAGCAATTGTAGCTTGTTCTCTCCAGCATTACAGTTATTCATAAGGCAGCATAATAGAGCTGACCTTGTTTCACAATGTTTCTCTAATTCATTTTGTCATACATGATTCATTTTATCACACAGCCTTCACATGCTGCTCAGTTTTATATATTCAGCCTAGTTCTCGCACTTTATGCTTCAAATGAACAGTCTCTCTCTTTCCGAGAATCGCCTCAAGGTGGGTTAGAGAAGTGTTTGGGAGCCTAAATTCTCCATGTAAGGTGTAAGACTGTCAGAAATGAATGTGTATTGCATAGAATAGCAAGTACATATGAACAATAGGAATGGTTTTAAAGTTAAATTATTGCTTTTTTGACAAACACATGAGTGTTGTTTTGCATAACCTCCCTCTGTTTCGCTTTTCACATAGTTCTTCTCCTTCTTTTGTCCTTCTGTCCCTCCAGTGCAAGTGAAATCTCTTTGTGAGGGTGAGCGTGAGCATGAAATTTGGAAATGAATGTGAAAATGGCAGTCAAGTGTTGGGTGATTGATCCCAGTCAAAAGCAGGATCTTTAATGATTAGCAGCTTGCTCTGAGGCAAAGGTTAAACGTTCCACCACTAGGAGTGATAAAGTGTTCTTTAAGCTAACTAATTATCTGCACTTGGCGCCCCATAAAATATTTAACCATCTGTTATCGACTTCAGATTAGAGGGCAATGACAGCTTCCTCAGAAGGCCACATTTGTTGCCACAGATGTACTTTTTACTCATTGAATACTTTTTTTTTTTTAATCAGAGAGAACGAATTTTGTCACAGTCATCTAATTTTGGGTTTCGTAATTTTTTATTTTTTTTTGCTCTTCCACTCGTATTCTTTTTTCTCATTTAATGGTTTGCTCTATGAAATTAGGACTACAAATTCTAAACACTCAAGAAATAAAAGCATGCACTGAACTTAATTAAACTGAGGAAAAATGTTTCATGCAATTAAATTAAACCTTTTTTTAAGTTTTGAATACTGAATTTATTGTTATTTGAATTATTGTAGTCTTAAAACACAAATTTATTTTTTTTTGATTTGGAAAAACGTTTCATTTATTTGAATTATTGTAGTCTTAAAACACACAAAAGACTAATAATACTGGCATTTCATAATATATCTTTTGTAGTTTTGAAGCATATTTTTACGTTTTATTACTTTGAACACTTTTGTTTTATCATATATTGTGTTATTGTTATAATAGAATCTCACAGACACACACACACACACACACACACACATATATATATATAATTTGCCATATAACAAGCAATGCAATAACCATAAAACATTTTTTGTCGAGTACTAAATGAAGTCGAATAATCCTACAATTATAATAAAAATCCTATCATTTTGTACATCACATGGACAAAATTTCTCAATATTTTTTTTTTATTATTATTGTTAATGTAGTTACAATGGCAATGAATCAAGTCAACTCACATTTTCCTAATCTGAATTGATTGCATGTTGTGAAATTAAGTCTTTTCAAGTGATAAAACTGTGAGGGAAACTGTGTTGCATTAGCTAATTTTACTTAACTAAATTGAACAACCAGCTGTAAACAATATCTGAATTTAGTAGATATTTGTTTTTATTTGTGGTAGGTCATATCCTAAGCACTATATTGTGCTATATATTGCATTAGATATCTTCTAAAACTCCACAGGGACTACGTGTTTGTGGAATTATAGGATAATTTGTTGGGCTAACTTCCAAATAGCACTTCATGCTAATGCTGTATCTCTAAGCGGCTGATGCATCTGCCTTATTTCACATTAGATGATTAGCACGTCCTTAACACCTTAAATGATCAGTCGAGCCCCCTAGTGTAGTTTCTTGAGATGTTTTATTTTCCATAGACTAGCAGACAGTCTATTGCAGATGTCTCCATTATTTAACGGATTCACTGATGCAGACGAGATGCAGCCTGACAGAGATGGGCAGCTGTTGTGTTAGTGTTTTCACTGCTTCAGTTAGAGCCGAATGTTTAGGAAATGGTGTGGAAACCTGTGGCGTAAAGGACATTTCCTGTGAAACCCCTTGGGACCCAAGCCCTGAAGAACATACTCCGTGAGACTATTTGTATATTGGATTTCAGTATGTGACAACAAGATTAAATGTTGTGAATGACTGATGAAGCCATCCTCCATTAAATCCACAATTTTTTAGCTCGGGAGGATACAGTGGATAGACTCGGAGTTCAGTCGCCCATCGCATTGCATTGCAAAAACATATGTCAGTTGTTTCGTTTTTTTTTTTTTTTTTTTCTCTTGATTCTCATTGGTTGTTTTTCTCTTTTCTCAAGTGACATTGACTTGCAGTTCATTTTGATGGACTGCTAACTCTACAGCCCTTTAGATTTTTATGATCCCATATAACAGGACCCTCTTTATCTCAACCACAAGTGACCCTGCTGAAAGTGGACAGGGAAGAGTTCTGTCATTTATTGTGTCTTCATACTGTAGATCGAAATGTACAGTAGTACAGAAGCTCTATATATTATTTATAATAAATAATTATTGTAGAAAGTCTTCACTGTCACTTTTGATCAATTTAATGCATCTTTGTTTGATAAATGTAATTTTTTTTTTAATTATGATTTGTCTGAAATCTTTTTTTTGAATTAATTTATAATAAAATATACAGTACAATTACGTTAACATAAAATTTAACATTTGCTGTAATTACACATTTTTATAAAACTTTTTAAATAAAGATGTTTTTGCTTCAAAATCTAATTTTTATTTAGTAAAAAAAGTTATACTATATATATATATATAGTAATAAAAGTTACACCTAGCAAAATATTTGTGCACCAATCTATATAATAAAAAACATGAATATATGAACATATATATGCACACTGGATAAATCAGGTTTAAGGATCCACCTACACTTCATCACAAAACACCTTTCATTTATTAAGGTGCATGACCCGTTTCAGCCATTCAAAACAAAGTAATGAAATGTCAAAGTACATTTCATTACCAGCAGTTTATATATCAATAAACTGTATTTTAGGACTCACAGATCTCGCTATTGATTTCACAATACTTATAGTTAACTGTAAAATGAAACTGAACATGACAGGAAAATCTATAAAAACTCAGGTAATGATAAAATGTGTGCAGTGGGAAAATACAAATTTTGTGCCAATTTAAATGACAGATAGAAGTGTTTCAAGTTGGCATCAATATACTGTATTATGATGATACTGAGAGATATAGATCTATACATCAGGGAAGAGACATTTGTGGTGACGAGTATGATAAAGCCGTCCGACTCCAAAACTATTAGCAATCGTAAAAACAAATTGTTCTTGTGAGGTAAAATTTTACTAAAACATGCAAAACCTCAGTTGATAAATGTAAATGAATTTGAATAGCCTATTGAGAACATTAATCACAATTAGTGTGGGAGCAAGAAACTGAACCGGGACACATGAAATTACAATAAACATGCTAATTAATGTGCTATAATTGGGAAAAACAGCAGTTAGTGCCTATTTATGACTTTATCAGAGCATGTTATATGCCACGTTGCGATAACAAGCAACACAAAATTATGAGATGATGTAAAACAGCCACTGATTCAGTTTTTGAATCAATAAAAGAACTAATTCATAAAATAAGTAAGACTTCCAATCGATATCGGAGAAAAACCCCACTTAAAAACACACAAAGAATGAGTTTAATTTGGCGTCAAGTGTTTCTATTTTCTTACACGAATGGTTTGGTGGCAGTGCACAAGACCCACGAGCGAGTGAATGTAGCAGAAAACTGAATAAAAGAGTGTAGATAACGCTAATTAAAGCTGGTTGGCTTCCAAAAATGGCCTGTTCGCTGTTTTCCCATTACATGCAGGGGACACGTTTGTGTGAGGAGTGAGAAACTCCGATTTACATCTGAGCAAGCAGCCAAGGCCATCTCACCGGAGAGAGAGATCCCTCGCTTCCCTCTTCCTTCATTCCCGTCTAAAACATGAAGCGTGAGGAATTCCCGCGAGTCGGATTGGGTAACGTTTGATATCTGCCGCGGCCGTGTTTCTGTAAATAAAACCAGAAGAGGGATGAGAGAGGAGGAGAGATGTGAGGCTCTATTTCAGGATCGTTTCTCTGCAGATTTGGAATAATGATTTGAGTTTGTTTATTCTCCTCGTTTAATGAACACGCTGCGTATGAGCTGATTTCATCTCTCGTTCACACGCTCTAGCTGTATGTATTCAGCTATTCTGACAGTTCTTTGTCAGGTCTTACATTAATTTTGACGCCTTATTTCTTTTGAAACAGTCTAGTGGGAAGGAAAGAATCCCGAAATAATTACAGGAGAATAAAGTAAAAGACAAAACAAGCCTCCAGCTGCCTGCTCTAAATCTCCAGCACAGAAGGTCCAGTCTGAGAGGATTGGTGTATTGTGGAGGTCACTGGAGATTCATATAGAGTTTAAAATTTGATCTCTCTTTGGTTTTATCAATATTCATAATTCAGCTGCTTTGTAGGTTTTTTACAGCATATTTAGGTGAGACTTTGACACAAAGAGTCACACACATGGTGCTGTGGCAGGCTGCAAAAACCGGCTGGTGATTAAGAGTTATTTTTTCATAAGCTGTGTTATGACATACGTTGGCTGTTCTGAATAAGCAGAAGCTTTGCTCTAATCCATGTTACTAGCTGCAGTCTGAGAAAACCAGACAACAGCAGCAGACAGGAAGAACATCACACTACCTACACTCACTCACTCACTCACTCACACATTCATTTTCTTTCTTTCTTTCTTTCTTTCTTTCTTTCTTTCTTTCTTTCTTTCTTTCTTTCTTTCTTTCTTTCTTTCTTTCTTTCTTTCAACCATCTATTATTTCTTTGACTTGTTTGTCATCTGTTTGTTGTTCATTTGTAGTTCAATCAACTAACCATTTGCTAAATCCCTCATTCATTCATTCATTCATTCATTAATATAAATCCCTCATTCACTCATCCATCCATCCATCCATCTGTTCATTCATTCATTCATTCATGCAATGATTTGGTCAGTTGGTTGGTTTATTGATTAATTGATTGGGCAACCAATGAATGAATGAATCCATCAATTATCCAATCGTTCGATCAGACATTCAGTCTCTTGTTTGTTTGTTTTGTTTGTTTGTTTAATTATTTCTTCATTCATTTCATTTATAATCTGTTTGTTCAATTAATTTCTTTGTTAGTTTTTTGGTACGTTTGCTCATTTATTCGGTCGGCCAGTTGGTCAGTTTACAGTCCATTCATTCATTCATTCATTCATTGTCAGTTTACAGTGTATTTTTAAATTAGATTTATTTGTTTTTTAATTAATTAATTTATTGATTGATTATATTACTTATTATTTTATTTTGATGATCTTATGTACTTTTAATTATTTAATTTGGCCAATTACTTGATCAGCCAGTGTACGTTAGTTTGTCTTTTTTCCATTAATTTAAATATATGTATATATTTTTTATAATTATATATTTTAATTATTGTTGTTTATTCATTTGTTCAGATGGATTTTTTTTTTCATTTGTTGAATAGGTCTCTCTAACCAACCTACCAACAGTTTGTCCGTTCGTTCGTTCATTCATTCATTCATTCATTCTATTACTTGTAGCTTAAAACTACTTAGAATTTCATCTGCGTATATTTTAAAATGACACTTTTACACTATAATGGAAAATCTATAGTCCTAACCGGATCTGTATGTTTTGAGAAACAAGCCTGGTTTGTGTATAATGAGAGAGATCTGCTTCTGATTGACTTTCAAACTGACTCATAACTCTACTCTTACTTTACATGAGCATTCAAAATTGGATTATGTTGAGTTTTTAGATCTATATTTGAAGAGTTTGTCAAATAGTATGTATATAGTAATATTCAAATAGCTTGGGCTGAATTTAGATTGCTGAAAACACACCACTAAATCAAGATGCCTGACATCTCATTTCCTCAACATGTCCACTTGAGTTGTGTGTTCGTGTTTTTGAAGGCGTCTACCTGACGGCATTTAATTTCCCTTTGCTTTGGGTTCACAGTGAAGTTTGATAGCTTGGCACCAGCTCTCCCACATTGGGGAGCATCAACAGTGATCCACGAGCGCTTGAGGTAGCGCAGACGTCAAAGTCACTTAAGCAGCCTCTTTCCTGTAGCTAATGAAAACGGCCCAGCAACACACGCCGGCTGGCTTTACTCATCTGGAATATGTTCAGCCAAACACAGATCAATAAGAGCTCTGATGAGGATCGCTCAGGGCACGCCAAGCGCTCTGAACATCACGCTCTGAAACGGAACACGTCCACCGGGCCTGGAACAATTAAAGACAAATGGAAAGCAATAGAGGAAACGAAAGGGCGAGAGAGGCAGGGGAAAACAAAATAGCGGGAGGAAGGCGGAGGAGAAGCAGGGGTAAGGTTAATGGGTCTTATCAGTTACTACCCATGATGCCACAGTGATGGGCGGCTCGTGATGAGACAGCTGGGACGTGTTTCTGATATCTAAAAGGGCAACCGGAGAGATGATTGGCAGGCCGAGACATAAGAAAGGAGTGCGTATGTTAAGTGGATTGTCACTCCGGTCGGGAATAATGAGCCTGGAATGACACTTTAGCGGGATGCCTCGGATCAGACAGCAGGAGAACCCGCACGTTCCTCAAAGATGAAACAAAAATAAAAAATAAATAATAATAATAATCTCATGCATTATTCAGTACCAGGATACCTCTCTTTTTTTCTTGCCTCTTTCTTTTCTACTACAAAAGAATGAGCGCTTGTGCCATGCTGATAACTGTACTGTGCTAAGTACTACCTACTCTGTGCCTCCCAGACTTCCCAAATGTTTTAGCAGATATGTAGCACTTATTCAATTTGTGAGTGTTGTGAGAAAATATGGGTAGTTGCCTGCAGTCACTGAGTCCACTGTAGCCCAATGAAAATCTATATATCTCCTTATATATTTGTACTCCTCTTCATTTTAATGCCAAAATTGTGAGATACACGTGGGTGTCTTAAAAAATGGAAGTGGGTGCAGGATAGGGATGAGAATCCCAAGGAAATCTGATTCCAATTTCTAATTCCTCTTAATAATTTCGGTTCCTTAACAGTTCCATTGAAATAGTTTTAAATTTGAGGAAGAAATATTTGGAAGACAAATGCAATTCTGTTGCCAAATATTGGGATAATTTGAGTAGTTCAGAAACTCATAATATGTGTCTTTTAAGTCTTAAAGGTACATTTCACCAAACATGACAATGAGAAACTTCTCCAACTGATTCATAATTGAGATTCACTAACAAGAGCCAGCTCATAAGAGACATTAGCTCCTGATCTGGACTTGCTCGTTGTATGTTTTTGATTCACTGAAAAGTACCAGCTTATAAGAGTCACTAGCTTGAGTGTTTTACTTCTGTGTTTTGTGTTTTTGATTCATTAAAAAAAAAAAGGATCATAAGAGTCATCAGCTTGGGAATCAGGTTTCAATGTTTGCATTCGACAAAGTACATCGACAAGAAGCAGCTCAAAAAAAAAAAATCATTAGCTTGGTTATTAGACTTCAGTGTTTGTGTTGGATATTTTTGATTCACTAAAAAGAAGCAGCTCATTAAAGTAATTCACTTTAGAATCTGAGTATTTTAGTCTTGCGTTTGATTGCACATGTGAGAACTGTAAATGAAACCAAACGTAATGCAACTCATTTGTTATTTTTATACAAATGAAACCAGTTATGAATACATTTATTCAAACAAAGCATTTTAAACAGCATTGTTCTTTGACACTACATCTGTTTAATTGCTTTGTTTGCGTGTGTGTGTGCGTGTGTGTGTATGTGTGTAAATGTCTGTGCTCTTGGCTCGTACCTGTGCTGAGGTGTGTCCCAATGGCAGCTGTTCTCATTGGGCTGTAAGATGCCATGTGCTCTGACAGTGCCATCTGTGCAACGGGTGCCAGATGCCAACCTGTCCTGATCATGTCATGCCAAGGCCTGTACATACCCTGTAAAACCACCACAAGTAATGAATCTAGGGCCCTGTCACTCATTAAACACTCAAACCCTTTAGACAGGGAAACAAAGGATGGTGTTTATTCTCACACAGTGGGCCACTGGGATCCTGTGGGTTTGGGTCGTTTTAGGGTGAATCAACTGTCAATCAAAGGAAGAGAAGGACAACTGATCACAGAACAGTCAAATAGGGACAGGCCACACAAAACAACATACTGGCTGACTTCAAGCCAGACCGAACCTTCAGTCAAAATGCCCCCCGCTGAGTGATGTTCTTTGGGTCTTGAGTCATATTCTTCAGGGAACATGAGAATTTGCCATCTTTCTGTTGACCTGGATACACAAAACCTTGTTAATGCTCATGGTTTTGTAAAGGCCACTGCAGAAACAGCCCAGTGAGTCAAAGAGTGGAATCACCAAGTGCACGAGTGTAGAAAGGAGATGGGCGCTTTATCAGGCAACTCGTTATTCAGGGTCTTCTGAGTCATAGTGGAAACTCAGATGTGCAGGAGAACTAATCTACTGTCTGAGAGAAAGACAGATACTGAGCTGAAAAGAGGTTGAATGAAAAAAATATATTGCATGATATAAACTTGCAATTTCGAGTAGTAAAGTCAGAGTTGCAAGAAATAAAGTTAGAATTGCAAGATATAAACTCTTAATAACTTAACTCAGAATTGTGTGATAAAAACCAACCAAAAATTAAATTTTTTTCTTCAGAATTGTGAGTTTATATTCTGACTTTATAACTCACAATTGTGAGATTATATCTCCCAATTCTGAGAAAAAAAAATGCATTAATGACCCCAAAATTTTAAACTATATTATGAGTTTGCTCCATTGTTTGATTCATGTGTTAGTTTGGTAAATCACACTTTTGCTGATGTTTGTTCATTTACAGAGTTCCCTATTGAATCTGTCAGTGCCATGTTAACAATGCTGCATATTGTTGGATTTTTACAATGAGCAACTTTGTCTTGGGTCAGAACTTGATGTTCAATGTTAAATCCGAAGGAAATCCAGTTCAGCACTGTGTTATAATATTTTCTTTCACCATCAGCTTTTCACTGTCTGTTATATCCTAGCTCTCGTTCTCGCTCCCAGTCTCTCTCTCTCTCTCTCTCTCTCTCTCTCTCTCTCTCTCTCTCAGTAATAGGCTGAACGGTGCTGGTTAGAGTTCCGAGAGACGCTTTATTAGCTGTGGTCTAAATAAGATGATACAGGAAACGACAGGAACAGACTGAGAGCTACCGTGACCCAGATTTTGGTCATTTTTGTGTGTAAGACTCTCACTTACTCTCTTTCATTTCTCTCGCCCACACACATATGCACACACACAACCCCACACAAAGACCTTGTCTGGGAAAAATAAATAAATAAAAAAATACAGAGCATAGACTTTGCTCTCAGCACCCTTAAAAATCACAAATAACTCAACTGTCATCACCTTGTGATTATCTCTCTTTACATTTGCTGATAACAGCGCCTGTGGTTAGTTATCTCAGGTTAGTTTATATAGTAATTTTATAATTATAATAATTTTATTAATTAAGTGAAAGTGACATGACATACAGCCAAGTATGGTGAGCCATACTCAGAATTCGTGCTCTGCATTAAATCCATCCAAGTGCACACACACAGCAGTGAACACACATACACACCATGAACACACACACACACACAGTTAACACACACCCCGAGCAGTGTGCGCAGTTATGCTGCGGTGCCCAGGGAGCAGTTGGGGGTTCGGTGCCTTGCTCAGGGGCACCTAAGTTGTGGTATTGCCGGCCCGAGACTCGAACCCACAACCTTAGGGTTGGGAGTCAATCGCTCTAACCATTAGGCCACAACTTCCCCCTAGTTTTCATTTTTTTTTTTTCAAATTTTATTTGATATAATATTGCTATTTATTTATTTCATTTCATTTCATTTAAACTGGTACAAGCTAATTAACTAACTAAATAAATAATGTGCTTATCTATCTTTATATTTTCTATAAACAACAGCTCCAGTAAAATATCTGAAGGTTAGTCATTTAAGTAATTTGTTTGTTTTCTTTCAATAAAAAATTCAGTCTGGTGGAAGAGCATCAACAACAACAACAAAGTTAATATTCAAGTAGGATGAGGCTGAAATTTGTTGGCACTGACTACTAGGTCACCGAGACATTACTTGTCAGGATGGAGGATTGTGAGTATGAGCATTTGTTCAGTATGTGGATATGTGTTTTTGACTGGCAGGTCTGATTCGCTGTAATGTGGCTGCTTTTTGTCAGGTGTGCTGTTGAGTGACAGCCCATGTATTAGTGTTATCTGCTATATTCAAATATTCAGAATAGAACTTGTTCAGCATTTATCTCATGCATTGACATACTATGAAAGGACATTTATTGTAGCTTCTTATGAATTGTTGTCTTTATCTAAATATGTAAGTGGTAAAAATGTGCTGGTACGAGTTTTATTTCGATAGCATGGAGGAACTTGGATACTCCTTTCATATTCAGGGCACGTCCCGAATTCAGGAAGGTGAACTGGGACTCAGTACAGATGGCAAGGGAAAAGAGAGCAGAGTCTGACATGTCCTGTCATTTACCCAGACGGTATGCACGCATGTGTAAGTGAGTGTGGTTATCTGCATTTTATGTCAGAGAATAGCTGTCAAATGCTGTCAGCTGTGGAGAGGCTAATAATGACACATTTATCTACATATATGTGTGAATGTGGGTAGCATTGCATTTAAACACTTAGGATTCCATCAAAAGAGAGAGTGGTAGGAACTGTGGGATATTGGTTAGCGCATTTACTCCAGAGACATTGAGTCATGCTGCTCATATGGGTGATGCAGGTTCAATTACAGCATATTCTGTTGCATTTGCCATTTCCTATTTGCTCCAATTTATAATAATGCTAAGGTGTGATGGGTGGGGCTAGATGGCGGCATTTTTAATCCGGGTTTTTTTTTTTTTTGGTCTTTTTGGTTTTTATATTGTTGGTGTTTTATTCTATCATTGTTTTTTTTTTTTTTTTAGAGTTTAGTTTAGTTAAAAAAAAAATTCCTCTCCAAATTTTGCAGAATTTTTTTGTTTTTTTTTATAGATTGAAGTTTTAGTATTGTAGTGCTGCCAAATATTAATGGTATAATTTAATAATAGTTAACAACATTTTTTATATATATATATTTACATATTTTTTTATTAATTTTTTTTTTTTAAACAGCCTGGTGTTATTGCTATCTTATGGTATTTTAATGTTTATTGCAGGTGGGTTATAATATTTTGATGTACAATGTTTTAAATTCTAAACCTATTTATTTAGTATTTATATTTCATTCGTTGCAATTTAATTTTAATTTGTTTTGAAGTAATAAAAATTTATTTATTTATTTTAGTTTCTTATTTATTTATTTCAGTTTCTTATTTACTTATTTTTTTACGTTTCCTATGTATTTATTTATTCATTTATTTCAGTTTATTTTTTTATTTATTCATTTACTTATTTAATTAAGTTTCTTATGTATATATATTCATTTATTTTAGTTTTCCATTTATTTATTTCAATTTCTTATTTATTTATTTATTTATTTATTTATTTTAATTTCCCATTTATTTGTTTGTTTATTTATTTATTTTGAACTATTTCAGTCTGAGCCAGGGACATTCTATGTGGATGTTTTTGCTATTTGTTTGGGTTTCTTACTGTCCCAGGTCAAAAGAGCCCAGCCTTAAGTCTTCCCGAGGTCCAGTGCTTTAGCAAACACCACTACAGTAGTAAAGCCTCAGTGTTTGCGCTGACTGTTTGACCCCAGCTGGTCTGTAAACGGCAGAGTCGGCAGGGTTCCTGTAAGACCGGCCGAGATGTGGTCAGAGAAGTGTGCACCAGCCCAGACGCCCGCAGCCGGCCGCAGCGCCTGGCACCGTGTGCCTGTTAGTGGTGGGTGATTTATGAGGATTAAGCGGGCTTGTTGGCAGCGTTCTACTTATGGGCATCCAATTTACTGCCTGTTTCCTCCTCCTCCTCCTCTTGCCCTCCTTACTCTTCCATAGCTCCGTGGGTGCTGTAGTCCCTGGCATGGTGGATGATCCTTTAGACGTAGAGGGATGCACAATTCTTTCAGGAGCTTTTTATAGAGTGTCAATTAGTCTTGGAAAGCATGAAGGAGTATTCCGGATGGATTTGTAGTAGCGGCAGTTGTCCCAGTAGAAGTGGGAGGCATGGAAAAGTCCTCCACCATGTTGATTGCGGTGTTCTACAAAGCTGAAGAAGTGGATCCAGCACCTGAAGGAGTAGTTTTGTGGTTGCCCTCATTTTGCCTGCCAGTCCATCCCAGCTATGCAGCTTTGCTACTGATCTACTCAAAAATGGAATCTGAAGTAACGCAGAGAGAACATAGGAGGTTGAATAGCATGACCTTGGTGAAGGACATCTGTTTTTTCATTTGTGTTATCAGCTGTTGGCTGTACATACAGACCTAATATTGTACTAGTCAATTGGTGTCTAGGTTTTTGTTTTCAAATGTTTTGTTTCAGCTATATTATTTTTCACAGAGCATAACTTATACACACAAATCCTTTTAAAATGGTTGTAGAATCCTTATACACTCTTAAAAATAAAGGTTCTTTATTGGCATTGATGGTTCCGAGAAGAACTTTTAACATTCATGGAAACATTACATTGCACAAAAGGTTCTGTATAGTGGAAAATGGTTGTTTAGATCATTATAATGTTCTTTGAACTGAGACAACCCCCCCAATTTGACACATTTGAAACATTTCTCAGTTGCGTTACTTAATATTTTTTGTGGAAACTAAGAAACTTTTTTCAGGATTCTTTGATGAATAGAACATTCAAAATAACTTATTTGAAATGGAAATATTTCGTAACTTTATACAAGTATTTAAAGTAACACTTTATTTTAAGGTGTCCTTGTTACACGTTACATGTACTTACTTTTATAATAACAATTAATTATGCATAATTACAGGCAAATAACCCTAATCCAAACCCTAACCATATAGTAAGTACATGCAGTTAAATAATATTACTCAGTACTTAAATGTATGATTGCACTTTAACAAGGACATCTTAAAATAAAATGTAACCATATTTTAATGTTTAATGTGTTTTTGCAGAATAGAAGAAAAAAAACATGCCATATAATACAAAATAAAAATAAAGAATAAAAAATACAATATTAAGCAAAATTAATGTCCTCAATTGTGATTCACGTTAGCAAATCAGGTTGGATTCATACCAGTTGGAATCCGTACTGGACAAGTGCAGAATAGATACGACAGAAATGAGGATATGAGCTTAATTCTTTCATTCTGAATACAGTGAGGTTTGGTTAATTAAGCACATGTACAATATTTGGAGTCCTGTAGAGTCGTGTTTTCTCTTGCCAAACATTTCACTGCTTCTGAAAATAACAGATAAAGAAAAACATGAAAGGCAACCACAAATGATACAGTCCTATGTCTGGTGGCTTAGTCACCACTTTTCATGCGCAGTGAACTTCTCCGGCTCACCCACTTTCCTCACATGCTCTGAATGTGTGGCATGTCCCAGAGGAGACCTTAGCCTAGATATTAGAAATATCTTTCATGCCTCAGGAGAATGATGCACCAGACCTCGCCTTATGTCTCGTGGAGGAAGAGAGGAGGGCAAATAACAGAAAAATACTTGGTTTTCATCTTCAAACAGAAAAATAATGTATGCTTCTGACAGGAAATGTGTAGTTACATACATTTTTGTTTCATGAGAGTGTAGGAAAAGAATGGGACAAAAATGAGACGTTGCAGGTCAGACTCAAACCTGCTTAGCCCATATGAGCATCAAGGTCATGCGTTGACTGCCGTACCACAATTTCCATTCTATTTTCTATGTTTTTGTTCATGTTGGATACAAAAGGTGAAGCAAACAATGGTATTTTTCCCTGAAAGTGACAATACCAAATTCAGAGATTTTCATTGCAGGACAGTGAGCCAGCTGGCCTGAATAGTATCAAGGATTACACAATTCCAGATGTACAGAGCGAAGGTGAAGAGAGAAGCTAATGAAAATGGAAAGAAAAAGGCTAGAATGGGAAAATGCTTAGCAGGGAACTCGCACTCCCTCTCTCCGTGAGATAATGGGAGTAATTGGACTGACTCACGGCTCCTCTCTGTGTGTTTCTCTCAGATAAAGAGCGCCGTGTGAATCTCCGCTGCTCTGCGACATGCTCTCTCCATTCGGAATTAAATGTTCTGCACACAATGTGCGGCGCGTGGCCAGGCGGTGGCTGGAGCTCCAAATGAAATGGCTGTTTAAATCCCTCAGCGGCAGCTTACAGTGGCCGCTACCCCGGCCTGCTGAGCGGAGCCCGGGACTTTAGAGGCTTTCGCAGACTAGCCTCTCAAAGCTGCTGTGCTCAGAACTGATGTGTTTGGGCTTTAACTTTGCAATACATTTTGTTTTTTTGTGGGGCAGACTAATTCTCCTGATTTACTGGTATTGAGGCTTTACATTTCAGATGTGGGCTTGGAACTGAGCATCTAAATCTCATCCAAAATACTCCATATCAGTGCTGCAAGTAAATCTGATACTACCAAATATCTTTAAAGGGATAGTTCCCTCCAAAATGACAGTTTTGTCCCCGTGACTTTCCAATTCTGACTTACTTTCTCCCTTCACAAAAAGAAAATAAACAAGTTTTGGCCATACGATGAAAGTCAATGGGATTCCGAAACATTGAATTTTGGACCCCATATCAGTGTTATTTTAGCATTATTGATATTGTCACATTAAGGTGAACAGAGAGCAGAATCCAAATGTTGTGGATTTATTATAAAATAATAACAAAAGTATAATAAATTGAACAAAAAAGGGCAACCCAAACAAATAGACATAAATGAACAAGATCTGACTGTGAACAGAGGAAACACAAGGATTTATATAAAAAGGGTTAAAAAGATTAAAAATTTTTTTTAAATATAAATTTTATCATTATTTAGAATTTTTATTTTTTATTGTTATATTTTCCATTATCATTTTAAAGTATTATTTTTATGTGTAATTGGTCATTTTTTATATTTAGACATTTTTGTAAATATTTATAATTATTTAAAATATTTTATGTAAATGGAAATTATGCAATTTTAATATTATTTATATTTAGTTTTAGTTATTTTAGTACTCAAAGTTAAAAAATAAATATTGCAATGGCAGCTAGCAGAAATAAAATGATTGAAAGTTTATTTAAGCATTATTTTATATAGTTTTTATATCATTTTATTGTAATAAAATATGTATGCACTTTAAGTAAGTATTGATTGATTGATTCATTTATTCATTCATGTTTTAATTATTTTACTACTTCACATTAAACTAAATAAATTTGAGAAATATTGGCTTGACACCTAGCTGAAATAAAATTATTTTAAGTAATGTATTTTTTAACCTTATAATAACCTTTTACAATAATAACCCTACACTATATGGACAAAATAAGAAAACACTGAATCATTTTTTATGTTCCACAGAAGAAGGGAAGTCATAAAGGTTTGTAACAACATGAGGGTGATTTAACAATGAGGGAATTGAAAATGTAGATTTAGTTTGTTGTTTGTAGATTGTATCGTGTCACTCCATAGACATGGGTTGTTGTGCTGTGTGACTCATCCCAGTCGATACATCTCGAGGTGTATGGATTTCTAAGTGATGCCATGTTGTTCGGTCAGCCTGCCTGAGCAGTTAGCACCGGTCCCTGTGGTCTGATTGCTGTTGTGAGGTGGAGCGGGTTTGATCTGCTGATGGCTCTGGCACCTGCAGTGATGCTACAGTGCCACTGAGGCCAATTAACACATGAAAGGTGCTTCCCACCATCCGACTGGCAGCGCCAGAGGAGAGGGCTGGTGAAGGAAGCGGAGGAGGCGATGGTGGAGGTGCACAGGAAAAGAAGCTGGCGCCGTTTGCTCATGCAATGACAAGGTGAGAGGCGAGAGAGAGCTGATGAAACAATTTAATGCTTCCTCTTGCCTCTTTCCAGCTGCAGGGAGAGGAAACACTGTGAGAAAACAAGCCAAAACCTTCTTCAGAAAAAGCAATGTCACACTGTCGAACATTATTAACATCAACAATATTAACATTAACATGTTCTGCAAGTTGTCATCTACAGGGCTTTCATCTATCTAGCAACATTCCATCTATCAAAATAAAAAATTATGCTCATAGGATCGGTGTATTCAAGTCATTATATGTATGAATTGCATTTTTATGTTTTCATGTCATGAGACAAACAATGGGTATTAACATTATATGGTAACACTTTGGCTAAATGTATTCACAATGTCTTCTATCTGTTCTCTTGCAGCCCTTGCTGGGAGTGAATGAGATGCCGTGTCGAGGCTAGAGGCAGCGGTGGACTGTTCCCGAGTCAGTGGAAAGCCCCTCTAGATGAGCCAGTCACAGCCACCCAGCTGCACGGTAAAGGAATAAGGATTTAATATGTCAACAGAGGCCGAGCTCCAGCCTGCTGCCAGACCCAGCGTCAGAAAGGACTCCAGAAGAGAGGTACGAGCCCTCATACAGACACGTGTACACACACACTCACGCCTGGGGGCTTGTTCAGTCTGCAGGGGTCAGCTTTAAAATCACAGGCATACTGAGCAGATACCACACACACACTCACACATAAACCCACAGCGCCATAGGGCTGGAAGATAGAAAATGAATCTTGTTATTTGAAACGTTTGTAAGAACTGAATGATTTACTGTTTATGTTAATGTTTCTCAGATGTAAATCATGTAAAGTGTGGCAGGTTTTTTTTTTTTTTTCCTAGGATTTTCTGGTGAACAAAGTTAAATTTTTCTCATTTATTCATTTATTTATTTAGTTTATTTACTTGCTTGCTTACTTACTGGATGAGTTGGAGTCATGTGTTATGTTGATATCTTTCAGAACTATTATAGTTTTTATTAATGTTTTGAATTTTTATTAGTGTAATTTTCATTTTCATTTTAGTTAAAGTGTTAGTAATTCTGTTGTGTATTTTTTGGCATTATTATTTTAATATGTCCGTTGTATTTTTATTTTTATTTCAGTTTTAGATTAATTTTAATTATATATGAATATTTTAATTATATATTATTTTTATTAGCTTTTTATATGTCTGTATTTTATTCAGTTTTTATTATTGTATTTTTCATTTTTAGTTTCATTTAGGTTTTTATTTCAGTTTTATATTCATTAAATTTTTTGTTAAAGTTTATTAATTCTGTTGTGTGTGTGTGTATATACGAGATTAAAATATGTCTATATAGTTTTATTCAGTTTGTACAACATGAGAGGTGATTTAAACAATGAGGGAATTGAAAATGTAGCATTTAGTTTTGTTGTTTGTAGATTGTATCGTGTCACCCCTCCATAGACTTGGCTTGTTGTGCTGTGTGACTCATCCCAGTCAACACATCTCGTGGTGTATCGATTTCTAAGTGATGCCATGTTGTTCGGCAAACTTCAGGAGAGGGCCTGCCTGAGCAGTTAGCGCCGGTCCCTGTGGTCTGATTGCTGTTGTGAGGTGGAGCGGGTTTGATCTGCTGATGGCTCTGGCACCTGCAGTGATGCTACAGTGCCACTGAGGCCAATTAACACATGAAAGGTGCTTCCCACCATCCGACTGGCAGCGCCAGAGGAGAGGGCTGGTGAAGGAAGCGGAGGAGGCGATGGTGGAGGTGCACAGGAAAAGAAGCTGGCGCCGTTTGCTCATGCAATGACAAGGTGAGAGGCGAGAGAGAGCTGATGAAACAATTTAATGCTTCCTCTTGCCTCTTTCCAGCTGCAGGGAGAGGAAACACTGTGAGAAAACAAGCCAAAACCTTCTTCAGAAAAAGCAATGTCACACTGTCGAACATTATTAACATCAACAATATTAACATTAACATGTTCTGCAAGTTGTCATCTACAGGGCTTTCATCTATCTAGCAACATTCCATCTATCAAAATAAAAAATTATGCTCATAGGAATCGGGTGTATTCAAGTCATTATATGTATGAATTGCATTTTTATGTTTTTCATGTCATGAGACAAACAATGGGTATTAACATTATATGGTAACACTTTGGCTAAATGTATTCACAATGTCTTCTATCTGTTCTCTTGCAGCCCTTGCTGGGGAGTGAATGAGATGCCGTGTCGAGGCTAGAGGCAGCGGTGGACTGTTCCCGAGTCAGTGGAAAGCCCCTCTAGATGAGCCAGTCACAGCCACCCAGCTGCACGGTAAAGGAATAAGGATTTAATATGTCAACAGAGGCCGAGCTCCAGCCTGCTGCCAGACCCAGCGTCAGAAAGGACTCCAAGAAGAGAGGTACGAGCCCTCATACAGACACGTGTACACACACACTCACGCCTGGGGGCTTGTTCAGTCTGCGGGGGTCAGCTTTAAAATCACAGGCATACTGAGCAGATACCACACACACACTCACACATAAACCCACAGCGCCATAGGGCTGGAAGATAGAAATGAATCTTGTTATTTGAAACGTTTGTAAAGAACTGAATGATTTATTGTTTATGTTAATGTTTCTCAGATGTAAATCATGTAAAGTGTGGCAGGTTTTTTTTTTTTTTTCCTAGGATTTTCTGGTGAACAAAGTTAAATTTTTCTCATTTATTCATTTATTTATTTAGTTATTTACTTGCTTGCTTACTTACTGGATGAGTTGGAGTCAGTGTTATGTTGATATCTTTCAGAAACTATTATAGTTTTTATTAATGTTTTGAATTTTTATTAGTGTAATTTTCATTTTCATTTTAGTTAAAGTGTTAGTAATTCTGTTGTGTATTCTTTGGCATTATTATTTTTAATATGTCCGTTGTATTTTTATTTTTATTTCAGTTTTAGATTAATTTTAATTATATATAATATTTAATTATATATTATTTTTATTAGCTTTTTATATGTCTGTATTTTATTCAGTTTTTATTATTGTATTTTTCATTTTTAGTTTCATTTAGTTTTTATTTCAGTTTTATATTCATTTAAATTTTTGTTAAAGTTTATTAATTCTGTTGTGTGTGTGTATATATATATATATTAAAATATGTCTATATAGTTTTAATTCATTTTTATTTTTATTTTAGTTTTAGTTTCAGTTATTTTAGCACAAGGTAAACTAAATTAAATTGAGAATTGTTGCAACTAGCTGAAATAAAATATTTATTTATTTATTTATTTTAGTTTACTTTTAGTTTACGTTTAGTTAACTATGATACCCCTGGCATCTAATCTATTGTAAAACACTATAATTCTTTAGCTATGGAAGACTTTTCTTCCATAAAAGTTAAAGTGAGAGGGACAGTTCCCTGGTGGATGCAGTATGATATTTATTGATTTTCTATATGTGTACTGTATGTCTTTATATGCCCACTGCTTTGTAATTTTATGCTCAGAATGCTCATTTACCATATTTTCCCTGTCAGCACCCTCATCTTTGCTGTGGTTCACACTAGGGGTACTCAGACAGATGTTTGGTGTGGGACCAGTGCCAAGGGGCCTGTCGGTCATTGTATGGCACTGCATAGAGGGGACAGACTGTTGCCTCTCTTGTTATAATGAGTCTTGTTGCACTGCCCTCTTGTGATGCACCACCTGTTCCTTAGTGGCCACACAATGGCGTTTTGTGCCAGGCTATGAGCCCATGAGACCGTAGCGGCACACCAGATGTCCCATAGAGCTGGCAAATGGAGATCAAACAGTGAGAGCTCTGTCTGTCTAGAAGTCTCTGACTTCTACATATCGTTGTATGTCTATGAACAAGTCTACAAACTTTATGGACATCCTTTGCAAATATTATAACATTTTTAATTATTCATGTTTCTTAGGGGGTGTTCCAAAATAGGTGTCATTGCATTTAAAAACAACTAAACAGAGCACAACAGTATGTACAAGAATTAATTAATTAATTTATTTATCTATTTCAACAAATTCAATGATTGTCAAAGCATAATAGTGCTTATAAACTATTTTGTTTTTTATTTAATAATTATGTGAATTTGACAACAAAAATAAACTTTCACAAACTGTTTATTTATATATTTATTATGTAAATTTGCAATAAATTGAAACATTCACAAAACATTTATTTATTTGTTTGTTTGAAAATTTACTGAAACGTAATTCTGGAATGATCTGATTGGAATATTCACAAATAAGACCAGACTATAATGAGCAAAACTGTCAAGCCAGATGCTCACATAAATATTAAATGAGCAATATAATGTCTTTATTGTTTAATTGTTGTGTAATTTCTTGTATAACTTTTAGTGTGGGATTATTTTGCTTATAAGTATCACAGTTAGAGAAATAATACACTTAAGGAAAGTCAGCAGGAGGATCATCTGATTCCTCCCACCCTTTTCATTGTTTCAAACTCTATTTAGTTTTTTAAGAACTGTCATGTTGTATGGTCTGAGAAGATCTACAAAGCAGCAGTGAAGCCTAGATTGTTAACCTTTAACTTATAGCAAACAAAAATAGATGCAGTAATCTTCCTGAGGAGACACATGCACGTACATATGCTTCTGTCAATTGAATATTTAAGCACTAAACAGTGCTTATTCTCAAGCAGTCAACAGTAACAAACAACATCCACCTGTCTCTTCACCATCTTCATAACAAGCCTGACCTGCATCTCTGTTCCCTGTGGAATGGATGTAATTGCACCTGCTGTCTTTTCCCCTAGAAACCATTTGAGCACGACAAACTATCAGGAATCCGTCTGTTTATGACCACGAAACACCACTAATCGGTTGCTAATGACAACGACCTTCCACCCCTGTGGAACCAGTTTAATATGACCTACAGCATGCGGTTAATGACAGCTTTCTCCTCATTCAAAGAAATGAGCTGATCATCCTATGAGCTGCTCTATCCATACTGTCCATGCCTTACCCAGAATACAACAGTAGCCACCTTATCAACCTCATGTCATTCTAAACCTATTTTAAACACTTTTGGAAGCGCCATCACAATGTTGGACCATTGGAAGATGTATTTCATTCATTCATTCATTCATTCATTCATTTTTTTATGTTTTATATTGTTATTTTTTTTTTTTTTATTTTTGTTTGTGGATGTATTTTTTTATTTTTTTTTTTTTTTTTTTTTTTTTATTTATTTTTTTTTTTGTTTATTTTTAAGTAGCCTAATTAAATGGTCCACCCAAAAATCTAAATTCATTTAGAATGTATTATGTTGTTCCAAACCTGTATGTGGAAAATGACATACAGTATGATATTGTTAAGAATGTTGGTAAACAAACCATTTTGGTTCCCACTGACTGTATTTTTGTCCATAGTAGTAGTCAATGGGAACCAAAACTGTTTGGAAAACAACATTTGTCAAAATTCATATCCTGTAGAAGAAAGAAAGTCATAAATGTTTAGAATGACATGAGGTTGAGTAAATGTTAACAAAATTTTCATTTTTTTGGGCAGCTTTACTGTTAATCAGACAAATCAAGCAAAGAAAAAACATTTTCTATGTTAATTGTAAATGTCAACGAAAAATAAAAATCCATCTAAAGGAACATTTCAGTATTTTACTGCAAATCCATCTCAAACAGCCAAATTAGACAAAGTCTGTTTGGTTGTTTGACATCCTTAAAAAATACTGTGACTTAAATTTTTAATTTTGAATTACTTTTTTACGCTGTGTTGGGTGTCCACTTGATGTCCAATGTAAAATGTGGTTTGTGAAAAACAGTTTGTTGAAAAGCAAAGCTTTAGACAATAAAGACCACCCACCATCATAGTCATCAGGACACTGAAGACATTACATCGGCGTAATGACATTGGTACACACACACTGAGGTTTTAAACATGCCACTAAATTAATTGAGGAATAATGAACCAGGGTTTTATGTGCAGCTGTATCCCACAGGTCCAAAGAGGGAGAGCATAATAAGAAGGAGCGAGAATACACACACACACACACACACACACACACACACACACACACACACACACACACACACACACACCACACACACACACACACACACACACACACACACACACTTTATACATACACTTTACTCTCTTTCTGTTTTAGCAGATTCTCTCTCTCTCTCTCTCTCTCTCTCTCTCTCTCTCTCTCTCTCACACACACACACACACACACACACACACACACACACACACACACAGAGAGAGAGAGAGTAAGTGCTCTTGGGGCAAGGTGTAATGAATATAAATGTCATTAGGGCACATTAGAACACCGCAACTAATAAATAAAGCATTCACTGCAGTGTTGATGAGCTCATCCCAGCTGCATTACCCCCCTTCTCTCCCAATCCCTCCCCTTCTTATTTTTCTAATTAATAACGCAAATAGGAGTGAATTAAGCCCTTTATTTAACCTCAGTTATTGAGGAAGTGACAAGCGGCTATTGTGTAGCTTCTTTGTGTGTGTGTGTGAGTGTTTCATGCTGCTGAAAAAAGTACAGTAAAAATCACTATATAAAATACTGTTTTAATACAACAGACTCATTTCGAGATCATTTTAGAGATCATTTTGCAATTATATATGCATTATTCATGCAATTTATTTTTAGTATGATTTTATTTTCGTGCATATTAGTATATATGTTTTTGTTTATTTAATGTAAGGAGATATAAAATAAAAATGACTGCCTTAAATACTTACATTTTATATTTAAATATAATGCGAATCTAATTTAACATCAGGGTACATTTATTAGCAAGTAAATGGAACATTAAACATTCCACATGGAAACTACTGTAAAATACAGCGAAAATATTTCCAGAAATCAATAAATAGTCACATTTTTTTTTTTTATGAGATCTGGCTGAAGTTTATTCACGCTGCAATACATGCTGAGAAACGAAGCACTTGAGCATTACTGTGGAGATCACACTATTACAGTTAATACAGACACAGATAATCAGTGTAATTTTCCAGCACATGCAGTTACATCAGTCTCTTTCTGCTCTTGAAGTCACAGTATACCATTTACATTTAATTCTAATTAACTGTAGAGCTACTAAACTAAAAATTGCACCAAAAGTAGAGCAGGAATATGCAATTATGCAAGTAAACAAAGTATAAGGTAGGAAAGCTGAAATCTATGTGAAAATGAGGGGGAAAAAGAGGCTGCTTCCATAACGTGATGATTGCTGTTATTGTGTTCATGATCTTGTCACAACTGAAGCTATTTGAGTGTATGAAAGCAAACTGCAATTTCACATACATGCCTGTATGGACCCTGCTTCCACAATAAGACACACCATTGTTATCCAGGGCGGTATGTTTTCTCCATTGTATTTTTAAAGAAGTTGTCAGATTCGCACCGCTCCTCTTGTCAAACAAAAGCTTTAGTTGTAGACATACACATAAGAGCAGGACTGTTAACTATATAGTGTATGGAGTGTCAGTGAGTGTTGTGGTATTGTTTGATAGAGATACCGTAATCACCAGAACCGAGTGCTTAATTGATTTGATTCTGAATTGTGCTGTGTTTTCTTGGACCAGTCTTTTGTTGAAAATGTGGCTCACTGTCAGAGTTGACATGCAGGGGTTTATTAAGCTCTGAGACTGATCATTAAGCTGTCCAGATCTCTGTCTCTCTTCCATATTAACATCTCTCATTCCATCTTTCCATCCAGACTTCCTCTTTTTTTGCCACAAATCAGTGACTGGCAGCTTTAGATGGAGGCTCATTGCCAGTGGGAGGGCTGTGGCAACAGCATTTCATCAAACATATGGACTAAGAATAAACATGGAAAGGATTTTTAAATGAACAGGAATATAATTGGAATGAAACCAAAGCAGATCGCTTCTCTGTGCTCATTGGCTCAATGCATGTGACTGCTGATTTATTATCTTCATTGATGTGCACCATACAGAATTCAGCTTTTTTTGCAATCTATGCTTCCTTTTCTCATCTGTAATATCATCACATATGGTTAAAAATATGATGTTGGTAAAACAGAAAGGCTGAGAAGAGACGTGAAGTTCTGACAGGTCTCAGGAGGGAGCATATGGTGTGTGTGTGTGGTGATTAGGTGGGTGGTGATTTGTTTGGGTTTTTTTGTGATGATGAAGATGAAGATCTAGACCCAAATAAAGATCTTATATTAGTAATTCATACAGATACTTTGTGATATGCTTCAGAGACAGACATCCCTGAGCCTCAGGGCAAAGAGGAAGACACCAGGCTGATGAAACACTAATGAAATATTATGTCAAGTTGTCTGTGACCTAGGTGAAGTTTGCAGTCCTTCACAATTTTTTAGAAAGTTTTCACTTTTAATTTGTGAATTACCATAGCAGTCCTGCTTAGGCCTCATACAGAGTGACGGGGTGCAAAAAGTGAGCTTAATTAACTGGGATCATGCTGGGTTTTCATACTAATAATTCTGCTAATGCAAATTCACATGAATTCGCACTTAGGGAAACATGATTGGAGAAGGTTGATAGGCGATGCTGTGTTTTGATTATTTGGTCAGGTGTTTACACTCAGTATGGACTATGAATGAACAAAGAGATGACAGCTTTTTCACAGTTAATATTAATGCTATATTAGACAGAAAACAACAACACAATGCAATAGTCTGCCAGCACTTCCAAGGGCAAATGACTCTCAGCACTCGTTATGTAAGTTATTGCAGTTATTCTGTTGCGTCTCCTGGTAGCATTTAGTAACAGTATGTATAATTGCTACAGTATGGCAAAACATGTGAAACATTTGTTTGAAACACAGCTATAGATCTTTATATATAATAGCCTTTTTTACCTCAAAGCATCAGAATTAAAAAAAAAAAAATCCTACCAATAAATGCCAAGGTCCCTTTTTTCCCTGTTGTGTCTGTCCAATTATGTGCATTATTGCGTTATTCTGCCCTGTCGTCTGGCAGCATTCAACATGTATAATCGCTACAGTATGGCAAATATTTTATTTTATTTTATTTTATTTTATTTTATTTTATTTTATTTTATTTTATTTTATTTTATTTTATTTTATTTTATTTTATTTTATTTTATTTTATTTTATTTTATTTTATTTTATTATTTTATTTTTAAAATAACTCCAGAAGATTTTTAGGTAACTTGCTGTATTGAATATTTTTTAAGTTATCCTTCAATATCCTTCCCTTAATATTTTTATTCTTAATATATTTAAAAAATCTTAATTTATCATTTATTTTATTTATTATTATTATAATTTTTTTTTTTTTTTTCACCAATAAGCAGGTGCTGCTGAGGTCACATTTTGCCCTGTTGTGTCTCTCCAGTTATGTGAGTTATTGCAGTTATTCTGCTGAGTCCTCTGGCAGCATGTAATATGCATAATTGCTACAGTATACAGTATCTACCCAAAGCAAGAAGGTCATTCAACTCAAGATAACATGCATACCATAGCAAATTGAGTACTTCACATTCTTTATAGTCAAGTTCTCAGAAATAAGCTTAAAATGTCAAACATTTGTTTGAAACCCATTTAGTTATTTATTTTTATTGATTATTTATCTTATTGTATTTAATATCCTTCAGAGAGCTTTTTTTAGTCAAATTTATATGAATCAGATTAAAAAAGTGAAACATTTGTATGAAATTTCTATGAAACACAGCGACAGATTTTACTTTTTTATTTTTTTTTTGTTTTATTTTATTATTTTATTTTAGCTCTAAAAGTTTAGATTTCTTTAATTATCCTTCAGAGAACCTTTTTCACCTCCAAGCATCTGATTTGTTTCCCCCCAATAAACGGCCGCTGCTGAGGTCACTTTTTGCTCTGTTTACGTCTCTCTCTAATCAAAATGTCATTTCATTTATGTGCCGTCAACATTCTGATTACTTTCGACCTCGAGGAAGCACGGGAAACAATTTAATTCTGTAATGTTTTATGTCTTATTTCATAACCTTGATGTTTGTTTTGATTTCCCGAGATTGTCTTGAACGACCCTTCTCGAATCAATGTACATAGAATGATGTGATTAGAATTTAAAAGCACAGCAGAAATTTCCAAAACGCCTAAAATATGACAACAGCGTCACACTCGTTAAGTGTCATTTCCTCATTCTCTCCTCTAACCTTTGTGCACTAATGTGTAACCATTCGCCGCAATTAAATGAGACCTTTGGCACTATGGTTGTATAACTGATATGATGACACAGAAACAGGCTTATATTTTCAAAAAATATTTCCCTCAGAGTTAAAGGAGTCAGACAGTGTGCATTTTCTTGTGGGGATCCTCACGCCCCATTCGCTTTAACCCTCAGGTTTCTCTCTCTCTCTTGCCATCTCTCCTCCACTGCTGTAATTAAGTGAAAATTTACGTGTGATTTTTCCGTCTGACGATCAGGGATAATCACGGCATATTACAACACAGCCTACTGAGATGGGTAAGCAAACAACGCGCGACAGAAAGACTGTGTGTTTGTGTGTCTTTTAATCTGAGCTATTGGTGCAATAGACTGCTGTTATGTGTTTAGAAATTACAGTTAATATTTGTTTTATTTATTTGGGTGTGTGTATATGTGTTTAATATTGATCGTGCAAAGCAAAAAGCATTTAGACTCATTATTACATGCACAATTTGCCATCTCTCAGACTACAGACCCCATGATGAGCAGTTTACTTTCCTGTGTTGATGCATTTCATGTTGAAACAGTGAGCTGAAGGGCTGGTAGCAGGGTTGCCAGGTGTGCTCACAACAAAACCCGCTCAATTGCTACTCAAAACTAGCCCAAATGCATTTCAAGGGGGGTCCCCCGGTAAAATTCACATTCCAGTGGCTAAATATCATGTTATTGGGGTTGCTACAACCCGCAGACATGAATAAACTCGTGGCAACAGTGGTAAACCAGCCCAGTTCCGCTGGAAAACGGCAGACTTGGCAACACTAGCTGATAGATTTTTTTTTTTTTATAGTTAGTAGGTAATATTTGCTGCTTGTTGGGGGGTGGGATTGACTGTACTGTAGTCTACTGTAAACACACACATCAGATTTGAGTTATTGCTTGTAAGAAGATTGAACTAACTTATTAAAACAAATAAAAACTAGAGAGAGAGTTTTATATATTTTTAAAATCTGCTTGAAACTTTTTTTGTGTCTTTATTTTAATATATCTGAGTAAATGGCTAATTGAATAAAAAAATTAAAAAAAAATGTGTGGGAAATGTTTGAATTGAATGGAAAAATATTAATATGTATAAATAAATCATTCTGAATTGTCACTGCGTTCCATAAAACATAAGAATTTTATTCCATACATTCCATCAAAAAAAAAAAAAAGTACTTTTTCCTTTGTTGACTTTTTTAATTTTAAATTAAAGTAAAGTATAAGTATATATTTTAATACATGAAGTCAAGCTGACTTGTGATTAGTGGGTGTTATTTGTAAAATTTAAACATGATTTATAAATAATGTAATATACATTTAAATGTAAATATAAATATTTTTGTTTTCATATAACCCTTTTTAAATTTGGTTACAATTATACATACAACAACATTCAGTACATTTTAATTTAATATATAATATTAATATATAATATTAGACTTATCAGAAATATAGAATTTATACGGTAGTTTTCTGCAAAGCTCAATCTGTCATGTCCTTTACTGAGGGTGTTTTATAGCCAGTGTTTCAGATTGGAAGCTCTATTCATCAGAAGGAAAGCCATGAAAGTCTTGTCTCTGAGCCGGCGGCATATCACAGTGACACTGTGTCTCAGATGAACTTGATTCTGGGCTGAGAAACAGCTAAAGCTTTACGCTTTATGTCTGGCTAATTCATCAGTCTGAATCTCCAGTTTGAAGAGAACGACTGAATCCCTTGATTTACTGTACCTCATGGTTCATCCTCACAGAGAAGCTGCTGTGGATTGGTTTTACTGATAAGATCTTTATCAATTGACCAGTGAGCTGCTTTTAGTGTGTGGTGTTTGTAAGATACTGAATGAATGTTGAAGGGGGACATTGTGGTTGTTTGGAGAGCAACGATTACTGGATGAAAGCATGGCTTGTGTTATGTATGTGTGGATGAGTGCTGTAACACAAATCTGACTGAAGGATAACCTGGAACCAGAGGTGAGATGCCCTCTGGGTATTTGTTCACAACACAAAATCACACAGAGAAAGAGAGAAAATAGTATGCTCACTACCTAGAAAAAATGTTTAGGCATCACACATGGTCCCAACTTAGACTATTACAAAAAGAAGGTTCCTTCTAAAAAAAATTTGTCCAAGTTCTAAGGTAGCATTGCATGTGCAACAAGTTCAGCTGAGAAAAAAATATATCCAAGATCGCAGATAATAAATCAGCCCAGACTCATTGGAGAAACATCCCTGGAGCGACATTTCTGCAAAATGATATAATGTTGTTTCTTGCACGTCTGGTTGATGCTTTCAGTGTGAAATGTCCAGTGAGTGTAGCTTAAAGTGCATTCAGTTTAATTTGGCAATGCTTTTTATTATTATTATTATTTTTATGTTGGATGTACATTTCGTGGCATATCAGAAATGAAATTATCCAGTGAGTGGCATGAAAAGTCAATGTTCTGTCATGTTTAAAATTAACTTACTACCTAAACTAAACACTAAACCTAACTGATAGTGTTAACCATGGCATTTTAACTTGCTTCTACAAGTCTTTGAACTCTTTATCATGACTCGCGTTTACGGGGCCCATGAGCACTTTGCATTGTAAGTGCAGTGCTGTACCAGGTGCGCTATCAAGCAAGTTTACTATGTTAGAAAAGCCATACAACATCAAAATGTATTCGTTTATAAATTAAGCACTATGGTAAAAGTGCCATAACATCATATTATAGTACTAGTGGTAACTTGAGTAAGTTTTATGCACTGTATAGTAGTGTTGTCAAAAGTACCGACTTCTGTTCTAATCGGTTATGAAATTTTAAGAACGTCCATTTCCGCTAACATTTGAGCGCTATTAAACGGATTCTTGAACACTGCTGATTGGCTATTGTGAAGAGCATGAAGTGATGATCGTTGTAGCCAATCACAGTCATGTCTGTTGAGCGTCTGCAGACAGTAGCCAATCAGCTGTGTTTAAGAATTTGTTCAACAGCGCTCAAATGTTAGTTAAATGTTAATGGATGTTTTAAAATTTCAGTACTGACTGGTAACGAAGTCGATACTTTTGGCAACACTACTGTATAGGTAAATGTTTTGTGTTTTACTAAAATATAGAAGCATTTTTAATTTTTTTTTAAAAAGATGTTGTTATGCATTTACTTTTTAATTCAGTATCAGAAAATCTTGATTAAAATAGTTCAGTCTAATTTAAAAAAAAAAAAATTAAAATATGCTATTTTACACAATATTTATGTGTGCTTAAGTTTTAAGCATCAAGGTTTACATTGTTAGCTTAGTGACATGGTAACGTCAGCTGATTATGTAATAGAAGGCAAATGCAATTAGGTTTTGCAACAGTTTGTGCAAATAAGAGTCTTTCTCTCACTGTAGGCATATCTTTTTGATTTGTGGTACAGACTGTAGCTTCACCCCAGAGATGCTGTTATTACAACCCTGTTAAAATTCAGCTCGTATTGCTTTTATACACTTGTGTGTTCATTTGATTCTTTTTTATAAGGCAAGATGGAAAGGCCATGGGAGGACAGACAGTCAAAGAACGAGTGTGTGAAAATTAGATCAAAAGAGCATACCCAAGCATGTGTATACTGTATATCCTCAGAAAGAGCTTGACACACGGCTGCTACATACATCTGAACACAGAACATAAAGAATATCTCATCGCAATATCCATCTATATCCACCCACTACCTCATAGAGTGCAGTAGTTGAATGTGTCATATAAACAGAACAAAAAAAAAAAAAAAAACCTTTGGCTTTCTTCATAAATGTATCCTTCAACCTGCAGCTACAACTTTTAATTTATTTATTCTGATTCTGACTTGGTAACTCCATGTTGCCATGGATACATTGATTGGTCAGTAAGAACACGCATTCAGTCAGGAGTGCACCTCACTTTGACAGTATATATACAGGCAAACCTCCCAGTATTGGTGCCCACTATTTGAATAACCCATTCATTATTTTAGCATTACTTATACTCTTATGAGTATTTATTAATATATTGAATTAGTTGTATTTTATTTTTTTCATTTAATTTTAGTTTAGTTTTATTTGTTTTGTTAAGTTCTTTTGTCTTATTTATTGATTTTTGTTTTTAAAATATTAATTAGCTTTAATTTATTTTTATTTTAGTTTTAGTGTTAGTAACTTGAATACTTTAACTTAAACTTATTTGTTCCAGACGGTCCAGGCCAAAATTTCTATATTTTTTTTTTAAGCTTTAGTTTTTCATTTACTATATATATATATATATATATATATATATATATATATATATATATATATATATATATATATATATATATATATATATATATATATATATAATATATATATTATATGTGTGGTGTGTATATATATATATCTATATATATATATATATATATATATATATATATAGTACAGGTCAAAAGTTTGGAAACATTACTATTTTTTAATGTTTTTTGAAAGAAGTCTCTTCTGCTCATCAAGCCTGCATTTATTTGATCAAAAATACAGAAAAAACAGTAATATTGTAAAATATTATTACAACTTAAAATAATAGTTTTCTATTTGAATATACTTTAAAAAGAAATAATTTATTCCTGTGATGCAAAGCTGAATTTTCAGCATCATTACTCCAGCCTTCAGTGTCACATGTAACATCCAGTCTATCACATGATCATTTAGAAATCATTCTAATATTCTGATTTATTATGAGTGTTGGAAACAGTTCTGCTGTCTAATATATTTGATGAATGAAAGGTTAAAAAGAACTGCATTTATTCAAAATAAAAAATTCTAATAATATATATTCTAATAATATATTTTCTTTACTATCACTTTTTATCAATTTAACACATCCTTGCTGAATACAAGTATTGATTTTATTAAAAAAAAGAAAGAAAAAAAATTATTGACCCCAAATTACTGACCAGTAGTGTATATTATTACAAAATATTTATATTTTAAAAACATAGCTACTTCTTTTTTTTTTTTTTTTTTTTTACTTTTTATTCATCAAAGTATCCTAAAAAAGTATCACATGTTCTGAAAAAATATTAAGCAGCAGAACTGTTTCCAACTTTGATAATGAATTATCATATTAGAATGATTTCTAAAGGATCATGTGATAATGATCCTAAAAATTCAGCTTTGCATCACAGAAATAAATGATAATTTAAAGTATAATAAATTTAAAAACAATTATTTTAAATTGTAATAATATATCACAATATTATTTTTTTTCTGTATTTTTGATCAAATAAATGCAGGCTTGATGAGCAGAAGAAACTTCTTTCAAAAACCATTAAAAATAATAATGTTTCCAAACTTGACCTGTACTGTATACTATATAATATATATATATATATATATAGACATATGTATATATGTATATATATATATATATATGTATGTATATAGTATATATATATATATATATATATATATATATATATATATATATATATATATATATATATATTATTATATATATGTATACTTATATATATGTGTGTATTTATGTATTTTAATATAATCTTTTGCATTTTTTTTACATTTCAAAATTAATATACATTTTTAATACTCTATATGTTACGGCGCTCAAATTACAGTGTATATAACTCTTTCTTTTAGTTTTTATTGTATTCATTTTGATTTATTCAGACAAAATACTATAGATTTATTTTCATTTTTTTTTATGGCCAGAACATGAAATAATGATTAGTTTAACAGTATTAACCAGACTATTGATATCAATTTTTATTATTGGTAATATTATTTAAGTCTATTACATGACTGATATGGGCTATGTGATCTCAAAATAGCGGCATGAATGAGGGGGTGACCACTAAATGTAGATTAAAATACTTTGTTTTCCTTTTTTGATTAATCATAATTTCACTCTTCATCTCATGTTAATGTACATAATTTCAACTACATTTCTCAGAATACACACTGTTCATTGCTATTTTAATTAGTAAATTAATTACTGAGTTGTCCTTTAAACTAGAGTTTCAGAGGTCATTGTAATTTGGAATGAATGTTTTAGCTTTTTTTGGCAGTCCTTCTCTGACAGGTATGAAATGTTTAGAAATCAGCATTGAAATAACACATTGAGTTGCCCAGTTGCCATCTCTGATTGTACATCTTTCAGAACGGTCATCATTCAGTGCCTCTGACTGCAGTCATTTTCTAACCCATTCAGCTCTCTGACAGATTAAACAAAACCACAGCTCTTCATAATGAAATGATTCTGCTTCCCTCTCTGTATTCTCTGTTAGCCCTGTTCTCTGATATGTTTTAATAAACTTCACTGTCATTTACAAACCTGTCTGGCTGATATGTTCACGTCTGTGAGTTTGTGTGTGAATGTGTGACCCTGTGGACATGCCTGTGTGTGTGTTTGTGTGTGTGTGTGTGTGATGCATTTATTTGGTGGCAGCCTAATCAGATAGCAGTAATTGTGTTTACCCTGCTAAGGGAACATGTGCGCAGTAATTGGTGCCTTGATTAGATCCGCTGTGGATGCAACACTGCTATGCAATCTCCTATTAAAAACACTTTGCTTTTGAAATAGGATGAGGAGGCAGTGGCTGCACACTATTTGGTGTTCAGTAACTCCTCCTGTCCAGTCATAGTGACGTAATAGACCTAAGTCAGGTTAGACGGCATACTGAATTTAATGTGGAAGAATTAGGCTGCGAGGAATAGATCTGCAGTCTTTACAACGGCAGACACTGTATAAAGATCCTAGATCTGTATGTTGTTAAACAATAGTGCAGTCCATCAAATGCACTTTACTTCTACCCCTCACAGCCTTGTTTTCATTCCTGTCACAAATATCACAAAATAAATATGGTGCAAACCTGACTAAGGTCTATACAGAGTAGGTAGGACAGATACTATTGGTCCTAAGTGTCACAAGAACTAAAATTATAGAAGTAAAAATGAAGAAAAGTCCTCAAAACATTGTGCTGTTATTGACTGTGTGTAGCACCTTCCACTCTGCACAGTGTGGTCAGATACACATTAATATAGCCTGTTACAAACTCATGCATACTTTAAAACAAGAAGTGTGCTCATTTAATTAGTTATTAGTTAGTTAGGCGTGGTAGTTCCATATAATTACACAACCATTCAAAAGTTTGGAGTTGAGGTAAGATATTTTTTTGTTTTTGAAAGAAAGGTTTTATGCTCACCAAGGCTGCATTTATTTGTTAAAAATACAGTAAAAAAAATGTAATATTGTGAATTATTGTAATATTATTACAAATTATAATCTTCTATTAAAGTTTTCTATTTGAATATATTTTAAAATGTAATTTATTCCTATGATGGCAAAGCTGAATTTTCAGCATCATTATTCCAGTCTTCAGTGTCCTTCAGAAATCATTCTGATTGCTGCTCAAGAAAAAACATTTTTTTTATAATTATCAATGCTGAAAACAGTTGTGCTGCATAATATTTCTCTGGAAACTGCCACTTTCAATTAATTTTAATGCACTCTTGCTATACTGTATATTGATTTAGTATTACAAAAAAAAAAAAAAAAACTGACTCAGTACAATATAAGCATTTACAAACATGCAATCTATTGTAAGGGAAACAGGTCAATTTAGCTCAAAGGGAATCATTTAAGATTTTAAAGGGAATTTGAACAGAATCACTGTTTCACGGCTGATCACTGAAACGGCCAGCGATTCACTGAACGAGCCGTATAACATCAAATCTGCGCTGGATATTAATATCCAAAGCATAGTGAAAACACTATTAATTAGCACAGTAACAAGATCGGCAGTTTAAGACATTAACTTGTGAGCACAAAACACAAGATACTTCTCTTTTCAATATAAATAAGGCTTTATTAGATAAATCTAAGACATATAAACTAATCTAACACATAAGCACACACACTCACACATTCACACAAGTTGCAGGAGGATAGAACGTTAGGAAAGAGTGAGTTTTAGAGAATGAAAATGTGAAAGCCCAAGTTTACAGCAATACGTGAAATTGCATAGACATGAACAACCATTTAATCACTTAATTAACCCTCGCACTGAGTTCCTCAATGAGGTTAAAATTATATTAGGATAACACCAGTACAGATGTGAGTCTGGAGGTTACTTGCGTTGCCTGTTTAACGGGGTTTCCCTTTTGTTGTCGCTGAAAAGGGGGTTTCCCGAAGTTGCTGATTGGCTGGAAGTTCAGTACTCGTTGAAGTGACGTCTTGGGAAGCCCGTGGTTGGGCGTTGGCTGAAGATGCGGAGTTGTGGGCTGGCTGAAGTTGAACGGGCACTCGAGGTCAGACTCGGAGACACAGCGTTACAAAACTTAACTCAGAACACGAAACTCTCAAACGGAAAAGAAAAGAAGTAAAGTTTGACGAGACTAGGTGCGTGTTTCTTCTCATTGTGGCTAAGTAGCAGCAGGCGTGCAGGCCGAAGCACGCTGGAACGGCGCTCGAAGAACGCTAAAAGTGATGACAAAGCATGACTAAAAGCTAAAGCTAAAAGCCGGCATGACTGATAGCGAAAGCTAAACGCTAAAAGCATGACTAAAAGCTTAAACTACAAGCAAAGCTAAAAGCCGGCATGACTGATAGCAAAAGCTTGACAAAAGCTAAAAGCTAAAAGCAAAATTTGATGGTGTCCTGAGTATTTAAACTGGCCTTTTTGGCCACACCTCAAATGTTGTCTTGACCAATTAGATATTGTCTTTTCTCGTGGTGTTGCGATGTTTGTCCCACCCATTCATAAATCATATGTTATCTTATCAAGCTCGTGGTCCGAATTTTCCCGCTCTTGCAGGGTATAATTTGGACATGATTCCTATAACAAGAATATGATACATTTGACAAATAACTGATGGTCAGAAACGTTTCAAGCAAGAATATTCGAACACACACATACTAAACATGAATATGATCCCTTAAGCTATTCAAGAGTTATTTAAAAAGACATACACAATAAGTGATTAGAAACATTAAAATCAAATGTGTGGGTTCATGTATGATATGGAGTTGAGCAATGGACTGATATCCATTTAGAAGTCTTTTTTTGAGTTCATTTTGGTGTATATATGCATTGGAAGGCATTCTCTGTGCCATTCTGGGGAGTAAGGATATGTCCTGTGGAGACCAGAGGGGTTAACAGGTCTCCTTAGGAATTTCAGTCTGGTTTTGCTAGGTGGGGGGAAGTCAATCCAACGATCCTGTTTACTCTCATGGATTTACATGTGAGGTTTAGACTGTCCATTTCTTCGATTACTTGCCCCAAATTAGACAATCTCTTCTACGAATTGAAATTGTCAATAATAATTTTCCAATGGTGTTAATGTTGAAAGCTGTTCTCTGAAAGAGTTGGTTGGTTATCAGATTGTGGTGCTGGGAGTTGATTTACAACATCCTGCCTTTCTGTGGAATTCGGCTCATGTTTCAACCAGGCTCCCGATCGAATCTTTAATTTGTCTGGTTCACGCTACACTATTCTAATGCTAGTAGTACAATGTTTTGTTTTTGTTTTTTCTCCGAGTGTTACTAAATTACATTTACACGTGTTATGTATGATGATATGTGTGTTGTCAAGGAGATTTGGAGGAAGTTTGTGCAGAATGTGAGGAATCTTTCCACCTCACGGTATGGGTTCTGCTCCACTCTATTTGTGAAACTAATTGCCTTGTAATTAAAATGATGCTGAGATGTGAAGAATAAGTCTGCTCATGTTAATCTCTTCTCCTCTCTCTCTCTGCTTCTGAATCTTTCTCTCACTCTCTGGTTTGTCTTTCTCCTGGCTTCTGAGGGACAGTTAATGTAGAAGGGTAAAGATATCTGCCCAGTGTGTGTGTGTGTGTGTGTGTGTGTGTGTGTGTGTGTGTGTGTGTGTGTGTGTGTGTGTGTGTGTGTGTGTGTGTGTGTGTGTGTGTGACAGCAGCAGCAGTTGGCTGTGAGTGTAATTAAATGTGAAGGTGGAAGAGAGAGGAGTGAATTGCAGATTCATTTATCTTCTGCCAGTCAGACAGATACGGCGAGTGCATGTGAGGATGGCTGGCAGTTAGTCATGCAGCACTGGACTGGAATTTGAGTGATGGAGTTTGCTGATTGAACTTCAGAGGGGGGTAAGAGAGGAGGAGCGGCATGGGTACAGCTTTGTGTAGTAGTGTTGAAATCTCTCTCTCTCTCTCTCTCTCTGTTGGACACAGTTGGCAGCAGATATTATCTTCATTCTCACCATGAAGATGTGTTTGTGCCAATTCAGAGACAACAAGACCAGCATGAGTTATGAGTACTGGTTTGGTGCTGGTCTAGTTGACATTTTTACTTGCTTTGTCAACAGTTTCACTGGTCTCACCACAAAAGACTATAATACAATACAATGTTATATGTTTTTCTATAGTAATCATAATAAAGTGCATTTTTGTAGGCCAACCCAAAGTTAGCATCATCCATGTTCATCTGGCAAAAACCCAATAGGAGTTCTCCACAGGCTTTTGACCAGCAAAGGTTTATGATTTTTACATGTTTTGTTCATTGTGATAACTGTTACTAATTATCACAACTTTTATGAATTGTTAAGCTTCAAAAACAATTGCCAGGAGTAATAAGCTAAACATACTGTAGGCTACACTATGGTTGCATGACTTCAGCATTGCCAACATTAAGCTTTTCCTGAAAGTATGAGTTAGAATAGTTTGCAAGAATGCAGTTGTAAACACATTGAGACTGTCAAAGTGGACTAGTGAGTAGATGAGTTTAGTGTGATGATGTTTAAGGTCCCTGACGATCTCTGTAGCCCTTTTCAGCAACTTGTTAGACAAGTAAAATAATAAAAAAAAATCTATAAATAAAAACAATCTTAGTGATGAAAATATAATACAAGATCAAATAGAAAAGTAGAATAAAACATGAAAACATCTTGAGCTTGTGTGAAGCATAGACATGCATTTGACCAAAAATTCATTCAAATTCCTATTGACTTCAGGACAATGGAACCGGAAGTGCTAAAGTTTTAACTTGTTTCTAGGTTTTCTTTACATATTTTTTTTATTTTTTTTTTACTTATTAAATAAAGCAGCAGCCACCAATCCAGAAATGCAGGAATTTCTCTCAACAGTCCTGGGGAGTAAAAAAATAAAATAAAAAATTAATTAAATTTTCAGTTTGGCCACCCAGTAAAACCAGCTAAACACCAGCTTGTCCACTTAAATACTAACTTGGACAGACCAGAGACCATCTTAAACAGTTAAGACCAGCAAACCAGCTTAGGCTTCTTAATAAAAAGAACACACTCTCAAAATAAAAAGTAATAATTACAACAGCAATAATAAAAAGACAGTGTTGCGTGTCTCTTGGTGCTACTACCATACCATACCAACACAATTTTACAGTATTAGATCTTTGTGGAAAAGACCAGAATGAGTTTCCATGCTGGTCCATGTTGATGCAGGATTGGGGCTGGTCTAAGTTATGGACCAACACATCATGAACATTCAAATCAAAACTTGTATGGCATATGTGCTCTGTACTGGTGCATTGTGGGAATTCAGTGTTGTACCTTCTGTGCACTTCTCAGTGAGTCAAAGCCAGCCTACTCACACCTCTGTTTTCCCTTGAGAGCCGTGTTTATGAGTGGACCTCAGGAAACGGCACACTCCGGTCAGCATGTCAGATCACTGGTGTGATTCAGCGGCTCACTGCATGTAGAGTGACGTTAGAGGACATGAGAAGGCTAAAGGAGAGCAAGCAGGGGATAAATGCCCCTGACACACACACATTCACACCCACGGACACACAAACTTTAAAAGTTCTGCTCTGCTGACTCATAAGTAGTGGCCATCCTTCACCCCATCTGCTGCTATCTGTCCTTCTCAAGACAGGAAAGGTAGGCACTTCTTTCTCCTTGCTTTCCTCCCACCTGTTTCCATCCTCTGTTTCTTTTGCTTCTTTCAGACAGAATCTGGTGGATGAGCGTGATTTTGGCTAGTAGGAGAATCTGGATCAGCTTCTTTTTTGGCATCTATTCTTGCAAAGTCTGTCCTAACCAGACTCGACACAATGAAGTGTAAAACCATAAATCACATATTTTATGTTAATCTTCCAAGATTTTCTCCTAAACAGCCACAGCAAGTAATCTTTTATTTATTTAGTGTGTTAGTTAGTTAGTCACATTACACTGGCCCCAACATTGAAGTTTAATCATAATGATAAAAAATTTCAGTTAATCATTTTAACATTTTTCCTTCATGTTCATCATTTAAATGTTGTATATGTCACGCTGCAGTACTGTGAGGAGACGAAAGAGCACAGAGACGATTAAGACTGGACGCAGGACTCAGGAAACACAGGGCTTAAATACAGAAACTAAATGTATTTACATTTACATTTATATCATATATAAATATATTTATTATATATGTAACATATTTTTCTTAAATATATACATGCATGTCTGTGTATTTATATATACACAATAAATATACACAGTACACACACATATATTATGTAAACAAAAACTTTTATTGTGGATGGGATTAATCGTGATTAATCTTTTGACAGCACTAATTTATACACACAAACAGTACAAAATATACAATAAAAAAATTCACAGTATAACTATTTGACTGTATTTTTACTCAAATAAATGTAGTTTAGGTGTGTTTAAGAGTCTTCTTTCAAAAAAAAAAAAACTAAAAAAAAAAAAAAACCTTCATAAAAATCCAACTCCAAACTTTTAAACAGTGTTTTGTACATTATTTTATTTTATTTTATTTTATTTTATTTTATTTTATTTTATTACATTTGCAACAAACTCATAATTATACTGCTATAATATATAAGCTTTTGTTTGTTTGTTTGTTTGTTTGTTTACAATTTAGTCAAAGAATGTCTACATCACATGTCTAACTGGCTCCAGTTCGTCATATCAAGCCAATATTTCTCATTCACTGAGAACATAAAATTCATTGATCCTAGAAACTCTCTTGTATCAATTAAGCAGTCTAGCCCTCTTCTCTACAGTCCTGCCAATCAGCCCATAACCACTTTCAGTATGGCAGAGCTGCTCTTTCTATTTGGCATCCCCAGAGACACCTCAACTTATCTCTTTTTCATGGTTCCAGCCTGAAGCTGTAGCAGTGTCTCCTTGTTAGGCACCTCATATTGATTGCCTACACTTCCCACAAAGCAATTTGTTCAGTAGCATCTCTTAGGGCACTGTCTGTCTGTAAAGAGTGTTATCTGAAGGCTGTTATCAGAGGCAGTCAGAGCTCCATTCAGTGTCATATGGAGACGTTGAATGTTAATTGTGGGGTCAGGAGTTAATTGGCTAGTGTAGGACTGTACGTAGTCTGTGTCCGCCTGCAGATATAGTCAGAATAATGAAGTGTGCATTCTGTAATACCTGAAAAAAACTAGCCGTTAGCATTCCTATTCATCGCACAAGGTCTTACAGACTAAAAAATAGCAGCGTGAATATCGGAGACTGATTTTAGGTGTATGGTTTTAGTTGTGTGGCTATCATAGAGACTGAGTAATTACATACTATCAAAGAATGGCTGCAGTCTCCGTGTCCATTGTGAATAGGCATGCAGACAGACGGGACAGAGGTCAGGTCATGGCCTGTCTAATATCACAGGAAAACATACACAAATGCACACAAGATGGTCAAGATGGGTTATTCATGGTCTTGACAGATGCATGTATTGAACTTAAACCACTGCTGGTGTGCAAAACCATGTGTGTGTGTGTGTATATCTATTTATGTATGTATGTATAAATTATGACAAAAGATCAAGAAATGTAACATCAGAGGACTTGATGCTAGAAGCTCATTCTGCTTTTGGACCTTCACTAATGAACTGTGGGTGAATTGTGGGACAATTCCTTGGGGCCCATAGGTCCAGGGGGTCTTGATTATGCCTAACATTGTATTTGGTGATCCACTGAAGAAAGAAAGTCACATGGGTTTTGAACAACATGGTGCTGATCCAATTTTCGGGTCTGTCTCTTTAACAGAAGTCTGTCGGTGCCTTGAGCTTACAGTAGATGTGTGTGCAAGTGTGTGTGACTCTTGGCAGAGGTTAATGTGCTAACACACTGGCCATGTGGTTTGAGAGATGAGTTGGCGGCGAGTAGAAGCAGTACGACAGGGAAGACTATGACAATACACAGTGAGGACAGAAGTGAAGCATTCACTTTGACCTGAGCGTCTGCTGTTTTCATTGGAAGATACTGGCAGGTTGACAGTAGAGTTCACTGTGAAGGCAGTTGTGTAGAAACGACTTAAAAGTTTTGTTGAAAACCTTCTCACAACCTCAGAATGAACCATTTGATGGTGAAAACATGACATATCGATGACTGGCACATTTGGAGGATGTGTGTAATGACAAACTGACAGCATTTCTCTCAGGAAATTTTCCAAATGTTGCCTTGCAGAATAAAAGTGGGTTTTGGGACACATTCAAAGTAGAGCTGTTGTCACTTTAAAATATAATATGAAAGTTTAATATGTTATCTTGGATGTTAGTCTGTGAAATTTACCTAGTGTTTTTAGTCTGTTTGCCACTTATTTCTGAAAACGATTTCAGAGAGAAACAGTGAGGACATTTTAAAATTCATTTTATACTATGAACACCACAGTTAAATGTTTGCTCACTGCTAAGCTATAGCTCTAACTAGCTATAGTTTGTTCATATTTATGAGGAACATAAACATAACTGTTTCTCAAATTGAGCACCACAGCTTAATGTGGCATGTGCTTATCTCAAGCTATAGCTTTGACTAGCCTGTATGTTCATATTTACAAGGGACATGAACAAATCTTTTTTCAAAACATTAGCACCACAACTTAACATGCAGGTTTGCTAACCGCTAAGCTATAGCTCTGACTAGCCTGTACATGTATATTTAAAGAAACAAAACTGAGTGGTTATGATTGAAATGGATCAGTGAATGTTAATTTGAACCAGTTCATTCAAATCTAAATTAAATTCAAAGCTGATTGAAGTCCAATGAATCAGTTTTTCTAGTGCTATTTGAGAGAAAGAGCGAGGAAAATGTTGTTTATTGCCTCAGCTTGCTTGGTTGCACAATATAATGAGACCTAAAATCAGTGATGTGACATTTTGTCATGCTACACAGTTAATCGCTAGAAAAAATAGCTTGTTACTGAAAAGCTACACTATTTTTTACACAGCTTAGCTTACTTAAAAATGTAGTTGTGTAAGCATCATCGCTAATGTTGCTAAGTTGATTATCAACATTGTAATAATCCACAAGACCACAACCATCGTATATAAGATACATGGTATCACCATCATTTTACTATGGTACGGGCACAGTTTTTTAGCAGTGTATTTTTTAGCCTGTCCGACCCTTTCTGTCTATTGGACATGAGTGTGTCCCTCATTACCAGCTCGCCTTTACCCCTCGGTCCTGCAGAGTCACATTATAATGGCTAAACAGTCCTGCCCATCCTAATGTACGGTGCTCCAGCTGTCATCATTGTTATGCTAACTTTATGCTTAGAGCTGACCAGCCAAGAAAAGGTCATTCTCACTATAATAGGAGTCATTGTGTATTGTCAAGGGTGTTGGCCTTCCATAGACCTCTGGAAACCAGTTGTCTTCCTGTAAGTGCCAATGCTAGATTGTCCCTGCTAAACCAAAATTATTTAAACCATTCTAAACAAGCTTAGCCAGTCTGGAAGACCAGATATACCAATAAAAGTCCATTTTATTATTTTTTTTATTCCTTCAGAAAGGCAGAGTTGGGTAGATTACTTACAAATTGCAATCTGTTACTGATTCCAAATTTCACGACAACAACTGTAATCCATTACATTGCACATTTAAGATAATATAGTCAGACTATACTACTCTATACTACTTTATAATATAAAAATACAAAGAAAAAGAAAATGTATTCCATTCGTTGTTATTGACAACATGAAGTGCATTAAACATTTAATGACATTCTCAAATGTAAAAATGTCCACAAAACTGGGAAAAATTTCTGACTGCATATAAGCAGTTGGCTATTTTAGAAAGGAAAATTTAAAGATAAAAAAGAATTAGGGAGAATCAATAAATTATGGATCATTTATTGCTATTGAGTGAATAATTTGTAATCATGTAGGCCTAATCAATAAAAAAAAGCAACTGTAGTCTGTTTCCAGGTATTTTTTTAAATGTAATTCATGAATGTAAAAAAGTACTTAAAACTACTTGAAATCTAAAAAAGTACTTACTTTTTGGAATGTGATTACATAATGCAGATTACATGTAATCAGTTACTGCCCAACTCTGCAAGAAGGTAATTTTGGGCAACTTTTGCCCATACAAACCCTATTTTTGGCTACTGTCAGGATTTACTAAATCCACGCAGTATTTATTTTGGTTACTTTAAATGGTTCTTTTTTTCTGCAACCATTTACAATATTGTCAATTGTATAATTGTAGTGTTTTAAAAATTGTTCAGATTTTAAAAGTTGTGGTGAATTCCAGCTGTTTTAGTGCACCTTGTCAACAAATCTTTAACTTGAACAACTATTCACTTTGGTTTTGTGCTTTAAACAACTCTACCTGTACATCCCACTTCAACTTTCCACAGCAACGAATTTCAGACCAGTGCATCGATTCGGCCCATCAGGTAACATTTAAGTCGCTGTGTTGTCAATAAAAGCTGGGAGCTCTTATTTTTGCAGGCTGAATGCACAGTGAACATCTATTTAGGCCTGGGACAAAAGGCCATTGACTTGCAGACAGCTCGTGCACTGTGGGAAAAGGTCAGCGAGTGGGTGCTAGTCATACCTGGTAAACTTGAATAACCTGCCATTGATTTTGCTGCACACTGGATGACAAGCAAATCAAAGGCCCCCTAAAGTGGATTTCTGTGTTCATAGGTGCAGAGCAGCTGTCAAATACCTGCTGTTGCTGTACAGCGGGGTAGACTCCCCACTAAGTGAGTCACATGTGCGTTAGCTTTATCCTTGATATTCTTCGTGTAGTCTGGGATGTCGTTATGTGGGAGAAAAAAGTCTTCTGGATCTGTCATCATTGTTTACTTTATTTCTTATGTTGAGCACAAAAAAAGATATTTTAAAGAATGTACTGAACACTCTTTTCCATGCAATTACAATTAAATTGATGCCAAATGTCCTTTTTAAGCTTGAAACTCTATTGCATGGAAAATAATGACTAGTACAATTCTTCTGTGCAGGAATTAATTCAATATTGTTTGGAACAACATGCCAATACAGTTTCTATTTTTTATTTTGTCAGAGAGGGAATCAGAATAAAGAGTCTCAGAGTGTGTGAGCGAGTAAAAGAGACAGATAGAGAGAGATTGATGGCTATGTCTTGTGAATTCTGCACAGCCAAACAGAACTGGAGTTTTACGGACGTGTACAGGGTCAGGAATTGAGCAGACGAGCAGAAGCTACATCGAAACATGGCTGCCGCAGGCTGAGGGAGTTCATGGATGCGAAGGAGCTTCACGCTCATTTCAATATCACTCTATCATGAATATGTGATGTGAGACGGTGAACTCGCTCAACCTACACAAGGTTCAATGCATAGCAAACATGAGGTTAAAAATAGGCTACCCATTTGCAAAATCAGTCAATTTAATCACATCATTATACACTGAGAAATGACTTCAGCATCACAACAGCACAGAAATATGTATTATATGAATTAATAAATAAGAACATGTTGAAAATTGTGTAGAAAACATGCTATTTACTATAGTGTATCTATATTTTATTCTTTCTATCTATCTATCTAGTTGTGTGAAATTTGTGTGTGTGTGCTTGCTGAGTCACAGTTAGTACCTTCAGGTGCTGCAGCTTGTGTGTCTGACAAAATGTTTTTCAAAGTGACGAACAAGGACAAGATATGCAAATAAAGCTGTAGAACGAACCTAAAAGTTTCCCACAAACCACCCAAGGCTGCATCTTTACGCATCCCCAATTCCCTGTGGAACTTGACTCAGAAGACACACTCCCACAGCAGCATGCATATACACACAGGCCTACACATACAAATGTATACACACTCGAAATGCATCTTTTATTTGCATTTGTCTCCTACTGAGGCGTAAAGGTCTTTGTGTCTGCCTGTAATGTGTTTATGTTTTCTCTGGTCAACCTTGAATTCCTCGCCTCCATATAGTCTCATCTCTCATTTCGGACTTTCTTTGACAGACGGCGAAACTTTTTAGCGGCATCTCTCTGGTAACTCTGCAGACTGACCTTGACGCTGGATATGTGTCTCCTCGCAGCCCCTTCAGTGCTTAAACACACTTATTTGTCATATGTAGTCTGTCAGGACTCAGTGACCTCAGCTCAGCCTCAGGTTAGACCTGCACCACGCTGATAGTCAGGAGGTCAAGATGGCAGAACTCTGCATCAGCACTGCTTACATTACTGCAGCACTGCCCCCCAGTGACTTCTCAGACTGTAAATCAACATGAATCCGCGTTCATAACACAATGCGATTACATAATGGTATACAAAATTTTAAAATAGAATAGTATATTCAGTGGGAAATAATATAGAGTGAGATCAGTTGGAATTTTATTCGATTCTGAAGGGAAGACGTTGATATCTGCAATCCAAAAACATTATTGTTGCTGAAGCGTCCTCTAGTTTAAGTTCAGCTCACTGTATCTTCTGCTGGTTCTTTTAGTGTCTTACTTTAACTGGAAACTTCTGAGCTTCTAGTCATCTTTATGCTCACCTGATAATATTCAAATTAAGAATTTAAATATAAATATACAAAGACTACAGTCAAATATACTTTTTTCCTGTAATTATAAGAACATATTTGATATCTGAAAGCAAAGATTACTAATCTAAAGTAAATATACTTAAGTAGACTTGCACAATTACTGTATATAGGTTAATATTATTTTACACTGACATATGTCATATTATGGACATAAAATGGGTTGTAAACTACTGTATATTCATGTTGACTTTAATAGAGACCGCTTTTTATGTAGAAAAATGAGCGTCCTTTCACTCCACTGAGTGATTCTTTTTTCAAAACTTGCTTTTTTTTGATTTTGTTGAAACTTTAAATGATCCCTGACTTCATTTGTCTGATGCATGAACAAAACTGTCTAGACTGAACTTAGAGGTGCAAGTTAATGTGGATCCAATACTACGATAAAGATATTATGATTTGTGTCAGATTCAGTAAGTCTACAATCAGAGAGATGGAGAGAGATAATACATAAGTTCATCAGCCGAGAAGAGAGGCTCCTCTTCACATTTAGAGCAGAATTGATCCCCATGTACTGGTGACAGGCCTGTCTGACAACATGCTATTAAAGAGATTTAGCTTAGCGAAACACATGCTAGCAATGAGAAGACAAACATGTTATTACCCAAACAACCCACTGCAGGTGTTTCTCAACCCACAGCATGCAGCAGTTTTCTCTAAAATGAATTGAGATTTTATAATATGGAGAAAAAAAGTCGTTGGCTAATGATGTAGAACCCTGTTGTGCTTTCACCTGTGGTAACTGAGCACTTTTCCTAAAACAAAAAGGAAATAAAACAGAAATAAAAACAGTTGCCACTGGGATTTTAAAGCATATTGTTAAAGTTTCCAGTAGTACTTAATCACAAAAGCAGTCAGGCAAAAATAGCTAGTCTCTGCAGGGCCAGAACAACACTAATAATTTGGTTTATACCGTATGTAAATGTTTTAAATGAACGCTATTGAGAATGGAAGTCCTTTAAAGGAAACTGAATCCACTTTCAATCGTTTCTGAGAATTCAGTTGTTATTCCCTGTTGAAAAAAACAGCATATGCTGGTTAGGTATGTTTTGAAGCTGGGATGCTGGTTTGAGCTGGTTTAAGCTGGTCCTTTGCTGGTTTATGCTGGTCCTTTTGCTGGTGCATGCTGGTCCTTAGCTGGTCATGTGCTGGTCTTAAGCTGGTTAAACCAGTTTAGGACCACCACATGACCAGCTAAGGACCATCTTAAACCAGCAAAAGACCAGCTTAAACCAGCAAAGGACCAGCTCAAACCAGGATCCCAGCTTCAAAACATACCTAACCAGCATATGCTGTTTTTTTTCAACAGGGTTATTATTGGGGTCAAGCTAGTCATTTTGTTCTAATAATGGCTGGGTACTTTTATTTGGCTAGAAATGCTAAAATAGCTTATCAGAGTTTAGCATAACACACCTTTAAGGTAAATATCCCTGCTAAAACCACTCTTAATCCAGTTTAAACTAGTGTGCTGGTCATACCTGGTCTCCGGACTTGTCAGGATGGTCTGGTTTGAAGGTTTTTAAGGGGTTTGGAAGTCCTTAAGAAAATGAACCATGGTTTTATTGTAGTAAAAGTATAGTAACCATGGTTTATTAGCATATTGACTACCATTTGTATAACCACAGTTTTACTACAAATACCATGGTTAAACCATGGTTAATCTGTGGTTACCGTGAGTAAACTATATAGCAACCATGTTTTTTTTTTTGGTTGAAATTGTAGTAAAATGGTTAATTTTCGTAAGGGAGGCTGGAAAAGCAGCAAGACTAGTAGCTTAAACTAAGACCAGCAAACTTATTTCGTAGAGAAGAATGTGCTTGGCTCAATATGTACTGCTAGCTGAACAGGAGCATTAGAGCTAATCTGCATAATTTGATATAGGCCAAATTGCCAGACTCATGTAAACAAATGAGTTTAGAATCAGTTTAGGTTGTTTAAAATGAAATTTCTCTCTAAATGTAAAAGCACATTCTTTTCAAATTACTAGTTTACTCTAATAAAAGTGTGCCCTAATAAGGCTTCATTTGTGTTAGCTATGCTAGGCTTAACAAATCAAATGTGAAAGATGAAGATGGAATTGTTCCACTCTCTGTTCCTTTCTGTGTGCGAGTAAAACATGCACAGCAGCATTTTCCATCTGATAAATTAGCCTTTTTCTCAGATATGGCAGACAATTGAATGAAGGGGCTGGTTGTGTTGAGGCACATCTAATCTTCCTGCTATATGTGCTGTATCTCCCTCAGGCCTTGTTGGCTGTTATTAAAATGTGCTTTTCCATCAAGACAAGACCCAAACGTACTTACAGTCTCAGCTCGCTCCAGTCTCACTCAAATAGCCCTTCCAAAGCAGCAGACTATTTCCCTTCACTGCACATTGGCAATCATCTTGTCTCCAAATGTGCATTTGAAGCCAGAATAGAGGAGAAGAAGAGGGAAAGAATATTCTAGATTTATTGCTTTATTGTGGCGGCATTATTGCCACTCGGCTCTCACTGTGTTTACCTGATGTTATTGTTTTGCTGTGATAAAGTAGCTTTTTATTTTCCTGTGGTTCAGTGTTTCATATAGTAAATGATGAGTACTGGGAGAGAGAGGCGTACCGGTGGGAGGGTGTTTAGTGCTGAGTTATAGGCCCTGTAGCTCAACTATGGAGCCATTTTGTGTAGAGAAATTGATACACAGTCTTGGGTGCAGAGTGTCCAGTTTTTCTAAAATAACAGACGAGTGCTGCTATAGTAGCAGTTAAAGCATATTACTTTCTTTTTAAATCAAGAGGATTTTATATATGACCATTGCATGACCATGGATCGCCCGTGGAATTCTGTGCATGTCTATGAATGAATATAATGCATGTATTTTGCTTAATGCACATATTACATATTGAAAAATAGGAAACCTCTCCAAAATAGCAAAAATCAAATGTTATGCCTGGCTTATAGGTCAATACAGAGACACTATTTTTTTTCCTCCAGATCTAATTATTTAACAAAAACATTCAAAATGTATTTTAATTCATACATAAGCATTTACATGTCTTAATAACTACCCAGAATATATGTATAATAAAAAGTTTATTTCACACGGTATTGAATATTGTTAATTATATAATGACTATTATTATTATTATTATTATTATTATTATTATTAATAATAATAATAATGGGTAGATATATTGATTTATTGAAAAAACATTACAATTGCATTCTACACACACAATCAATTAATTGCATATTGTATGTTTTAATTGTATTAATAACTGTATATTTTTAAACTTGAAAACATGGTATTATAATTTTTTGACACTTTTTTTCCCCTTTTCTGACAGATCAAAGTGACCAACAAAACATTTATTGTCATTTCTAACTGATTAATTAATTATGTTTATATACAGTACTTTTTACCTTTGAGAAAAAAAATAAAAAAATAAATAAATAAATAAAAAACTAGGATTCGTATAAGGTGTAAAGGAAATATTTAACATATATATATAAATATATATATATATATATATATATTATGGCTGTCAAATGATTAATCACGATTAATCACATCCAAAATAAAAGTTTTGTTTACATAATATATGTATGTGTACAGGGTATATTTATTATGTATATATAAATATACACACACATAAATTATATATATTATAAAATATTTACATGTATATACATTTATATTTTATATTCTTATATTTTATATTATATATAAATATATTTAATATATAAACATAACATATTCTTCTTAAATATATACATGCATGTGTGTGTATTTATATATACATAATAAATATACACAGTTTACACACATATATTATGTAAACAAAACTTTTATTTTGGATGTGATTAATCGTGATTAATCATTTGACAGCCCTAATATTATATATTATATATATATATATATATATATATATATATATATATATATATATATATATATATATACATATATATATAAATATATACATAAAAATATATTTCCTTAACTTTATCTACAGCACTCATATTTGTCATTGATTTTTATACACAATATTTAAGTGCACAGATTATGTATCAGTTCACAAAGCCATGTTTTCAAGGCATTATGCTGTTACAATGAACAGTTTATTTAATTATTCTAAAATATTTATCAAGCAGGAAAATGCCAAGCCATTTCATAAATTCAAAATCAGTTTGCTAATCAGATTTAATCTAGATCAAGGAAATCAAGAGTTAAAATAACTACACTCAGATATCAGAGAGGAGTCAGTCATCTGTAGGAGGAACAGCTGGATCAGGTAGCCGAGAGACTGAGGTATAGGGCACGACGTCTTATTGAATGACTGCTTCAATTGAAAGTGACAGCAGGGAGGGAGGGAAAGGGGATTTGGAGGGAACAGAAGAACAGGGCATTGTGGGAGCACAAGGGTCATTGCTGCCTCAGGCGATGCCTCAGGGTTGCCACAGTCATTGACAGATCACCTGTTACTTAAGTGTTTTAGTCAACTCCATGAACACACACAGAGAAACGCTTATTAACATTTGATTCTTTTAGCATTAATGCTAACTATTTAGTCATGCTGGTACAGTATGTACTCTAACACCCACTTTGCACAATCCAATCAATATTTGAGGATAAAATCAAGTCCCGCCCCACATTTCTTTTATTAGATATCATTTTCACTCCAAAATGCATCAAATTGGCTAATAAAATAGTTCATGTTGACTGCAAATATAAAGTGCGCATGAGCGCATGAGTTATGGTGACAGCAGGGTTCTAATTACTGAAGGATGAATGTTTCTCTCACACTTCTGAATTTTGCCTGAGACAGAGAAGCCATTTGATGAGGCATATAAATGTGAACTTGATCCCAAACAGAGAAGTTACATTAAACACTCAGTGGGAATTTGCCTTCCCATCCTCAGCTGAACACTGAACTGTGAATGTGTATGAGGGATGGGGGCTTTGAAATGATGCATATAAAGCTCAGTATCTAGCACAGTTTGCATAATTGTTGTTTAATTCCTTCAGGCTCACAGCAACATCTCATTTGATTCTTGTTGTTTTTTTGTTTTTGTTTTATATTTCTTATTGCGATGACAAATTAGTTGCATAAGAAGGAAAAGCAGATAATAATGTACATGTATATTTTCTTTTCGTCCTTTTTTCTTTTTCGTCCTTTCTTACTGATGGATTGATAGATTGTCTTGGAATGTTTTCTTAAAAACTTAATTTCTTGGATGACATGGGGGTGAGTACATTATCAGGATTTTATTTTTCCTTCTGGAAGTGAATTTATCCTTTAAAAAACTGATTTCCAAAAATGACTCACTCAATAGCATGAGTTTAGGGGCGTGGCTGTCTGTTTATCTGGCCAATAACAGATGAGGAGAATGTTCAGGAAACCTGTTTGAAAACAGTAGTTTGAAGTTCTTCTGATTGAGGTCAGTAGTATTAATGGAAAGTCTGATACTTTTCTTTGTTTGAATTCTTTTGTTTGAAGTTCTTTTGATTTATGGGAATTTTTTTAATTTTTTTTTTTTTTAATTGTTCAAAAGGGGGACCTTGTGGTGACTGGTTCAGTTGGTCTCATTGTCATTTCATCATGCCTGTAATGCCTGATAAAGCAGCGTTGGTGAGCGCAGTGCTGCTTTGTGTACAGCGTTACAGGAGAAACCATTATTTTTACTGCTCCAAAAGCGGCACCTTGTGGTAATGAATGTTTTTTTTTTTTTATTAAGAAGGAGGAAAGAAGAAGAAGTGGGCGGGCAATATACTAATGTTTCATGTTGACGTCAACATAAGGCTTGGGATTTGTTTTAAAAATGACTCGTTTTAATGATTCAGAGTTGACTCTTTTATTTGAGAGACAATAACTTTTTACACGGTGCACTTTCAGATTTAAAATTTTGCGGGATGTTTTCATTCACTTAGAACTGCGTGACACACTGCATGAAAGGTAATTTTCAAAAATCCATAATGGGGTACTTTAAAGAATGATTCGTTCATGGATGTGAGATCACTAGTCTGTACTGCTAAATTACTTGCATCATGTTTAAGAAAAAAAGTAATAATATTAAATTGCTGGGGCATGACTTAAGAAGATTAAAGATAATTAAAACAGTGGAAGAAAAAAGGCTAAAAAAAAAAAACGTTTTTTTTTTTTCTCTCTGTCCTATCTGTCTTTTACTTCATGTCTCTGTGTGTGCAGTGAACATATATCAATGTACTGCTGATGTGTGTATTGAGTTAGCTCAGGTCGAGGCCTGATATTTGCTGTTAGTTGTCTGTTGGAGATGTACGATGAAACGTGTATCGTCCAGGACTGATGATAGTTTTCAGTGGATGTGATCTGACAGTCTGAGGTTTATGGGACCTCTCTGTCTCTCCCGTCTGTCCTTCTGAATTGATTTGTGTGGATTCTCTCCACAGGGGTCAGGAACACTGCAGAGAAACGTATGACTGTATAAAATGACAAATGAATCATACTGTCACATAATCACACACACGCGCACAAACTTGTACACCTGGCAAAATTCTAATTAGTTGTATTTATTGTCAGTTACAGAATCATTTACTTTTCTACATATATTTCTCAAGTTTTATCAGACCATGTTGCCATACATTGAAGTGAAATTTTTTAGAGAAATTAAAATATATATATATATATATATATATATATATATATATATATATATAATTCAATATATTCTGCATTAATTAAATAGCATTCAATATTGTACATACTATTTATTATTGTACTTACATAAATGTTATATTATTGTTATTATTATTCTAATCTTGAATATAATTATAATAATAATACATTATTATTTAATTAAATACTACTACTACTTATATTATTATATTAAGATTAAATGCTAACAAATAAATTAAGAATAATTACTGTAATAATTGCATTTAATAAAAATAATAATAAATAAATTATTAATTAAATACTACTAATAATAATATTATAATATAAATATTAAATACAAACAAATAAATTAATAATAATTACAGTAATAAATTAAATCCAATGATAATAATAGTATTAGTAGTTACAACAACAACAATAATAGTACTAATAATAATAATAATAATAAAGTATTAATTAATTAATATTACTAATTATTGTTATTATTACTAGTAGTAATATAGCATCTAATCTTATTGATATCTAATTTATATCTAATATCTAATCTATTTTCATTAATCAAAATAAAAATAATAATGGTAATATGTATGACTTTTTTTTTTTTACTTTTTGAACATACAGTTACCTTTGAGTAGTGTGTAAATACCATGGTAAATGAAAATGATAACATTCTTGTGCCATGGAATAAAAATTTGCATCGATGTACCAATACAATCCAGGGTTTGTTTTAAATAAGAGATTATGTGCCATTGCTCTCAATTTAGTTATATAACAACTTCACAGCAACTAATAAAATAGTTAATATTTGGGTCATATTTTCAGAAACCAGGCCGTCACATGTATAGCACAAACAAGCACACACATGCACACTGAACCTCTAAATTTGGTGCTTGTCTGAATACAGTGCGCCCTGTGGAGAACTGGCCCATTTTGTCCATTCTACAGAAGGCTGATTAGATGCACTCACATGCTTGCTGATGGATATCTCACACACTTTGATGTTTTCTCACCCATCAATCTAATAAGATTAGCAGAAGCTTCTTTATTTCTGCCTTTCTTCTCACTCTTAAGAAGAGAGCGAATGAACACGGTCGTTAGAGTGAATCGATAGATGAAGCTGCAGTCGGTTTTATGTTCGGTGAAGTCAGTATCATGTCATGTGTGTTGAGAGAACAGTAAATGAACTCTGTGTGCTTAGTGCTTTTGTCAGCAGTGACCTACATCAATAACATTTTTAGACACGTTGTAAGTGCACGTGTGTATCTGCGCGCACGGCTTCTGTCTTCTGTTGTTGTCTCTCGACTGCATCTCACTTGAGGGGATTTAAGATCTATCAGATTTAAATTCGGCCGAGGCTTGAAACTGTGCGATTCTTTGAAGTCTAATGAACTCAACATTTTTAAGCAACTTCAAACAACAATACGACTATCGCTTCTGGTCTCAGAAGGAACATTAATTAATTTCCATTTTCATCTTGAAGGATAAATAAATCACACAAAAAGAGGTTTACAACACCAAACAGACTGAATTCTACTAGCACCATAGCATTTATCCCAGTGTGATAAAAACGAATTTGATAGAAGCTATACTTATTAATTACAGTGGAGGGTTAAACTAAATAAATAAATTAATACATAACTAAAAAATGAAAAACATCCATTATTTAAAATACATAGAAATAAAAGACAATAAAATGTAGCTTTCAATATAAATTATATTGTCACTGCATGATTATATTAATAATTTTTGTACATTATATATTTAGGCCTTAATTTGCATTCATATTTAGCCATGGAGGGCTTATTATTAAATCTTTTTTTCTAATCAACTTACTCACTTCTTCAAGTTAATTCTTATAAACTTCATTTCTTACTCAGTACTGACAATACCATGGAAAGTAGTAAAGTTACAATATTTAATTTTAAATTGAATTTAATGTATTGACCTACGTACTGAAGAACCAGTACCTTGTATGGATTTATATTGATCTCTGTTTGATGCAGAAGAAAAGAAACGGAGAAAGAAAACAGAGAGATAAAAGGCAAAACAGAGAGCATGAAGAAAATAATAGGAAGAGAGAGAGAGAAGACAGAGAGGGACTTTAAAGTAGGCAGCAGCAGCTTTAATTCAATAAAGACTGGAGCTGTGTTGTAAGAAAATGAAAAGTCTTGTAGGGAGTCATTAGGCGATGTGAGGTTTCTGGCATTGACACAATGCCACAGGGAGATGCCAGCCCAGTAGTAATAAAGTGTGTGTGTGTGTGTGTGTGTGTGTGTGTGTGTGTGTGTGTGTGTGTGTGTGTGTGTGTGTGTGTGTGTGTGCGAGAGACAGTGTGTAAGATAGTTGTGTTCTTTCTATCTCTTTCTGAGATTAAACCAGTTTTTTTTCTTTGTATCATTTCAGATTTGTTTGGTAAAATTAGTTTTACAGTAGTTAAACATAAATATATAATAGCCTTATAACAAATCAGAATATATATGTATAAGCTTATTTATTTTATTTTAGCTTATTACAGTAGATTTGATTTAGTTTAGTTTAGTTTAGTTTAGTTTAGTTTAGTTTAGTTTAGAAGAAATCAGAATATATATGTATAAGCTTATTTATTTTGTAGCCTAATGGTTAGAGAGTTGGTTTTAGTATCGTATCGGCAGGAGTTGTCGTTGTGGGAGTGAGTGACCAGTGCTCTCTTCCACCTTCAATACCACGAGGTGAGACCATTGTGCAAGGCACCGAACCCCCAACTGCTTCCCAGGTGCCCACAGCTCCAGGTGTGTGTTGATGGGGTATGTGTGCATGTGTGATTTTTTTGCTACTCACTGCTGTGTATGTACACTTGGATAGGTTAAATGCAGAGCCACATGTCCTTTCCTTTCCTTTCCTTTCCTTTCCTTTCCTTTCCTTTCCTTTCCTTTCCTTTCCTTTCCTTTCCTTTCTTTCTTCCTTTCTCCTTTCCTTTCCTTTTTCCTCTTTCCTTTCCTTTCCTTTCCTTTCCTTTTTTATTATATAGTTTTCTTTTATATTTTATCCTATCCTATTCCTTTCCTTTCCTTTCCTTTCCTCCATTCCCACTTCCCTTCCCTTCCCTTCCCTTCCCTTGCCTTCCCTTCCCTTCCCTTCCCTTCCCTTCCCTTCCCTTCCCTTCCCTTCTCTCCCCCTCCCCGCCTCGCCTCGCCTCGCCTAGCCTAGCCTCATTTTGAATAGTTCTTTCAATACACAGTGTGAGTTCAGACAGAATATTATCCTCCTCCCCAACATTTTGCTAGCCCTATATAATATTGAATATACATATCACAGATTATATATAAGGTTTGCTCTTTGGTCTATAGCACATTATATTTTAATGTGTTTTTGATTGCTAATTTACCTAATTGTTCTTGCAATTCATTGGCCAGTTTCTGATTTGCTACTTCATTAGTTCATTCTCTATGGATCATTGCTTCATTCCCTAAATATTTTACAGTTTAGTGCTGGGAAAATGGTGACCCTTTTTCAGTGTATAGACAATTTCTATGATTTAAAATTTATATGAGAAATTCTTATTTTCTAAATATTTTACTTTTTTTTTCTTCATTTTTTTCATGACTGCGAAAAAAATAAAAAGCATACACAATAAAATATGTATAGAAAATAATAAAAAACATCATCAACATCATCATCCTATATTATATCCTGTATCAGCCATAATAATACAGATTTGTAATAATAATAATACACAGCTTCTGTCTCCTATATAATAATAATTTGTATATGTATATATATATATATATATATATATATATGTGTGTGTGTGTGTGTGTGTGTGTGTGTGCCTGCATAATGCTCAGAATTGCCAACATGGTGCTATGCTGATTTGGAGAGACACAGAGGAGAGGAATTGAGTTGAATAAAGTCATTATTTTTGTTTTCTTCGTGTACAAAAAGTATTCTCGTATAGTCATTATTTTTGTTTTCTTCGTTCTGACGATGCTTTTCATATGACTTTCATATTTGACACTGTTATTTATTTGGCAGTCTATGGGACAGTCACAAGCTTCCCGGTTTTCATCCAAAATATCTTAAATTGTGTTCCGTAGACGAACAAAGCTTTTACGGGTTTGGAACGACGTAGGGGTAAGTGATTAATGACAAAATTTTCATTTTGGGATGGAGTATCCCTTTAATGATGCAAATATTAACTACATTTTCTAAAATATGAACGTGTTTTAAATAGGCTACAAAAAAAAGAATAAACTGTAAATTAATATTAAAAGTTATTCAACAAAACATTATTTATAGTCAAGAGCAGTGAGGAATTTTCTCTGTCTTTTGTTGTTTGATTAACATTAATGACAGACGGCACAGCTTTATTATAGGCTGCTGTCACAAGACCTATTTCACGGATCCAATATTGATAGCTTACACATGCGTTTTATTTCGCAACTGTTTACATTAACTTAAGACAAAACCGACAGTGCTTTCTCAATTTGGTACTCGCAGCATGCACTTTGGATGTGACTGTGAGTGTACAGAAAAGCGCCTCTGGAGAGCACGAGTACCGAATGGCTTGAAAAGAAGTGGAAATAATACATTTTTGTGAAGATGCAACAATGACCGATTAGGCAATTGACAATTCTGTCAACTGTACTGAAATGCGAGCTAAAGTCTTGTATCGCAGCATGCAGCAGCTCTAGATGCACCGATGTGAAGAGAAAGTCAAAGAGAGAGGACGTGATACAGCTGAATCACTCACGCTGTTTTCATCTGATGGTTTGTGTGGATTTATTTACTTATCTAACCTACACGCTATATTGAATAAATGTTTTGCAGCAATTTCTCTTATTTTAAAGTCGAATGCTGGAATGGGTAATGCGATATATGCGCAGTCCCGCAACGAAATTCAGGACCTGATTAAACATAATTCTATTATGTACAGAGAATTGTGAAAAGATGTGTGCTGTCAAACGATTAATCATTAATAATATATGTGTGTGTACTGTGTACTTATTATGTATAATTACACACACACACACACACACACACACACACACATACAGTATATATTTTTAAAATATTTACATGTATTACATGTATATATTTATATTCATATAATTTATTTTACCTATAAATATATTTAAAATATAAACAACATTTTTCTTAAATATATACATACATGTGTGTGTATTTATATATACATAATCAATATACACCGTACACACACATATATTATGTAATCAAGAACTTTTATTTAGGATGTGATTAATCATGACACACACACACACACACACACACACACACACACACACACACACACACATACATACATGCATGTATGAACAGTTCCACTGCAAAAGCCTCTAAAAGCCATCTTGGTCAAAAATGACATAACGATACTGAGTGAATGCTCTCCACACATAGTATATTTTCATTAAGTACTTTTTACTTCAAATGCGCTAAATCCCAGCCTCAACCCGTTCAGAAATACCAGTACTTACATAGAAACCTATACATAATAGCCAGAAAGAAATGCTAATTTTAAAGAAAAAACGTCAGATGTACTTAGAGGCTTTTGCATCTGAAATCTTCATATATATCTATGTTTATATCACAAACTTTTATTTCTAATCTTATATTTTCAGATTTATTTATTTCTTATCATAGATGCTTCTTTCCGAATTTGATGCGTTTCCAGAAATGATTCTCTTTGAAATTGTGCAGACTCTGGTTTCTGGGATTCCTAGTTGTGGGGATTACAGTTGAAACTGCACATAGCAGTTCAAGCTCCTGTGCCCTCCTTCAATTAGACCTTATGTCAGCAGCTCACTGTAGCTGGCTGCCAGAGTTCCCTCATTTTGAAGAGCCATGGAAGTGGATGATATCCAGACTTCTCTCCAAGAAACCGCGAGCTGTCCTCAGCCTGAATGAGGACTTTGGAGCCCTGAAAGGGTAGAAAGCTGGAGCTCATTTCAAGACATCTATGCTTGGACAGTATAGTTGGCAGCCTTTTGACACAGATATACCCCACCCACACACTCATACGGTCAGTTCTTTACCGCCAAAGTTCAGTCCCTGAGGTAGGCAGTAATAATAAGCGGCATTGCAGGTGCAGCGGTCTGAACTGGGCAAAATAAATGAGTGTTTATCCTTCCCATTCCTGCCGCTGAGGGACAGCTGAAAGTTATCAGCTTTCCAGAGCTCTCCACAAACTGTCAGAGTTAGAGTCAGAGCATGGGTTAAAGTACTAGTTCACATAAAAAAATTATCACCTTCATGTCAATCCAAACCCATATAACATTCTTTATTTTTTAGAGCACAAAAGACAATATTTTTGAAGAATGTTTCAACTATTTTTATCCATATAATGAAAGTCAGTGGGCTTCAGAACAACTTTGGAGGCTGTTCATTGAATGAAAAAAAGATGAGTGAGTTCCTTCCATCATGTGTGCGGTGACCTTCGAGGAGTTGTTAATTCATCATTTTTCATGAATCACATTCTCCTCTTCGTCAGCTGCTTAATGTATGTGTTATGCATGTGAAGGACGTAGACTGCTATTCATTATAGCTCATCTATTACTTTAGCATGTCATATTGTGTCAGTGTTATTGATATATGTTGCACTAGAAGCCCAGAGCAATTTTCTTCACCACTCCTATAGATTAATGATTGTGCAGTTGCTTGGTGACTAGCAGGACAGTCCATAATATACCACAGATTGGAGGAATGCCGGCCATCTCATACTGTATGTGCATATTTGGTACACTATACACACAAATTGCTAAGTTCCTCTCCACATGTCTGTCTTGTGTAAATTACCTCAGGTTTTGGCCAGAGTTGTCATTTAGAATTTCAAATGTCTCTACGTTGCTACAAGCCTTGTGGAACAGATCTTCGCACCTCTCCAAACAGGCTTCAAAATAGCATCATCTGGCACTGTAGGCAGATGTGCTAACAAGGACACAAAAGACCAAAGCCCAGTTTTTAGTGTACCTCTTGATACTGTGAGAGTAAGGTTAACCTGCAGATGTCTCATCTGACCTCCACTACACTCGCTGACCTGAACCTCTACCCCATCCAGTGCTCCAAGGTGTATTCAAATCAGCATCGCCTGGCATGGGAGGCGGTTGCACTAACAAGGATGTTAAAAACCACGGCATCAGGTTTTAGTGCTCCGCTTTAGGCCCCAAATGTGAGGTTTACCTGCACAGGTCTTGTCTGACCTCTATTACAATTACCCCCTTAAACCTCACTTCCATTCGCATAACAAGACCAATGTAACTTGACCTACTCTCTTCACTCCAAGCGGGATTTAAACCAATATCAACTGGTATAGGAGGCTGGTGCACTAACAAGGATGTTAAAGGCCACAGCATCAGTTTCTAGTGTGCCTCTTGAGGTCCTGAGAGTAAGGTTTACCTGCCAAGGTCTCATTTGGCCTCTATTACACTCACCCACCTAAACTTTCCCCCATCCGGGTCATGGCACCAATGTAACTGGTCCTACTCTCTCAGCTTCAAATGGTATTTAGAATCAGCATAATCTGGCATGGGAGGTGGGTGTGCTAACAAAGACATTATGAATCAGGTTCAGAATGCTGACATCTTGGGGTGTACTCACACTAGGCACAGTTGCATTGAACTGAGCCCGAGTGCAATTGTCCCCCCTCTCCACTCCCCCGTTGGCCTACACTCACATTGCACTTTATGTTTGAGTCTGCATGCTTTATGCTGCCTTCAAGTCCTGTCAGAATTATCGTAAAATATGAGTTTTCGAATCAGAAATTGGACATGAACTGCTGTCAATGCTATTCTTTATTAGTTTTTTTTCCCCAACAACAACTATCACCTTGTCTTGTCGTTTAAGTAGTGGCTATTTATATATATGAACAATCATTTTAAGCATATTGTATGTATTATAAAGAGTGAAATAAGCATGTATTTGACCAAAATTCCAAAATCATCAGCAAGCTGACTATCTAGAGCATTAAATATTTATGATCATCAATGAAATATTGCATTTTTTTCTTTTCAATAACAAATCACTTAAATGTGACAAGCTCGAAGTGGGGAATAGGAAGTTTCCAATAGCATGTGTGCCAAGCACTCTCTCTCATTTTGTTAACTTTGTGGTTTATTATTTCGAGTTTTTTGGGACACGGTGACACATGGCCCTCTCACAATATATTGCTTAACATATCTATTGCTTTTGCCGCTCAGAAATGTTCACGCAATTGTGCTGCAATTATCAGAAGTGCTGTGCTTGGGTGCAGTTAGCACTCACACTACATTCGTAATGAGCCCAACTGAATTGTGCTCTGGCCCACCTCTTCTAACTGAGTCAGGGATGGCTAAACGAACCATGCGATCACAATAATCAAACAGACCGGGCTTTGGCAGTCAAACGTGCTCGAGTTAAGATCGCCTAGTGTGAGTACACCCATAATTGACCCTTCACAAAAACCTGACCTCCTTAGTTATTGTTGCTATGTCCGACAAGCCATAGTGCTCTCATGCCAAACATCATGTTCTCACATAGCTAAAAATACATTGCAGAGCAAAAAGGAAACTGACAATGCACCCACAAACAAGGTTATTTTTTTTAGTGTGAAACAAAGTGTCAGCTTTTAAATTTTGTAATTTTTAAAGAAATTCAAACAATAAATACTGTTTTGTGGCTCTTCAATGTGTAGTGCCAGATTGCTGTAGTGCCTTAGTTCAAGAAGCACGTGAACCAATCATCTCTTCCTCTTTTCTAATTATTGCTTGAAATAAACATGAATGAACATCAGAAGTAGGGCTGAATGATTTTAGAAAATAATCTAAATTAGATTTTTTTTTTTTTTTACCAATATTGCGATTTTTTTTACCAATATTGCGGTTGCGATTTATTTTTATGTTTTTTTTTATTGATCTTTGTTATGTTTTAAATCATTGTATAGTATGACCACACAATATTAGATAGATTAAACATAAATGTTCTTTTCTGTAGGCCAGGCCTATATGTTATGCTGAAATTATGTGAAGCATGAATTGATATGAATGACATTTTTATTTAACAACTACAATCACAGTAGTATATTGACTGATTTGTTGAACTTTCAACCTTTTAAGCATGTAATAATTTTGACAACAAAAAGCACTGACAAATAAGCCTGGTGTAAACATTAATATGAAAGTCAGTAACAAATCATACAAACTAAAGAAGATTGCAGAAATATAAAAACAAATCTGGTGTAACCACATTTAGGTAATTCAAAGTCAGTAATAAACCATGTGGACTGCACTTTTTAAACACTGTCGGTTAACGTAAGACATATATATATATATAGAATATATATATATAGATATGCATAATATATATATATATATATATATGTTGGTTTAACCACACTGTGTATATATATATATTATATATATATATATATATATATATATATATATATATATACATTTAATTATATATATATATATATATGTATGTAAACATGTGGACTGCAATGCACAGTAACACTGTTATTGCTTGAGTAATTTCCATGTGCCGTTTTGAAGTACGTTTATATATATACGATTTCAAACATTTCCGCATGTGGCATGCCAGGGTTGCCAGGTTTTCACATCAAAACCCACCCAATTGCTACTCAAAACTAGTTTTGAGGGGGGTCCACTGGTAAAAATTGCATTCCAGGGGGTAAAATACAAGTTTTTTTTTTTTTTTTTTTGTAGGGGTTCCGTTTTTTTTTTTTGGGCAACACTGTAGCGTGCCAACTTGATGATTCCTCTGAAGACTGCTTAGATGTGTTCTCCTTGAAGCAGCGCTGCTTAGACCGATCGGTGTGTGTCATCAAAGTAATGCGAGAGCTATAAGAGAGTGGATGTCTCTTTATGCTTTCTCTCGCCGTACTTTGATGTCTTACATGATCGATCCTCAAGTCGAACACACCTCTTTACTCTTGCGTGTCAAGTGACCGAGTGTAATCACAGCCTCTGCGGTTGAAAAATCATGTTTTTTCATATTGCAATATTATCGCAAAGGCAATTAATCGTTCAGCCCTAATCAGAAGGTATCTTGTTTTAACTGCGGAAAAATGTAAATATACCATTTTTTTAAGTTTAGGTCCATCAATGTTAATCTACTCTCCTGTCAGGTTTGTTTATCAGACAAAAATGGCAGATTCTGTGTTATGTTTGGTCAGATCGCCTGTGAAAGATCACTTGCGGTCCTTTAAATTATGATTAGCTTGTTGCTTTGCAAGCTACAGTTTCAAGGTACTGTAGCTTCCCCAACACTGGTGCATCCCACCCTGTTTGAGTATTTAATTCTTGACCCCTCCTTATAAGTGGAGAGCGTTGCAACAATGGAGAACATGGAGGAGAATGTAGAAACAAGGTCAACATAAGATACTATTGATAACAATAGTAAAAATAGGAACAATAAAAGAACTAAGAGTGAAGTAATGTGCAAGAAAGAGAAATGCCCTGATGTTAAAGGGAGACAGACACACAAAGGGGGTGGTTATGGAGGTCGCTGGTTTGACTGAATGATTATTGCTGTCAGTAAGATCTGCCTGTCTTCCTGATCATTTTTTTGACTGTTAAGCATGTTTCCCTTTCACCATTCATCTTGTATATGCTATCAATTAAGCCTAAGCAAGTTTATGTGTGTCCTGGCAAGTGTCTGTTTGCCTTTCTCCATTGATCAAACTGCAGGCTCAAACCTAATTGGGTCTGTTTGTCTTTGCTTCACTGAGCGTGAGCCAGTTAATTGGTCTACATCCTTGGAGGCTCATCGATTGGCCAGTCCAGTTATCCAGTTATAGGCTTTGTGATGAAGGTGTGGGAGGAACCACATGAACTTTCTAAGCCATGATTGGCTGATTGACGTCCACTTTGATGTGAAAGCTCAAAAAAATATTCAGCTTTCATCCCTCCTATCGCCTCACACCAGACCTGGACACAGCGTTGTTACTTAGAAACCAACCTTTCCCCATCATGCCTCGGGCCTGACATACCTGCAATTACAGTCACACACATGTAGCAGTCTTGACCTTCATTCTGAGCTGCGAATATGGCACCAAACGTGGGGCATCTGGGGGTTAGGGAGGGTTTTCAAAGATCTAGGTTGATTTTAAACCCCCCGGCTTCGAACAACCCCGCAGGCTCATGCAGACAAACTCCAGCTGGACCTCAACAACTAGACTGAGATTAAAGATCTAACTGCTCAAACAGAACACAGTGTTAGAAATATGAGGATGTGGGCTGGGATAAATACAGGTTATTAGAATATCGCTTGGTATTTTTGTCAGCTGCAAGGTCCAGATTGTGCTGATCGCGGGAAAAGTAATGGCATTTTGAGATGATAGTGGATAGAGGGAGGAGGAGATGTGCTGCAGATATGCAAAATTCATCAAATGACTCTATGCTTCATCTGTCTCTCTCTCTTTTTTTCTTTCTCCAGGGCAGGACCGCAGTGAAGCAGCTCTGATAAAGCGTTTTAAGGGGGATGGTGTTCGCTACAAGGCCAAGCTCATCGGGATAGATGAGGTCACTGCCGCAAGAGGAGACAAACTCTGTCAGGACTCAATGATGAAACTCAAGGTGTGTGTGTGTTGGTTGCTTTTTTATAGGGTTACTGTTAATGATTCGAGATTACATGACAAAAATTGTAGTTAGTAACATAATCCATTACATTACAATATAATCATAATATAATCAAACTTTGATTTTAGGTTACTTTTGACCTAAGTTGTTTAACGCATTGACTTAAATGGGATAATATTGTACCATACTGATATAAAAGTAGCAAGTTAAAAAAATATATATTCTATTCATTGTTATTAACAACATAAAGTGCATTAAACATTACGTGAAGGCTTTTTTTACATTTATTTTATCGTTTACATTTTTACAATATTTTACTGTTATTTTTTGAATAGGTAATTATGTAATCAATAAAAAGGTAACTGTAGTAATTTTTGTAATCTGATTACTTACTTCAGATTGTAATTAAAAAACAAAATATTATGATTTAAATAATTATGATGAATATGTGGCAGGGTGTATATATTTATTTATTTATTGCTTATTTGTTTATGCATTTCACACTTTTATTGAAAATATTGGTTAAGATCAATATAAAATCTCCCTTTTGGGAAGTCCAGGCACATCTTTGGGAAAAAATGCAGAAAAAAAAAAAAACAACCTTAAATTATTCATATTTTGTTAAATTTAAAAAATGCTAATGTTTTTTTTTTTTTTCTTTTATGTTTAGTTTTAGGGTTTAAATTCCAGTAATATTTATAATTAACTTTATTTAAAAACAATATGATAAAGGTTTTTTGACAAGCCTTATTTAATTAGCTACATAAAGGTGTAGCTTCCGTTGTTTGAAGAAATAAGCCACATCTATTAGACTGTGTAATGAGCCATGTGAACACCAGGGGTCACACGACCATGTGTACGTGGGTTGCTCTATTTGTGCATGCATGTATGCCCCTGATACACATAAATAGACATTGATACACATTGTCTTGATGCCTCCGAGAATCAGTGTCTTATTGTTTGTTCGCTATAAATCGCACCCTTTTCACCAGAGTTTAGATTGGTTTCTTAGTGTGTTGGAGAGAGAGGGTGATTTTGCCGTCTGATTTGCAAGTTGGTCTGATTGGAATGTTCAGACTGTTATTGATCAAAGTTGTTTACCTCTCAATCATCCAGACACAAAATCTATACTCATATTCCCACAGTAGTCCACTTCTTAGCAAACAAATGAGTCCCATAGTGTCATTTTTAATCTCTTATTCCGCTCTCACACGTTTTATGTCTCTCTTTTCATCACGCTGTTGGTAAGAAGAGTTTAAACAACAGTTTGACTTGAGTCTTTTCATATAATCCCCATCCTCCCTTGATAATCAGCCCACATAGCGCTCTAAAAACTTCCTTAAGCGTTACAGAGGAAGCTCTGCTCTGGCCTTCCCCAGGCGCGCCGGACTGCAAAAAGAGATTCACATCTTATATTTCATTTCTGCATCTTTTCTTCACTCCAGCAACACTTACACACACACTCCCACTTCTGAGTTTGAAATGTCAGAGCTGGTGCTCTTTTCGGCGTGATCTTCCAGCTACCGGCATTAGAACGGCTCATTCATCATCCCGCCAGCACATATGGATGTGCTAATGGTGTGCTAACATACATCATATGACTGACGGATGATACTCCCTGCGCAAGCGGAAGGAAGATCAAAAAACAGGCTCATCTGATTGGCAAGGACGTATTATGGTCCTGGAAGACTGGAGGGCTCCAGCTGTTTGGAGAAATGCCCAAACACATACCTTGGAATGGTTTGGATATACAAAGCAAGCTTTATTTCAGAACAAGTTTTAGCTTCTTATTGATCATAATTGCAGTTTTACATTTTGCAAATCTGACTTGACAAGTGGTTTATGAAAATATACAAAACAAGTGAGAAATTTTTTTAAGTTGATTTTGGTCTGAAGTGTGATATCTTCTCATCACAGTGACTGATTCTGGCAAAGGCGGTGCACAACCATCTGGGGTGGCACTTTTTTCTCCATACAGCTCTCAGCTTCTCTATCACTCATTCGCAGCAGTTTTACAGAAGGATGGTGCTTTCCATTCGTTCTACCCCTCTTTTTGAAAATGAATTGTGTCCGGTGTGAATTGTGTGTGGGTGAACAGTACAGATAAAGCATGTCTGTGTATTACAAAATAAAATGCATTGCTATTTAGTTTTATTAAAAGTATAAAATGTACTCATAAATGTGTTAATATACTAAGAACTAAAAGTCTCCTTCATTTATTTGTAGTTTAATAATGTTCTTTTGTCTTCGTGTTTCAATTTAATTATAGATTATTTTTATTTTTGTGTTATTATTTTTTAGGGTTTGTTGTTCAAGATTGGGATTTTTTCTTTCTATTATTCTCTCTCGTTTGTATTTCTCCCGCACAGACAAATATGCTGCATTTACACTGTCAAACAATTCATATTTTTCCTCTACTTTGTGGCATTTTGAATGTGTGTGAAACAAAAGCACATATGGGATCTTTATTCATTTATTTATTTTTCTGAGTGACTTATTTTAAAATTGTATTTTATTTGACAACTGTACATAACAACTTAAAGTTATTGGCTGGCATTAGAGCAATAATACCAAAGAAATTAATATTATTTATGTGTTTTATATTCCTTGCATCTGCTGTAGAATGACCTATTACAAAGCCAAACACTCCAAAACTTTGGAGTGTTGACCAATTATTTATGTGTGTGTTTCACACGGTGATGCAAGTTTAAGTTGCTGTTTTCTTGCTCTATGTTCTCAAAACAATGGTTTTTATGAGAATACATTGTTTTAAGCCATGTTTTGGATGATGCGTATGTAACAGGGTAAAGAAATTAATTATGAATTGTGCTGAAATGTTTGCTCATGGTATGATATAATTGTATTATGTTAATTATTAAGGGGTATTAGGTGAGGAGGGGATATGGGGACACCTACAGGCAATTACTGGTGCAAAATCAGTGAAGTCAGCCATTTTCTCTGGAGTTTCATCCAAACTGTCAAGGTGAATGACAGTTTTGTGATCGGATGAGCAGCATTTTGTATGTTTGCTGTTTTCTCATGTATTCTCAGTAAACATTCTGCATAGATGAGCACAGTCTATCATTTTCGTGTGGTCCTTTGGAGAAGAGTCCAGTAGAAGAACTGGAGGGGGTTGCACATGTAATTTTGAGTGGGAATGGTTTGATATTTTTACTTCTGAATGACCATCAGTCGAGAAAGATCAGCAGAATGGTGTAATTACAGAGTATCGGATGTCCGAACCAACTCATATCAGAACCTCCAAGTCCGAAATTGTTAAAAACAGACCGAAAATGAATCAATTTCTTTACATAACAGCTAATTCTCCCCAAGGATTGCAGCAAGTAGTGAAAGCTGATGTTCCCTGATCTGTTTCTGTTTTATCTTCATTTCTTTTTTTTCCCTCATGTTTCTGTTTCCATCTTTTTGTCTGCAGGGAATCGCAGCCTCTGCGCGGTCTAAAGGAGAACACAAACAGAAAGTTTTTCTCACTGTGTCCTTTGGAGGGATCAAGATCTTCGATGAGAAGTCAGGGGTGAGTCGGGGGAGTGCTTAATAGTCGGGGGTGGGCGGGGGGATTTGTGTCCTGTCACTACCCATGATCCTTTGAAGCAAGTGTCTGAGCCACAAATACAAATCCTCAGATGCCTAACCTGGTTTCTGATCGTTTTATCTACAAAAAGGACATTTTGGGTTTTTCATTACTTTAGAGCTATGTTGTGTCTAGTTGACATCTTTCACTTTTCCTTTCATCAATGATCAGCTGCAAGTGTTATAAAGCAGTTGGCATTAGTAAAAACTTCAGTGGGAGAGCTAATTGCAACAACAAACACAGGTGATTCTTAAGAAATGGTTCTTTTTAATGAGTCAGTCAAAAGGATTCATTATACAGGATGATCTTGAATTAGCTTGTGAATTAGTGATTTGAATCAGACTAAAGGCCTTTTCACACTAAGAACTATAACTATGAGATATCACCTAAAATGATAACTAACAATATTAGTGTCCACACCAAACAGATGCTAACGTTCAGTTTATTAAAAACTAATGCTGACTTTATGTTGTACTGTCGCTTTAAATGTTTGCGCTCATTAAAACAGGTCAATTCTGATTGGATGTCAATGTTTGTATGGTTTATAAGATGGAAAAATAGTTTTGAAAGAAATTCCGACAATATTGTGCGTCTGTATTGTTGACGCTCAATATTGTATTGTTATTGTGGTGTGGAATTTCCCAATTGTCGTCATAGAATCATTGAAAATGTATAGTTATAGTTATTGTTACAAGTCAGTGAATTGAAATCGAAGTTCACAACTAGTCAATTGGTTATGCTGAAACCAAAACTGTCAGTGAGATATTTTAGTTTATGAAATTTTATTTAGTCTGTTTACTGACTGATTGTTCATATCACAATGTGTAATTAAAAATACATATCCACAATGATAAGTGGTATTCTAGCTAAGCATTCAAATATATTACAAAACATATTATTGGTTATCGTTTAGGGTAAGAAGTAGAGATGCACCAATTGCAATTTTTATGTCCGATTCCGATTTCCGATTTCCGATTTCCGATTTTTTGTTAGTGTGACCTGCCGATACCGTTTTTTTTGCTCATTCCGATTTTTTTTTTTATATATATATATAATTGACAGCATATACAAACAAAAATCTACTTTTCTTCAACACAAAGTTTCATTAAAAAAAAAAAACACAATTAAATAGTCAGTAATAAAATAAGAACAAATAAAATAAAATTACAAACAAAAGCACAAATAAATGCAATAGAATAAAGAGAACTATGAAACTAAGTTTTTCAGGTTAAGTAAGTTTTTTTTCAGGTAAGAAATACTACAGAAATTAAAGTAATCAAATGTACATTTTTATCAAAGGTAATTTCTGTAGTCTTCATTGTAAAAATTAAATACAAATTACTACTTACCATTAAAAAAACTCACCATAATAAAATGTATTCAGTCAAGAGCAGAGAGTGATTTTCTTTGTCTTTTGTTCTTTGATTAACTTGACAGACAGCAGCAGGAATTTTGGACTGTGGCCCTTTAAGAGTTTATCCACAGACCCAATATACTGTTACACAACATACCTTCTCTTTCTCAACTATTTAACGTTCCGAAACTGACTGTGTTTAACTGGATACTTGCCAAGACAGGCATGTTGACATAATTTTTATGTATTTGAACATTTTAGCACAATTAGCTTCACTTATATAGATCAGTGGTGGTGCGCGCACTTTTGGTGTAAGTGCGAAAACTGCAGGAATGACTAAAATAATGCACACTACAAGCACCATTTAACCGGCGCAAGAGAGAAGTGGTCGTGAGAGAAGAGAGCAGAATGCGCGGACTGACGTGACGTTATGCCTGTGTGAGAGAAGTGGTCATCGGAGAGAAGAGAAAATCAGCGATGCCGATCCCTGGCCGATCGCGAGAATGCGCGGCTGACGTGACGTTATTGCCTGTGCCGCTGGTAATAAAACGAATCGGCTCGAAATTGTTGAGAAGCGAGAATGCGCGGCTGACGTGATGGGCCGATCATGAGGAAAATCACATAATTTGTCTGTGACTGGATGAAATGTGCACAGGCCTTGAAAAAAAAACTTCCCATTGAGCAAGTAAGGTAAAAATAAATGTATATTATAAGACAATGAAAGTTTTTTGTTGTGTTTTACAATTCTGTTTGTGGCTATCTAGTTTATAGGCTCTTCAAGAGGCCCTCATCTTCTAGGCCTCAAAAGTTTGGGTCGATGGCAAAAGATGGTTTGTGTGTGTTAGCGTGCGGTTGCTGTAAAAAGGCTTGAGTATGCTCTGTGTCGGGTTGGGGTGAGACCATCCTTTGGGAGAGGTAAGCCTGTGTTAATGATGCATTTTAAAGAGAGGAGCGCTCTCCGGGGAAATCAGAGAAGCCTAATTGAACAGACTTCTTAGAATAGAACGACCGTAGCTTTACAAGACCCATATGCAGGGCCTTGCACCATTCTGATGGAGAGTAAATGGCAAAAACACCTAGTGAATCACACCTGAGCAAGTTATAAATGGAGGGAATTATGCTTATTTATGAAGTATCAGACCAGATCACGTACGCCTAAGTGCTGTTCAACAGAAGGAGAGTTTGAAAGAGGAGTTCACTTTTTGACAGTTATTGATTTGCCTCTTTCTTTCATGTTGTGAGCTCTTTTGGTTTGAAACCAGCTTGGACCTTATTTTTTAAAAAAGATTAAGCAAATCCCAGAGTGTTTTTTTTATTTTTATTTACAGCATTTCACAGAAATGTAAATAGCATAATTTATTCTTTTTTATTCAGTTGTAATTATTTCTTTTTGATGATATTGTCATGTTTTTTGTTCTTTTTTTTTACATTCACTTAATGGGACATCGGATGTCCATTTTCCACAAGTTGGTATGATTCTTTAGGGTCTTCATGAAATGTCTGCATCATACTTTGGTTAAAGTTCTTCAATGGTCATTTTAAACCACACCCTCGCACCTTGTCAAAAACAGCTCTGTTCACAGTGAGCCGTTTCAGTGCATGTCTCTTTAAATCCCCCGCCCCTATCTTCTGTGTGAGACTTGCTTCTTCAGGAGCAGTGGGTACTGATCCATCCTTGAGTTTGAACATTTTACCAAAACCTGCCTTGAATTGTCCCTCGCTTAGAAAGCAGTCTGGAGTAAAATGATTTGCACAGAAATAAATTTAAGTGTATTCAGTGGCACATTATTATTAAAAACAAAATGAATCCACTGCATCCTCATTGGTTCTGACGTCAAAAGAAAATGAAGAATCTTATGTTAACTTTTACATCCAACTACAAAACACCTGCCTTGTCATTGTTGTCGCTAGAGCTGCTCAAGTGTGGAGAAAACAAGAAAATCAAATCAAAATGGCTTGATAATTGAAACTGTTTAGGTTGTTTAGGGGTTTTAAAAAAGTAGTAAATGGATTTTTTTATCATACTGCTAACACACATTTATATGCAAACACCATGTAAAAGTGAATTTTGCATCCAAAGTACCCGTTAACGTACTTATTAAGTGAACTCAACCTAAAATTGTTTTATACCACAAACTGAAGAGTACTTTAAACATCGGTCATATCAGTTGTTATAAACTGATATGTAGTTTTATTCTATATAAGACATTTGGCACTTCAAAGAAAACTTTTGTGTAATGCTGCATCCACACCACTAGGTGTCAGTATAAAGTTAAACATTACTATTGTACCAATTAGTAAAACAACCAAAAATAAACACTTTTCACAAAAAAAAAAGAGTTGCATATAAAGGAAATTATAAGAACTTTTAAACTTGAAACCTTGAAAAAGCGGTTTTATTCTACATAGTGTGGGTTGCCCCTTCATGGTGGCTGTCATAATGAAATCACATGACCAGTTGTGGTTTTGCATAATGCTACATGCACGTCAGTAGAAATTATAAGAGATCACATGACCAGCTGTGGCTTTGAAATTCTCTTTGGAATAAGTTAATACACACCGGTCAACTGTGGTAACAATGCATGAACTGTTGGGACAACAGAGAGGCCCAATGTTGTCATGTCATGTTTAGGAAGACAACTAAGACCCAGAAAAAGACAACTTATCTAGATTAATAAAGTGCCAAATTGAGAATTGGTTTTAAGATCTGTATCAGCTTTTTCAGAGCTGGGGCCAGTTGCATAAACTTAGCCACCATGTTAAGACTGTGTCTTAAGAACTAGTTTGACCAACTAGCATGCGCCAAGGTGTAATCAGTCTTGCTTTTCCAATACAAATAAGACCAATCTATCTTTCATAACTGAATTTTTAAAGTTTTAAAGTTTTAAAGACCAGTCTTAAAGAAGAAATAAAAAATAGATGACTAACTTTTTAAGACTAGTCTAAACAGTTTATGCAACCAGCCCCAGATGTAACATTTCAGCTGATTATATAGAAGCAAATACACGTTGCCAGTGTGGCTGCTGAATCTCTGTTCAGAGTTCAGGGTGTTCAGGGTGTTTTACAGATGAGTGCCGGTGATAAATGAGAGGTTACTATGTTAGCACAGTGTGCTCTGTTGTCATGGCGCCAGGAGGTGACCTACATGACAAGGTTTTAATCTGTCATTGATGCGTCTGATCTATTAGCACCATGACCTTTTACTGTCTTTTGTGAGTGTGTATCTGTCTGAGTGTGTATGTTTAATTATCAGACAACAATGGCGTCACTACAACATTTATCATGCTGTGCTGCTGTTGGTTTAGCTCTGAATATACTACAGCAGTGACATATTATCACATATCAGATGTCTGTACTAGGGGTGTGCCATATCATACCGTCCACGAGAATACCAGTATAAATTTTAACATGATAAAAAAGTATCATATCGCGATATCAATGATATAGCGAAGCTATGACGTATGGCACATTTACGTTCCCTAGCATGCGCAACAACAACACCACAAACTGTGTTCGACTGATCGGTGTATGACATCAAAGTATCGCGAGAGTAGTTCTAGATCATGTTTGAGTGCACACTTTTTCCCCTTAGTTACACTGCACGAGTCTGCGGTGCGTTACGGCTCCGCCACCGGAGGTTATAGTATTATTGTGTTTGTAGTAGCCGTGTCACGTTTCAGAAGCGTCCCAGAAGCACACTGCACTAAAGATAGGCGCCTCGCCTATTTTTGACAGACGTAAATAAGTGGTAAGTCACGCTCGCTGTATTTCATCGTCATATACCGATCGGTCTGCCTCTAGTCGAGTTTTGGTAGCAAATGTGCTCTTAGATATTTAATTAATTTTTGTTCATTTTCAGGATTTTACTAATGGGGTTAATGGAATAGTTCACTAAAAACACAAATAACGTCATCATTTACTCATCCTTTTGTTGTTTTCTTCAGAACAAAAAACAATATTTTGAATGATGTTGGTAACCAAACAACTTTGAATTCCACTGTACACTCTTAAATAAAGGTGCTTCACGATGCCATAGAAAAACCTTTTGTTCTAAATGCTTCCATAAAGAACATTTAACATCTGAAGAACCTTTCTGTTTCACAAAACATTCTTTGTGGTGAAAGAAGGCTATTCAGATTATAAAAAGATAATAAAGAGATAGTTCTTTAAAGAACCTTTGACTGAATGGTTTTTTGTGGAACCAAAAATGTTTTTTCTATGGCATCACTATGTAGAAACTTTTAAGCACCTTAAGCGTTTCTCAATCTTTTATAGTCCAAAGAAGAGAAATTCATACCGTTTCGGAGAGACATAAGGGTAAATGGTGACAGAACTTTACATTTTGAGTGAACTGTCACTTTAAATCTGAGGGTCACACTATCATTCTTACTTCTTACTCTGGTGAGTGTTTAATTTATACCCTGAGACTGAACCAATGCAGTGAGCCGGATTGATGCTCGGTCCTCTTTATTACTGTTTGCAGTGGTTCTCACAGGGTTTAGAGATGTTATAGAGTAATAGAGGGTAGTGTGTGTGAGAGAGAGAGAGAGAGAGAGAGAGAGAGAACTGCACTCTGGGTTGTTGATCACATTGATGGTTTATAAGGTAAGATTACTGGACCATGTCATAAAGCGGCTGTGCTGGAAGTCATTAGACTTTAGATGTTCTGTCTACTGCTTCAGACAAAGCTATACTTCATATCCTTACCTCTTTCTTTAGCTCATTTCATTCCACATTCCTGTCTTTTTTTTTTTTTTTTCTGGCCAAAGCTAATTTTCAGCAATTGTGCAAATAAAAGTTTGGATGCCATCAGACCAATTTAAAAAGTCAGCCTAACCTCCAAATAAAACAACAACAACAACAAAATAATGAACCATTGTAGTGTAAGGTGACCAAGTACAACATGTTCCTGGATCAACATTCCAATCAACCAATCAGAATAGAGATATAACTTTTCAGGAAATATCTGTTTTAGACTTACAATCAGGGTTAGGTGCTTCTACACTCTTGTTAATCAGCTATCATTTCACACTGATTTTAGGAATAAATTATTGGTAGGTTTAGGTTTAGGGGTAGGAATTAGGTTAATTCTATATTTTTGTCCATTAATGTGATCCAGGATAATCAAAAGATGTTGATCCAGGAACATGTCTTACTTGGCAAAAACAAGCGACCGTAGTGTGATGGGGTGTAAAGGACTTCAAAAAGATAATTATTAATATTTTTTATTTTTTTTTTTAGTTTTGTTTTTTTGTCCTTCCTTTATCTCTCTATTTTCATCTCATTTACAGAAGGCATATAATGTGGTACAAATGACCTCCTGTGGAAATGCATGTGTTTTTTATAAAAGTTTTCACTTTTATAAAATGAGAGATTTCTAAACATGATTTCTTTGTTATGTGCAGGGCTCCATAGTTTTGAAATAACAGTTTGAGTATATATATTTTAAAACATGATTTTTTAATTATATATAATATGATAGAATATACTTGAGAGCTAATATATAGGTCAAGGTCAAGGTCAACTTTATCATCCCAGAAGGGCAATTTGTTTCACAGCCAGCAGTAAACAATATGCAAACAACAAACAAGCACCAAAACAAAGACAAAAACAATGACTTCTATTAATAATATACTTAAAATTATTTGTCATTTAAAAACCAGTGGCAGCTGGTATAAAAAAAAATGTAATCTATTGATCCTACATAAAGGCAAATAATATCTGCGAGTAGAAGGAAGCAACTTAAAAACATTCTGCAAGGCATGGTTGGGATCATTCATAATTAACTCAGTCATCTTCAAAGTCCTAGCCTTATACAAGTCGTTCAAATCATTTAAAGTGGTGCCAACAATCTTACCACACACTTTTCTGTTTCTGTTTTTAATATGTAGTGACCCATACCAACACACAAATGAGAAAGTAATGACAGATTTAATACAACAAGAGTAAAACATCTTCATGAAAGTACTGTCCACTTTAAAACTGCAAAGCTTCTGCAGGTAGAACATACTCTGGTGGGCTTTCTTACACACAGCATCCACATGAGCCTCAAAGGTCAACTTTTGTTATATTACAGTACAAAGGTATTTAAATTCATGTACAACCTCAACAACATGATAATTAATGACCACAGGAGAGATAACTGTAGGATTCTTCCTAAAATCTATAATCGTTTCTTTGGTTTTAGGTACATTATTGTCCAGAAAGGACAATTTACACCAGTCAATAAAATCTTTCAGTGGAGGACCATGATCAAGATCCTCACTATTTAAAAGAGAAACAATCACTGAATCATCCGCAAGCTTGTTGATATGATGCATCTCTAGTTGTGTTTGACACTCATATAAAGCACTCAGTATAAAGCACAAATAAAAGAGGTGAAAGAATGCATCATTGTGGTGACCCAGTCGAAGAAAAAAGTATATCAGATAAAACCTTGTTTATTTTCACACATTGAGACCTATCAGTTAAAAAAAAAAAATTCTATCAGCCAACATATCAGCCCAGAATCAATATTATAAACCCTATTTAACCTTTCTGCTAAAATATGAAGCTGGATACAGTTAAAGGCGATAAAAACTAATCGCACAAAAGTCTTTGCACCCTCAAGATGTGCTAAAACCATGTTTAATAGAGTACTTATCGCATCATCAACACCCATACCAGACCTATAGGCAAACTGAAATGGATCTAAATTTTCCTGTACCATGGTCAAAAGCTTATCCTTTACAACCTTCTCAAATGTTTTCATAATCAAAGAGGTAAGTGCTACTGGCCTGTACTCATATAAACATTGTGGTACATTATTCTTAGGCAAAGGTACAATATTAGATTCCTTCCAGAGACGAGGAACCTTATGAAGGTGCAGTAACATAGTTAAAATGAAACAAAAATTATCTGCTAATTGTTCTGCACAGTTTTTAATTTTGATATTTTTAATGTTGATCAACTTTGTTGCATTCAGTCAAATGCATCAAAGTTGAATGAACGGCGCTTTACAAATGGAAAATGACCCAAAACATACAGCATCAGCAACCCAGGAGTTTTTGAAGATAAAAAAGTTGATTATTCTGAAATGACCAAGTCAATCTCCAGATCTCAACCCGATTGAGCATCCATTTCACTCGCTGAAGACAAAACTAAAGGCAGAAAGACCCACAAACAAACAACAACTGAAGTCAGCTGCAGTAAAGACCCGGCAAAGCATCACAAAGGAATAATCCCAGTCTCTGGTGATGTCCATGAGTTCCAGACTTAAGGCAGTAATTGCCTGACAAAGGATTCTAAACAAAATATCAAAAGTAAACATTTATTAGTCCAATGACACCTGAGCCCCTGAAAATGGTGGGAATGTGTATAAAAATGGTTGTAATTCCTAGGTTTTTATGTTATATTTTTGTTCAACCCCTTGAAGCAAAGCTTAAAGTCTCCACTTCAATTTCATCTTGATTGTTTCATACTAATTCTATTCTATTCTATTTCACAAATTATGAAAATTGTGTCAGTGTCCAAATATATATGGGCCTGACTGTATATATTTGATTGCATGCTTATACCTTGTAACTGAATACTGTGAATGTACAACAGAAAAGTATACTTTGAAGACAAAAGGATGAGCAAACCAGAGAAAGAAAGATAGAGATAGAAGAAGAGAGTCAGAAAGCACTGGACAGCCTTTTTAGGATTCAGCAGCTTTCCTCACTGTCCTCTTTGTGTGGTTGTTCCAGCTTCATCTGCCTTTCTTCCCCTCCCTCCTTCACTCTTTTCCTCCTTGGCATTGGCTCTCCCCTCCAGGCTCTCCTCTGATGAAGAGGAGCTGCTTCCTGATTTCATTATGGTGACTCAGTGGACGGCCGTGTGCAGTACTGTGACTCGGCTAATCGTATTCTTGTCCTGCTGTCTGAAGGCCTGCCAAGACCAGCCACTCGTATTATTAACTCTCCCACAAAGATGGAGACCAGAGTGGAAGCAGAAAACGAGGAGGCCTCCGGCCCACTGCCACCTCCAAACTCGTCCTCAGTTAGGACTGCAGGCCTGTTTACACCAAGAAAGCCTATAATACCTATAGAAAGCTATTCATTAGCATTCCCATTCATATCAGTGACAGTTGCTCGGCTCGGTTTCAAAACCAAGTGAGCCGTCTTGCTATCTACTGCCTACATGAGCCGCCACCTTCAGAGGAAGTGTCCTGGCTGAACTGGAAATTCCTTAGTGAATGATTTGGTATGCCCTACTTAGCAAACAACTCAACACTTGATTTGATTGGCTGCATCCTAATATGCGTACTTCCCTACTTCCCCCTTGTTAACCATTGCTAACTATTTTTAGCCATTTAGCACTTTTCAGTGTTAAATGAATTGCAAGTAGTCTATATTTTCAACATCTTTCCAGCTTCATCTGCCATCTTTGAAAGATTTATGGCTTTTTTCTTCCACTGAGCATGTCGTAATGCTTTGTGAGATTGTTTTCTTCACAAATTAAGCACGTAATGCTGACTGAGACTTTGAGTGAGTAAATGTATTCTAGAAATAACATGCCTGCTGTATGTTCTCTCTTACCCTCAAAACTAATTTTGCGAATATACTCATATACTGTATGATTTGTGAATCCACAGAAAACTGATTTTCCAGAATGACTCCAGCCTCTCTTGTATCTAATGTGCCTAAGATATCCAATTTGGTTTCCAGATTCAGTCTTCATATACAGTTTCATAAGTCACAAATAGTATGCAGGGAGAGTCATCTTTGATTCTGTGCCACTGATTTGCATGGAAATGAGATCTGACCCATCCAGTAAAGTGGTCTAATGCATGCAAAAAGCAGCTGTTGATGTAAATGACTATATCTGTTCCACTTACTCTAATATCATTAGACAGAATAAGTGAGCTAGTGTGTGTGTGCGTGTGTGTGTGTGTGTGTGTGTGTGTGTGTGTGTGTGGAGAGAGAGAGAACATGGAGTGAGGGCTAGTAAAATGAGTTAAGTGTTCTTTATCAAAAAATAATAATAAAAAAGTAGGGCCACGTGAATTGAATGCATTAATCTGGTGTGGTTAATGAAATAAAATAAAATAAAATAAAATAAAATAAAATAAAATAAATAAAAAATAAAAACAATATCCTGTGTCATACAATATATATAGAATATATAATATATACAATTAATTTAGAAGTCATACTATTTGTAATTTGTTTGAATGGATTAACAGATTAAAAGATATACATTTGTTATATTTTGATAATATATTTCACTAAGAAGAGTCCCAGATCTCCTTCTGCTAAAGTATAGTAAGTTGGCACTAATAGCATGAGATAAAATTCTTTATTCGCATGGCATTTCAATTCTGTTTTGCACTGTCAAGAGTTATTAGTCTCTGCACCTAGTGTCTCTCTCTCTCTTTTCCTGCCCATATGCTACGTTTTCCCAGAGGCGTCTATGGGCGGCTCATTTCTGAAGTTCCTTTCCAATCCTGCTCTCAGAGGAGTCATTTTGGCTGCCCACCCGCTAGCTTGTCCACCCTTGATCGAGTGTGTGTGGGTGTGTTTGTGCGTATGTATATGTGTGTGTGTCTGCTGGCACCAGTGGCATTTTTGATTAAACTCAGTTCTCTCCTTACTAATTACCCCTCTCTCAGGCCCAGTTGCTATATAGTTGTGTAGTTTCTCTTGCTCTTTCTGTCTAATCAAAGACCTGGAACACTCATCATTGCTATGGCAGCTGCTAATTAGTGGATACCTGGCGCCGTGGCAACAGCAGGTTGGGGGGGCGAGTTAGGGCTGGTTGATGGGAATAATGACACTGTGTCTCCTTGTCTAGCTCCCACACTGAGATGATTAAATACGGACACACACTCCACCGCCAAGCGTGTGTTTTAATATAATGTTCGGACTCCTACACAGTGACATGAAACGTGTAGAATAACTTTAATCATGCTATTTCATGTTGTGTTTGAGGCATGTGTATTTATTTGTGATAGGGAGGTCAAAAAGTACTGGTACTGCTGGAACGAGTCAATACTAAAATAACAGCAATATCATTTTATCTATATTACTGGTAATATGGAGTACTAACTCAATTGGCCTGTTAGCATAATTAGTACTTGTGCCTTTCAGTGTTACTATTAGCGAGTATTAAATTTTTTGTATCTTTTGTGAGTGTGTGTGTATCTGCGTGAGTGTGGAACTACCTGAAGGTTTTTAGGCATGCTGTGACTAGAAAGTCCCACAGCGCTGTTTGTCTGGCACATTAGCACTGCAAATAACCCAAACTGTTTGCCTAGATGAAAATCAAGCCAAAAAAATAATGATTCCTTGATGGTGGTAGATTATAAATGATTGCTTGTTACAGTATATACATGTATTAATATAAATAAATAAATTACATTTTATTTTATTGTAACATGTGTGGGGATAGTAAATAAATTAATAATTAAGTGTTTTTTTTTTTTTTTGTTGGGTTTTTTTTTGTTTGTTTTTATTACAATTTGTTTGAACAAAAAACAGTATATTTTATTGTAACATGTGTGGGGATAGTAAATAAATTAAGATTTTTAATAATTATTAAAATTATGGCAAAACTGAATTTTCAGCATTATTACATTACATTTTTCGGCATTACTGTTTTTTTTCCTCTCTCTGCATTGGTGAGCATCTGAGTCTTCTATCTAAAACATCAAATAACAATATTAAAAATAATACTGAAAGACCACAAACATATACACACATGTATAAAATAATATTAATAAATAAAATAAAACTATAAAACATTTTTACTTAAATGTTGAATTTTTAGCAGCTGTTTTTCTTTCCTTCTTTCTTTCTTTCTGATCATAGACTGTAGTCATTCACACAACCCACCGAGTATTTTATTTTGAAATGCATCTCTACTTCCTCAAATCTGTAGAAAATCTGAATGTGAGTCTGAGGAAGTAAACGAATAGGAATCACAAAGACCAAATGAGAGATTATGGAACAGAAAAGCTAAAAAGAGAGAACATGATAGCATGGTTGAGAGGAGGACAGGATGCATGAGATGAGAGTATTGAAAGGAGAAAGACAGAGAGAGATGTGTGGAGGAAGGGTGATAAATCATGCTAAACTCATTAATGAGATAACGGTGGCTGAGGAATATGAAGGTTAAAGGGTTGAGAGTTATTTCCTGCCACGGCCACTGCAGTCATTCACACATGCATATATTCAGACATGTACAGCACAACGGAAGTGACTAAAGGATGTTTTGTTGATCAGAGTTGTCGAGGATCAGTCCAGTCTGCATTTATGATTTACTTTGTGTGTGTCTGATGTTGAGTTCAGCTGCTCCTCTGCTCTTTAGACATCAATCCACCTCATGGTGACACACTAGAAATGGAGCTCTCTGTGATTTACAACAAAACACACACACACACACACACACACACACACACACACACACACACACACACACACATTAACTTACAAATTCTCTCACGGTTCAGGTTCATATGGTCGAGTATTGACTTTAGATACTGTAAAGGATGTGCTTGTGGCTGGCTTGACAGAACAGATCTGTAGACTTCAAAAGCGGCGGGGCTTTTTACTGCAGCAAAGCTCTGAGCTGATCTCTCTTTAAATTTACACTCGATTCAGCTTCCATTCAGTGTTGGTTGGGCAGTTTTGTCCTCTGCTTTGCTGAGCTTTAATCTTTCTCAATTTCTTACATTTAGCTTGTTTAAGGTTGTTTCTTCAAATATGGGAATTTTAGCCATGTTGATTGTAAACTGTTCAGACTCTCATTAGTTTTTTTTTTTTTTTTTTTTTTTTTTTCATTGCATTGATATAAAAATAGAGTAAAAACCGTAATGTTGTGAAATATTATTACTGATAAAAAAAATATAATTGAATATATTTTAAACTGTAATTTATTCCTGTGATGCAAAGCTTAATTTTCTTGTCTTCAGTGTCACATGATCCTTCAGAAATCATTCTAATATGCTGATTTGGCTATTAATATATATATGATCCGTCTGAAGGCTGGAGATTTTGGATCAAACAGTCAATGTTTGAAAGCAAGCAACTTCACAGTAAAGAGGTACATTATGAAAACTTAATATTACATCACAGGAAAGCAGTTTAGATAGCAAAGGCTGCTTATAGATACTCCTGAAAAGACAAATCTAAGCAGAACTTTATTGACTTATAAGGCCATGAGGGTGAAGGGGTGATCATATATTTCTTTATGGCATATTCTATCATTTCTGTCTCTGAAAAATTACCTTCACAAGTCACTCTTTGAATGAGACCTTGAAAGGTTGGTTATTCAATCTGTTATACTTCTTCTCTGACTTATATCTGTTTTCACCTCTAAACAAGTAAAGGAGACAGAAAAATTTGTTTTTCCTCCTCCTTCCCTCCCCTTGCTTATGATAAATGAATGATGAGCCATTTTTCTCCGGTTTGACTTTTTGGACAGGCTTCAAGGCTACAGATGTGAGTTTGTGTTTAGAGAATGAAATATTGAACAATTAGTGCGTCGCTACATGCCCAATCCAACCGCTGTCACTTTGTATGTGTGCTCAGCTTCTTCTCACCTCTCTCTCTCTCTCTCTTTCGCTGTTATTTTTTTTTTTTTCTCTATCTTTTTTTTCTTATTGTGTTTACCACTCACACATAATGACACATAGAACAGGATCAGCTTGGTGTTTCTCAGAATATGTACCACTCACACATATTAATATCACGACTGTGTGAATTAAATATTTTCCCACTTTATGAGAATAAATTACATTTATTTCTAGCATGTGTGGGGTATATATACAGGCATAACACCATTGCATGCAGGGTTAAAAAAAATTTAAAATAAACTTTTATTTTATTACATATTTTATATATGTATTTGTTCTTTGGACCATTTGATCCTTCAGAAATCATTGTAATATGCAAATTATTTATTTTTATTTTTGTTATTTGGTATTTTTCTTATTTTTATAGGAGTTATTTGGTATATTGTTTTTTTTTGGGAAATTCTATTTTTCTAAGAAAGAAAGAAGTATCCTATCACTGTTAAGTATCACGACTGTTGATAGTCTTACGGGCCTCAAATCTAGGCCCGAGCCCGGCCCTGGCCCGAGACGCTCAGGCCCTAGCCCACCCGTGTCCGACAGCTCATCAGAATTATCAGCCCGAGTTCGACACGAGCCCGTTTTTATTTATTTATTTATTTATTTTATTGAAAAGCCTGCCCTATTTGCAACAATTAAAAAATGGGTCAGTTTTGTGTTGTGTTTCTTTTCATTTCTTTATCAAGTTGATTTAGAAAAATGTTTGGAGCCAGTTTTTTTAAAATTACGTTCATCAGCTTTAATCAATTAAACCTCTCAAATTAACGCTAATACTTACTTGGCTACAAAAAAATCCATATATCAAAACACTTCAAGCATATCACACAGACAGTTTAATAAATGTTTATATTATTAAAACACGTGAGTACAACCACAGTGAGTAAAATAAAATAATAAATACTAGGCTCGCACACAGCGCTCGCAAACGAAATGAGAAATAGCCTACAATCTAACAAATTAAATTTTTGCAGGTTATCTTACCTCAAAAATGCACCACAGAATATGTTCCATTCTTTTTTGTAGTTTCCAACAGTTTAACTAAAGTCCAGTCAAATGAAAAAGTTAGAAAAGTCTCTTACAGAGCATCGTGGAGAAAAAGATAGCCTCCAGAGTGGAATACCCAGTCCCCCTCTCTTCTATCAAACGGGGACACTAAACACAGAGCGAGCCAGTCTTGACAGTTGCGGTAGCGGGTCTCATGTGTTTACATTTACATTACTTTAGAGGCCTCTAATAGCTACTACTACAATAAGTGGATATAAGTGAAGTATAATCGTATCGCGCTGACGGAAAAGCGAGCTGCGCGCGTATGCGTTTACATGTCAGTATGTCAGTTTAATTAAACGGGTTGAATAAGGATTATGAATGGTATGAGGTTATGAAATGTCTTTCTAATGTTTTTCTATCGTCGACGTCAACTTCTCATTTTTTTATTTAATTAAAAATATAAATAGAAGGGATAACCCATAAAAGTGGCCCGAGGCCCGCCCGTGTGAGCTAGAACGTGAAATTGGCCCGAAGCCCGGCCCTAGGGGCATATATAAGTCGGGGCCCGTCGGGCTCGGGCTGAAATGCAGGGCTTACAAAACAAACCATGCATAGTATATTTAAGAAAAATATGTTACGTTTATATATTAAATATATTTACACATAATATAAAATATAAGAATATGAATATATAAATGTATAAACTAAATATTTTCAAAATATATACTGTATGTGTGTGTATTTATATATACATAATAAATATACATAGTACACATACATATATAATGTAAACAAAAACTTTATATATATATATATATATATATATATATATATATATATATGTGTGTGTGTGTGTGTGTGTGTGTGTCTATCTATCTATCTATCACAATACTTATAAATATACTGTATGTATATATATATATATATATATATATATATATATATATATATATATATATATATATATATATATATATAGAAAACGGTTGTTTTTATTGTAATAAAATTTCATTGGGATGCATTACAGTGACTTCTTTAAAACCATAAAAAAAAGTTTCATTAAAAATAAATTTTAAAAACATCTGACCAAATACTTTTGAATGGTAGTATATAGAGCCAAATGTTTTTTTATTTATTTTTTAATAATAGTATTTTTAGAAGCAATATTCTTCAACACAATTTGTCAATGTTAATGCCTCTACTTACGTTTTTAGTTTTTATTCAGCATAATTTCTGGAGGTCAGGGACGAACCTGTGTCATGCACAGAGCAGTACAAAACCCCAGAAAACCATTAAAAAGGCTGAATTTTGTTCAGATGCGTGCTCAGATGTGGATCTGAAGTGGCGTATCAGTTTGAAGTGATGTCATTAAGAGGCTCTTATCATCCTCAAACAGAGTCTGTTCCTCACGGCGGAGGATTGTTACAGTTGCACCGGCTGGCCTCCCTCTGGGCAGGATAGTGTATCGATAGTCCCGCCTGTTAACACCTGCACGCACACACACACACTAACGCACAGTCATGATCTCCTGCGCTCAGGGAGAAGATACTATTGAACAGAAAGAGCCTCCATTTGAGGAGCTCACCAAGTAGATAACGTTATAGCATGTCGAACAAGAACGGGATAGGAAATTGAAAGAATTGTTCAACTACGCAGACTCATTTGCAAAACCCAGATAGTCCTTGTATAATCCTCCCTCGTTGTATGGCAAACAATAGGCGGCACCAAGCTCTGAAGGGATTCTGGGCCTGCTGTCCCTCATCTGTGCTGATTTAGAAAAAAATTGTCCCGTTTTGGGACACGTTGTCCTCTTTTTCCCTTGACTTTCCATCTCTGAGTTCAGCCGGCGTAGGCCAACATCAAAGCTTACACGTTGCGGCTAAAACGTGCACTTTATCTCTAACTATTGGCCCGTAGCTACACAAGGACCTAATAAAGCCGTGGCTAATGTGTGTACGCGCGTGTGTGCGAATGTGTACAGGAGTCAAGCGGCTGGTTAATTAGCAGTGAATGTGTGGTTTTGAAGGGCTTAGCGTCGGACTCCAGATCCTCATTATCTCTGTAACACCAGCGTTCCCTTTCCGCTGTCTCCCCTCTCCTCATACCAGTGTTATTCAGAAGCACCCAGAGATAAGCAAACACACACACACTCATCACCAGTGTTGGACACGTCCCCAGTCGCTAAAACCTCATTATGAGCTCTGTTTGTGTATTGTCATTAAGTTGTGTGTGTGTTCCCTCGGGGAGCGATTAAACAGGGCAGGGCTTTTGTTTTAGACCTTTGTGTTTATAATTCTTTGATGGCCGTGAATAACCTGAACTCTGTGCCTTTAAATCGTATTGGTCATAGAATGGGTTTGTTCCAAAACTGACTGAGGTAGCATTGGAACCGCAATTTGAAACTCTCTACATAGACAGCAGCTCGTTTAGGCCACACAAATAGCACTGGAAGGTTTGATTACAGTCAATGGCTTAACACTTTGATATTTAGTTTGAGCCTCCCCAAAAAGTCTAAACACTGTGTTTCTGCAATGCTATGAAAACATTGTTCTGTTTGTTTGAGCGTCAAAACAGTAACACTGGCTCAACCAATAATGTGAGTTTGGGGTGGGGCTATACATTTGTCTGACCAATAGCACGTTTCAGAAACAGTTACAGAGTGCAACTTCTGGGTTTCACAAGTAAAACCCCCATTCATTTTCTCTGTAGATAAATTGATTTTTAACAACTACTCTTAAAGAAAACTTAAAGGTTATTAATTGACAGTATGTGCTTTTGTTGAAACAGTCAGCCTGTTTTCTTTATTTAAAATTTGTGGAGAAAAGCTACAGTACCCATGATGCTGTTCAGAAAATTCCACCAATCATTCGCAAAGTGCGCCAAATGAGCTCTTTAGCTCCGCCCACTCCAATGAAGCAACGAAAGATTATTTTATTATTAAATTATTATTTTTTTTACCAATAAAAGTAAAATGTTTAGCTTCTATAGATATATAATAATTAGTGATTTACCTTATACCAGGTTGGCTTGGTTCATGGTTTATAACAAAGTCTTTTTAAAAGTCCCTTTTGGGGAAAAATAATAATAATAATAATAATAAATAAATGTATCCAGAACCATTGCCACTAATGTACTTTATTAGAGAATGCAATGCATTCTGAGAGGCCTTCTCTGAGAATAATACGAGCTAATGCTTTGCCCAGAATGTTGTACCTTGAAAGACAACATAACAATGAACAGCCTTCACATGAAGAGCATGTACATGATGTCTTAAAATGCTAATAACTAAGTAGGCAGCTCATTAGGTTTTGGAACAGTGTCCTCTTTCTGACCTCGGTAGCTCAAAGGTCTTGAAGTGTGATGCTCAGTGTATCATCGCCGTGGTAACAGTGTCATTATCAGTGCACCGGCGTGACTCCAGAGGTCGTAGGGGTGCTGTGAAGATTTGAATGAAAGAAAAGGAATGAATGGAAGCCACAAAAGGAAGCAATCTGAAACATGCAGCTCTGATGAAGCGTCACCGTGTGGTGCCACGTGTATTATTGAGCGTGAGTTCTTACGTGTGCGAATGACCTGCAGATTATGGGTCATTATGATGGAAAGCGGCTCTTGTGCTGTGATAACACAGGACTCGCTACACCAGCTCGCGGCAAACATTCCATTCTGTGAACTAGTTAGAGGAAGGCTGGCATTGAATAGGCACACAAGTAATTAATCTTTCAAGGATTTTCTATGCTTCCAATTTTAAACTGCCCAGAAGGAATGGAAATGCAGTATTGTGCCGAAGATGTTGCATCTAAAACCCAGAAAAGCACTTGAAAGATTAAAGTCTGCAGTTAGTGGGACTGTTTCATTTTGTATTACAAGCAGCATTCTTGGAAAACAAGCAATTTATTTGCTGGGAAGCAGGAAATTTTCTTTCAAGTTACATTATGAATGAAATGGAATTTCTTTTTGTGTAAAATAAGTGTTTCTGAAATCAAAAAGCTAAAAAGTGTGAGCCGGTGTTGATAAAACCAGAGATGGAGATACAGCAAAAAAAAAAAAAAAAAAATAAGGCCAGAAAATCCAGCATAGGGAATTAAATCAAAATTTATTTTTTTTTATCAATCAGTTAAATTTATAATAAATGTAATTAGTTAAACTTAGGTAGATACTAATTAAATGTGTGATTTCATAATTCCTTTTATTGAAATATTGTTATGTACTGTCCAATGTACAGACAAGCATTTATGGTAAACTAAAATATATTTACTGTATTTTTTATTGAAATCTCTGTGTTGGGTATTTACATATATTTGTATTTACACAACTGTAATGAAGTTGCAATTTAAATATTTCCTTCAAATATCACACACCACTACTGTTAAAATAAAGTATAAGTCAACACATCAAAATATGTGTACTTCTTTAGAGCATGACAAAAGATGATAAAAATGTGATTTAAAATATAGTTTAAAGTAAAACTTTAATTGGACAGTGTACTGTACGTGATTGTGTTTAGAAACAGGCATGCAAGTGCACTCTCTTTACATAGTGGTCTTTTATTTATTTAATGTTATATTATCTGCAAATACAGTTTTTAAAAAAAATATGTTTTACTAAAAGAGTAAAGGAGTTTGATTGACAGGCAATCTGACCAATTCCAGTTTTTGCGAAGGGTCAATTAAAGGGAATATTACATTCAGTATATTCTTTCTATAATAAATGCTCTTTTTTAGAAGTATACTGTACTTCATTTTCACAAGGGCTGTCACACCTCTGAAAATGGAAATGGAAAATCATCCCGCTCAGTTGTAAGTGTGAAATCATTAAGTTTTGCGTGGGCACATGACATGATTAGTTTGATAATGAAAGTTGCTCATTAACCTCATTCAAAAGTTTTTTTAACAAAGGAACCCTCCTTCTCAAAGTTTGTTTAACACGTCACTGACAACACTTGATATTTCAGCAGGGAAAATAGCACCCTCTCAGTCAGATGGGTTGTCATAAGATGTCATCCACTGTTGCAACTCTGGAGTTAACTGCTGGGCCCATGGGGAGCGTCTCTCCTTCTCCCCGTGCGTGCGGCATGTAGCGTGTGTATTGTGTTAGTGATGTTTTAATGACTCTAGATGAAGTGGGTGGTGAGGGGAAGATTGCCACTTGCAGTAGATTTCAGCAGATGATTGCTCTTAAGCGGCAGGAGGCTGACACTAGTGCCAAGACCCTGGTGTTTCAGCCATCAGCCTGGAGGTCGACTCACTCAGAGCTTTTGACCTATTTTCTGTCCTCTGATCCCCTCTCTGGGTTAATGTCCCCCTTCGTTTAAATGTCCGTTCAGTGTTTGAAAGCCATTTCTGATGTTCTTTGTAGCTGTGCTTGGATTTGGACCTTTAAATTGGTGTTTGGATGTTACTTTGTCGCTTTCAAACTAGAGGTTTTGGTGCACAGCTGGGCTCAGTTGACTGTAAAGTTTGGTTGGTTTGATGGGTGTCAGCTGCAAAACTCAGGTAGGCACCAAAAATCATGCTTGAGTCCTTTTAAAAAGGGAGGCATGGAAAAAAAAAAATCAATGTCTAAACAAAACTTTGTTGCTGTCACACTAGAGGTTTTGGACACACCTTGGTTCCAGTTGACCATAAAGTTAAGTTTGTTTGATTTATGTCAGTTGCAAAACTCCAAAACAACGTGCTTGAGAAAAGGGGGTGTGGAGTTTAAACATAAATTATTAAAATAAAATAAAATAAAATAAAAATAAATAAAAATAAAAAATAAAAAATAAAATAAAAAATAAAAAATAAAATAAAATAAAATAAAATAAAATAAAATAAAATAAAAATGTAAGCTAAAATAAATTTTAAACATTTAAAAAAAGAGAATTTATGATTTATGTCAGTTGCAAAACTCATGCTTGAGAAAAGGGGGGTGTGGAGTTTAAACGTAAATTATTTAAAATAAAATAAAAATGTAAGCTAAAATAATTTTTAAACAGTAAGATAAAATAAAATAAAATATAAAATAAAGAAAAAATATAATAAAATAAATTAAAAGTAAAATCAAATAAAATGTAAGCTCAACTAAAATGTTAAAAATTAAGATAGAATAGAAAAAAATAAAAATTTAAGCTAAAATAAATGTTAAACAGTAAGATAAAATAAAATAAAGGAAAATAGAAAAACATGTTTTTAGCTTGAATTTTAGCATGATTTGAGCTTGACAAAAATAGCATGTTTTCAGCAAAATGCTATCAGATTGTATTACTGTATTTTGTTGTCCTATTCTTTATTACAGTCTCTCCTTATTCAAGTACATAGGAGCTATATTTATATGCCTGTTACCTACAAAGAAAACAACAGCCTGGTTGTGTTTACAAGATGGCCACCAAGCAATCTGACTTTCTTGTGTATTGTAGAGTTACTCACGTGTTTTGTTTATTAAGCACGTTTGTACGTTTGTATTCAGGCAGTCTGAATGTCTGAAATCTTCTCATCAAGCTGTGTATGCAGCTCTAAAGGTCCTCTGTTTTTTATCCACAGGTTCTTCAGCACCACCATGCAGTTCATGAGATTTCCTACATTGCGAAGGATATCACAGACCACCGAGCCTTTGGTTATGTATGTGGGAAAGAGGGAAACCATCGGTTTGTGGCCATCAAGACGGCTCAGTCTGTAAGTACTCACACCTGGAAATTAGACTGTGTGTGTGTTGTATGGACACTTTACATACACAGGTATATTTCAGAACTGCGAGTATTTTAGCTTCTATGACAGATTCTGCTCCTTTGGAAAGGTGTGTCCTCTGTGTCTCTGTCTTGAGTCTGTTTCTGTCTTTGTTTCTGCTGCATTGTTGTTACATTGCTGTAGTCTGCAGTGCTGCAGTTCTGTGGCAGTTGCTCAATTGAGTTCCATACCGGGTCGATGAGTATCGGCTGTCCTCTCTCTCCCCCATCCATCGCTGTCTTGCTCTGAACTACAAGTGACCCAGCAAACACATAATGATAAAGGAATGGTGGCATGTTCCTGCACTTGTGCTCCATCCCAACAAAAAAAACTGGTTTCACTGACTTTTTTTTTTTCTTCTTCTCTTCTCCTCTTTCTCCTCGTTCTGCACTTAAGGGGTTAATTAAAACAAACAGATTATTTTATTTTATATTTTTTTTATTTATTAGTTATTTCTGTTGTCCCTCAATTAATGCTTTATGTTATAGGGGTTAATTAAAACAAACATTTTATTTTATTTTATTTTATTTTTTTTTTTTTTTGTTTTGCTTATTTGTTTTTATTGTGTTATATGTGTTATTTAGTTCTGGCTTGTCAGGAAATGCATTTTTAATGCATACACGAAGCTTTGATGCTAACTACAAAGAGTGAAGTTTGATCTGACCCAGCCCTTTCAAATAGAAAGCACTTTGTTCTGTCACCTCTCATCTGGAAGATTTAAGTGCAGCCGAAGCAAAGGTTAAGAGGTCCTCGTTATGTTTTTTCTAAGATACTTTTGCTCTGAATTTCTTGAAGAAATGTGCAGACAATACAGCGGCTCTTCAGAATGGACCCTTATTGAGAAGATCATGTCACTTCTTCCTCTTTGTCTCTATAAATCTGTGTCTCTCTGCTTGTGTTTCTGCATGTGTTTCCAGGCTGAGCCTGTGATCCTTGACCTCCGTGACCTTTTCCAGTTGATTTATGAGATTAAGCAGAGGGAGGAAATCGAGAAGAAAGCTCAAAAGGACAAGCAGTGCGAACAAGCTGTTTATCAGGTAACACACACGCACAAAACCTGCACACTCACATAAACTCAAACCACAAAGAGAATTTACAGTTTCTAATGCTCGGTCATAAAGACAACCACATATACGTCAGCGGGCGAATGAGAGCGGTGTAAAAGAAAACAACAAGCTCAAAAGGAAATGATGAAATATGCAATATAAAAGGATGAAACTACTGAAAACAACACAATTCTGTGAGGGCTTATTTATTATTTATCTCAGAGAACAGCGTAATTAGATTTATATCTAGGTCTGATATATGGTGAAATTTTTTGGTTTTGATTTTTTTCCTTTTACAACTGTTGCTTGTCAGATTGAAAATTTATCTTTTATAAAAATAATAATAATAATAAAACAAATAAAAAAAGAATCTTGAATCAGCTTTTCATTCAAAATAAAATTAATGTGTGTGTATATATATATGTATATCATATATATCAATATATCATATATATCAATTTTTATTTTGTAAACAGTTACACCTTTATTATCAAAGGTGTATTATGCAAAATATATGTATAATTTATTAGATTTTATAGTATTTTAAATTATATTATTACTATTTACATTATATTAGTTTATATTAATGTATGAATTTATGTATTTATTAGTTTGTTTTGTCTGTATTTATGATATTTAAAATATTTTTTCTAAACACTGTCTTATGTATATATAGCATAATACATAATAATTATTATAATATAATAATAAGAATAAAATCTTACATATGTTAAAATCTTAAATCTAATCAATACATCACTATTAATATTAAATTTGTGAATGTATGTATTAAATAATGAATTAATGTATTTGTGCAGTTGTCTGTATTTGAGTTTATCTTGAATTAATATTATCAATAAACAGTGATCACATATAGAACATACAATTTATGCTATATATATATATATATATATATATATATATATATATATATATATTTAATAGGCATTGCTGGACCAGTAACAATGCAACAAATCTTTTCCGATTGCCTAAATGCATTTCAGACTGAAAAACCAAGGCAAAATTGTACAGTGCGCACCAAGCGCTTGGCAGCTCTTTCCACTTCCTTTTCTCTGTCCGTTGAATCTCAGGTGCATATCTGCGGGGAGATTTCCTTCTCACTGCTTTTTCAATACAGACAAAATCATAGCTTTTGGCCTGTGCTGGCTACACTTCTGTTCCTATTTTCACTGCCTGATGTCAAAAATGCTTTTGCTCTGTTTTTACATGAATGACCAAAAATTGGCTGTTTTTTTCTCGTCGTCATCTTCTCTCCTGTTTCCCTCCATCTCTACTCTCCTTCCTCCAATCACCCCCTCTCTGTGCGATCGCTGCTGCAGACTATTTTGGAGGAAGATGTGGAGGATCCCGTGTATCAGGTAACGCTTTGAAATAAATCGTTACTCATTATGTCTGCCTGAGCGTACGCTGTCGAATTAGTGTCACTTTAAACAGGGCTCCCTGCTCAATAATATGCATTTAATCTCATTTACAGAAATAAATAATTCCACTCCATTTTCTCTGCTTTTCTCTCACTACTCCTGAATTAATAAGACTGGGATTTCATCATTTGGATATAGAAATAAACGGTGAATCATTGCTGTAATGTGTTGTTAACTTTTCCTTTTCATAAACTGGGTGACGCAGTAGCGATTCTGGGAGCTTCCTTAATTTTGTACTGAAAACAGACAGCTTTAACACATCTCATCTGGGCTGTGTGTGTGTGTGTGTGTGTGTGTGTGTGTGTGTGTTTACATGCATTATACATTGCCTTTCCATATTGTCCGTTGTTCATCTTAATGGGAATGAAATAGCCCTGTATCCTATGGAATATAATGTGTATGATTGGAGTGTATCTTTAAATAGCAAGACTGGATGTCCATTAGCCATTAGTAGCAGAGAAATGAGAAATGTTGCTTCTAGGCCTAGCAGTTAACTTAAGATGCAATCATTACTAGAAGTAGTGCAGACCTGATAAGCATTATCAATTTGCTGTTAAGAGGGCTAGAGAGGAGAAGAATTAGCCTGTGGCTAACTGTGTAACAAAATGAATTAGCCAATGGCGACAGCTTGTAAATGAGAACGGCTAAGCCATTAGATCTAATGTCACAGAAAATGGAGAGGATTCTGCCATTAACATAGATGCGGTCTTGAAAGGACAGGAGTTAGCGATTAGCTTGAATGCTACTTGACAAAAATCACTCTTGTCGATGCTTTACTGAGGAATAAATCGCAGATAAAGATTCTACAATAGATTCAAAAATAGTCTTAGAGCTCAGTGGCTCAGATGGGAAAGTTTTGTTTACCCATGCTAAGATAACATTAGCATGCCTCATTAAAGAAACATGCAGCATTGTGTTATACACTGTGATTTATTTCAACTTAATGTTGTAAAATCCATTCCATCGCCCCATTTGCAGGTACGGATCTAGAGGGAAAAATTAGGATGATCAAAATTTTAAAGCCTAGTATATATGCATGAGGCATAGGTCAGAAAGAACACCTTATAATTCTTCTCTCTGAAAGGATTCTTATTTGTTATTAAGCTGTAGAGAGTGAATGCTATTCTCTGCACTGACTGAAGTTGTAGTTGCAGTGAAAGATGAACTAAACCGACCGAAACGCTTTGCTAGGCCAGTGCATGTTGCTAAAGGTCAAGATGGTAAGCATGTCACAGCTTGGTTTAGTCCCTCATTGTTGCGAGGGTCACTGCGCTGCTCCTGGGGCCTCTGTTAATTCTGTGAGCAATCAGTCTTCTTCCTTTTCTCTTTTCTTTTTTTCTTTTCACACTCACTTTTTTCCTGTCCCTTTGCCTTTTTATCTTCCTCTGCTGCCGATGTTGTAGTACATTGTATTTGAGGCGGGACACGAGCCCATCCGTGACCAATCAGAGGAGAGCATATATCAGGTACACTACCAAATCATAATAATGTTCTTAAAAATGGTGCCTGTTAACTGATAATCACTTAATTGGACATTTCAATATTAGTGTGCAATGAAAACTATAATACACATTCAACACTAAAAGCAATTTCGCTTTTTATGAATATAGTAAAGAACACAATAAACAAAATAAACAGTTCAAAGTAGCAAATGTCAGGATAAAAGTATTTATAATGGGGTATTTAAAAATGTGACAGCATTTCTGGAAGTTTCTAAGCACTAAACGAGCGATTTATAATTTACGAGTTAAAAATATTCATAACAAATGTTGAAAAGAAGTATGGAAAAGTATGGAAATTGACTAATTAAATAAAAAAGCTAATAAATTACTATAATGTTTTAATATATTTTATAATATTTCAATATAATATATCCTAATATAATATATTAATATTGTCAAATACTTATTTTACAAGTTCTGCCCAAAATGCATAAACAAACAAGCAAGCAAGTAAACAAACAAACAAATAAATAATTAAATAAAGAATGAATGAATTAATGAAGTTAGAGGTTCACGCTCAAATTTCACTCATATTTTTTTTTTTTTGTAATTACAAAAAAGGATTATGTCATCTAATTAATATTTTAAATTGTGTTAAATTGTGTCAGTTGTGTTTTTCAGATCATTTCCTTGCTTGAAAGGAACCTATACTAAAAAATACAAAAAATAAAAAAAAATGTGTAGGTGTAGGATTTACTTGGACAACTATCACACAGAAATAGCTAGAAAATTTCACACACACAAAACAACAAAAACAAGCAAGCAACACAATGAATTAAACTTCAGATTTTGAAGTAGAAAGACTGAAATTGTATTTATAATAATCTTTGTTTCATTTATTTAGGCAGCTTTGAAATTGGTTGTTGTCCAATACACAATACAATCTATCAATTTGATAAACCTAATGCATCAAGCATAGACCTATCATTAAAAGCTATCAAGGACCAGCTGAGGTTTTTGTGCCAAACAGCCAATAGGGAGCCTCTAAATAAACCGCCATTCTTCTTTAGAAGAATCCCAGGTTTTGATGGTGCAGCTACTGACAGATCCACTGTGTAGCTGCCAGAGTCCCACCTGTGAATTAGAACAGAGTGCTACGCCAAGCCACACTAATTCAGCGTGACGGCCCTTTCAAAGATTTACACCCAGCAATGTTTCGTGCTCTGAGCGCCATGACCAAGACAACAGCAGGTGTCGTATCCTCAGGTGCTGCTTTGTTTTGTCACCTGTGGCTTGATTCAAAAAGAAACACTGCCAAGCAAAACAATAAACACATCAGTGCCCCCAACGCTTTGCCAGTCAGTCTCCTCCACAACTTTAGACATATCCGACTTAACGTCACAGTCAGTTTAGAAGCTCTTTGAAAGCTTGAAACACCATTAGGGACCGAATTATACCTTCTAACTATTCAAATGTGTGCACGGCTCTTGAGCACTAACCTGACACTTCACAAACTCCTGCACTTGTTGCTGACATCAGGACAGAAATCAGAAACTCAGGAGCATGAAAGAGACATCTGCTTGCTGTCACATCATTAAAAAAAGGATCAGCTAACACCTGATCGCATCTCATGTCAAAAAAAAAAAAAAAACTGATTGGCTCAGTCAGATCGAATCTGAACATCCTTGCGTGAACATCACTTCTGATCTTTGCTAACAGCAATGAAATAGGAAAACCTAAATAAACACAACAAGATGTGTGTTCTCTAGATTTATAGGTATAGGGTAAAAAAATTAAAACTATCTCTATCCAACTTCATAAAACAACACAATACAGCAGCTCATAGCTAGATAAGTTCTTTAACCAAAGCTAACAGTATGCAGCGTAAGTAACCTTGACCTCCAGCGGGCCCCTTGGATCCTGAGTGGTTTTGGCTCTGGCAAACTTTGCATAGCATGACTGAGGGATTGATGCTGAGTTTAGGGAGCTTTCCAAGGTCTGCATAGAGAAATTACTCTGCTGCGAGAGGAAGCAGGAGGTCTCTCCTCTGCCCTTTCTCCAAATGAAAGAGTGAGAATGAGTAATCATTGCTGTCACTGTGTGATCTTTGAATAAAAGAAATGGAAAGATCACTTCAAGTGTTCGATCAAATAAAAACACAGCGGCAATCAGTCTCTCAGCAAGAAGGAGATTAAGAACAATGGCAAATTAGAGAAAGAGAGAAGACATGGGAATAACAGAGAATGAAAGGATTTGCATCTTTACTAACCGTGTATTGTGAAGATGACCATTATGGGACCTGATTATATGAATTCAGAAATCATAAAATAAAATAAAATAAAATAATAAAATAAAATAAAATAAAATAAAATAAAATAAAATAAAATAAAATAAAATTTATTATAATTATTTTTTTTTGTTCTGAATAAAATATTTATTATAAAGAAACTATTCATGCAAAATTGAATTTCTATTATTCTGCATCTTCCATTTCATTATTAATTAAAATGCAACTCACTGAACATTGACAATGACTCGTTTTGCTCTCCAGGAAGTATAAAATTTGCATTCTGCATTGACCTTGTAAAATCTCCTGCTGAAATCTGAACTAATGGTAACTTGTCATGTTAACTGTGCATTTGGCTGGGCTCCCTGTCCACACCAGGTCCCTACCAGCCAACAAAAGGAGGGAGTTTATGACGTCCCAAAGCGACATCCAGTGAGTGGACCTGTGTGTGTTTGTTTATGTCACTCTCCTGTGCCTCTGTCTGGCAAACCTTTCAATACAGTATGTAAACCACACGCATCAAGCATGTCCCTCTCCCTGTCTCGAGTCTTGTGAGGAGTTCAGCAGCACTCATTCCCCAGCTTACAGTAAATCGCATAGACTGTGCACTCTTAATTTTCCCCTGGTGTTTGTGTGTTTTTGGCTGGTTGTGTATATGTTTTTTTGTTTCTTTATGGCTGATCATTTTCTTTGTGAAAATCTAGTTTGGATTTGGGTGGTGGGCATTTACGTGATTGGTCGGTTTTGCATGACGTGCACCCCATGATAAGGACAGTGCATTCATGATGGGATAGGGATAGTTCACCTAAAAAGAAAACTCATACTTACCTTTATGTTATTCTAGATCTGTATAATGTTATTTCTTCCATGGAATACTGAGATTTTAAAGAATATACTCACTTTATAAGGTAAATCGTATTTGTTTTTATGTTATTCTAGATCTGTATAATGTTAGTTGTGAGTTCGAGTCTCGGGCCGGCAGGAATTGTGGGTGGGGGGAGTGCATGTACAGTTCTCTCTCCACCTTCAATACCATGACTTAGGTGCCCTTGAGCAAGGCATCGAACCCCCAACTGCTCCCCGGGCGCCGCAGCATAAAAATGGCTGCCCACTGCTCCGGGTGTGTGTTCACAGTGTGTGTGTGTTCACTGCTAGCAGTGTGTGCACTTCGGATGGGTTAAATGCAGAGCACGAATTCTGAGTATGGGTCACCATACTTGGCTGAATGTCACGTCACTTTCACTTTAATTATGTTTTTGGGTATATATACTTGGCTCAATGAGTCTGATGCTTTTAAGCTTTGAAAACAACATAAAAGCACCATGAAATTGTTCATATGATTCACACATAATATCACATGATAGTTTTATGTGGCAAAAAGGTAATATATTAACATATATTGAACACAAGTCATACACTGAAACAAAGATTTGTGCAGAATCAATTTTCTCCCAGAAACTGCTAGTAATTTTCACCAACAATTACAGAGAAACTGCAAGTACCATTTAATTAAATGTTACATTTTGAAGTAGAAAAACTGGAATGGTATTTTCCTGCAAAATGTACTTCAAGAATCTAATTTTTATTGCACTTTGAAGATATTTACATCGAAAAGAGCAACTAGAACAGCCTCCGAATATATATTCTTTCCCCATTTGTGTCCCATTGAAGAATTAAAGTCATAGAAGTTTGAAACAACAGGACAGAACTAATTTTTGGTGAACTTTTCCTTCAGTGTCATCCCATGAATGCCCATTAATCATGCATGATCTACAATAAAAGATGAAAAGTCTGTGTAGTTTATATGGGTTGACTGATAAAGTCATTTAAATGAGAGATGGCAAACGTTCTTCTGAATTTTCTGCTCATGCATGGAATTTTGCTCTCTCTCTTTAAATGTTGGACAATTCCTTTTCAGGCCTTTTGGGCTCAGCATTTACACTCTGATATGTAAAAATGGCTGATCTTTTCATGTTCTGGCCAGTGTCTCTGCTGTCTGTACCTCTCTTGTGTTATAGCTGCTCTGTTCATTCAGTCTTAGCTAAATGCCTAAACCCCCCACAGCCACCATCACAACACATACAACCCTGGCAAAGTCCCTGAATTTGAGTCTGTCCTCAGTATTCAGTTGTTTAGGTCTCTCCAGACCTGGAAAACAATGTTTCAGTTGATTTTCCTCATCTCAGCCCTCATATCACCTTGTGCCACTGTCTGGCATCTCTTCCTCTGGCCTCTTCCATCATGTTTTCAAACACCTACTCACTCTTTTCTCTCTTCCTCGCACACATTTGCAGCCTTCTTCCTCGCTCCTATTTCAATCGAAGTCGTCTGGCCTCTTGATCCTGCCTTCCCTAGCTTTTTCATTCCTGTCTAAGCTAAATCTACACTGCTTCAACTCATAAAATAACTCCCGTAGCTCTACAAAATTGGCTTTTGAACCGTTAGGCTGTAAATCTGTTTTGAATTGTGCATCTCCACATACAATGTGGATTCAAATTTATTTTTCTTCATATTTTTTGCATATAAAAAATGTTTTGTTTAATTATGTTTTGTGGTTTTTGTTTTATTCTGTTTAGTTTTGTTTTGCTTTGTGTTGTTTTTATGTTTTGTTTTATTTTATTCTGTTTGATTTCTTTGTTCTGTTTTCTTTTTTTTCTTCTTCTTTTTTTTCTTTTTTTTTTGTTTGGTTTATGTCTTGTTTTTCTCTTGTTTTCTGTTTTCTTTTGTTTTATTCTGTTTGTTTTCTGTTTTGTTTTGTCTTTTTTTGGTGTTGTTTTGTTTTATTCAGTTTTTATACTGTTTGGTTTTGTCTTGTTTTGTGTTGTTTCTATTTTTTGTTTTTATTCTGTTTTATCTGTTTGATATCTTTGTTGTCTTATTTTTGTGTTATTTAGTTTTATTCTGTTTTGTTTTGCATCCTTCACAACAGAAATTTGCAAAAGTATCATCTGGACTACACTTAAAATACATTTTGGCCATGTTTGCTCATTAATTTGTATACTTCCTTTGCACTGAAACAAAGCATGTGCAAATAAACAACACTATTAGTGGGCACAATTTATTCTTATTGAATTCCCCCATTATATTTCTGGATACTTAAAAAGTGATTTGTTGATAAACTGTATTTATGCTGAAGCATTGCTTTAAATAACTCGTTAGTGTTGTTCTTTTTTCTTCTACATCTCCATGTATTATTTAATTTCATAGCTGTGCTTCCCAGTTGGTCTCCTCCCTGTGGCTATATGATCAGTCAGGGTGCAAGACATTAACACTCCGGCCATAATGAAATGGGCAGCACTAAAAGTGCACAGGATGCTGCGAAGATAATTATTATCTCAGAGGGGACGGTTAATTGATAGTCGTTTGAAGTGATAACGATGATAGAAAAGTAGGCTGATGGATTGTGGCAAAATAAGCGAGATACTCATACGGTTGCATAAAATACTAATGTTTACCCTCAGCACTGTTCTGAATGTTGCCATGGAGACAGTTTAATGTAAATACTGTAATTTCAGTTATGGAATTGCAATGCATCATGTGAGTCACACTTCCACAGGAGAAGCAGCTTGTTATAATAACAGATAAGAAGGTGGTTATCAGCACTCATGATATCCATCAGTAATAAGGTGTCAGCAGCATGCAGGGCGCTTTGACTGACACAGTTCATCACTGTCATCTTTCCCATTATCCTCAATGGTGATCCCCAAGGGTGTGTAAAGAGATTGATTTGATGGCATCTCTTGGGCCGGTAATATTACAGCCGTTTAATTCAGCTACTGGCCGCAGTATATGTAGAACAGCAGTTCCAGCTCAATAACCTTCAAAATCAAACAAAGTGAGACGAACACCATCATCCTGAAAACATGACGGGAACCAATCAAAATTGTAGTTTTGTTCCCTTTATTCATGAAACACAAGCAGAACGAATTTGAGCCCAAATTGTTTGTAAACGTAGGATGTTGCATAATTCTTAACACTGAAATTAGTTCTGCTCATGTTTTATGCATGAGGTATTTAATACTTTTTTTCAGCTGAACTAATTGTCGTGGTCTTTAAGTGAAGAACGCTACACAATCCAAAACTGGTTTCTCTCTTTCACATCACCTCTGCTGTCCTTCACGTTTGTCCATTCAGTCATTCCCGCAACATTATCAGATATAACTTGTCACTAGCAGTGGCTTATTTCTGCTTACATTTCTCAGATGACTCCCGTTAACATTCTTTCATTCTTAAAGCTAAGTACTAACACAGAACAGCAAGAACTAACTCAGAGAGGCTTTCAGACTTAACCATCTCAGGTGTCACCTGCTTCTGCAACCAAATCCACTGACCTGGAGTCAACGTTTGCTTGATTTTATTGCATGTTTTACATGTATGTGTTTGTTCTTCTGTTAGTCTAGTTGTTGTATGTGTATATCTTGTTGTCAGTGTTAATTCTGGTATTACTTAGTTAGCCGGATAACTTTTGCATAACATGAGATGCCTTGGTGATTTCTTTTGTGGCAGAAATCAATGTAAATGTCTGCCAATCAAGTCACACCTTCTGCAGATCATGCAGAATATTGTAAAGTGTTATCACAATATATATATATATATACATATATATATATATAGAGAGAGAGAGAGAGAGAGAGAGAGAGAGTGTTTTTATAGACTGAAGACACCAAGAAAAAATAATATATTTATTTATCTATCTATCTATTGGTGCCCTCAGTCGAAAGTATAATTGTCGAAATGCATGACACCACTTTATTCGGCTAACCAAGTAAACCAACTTCGAAGAAAGGGTTCTTGGTTTTCTTTCAATTTCATGGTCTAGCCATCCTCTCCTTTCGTATAAGATCCTCTCCTCACCTGTGTTGCTTTTTCGGCAGCACAGAATAAGACGGGAGCAGCTGTTGTTCATGGTCTTTTGCTCTTCCCATGTTATCTCAAGAGACGCCTATTTGAGCACATTATTTTCCCATTAAAGCCTGCTGGCAGCTGGTTAAAAATAAATCTTTAGTTTCATTCCGCCTTACACCAATTACAGTTTGGTACTATGGGGTGGGATGCGAGTTGGCGAAGATAACTACAGTTAGTTTTTGCATTGCGTTTGGCTCAAACCTGTTGCACGCTTGAGCGATAATGTGGTAAAATGCAAAAACCATGAATTAATAGTGAGGTATAACCTCACCTGCACAGGTAAAGTAGCATCCATCCCATCTACTCACATTCACCGTCCCAAAACAGACCTCATTTCACCTTATTTTCTGTGTGTCCCATCTCATCTTTCATCTAACACCATGTTATCATTGCAGAACAAACATAACGAACAAGTCGATCTCTTGGATTTAGACACTGACCTGTTGCTGGTCACCCAGGTAAGGTGGACAATGATTGGCTGAAGTTTCTCCACTCCCGCCCTCGACCTTCCCATGATCTGCCGTTTTGATTGTATATTTGTCCTAGAAAACTCCTCTAGCTGTAATCTAGCTATAAAGTAATAAGTAATGCACTATGGCCCATTCTAGACTCCAGTAGAGTCCCAGTACAGGAAAGTAAATGTCACGCTACCCGCTATGAACAGTTTATAGCCCTGCTAAATCCCTCGTCTCATGCTTTGTACCTTTTCCACTAGTCTCCTGGAAGTAGTCTACTTACTCATACCTGACCTTTCTTTTTCATAGTCAAATGACAGAGCTCTTATAGATGACCCCAGTCTGATCCTGTTGAATAGGTCAGGTTTTGTGTTCCCATGGTAACCGTGCGGTTCATAAATAAACCGGAAAAACGTCCTTGTGCCCTTCTCCCCGTGTGACCATGTGTGCAAGACTTTACAGTGCTTTCAAAGGTCACGCACATAGTCGTGTTCTTGCGTGTGCTGTTTTTTAATTTTTTAGATCATTAGAGACAGACGAGCCGCGACTGTAAATGCCAGAATAACGTCAGAGAAGAGAGCGCAATTATTCTTTCATAAAGAATGTGCTTTAGCCCTTTTGTAGATGGAGGTGTGAAAAAAGAGAGCTGCATTTTAGGAAAGATCCCTGTGGTCTGGCCTCAAGCGAATGGATGTACGAAATGCTTTTTAGAAGCAGTGTAGAAAAGCTTTTTTGTCATGCGCCAGTCACTTTAAACAGCTCAGAAAATGTTAAACTGCTCCCCGCTAGCAGCACAATATCTTTTCTGTTTTCTGGTAAGCACACTCAACAAGTACACGGTAACCACACATGTTCAGAAACAGGTGTACTGGCCATTGTAACTGTTGTCATGGTCTTTTAGATTTGCTCTCTGACCACTAGTGAAATAATCATCGTTAATTAAATGTGACGTAAATATTTTTGTTTGTTAATGATTTATTAATGAAAGTTATTATAAAGTGTAACCGGAACAACAAACGGGATCAAACTGCAGACAGACTCTGCCCACTGGTTACATCAGTTTATATCATGATTAGTTTAGTTTTTGCTGCAAAATAAATAATGTGCAAATATTACTACAGTCTTTGAAAAAAAAAAAAAAAAGGCTGAATTATGTGCAAAATATTTAATTGCAAAACAAAATGCCACTGTTATTTGTGATATGTGTGGGATTGATATGCCCCTGTTCAGAAATAACTCTGAATACAGAATATATCCCAAGGAAATTAATTCATTATCTTTCTAGAAATTAGCTCATCGTGTGATTTTATGCAAATCCATGGTCTTGTATGGAAAGACCTGAAATTTCATTTCATTTGTTTATTTAACCAGGTAAAAAAAAAAAAAAAACTCATTGAGATTAAAATATATTTTACAAGAGTGACCTGGCCAAGAAAGCAGCAACAAATAACATAAAATATACAATGGTTATAATTGTACCTGAATAAAATCACCTGAAAGGGTTTGTGGTAGGTATATGAATCATCATCATCATCCTTTGTGTTTTTGCGTAATTTTATAGCAACCCACTATTATTTATTTAAGTGCTGTCATTTATTACACAATTCACTATGATTTATTATTCAAGTCACCTGTCTGTTCAAACCACTGTTTGCCCAAGGTAGGTTCACTGTTCTGTGGCAAAGGTTAGACTGACATGGCAATGAGTGCTGAGGTGAAACATGTCTCATTTTATGCTGTTAAATGTTCCTCTTTCATCTGCAGAATATCAACCAGTTAGAGCTTTTTGGAGACATGTCCACCCCCCCTGATATCACGTCTCCCTCGGTGAGTGACTCTGATGCTACAATATTATAGTAAGTGTACTGTCTGTTCAGCCAAGTCTGTATGAACTTCTTTATTCTGCTGAGCACAAAAAAAGTTATTTTGAAGACTGTGTGTTACCAAACAGTTGATGATCCCTATTTTGTTTGATAATATTTTGGGTAACCATCAACTGATTGGTTACCCATATTATTCAAAATATCTTCTTTTGTGTTCAGCAGAAGAAAGCAACTCATACAGGTTTGGAACAACTTTAGGATGAGTAAATGATGACAGAATTTTAAGCCATTTCAATCATACTCTGACTTTACAGTTAAGCAAGTTATTGAGAAAATCTAGTTTATTTTAAAGCTTCCCTTTAGACTGCTATGGTTTTCCTCTTCTACAGACCCCAGCATCTCCAGCTAATACTCTGGACCCCTCGCTGGCCCACCAGACTCCATCCGAACTGTTCACCCCCTTCAACCCCACCTCTGTACCCTCAGGTAAGGACAGATTTCTCTTTCAGACAATGGGTGTGTACAGGAGAAAATAATACCAAGAAAACAGATAAAGGAGACATGGAACGAGGCGGATGCAAATTAAATAATGTGTCTCTCTAGTTCTGGGTAAATAAGGTGTCCTGTCCTGCTGTAGAATATGAATGCTCTCATTACTGGCTGCTGTACTGATCTGCATGATAAATACCTTGTAGAGGACACAGCGTTACCCCTACCTGCTGTGTGTGTGTGTGTGTGTGTGTGTGTGTGTGTGTGTGTGTGTGTGTGTGTGTGTGTGAATGCATGATGTCTTTTTAACATGCACATCTGTTCTGGGGTCATATCATACATTTTTATTATGCTATTTTTCCCTTATGTCCACTTAGTCAAGGTTTTTTGCACCACAAATGGACAGAATTTAGTTTTTCATCACCATTTTCTCTTTTTAATTAAATTAAACATATTAAGTCACCTTTAACTCTATACTGCTTTATACAATACAGATTGTGTCAAAAGAGCTTCACAATGATAAACATCAGTCCAGTGTTAGTTCAGTTCAGATAGGGCTATCAATTTATTAAGCATAACTTATATATAGCAAACATAAAATACTACAATAAATTTTTATTTAACAATGTAAAATGCCACCAAATCCTTTTCACTTTAAAAAATTTTACATTTAACAATATTTTCCTGTAAAATTACACTAAATTTGGATTCAGTAAAAATTTACAACCATTTTTTTCTCTGTACTATATACTATTAACTAATTAACAAGTTTTTACCAAAGCATTTTTTCAATCATTTACTGGTAAAATTCTGATCATTTTGTACATACTGGGCTCTGTATTGTAAAGTGCTACCACTTTAAATTCTACAAGAACACTCATGTCATGATATTTGAACCAGTTATTAAAAACAAATAGCCCTTGTGCAGTGATTTTGCTCTCCCTGGGACATCTGTTCCAGCCAGATTGACTTCCTCTGAAACAGTAAACAGTACAACATTGATATGTTTGGAATCAAGTAGTGTATCATCTGTCCCATCTGTCTTCAATTCCTTCCCTCACTCAAACTCCCCTCTGTGTTGTAAATTCATAAACACCAGGCTTGACTCCACCACACCTGTCCTGATGGGATTCTCACAGCTCAGTTATGATAGCATGAGCACATTTTTCACCCTCGTGAAATCAGTCTGGCTTTTTTAAAGCGAGAGTTTTTCCCCCAGAGAGCTTTGTAGGGTCTGGCCCTGCTGGCAGTATATTGTAAGTCACTTTGGATGAAACTTGTGTGTTAAATGGTATGTCTAATGGAATATAAATCATCTGAACAAATGCACACTGTTTAATTATGATATTATTTAAGAACGCTACTGTATAAGAAGCTGTGCTGTATGTGTACATAATCATTACAGTATATAGTGACTATCTGTATTTCTATATTTACAATAGGGCATGAATTTGAGCTTTTAAAAAAGTTTTTATTTTATTAGAAATGTATTTATTAATTACATTCATTTAGTGTAGTCCAATCCTCTACATCTCCACTGGATACCGGAGATGTGCTCCAGGATTTGCTGTCCATGCATCCTGATTGGTGTCCATATTTCCATCCCATTTGTAAATGGTGGATCCATAGCTCAAAATGACAGCCAAGGGCCATCACAGGGGTGTGCTGCTATGATGAGACGGCCCATTGCTACCTGACTGAATGATGGACATGCACAATTTTCTTAAATTCACATATAGAACTTCTCCAGGCATCCCACACACTGGTCCTTGAGAAACCCACAAACCGTTACCGCAATTCCATGGGAACACTTCACAGTTGACAGGATGGATCCAGTGCTGTGCTCTCTCTTCCAACCGGAATCCATCAGATCCATCATGTTACCCTGTGTCAAATGTTCCCATCCCTATGTGACGTTCACAGCTCAGTGACATGGTGTTAGCATCATCAACTGAAGAGTAAAAAAGTAAAAATACTGTTAACTTTAGTGATGATAGCTTTTCTGGCAACAAGCTACACTATTAATTTACACTATTTATATTTCAATATTATGTATCAGAATTAATATAGAAAATAAAAAATACAGAATTTATCAAATATTTACCATATTTTTGTAAATATATAAATGTGTTGGGGAAAACAAAGATTAGTTGAAGTATGTCACATTTTGTTATTACCTTCAGAAATTGTGTGAAATATCATACATTTACAAACATTGCACACTATACACATGTATTTTAGTTCCTCTCACTCCACAACAAATCCAACAAACAGAACATGAGAAATATAAGTATAAAAGCAACATAAATTATATAAACAACATTTATTATAAACAGCAAGCCTTAACAAATTTATTTAAAGAGAAACTGCAAGTAGCGGTGTGTGGCAAATGCGGTTCACCCCTTTTTTACATGTTTGATGCTAATGCATTGTATAAAACCCTTTGGAATAAAAGTAACAGCATGTTTCAGATGCTAAAAAACTGCTGTTTACATTATATTCCGGAAAATACAGCTGATTCTTCTCTTAACTTGCTAATGGCAACACCTACAATACACAGACAATCTGTGACCATTTCATACAATATTTTTAACGATAAAAGAACATCACAACATCCCATTGTGTGAGCAGCTGCAGTTGATATCACACCTCTCTGCCACACAGTGGAATATTCCGGACATGCTCCCGCAGTGCGTGTGGCATGTCATAGAGATAAGATACGATTTGGGGTTTTATTATTTGAATCAGAGTTACTCATTGGAAAGAAAGAGCAAGATGTGTAATGAAATAAGCCTCAATGTGAAATGAGTGAGACTGTTGTAATGACTTCTTTTAAAGGGCGTTGCTATTCATTAATAAACCCAGGCCTATTGTGAGCAGTAATTACAATAGTTCATCTGAGCCATAAAGACCATTTTCATTATGAAAATCTAGGTCATCTTACCCCAGTCATCAAGAGATCTATGGCGGCAGCCTGAAAGTCATTTAGTGAATGCTAAAGGTTACAGCACAACTTGTAATGAGGTGTACATCTTTTCCAGAACATTTTGGTGGGAAAATCTCACTTGATGGAGCTTTGTGGACTAAGGGGCTGTTTACATAACACCATTTTCAACTAAAAACGGAAAAAAATATTTATGCGTTTTGGCTGTTCATTTACACAACAATGGCGTTTTGAGAACCTGAAGATGCAAACTTTTAAAAACGGGTTGAAAAGTGGGTGTTTATGAATGGGTTTCAAAAGCAATACCATTATCATCTCTGTGTAAACTACGAAAATGCAAAAACTGTGAAGTCGTGTGCATGTGTATTACGCATTCAGTCTATAGGAATGCACCCTGTTGGGAACGTTACTTTAAAAAAGTAATTAGTTATAGTTACTCACTACTTGTTCCAAAAAGTAACTGAGTTAGTAACTGAATTACTCTTTAATAAAAGTAACTTGTTACCAGGGAAAGTAACTATTTGCGTTACTGTTAAAAAAAAAAAGTTGCTATATGTCAAATAATTTTTTTTTTGTTTTTTTGAGCAGTTTTCACAAGTCAGTTGAAATTAGTAGAACAGACAGGTGTTCGTACATAACTTTCGATATTTATTGCACGTCAACAGACGGCAAAATTTTTATCCTGCACTTCAAGTATTATCTTTGTAAGAAAAGTAAACAGTTACACCATATAAAGTGCATTTAACTCTAGCAAATTAAATCATATCGGTATCTGTGTTTTTGGCCACTAGCTTTGTAGATGCGTGTGTCATTGTGAGATGCTTCATTAAATTAGAGTTGCTTACAACGGATGTCAACAAAGTCTTCGCTCCTGGACATAATGTACACATTGCATGCACGTTCTTGCCTTTGACCACAATGAATTTGAAGTAGTGCTTATATCTCCACCTTGAAAATGCCAACTTTTCGTCGGATTGCTCCTGACTCGCCATCTCTGCTGCAAATCTCTGTTTACCTGTTGTGTGTGTGTGTGTGTGTGTGTGTGTGTGTGTGTGTGTGTGTGTGTGTGTGTGTGTGTGTGTGTGTGGCGCCGCTGGTGCATGTGCTGGCTTGTGTGTAAAAACACTGGCTCTGATTGGCTACCATGAAACATATGACTCTGCCTTAGCCAATCATAATCGCTTATCTCGTTATTAACCCACCTAATCACTAGTTGTTTGAGCCAGGGGTGCGTTCGGATTACATAGTTTATTCAATCAATGCATAGTAACGCACCGCATTTAACGTCCAGTAGTGTTAACGGCGTTGTAACGACGGGAAAAGTAATTAGTTAGATTACCCCGTTACTGAAAAAATAACGTCGTTACCTAACGCCGTTCTTTTAAACGGCGTTATTCCAAACACTGGCAATGCATATGTGCCCAGGCATAGTGGTTCTTTACAAAGTGACATCGCCAACTACTGGCCTGACATGCATAATACAGCGTTTAAGTCATTTTTGTGGATCCATGTGAATAAAAGCAAATGCTTTACTGTTTTTTTTTTAAATTGCTTATGGTTTAACCATCAATTAAAAAGTCATTTTCCTTACATCTTAAATACACTTGAGTGAACATATCAGCATGATCATTATTTTCAATCGATCAATAAATAAATAAATATTATGTATTTTAAGAGTCGCACCACATGACATTTTAAAACCTGGACTACCTTGCCTTGTCATAAAAGGGTCATAAAAAGACATTCACACATAATCATGAAAACGCAAATTTTTGAAAATGGGTTTCAAAGTGAGTGTTAATGAACGGATTTCAATTATCAAATATCATCTCTGCGGAAACTACGAAAATGTGAAAACGGCGACGTCATTTGCATGTGTATTACATATTCAGTCTATATAAATGTGCATGTGCGCAGATGTAGTGTTTCTTTTCAAAGTAACATCGCCAACTACTGGCCTGGCATTTATAATACAGCATTTTATGCCAAGTCATTTTTGTGGATCCATGTGAACGAAAGCAAAACTTTTCCCGTTTTAGTAAAATTGTTGTTGTGTAAACACACCCTAAAAGTTTCATTTTCTCTGTCCTTTAGGTTACGTGACGATGGGAGCCGTGCCGCCCGCGTGGGCGCAGCAACAGTTTGCCGCTCAGGCTCCATTAGCGTTTGGCGTCCAATCCCCAGTGCCCGTCGCGCAGGTCTTACCGGGCGCTCAGCCTCTGATCTGGGGTCAAGCCAACCTTTTCCCTGCCACCCAGCAACAATGGGCTGCAATGGCAGGAGCTCACTTTTCACCGGCCGCTTTCATGCCTGCCCAGACAGTAGGGCCGATTCCTGCTGCCATGTTTCAGACACTGGCTCCCATGGCGGTGCCCACGTCCTGTGAGATGCCCGCGGCGGCCATGGGCGGAGCCGTGGCGGGAACCTCGGCCTCCACAGCCTCCAGTCCGCAGCACGGAGAACGCACGCTGCAGAGACAGGCAAAGATGAGCAAGGAGATGTTTAAGGACTTCCAGATGGCAAAGCCGCCCACCATGCCTGCCAGGAAGAGCGAGCAACCTAGCCTGTCCTGCACCACAGACGCTTTCACCAGCTACTTCAGCAGAGTGGGAATGGCACAGGATACGGATGACTGCGATGACTTTGACATCTCGCAGATGAACCTCACACCCGTCACTTCCACCACGCCCTCCACCAACTCACGTGAGTAGGATGTTTCAGACATATGGAATGCATTCTATGATTTTGACTCAGAAGTTGGGGCTGTTTATGTAGAAATGGGGGATATTAGTTGAAATAACCAGATTTTAGAAAAGTTAGAAGTTCTTACAAATAAAATCATCATATTTATGTTGGTTTCATATGGTTTTGTGAAACTTTTACACCATTTTCATGGAAAGTTTCAGGTCAGTTCTGGTCAGTTCAACATTGCATGTGGTTTAACCATCAAATAAAAAGCCATTTTTCCTTACACCTTGAATACACATGAGTAAACATATTAGCATGATCATTATTTTAATCAATTAATCAAGCAATGTATATTATATTTTTGAAGAGCCGCACCACATGACATTTTACAACATGGACTACCTTGTCTTGTCAAAAAAGGGTCATAAAAGGATCTTGACACATAATCATGAGGGCTGTATGATACCATTTTATGTTTTATTTTGTCTTATTTTTTGTTTTATTTGTTTCCCTGCATATTTATGGTGGTTGCATCATATGGATTTTGTTTGGCATACAAGTGTTTTTCAAATATCAACAAGCATTATTGAAAAATAAAATAAAATAAAATGCCAAACTACAAAAAGGTTTTCTTTTAAGGAGTCTAATTCATCTTCTGAGACTTTTTTTTTCATTACCATATTGATTACATCAAAAAAAATTGCAATGTCATATATATATATATATATTACATTTTTATATTTTATATGCATTTGGTAGTTTATCAAAAAATATGTAACACTGCATTCAATTACATTTTGTTAGTTCATGCATGCCTAACACATGTGACTTTTAGCATTGTTAGCTACAGGAATGCCTCCACGGCCACAGGAACCTCTATTAACCTTTTACTGATGTCTTAATTATTTAATACATGTTTGAATAAATCTATCAGATAATGTCTAAAATGGTTGGCAACTTCCATTTATTTCTTTCAACAGCTAGAGTTTATAACAGCCAACATTTAAATGATTATATCTCGATTTGGAAACATAATTATCTTTAGAAAGCTGCAATTTCCCTTGTTACTTCACTGCATAAAATGTAAAACATTTTTCTGGGTCAAGTGATGCAAAATGAGCAGGTCAGATATACACACGTTAGATTTTGCTTAGAAGTTGACCAGACTATATGTTTTTAAAATGATTTTAGAGGTTGGTAATGGTAAATTTAGGCTTAAGGATCAGTTTAGGGATGTAGTTTTATATTAGAAATGTTGTTCAGGACCAACAGAATCACATTACCCTAAAGCTCCATAGACCCTAAATACAGCACATCAACAAAGAAAACAAATCCCACATAGAAGAACTTAGTATCTCACCACATGCCTTTCTCTCTCTCGCCTCTCGCATCGCAAGCCTTAAAGAGTGCTGACACGGCTAGACAGGCTTTATCCGTTTCCCACTACAGAACTTCAAACTCGCACCTCATCCCGTCTTTCATCAACACATCCATTTTCACTCAGAGGTTGAAAGGTGGGCTTTGATGCTGTTGCCCAGAAGGCATTGTCTTTAGTCAGCGTGAAAATGACAATTAGTACTGCGGTGGGGAACGACGGCAGGGGAAAGAGAGAGTCAGTCACAGGCCCAGCTGTGTTTCTGGCGAGCGATGTAATTATCACTGATCTCTAGGGAGTCCTGCGCTGTGTGTTGGGCCTGTTTGGATCCTCTCGCTCCTGTAGTGCTAATTATTGCAGCGACGGAATGCCACACCGTCGCACGTTTGCATACAAGCAGTCCCTCCGTGAGAGACATACTCATTTATTTGGTGTCAATAAGGGATTTCGGTCCACACAGGACACTTTCTAACAGGTTTTGGGCTTAAATGCATACGTTTACTTACACTGATCATGACTAGTGTGCGCAAAAACCCAAAATATATTCCCATAGGTACAGCTCGCTCCAGATTTGAGGCAAAATAGCCACTGAATGGTGGTAGAAGTTCATTTTTTTTTATTATTATTTGAAGAGGCTTAAAGTTGGCATGAAATGGAAGTTGCAACAGCCTTTTTCCCCTATTGTGATGTTTATCTGAGGGACTCGGCTTCTTGAATGAGACAAACATGTAGAGTAGGACTGGATTTTGTACACTGGGAAGTGATTTGATTGTTTGATCGTTACTCACGGATAAATCATTTATAATAAACACTTCAATATTGCTTTAAAAAATAATCATTGTCTTATTTCAAATTTTTATAGTGATTTTAATAAACATAGACCACATCAACTAATACAAACCAATAGAAATTGTGTAGTTTATGTTGAGTACAGAATCAGATTTTTTTTCCACAGATTCAGAGAATATTAATCATGTTTGTGTTTGTTAGCGTTTCTTGTGTTCAGAATGACTTGAAAGCCTAAAATGACTTGAAAGTGTGTGATCCACAGTCGTTTAGTGTGTGATGCCCATTCCATTTACAAAATCGGCAAGGGTTTTATAGCTGGTGTTTTAAAATCTTTAAATTCAGTTTTAAAAGTTGTGTAGTGTATTCCAGCTTTTAACCATAAACCTGCCTCAACCAAGAGACCAAGAAAAAGACCCACTGTAAACCTTAAATGAAATTTAACACATTAGATATACAAAGGCTATTTCCTTGACTGAATGCTGTGCTGTGACAGCAAATGGTTTCCTGAAGCAGTTTAAGGTTGCATGAACCCAGAAAGGAACATTGTTTTCATGTGTAATTGATCAAAAATGAGCCTCGTCTTTAATGTAAGTGTGAAAATTTCAGTGCCCTTCCTATTAGACAGTAACAGATATTTAGTTATTCTCTCAGAGGATGAAAAATTTGTTTGTACCTTCTTAGCATCACCCGACAACATATCAGACGCTTAAATCAGATAATGCAATAAACAAGAGTAAGATTGACTCTGTTTGGCGCAGTACTAACCATAATTCTGCCTCTTTACAGCACCCACTCCAGCCCCCCGGCAGAGTTCTCCATCAAAGTCCTCATCCCACGCCAGTGACCCGCCAACCGATGACTCTTTTGGTGAGGCCGAGGGCAGCCCTAGTCGGAGCGGAGAGGAGGATGCTGTAAGTGCCATTGAATGGGATCGTGGGAAATGTAGTTTTAAAGGGTTCAACATCCATACTTGAAATAGACTACTGTATGTACGTGGATTTTTAAAAATCAAAATTAGGATTCATATGCTTGTATATAGCAAAAATAATATTTTAGATCACTATTTTTAAAGTTTTTTTTTTTTTTTTGTGGACATCAAAATTCAAATTTCCAAAATCCCCAATATGCACATTTCTGATCCCACATATGCTCTGCTATTACACAAAATACTGTCTGAATAAAAACGTAAAGTTTAAGTTTAGTTTCTTTCAACATCACCGGCTTCTTTGAGAGCACAGCACAAAAAAAAAAAAAAAAGAGCATAAAAATGTCTTCTGATTTATCACCATAAAAATGAGAGGTTGGATTCTTTTTTGCATCCTCTACCCTGCCTGAGCCACTGTTGGCCCATTAAGGTGTTAAATGAGCTTGCGTAACTGTCAAGACAATCATTACAACCTTATTAATAACAGAGATACTTCTCAAAGAGCATAGAGAATGCAGACTTACCTGATTAATATTGTTCAAATATAAATAAATATTACATAACCTGTTGAAAACTGAAGTATTAAAAGTGAGCCTGATTCTTCCCTAGTGCTTTTAATATTTATATTTCATCATATGAATTATCACCTCATAAAGAATGTAGCACAAAAAAAAAAACATATTATCCACCAGTTTTTAGACGAAATGCATAAGAGAAAACAATTCTGACATGATTTAGTCACTCTCGTGTTGTTTCAACTTTGAACGGCTTACTTTCTTCTATAGAATGCAAAGGGAAAATAGTTTAGTTACTTTTTTCAGTACAGTGAATATGGGCTACAGATTTCAAGGTTCAAAAAGCTTTCAAAATCATCATAAAAGTGGTTTATATGGTTAATATTCTGGGTCTTTAAAAACCTGTATGTTAGTTTTAAACTGACCAAAATGCTCAGCAGTTCGGTTCATGAACGAATCATTATTTTGAGTCGTTTGATCCAGTTCACAAAACTGTTTTCAATCATTTATTCATGGATTAGATTAGATTTTGTTCTCAAGTCACTGACTTGGTGATTCAGTCACAGCAGTTTACCTTCTAAATAATGTTAAATATTAATATCATGGTCACTTAAAGGGATAGTCCACCCAAAAATTATAAATGTCACCATTTACTCATGTCATGTCATTCCAAATAGTATGACTTTCTTTATGCTGCAGAACACAGAAGAAGATACTCTGAAGATATTTTGGTAACAGTTTTAATTCCCACTGACATTAATTTTATGGTTAAAAAATAAAATGGAAGTCTAAATGTAGTGACAGAATGTTTATACCTACAACGTTTCTGTTCCCATTGACTTCCATAGTATGGATAAAAATACAATGGAAGTCATTAGGAACAGAAACTGTTTAGGTATCAGCATTCTTCAAAATATCATTTTTTACATCCTAGTTTATGGTGATTTTATGTGTGTATTGAGATGAGAGTGAGTAAACCATGACAAATATGTCATTTTGGGTGAACTGTCCTCTTAAAGGTTTTAAAGGTTGCTTACGTCCACTGTCTTTCAAATACACACACTCTCTCTCTGCTGATCTCTATCAGATATGACTCATCAGAAAATGCCATGGAAACCCGACTAGTGCTCTTTCTTCTTTCTTTTATATTTCAGCTGAACAAAAAGTTTAATTAGTCCTTGTGTGTGTGTGTGTGTGTCCACTCCAGTTGTAATGGCATTGGGCTCCACACTCACTCACTCAGTCACTGCACACCCACACAAACTGTGATGCGGTGTTAAGAGTGCAGCTCCAGAGGGAATATTCATAAAAATCCAAAATGCTTTAGTCCAAAGCCTTTCATGCAGGAGCACAATACAGGAGCCTTTCTAACCGAGGGGTTTTCACAGCTCCGGTAATGACCGTGTGTGTGTGGGAACTTATGAATACATCAGAGTGTGGGTGGACGAAGGTGGATTAATAAATGTATGAATGAATAGATGGATGGATGCCTTCTCTTTTTTCTGCATTTACAGCATTGCCTATGCTTCTGTGTTCTTACTGTTGCAGGAAAAAGCATGTAAACTATTGGATTTACTATGGATTTCCTTTTCCTGCTGTTTATTTTCTTGTCCTTTTCTTCTTTTCCTCTTTCTTTCTCTTTTTCCTTTCCCGCCCCATTCTTCTCCGCTCTCTTTCTTTGTCCAGGCTGGAGACTCCCAGCAGTCTCCGGGTGCGAGTGAGCCTCAAGCAGAGCCTGAGAGCTCAGAGACGGACAGTCCTCAGGTCGGTAGCTAGATAGCGGCAGGTCAGGGTAGGTATCTGTCCTCTTTTTTCTTCTCTTCTGCGTGTCGGCCTGCTCCAACATCCATGACGTCACGTCAGCACGCCTTCACCCGTCCTCACCACCATTACATAGACCCACACATCGTGGCCGTGTGTTGTGGTGCTCTTTCTTTCTTCTCTCTTTTATCTTGTACTTTTTCTGCTCTCTAACTCTCTTAGGCTGCATTCACACAGTCAGTGCACTAACAGGTGTGACTCCTGATTTGTCCTGTTAATATAATCATAGATCTAAATTCAGTACTCTGTAACATGTGAGATCTTGATTAATGCATGAAGTGATATGATATGCATAGTGTAACGAGAGTAAATATTAGGACTTTGTATTGTGTCTTTTAGTATTGTAGTGTCTTGTTTATTTTGATTCTAAATCTTATAAATAATTTCTACCATTTTTTTAGGATGATGATGCTTTATTATAAAGGGAAGTAATATTAAAGAAATTATAAATATTTCCAAATAATTAATAATAGTCTTTTATAAAGTCAAATCGAATGATAAAATATTATCTAGTTTATTTAATGTGAACAGTAATCACCAATTATCACAAATATTATTACAGACAATAGTGCCTTTTTTGAGTGTATTTTTTAAGGAATGAATACTTTTGTTCAGCAGGAATGCATTAAATTGATTGAAAGTGACAGCAAAGACTTTTAAATTGTTACAATCAAGCTACTTTAAATAAATGGTGTTTATCAGAGAATAAAAAAATTAAAATAAAAATAAAAAAACACCATTTCTGCAAAAATATTAAACAAAACACCCAAATAAAAAATAAGATTTTTTTTTTTATTAGCATATTAGAATGATTTCTGATGGATCACGTGACACTACAATCAGCATTACCATCACAGTAATTAATTTAATTTTAAAATATATTCAAACAGAAAACAGTTATTTTAAAGTATAATAATATTTCACAATTTTGCTGTTTTTACTGTAATTTTAATCCAATAAATGCAGCTTTGGTGAGAATAAGATAACTTTAAAAAATCAACTCCAAATATATGATATTTATATGATTATTCTTTTTTTTTAATTCTTAAATTAAAAAAATATATATAACTGTCAGTAGAAATATATATACATGGATTTTTTTTTCCTAAGTGTCTGTTGTTTTTTTTATTTTTTTTTTTTTTTTTTATTCTCTGATAAACACCATTTATTTAAAGTAGCTTGATTGTAACAATTTAAAATATTAAAAGCAATATTAAAAAAATAATAATAATAAAAATAACAATAATTAAGTCTTTATAATAGAGAACAATGATGAAATAAAATTTAGAGAATATATCATTAAATTTCTTTTAATTTTCTCAAAATTTAAGAGTTTTTCTCAAAACATGACTTTTTTTCTCAGAATGTATTCCATTTATCCTCAACATTTTATTTCTACATTTTTTTTTCGCAACACTATTTTCTCAAAATGTAATGATTTTATTCTCAACATTTTATTTCTACATTTTTCTTGTAATTTAACTAGTTTATTCACGAGAAAGTATTATTATTATTTTTTATTGCTTTGGCCCTAACCCTCTTCTGTACTTTAGAAAGCAGAACAAAACATGAAAATTGGCATTAAATTAAAATGGTAACATTGACAACCCTAAAAATACATTTTGGAAATCCTTTTCTGTCAAATGATCTTATCAGCATAACTGTATTTAGTACTCCAAACAAGACTGACAACTATATTGTGCTACTGTGTGAACATGACCTTATTCTCTGCTTTCATTCTCTCTCTCTCTCTCTCTCTCTCTCTCTCTCTCTCTCTCTCTCTCTCTCTCTCTCTCTCTCCGTATCTCATCTCGCCGTCCCTGCCTGCTGCTGCAAACACTCTTATGCTGGTATGCATCTCATGGGAATATGGTTTATATGCCTTCATGGCGTAATTTTGTTTTGTTGATGACAGAGTATGAGTGATTGTGTGTGTGTGTCCCTTTTTATCCCATAAAGGCTCCTGATGTGTGTGAGTATCAGTGCTTTTGAACTTTTTTTTTACACAGCAGTGTAGCATGGCATACCCATGAACAGCATGAATGCTCCTCATCTAAGTTTCTGTGTCGTGTCATTTTCTGATATACAAAATGAGGTCATGAATGTTTTTATATTGTCTTTCATCACAGCAAAGCAAATCATAATCAACTGATCTGAACCGCAAGGTCTAACACGCAAACTGCTACATATAGTGTCTTTTTTATCTCTGACGTCTGTCATTGTGAGTAAAAGAATAAAATAATGCTGGTGCTTTTAACTCGGAGGAACAACTATAATTATATAACAACCTCTGATCTTTCTTTTAGTGACATTTTTATTAAACAAACAAGCAGCGCTGCAAAAATCACACATCCTTTTCTATTTGTGTTCGTCTGTCTTCAGGATATACAATCCTAAATTCCCACTAAGACAGTTGGCCAGTAACTTTATTGGGAAATGCAACATAATACATTACTTAAATTAAACTGTGCAAATGATAGTCCAATGATGATAACATAAGCAACTTGCATTTCAAACAAAATATATTCAAATAAAAGACAAGAATACTAAAATAAAATAAAAAGATGTGTCTAAAACACATCAAGCTACTTGTATCTCAAAAGTGTATGGAAATGTAAAAAAAATAATAATAATAATAATAATAATTAAAAATGTCTCTTATTTTCACCAAGGTTGCATTTATTTGATAAAAATACAAAACAGTAATATTGTGACATATTTTTCCAATTTAAAATACCTGTTTTTGCTTTAAATATATATTTTGTTATTTATTCATTCAGTGTCACATGATCCTTCTGAAATCATTCTAAAATGTTGATTTGCTACTCAGGACATTTATTATTATTATCAATATTAAAAACAGTTGTGCTGCTTAACGATCAGGATTATTTGATGAATAAAAAAACAAAGCATTTATTTGAAGTAGAAATATTTTATAACATAATAGATTTTTTTTACTTTCATTTTTTTTTTCAATTGAATGCATCCTTGCTGAATAAAAGTATAAATATTATTTAAAAATAATTAATTATTTGCTTAATTACTCACCTTAAGCTTTTTAATAAGCAGTATGTTTTTACAGTGCAGTGTCTATGTACTTTTTAAGGATACCATAGAATGAAACAAAGTGGCACCATGATTTCTTTTTTAGACTTTGGACATCCAAAATCAGAATGGCCTCTGTGTGGTGAGAGAGAAGTGAGAGATGGCTCTATGGTACCTGTCTGGAGGTGACATGAGCTCATCAGGATGAATCATTAATGAAGGGCTCTGGGAGCCAGAGGCTTGTTTCTCTGACTGATGTAGCAGCCTCATCTGTACCTGCCTAATGATGAATGAAGCTCTGATCCCCACTGAAATATTAACACACCTACATACAGCCCTATAAACACACAGACTGTACAGCAGATGTGGCTGTCCATGACTAGAATAAAGAAAAACAGCTTCGTACATTTGTGTATAGGGTAAAATCTTAGCAGCATTTCAATTTGGAGGTGATTTTAAGAGATCTTACAGAAGTTTTCTCAAAGGAACCTGTCGTTGTGACTTTGTGAGTGCACAAAACATCCAAATTACAACCAAAACATGTAGAGAGTAACAGCCGTTGCTGATGCTAATCATATTCTGGTTGTGCAAGCATCAGTTAAACTTATTAACCTGATTGTTATAACAAGACAGAGCCAATATTCAGGTTTATAGAAATCTGGATAAGATAGCTGGCATATTCTACAATCAGAATTTGTAGGTCATGTAAACACCTTATTCAGAATGTCCACCATAACTGAACGTCTCAGGTTACGAATGTAACCATGGTTCCCTGAGTAGGGAACGAGACACTGCGTCCTCTAGGGGTCACTATGGGGAACACCTCGTCGTGACCCGTGTCTGAAGCATACAAATGAAAAAACACACCAACGAGTTGGCCGGCGACAGCCTCTGACGTCACTACCGGTGCGACTATAAAACAGGCACCGGGGAAAACACGTCATTCACTTCTTCGTCTGAAGCTTGCGTCCGAAGCATGGCAGGGGGCTAGAGGACGCAGTGTCTCGTTCCCTACTCAGGGAACCATGGTTACATTCGTAACCTGAGACGTTCCCTTTCAAGGGAACTTCGAACTGCGTCCTCTAGGGGTCGCTATGGGGAACAGTATACCCACGCCGCCATGCTGAGGGGAGTGCAGGCCAGAATCATGGCGAACACTAAGTACCAACTCTACCATTTCAATGGGAGTTGCCCCCGGGACGTTTAGACAGCTGTCTGTGACAATACCCCTTACGGCCAAAGGCCTAAGCTACATACCCAACTTAATTGTTAGGGCCTCGGCCCGGTGGTAGAGCTAAAGGCTTGGATTCAGGAAAGATTCCTTTTAAGGGATACGGCTAGGAGCCTAGTATTTTATACTAAGTCTTGCCTGTCACACAGGGGCTACAGCTTGCTTCCGCAAAAGCTTGCTGAAGGAGCTGTCTCAACAGATCTCCAGTAGCAACACCCTGTTTAGATGGGTATCCGAGGATACATGGGTGGAGTGGCGCCCAAGATGAACGGGGCTTTTACCAGCTCAAGAAAGGGCACGAAGCAACCGCGCGAAGCCCTCACCATATAGGATTTTAGAAAGAACGCAGAGTACTAGCGTGCAAACTTACCACAGTTTGGATTTCAGAAAGTGTGCAGAGACTTCACGTGCACACTTACCATATCATGGATTTTCAAATACTGTTCTAAGGAAGGGCTCTCGTGGCACTCTGATAGAGCAGCTCATAGATGGAATGGTGCATCTCAAAAAAGTATGTTTGAGAGTCATCAACTCGATCTGTGGAAATAATGCTGGAGCGCTCTGGGAAAAACAGTGAACTCAGTCTCATATGAGAGGAGAACTCCTGAATCCAGAGTAGCACGCTCATAGGCGACCCTTCTTGGAAAAGGGGAGCGCTGCTAAACTACCATGAGAATCGCCCGAATAGCCCTCATGTTGAGGGAAGCGATGCTTGAAGTGTATAAACAAATACACTGGCTGAATGGAGCCCAAGGAACCAAGGTCTAATCATCTCAAGAAAGGGAACGAGGCAAAGTGCGTAACCCTTACCATACAGGATTTCAGAAAGTGCGCAGAGTCTTGCGTGCGCACCTACCAATACGTGGATTTTTAGAAAGTGTGCGAAGTGTTCAACGTGCACACTCACCACCATGTGGTTTTCAGAAAGTACACAGAGCTTAGCGTGTGTATTTAAAGGTTCCTAAGCATCACAGAGGTGCTGAACCGCACGGGAGAGGCAAGCTCGAATTTTATAAACCTCTAGCGAGGGGAGCATCACCTGAGGCAGCATATACAAGAAGACTTCTGTAACTGCCACCTTCACTTCCCGCTGGATGCGACAGCACCTAAGCGGCCAGGAGACCCCTCAGGGTGACCTGGCCGGACATCCATGAAATTCCCTGCAGTGCTGTGCCAGGCCTGATGATCAAGGAGGCTCCCGCAGAAACCTGTGATCTCAGCCGCCTAATACCGGATCATGAAGCCGGATGGCTGGTGCTGACGAGTGTTTAGTAAACACTGTAACTGAGCACTGCAAAGGAAACTCACAGAGTTTATTAGCAGACACATAACCACCAGCAATTTACACATAAGTATATACAGAAAGGGTTATTTCCCACCCTCCTGCGCTGGAGCCCCCCGCTCAAGGGGCGCCTCCTTTTAGTCCGGACCATAAGTAAGGTGGTTGCTATGAACATAGAACCAGCCAAAAACATTATAGGTCCAGCATAGGAGACTGTTATGCGTTAGAGGTTTCCACCTAACCTCGATCAGGTGGAGAGCCTGGTGGTTATAGGGGAATTAGGAAGGGGAGGATAAAAGCAGAAGTTAAAAATCCCTGAAGGGAACGAGTAGATACCTCAGTATCACTCTGACTCAGACGAGAACGCTGCCTCGTCTGGATCACATCCCTTAGGTTTACCCCCTTATGACCCACCAGTCCTCTTAACCCTGCCCGCAGGTGGGGGAGGAGCGTGAGCCGCGACACTAGCCTTCTGTGCCCGTCTTTGATCCTCAGATCGAGACAGGCCAGGACCCCTATGTTGTTCGGGCTCAGACCTGGACCTTCGTGGAACGAAGGATCTGAAAGCAGCGGAGTGCGCCTTTGTCTCCCCGAACTTCTCGATCACCGTCTCAACGGAAATACCGAAAAGTTCAGAAGGCGAAACCTGAGCATCGAGAAGAAAGGCAGAGGCGGCCTGCTTGGTAGCCCGGAGAGAGGCCTGTGGTGCGGCGCAGCTCGGCTACCTGATCAGGAAAAAGGCCTTCGCCTCTATCCAGGTCTCTTAGCAGATCAGTCTGATATGCTTGAAGCATTTATTTTGTAATAAAGCCACAGCCTGACCTGCTGCTGCGTATGCCTTGCCATTTAAGCAAGATGCATTGCTTGAAGGGGCTTAGATGGCAAGGAGGGAGATTAAGAGAGAATGTCTCCCCCGCAGAATGAAAGCTCTTTCTGCAGGGGGCATCCTCTCATAGCCGTTTTCGTGCATCGCCTCTATGTCGGCAAAACTCTTATGCTGAAACCGATGGATGCGAGAAGAAAACGGCCTCTTTCATTTCCTTTCGATCTCTGTATGGAGATCAGGCAGAAATGGAAGGCTCACCTGAGCTGGAGGGCTATGGTCGGAAAGATAACACTCATCGAGGCGCGATCCATAAACTCCAACAGCTCTACATACGCAGGGCAGGACAATTGAGAAGGCTCAGCCTCAGCTTCTTCACCATCCTCAAATATCTCCTGCTTTTTCTGGGTACAAACCCAGCAGAGCACTAACCTCAGTATCAGAAAGTGTTAAAGATATAACATCATCCTCCCGAGGCTCTCTCTCGTCCGCCGCCATTTTGAGCGCGAAAGGGAAAGTCCCTTTTTAGACCATTCAGACAGATCCACCTGAAATTCTCACGAGCTCATTCTCCTCCGTGCCTCAGCAGCGGCGAGTCCTGAACCGCGGGAAGCAGATGGCTGCCTTTTTTTTTTTTTTTTTCGGAAAGAGAGACGAACGAGAGCGGAGCTTTTTCCTTGAAAAAACGCTCGCAATGCACGCAGATTGCCTCCTCAAAGACATCGTGTGCGTGCTCTTTACCCATACAAATCACGTAAAGATCGTGTGTGTCATCGGGTGTCAAATAACGCCGACACGGATGCATACATTGTCTAATCGCTTGCTAGTAGTCGGCATGATAGACAGAGAAAGAGCACTCTTACTGGTTCTTTCAGATGCACGCTTCAAACAAAAACAGTCAGTGAAGACGAAGAAGAGAATGACGTATTTGTATGCTTCAGACACGGGTCACGACGAGGTGTTCCCCATAGCGACCCCTAGAGGACGCAGTTCGAAGTTCCCTTGAAAGGGAACATTTATATACTGTATATTTGAATTTATATGCACAAGAATATTCTCATGTTATTCATAATCTAGTTGTGTCATAAATGCATTAACCTGAGTGCTATAACAACATTAAGCCAATATTCTGGCTTTAATCATCTGAATAATGCAGCTGGCATATTCCCATATTAATCATCATTTCGAATAAGAATATCCACCTCAACTGAATATTTATGTCTGCCTGTCCAAACAAAACTATTTATTTATTGCTTTTCCATTTTTGACTAACATTTTACAAACAATAAAATAAATCTCATGGCTTACATTACAAGAGTCTAATTCCCAACGTTTTGCAAATCATCGTGCTATTGAAAAGACATGAATGAGAACTAATGAGTTGATTAAAATATTGTCCAAAAATTCTCAAATGCAGCATAATAACTGGAATAATAGAGCTTCTCTATTATTCCCAGAAAAGAAAAGGAGTTTGGAATACGCTGATTACATGTATATAGGAATATTCCAATAGTTGTAAATCTATGATGTGCATGTGAACATGGTCATTGTGTTTTCAGACTTCAGACTTCCATATAATAAATAGTTTTGATTTGTCCTGTGTATGGTCCCGGTATGATAATGTCTCAGCTGTCAATATTAATAGTGCTTGAAGCAGTATGGCTGTATGTACAGTATACTGTGCGGTTGGCTGTCATTGCTGCTGTAGGATTGTAATACAGGTTGACTGAGGATGTTGTTGTCGTGGTCTGTGCTGTCTGTATGCCGGTGTTCAGGAACGTATGCATGCTCACTGACAGTGACCTTCTGTTGGCATATGAGCCAATTGCAGTGTTGCCAGATCCTACTAAAAAAAACAATCAACTTGAAAATAATGGCTTAAAATATACAGTAAACCAGTTGAAATTGCATTTCTCTACAAAGAAAGTGTTTTCAATAATTATACCCTTACAAAAATAAGTAAAATGTCAATGAATAAACCTCTTGTGCTCTCACGCACATACATGGAATCAACTGAGAAAAAACAACAACAACAACAACAACAACAAAAAAAAGCATTTTAAAAGAGAAACCAATTACAGTGATTATTAATGACATTATGTCAGAGAACAAGTGGGCTTGGAACTGTGCAGGTATGTGGAGGGATTTGACAACTGCAATTAGTTGTCCATCATACTTTGTTATGCTGTAGCTGAAATACACAACTGGAAGTAAACTGAAAAAAGTTCAACTTATGACTTTATGGGGGAAAAATACAATATGGGAGATGTATATGCTGCCATTTAAAATTTAGGGTCTGATATTTATGTGTTTAGAGATAGCAGTTATGCTGGCATGACTGGAAATACACTGCCTGTCCCAAAAAAAGTCACATACTCTAATATTTCGTTGGACTGCCTTTAGCTTTGATTATGGCAAGCATTCGCTGTGGCATCATTTCGATAAGCTTCTGCAATGTCACAACATTTATTCCCATCAAGAGTTGCATTAATTTTTTGCCAGGATCTTGTGTTGATGATGGGAGAGTCGGACCGCTGCGCAAAGTCTTTTCAGCACATCCCAAAGATTCTCATTTGGGTAAAGGTCTGACTCTGGACTCTGTGGTGGCCAATCCAAGTGTGAAAATGATGTTGCATGCTCACTGAACCACTCTTTCACAATTTGAGCTCGATGAATCCTGGCATTGTCATCTTGGAATATGCCCGTGTCATCAGGGATGAAAAAATTAATTGATGGAATAACCTGGTCATTCAGTATATTCAGATAGTCAGCTGGCCTCATTCTTTGGGGACATAACATAATCATCCATGCAGTAATTATCCAATGGGTGGATCTTAAATATTTGCTTAGTTAAATCCAGGTGGTGACTTTTTTTTTGGACAGGCAGTGTAGCTGCCTGCCTGTTGAAAAAAAACAGGATATGCTGGTTAGGTATGTTTTGAAGCTGGGATGCTGGTTTGAGCTGGTTTAAGATGGTCCTTAGCTGGTCATGTGCTGGTCTTAAGCTGGTCGGACCAGTTCAGGACCAGCACATGACCAGCTAAGGACCATCTTAAACCAGCAAAAGACCAGCTTAAACCAGCAAAGGACCAGCTTAAACCAGCAAAGGACCAGCTTAAACCAGCAAAGTACCAGCATAAAACAGCAATGGACCAGTTTAAACCAGCAAAGGACCATCTTAAACCAGCAAAGGACCAGCTTAAACCAGCAAAGGACCAGCTTAAACCAGCAAACGACCAACATAAACCAGCAAAGGACCATCTTAAACCAGCAAAGGACCAACATAAACCAGCAAAGGACCAGCTTAAACTAGAAAAGGACCAGCATAAACCAGCAAAGGACCAGCTTAAACCAGCAAAGGACCAGCATAAACCAGCAAAAGACCAGCTTTAACCAGCAAAGGACCAGCTTTAACAAGCAAAGGACCAGCTTAAACCAGCAAAGGACCAGCATAAACCAGCTCAAACCAGCATCCCAGCTTCAAAAAATACCTAACCAGCATATCCAGTTTTTTTTTTTTTTTCAACAGGGTGAGACGTAACCAAAATGGCCGGCGAGTGAGATACCTTACAGAGACTTTGTTTATAAAAAGTGGACTTGGCAATAGCCTCTCTTCCAATTCTTTCATTTCCTTTACCACTTTGACTCAGCAGGGTTGACTAATCTATTTCTTTTCTCTACCTCTCACCTGCTTAGTCATCCATTCCTTCCTTCCCCTCTTTATACCTCCTCCCACCACTCCTTTTCACTCGGCTTTCCTCTTTTTACCTCCGGTCCTTTCATTTTATCCTCTGACTATTTTTCTCAATCTCATTCCTGCTCGCTAAAACACTTATCCTGTCTTCTCTCGCTCCGTGTGTCCGTTCGAGAGCCCGCGGTGGGCAGAAAGGTCTGTAAGTGAGTGGTAATTGCATTCTGATTTTAGACTAGGGTAGGGTTCTTCAGGCCGCAGGCTGGACACACACTGACTGGCATCTCTACTGTACCTTATCTAAGCCTTCCTTTGCTTATTGCTGCTCAGATTGTTTAGATGTTTTTTTTTTTTTTTTTTTTTTTAATGAAAAGAGAATTGACAGGGTTTTAGGCCCATGAAGTGGGTAGTTCTGATGCCGCTAGTCTGCTATTATTGAATTAAAGATTAGCCACACATTTATTCACTCTTTCCAGTCTTTCCTGCAGAAATATATTTACTGAGCAGCTGTAGTGGTGTAGCCTTTGGTTTCATGAAGTAAGTTTGTGAATGCAAACAGTAGTGTTTCTCAGAAAGACCTCTGCTGCCACCTGGTGCTGATTAGGAGGAACGGCATTTTTGACATATCACATCTCTGTGTTCCAAATGTATATTTATGTATGTATATATGTGTGTATATATACATGCTTAATAAACCCTCTGATAAGTATCTAGTTAACAAATATATAGGATATATTTACATAAAATATAATATCTTTTTAACAAATAAACATGGGAAGGTGTGTCAGTCAGACCTCATTAATATATAGACCTATGAACAATAAAAAATAAGAGTAAAAAAGCCCTACAAAGGGTTAAAAAATTAAATGAATAACAAACAAAAAATCTATATATAATCCATATATCAGATTTAGAATATGATAAGTATCCAGTTTATTGTTATTTGTGTTTCAGATCCCCGAACCCATTAAAATATGGAGCTGTGAATAATAAAATGTACAATTTTAAAAGCACCTCAAAAAGCTTTGATTTAATTGAATATTAGCAATAAATAATTACTACTATAATTACAAATAAATACAACTAACCTCTACACGGAGGAGCGAACAGGTCAAACCTTGACCCATCAGGGTTTTCCATCTGAGACTTACATAAAGTTTTGTTATTTCTAAATATCTAAATAACCTTTCTCTTTTTGTGTTCAGGGGAAAGACCCTCTTTATGCCCAGATCAACAAGGGGAAGAAGTGAAGGATCATGGGAACTCTGCACAGACGTGATCAGCGCTGGGGGGAGCAGGAGACCAAAACACTGGAAATCAACTGTCCTGCCGTGTGTGTGTTCGTGTGTTCGTGTGTGTGAATGTGCATTCATCCGTGTGTATGCGTAGTGAGATTGTGTGCCTGTATGTGATTGTATGAATGCGGTCACTCCAGCCTCAACGGTCCACTTCTCCAAGCAGCCATCTCCCTAGAGTCAGTCCCGTTGCCCTCACAACTTCCTCCGTTACTCCCCTCCTCAAGGAACAAGAAGGACAGACTCTCTCCATAACACTTTGTTTCTTTCTCACTGTGTTTTCTGCACATGACAGCGGGGCATTGTGGGTGATATCAAGCCTTATGAGCCCAGCTCTGCAGCTTCATTCATTCTCTACGTCCTACTTCCAGTTTCTGACTCTATAGAGACCTCATTACGGGAAACTGTCGGACCCCCGATCACGCATCCGACCGAGCGCCATCAGACCACCGGATCCATCTGTGACTTATGCGATTTGAGTTCATTTTGTTTTTTCTCTCCCACGTATTTGAGATTCTGCTGCTAGAAAGCTATGCAGAGCTAAAAAACAACACTTTCTCTCTCCGTGGACCCATGGAGAACTGACACGAGGAGTGACTTTTGCCAAATCTTAAGATTTCGGAGCAGCTGAATCTGATTGGGGGACTCGAAGGTACGGACGTTGCAGAAACATGCGATCAAACTGTTCCTTCTCTATAGCTTTTGTACAATACTAATGACAAAAAAAACAAAAAAAAAAAAAAAAAAAAAACGTTGAAATGGAATTTTTATTTTATAAGTCAAGTGGAGCCCTTGAAGTCAACTTTAGATGTGTTTTAGGGGTAAACATGGCTTTAAAATCTGATCGTTGGTTTGCCAAACTCATTTTGTAAATAATAATAATAATTATTATTATTGATAACAATAATGATGATGATGACGACAAATAATAATGACGATAATAATAATGGTTCCGGTTATAACAGTGTTCATTCCATCCTGTGGACTTCCGTGCCATAAAATAGGCTGGCCTTAGTGATGCAAACATCTCATGAAACCCAAGCAATATTAACATGTGTCCCAAACTCCCAGCGCAATCAAAGCTTGTCGTCTGTCTTTTGATTTCGGCAGGAAGTGTGTTTTTAAGTGGCCTGACACAAACCTGAGAGACTGTTATTATGTTTTTAATGGCTGAGAGAGTCCATTGGTAAATAGTTGGTGTCATATTTGTGTGATCTCTTTTGGTTTGTTGTCAAGATGATGAAGCTGGTAACTGTAATGGAGGAAGACCAGAGCTTCTCAACGTGTGTGTGTGTGTGTGTGTGTGTGTGTATGTTAATGCAGCGATCATAATTACGCATGTGCACGATCACATACACATACATATTCATGCAGACAAACATTCACAGAGACCTTAAAGTCAATATGACATCAAAATGGGCCCTGTTTACTTTTTAATACACCAATCTGCACATTTATCGGTGCATGTTAGTCCAAAGAAACTTCCGTTTTGATTAACTTAACCAGAAATGTGAAACTAGATTTAAGTAATCTAGCTCCAATCTGACATGTAACACCCACTTTTCTCAATTCTCTCTTGATGTGAAGGCCTGCCCTGATGTATCCAGTTGAATATGTCACATTAAGACTAAAATGGGTTGCGAAGGCCATTTCATGCTGACTTTTGGGCCGTCTGATCGCATTAAAACACACCAGAATATCTGTCTGTAATCCATCCCCCAATCAGAGAAAATCACCATGAATGACATCTGTTTTCATTGCATCTGAAAAGCTCAGAGCATTCCATTACTGTGACGACAACTTCCTCCTATTTTATGGCCAGAGTCCCAATTTAATTTCAAATAAAAGCCGTTTTGGACCTTTAAGATCTAAATTTTGACGATTAAGACGATGAAGGTGAAAATCAAGGTGAATGGGAGTCCAATTTCAGTACGTTTCTATTTTGCCTTTACCTCAGCTAATGGTTTGGTAATGTAAAAGGACACATTATTTTTATCTTGATGATAATGATATTCTACAGTGGATTTTTAGAGCATTTTTTTTTTCTTTTCTCTTGATTTACGTAACCCACCATGTAATACTGTTACCAATAAACACATCCCAAAATGTTGCTCTGCCTCTTTGCCTTGGCAAAAAAAAGTTTTATATTTGAAGGGGTGCAGAAGAAAAGCTGCTTTACTCTACAGAAGGGTGGTTTGTTCTTATTGAGATCACATGACTCAGCTGAATGCCAAGCTTCGTAACCACATTATCTACCTTTCTTCTGACGTAAAAATGGGCGCCGCCATTTGTAAATTCTATGGGTGTATCTTCTGGTCTCATTTGCATCCAGCTATTTTTAGCTGTACAAAACAGTTTGTTTTGCTGCTTGATATTGACAATTGATGTTAAGATAATTAAGAACACACTGGTTTGTACTGCAAACTGTTTTACCGTTTACTGCACGTTGTTATTCTCCTCGTTATTTACCTATAGCTAATGAAACGGAAGTCTCACCCATAGGCTTACTTCCGCGTTGAGGAAAAAGGTGGATAGGTTAAAGGGAAAACAATGGGCATGAACAGGATGTTTCTAGAATGGCATTAATAACTTTTGCTTTTATGCAATATTGCATACACACCACTAGGTGGCAGGACAAAGTTCAGTACTACAGTTGTATCTACCACTGAAGGACAAACTAAGACGAGACTCGAGACGCGTTTAGCTGTATATGCATAAATTTTGTATCATATAGCCGTTTCGTCCACATGTATCCGGCGTTTTGGGAGAGTGAAGTCGATATTTTTTTAAACTGGGTCCCAAAGTGGATCGATTTGAAAACCCTACCCTTGCGTTTTTGTGTGGACAGCGAATCCGTATATTTTCTGAAACAATGACGTCATCACCCCAGTCAGACAACGCTACATCACGTGACAGCAACAAAAACATGAACAAACACTGAACGATTGTCTTTTTATTAACTAACATTAACACAGATTATTAAATGTATTGTTCAATGTTCGTTCGTATACCGCGCACAAGGTTTATGCGCATAGTCCAAGTCGTCTTCTCCTTTTTTAGTGTATCTCTGTGGCAGAATTACAGCACCACATACTGTTCTGGCATGTATACTACATCGTTTTGTGTTGGTTTCGTGTGGACACAGATATTTCTTGAGACGAGGGGGGGAAAAATCGGATAGGGAAAGCTCTGGCTTCGTGTGGACGTAGAGTGTACATTTTTCTACCTACAATCATAGGCCTGCTAGATTTGAAAGAGAAAGAAGAACCATATCCATTAGTTGAAATGCTGTTTCAGAGGTTGAATTATCTTGCCACACAATCTAAATTAGATTCAGTATGTGAATTGAATCACTGAACTGGAACTTTGCCAGATAAATAAGCACATTTCATTGAACACAACATATTTAAATTCACTCTCACTTGCTTTACAGGGAAATTTCTACATTAGGCCTGCTTTGTTCCACAGAAACTTGTTTCAAGAGCAGTTCTATGATCATTTTAACATATTACTAACCTTCGTGTCAATCATGACTGCAAATGTGTAGTTATCAGTAAATATCACAGATAATTTGTGGGTCAGAGGTCAAATGCATAGTTTTATGATTCCAAGAATGAGAGTGATTTACTAGCTAGGTAAGTAACTAGTTTCTCTTTGACTTTGAGTAAATTACTTATCCTGAGCTCTGATTGTTTTGACTGCATCTATAAGGAAGTCAAAAACTATGTCATGTGGGAATGTTTTCACAAGGGCCTGAGTCAAAAGTGCTTTAATTGTAAATTCCATTGGCCAAAATGAGGGTTGTATGAATTGTTTTGTCTGTAATTTATTTTATTTTTCTCAAAGAAGTGTCAATAATCCCACATTGAAATTCTAGCCCTTATAGTGTGATAGTATGCACCAATATGGGTTCAATTAGCCATTTTCTCCCTGTGAATTCTGTAGTTAGAACTAGACATCTAGAAAACTAGAAGATATCTATTCGGAAATTGGCTTTCAAAAATAAAGCCACCAGAAAAAAATATTCACTTCAGTGAAGTGTGACAACTAGCCCCGGTCTCTATATATGGGTTAAATGAAAAAGGAGCATACTGTAGAACTACATTTTCTAAAAGGTAAGGATAAGGAACATGTCTTTAAATGCAATTTAAATTAAGGGCTAACCTTCTTTAAAGTCAGCAGATTAGATTTTTAGGGAGAGACACATTTCCTCCTGAGAGTAAAACACATGCTCTGTGAATGTAATCACAAGAGGTGTGAACAATATTGACCAATGTTTATGTGTTATTTCTAGGATACCTGGAGTAAAGACGTAATGAGAGTTTGATTGCGGCTATTTAACAATAGAAGCTTGGCCTTTGTGGATTTCTGTGGTTCTTGACTGACTGCATTCTTTAAGAATTAAAACAGTGTTGGCGTTCAGTGAAGTGGCTTGTGTGACGAGACATTCCTTTATCTCGTCATTAACACATGAACACGCTCATCCAACCTCATTCCAGTTTCAGGGCCATTGGGCGAGTTCTCACTCTATGTGCTATTTATCCTCTAACAACTGCGACACAGCACCAGTTTAGTTGTACATGCTGGATCTCTTAGAATCATAAAGGAATAACTCAGTGGATTATTAATTATGAGGGGCTGAGGAAAGCAAAGTAGCTATTTTTTGACAAACTGCTGGAAGACTTGATTAAGAATGATGGAACAGGTGAGAAACCTTGACATGAATTTTATTCTTTTGGCAATTTCTGAGTATGAGCTAGGCTTAATTTTTACCATATAGGTTCCTCAAACACAAATGAATGCATACATTTAAAATTAATAGTGGACAATTGTGAAGAAAATTGAGTTGACATGTACAGTACATTTACAATAATAAAGTTTTTGTACATATAGTACCTCATTTTGGTAGTACCATGCTATTCTTTGAAATACCATGTAAATACAATAAATATGGTACTTGTTCAGTACCATGGTATTGCAATCTCTTATGTAAGAGTTTCCTATACCAAAAATCCGTTTACTGATTTACTGAAACTAGCTTATTACCAATTAAAATGTCATACTATTGCTTTAAAGAGCCACAATTTAAACACACGGCTCTTTAACCCCAGCTTGTTAATTTTTATTGAATATTACTGTGCATTTTGACATCAACTGGTGTGGTTTTGACTATTACAATGTATGGAATTTGACTGAACAATAATAGGGTGTCATCACATGGCCTTCCTATTCTTGTTAACACATGAATGTTGTTGCATTGTTTATTTGTTAAGTACTGAGATTTTGCTGAAAATACTAACCTGTCATATGCATTCCATAGTGCAATGTAAAGCTATTTATAAGTTTAATATTTACTACATTTTATACATCAGGATGAATCAAGAGACTTTAAAACCCTGAAGGCACGGTTCCAGGGTGAAAATGGTCTGAAGATCCAGACTAAACCTACCCTCCCAGAGAAACCCAAAGCTATCCCTCCATCAACAAAAGTCAGCAATCCTTTGATCTCATCCATCAATGCTGCTGTGCAAAAAAGGTCGATTCACTCACCACGTGTAGTCTTCAAGGAGGACAAAAATCTCAGTCGCCAGCTCTCTCCACCTTGGGGATTAAAGACCAGAGAGAACCAGCCCATAAATAATGATGAACTGCTGGATAATATGCAGGTCAACACTGTTAAGCAGAATCTGAAAGACAGGAATCTTCCACTGGTTCTGCCTGTGGCTCCAAAAACCAGAACTCCAGAGCCCGATTCTAGCCCACGTACACCTGTGTCCGCTTCACCAGTCAAAGTGACGACACCCAAAAAGTTTGTATTTACCCCTCAAAAAACTAACAAAGATGAATGTGAGAAAACAGAACCTGTGAAGGAGGTGAACACTACCAAAAAGTCTCTGAAGGACAGAAATCTTCCATTGGTTCTGCCAGTGGCTCCAAAAAAAGCTGAAAGCCCAGAACCTGAACCCAGTCCACTTACGCCTGCATCTGTTCCTCCAGCCAAAATGTCCACACCCAAGAGTTTTGTATTTACTCCTCAAAAAGCTAGTCAAGATGAGAATGAGAAGGCAGACACAGTTAAAGAGGTTGCCACTACCAAAAAGTCTCTGAAGGACAGAAATCTTCCATTGGTTCTGCCAGTGGCTCCAAAAAAAGCTGATACCCCAGAGCCTGAACCCAGCCCCTATACACCCCGGAATTCCACACCCAATAATTTTGTGTTTACCACTCAAAAAACTAACAAAAATGAGAATGAGGCGGCAAATACAGTGGAAAGACCAACACCAGCTAGTCGTACCCCTGCTCCACGTCACCCAGCTTCTGCTGGCCCAACTGTAACATCTACTCCCCCTACTCAAAGTATACCTTTTGTTCCTAAGGCTGTTGTACCTTCTCAGACTTCAACTGGAATACCTTCTGTCCCCAGCATTACTGCCCCAAGTATTCCAGCTCCAGGCAGTTCAACCTCTGCCATCCCTGATCCAAAGATTCCTGAACCAGACATCCCAACACCGTCTCAAGCTATTCCTAAATCAAAACCAGAAACCTCTATTTTATCTCTTCCTGACACTGAATCTTCTAAACCAAATATACATATGCTCAGTTTATCAGAAGTATTTCCTCCCCCTAAAGGAAGTCCACCTCCAGAATTCACTGATATTCCGCCCCCTGTTTTTGATGAAGACTTTCCAGATGGAGACTTTTCTGAGCAAACCATATCCACTCCAGCAACACGTACATCTATTGCACCAGTTCCCAGGAGTCAAGTTATCTCCAGGTCCCCTGCCCAATCCACCCCTCCAGCGGTATCTCTAGAGCCCTTAGTAAATCCCTTAGAATATACACCTGCTCCAGTCTCAAGCCCTCCTCCAGCAGTTTATACTCCTGCTGCACCTCTAGACATGTTACTGGAGAATGCAAAAGTTCTGACTGACAAGGCAGCTATTAACCCAGAGAGGACTAATGAGTACCAGTCCTCAACCAAGCCGCTTTCGCCCCTCTCAGCCTTGGCAAGAGCAGAGGAGATGGCCTCGGTAAAACGGTCACCAAATGATAGCCGTGTATTTAACCTTCTGGAAAAGGCCAAGAGAAAGTCCACAGTGAGCCCGCTGGCTACCACACCTGAAAATACATCTATACCTGAAAATACAACATTAGTTGAGATGGCTACACCCGCGATACCTCTGCCTGAAACTCCCACACCTCTGCCTAAGACTGCCACAGCTAAGGTGACCCAACCTGATCTAGCTCCACCTGAAAAAACCTTACCACAGGTTGTCACAACTGTAGAAACACTGCCTGAGGAAGCCCAACCTGTACCCGAAGTGTTTGATATCACTAAACTCCCTCCAGTTGACTATGTGGGTCATGCTCGGTTGCCACCTAAAACTTACCCACCTGAAACTGCCGAAGTTAATGGCTTTGATCACAGTAAGTATATGTTTAAAGCAGAGTTCACACTGTACAATCTTAGCCACGGTTTTGCTGTCTGAGATAAATTTAATCCATTGTAGAAGGCTTCTCTTGTTGTAGGCCAGTCATGTATGAATAAGTTTGACATTTGCACAGCTGGATGCTTAAATGACTTTGCAAATAAAAGTCTCAGATGAGGTTCTGGTAGTTGCATAAATTTTGTAGAGTGTTGCGGTTTCTGAAAGTCCAAAATTAGTCAACACAAATCATTTTTGTCAATTCTTCACCATTGTAAATATCTTTTAGCTTTGGAAAGTGTTTAAATACCTTTGTGACTGAGGAGTTCCTTGCTTCAGGGAGGGTCGGTATGCAAGATATGTAAGTCTATTGTAGCTATGTTGGGCAACATATCTTTCATAATATGAATGACAAAGAATATTCTGTCTGAAGGAAATATCTAAAACTGAGACCTTTCAGTTTTCAGTTGAACTAAATGCTAATTAGGCTTACATACAGTGTATTCTCGTAAGCAGTTATTGTAATTAGACCATATTGCTCATAGTTTAGAAACATCTTTACCGAGAAAATAATTGTTTTCATTACAGCCTGAAATTAAAATGACCTCTACAGTCAATTATGTGGTATTAAACATGATTCTATCTCGTTTCACAAATTGTCTACACACGTCTTGTGCATTTGATTAGGCTTGAGTATAAACATCATGCTTCCTCTATTTTCATTCCATAATCCTGTTCTACCTTCTGTTTGCTATGTTTCCTTGACCTCACCATTTTCATCGGCTTTGCAGACATAACTTTCTCAGTTCATTATATAATCCTCATGCTTCTTCTTGAGGTGCATGAATTTAGTCTTTTTTTCTTGTTAGTTTCAGAATGCAATAAATGCAGGTAAAATGTACACTTTTCTTTAAAATAGAAAATATCTAATGAACATTGGCAAGATAAATGTATGAAATTGCATTAGAAAGCAAGACTTGTTTTCATAAAATATGTTGAATTAAGTTTTATGTTTATGCATGGCTTGGTGGTGGTGGTGGTGGTCCATTGGTTGTCCATTATAATATGTATTGTCTTGATTCTGCAGGGATGGTGACAGTGGTCAAATCAGTGAATCCTCCTCCCCCACCGCCTAGGAAGGCTCTGCCAGCCACACCCACTGTGGATCCCCCACTTGAGAAACGAACTCAGTCTCCTGCCAGAGACCTCCAGATTCCCAAAACACCATCTGAGCCTCTAAAAACACACGGTGACAAAATTACCCCAAAAATCTGAAACTCTATGCTAAGTGTTTGTCTACCTAAGTAATAAATTACCTTTCTTTTTCCTTTATCAGTAGAGTCACTATATGATAACTCATTTGAGTTTTATGAAGATGTTGAGCAACCTAAGGCTCCAGCACTTTCAACCTTTAGGCCTCCATCAGTACCATCATCAGCTTCTAGTACCAAAAGGCCAGTTTCAATTAATGAGGAAGCCTTTCTGAGACAGTTGAGCCCAAAACAGCAGTTAAAAGAGGACATGTTTCCGAACATGGATGATAGAGATGTGGATTATGGGTCTATGAACTCTGGCTCTCCATATCCAGAAACTCAAGCTGCTGTACATCAGGACTCAGTGCGAAGCTCTCCTGCCTTGACTCCATCAGGGTAAGCTATTAAATTCATGATCTTTTACTGTGACTAAAATAAAGTATATGTTATCGGTATTGAACACTGAATGACATTTTTGTTTCTGACTTTCCTCCAGGACTCTTCATAGAGGTGACAATGTCTTTGATGATCAAGTAGACAGTAAAAAAAGCAAAACGACAAAGACTAAGAAACAGAAAGGACCTCCAAAGAGTAAGTGCGAGAAGTATTCTCTAAACTTCTTTCTTTTTTTTCTAGTTTTTATTAGGTTCTTTAAAAAAAAAGTATGTGTGTGTGTGTCTATATATATATATATATATATATATATATATATATATATATATATATATATATATATATATAAAACATACAATTATATAATTCTATATAATATAGTTATATATGACAATTATTTTTGACACAAATAAATACAATTTACAGTATGATTTATGCTTAAACAAGAAAAATTATTTGCCATTTGGTGTAAAGTTATATAATTTGATGTAGTATTTTATTATTATAATTTGATTATTTTGTTGTTTATTTCTTTTAGGTATGTTTTTTTATTTTTATGTGATTTTGGACAAAAACACTTTTTCTTTTTTGCAGTGTAGTTATTTATGTTTCCAGTAATCTCATCTCTGATGGCCTTCTGATCCACAGAAACGATAAACATACAGGAAACAGTCATGTCATTAGTTTATTTTAGATTCTCTTTTATCTCACTGACGTATGTTTCCTATTGTTTGAAACTTAGATCCATATGCTGATGCTCCAGCTGCGGTAAGTTTTAGCGTTGTTGTTTAAAATTGTTTTAGAATAACGGTTTAAAGTCTTATGGTTAATGTCAGTACATTATGATTGTAGCATTTGTAGCATTGTCACCTATTTTTTATGTCTTCTTATGGCATGTTCTGTTTTTGAAATGATTTGTTGAAACCCGTTGCCTTTAATCACACAACCTAATTAGGTGGAGGAGGCTCCCAAGAAAAGCTTGTTCTCCAGGTTTGTAGCAGCAATTTATTTTTAATTCTTAATTCAGAGTATTAACTTAAACTACAGTATGTCTACATTCCCAAAATATCTTATTTGAATGTAATGATGAAAGCATTCAATCCACAGGAAGAACTCAGGAAAAGCGGTAGATGACAAAGAACTAAAGAAAAAAGACAAACAGCGAGAAAAGGAAAAAGAGAAAGAGAAGGAGAGGGAAAAGAAGGAGCAGAAAGAAAAGGAAAAGAAAGAAAATGAATTGAGGAAAAAATTTAAGGTAATTATTATTATTTATTTTTTCTATTTTTTTTTTGCATTTTTTTTCAGTATTGGTGTATTTGCACCAATAATTCTGCATAATTATTGCTTATTAAACTCTCAAAATCCATTACGTATTATAATCCACATCCCACTCCAAAAGGTTCACTTACCATCACTAAAACCCAATAGTTTCAATCAAATGTGAAATGAGCCGTACATTTCAATTTCTCGCTAACAGCAAGAATTCTTTTTTAGGTCAGTTAAGTGATGAGCACTTGTTAAGCTAACTGTCTGTGTGTGTACTGATGTTGAATGCAGATCACAGGCCAGGAAGAGCCCATTTATCATGTTAAAGTGATGGAGGACTGTAAGGGCCGTAAAAACGACCTGCCGGTGAAGGTTGGAGACACCGTGAGCATCATCCGTACCAACAACTGCCCTAAAGGAAAATGGCTGGCAAAGGACAGCAACAACAAATGTGAGCTCAACACAACAAATACACAATCTACACACACACACACAAATTAATTAAGCGCCATTATCTTTGCTCTTGCACAAGTTGCAAATAATTAGCATCACGTTAAATGAGTTTTACTGATAAATGAGGTGCGGAAAATGAGCATTGTTATGAATTTACCCTGATAAGGACTTAATGCTTAAATAGATCTGTCACTGAGCAAGGACCTGAAGGAGTCCTTGAGCTCTGACTTATCTGTTAGACTGTGTATGTAAGCGCTTATCTCATTTTTCAGATGCTTCTGCCGGAATGCAGATTGTCAGTGTGCTGTGTGTTGTTTTTCAGACGGCTACGTCCCGGTGGAGAATGTGGATTTGAACATCAATGGCATTAAGGAGCTGGGGAAGATGACAACGGCATCTAACAGACCAAACGGCAATGGACTCAGAGACCCAGAGGTCACCAGTACAGGCAGCAGGTAGCCATAGAAATGACCAGACTCATGTTAGCATTGTGTGCTAGAATTATCTTAATCTACAGTTTACAACTGGAAGTCTTATTTTTTTTTCTATGTGTGTTTTTAGGACCTCAGAGCATTACGGCATGAACCATGAGAGCTGTAAGGATCTTCTTTTACTAATTTTCATTTATTTTATTTCTAAGATTTATTATAATATGTTTTGTGTGTTTTACACTGTCTTATCCAGCCATGACCACAATATGCAACAGAATATTTTGTTGATTACTTTCTGCTGCATTGCACTAACTAGCCCCGGCCACTGTGAAATTTCATTGGTTCAAAATCCCAAACCCACATTATGCTACAAATATTCTATGGTGGTAACACCATCATAGTATTGAAATACTTTGAAGTACCATGGTATATATTTCAGGTAAATACCATAGTAAAAATACTGTTGTGTTTTATCTGATAGAGTACCACAAGTGAACCATGGTATCAGTACAGCATATTTTCATGAGGGTAATGTCTGTGCGGTATTTCGTGTTTTAGATGGTTGTGTTTTATAATACAGAATTCAAATCCTACTCAAGACATAAACTGCAGTTTTTTAGTAAATCGAAATATTGCAGCTATAGAAATGTAATGAAGTTTTTATTTATTTATGTGCTGCCAAATGATTAATCGTGATTAATCATATGCAAAATAAAAGTTTTTGTTTACATAATATATGTGTGTGTACTGTATATATTTATTATGTATATATAAATACACACACGTGCATGTATATATTTAAGAAAAATGTTGTTTATATTTTAAATATATTTATATATAATATAAATTATATGAATGTAAATATATACATGAAAATATTTTCAAAATATATATTGTATGTGTGTGCATTTCTATATACATAATAAATTTACACAGTACACACACACATATATTATGTAAACAAAAACTTTTATTTTGGTTGCGATTAATCGCGATTAATCGTTTGACAGGACTAATTTATTGATTTATTGTTATCAGTCTCAGAAGACAGTGAAGAGTGGTCATGTGATGAGGACGACCCTGTGTTTGGCTCTGCTAATGACACAGCACACATGTGAGTGTTACCTTGTGTGTACATTCGCCTTCTTTTGTACTCGGCTACAAAGCTTGGCTGTTAAGCTGTTGTATTGTTTACGAGGGGTCTATGTTCAATCTTTCAGAGCGCTGAATCAATCACACGCCACACCAGCTCAAGGTGAGTCACTGATGAGACATCAACAAAAAATGTTAACAGGAACACCACCAACTAGGAACATCCGAGACTATATTAACTATATTAGTCATTATAGCTACAATATATCATTTGCTTGTTCATAGTTGCATTTATGGAAGCCTATTTCCACCACATAAGCAAAAAAGTCACACTTTGGTAAATGATTATTATTACATTAAAAGTCAGAATGATGACATAAGCTAAAATCATGAGATAAAAAAGTCTATTATGACAACAAAAAAAGAAAACTGACAAAAACGTAATTATGACATAAAAAGTTGAAATTATGACATAAATTGAAATGATGACATGAACAGTCATAATTATGACATAAAACATCCAAATTATAACATAAAAAGTCAAACATATGACATGAACAATCATAAGTATGACATAAAAAGTCAAAATTATGACATAAGTTGAAATTATGACATGAACAGTCATAATTATGACATAAAACATCCGAATTGTAACATAAAAAGTCAAACATGTGACATGAACAGTCATAATTATGACATCAAAAGTTGAAATTAGGACATGAACAGTCATAATTATGAGATAAAAATTCTAAATTGACATACACAGTTAAAATTGACATACAGTCATAATTATAACATAAAAGTCCAAATTATAACAAAAATTCTAAATTATGAGCTAAAGAAACTCTTATGACATAAGTCAAAATTATGAGATTCTAAGTCATAATTATGACATAAAAATCCAAAATTGTTGATAATAATATTAACAATAAATTATTATTAACTTGTTGATTCTTGTTGTTGTTTTGTCCCCTGCATGTCTTTTTTTAGATCCTGTTCACCAAGACCAAAGTGATTCATCTTATATGAATGTGCCGTAAGTTCCATTCTATTCAATTCAATTCTATTCTATTCACTAAAATGCCACATACTTCTGTACTAACTTTGCTCTGTCATAAACTGTTTCACATTAAGAACCCAAGAATAAGCATTTGTTTACTGTGTTGCAGAAGAAAACAGGAAGCGATTCAAAAACTCTCCTCATTCTTCATGCAACCCAACAACAGAAACAACAGCCCAATGTAGGCCATCGCTTTAGTTATTGTCTACTTCCTTTGAATTCACTAAAGATAGCTTACTGTAAACGGTAAGATTAGAGGATAGCAACTAATCTCTACTTCCTGTTTCCTTATTTGGCCGTTTGTGCATCAAGAATGCGAGAGCTCACACCAGGTATGTCTTGACTCTCTAAAACTGAATTACATAAACAGTCACATCTACCCACACTCACTTTTCTTCTTCTTCTTCTTTCCGCTTCTGGTTTCATCTGTTACCACTTGAAGAGGATCCTGACAGCTTGTAAGTGCTCACAAAATATGTGCATGTTCTCACACGTAACACATGAGATGTGTAATTCATGAGATGTCTTTTCCCCGCAGGAGTATGTGGTCAGACTGGTTTTACATGATTGTTTGAGATGGTTTTCCAGAAACTATGTCTCATTCTCTCAACCTGTGCAGCCGTAGTGCTAACTGCTAACTAGATTGTGTTGTTATTGTATATTTCCTTCAGAAATAAAGAGGAAGAAGATTTAGATGACTCAGACCTCCAGATTCTTCCTCCTCCAGACCTGTACGCCGACATCATAGCTGGAGACTCCATACCTATTTACAGCAAGTACGTACATCAAACACATTTTGAGCTTTTGTGACAATATGCCCCAATAGCAGATCATGTTGTTGCGTTATATGGGGTAAGTTGTCACAGTGGATCCAGACATTTAACAGCTTATTATTGAAGTATAGGCAACATTTCTGAAATGTTTCTATTCATCAAACAGAACAGAAAAGAACAGACCAATATATATATATATATATATATATATATATATATATACTGTTATTATACATCTGTTTTCCTTATATATTCATATGGAAAGATTATTCTCATTTTTTTTTTTTTTACTTCCTCATCGACTTTTAACATTTAGTGCTGGCTTTTTATTTTTCCCTGGTCAATTCTAACCTCTGGCCTTTTTAGGCTACACTGATGTTTACTGACATTTTTAGAGAACATGTTTGTCTATTCTAGGTCAATTAAACCTGTCTCAAAATAGCTGAATAACTCCGGCTGTGAGAGGGAAAGACGGACTGCGCTGGATCATTACAGTTTCTGAGTTCATAACCCTCCTGTGGGCTGTGTTTTGATGAGCACCACAGTAAATGTCACCCACACAAGCTCAAGCGGAGACGTGTCTGTCAAGTGGGAAGAATTATGTTTGTGATTGTGCATTAGTCTGTAAGTGGCTGCAGGCGAGTTCTATATTCATGTATAATATGTTCATTCTGTAAAAAAAAAGAAAGAAAAAAAAGGCACATGTATGGTGTGGTGAGAAGCTCTTCAGGTTATTTAAACCATTTCATCTAAGTGTTAGTTGTAAGTTCTATGGCAAAGATGTTTTATGTCATAATTAAACAACTGAGTTAAAAGCTGACAGATCAAAATGACAGCTTGTGCAGGTTAAAACAGCTTCACATCTGGGTTCGGTTTTAACAGTTTATTGCAATGTCATCGTTGTTTTTGTGGTATCATTTACTTAGAAGTTTAGAATTGCAGTTTAAAGTTTTTATAACCAAACTTTGTATTTGTATTAGATTAATTAGTATTATATTATTTGTTATATATTTTATAAGCATGTTTAAAGGGATAGTTCACCCAAAAATGAAAATTCTGTCATCATTTATTTTCTTATGTTGAACATAAAAGAAGATATTTTGAAGATTGCTGGTGATCAAACAGTTGGTGGTTGCCTTTGACTTCCATATTAGGAAAAAAAAAATACTATGGAAGTCAATGGCAACCACCAACTGTTCTTATGTTCAACATAAGAAAGCAACTCATACAGGTTTGGAACGACATGAGGGTGAGTAAATGATGACAGAATTTTCATTTTTGGGTGAACTATCCCTTTAAGTATTCCCAGTCTTCAGGGTTACTCTACATGAGGGAAGATATGCTGATGCTTGTAGTGCAAGTTTAAGTGTTGTTTATTTTGTGATTCTACTGCACGTACTAAGTTTTCTGGTGAAGACAATAAATGACATGGTTGTGTATCTTCAGCCTTTGTTATTTCAAAAGTGTTGCTCTGTTAAGTAAAGGATTCAAATGTTTAGAGTCTGTAAAATGTTTTTGAAAGTCTCTTATGCTCACCAAGGCTGCAAATAACTGTTCTCTATTTGAATATATTTTAAAATGTCATTTATTCCTGTGATGCAAAGCTGAATTTTCAGCATCATTACTCCAGTCTCCATGATCCTTCAGAAATCATTCTAATATGCTGATTTTCTGCTCTAGAAACATTTCTCATTATTATCTAAAATGGAACAGTTTTTATTTACTTCATTCATTCATTCATTCATTCATTTTTGTGAAAAACATTATACTTAAAGAATAGAAAGCGTTTGTGTAAAATTATAAATGTCTTTACTATCACTTTTGATCAATTTAATGCATACTGGCTACATAAAAGTATTGAATTCTTTTTTTTTTAAGGCTTACTGACCTCAAACTTTTAAACAGTAGTGTAAAAATAATTGTATTAAATAAATATATAATTAAAAATATAGATATGATAATTACATATGCATTTAACATTCATATTCATATATTCACAAAATTCTGTTGTTCTGTTTATGTTAAGGAATGAATGAAAATAAATATTAAGTATTTAATAAATTAAAAAAATATTGTAATTAATAGATTAAGTATTTTAAAATGTTTTAGTTAATTATAAAAGCATTCAGAAGTGTGGGTCTGTAAGATTTTTTTGTTTTTGAAAATGTTATTTTACTTACCAAGGGTTTCATTTATTTCATTAAAATACAGTAAAAGCAGTAATATTTTGATATAATACAAATAAATAACTCTTTGCTATTTCAATACATCTCAAAATTTGTGATGGCAAAGCTGAATTTCCAGCAGAGTAGTGTCTTCAGTGTCACTAATATGCTGGTTTGATGTTTAAGAAAATATCTTACTATTAACTTAATATTTATGTTTAAAAAGTTGTGCTAATAGTTATTTTTTTTTTGGGGGGGGGGGGGGGGGGTCATACATAAGTTGTTATATCACCATATACAAGTTGCTGATTTTCTGTTGTTTAACATCTCTCTCTCTCTCTCTCTCTCTCTCTCTCTCTCTCTCTCTCTCTCTCTCTCTCTATATATATATATATATCTCTCTCTCTCCTCTCTCTCTCTCTCTCTCTTTTTTTATTATTATTAAATCAAAATAAGGACACAAACCTCAAAATGCATATACCACTTTATTTTCCCTTTTTTCTTTTTAACATAAAAATTAAAGTGCAAATCAGAACAGGAACACCATGCAGTGCATAACTTTTAAAATTCAAACTGCACACAAAGACAGGAAGTGACACGCGCACATGTACAGTACAAACATGTAGACACTGACAGGCAGAGGTCGTCTCCCAGCAGGGCTCGGGAACAGGCAGAAGACACTGGAGAGAGAGGGAGGGTATAATATCCAGCACAAACGCCTCTACATAGACAAAAAACACTGAACATGAGCTGAAGCCATGGCCCTGTGACTGTCAAACTAATGGGGGCCATAAAGTTTCTGACCAGTTTCCACAAAACACAGCAATAAAGCTGATATAACAGACATTAAACTGTCATAAGAGACTTTTGCTATCTGGCCTCTAAACATGACAAATACTAACCACAACTGCATGAAGCATGCACACATTCCTGCCATTCCCATCCAAATCTGATACTGAAGAGATAGTTCACCCAAAAATTTAAATTCTGTCATTGTTTACTCACCCTCAACTTTTTCCAAACATGTATGAGTTTCTTACTTCTGTTGAACACAAAAGAAGATATTTTGAAGAATGCTGTTTACCAAGAAGTTGCTGGTAGCCATTAACTTCCTTTGTATGGTTAAAAATACTACAGAAGTCAATGGCTACCATCAACTGTTTGGTTACCAGCAGCATTATTCAAAACATCTTATTCTGTGTTCAACAGAAGAAAGAAACTCGTACATGTTTAGACCGACATGAATGAGTAAAACGATTTCGTTTTTGGGTGATCTATCCCTTTAATGTAATAGCAAAGTCCAGCAGCAGGGGGAGATAAACTCCCTAAACTAGCCCATTTTCTCTAGCTTTACATCAGCACTCCCCCCCTCCAAAAAGTCACACTGATCCTCAACATGACCTGGAGTGAACTTGGGATTTGTAGGAAAATGTTAAGAATGCGTAAAGGCTTTAACTTCTCTGAGGAATTTCAGACTGTGCAATATTTTTCCACGAAAACACCACCATAATCCAGTCTAATCTTCTCCGGAAATCAGAAAAAATGTCCCCCAGCAGTGTGGTTTCCTCTTAACCGTTAAACTTTTTAGAGGCATCACATCTATTGCATTTCATATAATATTTCTGTTTTACATTCAGTTAAAATGGTACAACTGCTGCCGTGTATCATAAAAATCCAGCATAGTTATACAAAACACACAAACGCTCTGCTCATGTACACAACGCTAGGCATTCAACCATTCCTTACAGTACAAGACAGAGGGGAAGATTCAGCAAGACCACCACATCTATACAAACACAATTTGTGATAAGGTTTGTCCTTATGAGTTATGAACCAGCAGGACTAAATATGAAAATGAGTGAGATCTAGCTTGTTACTAGTTCAAATGATTCAAATGATTGAACCAAAAAGAACTTTTTTTTTTTTTGGCTGCCGGGTTTGATTGAATGATTTCTCATAGTGTGTAATCTGCATATCATGTTTATTCCTCTCATTTTCAGTTATCTTCCACTGCTATTTCCTAGCTGGCTGTGTTGTAGTTGTCCATTCAAACACACTGGCACAAGACAACTACAACTAATACACTTTCTGAATCCCTTCTTATATTGTTTGTTCACAAGTAACACTTCAGAGGTGAGTTTAAATAAAGCATAAATATGTGTAACTAATAAATACATTGTATCTACTCCATACAAACAACCACACGCATAAACATATGTTAAAGCATATTCGATTAGAAACAATAAAGTTCACAATCTATTTAAGGCATCCCAGGGAAGGGGGTCACTAATCTAAATGCTCTTGGCTTGGGTCACTTTATATGTTCTCATCAGATACACACCACCTATATAATGTTTAAGCAAGTCTACTTCAATATGCTACCACTCAAATCTGATACAGATTTTTTATTAATGTTTTTGAATGTCTATTCTCTTTGAATGGCTGCATTTATTTGATCCAAAATACAGTAAAAATTGTGAAATATTATTACAAATTAAAATAACTGTCTATGTGAATATATTGTAAAATGTCATTTATTTCTGTGATGCTATGCTGAATTTTCAGCATCATAACTTTTTTTTATTTTATTTTATTTTTTTTAATTATTTACCCCAAAACTTTTGAATGGTTGTTTAATATGGTTTCCACAAAAACAAAGCAGCACAACCGTTTTCAACTGATAATAATTTAGAAATGTTTCTTGAACAGCAAATCATCATATTCCTGCTGAATGCTGCTGCAAATTCACATTTGCATCAAAGAAATAAATTACAATTTGCAATACATTCACATAGAAAACAGTTCTTTTAAATTATAAGAATATTTAAAAATCTTACTGTATTTTTGATCAAATAAATGCAGCCTTGATAAGCAGGGGAGACATTCAGAACATTAAAAAAATCTTACCTACCTCAAATTTTAGACAGGTAGTGTATCAGCTATAGAAATGAAATTGATATATTATGGATACAAACTTAGATAATTATGATCTAAAATGCGTACTGCATATATTACATTTTGATTGCTAAAATATATATTTTAATACATAAACATTGCAATATATTATTATTTGTTTTCTTTTTTCAATTTTGTCTGATGATTCATAAAATAATTTTTAAAATAGTATTAAAATCTAGGTTTTAACGCATAAATAAATTTAACAAAGCTGAATGTGTCATTCAGGATGAATGCTTCAATAAGGTCTTTCTGGCTGGCTGTAATCTCAAGCATTGGGAATATTTTAAGGCCGTCTAATTAAAGGCTCACTCGTATCAACAAAATGACTGGCACTTTCTCTACTTCATCTGTCTCTATTCTTCTCTGTTTGTATTTTAGCCATATCAAGGCACAACACTGAAGCTCTTTGGCTGGTCGGTCTACCTCCCTCCAGCATATTTGTCTTTCTGTGGCAGCAGCACAGCCCATGATGTAAGCAAGGCCTCTGAGACAGACACAGATCACGGTCACGGTCAGGCTTTTCCACTGCACATGGCGTGTATCATCAGAGATCCACTGTGACATACAGCAACAGCATAAACGCTCTCTCTGGAGACCGCAAGCCAAACCCAGAACACTCAAGTTCTTCACTCCATAAATTACCACTTAAATATGATAGATATGAATTCTTTGTAAAATAAGCAATAATATCTAATATGATTAAATAATGATCTTTGCTCTGTATGTATAAACCTATTTTTGGTATGTCATTGCAATCAATAGCTATTAAACTAAACTATACAGCTCAAGTGATTGATATGAGAATATAAATATACTGTATAATTATACATATTGTAAAAAAAAAAAAGAAAAAAAATGTGTATATAAAATCAGAAGTATTTTTGTAGCTTTTCAATTATTTAAACTCATGATGATGAGGAGAACCTCTGGTTAAAGCGCCCCTAAAAAGGTTTTGGACAGAATGAATGTCATTGCATTAGATTAAAAAATAAAATAAATTAATTTAAAAAAGATCCAAGGTAGGTTTAAAATAACAATATAATGCACTGTTAAAAAAAGTATCTGATTGTCAAACATCAATGGAATATAATCGGAATTTATCATTTATAATTTCAAATAATAATATTAATAATTGGTAACTATTGCAGTGAAAACCTAAGCAATGTCTTATTTTTAAATATGTCACCCTGGACCACAAAACCAGTCTTAAGTCACTGGGGTATATTTGCAGCAATAGCCAACAATACACTGTATGTGTCAGAATTATAAATGTTTCTTTTATGCCAAAAATCATTAGGATATTAAGTAAAGATCATGTTCCATAAAGAGATTTTGTTTGGGATTCGTTACAAGAGGCCTTTATTCACCCCCTGGAGCCATGTGAGGCATGTTTTATTATGGATGCCCACGCTTTATTTGACGTCTTGTGGACTGTTGAACAGAAACACCCACCGACTGCAATGGTAACGCTTGGAATAGCCAGGACAATTTTTAATAAAACTCTGATTGAATTCGTCTGAAAGAAGAAAGTAATATACACCTAGGATGCCTCGAAGGTGAGTAAAACACAGGCTAATTTTCATTTTTGGGTGAACTAACCCTTTAAGTGATGATGATAAAAAATCATGACTTGTCTGCTGATGGCTATGATATTATTATTAGTTAACTAATGCAATGACTTTCATACATTTGTAGGTCAGTCCAAAAACTCTTTAGGCACCGTATGTTTGTGTCGCTACTGTAGGACTGACCTAAAAGCACCCCAACTCCAAAAATCACAACCCTTAACCCTTCACTTTTTGAATATAAAGAGGTAAAGACCATCAGATGATGGTGTGCGAGGGTCTCAGCGAGCCAGGGTAGTGATGAGGCTGGCACACATTTCGAAGAAGTCCATGGTGTGGCTGCCCTGCCGCGGAGCCAGCAGAGGTGTGCTCCCGGTCAGAGAGCCCGGCAGAGAGCTGCTCAGCTGGGGCATCTCAACAGCCACGCTCGCAGAGTCGATGCTGAGGCGCGGTCGATGGAGGCCAGCCGTAGAGCCAGAGCGCTGGGGTGTCGACGACCCTGACTTGTGCTCGATCATATCGTCTGAAAGTGAGCAAAATACTTTTTTAATTTTATTAGAGAGAGATATTGTGAGAAATAACAGGCTGGATTAACCCTACATCACCCACATGAGCTCAATGCATCTAGGATAGAAGAACAACTAGGAGTTTTGTACAGGCAACTAAAGAGACAAAAAGCAGATATTTTACTGAAATCATAAATGCCAATGATTTGTCTCTAGTGCATTTTAATATATATATATATATATATATATATATATATATATATATATATAATATATATATATATATATATATATAAAATTTAATTTTTTTTTAAAGTGTGGAATTGTTAAATAATGGAAGCATTTGTTTGCATTCAAACAACAAAGAATTTTAAAGTCTATTTTTAAAAAATAGGAGTATTATTTCTGTTTCTCTGTAAAATATACTGTCTTTCTCAAGTTTGGTGTCAGTAAGATTTTGTTTCTTGATAGAAATCAGTACTTTTATTCAGCAAGGACATATTCAATTGGTAATAAGTACTAGCAAAGACATTTATAATGTTGCAAAAATAAAAAATAAAAATTAAGTATTAATGCTATTCTTTTCTTTCCATTCCTCAAAGTATCATAAAAAATCTCTGTATCTCTGTTTCCACAAAAAAAAAATAATCAGCACAATTGTTTTCAATGTTGAAAATAATAAGAAAAGTTTCTTGAGCAGAAAATCATCATATTAGAATGATTTCTGAAGGATCATGTGACACTGAAGACTGGAGTATTGACTGCTATGCCATTACTGGAATTAATTAAACTTTCAAATGTTTTTAAACAGTTAATATAAATTGTATTCATATTTCACAGTATTACTGTTTTTGTTGTATTTTTGTTGTATTTTAAAAATGCTGAGTTGATGAGTATAATTTTCAATATTTCATAAAAAAATATATTATTTATATCTTACCAACCCAAGACTTTTGGGAAAATTTCAAAGTATATATTTTCCATATATGATTTTTAATTTTTTTCCCAACATAGATCCAAATTTTTTTGCCTTTATTACACAAAGCTAAAAGTCACAGAAAGCCAATTTATATTAAACTAAATGTCTATTATTCTGGTATATAACTTAATATTATTATTTAATACAACTATAATTTTATAATATCATACTACTATTCTTGTACAGTAAAAGTTGATCTCCATACAGGACAATATATAGCTGCCATTTTATTTCAGCAAGGGCATCATAATTTTTTGGGGATTTTCTTGGCATTAAAAAGTCTGAAAAGACCGACTGATTGATGCTCACCATCAATGCTCTTGAAGTCGAGCAGGTAGCTCCGATTGTCCACCTGGTAGAGCTGCAGACTCATCTTCACAAAATTCCCAGTGACAGGATTCTTCTGGCGCACTCTCAGGTGATAGGGGTTCACCACCTAAATCCCACCACAACGATACAATAACACATCTATATTCTCACTAGTCAAACAAGAATACCTGTGTGCCTGTGTGCTTCTGAGCCACTCACTTTCCATTCATACTCCAGCTGTTTCATGGCACGATAAACCTCAGCCATGATGTCGTAGGGTTTGCTCTGGCTCCGTATGCCCAGGTGCCATTTTGCTTTCTTTACCGCCAGCGGTTTGGGTCGGGTGGTGTTGAGGGCGTCCAGAGGACACCGTGCCTTCGGGCTGTCGGCCATGAGCGGGGGCATCCGTTCGGGGTGAGGTTTGACCCCTGGTGGCAGAGGCATGCCCTCCTCCATGAAGGAGCTGGTTGGGGGACTGGAGGCCAGGTAGAACTCGCTGGCCTGGTTCATGATGCGGCGGTTGTCGATGATGAGGTGGTACGCCACGGCCAGCTGGTCTTGAGGGTCACCGCTGTAGAGGCTGCTCAGCACTTCGGCTTCAGTGCACTCAAACTTCTCACACACCTCGTGCACTGCCTCCTCGTCCACCACTGTGGCGTCGTACGAGGGGTCCTCGGGGAAGAGGTAGCAAGGAAGGTCCTGCTTAAACCAGTCATGCTCTCTGTCATACAGGAGGGAAGAAAATAAAAGAACTGTAAAATACAATAAAATAGTACTGTATAAATCGTGTATTTATTACACTACTAATCGCACAACATTTATGTTTGGATTTTAAGAATTACTAAGTATTATTTATGTTATTTACTGTTTATATTGTTTATATAATTTTTAAGGGTTAGTTCAAGTCAAGACTGCAATTAAACATAAAATACATATTTTTACTCCGCCCTAATGAAGTATGGGTAAAATACTGAACATCCAATAATGAATTGATTGAAGAAAAGAATAACTGGATGTGCCATCCTTTGCAGCAACAACTGCAATCAAGCATTTGTGATAACTGGCAATGAGTCTCACATCGCTGTGGAGGAATTTTGGCCCACTCTTCTTTGAAGAATTGTTTTCATTCAGCCACATTTGATGGTTTTTGAGCATGAATGGAGTGTTTAAGGTCATGGCACAGCATCTCAATCTGATTAAGTCCGGACTTTGACTCGGCCACTCCAAAACCTTAATTTTGTTTTTCTTGAGCCATTCAGAGGTGAACTCGCTGGTGTGTTTGGGATCATTGTCCTGCTGCATAACCCAAGTGCACTTGAGCTTGAGGTCACAAACTGATGGCTGGACATTCTCCTTCAGGATTTTCTGATAGACTGCAGAATTCATGGTTTCATCAATTATGGCAAGTCGTCCAGGTCCTGAACCTGCAAAGCAGCCCCAGACCATCACACTACCTCCACCATGTTTGACTGTTGCTATGATGTTCTTTTTATGAAATGCTGAGTTGGTTTTACACCAGAAGTAATGGGACACACACCTTCCAAAAAGTTTTGTCTCATCAGTCCAAAAGTCTTGAGGATAATCAAGATTTTTTTGGGAAATGTGAGACGAGCCATTGTGCTCTTTTTGGTCAGCAGTGGCTTTTGTCTTGGACCTCTCCCATGGATGCCATTTTTTGCCCAGTCTCTTTCTTATTGTTGAATCATGAACACTGACCTTAATTGAGGCAAGTGAGGCCTGCAGTTCTTTAGATGTTGTTCTGGGTTCTTTTATGACCTCCTGGATGAGTCGTTGTTGCACTCTTGGAGTAATTTTGGTCAGCCAGCCATTTGTAGATAATGGTTCTGACTGTGGTTCACTGGAGTCCCAAAGCCTTAGAAATGGTTTTATAACCCTTTCCAGACTGATACATGTCACCTATTTTGTTTTTCATCTGTTCCTGAATTTCTTTAGATCGCGGCATGATGTGTTGCTCTTTAAGCATGCTTCACTTTGTCAGATAGGTTCTATTTAATTGATTTCTTGATTCATCAGGTGTGTCAGTAATCAGGTCTGGGTGTGGCTAGTGAAATTTAACTCATCTTTCTAAAATAATGTGGTCACAGTTCTTTCATGATTTAACAGAAGGAGGCAATCAATTTTTGGGGTAATTAATTTTTAGATTGGTTTGGGATGGTTTTTTATATTTTTTTATGTAATCATCATTTAAAAATGGCATTTTGTATTTACTTGCATTAATTAATATTAAAATTTGTCTGATGATCTGAATCTTTTAAGGGTGACAAGTATGCAAAAAATTGAAAACACAGGAAGGGGGCAAAAACCTTTTCCCGGCACTGTATATATTTTTCTGTGAAGGACATAGGCTGTTTTTTTTTTTTATGATAGCCAATCTTATCAGTGGGTGCTTACTTCCGAGTTTACAATCTGCCACACCTGTTCAAACAAAGCTTTCTGATGAGAAAATAGCCTATTACTTCTAAATGATGTTTTTTGATGTTACATTATAGAAGACCTCAGAGAACAGTTCAAAATAATACAAAAGGCAGTTTATGACCCCTTAAGAAATAGGTTTAATAAGTGTTATAAATAATAACCTGATGTCTTTGATAGTAGCTCTCTTTAGTGGGTCCACTTGCAACATAAGCATAAGTAGACTGGCCACTGAGCGGTTGAGGTATTCTGGGATGTAGAAGACCCCTCCACGGATCTTTTTGAAGAGTGTGGGCACGTGCTCGTCATCAAACGGCAGAGTCCCACAGAGCAGTGCATAGAGAATGACGCCACAGCTCCAGATGTCCACCTCTGGACCAGCATACAGCCTAAAACACGACATATATGTAACTGAATGAGTATGTGTGCTTCTACATTGTCTTTACATGTCTATCAGTCTGAATGAAGCTGAAGTTTCCAGCAATGTAAAGAACAAGAAGACAATCAGTATTACATAAAAAATGTATGAAGGCCTGATATAATATTTATGTGCAGTGTTTCCATGCAGTTCATACTACAAAGCACACAGCCAGCTATGGTTTGCTGGACTGCTGGTCCTACAAGCCAGACCTTTGACTATCAGAATTAATTAAATAGTATAAAAAAAAAAAATTAATTAAAACTGACTTAACCGCAGGCCATCTAATATGTAGATGAGTTTTTTCTTCATCTTAACAGATTTGGAGAAATTTAGCATTACATCACTTGCTTATCAATGGATCCTCTGCAGTGAATGGGTGCCGTCAGAATGCGAGTCCAAACAGCTGATAAAAACATCACAATAATCCACACCACTCCAGTCCATCAATTAACATCTTGTGAAGTGAAAAGCTTTGTTTTTGTGAGAAACAAATCCATTATCATGGTGTTTTAACTTTACACCATCACTTCTGGCCAAAATACTAATCCATAATAACGCTTCCTCTGGTGAAAAGTCCATCCCCTGTTGCTCTCTCACATCAAAATCCACAAACATATCTGTTTAGAAGTGCTTCGGACTGTTTTTGCTTGTAAACAGTGCTTGATCTGTGCATATTTTTCTCCTGATTCAGACGAGAAACCAATATTATGGATAGAGGATATGTAGTTCAGCCGGAGGCAACGGTTTAAAGTTAAAAAGTCGATGGATTATTACAAACACACAGCTTTTCACTTCATAAGACATACACTGATTGACTGGAGTCGTGTGGATTACTTTTGAGTTGTGAATAGTTTTTTTTTTTTTTTTATCACCTTATTCTGACTGCAATCATTCACTGCAGATGTTCCATTTTGTGAGCAAGTCATACAAGTAATTAAAAAAATATGGTCCAAATCTGTATCAATGAAGAAATAAACTCTCTCTCTCTATATATATATATACATATTGGATGGCTTGAGGGTATGTAAATTATCAGCAAATCTTCATTTTTGGGTGGGTTGTTCCTTTAAGTATAGCACATATCAACACTTTTTGTATGTACGTACATGAGTTGGTTGACTATAATAAAATCTCACCTTCCTGAGATGACCTCTGGTGCAGCATAGTTTGGTGATCCGCAGCTCGTTCTCAGGAACTCTCCATCTGACATCATGTTTGACAGACCTGACAAGCAATGCCACACAAATATACTTAACACAGACAGTTTGATTGGCCAAAACTACTTATACAAGTAAATAAAATGTATTTCAATGTGGGTATAACCTTAACAATTTTTGACAATCTGTGAATTGTAATAAAAAGTAATTTAAAAAATGTATTAAATTAGATGGAGATTTCAAAATTTAAGCATTTTCACTAGTGGTCTTAAACATTTGGACTACTCCTGTATATAGCTCAACACATCTAGCTGCAGGGCAGATTAATGTATTTTTCTCTTTGCCTCTTTTCTGTCTGTGTTCTTCTGTAGATAATCAAACACCATGCCTCATACAAACCACATGAGTGGACGTGCAGCAAAACTGCAGCCGGTTGCTTGGCAACTATCCCTCACAGTATGCACAACATTAGCTTTCCGTGTGTGTGTGTGTGTGTGTGTGTGTGTGTGTGTGTGTGTGTGTACCAAAGTCAGCGATCTTGGCATTCATGTTGCCATCCAGCAGTACATTTTCAGGCTTGAGGTCTCTGTGCACCACCATGTGTCTGTGGCAGTAATCTACCGCTGAGATGATCTGCTGGAAAAGACGTCTCACCTCTGTGTCCTCCACCTGCACATGAGAGACACAACAGAGAGATTACTATATAAAACATTATCCTAAAAACAACTATTTTGTTCTCTGTGGGTTTAAGCTGTATGTATTGTACTTGATACATGGCAAGTCTCTAGAGCAGTACTTTCCTGATACTTTCCTAAAGTAACAGAAAGAATAACTTTTATATTGTAAATAATATTTCACAATGACAATCTACTGAATTTAAGGGACTTGTGCTTACTTAATAGTTCATATATTATGTCTATAAAAATTATGTTGAAAATCTGTTGAATATAATACAGCAGCAATTAAATTAAATTAATTCAAATTAAATTGTAAAATAAAAGTAAAAATTACATTATTGATGTACTTAGAGTGGGATATTTATATACACATTTGTTAATTTAAAAAATGTCACATATTTTCATAAAGTCTAATACAAAATACACACACATATATACATAATACAAAGACTGAGCCATATGGATGAACTCCCTGACCCTTACCACAAACACTTCACTGGATCAGCTGCTGTTTGGATAAGATGGATCCCCGTAACCCCAAAAGGTTTGGAAGACTCAAAGGTTAATCCATGCTCAAATCCAGACCAGAGCCACAAAAGCAAGTAAAAAGTCCCAAGGCTCATAAAGCAGCTTTGGGCTATTAGGTGACCAACACAAAAATAATAAGCCATATTTAGTAATGGGAAAGCCATGTTTCCATAATTGAATATGATGTTAGAATGCTAGTTTGAGAAATAATTGTGATGTTCAGTCATTTTCTAAAGAAGGTATGGCATGCAACTTTGTACACAATGTGAGAAGGTGACTGGCCTTTCCCATGAATCTAATAACATGTTAGCCTGCAGTTGACCTTATTTGTAAAAGCTTGACAAATGATTCTTACCCTTCCATGCTTACAAATATAGTCAAAGAGTTCCCCTCCAGACACATATTCCATCACCATGAAGAAGTCTGTGGGAGTGCTGATCACCTGATACCTGCCACACACCAGAGAAAAGAACCACAGAAACTTAAGAGGCTTTAATGTTGATGCTTTCAACATACAGCAATATAATAGAGCTCAACAATAAGAACAGCCAATGGCCCAAAGGACACTGTCTTGATCATATGCACTTTTTTTTTTTTTTAATGGCCCAAAGGACACTGTCTTTTTATAGCTGTCATGGAGTTACACATTATAGTCATATAATTCCCAGCTATTATTTAAAAACATAATAAATTATTTGTTCATTTAATTAAATTTATTTTTTAAAATATTTACATGTCTATATTTATATTCATATAATATATATATAATATATATATATATATTTATATATAAAAAAAAATCTATTTGTAATATATTACATCTTCACTAGTAGTATATTTATATATATATAATAAATTTTACAGTTACAATTATTCAATATGTATGAAAAATTTTTATTTTTTAATGCTATTAATTATGCAATTAAGTTGCAAAATATGCTTTGACAGCACTAATATATATAGTGCTTGCAAAAATATATATGTATATATTTCACAGTGTTTGTAATAATAATAATAATAATAATAATAATAATAATAATAATAATAATAAGGCTTACTCTATGAATACATCTCTTTATAACTCAAATATATTGGATAACAATACAAGACCATAAGATGACCATCAGCAGGAGTATTACGCTGCCGTTCTTAGAAACAGAAATGTTGATAAAGGTCAGTAATGTTGATCATAATTTCTGCAGGGAGTCTGCTTTGTTGTTGTTCCTGTTTATATTCAACAGAAGAGCCCTTATAATCGGAGACAGCCTTTCAAACAGCAGTAGAGAAGGACAAGGCCTGTATTCCTCAGAGCGGTTTAATATGGAAAATACTCAAAGAGTCTGGGATAGCTGATGTGATTTTAAATCAACATAATGCAATTTTACAGAATCCAATCACCGAATTAGAATGATAAAAGGAGAGAACAGAACACGTTGCAATAAAACAGAGCAAATACACAGAGACACACAGCACAGAAGCACAGCAGGGACTCAACATGGAATGTGTCTAGAATACAATAACACACCGACTGCATTATGATTAGAAACAGGGGGAATAAGTGAGAGTGGAGAAGAAGTAGAGTGAGAGATTGAGACAAGAGTAGATAAAAGGATTATTCTGTCACTATCTCCTTAACTTCTGATCAGAGCAATCCTGAAATGAGCCAATGTGCTGAACAAGAAGTGTAACACATAAAATGAGTCATTCTATACATTTACTCCAAATGTAAAATTTAAATGCATTTGATTGTCTGTACACTTTTGTTGTGACTTTTAGTTTGTAGTTCTGTCTTGTTCCTGTTTCCTCTCTTAGCTTATTAGCTCTTGTGTTTGTCTAGCTCATTGTCAGTATCTTGTTGGACTCTTGCTGGTGAGTTTTATTCCTTGTGCTTCTGCTCTTGGTTTTGGTTTCTTGATATATTCACAAAAACAGACTTTAAAGTAGTGATGGGAGAAAAAGAGCTTTTTGAAATTCTGAGTCAACTGAACCAACTGCTTTGCGAAATGATTAACTCTGCTCAAACATGCATAAATCACACCTTTTACAAACTGATTACAGACGCTTGCTTGAATGTGCAATCAATTAAATGCTAATCAGACAAATAAGAGGCAATTAACTACATTTCTTATTTTATACAATCCAAAATTTGACTACACACTCTAAACCTACTCCTTACAGTGGGTATTTTCTTTATACTTATGCTTCATTTTTACACCTTTCTATACTTTTCCTCTTTTTTTCTCTCCTTTTTTTGATTTTTTTTTTATTTTTTTTATTTTTTTTTTTTTTTTTCTATTTTTTTTGTTTTTTTTCTTTAAAAAGAATTGCTGGTTAAAAACATCTAATAACATATTTAATATTTAATAAATATCTGTAAAGATATTTTATATAACTATTAAATGTTTGAGAATTGTAAGATTTATTAATGTTTTAAAATAAGTCTTTTATGCTCACCAAGACTGCATTAATTTGATCAAAAATAAAGTAAAAACAGCAATATTGTGGACAAAAAATGCTTCATTTTAAAACAACTGTTTCTAACATAATTTAAAATATGCCCATCACTACTTAAAAGAGGTTATACATTTATACTTAATTTTGTGCAGACATGCACTGATATTAGTAACACTACTGCGGATGTGGAATGTTTTTTTTAAGTTTTATGTATGTATTTTCATATATATATCTGAGAGTGACATTTTCACAACCCATAGTTTGATGTCCAGTGTGATTTGCATATACATACATATACACACGGCCAGTTTGGAATTCATAATTTTTTTATATTTTTTTTTTAAATGCTCACCAAGGCTGCATTTACTTACAGTAAATATACAGTAATATTGTACAATTTAAAATGACTGTTTTCTATTTTAATTAGTGATGTCAGATGATTAATCGCATCCAAAATAAGTTTTTGTTTACATAGTATATGTGTGTGTACTGTGTATATTTATTGTGTATATATAAATACTAGGGGTTGCACTGAGTAGTCGACTTCAATGCTCTGTCATGACTACTATGCCATGTCGACTAGTCGCTGGTCCTATAGAGGGCGCAACAGGATAAGAAATCTTTAAAGGACTTCCACATTTACGCTCCATCTCCAAACAGTTAAAATGACAAATAAAAACATACTCCGAAAGCGATCCACAAGTCATGTGTGATTATATTACTGGATGCTCAGAACAGAACTTTTTTTCTAATCTAATGCGCTGCTGCACTGTAACGCGCACAAACAAAGGCTACAGACAGTAGCTCATACATCACGCGCAGATCGCGAACACACAGAATCATTCAGAGCGGAAATGTATTGTCAACACTGTTCTGTGACTTCTCAATAAAATAGCTTAGAAACTGAAAAGTTCTATCATTTATTTCTTAATAACTACATCCCACAGCTTCAATAGTAGAGAGACGCTGCCAGGCAGAATTAATTCACACACGCAATCGCTCTCACTAATGCATTCATATGAATGTAATCTTTACTGTGCTACTTTTTCTGTATCTGATTTAGAACGAGCAGAAATCTGTGAGAAATATAACGACCCAAAGACAAAAGAACTGATAAAAATGAGCTGTTATAGCAGCAATAGCCATGTAGGCACCACTGTGTCATATGCCATAGCTGTGCACAAGGTTTTTGTCAAAGCTCCAGGCTTATTTGTTAATGACGTCATCAGTGACTAGATGCCTTCGACTCGATTTTCATCACATAAAAACAAAAACAAAAAATCTGAATTCGTTCAACCCCTAATAAATACACACACATGCATGTATATATTTAAGAAAAATGTTACGTTTATATATTAATTATATTTAAATATAATATTAATTATATGAATATAAATATACATGTAAATATTTTCAAAATATATGCTGCTTGTGTGTGTATTTATATATACATAATAAATATACACACTACACACAAATATTAGCCTAAACTAATTGTTTTTTTTTTTTTTTTTGGATGCGATTAATCGCGATTAATCGTTTGACAGCACTAATTTTAATATATTTTAAATAGTAATTTATTCCTGTGATGGCAAAGCTGAATTTTCAGCATCATTACGCCAGTCTTCAGTGTCTTATGATCCTTCGGAAATCATTCTAATATGCTGATTTCAGAACAAGCCATTTTTGCAGCTCACTTTCAATAAATGGTTGTTTTGAACTGGGCTAGCTAGGCTTTGCTAGAGAACATAATTGCTATACCAGCTTCCAGCGCACACCAGACTGGACCAGCATGGAAATGTAAGCAGGTCAAAGCTTCAGTAGGACTCATTAAAATGAATTACTCGGACATGTTTAACCGCAGAGGGAAAATAAATCTGTTCTGACATATTCATTCAAATCGCTTTTGAAGTATTTGCCCACAAAAAAGAAAAGAAAAGAATTACTCCTCAAATCTTTGTCATTAGTGACAACTGAAGCAGATTAAAGTGACAAACATCAAGTACATAATGTCAGTGTGTGTAATGATCCTTGTAATACTCCTAAAGTTGTAAGTGCACCGTAATAAAGTCTCCTGAAATTGCAGTTATAAAACACAAAGCTTCTTAAAATCTTTAAGAAGCTTAAGTCGTCAGTTACCTTAGTGTAAAAATTCTACTCATTAGTTGATTTTGTTTCTATTGATTGTGTTTTTTAAGTGATTGACTCACAGCTTGATGATGTGTGGATGTCTGAAGAGCTTAAGGTTCTGAATCTCTCTCTTGATTTTCCCCACGACATCGAGACTGCGGATCCTCTGCCTGTTGAGGATCTTCACGGCAACTTTATGTCCTGTTAGCTGGTGCTCTCCAACTGTTGGCCAAATATACACACATCAATGAAGACTCAGCTGAAATACCATCACCAGCAGTTCAGAGTTGTAAACACAGCCGATGAAAGATAAGTTTTAGTCCAAAGAAAGCAAGCATCAGCGCTGTGGGCCAGCGACCTCCAACACAAACCTTCTAAGAAAACAAAGAAAGAGAGGAGACTTTCATTTCAGGTCTGAGCTCTCCATTCAAACAAACAAAACCTGATCTACTCTGAGTTTGGACTTTCGTACGCTAGCCTTAAGACAATTGCTTATATAGTATTAGATACTGCTCAGTGAACATTATGAAAACAAATACCCAAATTTGTTTGATTTGATATATTATCAGTCCTGCACATTATTGTAACAACCAAGATATTTCTACAAAATGGCAAAGGTGGGGATCCACACACACACTTGTCAACATATTTGTGAAGACCTCCCATAAACTGATATTTTTCTTTAATTATAATAACTACACCTTACAGAGCACGTTTTTTTTCTCTCTCTCTCTCCATATGCTCACGAAGCTGCATTTATTTGTTAAAAAGAATTGCTGGTTAAATATATTTAATAACATTTAATATATTTAATATTTAATAAATATTTGAAGATATATTATATAACTTAAAAGTTTGACATTGGTAAGGTTTTTAAAATAATTATTTTATGCTTACCAAGACTGCATTTATTTGATAAAAAAATACAGTAATAACAGTAATGTGGAAAAAGTTACAATTTATAACAACTGTTTCTTATATCTAATATAATTTAAAATATCTATTATATTTTCAAATGTAATTTTCGGCAACCAAGTCCAGTCATCAGTGGTCACATGATCCTTCAAAAATCATTCTATTATTCATAAAATATGCATCCATAATATAATATCAGTGCTCAAGAAACATTTTTAATAATTTTCATTGTTAAAACAGTTCTGCTGCTTAATGTTTTTGTAGAAGCATATGCATTTTTTTCAGGATTTTTCATGCATTTTTTTATTTGAAATAGAAATATATATATATATATATTTATATATATATATATATATATAATGTCATTATTCACAAACATACATTAATGTGTTGTGTGAATTTTTAATAAACATTATTATATAGTCATTTATTCGTTTATGCCACATTACTTTTTATCATTGAAATACTTCTTATTTACATAAAATGATGTGGTATGGCACAATAATAATAAAAAAAAAGTACAAATAGCCTACAGATTTATAGGAGATATTTTTCCATATTCTGACCTTTAAAATGACTGTGATTGGTGTAACCTTATGTAGTCAGGTTGATTCTATCATATTAAGTAATATTTCAGACCTTAATAACGACTATAATTTCAGGTTAGGATTTTTTAGGTGTCATTTCAGATACTACATTCACTTCCTTAACTACATGAATAAAATAATGAATGAGAAGTCAGTTGATAGACTTGCACCCACAGTCTACATGTCTACTAAAAGTTGGAGGATCTCTTGCAAACAAATCTGCTTCCCTGTGGATATTTAAGTACACTGACACCCTAAGCATGCAGTATGGAGGGAGTTTAAGGGGCTATATTCATAGCTGCAGGGCCCTCAGTCTTTAAAGACAAGGAAGAAACCGTTTTCAAACTGTTAATAAACTGGTTTCAGTATTATGGTGGATTATTTATTTATTTATTTATTTGATAGCTTGTGTGCGTTTCTCTGAAATGTTACATCCCATGAGTGCATTTAATAAAAATGCATATATAAAAATAATGTTTTACTTTAATAATGCCCAGGAAAAGCTCAAACACCGGGTTTTATCCGTGCGAAAGGTCATTCCCAAAATGAGCGGCATTCCCACACGCGCTTAGAATAGAAAAATGACTGCAAGGTCAAAGCGGCACTGCAGTTAAAATATACTAACTACAACATGTATCCCGGTGCTGCTTATACAATAATCAGAACAATACACGTTTGAGACAAACGTTTTAAAGATTAAACAATTTAGGTGCTGGAAATTTATGCAAATAACATGTTAACAGCGCAGCTCAATGACTGATCGCACTTCAGTGAAGATGACAATGCAGTAAAATTTGTAAAATACCAAATATTGAGAAGGCGTAAGTAAGCGAGCCCTAAATATTACCAAAATACGAGTTCGTTTCCCAAATGTTGTTATACTAAACATTTACACAAACAAGACTGCAAGTGTAGCGTCTACTGTGGTGCTAAAAGAATTTCCAGCTCTGCGTTGTATTCACTAACAGCATACGCACTCTGTGCGCCTGGAGGACGTTAGCGGAGGTGCTTCCTACGCAATCTACGCTACGTAAATTGCGCACAACGTCCGCCGGCAAGTTCAGCACTAACAGCCCCGAAAACATACGATAGTGCTTCCGTTCCACGCAACATTCAAACCCGTATAGTAAATGAATAGACTTAACTCTTCACTTTTCCAAATGTCCCGACTCCCAGAGTGTCTCCGAGGATGTAGTGTCCTATCTTTACCCTGCCTTCGTGTTTCTGCTTTTCAGCCATTTTACTATGTGAGATCCTGGGCTGCTTTACAGAAGGCGGGATTGAGCACATGAGGTAGCGAGCTGTAAACCCCTCTAAGTGCTGATCTGAATTCAGCTTCAGGGAGACTCTGTAAACTGTACACAAACACACAGCTCTCTGATAAGGCGTTAACTGCTGGGAAAGTGGGCGGTTTAGGTAAACAAGTAGCCTATTCCCCTCACTGCTTATTAGCACGAGACCTCACATACACTAGCCTGCACGTCACAACTTACCTACAGTTAAATATAGCAACATTTCCACATTATCAGTGTTTAGCTTACTGTTACAGTTAAGATGCTATTATAGTTTTATTAATATTTTGAATTGGTTTTATTGTCAAAGTTAAATGAAATTGAGAAATGCAACTAGCAGTAATGAAATAAGTTCAAGGTTTTTGATATTAGCTGCTTAGCCTATGTTATTCTTTTTATTATTATTATTATTATTTTATTAGTTCCTTTGTTTAATTTCAGTTAATGCCAAGTAACTAACCCCCCCCCCCCCTTTTTTTTTTTAAATTTGATTACCCTCCCTACTACATACCATTAACCCCCCCCCCCCCCCCTTTTTTTAAAAAAAAATTTGATTACCCTAACTAACCATTATTATGACATTACAACATTATGACATTATAACATTATGACATTACATTTACTGGACATTTATGACCATTTATATCAATAAGAACACATTACTTCAAAGAGTAAAATAATATAATATATGTCTTTAAAAATGAAAATATGAAATATGTCTTTAAAAAACATATACCGTAATGACAGAAGGAAATGTTAAGATTTCACAGCTTTGTGCGCTTTAATACATTTATGAAAACCTTCATAAAATCAGACAAAATCAAGGTCAGTCTTCATTTTGAGTTCATGTAGTACCAGTATTAATTTTAATAGTGTTTTATTAGTTAATATCTATTAGTAAGCAAATGTGTTGAATCAAAATAAATTGAACAGAGTAATCTGAAATTATTCTTATAAGTGATATAAACTTTAGTTTTAGCTTAATCTTTTTGTCCCAGTAAACCACTGCCCTCCAAAATATCTTTTAAGTCATACATTGTACATACATATATATGTTCAGTATAGTTCAGATCCAAAAGCCTCTAAGCACCGTTTGCAATTTTCTTCTAAAATTAGCATTTTTATCAGGCTCCTTATGTTTGTATTTTATGTGTTTTTTCTTTAATTTTATTTTGTATGTATATTGTATGCAATATGCATTATGTCATTGTCATCACATGGAACTCTGAAAGTGTACCATTAAATTATGATTTTCTTTTCAATTGAAATGCACATTTCTTTTAGAAATTGATGCATCCAATCTTAATTTCCATTAAATCTGCCAACACACACATACACTCATCATTACAGTCACTGAAGGCCAACTCATCTTCATTGTCATCACATGGAACTCTGCACTCTTCCTGTTGCCCTTTTCGTGAAATATTGCTGTATTCATTTTCTGAAAAGAATAAGTAATTTTCTTATTCATACATCAGTACAACTATACTACAATAAACAATTCAAATAAATAACTGCAATCATATCACTGATCTTACGATCTATAAATAATCCCAATGGGGAATAAATTACTTCAAATCCACTGTGATACAGAGTTGCCACATAGCAACATGCCTATTTTTCCGTAGTGGTACAGAGTTGCCAGGGTGTTAATACTGATATTTTCTCAATTTACAGTAAAAAAAAAAAGGTTAGACAGTGTTGATTTGCGAATAACAAAATGTAATTTACTAACCAAAGATGATGCAAGAAGAGATGCGAAGAAATAAGGTTAACAGAGCCATTTCTGGAGCACTTCAACAGGTGTCCTCCATGTGAGGGTGACCAGTGGGAAAAGGTGTTTAGGAATGAACATTTAAATGTCAATTGACTTAAAAGCAGCACATCATTGACTACCTTAAGGCCAGGTCTTTTAATTACCATATTGCAATATATTGTATTTTTTTTTTTCAGAATAACAAAGAAATAAGTAGAAATTAATTGTTTCCATATGGCAGTTCTGTACCATAGAGGGTTAATGGCAATGAATAGGTTCTTTTCTTTGCCATTAAATTGAAATAACTAAACATAAACATAGGAGCTGATTTAAAAAACACTAATTTTAGAAGAAATGTCTCCTAAGTCTGACACACTTATTTCAGGTCTTGGAGTCTAATGAGCTGATGACCTGAATCATCTGTGCGATTAAGTAGACATGCAAAATGTGAAGTGTTGGTGGGGCTCCAGGAATGTGGTTGAAAAACAATGGTGCTGACCTGAATCATCTGTGCGATTAAGTAGACATGCAAAAGTATAATTTGAAGTTTTTGTGGGGTTGATGGAATTTGTTTGAGTATCTATTGTTTTTTAGTTCTAGATTGTATTGTTTCATTTGTGCTGAGTTTATGGAATTTTTTAGTTGTGTTAATACCTTAAATAAATAAAAGCTTATGTAATATTATTGGATTATACATGTTATGTTAAAAAATACATATGTGGCTATATTAGATTATATCCGGAAAAAGAAAAAAGGCAAGTGTTTAAGGCACTTCTTGCTGCAATAGTATGAGAATTGCAAGAGGTAGGCTATTTATTATTTATCTATTTATTTTAGGTTTCCTGCAGGTTAGTCAACTGATTCTTGAGCACAACAATTATCTTATATATAGTGCCTAGATCCTCTAGGTCTATTGGATTGAGGTCAGATCTTTGACACAGCCATTGTAGGCCGTTTTCCTCATTGTTCTGTTGCTATTCAAATGTTAATTTAATCTTTATGGGTGGGATCATTGTCCTGCAAAAAGATGAACTTCTACCATGCTTCCATTTTTAATGACTGCTTCTTTTGCAGCCTTTCCCTGTCCTTTAGATTTCATATCATTTAAATTGAATGTGTTTTCAGTCAACTAACTAAATAAATAATAGCAGACAAATGGTAATAAACTAAAACCCATCAATTTAGGACAACACTGAAGTAATGTGAAATGGACCATCTGAAAATTTACCACAAAACCTAAAAAATCAAAATCAAAACCACAACCTTTCTGGTCCATTTAAGCCTCTGCATTTCTTCCATGTAGGTGAATGAGAGAAGTGTCTGGTCACGGTGTGTTTCCAGCAGCGGCCGCTGGGGGCGGTGCAGCTCGCTGTGTGTGAGCGCGCGTGTCTGGAGAGCTGAGGGGGCTTCATTCAGCGCGGCTCGGGACAGGAGAAAGGGGCTGAGCCGAGCGCTTACTTACTGAGGGGAAAGAGGTGGAGACCAGAGGAGGATTCATAAACAGGAGCTGATCTCCTAAGTTTTAAACGCCGCTCAAACCTTCAAGTAGCGTAGAACTAGATCACAACTCACTAACCGACCCAACACGACTCTTCATTCAGAGCGGCGCTGCTCCGTGACACTGCGGCTTCACCGGACGAAGTTGAATGGGCTTGATTGCACGGACAACTCATTGTTTTCATTAACTTTTCAAGACATCTTCTCACTTTAGCCGGGACTTTAACTCCCTCAAACTTTATACGACACGTCCTTGTTGACAAGACCCACTGAAACGAACCGCTGCAGTCAGTCTCGGATTTTAGGAGAGAGACATCAGGAGGAACTCTCGCAAATGCAAAACTATATGTATGAGAAAGCGATGGCACCCGAAACAAGAAACGGAGGAACATCCACGTTAAACAACAACGGCGTAGACAACAGCAAGAGGAAACTTTTAATAGCACTAGACATCTTCTGCCTTCTTCTGGGTGAGTGTCCCAACACACACAAAATTGCAACAATGAAAAAAAAAAGAAAAAAAAAATACATGCATTATTTCTATCAATGCATTAAATATTTAGAAACAAGAGGTTGCAATTCAAAACTCTTTAATGCTAAAGTTGCTTATTTTTTGTAGTATTGTTTATATTGTTTATGTTGTGTATTACTTTAAAAATTATATCAGTTTACATACTAATAAAAACATTAAAATGAATCACTGTTATTGTAATTGTAATATATTATTATGTATTAGTCTGATTTGGCAAAACAATACAGAATGCTTGGGAAGAGGAAAATGTCAAGTTGCAAAGAAAAAAGTAAACAATGCAAAACAATAATAGTGCAACTTGTTTTATACAACATTATGAATCAGCGGAATAAATGTTCACAATTAATGTTAAACTGTTTTTAACTGTTAATCCATCAAAAAGTATGAAAGCTGAAGTAAGTAAACTATGGTTTGTTGAGATAACAATGCAAAAAAGTCATAATTGGCATTATCTTGTGAAGAGAAGAATAACCGTTAAGTGCTCTTATCGCAGCCAGTAGGATGGGCAAAGCTGGCACTGCTGTTAATGTAAACCACTTGTTTTTTCTTCATCACATTTGTTAGAAAAATAATTTCAAATGAAAGCTTTCTCACTCATCAAATGAAGCAGGCAGTTATTGTGGCCCCTTTGCGCCCTATTGACATTTTTTGAAGTGGCATATGAACATGCTTATTATGGTTAACCGATCACTTAATGTAACAGAATCGTCTGTAGTCAAAACTAGTTCTGTAAACATGACTTTGTTCACAGCTTTTTATAGTTTTTTTTTTTTTTTTTTTTTTTTTTTAGGCAGACCATCACAACCATATGTAATTGATTTGTCTGATCTGTAGAGTCTGCTATGAGAAAGTTTATTTAGATTTGAAGTTCAGTACAGTCAATTGTCCGTAACCTAGAGGATACACAGTGATATCTGTAAATTGCTCTCAGGCGCGTGTATTTTCTTTCTTTTTTTCCTTTAAAAGGAATGCATGTGAGTTTTTGATGCGCTGTCATTCGCAGCTTTCACCAGCTCAGCGTGACATTGATGAAAGCGTTGCCTAGTAGTTAAAGAAGTGCACTTGTTAACCTAAAGGTTGTAGGTTCAGACCAACAATGGACGAGCACAATTGTGCCCTTAAGCAAGACATGATAACTCCAGAAGGATTGTACTAGGAATACGTCTACTGTAAGTCAGTCTTTAGTCGCTGGGTGGATCTGATTTGTATCATTTGGTCCAGATGCCTGGAAACCATCACAGCGTCGGGTTCTCATCTTTCCTCAAAGCCTGTCAGTTCGAACCCTCCTCCTTTAGAATGAAAGGATTAACAAACTGCAGCCCTCATCTTCACACATTCTTTTAGAAGAGACCCTCCAGCCCCCCGCCAGCTGGCATTTGCCTCATTTAACTCCAGCTGCAGCATCATATCAACTTTCTCCTCACTTTTAAAGGCAGAATGAGTCCTGCTGTTTTTGTTCCCAGGAATGCGGAGTAGAATGGCTTAAACATGTCGCTTTAGAGAAGCAGTTACAAGCAATTAGAGTCTGCGGTTTTAGAACGAGTGAACCAACAGGTTCCAAAACGGTTGTTGCGCTTTCAAAAAGAGGTGACATGTTAGAGCAGGTGGAGTCTGCGGTTTTAGAACGAGTGAACCAACAGGTTCCAAAACGGTTGTTGCGCTTTCAAAAGTTGTGATAGCATGCGGCGCTTGAACATGGTATTGAAGGTGGGAGAGAGCGCTGATCCAAGGGTGTTTGATAGCATCGCTTTGAACGGTGGTCATTGTTTAGTAGTTTGGTGTCTAAAAACTAGCTCTCCCTCTGTGTGTGTTTTATGGTCTCTTTCAAATGCAACCAAAATAAGACATGTTGTTGTCATATGTGGTTTATATAGACGCACGATGTACATATGTAACACATTCACAGCACTCTTAAAAATAAAGCTACTTTACTGGCTTCAATAGTTCTGTGAAGAACCTTTAACATCCATGGAGCCTTTCTATTGCACACTGGTTCTTTATGATGGAAAAAGGATATTGGGATTGAAAATGGTTCTTTGAAGAACTCTTCCCAGAACCAGAATTGGTATTAAAAATGGAAACAAGAAATATAACCTCTTTTTTATTGGCATTGATGGTTCCATGAAGAAACTTTAACATCCATGGCACCTTTCTATTGCACACTGATGGAAAAGGTTCTTCAGATGATTGAAAATGGTTCCCTGATAGCTTCTTTGGAGAACCTAAAATGGTATGATGGTTCTATGAAGAACCTTTAACATCCATGGAGCCTTTCCACTTGACAAAAGTTCTTTAGAATATTTTCTTCCCACTTAGAAAAAAAAAATGTTATTTTAAGAACTGTTGACTGAAAGATTATTTGGGAAACCCTAAGTGTAAAAAACATCTTTTACAACCTTTATTTTTAAAAGTGTAGGAAAAATGTTTCTTGTATTTTTTTTTTTTACTCAAGTTATGTGCTTCAAAGGGAAGGCATAAACAAACATGTTCTTTGTCATGTTTAGGATAGTGGGCTTGGCCTGTTTTTGGTGGTCTTGGGAGGGGGGTTATGAGAAAGAGAGGAGACTCATTTGGAGGGGATTTGAAAAGGATGGCTGAAGAATGTCTCTCCATGAATAGGCTTTGTTGGCGCTGAAGCTGCGGCCCATCCAGAGAACAGACACTTGAAGTTCCATCTGTTGTGGAGATCTGTAGATTAGTGCATTATCACCATCTTTCCCTCTCTTTGGATTTCTCTCTCGCACTCTCACTGTCTCCCGCATCAGATACGGAGCTGATAACCTCTTCTGCTCTTGCTTGACTGTTTTATTACAGTTAAATCCTCTTCAGCTGTTGGTGTTGCATCCACACTGAGATGGGTGGTGCTTTTGTTCCTGCTCATTAGTATTTTATCACTGTGGGCATTGTATCCTTAGTGTGTCTGATGCATTATGAATGTTAATGAAAACTGAGAAAGCAGCCAGACGGATTGTAGTATGTTTAGCGTTACCTCCTGCTGAGATGAAGCAGAGAGGTTGCAGCTCAGCTCATTAGCATACAGTAGTTATAGTAACATAAAGGAGGCGTGTCTCTGATTGCCACTCCCCCCGAGGGTGTCTGGGGTGGTGGGTTGCATACATTCCTGCCCATACCACTGATAGCTGAAATAGTTTACATACAGAAACAAACAGCCACCCAGACTCTCTCTCATCCACACTGACCACTGTTACAGATGTCAGTGGTTTGCGTGTATAAATGGGTGTGAATCATATGAAGAACATAATCAGGTTTTCTTTCACCCCTCAAATTAGAAAAAAAAAAAAAAAAAAAAAAAATATATATATATATATATATATATATATATATATATATATATATATATATATATATATATATATATATATATATATATATATAATTTAAAAATGTATTTACTGTTACAATAATAAATAATATATATTACAGTATTATTACAATTTAATATAACACTAAGTATATTCAGTTATAAAAAAAACTATTAAAATCTATACTTATACCACTTATAATACATTATATAAAACATTTATGTATGTATTATTATATTACAGTATAATATGTAATGTAATATATTAAATTATTTTTACGTTTATTTTATATATTTGTATTCTTATTTTTTTATATATTTTAAATGATTAATATTTTATAATAATAATAAATCTTAGCTTATTTATTTTGGATTTTGGTAATGATAATTAGAATGGAAATGAGTATAGTTGTCATGTAAATAATGAAAAAAAAATGATTTTGATTTTGGGTTGAAATATGACTTGGATATGCTCTTTTGACAGTCTTGGTGAGATTCATGCTAATATGCAGCACATAACATTGATGCTTTCTGCTTGGTTAGCGATTGGTGGAAATGCTTGTTCTGCGCTCAGTGCGCTGTTTGTTCATACTCCACAGATGTGAAGCATACTTGGCTTACCAGTGACATTCAATCCAGTTTGCCGGTCTGAGAGGTTTAGCCAAGCTGCTTCCTGGCACCTCTCGTGGGAAGCATCAATTCTAAAAGTGTTTTCTTGTTTACTTGTTGGAATGGAAATGAGAAGGCATCTTAAATACTGCAAGACATCACCACCGTCAACACTGCTTGAATGACTTCGGCCCTTAGTCGTTCAAAGTCATGTAACTTTGTGAGGAGATCAAAGCGAAGGAAAAGGTTTTAGTCTCATGATTTCTGGTTGTTTTTAGCTGCTTTTTAAATTTTATCCATGACATTCCAGGAGGGCGATGTTGGAGTTATGGAGTGCCAGAGAACCCTTTGGGAGTCTCTCTCATTTAGGTCTGACTACATTAACCTCCACCTCTGAAGCTGAGAAGGTCTGGTCCACCTCTATAAATATTTTTCAGAATTTCTTGAATTCTTCATCGCAGGCCGAGGGCGGCTTCCACTCTTGAAGTGACATCTGGTATAATTTTGGGTCAGTGTGTATGCAGGGGCAAACACAGGAAAGGGAGGGAAGAGGAAAAGGTAGTCTCGCTAGGCCGCTCTCCTGTTTTCCCTCCCTCGCTCGACTCTTTGCCCTAGGTGTGGCCAGCTGTGCTGTGAAATGTAATCCCCCCAGTTTTTTTTTCTGCATCATTTCCCTGAGCCCCAAACCCTCCCTCTTTCTCTCATTTACAGGATGTAATTGCAGGAGACTGTCTAAAACTGCCACATGGTGTTCATGTTTATATGGTTTACATGTGTTTTGCATAAAGTTTGCGCTGCTTTTTCAGCAACTCTTTTTTGTACACTAGGAATGGTCACTAAACTGTACATTAATTTCTTCTGATACTTAAGTTACGTATTATTATATATATTTTTTATTAATAATTTATTTCGATCTATCTATCTATCTATCTATCTATCTATCTATCTATCTATCTATCTATCTATCTATCTATCTGTCTATCTGTCTATCTATCTGTCTGTCTGTCTGTCTGTCTTTATTTACTTATTTATCAAAAAAAAAATACACCGTTCAAAATTTTGGGGTCAATATGATTTCTTTGTTCAGAAATTAAGAAATTAATGCTTTATTCAGCAAAGATACATTAATTTAATCAAAAATGGCAATAAAGAAATGTATAATGTTACAAATATGTATACAAATATATATATGTATGTATGTGTATATATATATACACATACATACATATATGTATAATCAAATAAATTCAGAATTGGTTCACATAAGAGACTTATAAAGACATAAAAAAATTACTAACCCCAAACTTTTGAACAGTAGTATGTTTATATGAAGATAAAAATGAAAGATGTTATAAAGTGTTAACAAGGAAATAGCTTTGTTATATTGGTGGTCCCTGGTTTGAGCTGGGCTTGAACTCTATTTGTCTTAAAGAGCACCATGGCTTAACAAATTAGAGCTTGTGCATTAACTACCAAGCCTCTGTTACAATTGTATCCTCAAGCTTTAATCTGCAAGATCAGAACTAGATAGAAAGTCAACATTTAGTGAGACTTATTGATGGCAACCTTTTGGCAGATCCGTCCTCTGTAGCATTTTTTAGCAACTTTATATCGAGGAATGACAAAAGAAACTGCCTTTTCAGCCTATTATGTAATGACGTGGGATATTAGATGATAAAATTACACCTACTTTGCCATTAACCAAAAATCAAGCTGGGTTCTGTGAAACGTAAAACAGGATTTCAGGAGTCATTCCTTTGAATCAGAAGCTGCCACAGATCTTTGGAAAGTGATGTTAGGAGTCTCTGGGCTCCGGAGGGAGCAGTATTTTGTAATAGTCAGCATTAAAGCTGGAAGGTTACAGTGTGATGCAGGAATGGTTTCCATATGAGTGCACTTGGAGTACAGTAGAGTCATCTGGGCATCAGATGGAGTCACAGACTGCCTCGTCTTCACCGCAGGTAATAACGCTGTCAAAACGTAGTGCCCACGCTCTGTATTTGTGTACGTCTAAGTGCACATGTGCAGTACAACGTGTTTGACTATTTGTACAAGAACTGCGAGGGTGTTTGTGTATGTGTGTGTGCGTCAAAGAGAAGCTGGTTTCTGAGGTCACTGCCATGTTGGTTTAATTATATGCTCGTAGAGTTTATGCAATGAAGTGGGGTGCCGTAGGTAGCAATTAGACAGGCAGACATGAGCACGAGTGACCATCAGCTGGCTGTTTAGATTGTGTGTGTTTGTATAGTCGGGTACAACTTTATCACATCCAGAGGGTCTCTTGGAGCGTTTACTCGTGATAACACACTCTTCGGGTTTGTTGCGGTCACTAAATTCCTCCTAGCGCGGACGCCGTTCTCTGTGATCTGCGGGTGCATGTCTTTGGCGGTTTACGGCTCTCTGTTTGTGCTCGGAACAATAGTGTAAGATCTTCAGGAGAGTGGAAGCAGGTATGAGGAGCCCCTGCTGCTTTGTATGCCTCTCTACAAGGTAAATGCACAAATGATTTGTTTATTTATTCTCAGTGTAATTGTAGTCTATTTCCCCTCGCTAGTCTATATTGTATCCTGTCAGCTATTGTTTCAGCAAATGAGGCATTGTGTGTGTATGAGTCTGTGGGATGCATCAGCTGTGGAACAATCATCCTCAGTTCACTCAGCTTGATTATAATTCCAGTGTGTTGGAATTTTTCTGGAGAGTGTACATGTGTTTTCTGGAATGGGATTTTTATTTATTTTTATTTTTTTTTTGTATCCAGTGTGGGCATCTATTTAAGTCTCATCTAGCACCAAAAGGCCAAAGGTGACCTCTGCAGCCTTCACACGACAAGCACTCTTTCACTTTTTCTGGGTCATATGGATTAAGTCCAGGGTGCTCAGCATTCCTGAGTGTAAACCTAGCTGGCCCCTGAAGGGCAGTCACCCTCTGCGCATTCATATGCAAATGAGACCTGTGTCACTATTGGTAATATTCTAATGTGATGGACAATGCTCAAACAAATGACATAGCTCATGTAGTTTTTGGTTTCAGTTTGTCACCCCTTTAGAGTAGAAATTATCTTGTGAATTACAACTTTGATTGATTTATTAAAAATAAAGTGTGTAATATCTGCATCTGTGCTGTTTCAGCAGATGTCGACACATTTATATAGAGCAGTGTTGTTACTGTTAACTGACATAATTAAAAATGTTTTTTATTAATTGAAATAAAGTTGAAAATAAAATATCGCATGAAATACGTAAACTTAAAAAAACTCGACAATTAGATGTTTATTAGTGAATCTGAAATAGAAATAAAAATAGAAATAAAAATAAAGCAAAAAGAAATAAATCACAAAAGCATATAAAATTACTAGAACTTAACCTATTGTATAAACTTTATTACAGGCTCTAGACCCAACAACAAGACCAACAACATAACAGAAGGAATAGATACATAAACACATAAAAACATACTTTGATTCATGTTTCTACTGAATCTACTTCTAAATGAAAGCTGAAAAAGCTAATTTAAAATATTATTAAATACTCTAACAGTAATACTAAAATAAAGGTCACATTCTCTAATGTAATTTAGTATGGCATGTTTTTCTGGGCTCCAAAACTCAATTTCTATATCCAATTAAATTTTTAAATAAAAATAAATAAATGTTTATTTATTTATTTATTTGTAATTGCAATTTGATTAAGTGTTGTAGAAATAAATGAATTTCGTTATTCAGATAATGATGCTGGAGCTGTGGCATAGTGGTTAGTACATTCAGCCGTGGCGCTCATATGGGAAATTTAAGCTTGAGTCTGGCTTGCGACATTACCCTATTCCCATATGTCTTCAACCCTGCTCCTGGGAACTCTCTTTCCTGCAGAGGTCAGCTCTAACCCTAATCAAACACACCTTAACAAGCTAATCAAGGTCTTTAGGATCACTTATAAAGTCACAGGCCAGGTGTGCTGAAGCATGTTGGAAATAAACTTTGCAGGAAAGTGGGTCTCCAGGAGCAGGGTTGAAGACCTGTTCCCCTTCTTCTTCCCATAATTTCCTTTTTTCTGCGAGTTGTATGTATGCTTAATATATTGACACATGTATAGTCGTATGTATCATTTAGTATATTTATACTTTATAGAAGAGTTTTGTCTCTCCAGGATGTTTCCTGGTCGGGGGAGTAGGAGCCGGAGAACAATGAGATCGTTTACACCTTACAATGTTATTTTTACTGTTTTGTTACAGGAACACACACCCACAATAAGAAGTGTAGACTACACAAACATGTCAATATACATTCACTCATAGACTACACCATAATAAACACATTTAGACTGATATTTCCATGATCTCATTCTCACACACACCACACAAAAAGCCTAAATGCAGCTCTCACACTCTGGAAGAGCGTAGATTGCTATTTTCAGATGCTTTGGTTGTAGTGTTAAGTCTGTGGCAGGTCTTTCTCTTGAGCTCCAGGGCAGGGTGGGAGATGGGAGCAGTTCTTGGGCTCTACCCAATGAAGATGCTCACATCAGGCTGTGGTGGCCTAGGTTAACCCATAAATCCACACACCTCCAGAATCACAACACACCACTGACTCTATGGTCTGTGAAGTGGGCTGAGGGGATGAAAGGATTGATGGATACTTCAGTCCAAAGAAGCCACTTCTCCTGAGCTACAAGTGTTTATTACGTTTTATTGGCCTTGGAAAAGAAATGCAAAAAAGAGGCAGAGAGATAGTTTGTGTTCATTTGTTTAATTACACTTTACTGTGAGAAGAAAAAGGCTGGGTTTGACCTTTGACCTAGGGAAACTAGCCAGCAGTTGTACATTTCCTCACCTAAAGGCAAAGTTAACAGACCTACCAAAGAATGTGACACACTTGGCACAGAAAATTTTTGAGGACCTCTGCTGCTTGATTTAGTGGGATCTCTAGACTTTTATTTTGACATGCTAGGCCTATTTGTTGCATGATTTAAATAATCATGGAAACACTTATTTTCTTAGAAGGGACCACTGTAAATTATATTTATGCATCCTCATGTCTTCTGTTAGTAAAATATATTGTTTGCTCTAGGTGCTGTTTGTGGGTGGGGAAGAGATCAAAAAGGTTAAATAACAGAGCAGCTTCGACATGTTTCCATTACACTCCCCTCCACTGTGATTTTACTCTCGATGGGTGATATGTTTATATAATTATAATTTTAATAAACATCTCATTTGGGAATGTTTGTTAAACACAGACAGTTTGACTCGAAGCTCTGTTAATAATTCTCCTCTACTAAACACTTTTGACATGTTTGGGAATTGGAGGGCTTTTGTATTGTTGCAGTTCATCCTAAGTAGTATGCAAGAGAAGAATTACTGCGTCAGTATGTTGATACTAGTAAGCTAAATGGGCCTGAATGATTTTTTGTTTCTTTTTCAACTGTACTACCCACAACCTCTTGCACAACACAAGACTTCTCTTAAAGACAAGTGCAGAGGATGCAAGGTTGAAGCTCCTCCATCTTTTTTTTTTTTTTTTTTTTTTTTTATATGCAGTCACCTGAAAGTAAAGAAACACAAGTATCCAAAATCATCCCCTATACACTCATTCTCTATTTCATATATTAATTCACTAATATAGTCCACTTGAAAGAGTGAAAGAAAATGGCCCTCCAGGACCAAGTTTGGACACCCCTAGGTTATGGTGAATGATTTCAGACATGACTCTTGTTATTTGCACACAGTGTTATCAAGCCTCTTGCAAGGCTGCCTACTCAGATGCTCATGCGAAAAGGCATGCCTCTGGCATCGATTTCCGTGAGTTAAAATTGCTGTGCGTAAGCACATGTTTTGAGCTGGGCCCCAGCCCCAGAGCCTATCTAATGTATTGAGAGAGTGAGAAAGGTAGGATTGCCAATGTGCACAGCTTTGCTGACCACAGCAGCTTGCATAGACAAAGCTAACGGAGCGACCCTGGTGTGTGTGAGAGAGCAGAGAACAGTGACAGCAGGGGTCCCTCTCACATACAGTACTTAAAAACACTGTGAAGTTTTGGTCATAAACCAAACAAACATTCACAAGTCTGTTTTTCTTAACCAGGCTCCTGCGATAAGTGGCAAATAATTTGTCAGTTTCTTGTTTTGTCAGGTTGAGCACAATACCTTTGACCAAGGTTCGGACCACTCTCATAGGTCCAAAAGCCTACTAGGGTTGTGCCGATAGACGATAGTATCGTGTATCGATACGATAATAAGGTATTTCATTGCACGTTAACAAGTAATCTGAAAGGCCTATATATGTCCAATATTTTAAACGAGTCCTCACTAACTGAGTTTAATGCCACAGGTATGTTAGAATGCATCTCATTTGTTTCTGTTGGGGTTGCTTCGAGCTCGTCATGGGGCGCACGGTCTGGAGATCTGTATGACTGATGCATCCTATCAATTTAACTTTACTCCAAATATATGAACTTACCTGTTTTAAATACTTTATATTTAAAGTGTTCGTTTATGTCCAATATTAAGTGTTAAACTGTTGGTCTTTAAATGAAATCTACTATTGATTTTCACCGTTGACTGATTTTGCAGAACATTTAGACTAATAACTTCCGTGCACAAATGCGGCAAATTTGTCACAGGATGGGCGTTATGACAGTTGCGTCTGACTGTATATGAACTAGCTGTTTTAAATATAGTATTTTTATATTTAATCGTTAGTTTATCAGTATGTTTGAAAGTATTTTTTTTTTCGATTATTGGTGATTCCATAGGCTCACTTTTGCGCACCTGCGCGGTTTAAAACACCAAATAGTTATGCTATGACAAGTACAGAGAGTCTCTCTCATGCTCCACCCATGCACGATAATATCGTGTATCATCGATCTCATGGGCTGACGATATGACGATTTGAAAAATGACCATATCGCCCAACACAAAAGCCTACCCCAAATAACTAAATGTTGAAAAAAAATCAAAAATATTCTGATAACATTCCGTTTTGTTAGTTCTGCAATATTGTTACTTTGCAGTAGAATTATGCTTTTGGAGACAACATGATGCACAAAAAGTGGCCTGGCGGGCAGTGCATGGAGTGTGGTGGTACTTCCATCTAGTCAAACTGAGAGACACAGATATAATTAGTATTGATTAGTTAACCGGGTAGGTCAGATGGAAATGGGGTTAGTAGGTTTGCCCACATTGATCTGTATTGGACTGTGTTATCCTGTTTGTCAGAAATAGTCTCTTTCTGTCATGGATATCTGTAAGTGATGGGTCAGGGGTATGGTTTTAGTGTGCGGGTCAGTGCTTCTTTATAGCAGTGGGGGCAGAAGAGTGGAAGCATGCAGGGTGCTACTGAGACCACACGTTCCAGAGGTCAGGGTGCATAGGTCAAAGGTGACAGAGAATGTTAATCTCTCTGTGTGTACTTTTGTGTGTTTTAGTGTTTAGTCTAGGTGGGTTTTGTGTCTGGGAGCCAGAATGGATGTGTGTGTGTGTGAGTTTCGGAAATGTCAATCAAGTTTAAAATGTACCTCTGACTTCTGAAGAATCCCACACAGGGCGTTTTCATTCCAGTGAGCAAGTGCAGTGCTTTTATAAATGGCATGTCCTCACCAAGGGGTCAAGGTCTGACTGGTTAGCAAGGATATACTATATACATACCAAGGCCCTGTTCCAAATGGTGCGCTTGATCAGTCTTACAGACTTGTGTTTCTTGGAATACCTGTGAAGTCCACAAGGCCGTAGGGTGTCCCATTTCTTGCTTTGCGCCTTGATGCACACTTTTGCAAACATAGATTTGGATGAGCACCGCAAAGTTTTAGGGTGTCATTTGGGACAGGGTGTAACTCAGAATAGTGTAGGGTTTGGGCCTGTGCATGTTCTTGTGGTGACATCAGCCAATCAGGATTGTCATGACATAATTTCCTGCCTCTAAAAGTGATTAGTCACACAGCATTTTGTCACAGGTGATTGGGTCATAAATTGCATTCAGGAGTTCCCATGAGCAAATTTCAAATCAAGGACTTTTTTGTGGGTCCTGTGCCAGCTGAGCAGTTGGCATTGAGATAAATAGGAATGCTGGGATGGCTTTCTCCAGGTATAGTATAGAGCTTGGTCCACACACAGTTTGTTCTAAATATACAGTATGCTTCCTGTTGTGGCGTTGCATTGGAATACAGTGGCCACCCTCTCTTCCTCCTGTTCCGTCTCCCTCCCTTCATTTACCTTTCTCCCAGTAATTAATGAAGCCCTTCTCTTACGTTTTTCTTGTTCCCAGCAGGGGTGGCTTACTCTTTTGTGTTCGGCGACAGTCTTTCAGCCAGTGAGAGTCTCATGAGAGCTGGCAATGAGCCACTCATTCTCAACAGATTCCCATAGGGGCTACCATGACCGTTCCCTCTCACTCTGCATCCTCCACAGGCTCTCACATTGTGTGAAGGCCCTGGTCACAAGCCCTTTGCAGATCACTGATGATAAAGCCATCAATGGAGCTCAGAACTAAACACCCTCACGTCACCTCTTAGTGGCCTCAGAGGACAAGCTTGTATCTAAAAACTATTTTTACTTGCCTACTGTCATGTGCATTGTTTCCACAAGGTGTAGTCCCGATTGCTGCCATTGTAGATTGAAAATTGTTGGAAAGGTCGTTCCTCATATCAGGTTTGTTATAAATTGAGTTCACCCCAGACTCATTGTGTCCAATTGGTACTCAGGTTGCAGGAACGGCACGCTCATGGGTGTGTGACCAACACGTTCTCCAGCCAAGAACCTGAAGTGTTGAACAAGAGAACAAAGTTCTGGCCAAGGAGGTGTATAGGACCTGGAGAATGATATCTGTTAACATTCCCATTCATCTCAACGGCAGTTGAGTTGGCTAATAAAAACGGTCATGTTAATCAGCCAAGCCTTGACACTTTGGTTCTGGCACAAGGTGCTGCCTATGAGTGAAGTGAATCACCAGCCGTAGGCATTTACAGATAAACTTCAAAAAAAGTTTTGTTTCCTTGATTTAATCATTTATTTAATGTAGGAAATTATGTAATAGAAGCCTGGTGTTGTTTGACTCAATGTGTCTTTGAGCAATTTAGCAGATAAGCTCATGATGACTTAACTAAAGGGCATAAGCTGTAAAACATATCTTACAGTATATGACTTTTACTTTCCCTTAGCAAACTTTAGGCGTGTTTCTGGCTCGTTTGGTATCTTGCACACTAGCTAAGTCAAACTTGATATGCATGACTCAGACATGGGCCACGTTATGAAGAGACATGACTGGAATATGTGTTGTGGTAACTGTGGTTTCTATTTCAGGGAATCTTTTTTTGTGTGGATTTCTATTGCTACATTTTTAAATTTGTATTTCATGCTTACCTCAGGTCTTCTGCACATAGACGCAGTCACGCTAAACTGCATCGGCGTTCTTACCTTGTCTCTGCTTTGTGCGCATGTGTGTGAGAGTTTCATGGGGTTTATGCTTATGCATGATTATGTTGTTCTCTCAGTGCAGTCATTGTTTGGGGGCCGACGGCCCCTGTCAAGAGAAGGCCTTTCCTACATATGCATCTCTTCACAAAGCCTTCCCCCCTCTTCATTCCTTTTCACCAATGTATCTTTGTCACAACAATGACAGATCGACCTTTAATAGTCATTCAGAACTTCTGCTTTACAATGCAGTTCACTTTCACCCCAATCACACAGTCAATACTACTACTTTTAGAGCGAGAAGCTTTCAGAAGCTTTGAAGGAAAGGTCAAAGTTTTGTTAAAGTCCTAATGGGTTAGGATTCTGAATAGATATCTAATAAATAGAAGTCTAGTAGCTTTTTAAGGTTTTGCGCTATTAGAAAATTGTTTGAGCATCCCAACTAGTTTGACCCAGCAACACTGTGATTCTGTCAGACTGCATTACTTCCAGTGGCTTTTTCTGGTGGATGTGACCCAGTTGGACAAGATGAGCAGTCAAAGTCAATCAAAGCCGTAAGCGTTATGCTACAATCTCTTACACATTTACACAACTTCACATATGATCTGTCAATGTAATCTCCCAGCAGACACACAAACATGTTTTTCCTCCAGGGTTTATGTCTGCATAACCTAAACCAGCCACCAATAGTCGATAGCGTCCGATAAGAATAGTCCCATTTCTTATATAAACATTGATTTCTACAACTGATTTCCATTCTGGCCTATCGGAAACGTTGGCTGTGAAGTCCCAGCTCAGTGGTTGCCCATAGCGTCTGGCTGGCGTCTAGTCGTTCCCCATACTAAGAGCAGAGAGGCTGCATGCCCACATCTGATAACGCAAATAGAAAAATTTCCCCCCACAGTGCACTACTTTGCCATCCACTTATAATTGTTTTGTAAGTGTGTCTGGTGTATGCTTGGTGCTTGAGGTCCAGATAGATTTTGGCTCCAATGTTTTTCATTAAAATCATACTGAGCGTTAAGTAAGAGACCGAATTGAGAGTTCATACACAGTGACCCCAGTGGTCAAGAACCACTTTGGGAAGGGGATGTATCCCTAATTAAGGCTTTTTATGCCTTTTATTGAGGTAGGACAGTAGAGAGACAACAGGAAAGCACTGGGTGGATAGAGGGGACCGGGGTCGGCAAAGGACCTTTAGACGGGAATCGAACTCAAGTCGCCATGAGCACTGGGGCGCTGTAGGTAAACACATTAAGCAAGAGGCTATTGGTGCAAACCCACTTTACTTTTTTTGTGTTTTTTATTTTTATTTTATATATATATTTTTTAGTTTTTTTGTGTTTTTTATTTTTATTTTTTATTATATAATGAATGATTATAAAAATACGTGAAAGTAATCTTTTAATATGAATGAATGATTAAAAAAACGAATAATACTGATTACGTCATTGTATAATTTGCACATTGACTATTGTAATTTGGTTATATCTGACATTAAATAAATGCATCTTGACAAGGACACTGCTCTGTTTGACATCAGTTAAGCTTTTAAATATTTTTCACATGGCTCCCTTGACACGAGGATACGATAAGAGCTGTTTAACTTGGACAGCTCCCTCTTTGTGTCTGTAGGTCACCAGTCTTTAGCTGTGGCCATGGGTTCATTGTGAATCAGCCTGAATTTATTTCTATTTAATTAACTTTGCACAGACCTCAGGCTCGTGGTTTCCTCCCTCCCTTCTTTCATAGTTACTGAGCCACATAGTTACTATTGTACCAGGAAAATTAAGTAGAGCGAGTTATAATAGATATAAAACAACAAATTACAACTAATCTAGTCCCAGCCTCAGTTTGTTAGTGGCATTAAACTGTTGAAAATCTTCAACAAAAATCTTTTGTTTGAAGCACTTCAGAACTAGTCAACTAGATGAGAAGAATTGCATATTACATTGTTTCTCTAAAATAGTCTATACTTTTCTACCTTTTCATCTGATCACAAAGCCTCTGGACCACATTCAAACCTTTGCCTCCCACATAAGCACAATGGCTCAAGGTTAATTGCTAGAGTTTTGAGGGAAGTAGGTCTTCAGATTGTGTCTCTCAGTATGAATATTGTCCTTTATTGTGGAGGAGTGAGAAAAGAGCTAGAGAAGATTGAGGAGAGCATACCAATCCTCTCTCGTGGTGATGACATGGGCGGCAGAACAACAGCGTGCTGGCATGACACAGGCTCACAGCCAACAGCATTGGGCACAGACAGAAGGCTTTTCAAAAACACATGGAAGTAATGTGGAGGTTCTCATACCCAAACACACATTTCAGAACTATTTAGGTTTTGTGGCTGCTCAGTGCTCCTCTTTCAGTTGTGCTAAGTTTAAACTATGTAGACCACAAAAGCATGCTCTATACAACAAATTTAACCCCCTTACTATGAAAGGTCATTTTATAAATCAGTATTTAATCCACTAAAGATGGATTGTACTCAAGCTTAAGGATCAATAGGAGTCCCTTTTTCCCACTCGTCTAACAAACTTGGCTTTATTTTTGTGCAGATATATACACACCCTTACAGAAATGTATATGGTCTGTGTTGTCTGTACATGAACATGCTCGCGCATATGATGAAATATGATCGCTAGGACTTGGCTTTTTCCAGACACTCCAAGCGTGTTTGACCTTGTGGTCAGAGCAGATCTGAGAACATCACAAGCAGTACCAAGGAGGAATGTGCGTCCATGTCTGCATGTATTTCTGCATATATACCTCAAGTCCGTGTATTCCCTCCATCCAGTCTCATACTCTTAGCGAAGTCAAGTTTCTTTGAGCGTCCCCAACTTAAGCACCTGTGAGAAAACTTTATACAAACTCCTGTGGCCCAAAGCCCTGTATTTTTGGAGGTGTAGAAAGTGTCTACTTCCTTAGTTCTGGTAATCGCCATCTGTCGTAATAGTAGAGAGAGAAGAAAGACAGAGGTGTTTGACCGCATCTAGATGAAGTAGCTTATGTTGTATATGACCTTATGTCTAAAAACCACAACATGTTGTTCCTTTGAATTTGTTTGAATATTATTTCGCTTAAGAATGTCACTATGAAGTTTCTGGAGGTTTAGGAATAAGTAGGTTTCACTGACGAAAAGAAGCAAAGGGGCCTGAGGGTAGTTGTTTTTCAGACCGGTCTGTTTCCCAGTACTGGTATGATCTTACATCTTAAAGGTTTGGTTTACTGTATGTATATATTTGTGTGTTAGAAAGAATCAGTCACCACGACTGCAGCCTCCTCTCTCTCCAACCACAAAAAGTCCAAACGCCCCCTTCTCTCTTTCGCTCCAAACACCGTTCCAGACATTTGGGTGGTCGACGTAAGCTAAGCTTTGTTTTTCTTGCTATTCACACATTTTACAATCCTTCAAGGGGAACTTTTCAAAGCTTCTACCACAACTTTGAGTCTGATTTTTGTTTGCTTTGATTTGAAAATATGTATTTATTTTTCCCGCCGTTGGCTGGATGATGACAGCTGACGTGTGTTTTGCAGGACGTGTGACTTTTTAATGAGTCGGACATTTTGGGCTGAGGTCCCAGCCTGGCATCTGTCCCTTTCCTTACTGAAAAAAATACATGCATGCCAAATAATGTGCATGTAGTTTGTTGTCCATTTCTATACCAAGGGAAACCCTCCACAACATAAGTCTTTAGGTTTTTGCTTTTAACCACAAAAAAGTGCTTCCAATCATAGTTCCTGTAGTAGAAAGACATGAGCCAAACTGCTGTGAAAATGTTGTAGCAAAACCACAAATGAACCTGAAAACTTCACATAATCTATCTCCAAAATGTCCACATACCTTCTCTGTTCCAAAATTTAGTGAGCTTCCTACCTAGAAAGCATCATAGACTCAATCCTAATGCAGGCAGCAACATAACAATTTTTTTTTTTTAAAACATTTTAGTCTTTTTTTGTATTTCGAAATAAATCAAAATGGTGAATGAGTCAAAAGAAATGATTATAAATGTATCTAATTCATATGGTAAAATGGTTTAGTCTAACTAGTGCTGTCAAACGATTAATCGTGATTAATCGCATCCAAACTAAAAGGTTTTTGTTTACATAATAAATAAGTGTGTACTGTGTATATTTATTATGTATATATAAATACAACCACATGCATGTATATATTTAAGAAAAATATGTTATGTTTATATATTAAATATATTTATTTATACTATAAAGTTTAATGTAAATATATAAATGTATATACATGTAAATATTTTTTAAATGTATACTGTATGTATATTTATATATACACAAATAAACATAGTACACATATGTAAACAAAAACTTTTATTTTGGATGCGATTAATTGTTTGACAGCACTAATTGTAACCCATTATTTGCATGTTTTGTATGTTTACATTTATAGTATTGCAGTTAGCTTAGCAGCATGCTAACATCAAACTCTATTGGAATCAATAGTGAATGTTAATAGTGTGGCGTGTGGAGATTGTTCCACATCAGTCACTTATTAGGTTCCACGATTCTTAAGAGGTTGTTGTAGTTCACTAGGTTTTGGAACAGGACTTAATCATAAAGATCCAGAATTTTCTAAAGGTGTCATTGAAAAGGCACGCATTGCCCTTATTCTTGTTAAAACCTGATATTACCTTTTACAAATGAGTTTGAATTACTCAGTATAAATGTAAAAGAAAAAACAAGTAAGGACTTTGAAGGGTTTAGTGTTCATTATAAGTTCTTATCTGTATTGAATTAGTTCTCTGATGCTCTCCATACAGTATTGTTTGCCGAAAAGCTTTGCTTAATGCCATTATGTTGCATTGTCTTAAGCGCTAAGCTACTTTGCACTGACAATAGCCCTGAACCCAAGCCAAAGGAAAGGGAAGCTTCTCTTACTATTGTGCCACTTTGCACAAATTACTTAATTGGCAAACACACAAACCATTACTTTAAGTCAATTTGCATTGGATACACAGTACATTATGTGCACTCTGTGAGGGTTTTGTCTACATAGCTCTTGTAGTAGCAGCACTCTGAGCTAGTGCTTTGTTTGGAAGATTAGATAAAGGCTAGAAGAACTTCCTAGTTTTCCTCCCTTATTTGATTCCTATTACAAAGGCTTTTTGCACTTGGCTTCATGCTTTTTGCATATGTGTATATATATGTATATGTATATATGTATGTGTGTGTATATATATATATATATATGTATGTATGTATGTGTGTGTGTGTGTATATATATGTGTGTGTATGTGTGTATGTATGTATGTATGTATGTTTTTCTAATAAAAAATACCTAAAATAAAGAAAATGTCCTTAAAACAATATAAGTTTACTATTTTGTATAATAATATGTATTTGTATTCAATGAATTTATCTTCAGTGAAGTTTCTTTTTTCAACTCCATTGGCATTTTTAAGCATTTTTTTAAATTATTTTTGCTTTTAAATAAGAGAAACATGCCTATGGGTTAAAAAATACTGATTTTGCAGTTTTTTACTATATATTATTCTTTATGAATGTAAGTCATGTGAAACATCCCTGCTGTCTCAGGTAAGTGTGTATCATGACACGCCCTGCGGGGTCTGTGTGTGTGTTTTTTGTGTAGTTATGCTGCCCTCGATGGTGTTGCATAAATCGTCAGTCGTACAGCCATACCAGCGTGGGTTCTACTGCGCGGACAACAGTATCCGCTACGCCTATAAAAGCAGCACTGTGCCTTCTTCTGTGCTCACAGCCGTGGGCCTCCTCCTGCCCATTGCCAGCGTAAGTGCCCCACAGAGGGGCCTCAGAAAGGGGACATGGGGCCAGGCGAGTGGGGGGACTGCGTGGGAAATGAAGTCTTTTGAGAGAGTTATTATAGTTTATAACCTAGGACAAACTGCTAGTGCATAGTGCCAATCACAGACAAACATTAACTATGTGTAGCCATTCACTTCTCTCAGAAGCCGAGCTACCATGTCAGACCCCACTCCCCTGCCTGGTATTTCCCATAATCCTCGGCTGCCGTGTGCTGTGCTGTGCCGCTACCTGCGTGTGTCTTTCCGTGACTGACCTGAAATCTCTCTCTCTTTCTCTCTCTCTCCCCACTCTCTCTTTGTGTGTGTGTGTGTGTGTGTGTGTGTGTGTGTGTGTGTGTGTGTGTTTCGCTGTAGCTGGCCTGCCTTTCCTGATAATTGAAACTAGCACAATCGAGCCGTACCATCGCGGGTTTTACTGCAGTGACCAGTCCATCCAGTACCCGTATAAAAACGGGGACACCATAAGTGATGCCGTGCTCTGTGCCGCTGGCATTCTAATTGGCATCCTCTCTGTAAGTTCCTCTCTTATATATATTCATATAAATATACCACTAATTCATATAAACATCCCATCTTCATCCCTCACCCCCTATTAGACCATAGATATTAGTAAAATAGGCTAACTGTAGATCTAAATGGTGACTTATAGTAGATAATCCTTTTTAAATCTATTAACCAATCCTCCCCATCCCATCTTTTTATTTAAAATATTTGAATAACTCAACATCGAGATTTATCATGGTCAGGGCTATCGCTGTCTCTATTCTTCTCTCTGTCTCGATCTTAGTCTCTCTTTTCTGTTCTGTCTTCATTTGTCGGCATGTGTTTTGTGATATATTGCTCTTTTTGTGTTTTTTACTTTATTATTATTATTATATTATAGTTTAGTTATTCTCAAAAACTCGCAATGCTGAGTTAATGTATAAAATGTTATAAACAAGTAATGTAATAGAAACCTTGTGAAAAAGTTGTACACTTTAGCATACTATTAAAAAGAGTGCTTATGAAAGTAATATATTTTTTATAAAGTGTAATGTTTTCCTGATAAATGCTGACAAGCATTTATTTTAATTAAACTTATGTCATTTTGATTGAAGCTATCATGTATTTAATATTTTTGTAAATAGGCATTGCAAATGTTGAAGTTGCAATGTAGTACGTTTAAAATATATTTACTTGATTAACATGATACAGTTAAAATGAAAATCAAATAATTTACATTTGATGTGTTAATAAGTGCAGTTCTTTAAAGGAAAATAAATAAATAACATTTTAACGGTCCTAAAAAGATTCTGATTTCACCCCAAAACCAAAAAGAAATGAGCAGAATACGTTCTTGACGGATTTTGTGAAATGTACTTAATTTAGTGAAGTGAATTTGGGGACAAAAGAGAAAATCCTCGCAAAATTCAATTTGAGTGCAGATAAATCTGGATAAGAGATTAAACCGCCCCACAGCTGCTGAGGCGTTGAATTAGTAGACATTCACAGCCTTTGTGACAGCTGCCAAAAGGTTAACCTCTTACAACTGAACCCAGTCACCTGGAGGACACATGTTCGACGAAGAATAGAAAGAATGCAACATCCAACCAGATTACTTTTAGCTCTTATGAAACTCCAAAACATTGTCTGAAAACAAAACTTCGCCATGCCAGGCGATCCCCATGTGGAATAAGTGGTGGAGATGAGGGAAGTGGTCTTGCAGTAAAAGCCCCTGTAAACTGGCACGACACCAAACCATGACTCCATGGAGATCCCATATGGAGACATGTGTGCCTCGCTGTCTGGAGTAGACATGTTCCCATGCTCAGCAATTCTTCTGATTAAAATAAGGACTGTGTGTGCGTATATATGTTGTGTGTGTGTGTGTGTGTGTTGGCACCCCTCACACAGCTGTAGTTAATTAGCAGTGTCTCCAGTCCTAGTTTGGTTAGGCCTCAGGGAAGGCAGTCCCACTCTTCACTACCACCACAACAGCGTTCCTCTACAGTATGAAGAGAGAAAAGAAAAAGGAGAGTGAGAGATAGTAAATATCTCATTAAGGCATGGTTTATGTACTTCATAACCCATGCCTCTTTTTTTAAATTTACGTCCTACTGGTTTCAAATGGTGCAGGCCTCCATTTTAAACTGCTCATATGAAAGCCATAACCCTTAGAAACATATGTTCCATATCATTAAAATATCACCAGCAATGGGCAGGCCATGCTCAGTCATAACTCAAGTTACTCGTTTTCTCTCATTTCTTTAACTCATTTCTTCTTGCTTTTTTTGATTAATGTGCTTTCCTAACTGGTACTTTATTTGCATGTTTGTCTAACTCCACCCTGCATGCCCATGACCTGACCACTGAAATCTTGTGATATTATACAATGACACATTAATGTTTGTGGTATGACTTCACAAATTCACCATCACTTTATGATCTTAATGATAATGAGCTCTGTTCCAAAACCTAGTGAGCTGCCTCGCTTTCTAGTGCCTATATGGGCAGCTGCCTACATTGGTAACATGAACATCATTGAACCTAATAAGTGCGCAGTTTGTAAAACTATGTAGGCAACAGTGCTGAGCATCACACAAATTGGTATAGTGTTTATTGTTAGCATATTGCTAAGATAACAGCGTTGAAAAATACAAATGTATTGTGTGAAGTGTTTTTTAATGGCACTGAACAATTTAACTGATAATTTTCAGTAATGATGAAATATGTTTATTCAAAATCAACATCTCGGCTATGCATTTATAATTGGCTTTTTCGTGAAATTGTCTTAGAATTTCACTAGATTTTGGAACAGAGCCTGTATATAATCTCAGCAATCAGTGATTTTTTTTTATTTATTTGTATTTTTTTTTATTGCAAATTAATCGTTTTTCTAGATTGTGATTGGCGAATGCTACAGGATCCATTGCCTGAACCAGGGCTCCAAATCGTTCGTGGGAAATCCATATGTCTCCGCCCTTTACAGACAAGTGGGCGTGTTCATCTTTGGCTGCGCCGTCAGCCAGTCATTCACAGACATCGCCAAGGTCTCGGTTGGACGGATGAGGCCGCACTTCCTAGACGTTTGTATGCCTGACTACACTACCATCAACTGCTCTCTGGGATATATTACTCAATACAAATGTCTTGGAGATCCCAGCAAAGTACAAGAAGGACGTTTGTATGCCTGACTACACTACTAATAAAATGTCAACACTGTTTTCAACATTGAAAACATTAAAGAGATAGTTCACCCCACAAAGGATCGTCCACAGGTCTTGGAGATCCCAGCAAAGTACAAGAAGCCAGGTGAGATATTCAACACTCACATGCACAATGAAATCCGAGAGCTTTCTGAGCCTCTAGACAGCAACACAACTACCACGTTCAAGGCCCAGAAAGGTAGTAAGGACATCGTTAAAATAGTCCATGTGACATCAGTGTTTCAACATTAATTTTATGAATCTATGAGAATTATTTTTGTGCGCAAGAAAACAAAAATAATTATTCAACTTTATCCGTTTGTTTTTTTTCTTGTTGGTTTTTGTTGTGTGTTCATTAGTGTGATTAGTGTTATTTATATTTATTTATTTAACAAAGATATATATAATATACATTTTCTTTCTTTTTTCATAGAAACGTAATGTTTTAATGTATTTAATAATAAAACACATTGTTGATTAAATGTTCTTTTTTTCTCCCTACAGGAAATCCTTCTTTTCTGGACATGCTTCATTTTCGTTGTACACCATGCTGTATCTGGCAGTAAGTACATACACTGTGTAATGCTCTCACACTGTCACAGTTCTTTTATTTTTCTAAAGAGCTGTTCATTCATGATTGTTATGTCTAGTATGAAACAGGGACCCTCTATCGCCCTTTCACCCTCCTCTGTGGGTCTCTGAAATGTGGGTCACTCTTATTTTCCTTGTTCATCTCCCGGATGGACACACTCCACCTGATTTTATTTGTGCAGCTGTATAAACTTCCCTTCTCTCTGAAGTTGTCCTTCATTTCTCCCTCATTCCTTATGCTTTATTTCTATTCTCTTTTTGAATAGGTCACATACTTTTTCCACACTAATTATGCAGAATCCCCAATATAGCTTTACATACACACAAAGGCAGATTTCGCTCAGTGGAGTCTCTCACTGTATGTAAAGCCTCTTTCAAAGGCTTCAAACATTTTCCCTTTCACATGCACGGCCCTACACTCCTCCCTCCTTTTATTCAAATCCTTTCTTTCTGCTTCTAAATCATCAGCATGTCCATGGGCCCCTCTACCTTTCACTCTCTCAGATGGCAAGAGGGGGAGCCGCTCTGCTAATAAAGGTGGCCAGATGTTCATTCTCAGCGTTTTGAGAGATTTGAGAAAGTTAGGAGGGTGATAGAGAATGTGTTTTTGAGGACACAAACCTGTTCACAAACTCATGCAGGTTTGGTTCTAATGCTCTCAAAACAGCCATTAAGTTAATGTGTGACTTTGACAGATGGGCCTGACGCATGAAACACTGGCCTGAACACTTCCTATACAAAAGGAAGCAGTACGTAAAGAAGCAGACACAGGGCAGGTTCTGTTGAGTGTTTTGCGACTAAAACAATCAGTTTGTATACATAGACCTGCTGTATTTTAAACAGTAGTGATTAGCCACAATGCAGGAGAGATGTTAGCCAGTGTTACACATTGTTATTCATGGAGAAAAGCAAGCATTAAGGAATACAGGATTCTGAGAAGCTGAGTTCTTCCAGAAACCTTCTTTATAACTTCGGACACTGCAGTCTGAATTATCATCTTGATTTGAAAGCCTGGATTTGTCTCTGAGTGTCTCTGAGGGGCAAATCATTCAGATTTGATCAGAAACCCTGGCCAGATTGCTCACAGCCGAAGCCAAAGTGTAGTCAAAATCCATTATAAAATGTGAACATGTGAATAGACTATTATGTTAAGATACAGGTTGACTATCTAAGATTATTTTACCATCTGTTCTTGGCATTCAAAGTTAAAAACGAGAGGCCAAGAGAGAACGCTCTGAGATATCTTAGCACAAAGCATGATAAACAGAATTACAGGCCTGAATAATTCTGAAAAAAGGTGAAAACAAGTGGAGGAAAGTGCTCTCTGAGTAGAGTGATTGAGTGAAACAGTCTTACTGACTGAAGCGTTCCTGGTCTCACTCCCTGTAATTATCTCAGTCTAGCTGTCATGCTTCATGGGTCAGACGCTGAAGTCATAATGAGAGCTCGCACCAGTCTTGTGATCCCCTTTTATTTGCACAAACGTAACCTAGGTCAAAAGTAGACAGCCTTTGTTCTCACCAAATTTGCGAATGAATCATTCTGGCACAGTACCTCAGAACAGAACTCACACCTGTTTCGTCAGTGACACGTATTAATAAATTTATGTATATATGTGTGTGTGTGTGTGTATGTATATATGTGTGTGTGTGTGTGTGTGTGTGTGTGTGTGTTTTATATCACACCGCCCACATATACACACACACACACACACACACACACACACACACACATATATATATATAAGTATATATGGTATATTTGTAGCAATAGCCAAAAATGCATTGTAAGGGCCAAAATTATCTATTTTTCTTGTATGCCAAAAATCTTTAGGATATTAAGCAAAGATCATGTTCCATGAAGATATTTTGTAAATTTCCTACCATAAATATATTGAAAGTTAATTTTTGTTTAGTAATATACATTGCTGAGGACTTCATTTGGAAAACTTTAAAGGCAATTTTATTAATATTTTTTTTTTATTTTTTTTTGCACCCTCAGATTCCAGATATTCAAATATTTGTTTCTCGGCCAAATATTGTCCTGTTCTAACAAAGCATACATCAATGGAAAGCTTATTTATTCAGCTTTCGTATTATGTATAAAACTCAATTTTGAAAATGTTCCCCAGTTATTGAGATCATAGTCAGGTTAAGATACCTAAATTTAATAAGTTGAGCTCTGCCCCCTAGAGTGACTGCTAGAACTGTACATGTATGCGGTTGGATGGTGTGTTCAAGGGTCTTAGTTGAACCACAGTGCCCATGCGGCTCAACCTCATGTGCTTATTGAGTTGGAACAGCATATCAGTTTGTTCTGGAGAGCGAGTGTATGTGGGCATTTTGTGGGCAGCAAACTGGGTATTTACTAGCCTCTCTTTGGCCTCCACACTCCATAGTCCAAAGACTTATGGTTTGGCTGCTGCGTGACTGTGCCTTTCAAACCGCATGGTGACACAAGATGCTCTAGTTAGCCGTAGTGACCAGAGAACAGGCAGTGAATGATACGACCCTTCTACCTGCTTGTTTTCAGGCTTATTTATCTGTAGGTCATGGTCATTAACATGTGGCGAGGCTGCGTTGGCTTTGCAGTAATATTTTTGGACCTGAGGTCAGGATAGAAAAGACTTTAGCGGTGAAGTTTGACTGTTTTCTACCAGAACTGGCAAGATTCAAGTGTCAAATACACTTCAGAATGACCCACAAAACCATGCACAGCGCCATGAAAAAGACCAACCTTTCCTTTCAAAATATTGCAAAATAAGTATAGTTTTCCTCACACTCACCTTTTTTTGTTAAGATGACACAATTTATTTATACCACATCTCTCTTGCTTTTTCTTTTTCCCTTACCAAGTTGGACTGAACATGCCATTTTGTGGCTGCTTATATGACCTGAAGTCAATTGCTGGGCCTAAAGGAAGAGTTTATTCATATTATTCCAAACCTGTATGAATTTCTTTTAGAGAACACAAAAGGATAAAAGCTTGATGACTCTACTGGTCACTCTTCTCCATCCAATGAACTGGGACGGAATCTTTCAATCTTAAAAAGGATGCAAAAGCACGTAAAAAGTATCAAATGTGGTCCATATGACTTATGACATATGAAGTCTTTTGAAGTAATACAATACATTTCTGTTTAAAATTAAAGTTGGTTTTGGCTTAAAAAAACTTGACTTCTGGCCTAGTTCTCTTGGTATGCTCATGAGAGTTTATGTGAAAAGTTGCATTGTTCAATTCATGAATACATATTTTTTTAATGAATCTTAATTCACAAAATATCTGAATGATTCATTCACGAACATGGCTGATTTGGTATGAATACATAAAGGCATAGTTCACCCAAAAATTAACTCACCCTCATGTCGTTCCGATATTATAAGACTTTTGTTTATCTTTGAAATATAAATGTTTTTCATATTTACTTTTTACTTAAATCTGAAGTCCATTCTACCATAACTGACACTTTGAAAAATTCATGAGTTTATATGAATCGAGTGGTTTAATTCAAGTCCTTTGAAGATTATCACTTTATATGATGAACAAATTAAATTTAGGCTTTTATTCACATATAAATTCAATGCACAGACATATATGGCAAATCATATATGGTTTGTTTTTGCATGCGACATGTTTGAGTCACCAAAAGAATCAGTGAGGTTTGTTCTCACATTATATGCAACTTGCACAAGGCATATGAATCACTTTCGTGACTCTTTTGTAGTGCACTTGAATCCTTTTTTAAACTTTTGAAAAGAATGACTAGCACAGTCTTCAGAATTTTTTTTTAACAACATGAGTGTGACTAAATTAATTTTTTAACACTAATCCTTCAATAGCCCAATTTTTTAACACTTATCCTTCAATAGCCCACCAGGATATTTTCCATTGTCCCATTTGGTACCTCAGTCAGATCTGATAGTACCACCTAGATCGCTTGCGGGGAGGAACTGGATGGAGACTGTCAGCGGGACAGAGTATGTTATCTGCACGAGAGCGTGTTACTTCTCATGTGGGCACAGGGCGTGTGTATGTGTTTGTGTTTTGAGTTCGCATGTCGCTGGAGAATTTAAGACCACACGTCTGCCATTCCTGCTGCCACCACCTCACAAAGCACAGAGATGAGAGAGCCATATACACCCCCCAGCATCTGTGGCACGTTTGGCTTATCTGAGCTCTGATAGCAAGATGCACTATATCTGATCTGATGGACTGTATCTGAGCCCTGAGGGTCCTCAGGCTCTGCTGTTCTTATCAGCTCTTGGATGCCTACGTGTGGTGAGGACCCCACTCTCGCCCTGAGGAACAGAGCCACTTTAGGAGTTTGGAGAAGTCACGGAACTCATCTCTAAATCTCCAGACTCAGACAGGCTGGCTTACAGCTAAAGAGATCAGCGTCAGCGGGACTCCCTGTGTGTTGGATGTCACCCTTCCATGACCTCTAACAGTCCAACATATACCAGAACTCTCTCTTTACTGTTTTAGTGTAGAAAAGATTTAGGGGTGCCACAAGTCATAATACAAAAAAAGTAGAAAATGTTTTCGAGAACTTCGAAAAATGCTGAATTCATTCTTATTATGGATGCTATTTAGAGGCCCTGGTTGTCTTGTTTATCTTAAGCCCAGCCGCGATTTAGTCATCTGTGACCAATTTTGAAAATCCTAAAAGATTTCTATAATCCTAGGCTAAAATCTGTAGTCTTTGATTGCTGGTTTGACATGTTCACAGACAGCAGATTAATAGCCGTTGCGATCAAATTTGACCTCCGATGAAATTTGGCAGTGTCCGAAGATTTAGCGTACAGTCCTGCAGTGTGATGGATTTCCGTTGGATGTTTGTCAGTTTTTGATGGTTTTCTAAGACAAGCTATGATCAGAATTAATGCTACAGATTTCTTCTAACCGCATAAACTCCGGCACTCCCGTCCTCCACTCACGGAATTTATATGATATGTTGCCTTTGCTATGATAAACACCAGTTGCGCTGCTGTTTTCATGTGGGTGTGTAGTGCTGCTTGCACTATTCTTCTTAAATAAGCCAGTATTGACACCATTCATATACTTTTAATGATAGCCAACATTACAGCCCTGCGTTCAATGCATCTCGCAGTCACTGAACATGTATGAGTTGATAATGTAGAACCCTGGACAAGTTTTCTTGCGCACACTCATTTTTAACGCGTCTTGACTGTTGTACAGTCTGACATTAATGACAGCTGAGATCCCACAATGCGACATGATCATCATGTTCGTACAGTCTGACAAATACAATCCTAAAGGACCTTTAAAAATTGCACAGTGTGAGCCTGGATTTATGGCCACTTGTTGATTTTTAAAGTGAAATGACAATAGCATTCCACTCATTGTGGCGCAACATTCACAGTTGGTGCGAAAGAGAGCATGAGAATGTCACTGTTGGCTCTAAGGCTCAATTCTTTAATTTTGGAGAACCAATTTTGGAGTTATTTATTAGGTTGGAAGGTTGGAAAACACTCGAAGCCTTCATAAATCATTCGAACAGTAAACACAATTATTTTGTTCTCGTTTATCATCTGTGACGTGAGAGAAAAATCTTAAAATGCAATAACAAAACAAGAACATAAAAAAAGAGAAAGAGAAAACCTCAGGGATTACTCATTCAGTTTTTCATTTTAACCATCCAAATTTATTGATTCACTTTTGTAATTTAGTTTGCATTCAGAAATAAGCAAACAGACCTCTGTCTCCATAAACCACAGATCTGCGGTTGAAGAGCATTCCATTGCATTCACATGGCCCGATCAAAGATATTATTGACACGTTTGTTTCTAAGTTCTCCGCTGGAACTTTTTTCAGTATAAGAATGCCAAGTGTATGAAAGCCTGTGGTTGAAATAGCTACAGATGCTTGGTTAGAAATTCTCTCTTTACTGCCAGCATTGAGGCCATGCTGGATCAAAATGAACACGAGTATGAATTTATTTATTTATCTTTTGCCTCAGATGAACTCTAGCCATATAATCAAGCAAGTATCTCCATTTCAGTCAGTCATCTATGACATCTAACACTTCTCTTCAGCCAGCTGTTAACCCAAAAGCTCATATACAGTAGCGTGAGAGGAAGAAATGTTTGCTGATTCAGGCAAAAATGGCTGAAGGTTTTGTTTCAGCATATTTTAAAGACCTCCTGCTTTGGGCCACAATGTAAATTGAAGTAATGAGACAGCAGGCCATATGTTGATTCCAATCGGTTTGAGGCACAGACGCACATAAAGACCCTTAGATGCTTATCACTGTACCATCCTTCCGTTCTGAGGGGTTGTTTTTATGAGATAAGATCCATTGAAAATGATTGAGGAGGCCTCTATTTATCTTCAGTCTTTGGCATATTTGGCACACGTAGCAGTAATGCTAAACTTCAGCCTAGTTAAATACTCCAGAAATCCAAACGGCATTACCTGACCACAGAGAACTCCGGTTATTCATCAAAACTGAATTTGTGAAGACTCGAAGAGCTGTCAGTGTGCTTGTGCAGGCACACCCATCCTCGCATCATCTAAGAACTTCATCCAGTAAGGAAACTCCAACTCCCAAACATCCTCAGGGAGGGATTCCTTCCTCTCTACGCACACAATGCCTTCGGAGCAAGAAGAGAGCTGTTCAGGAAAGCAGACCTGACCTTGTACACACCTTCATTTGGAGCGCAAAGCTCAAGATGGTTATTGTTTGTTTTGTCTAACAGATCGTCTGAGTTTGTGCATGATTGTTTATCAGTTAGTGTCACTGTGTAAGGTTGTGTTCTGTTGTCTGCTGTGGTTTCAAACTTAATGGAAGTTTTCCTTCTCGGGTGGTGATGGATGATTAAGGGAGGGTGATGAATACAGGGTCCTTAACTGACCCAATTTGAAGAGTTTCAGGACTGATGGGCCGCCGGAGCGTTGTCAACAGTTTGTCCTCCTGACCCCCATCCTCCCCTTGTCTTTGTAACCCTCAATCATTTGTTTTCTTACCCTAAAGAGTCTTCCTGTTCCCAGAAAGCTAACTCTACAAGGAGTCCTTGGATTTAGGTGGCTACAGAAAGAGAGATTTTTTTTTTTTTTTTTCAGTCCTGTCCGGCGCTACTTTGGGTTCTCAGTTTTTCTGTCTCTGCTCCACCCACAACATTCTTTCCCACATATTTTTTTTAATCCACCTTCCTTTGTTTTCTATTTAATTTCTCTAACCCTAACCCTAACTTATTGTATTATCTCAGCTGTTATGTAATAAAAACATAAGTTTTACAGATGTTCCCTTTGGTTAAATTGCTTTCCATCTCTGTTTCTTTAGTTCTACCTGCAGTCTCGGTTCACGTGGCGAGGAGCCCGTCTGCTGAGGCCACTTGTGCAGTTCACCTTGCTAATGATGGCCTTCTACACCGGGTTATCACGTGTTTCTGATCACAAGCACCACCCCACTGATGTTTTAGCTGGCTTTGTCCAAGGAGCCCTGGTGGCCTACTTCATAGTAAGTACATATTTTATTTCTATCCAATTCATATTTCTTAAAATATAGTTTAGTATCTTTAAGGAGTCAAGAGGCCATTGTGGAGTCAATCTTGAATTTGTTTTTATTGGTTGGAATGTAAACCTATTTGGAGATTTCGTACTTTACAACATTTAATAACCACTGGCCTTGATCTGGTTGTCATCACAACCTCTGGATTTTTTTTTGTTTTTCCATATTGGTTAACAATATTGGTTAACATTCTGTTAACACCAGAAAAACTAATTAAACATTCCTTTCATAAATATGCTGGCAATTAACAACCCAACAAGTTTGACAATATAGCGTATGTTTTCCCATTTCCCACTCTTCACTTTAAAACATGAAAATCATGAACTTTTCTTTTTCTATTTGTTATAGTCCATGAGTATGTTTGAGCTCGTCTAGAGACAGATTTATCAGATAGCTTGTCAAAAGAACCAGTAAGAACAGACTTTATCTCGTGTCTTCTGAATAAAGTGAAGACAGAAGGCCATCCGGAGTTTGAGGTCGGAAGGGGATCTGAATATCTGGAACCAGACCACAACATTCTCTAGACCCCACCCTCTCTCTTTTTCACCCCTATCCACAAAATTACTCATCCATCAGAGTGAAGCATAATCTTTTTCTTGCTAATGCAGAGCATATTGCCTCTATTGCACCATTACCCACTCTCAAATGAAAAGAGGAGGGGTTTTGGAAAAAGGAATTTTACACTTCATAATTGTAGCACGTCACTTTTGGTGGTGCCAGACTTTCCCTGCAATAAGCAAAGCTTATTGGAACTGAATGTACAAAGAAAGAGCATTTTCTCTTAAGGAAAAATTACAATGTTTATTAATCATGTGAGAAACAGAGATTTATCTGTTTATCTGCATCGTAAGGGGACGGTGCAGAGATTCAAGGCCCATTTAAGGCTGATTTATACTTGATGCGTCCGCAAGTTCGCTTGGGTGCGCACGGCAAATGACGTAATCGCGGTGTTACCAGAAGTTCGTTTTGAGTACGCGCAAACTCATTTCACGTGGCGGTGTCCACAGCATTTTTTGTAACTTTCCGCGTAGCTCCACATTCGAAGATGCACAAGTTCAGGGCCATTCTAGCCGAACATGCACGTCTTTGTCGGCATTTGTGTGAAACAGAAGCCGTTTGATGTGAAGTTCAAACTCCATCAGGTGCTTTTTGATGCTTTGACAGAAAACAACGCATCGTTTTTTTTTGCATAGTTTGTCAAAGGCTTTTTATTTGAAGTGTGTTTAATTTTTATTGTATAAAAATAGAATTAGAATTAATTTAGATACTATTTATAAACTATTTGCTTGAATTTGTCTTCTGTTTGATGTGAAATAAAGCCAATAGTTTAAGATTATTTTAATCAGTTTGTACATAAAGAAATTATTAATTCATCAACTTATTCATCATGGGAGAAGTCTTGTACAGGCAAATTACTTCTTCTCTCCGGTGATTCCCGATGGTTTTAGAGGACAATTACTCCTCGTTGCCCCCTGTCATTTCAAAGAATAGTACAATGGCAAACGCGACAAGTATAAAAGCCTCGTCCATTTGGGAAGGTGCGCGCGCAATCAGCGGAGGCTCGCGAAGCAGAGTCAGGCGAAAGTATAAATCCCGCTTTAGGGGAAGGCAGGAGACCAAGACCTCCTAATGGGGTGATCTCTTGATATCACCCCATCTACAACATCTGAAAGACAAATATTTAAATTGTTAGTGTTGAAATTGGGATATTGAGTTGTGTTTCTAAATATTACAATTCCCAGAATATCCTTTCAGTGTCTTTCTTCCCTCTAATTAGCTGTGACAGCGCCACACTTTTTATGGTCCACAGATGTTCGCCAAACATTTCTCTACTGGTATCATGAACCTGCAAAACATTTTATCTCCAATCCTTGAATATGCTGAACCCTGTGTGGTTAAGTTTTCAGTTGGCTCTTGTCTTTATTTATTGGCATTTCAGTTTTTCCAAGAGCAGTTTAGGCTTTCGCCAACCCTTTAATAACCTCATTAAGAAGGACATTTTTAGTGAAACAATCTTGTTTTACTCAAATTATCCATCCACTGCTAATGGTCTTGATTGTTTTTGAGCCCCTCAGGTTCAAGGTGTAGGAACTAGTCTTTGACACCTGGAGAAGTTTCTCCCCATTATGAAAATAGCAGATAAGTACAAATAAAAGAGAGCAGAAATGAGATCCTTTTCACTAAAGATCAAGGTGCCCATGTACTTGTTTTTAACAAGCCTACATTTGGAATCTGTTCCGCTCCCCATCTGTCAACGCTTTAGAGGTCCAATTAAAGTATCTCTAATGACCAAAGCTCAGATGGAGCCTATAGAGGTAATGCAAGGTACGTGTCTTTAAAAGAAAAGTTATGTACTCATACATCAAGCATTGGTTTCGACCATAGGTGGCAGTGCAACTTATCCAAACTTCTCAGCAGGTCGTCTCAGACAGTTCATGGTTTGGAGGTGCAGCAATTCTTCTAAGCTTGGCTGTAAGTGCTGATTTCTGCTTAAGGGGGTTGTGTTTAAAGACGTTTAGAGGTTGTAAGTGCTCTGGGTTGGTGTCCAACTGGCTGGCTTCAAAGAAACCATGGAAAGTTACAGGTCTTGGTGAGTTTTGGCCGTATTGCAAAAGCTGATTACAGACTTACTGCATGTTCCATATTAAAGAGGATCAGTTCACATGGCGCTGTTAGACTGGGATGCCCACGGAGAACTGATCTCAGAACAGCAATTCATGTCCGTCTGCTTATGTATCATGCAAGGGAAATTTAAAACGCAGAGTAGCACAATGTTAACTAGGCCATCAGTTTCGTTCAGTCTCAAAAAGAGGCTCCTAAATCCTACATTCAATTCCTTGTACTCAGGCCTGGATTATATCAGAAATGTTGGCAAGATTCACTATAACGTTACGAGTGCTGAAGTCAGGCAGCCGAGCATATGTTTAAATTCTGATGTCTAAATGTCTAAAAGAACCCTTGAGATTCAGACTTCAGAAACCACATTTTCCTTCTTTGTCTTTTCTGGACTGTTGACTGCGGCCACATCCTCCGGTCCTTCCTTTTGGAGAGTGGCGTGAGCTGTTTGTTCATGTCATCAAACACGGCCCACTTTCTAAGCTGCTGACATGGATGGAGAGAGTGTGAGAGGTTGGCTGCTTGTAAGGCTCAGTTGCAGAGGTGTTTCCTGCAGGACTAGACAAGGGTGGAAACAGCTGGAGGCCAGCTCTCAAACAGCCTTTCCGCTTCCCACTCTTTCTTTCTCTATTCACAGCACCTCTCAAGTTCTCACACCGCAGCAGTATCCCACCGTTCCTCAGGAGCACAGAGGGTCATGTTCAATATTCCAGACTCCAGTTCCTCCAGCGATAACGGCCAATTGCTAAGTGCTTCTGGTCTGGCTTGGGTGGTGAGATGGTTGACCCGATATCCTATCGCTTGACTCTTTTTTTTTTTTTCATTGGCTGCCACAGCACTCTCCATGTAGCTATGGTAATGGAGGCCATCTCAAACTGAAAATAGTATGGTTGTGTGTAAGAAGAAAGGAAATTTTAATGGTGTTATTAAACTTTACTAATGTTACGCTGGAAAGCGAAGCAGCAAAAACACAACTTGGTATCCACAATTATTATGCCGATGTGGCTCAGTGCCTGAAACTACAATTTAAGACACATGCATAACATAAGCAACACACTCTCACACATAATCATGTGCTGTGTTTTGACACTTTTAGGATCAGACACGCCCAAACCAATGGAAGACCACACACACATGTGCACACACCCAGACATATCGACTATGAACCTGTTCACAGTTCAGTTGAATCCCAAGTCCATAAAGCCATCAGTGAAAAGCGGCAGAAGAGCAGTGAGGTTCATTTGAGATGAGTTTAGATGGAGTTAGTTTGCCCTCCCAGCTCTGGGATCCAAAATAAATATGCATTATGTTGATCTTTTGACTCTTTGGCACAGTTGTTGGATGGTGACAAATGGTTTGGTGTCATTTCCTGTCTGATTAAGGGAATGTGTATGAGACAGTGCTGGGTGGAGCAGACCAGTTAGTTTGCCCTAAGATGATGTCAAACCAGTTTAATACAATATAATACAGAGATGGAGACTAAAATAGTACATTAGGCAACTTGATGCCTTAGTGTTTTCATGTATGTTACAATTTAAAGAGAATGTGTCTTAGAAAACGTTTTGATCTTTTTTTTTTTAACTTTGGTCAAAAAACACAAAGATCTCTCTCCAGTCTAACAATGTTCCATTACATTTTTTTTTTTTTTCAGGAATCATTGTACAAAATTTCAAGGAATTTTTGTTGTGGCCATATCATGCTAGTAGAACAGCGTTTTACAAAATAACCACCTCCTCCATCTTTCACTGATTCTTTATGCACGTGGGCGTCAGTCTTTCCTCAGTTTGATGCAAAACAAAATGTTTCCTATCAGACCCAAATTAATTAAACTTGATCTCATCATAAAAGTGATAGCTAAAGCGATCTTAACACTGTTCAGTGCCTAACTGGAAAGCAATTCCAGCTGCGGTGTTGAACCAACTGTAAAGTCTTTTTGGACTGTTAAAGTGTATCTTAATTTCATCCCCCAGTAAGTGGAGCACACAGGCTTAGACAAACATGCAAAACAGCTTCCTGGTGCTGACTGGGCATTCGAACACAATGGAGCGAGTTTGCTGCGGAAGAATTCTTTCAGACCGAGGGCTGTGACACAGGAAGCACTCACCCCCAACACAGGTTAATTGGCAGCCTGTGATTACAGGTCAGAGGTTGTAGTGCATCAAGAAGCCTATTGTAAGTCATGCTGGACAGTACGGTGGAATGCAGGCTTGCAGCTGATGGCATATGTGATAACACGTAATTACACACATTCCAGATATGGAGACATTTTCCAATTATCAGATGCTCCGTCTTGCATCAGCCCTATCAGTGTAAAACACAGTTCTTTTCAAATAATGAGTGAATTTCCAGAAAATATTAAAGCGTATAAATTTTAAAGCTCATAAATTTATGGCAACAAAAGCAGCTGTACTTACCAGAAATTCTGCATTAAAAATACAGTAACAATGTTTTCATTATTACAGGAATCCACATTGGTACCTGTATATTTTATAACTTATAACAGTGTCTTTCATTAAGTGATATAATGTTAATATACCAATCTGAACTATCAAATCTGCTTTTTTGTAATCTTAAAATGTACTTAAATCCAACACGATAATACGGGTGGTAAAAGCCACCGAACATGTACATAAATGTAAATAAAAATGTGAAAAAAACATTTAAATAAAATAAAATCATATGTTATGTATCACTCTGAGAATGTCCTTTTATTGTTTTTTCACGCAAATTATACCGTAATTCTGTTTTTGCTTGCAGAAACCATAAATTTGTAAAATTACGCTTAATGTGATGTTAAACTCTTTACAGTTTCTCACCATAAAGTAACTTACAGTTGTTATTATTATAGCATATTTATAGTTTTTTTCCCCCTCTAAAAAAAAAAAAATTGTAAGCATTATATATACAAATATGCATTCTCAAACCAAGTGGCATTCATTTTAAAGAAATATTGTATTGTGCAAAAAATTGCATTTCAATCAATATTTTTAACAAAAAGAAGTATTTAAATGATGAAACAATATATTGTTTGGCCTTGTCAAGCAACATACTTGCTCTTAGAACGAAATCCTTCAAAGGTTCTAGATCCAGTTTCCTGATGTCATTCCAGCGCAATGTAAAGGTCACTCTGGAAATGTCATGATCTTTCTGGCGGACTTTCACTCATGTAGGCAGAAGATGGTCACAGGAGGCCCTATAGTATGAACTCATCCGCTGTAACCTTTGGATAAAGCTCTCTTTGTATGTGAGCACAACGTCTTTCACTGAAAGGATATGCAAGAAACAGCTGCTGGAAAGATGATTCCAGAACTCTGATGGCCTCTCGAAGGCTTTCTGTTCACTTTCTGTCTCTTTCCACACACACACACTTACAAACCTGTTGATAGTCGCAGCTTACTTGCTCAAGCCTGTCACTCACATAATCAAAGGAAGTCCCTTTTTTAACTCTGTGTACAAGTCTCTGGGCACTTCTTCTTCAGCCCATGGGCAGTACGCCGCTCCGGGGTGCCTTGGTTGACAGCACCTCCTGAAACATGTCAGGACAATTTAGCTGTAAGCTACCCCAAACACTGACCTCTTTTCCTGTCACACACTGGCCCCATACTCTTCACACACTCATAAATAGCGTGTGTTTACGCATTGGCAGGCTTTCTTGAATCAGTGATTCCACGGCGCTGCCGTCCGGCTCAGCTGTTCTGCAGTAACATTCATGTTGTGCAGACGGCTAAATATCCCGTAGGCCTCTCCTATCCCCGTGAAAGCATCCCGTCTTTGGCATGAAATGCCCGTGACTCAGACTTGTATATTTTCAGCTCTTTGTAAATCCGTTGGGTGCATGCCTAGTCTAATGCCAAGGGCACACTTCCTCTTTTCCCCTCCCCGGTTTCCTGTTTTGCCAGTGATGTCATTAGGACGTAAAGGGAGGGTTGTCGGGCATCTTTCCTTGACGACAAAGTTCTTCCCACGCCAAGTGAGACCATTAATACTGACCTCAGTCCCTCGCAGTCCAAGACTGGAACAAAAGAACTCAGGGGTTTCCTCTATCTTTACTACTGACTCAATGTTTTTAAGGTGTGTGGTGCAAGTTGTTCGCTCTTATCAGCGTGTGACCTCATACACATCTGTATGTCACAGACAATGGATTGCCAGCCTTTATATCATCTGACATTTCAGAGGCCATATTACTCATTTGTGGTTAGTCGAACATCCAGCAGTGCTTCTGAAATATGTGTTTGAATAATTTGTTCTTGACTATTGCAGTTGCTCATGCCCTGTTGTTTTTTTTTAAGGAAGTTTTTACGGATATAATTGGGATTTCCACGACTGAATTAAACTGAAATTATATGGCTAGTTTGAATTGACGTAGCAAATGCAATCTACAGTTGCAATTAGAAATTGAGTTTAATGAAGTAAAATTCAAATGAATTGAAATTCAAAAAATTGTGTGGAATAAAAAAAGATTCTGAAACTGAAATTCTGAAAGATTATGTAAACAAAGACTTTTATTTTGGATGTGATTAATCGCGATTACTCATTTGACAGCAGTCTTTTTGAAAGTGTAAAAAATAGTGCTGTTAAACGATTAATCGCGATAAATCACATCCAAAATAAACGTTTCTGTTTACATAATATATGTGTGTATACTGTGTATATTTATTATGTGTACATGCATGTGTATATATTTCAGAAAATGCTGTTTATATATTAAATATATTTATTTATAATATAAATTATATGAATATAAATAGACATGTAAATATTTTTTTAAATATATACTGTGTGTGTGAGTGTATTTATATATACATAATATAAACAGAACACACATATATTAAGCAAACAAAAACTTTATTTTAAATTCAATTAACTGTGATTAATCGTTTGGCAGCACTAGTAAAAACATTTTGAAAAATGATTGAAGTTTAAAGGTCATATAGACCTTAAATGTTATCTATTAAAATGCTAATATCTAAACATTTCAATTGATATGAATAAGTAATATGTTTCTTAATGTTTTTAAGTTTGGGGTCACCAAGTTTTCTTTTTCTTTTTTTTTTTTCTTTTTTGTAAGAAATTCCAAGACACATTAATCAAAAGTGACATTGGAGACTTACATTTGTTATAAAAATGTTGTCTTAAAAATGTTTATTGTTATATAATTTCTTAAAACAGAAAACATGTTCACAATATGACTTTCTTCATAAACTCATAAAATTTTATCGATAAGAATAGGAGAAAACTTTATTTCCCAGCTGTTGCATTTCTCTGAAAAATTAATCAGTCAATTCATTCTGCTATCCTTCCAAAAAGTTGAATTCAGTTTCCTGTGGTTTGTGGCAACTGTGGTTTAAATTCATGATTTTAAAACAAGCCAGTTCTTGTTCAATCCCTTTTTATGTACTACAATCATATTCTGTGGGTTCTGTGATTTGCATTCTGGAAAGTGTTTGGTTCTTAAATAATCTAATATGTTTTCTCTCTCTCTCTCTCTCTCTTCAAGCCTTTTATGTATCGGACCTCTTCAAACCCAAAGCCAAGACTGCCACTCCACCTCCCTCGCCAATCAAGAAAGAGCTCCTCCCCTCTTCTGACATCATAGACAGGAACAACCATCACAACATGGTGTAGGAGGAGGTCTCCCCATCCCTCACCTCCCCCCGAATCCCCTGAAGAAACCAGAACAGCCACCTGTGACAGAGGAGCTCCGGCTTAGCTGACACCTCCTCTCTCTCATCTGACAGTAGAATGTAGGGACAGGACAGAGACAATCCTATTGACTCTTATTATAATGACCTCAATATCCTAGAGCCCGATTCGAAAGGCCAAACAGACACAAAGCTAACAAAAAAGCGATTTCTCTCTCAAAAATTTGCGGAGAATGAATTGAGCCCCTGTGACGAAAGTAATACACAGAATGCGTTAATGAACGCCAACAAAAGGAAGAAGAGAGTGAATGTGAGGCTGGTCACGTGACCAGCACTTCTCTCTTGTCTCTGTGGCCTTTCAGCAACAGTATAGGACAATTCCTTATATAGGACAATTCCTTATTAATAGGAATGATTTGTTTTATCTGCGATGTAATTAGCACAGATATATTAACAGTATAAAGAAGAATAACTTATAGCACTATATCCAAGTTCATTAAACGTCACCACTCGCTATCTGAGAAGTGTAGCTTTGAGAAGCTTTTAGCCATCAAAGTTGATCTTAGCTACCCGAACAGTGGCCTAACTATTGGAGAATGCATTTTAAAGGGTTTTAAATGGCGGGTGGGTGGGTTTACACGAGTATTTTCTTAGATAAATAGATTTTTATTTTAGATAACGATTTCACGATGGCCACCGCCCATCCCTGCCCGAATTCTGGGGGCGTGGCTGAGCCGTGCCACCTCGCTGTCTTCTGATTGGTCAGGGGGCGGGGTTAGATGTCGGGGAGGTGTGTCTCGTCACCACGGTCATAGGGGTTGACTCCCACTGACCACACTGGCACATTATTTTTAAATTTTTGGAACCGGGAACGAGCTTCTTCCGCTGGCTGGTTTGACCTCTTTCCCTTCCTACTGCATAAATCACTCAACTTTAGTTGTGTGTTTTTACCCAGAATGCCACCTGTGCCCAAAGTCCACCTGCCCTGGCACAAGTCAAACTGTCCCGAGAAGGGGATGTGGGGTCCCTCGGCAGGACGCTCTGTCCCGTTTGTGTGTGTTTGTATGTGTCGCGTGTGTTTCCGCACTTGGTCCTGGTGCAGTGGACCAATACCATGTGAAGAAACTTTAGAAAACTGTGGACTTTTTTTTTTTCGAAATGCCTTTTCTTAGCCTCGATGTTCCGATCGTGATGATGTCTACTGTCCCCACTAACAGCTGTACAGTACTGCCTGACTATTACAGAAAACACATCCATACAACACAACTCAAGCTCCAAATGTGTTGCACATCCCTCCCATTGTATAGTCCGTCCTATCATTTCAACAAACCGTTTTATTTCTCTCTCAGAAGTATATGAATAATGTATAGATCACTAAAATTAACTATGTAAGATATTATTTCTGAACATGTTTAGATATATCCACTATGAATCTAAAAAGCAATGTGTCATGACCTGTGTTATTTACAAAGTGCTGCTTTTATGAGCAACGATTGACCGATTTTTGTATTTAGGTGACTAAAATATTGTAGATTTGTGATAGTACGTTTTTAATAAGCGTTGAATAAAACACATACAATTGTATCAAATTCACTATTAGTATTTTTGTATTGTCTCATTTTGTACAAAAGAAATAATAGCAAAATGTTTTTGTTTGTTTTTTCTGCTAAATGTACTTCGCTCTAATACATGTGCTTTTAAATAAAAGCTCATTATAAACGACAAAAACGAAATGAATGTTTGTTTTTATTGTGTGAAATTGAAATTGTCCTAGTGTTTGGTGAGTTAAAAATGTCAAACAATATTTTATGTGCCATTTTGCATGTCACTTATACAATTTCTATTTTAGTTTATTTTAAAGTGTAATTTAAACACAAATTTTCAGCATCATTACTCCAGTCTTCAGTGTCACATGATCCTTCAGAAATCATTCTAATATGAGATTTTATGTTTATTCTTATATATAGAATGAATAAAACTGAATAAAACCACTGAATAAAAAAGGGAATTGCGACTTCTTATCTCACAATTCTGACATTTTTTTCTCGCAATTGTAAGTTTACATCTTGCAATTTAGATTAGATTTTTTTTTTTCTCAGTTGCATGATAAAAACTCGCAACTGACTTTTTTCTCAGAATTACGTGTTTTTATCTCTCAGTTCAGACTTTATCACAATTGTGATTTATAAAGTCCAGTTTATATGTTGCAATTCTCACAGTTGGGAGTTTATATTTCACAACTCTGAGATAAAAAGTTGTTACTTTTTTTATTTTTTTCATTCAGTGGCGGAAACGTGCTTCCATAGTATTATAACATTTTTTGTAACATTATAAATGTCTTTACTGTCATTTTGTCCAATTTAATGCCTCTTTGCTGAATGAAAGCAACTTAAAAATAACCTTTTAAAGTCCTTTCAATGTACATTTGTTGTTATGGGTACACTGTACTACCATAAATGTGAAATTGTCCTAGTGTTCGATGAGTAAACTGCATTAAAGTTTCAAACAGAACATTTTTATGTTGCATTTTACGTGTTACTCAAGTACCCACTATAAAAAGTTTGAAGAAGAAGCCAAATGAATTGTCTTGGAATGAAATAATAAGTTTTTAATACCGTCAGCATGTTTCAATCAGGGCCGGGCGTTCTTGTTTTCCTAGGACCAAAACTGTGACTTCATATTTTGGCTGTGTGTAGATCATCATTTCTAATGTTGACGGTGGCACTCTGTCATATTCTCCACCGTTAAGCCTTGAAACATCAACGTATAGCTGAAACATCTCTACAAATTACTGTAAAATGCAACTAACCAATCTAATTGAACAGCTTAATAAAGGAAATGATGTCAGCAAAGGTTGGTGCATTGAATTGTTGGTATGTTACATCAGTGGGTTGGGTTCAGGCCAGGTTTGTGAAGTCTGATGGATCGCAGCGATGGCATTGAGAGATGTTCTGGTTCTGTGGTCATGTTTGGCTGTGGGATGAGAGCTGGGGAGGTCTGTATGCCAGCACTGAAGAAAACCAGTGAAGTTGTGTTACTCTTACTAACGTGAGCCTCGGCACGCCTGGGGTTTTGGACTTTGTATTTCTCTGGTTTTGTACTGACATCTACAGTAAGCCACCAAAATAGTCTTCCCTCAGGTTGGAACTTAATAAACCTGAATTTGTATGTGTTTATATAAGACAGATTATGCTTAATGTTGATTGCAATCAACTGCCGCAATCCTGCAGATGATTAAATTTAACTTCCGTGCTCTTTATGCGTACTGCAGCTAATCTGAACACTCTTCAGATGTTTATGTGTTTATTTTGGACACTCTTCAGATGTAGTCAAATGTAACACTCTTCAAATGATCTTTTGTTCATGGATTAAAACACATTATTTTATAAAAAATAAAGGTGTAAAAAGACTTGTATTTTAATGTGTGTGTGTTGTGTCATGGATGTGTGTGTGTGTGTGTGTACAATTAATATATATACAATATATATATATAGTGATACACACATATTTATATGTGTGTGTGTGTGTGTATATGTATGTATATTATATATATATATATATATATATATATATATATATATATATACTGTATATATATGAATAAGTTAATAAAATGCTATATCTGTCAAATTAACTTACATTAGTACATTTAATGTAGATCTCATTTAGACTTGTGCTTTAAATTCACCTTATTAGAGTGAATACAGGTAAAATTGGACAATATTTTGTATTTTTGTAGCTTCTGTATTTGTTTGTTTGTTTGTTTATTCCTATATTGTATGTACAGTGCAGATTTTTTACTATGTAACTAGTATTGTTTGAGCGGTTAAGCCATTTGACATCATACTTTAAATTATCAGACAGTGTCCTATTTTTTCTGTATTTACACTAATACCATATTAAAGGTGATATTCAGTAATATTTATAAGTATTGATGCAATATTACGGTATTATCTGAGTGAAAAGTAGGGTAATATAATTGTATTTTTTCAATGTTATAATTGTCCCGTAATGCCTCCCCTGTACACAAAGTGAATGGGTTTCTTTCCCCTGGAGCTATTCAAGCTGTACACATCCTAGCCAACATTGTATGATCACCTTTGACCTTGATATCAGCCTACTGTAACTTTTTTACACAACGCTCCAAAAATCCCAAATGGCATCCGCTGTCTCTGCTTGAGTTGATGACTATATTGTTTTGTTCAGGAGGTTTATGAGTCCTCCGGCATACGGCCACATGTACTGTATACTTACAGATTTACTCCAAGTACAAGAAGAGCACTGTGACCCACCGAGGAGCGGTCCAGCAGCAGCTGCTGTGGTAGGGATGGGGATCAGACCGCGTTGAGGGCGGGTACAGCAGGAAGGACGTCCAGGGGCTCTGAGGGTCTTTTCACTCACAGTCTGGAGGGGCGACAGGGCTGGGCTCCGCTCTCTATTTCCTTTAGGGAAATGGAGCACATTCCTCAATCCAACCTAGAAATGCACAAAAATAATCACAAAGAGGAAAGGAAGAGAGAAAGGGAGGTGGATGTCATCTGAACAACCACTCAACAATGTTAAAGTTGAATGCAAGGGTTAAAGGTGGTGGTGTATGTAACAAACACACATCCAGACAAGTGTTAACTGTAAAATAAAGGCACACTTTAACTGAAAGCTTGAGCGGATTTTTAGGACAGCAGTTTAAAAAAAAAAAATCAGGTTGAGGCAAGTTATCACAGTGTTGTTTTACTATTATTTATAAACTATTATAGTATTCATTGATATTTTGAATTAGATTTTATTTTTATATTTTCAGATTTCATTTATTCATTTTAGTTTAGGTTTTTAGTAATTTTTTTGATACATACTTTTTTCATTTTTATTATGATTTTTTTTCTCGATATTTCTTCTGGCATTTTTTTTTTTTTTTTTGAACTTAAACTGATGATTTCAGTTCATATTTTTTTATTCGATATTTCTTCTTGGCTAGACATTTATTTTTATTATTTTCCACATTTTCAGTTTTATTTACTTTTATTTCAGTTTTGAACTTAAACTGATCTATTTTTTCAGTTCATATTTTATTTTTTTATTTTAACAAAAATATTTTTAGCAATATCAATGTACTTTTGATGTCATTTTTTAAATGGGTTTTAATTACATTTCTGATTATTTTAGTTTTCGAAGAAGACTTTTTTTTGACAAGGTGTGATTTTTGCGATAAATTAATCTTTACTTTTTTACAGTTTTAGCGATATCTATTTAGGAGTCTTAAATAGTTTTTCATGATTTAGATTTTTGAAGTAAAACGTATACGGGACGGGTTTAACTAATGGTTTTTGTAGTTGCTAAACAGCTTTTGTAATAATTTTGTAAAAAAAAAAATTAAATAAAAAAAAATTACATATAACTTTATTTTATTTTAACTACAGAAAATGATTTAGTTTTTATAGTTTTTATAGATTTTAGTTTTAGTTAACGTTAGGGTTACATTTATTTAGTTAAAATTAAAAGGGGTTATGTTTATTTTATAAGTGTAGTTTTTTTGGTTTTATTTTTTATGTTTATTTACATTATCTTTTATATTCCTTCTGTTTCACTAATTGTCTGGTGTTTAGTGATGTTTTACTTCTTAAATTTACCTGAAAATCCTATAATAGACTGATTAATGGCAGGTTTCATTGTGACAACTTACCCCTTAGTGTTAATGTGTGCTCAATGAACTGTATTGTTTTTTCTGTATTTTTTTCCCCCGCACTAACGGTGAAATATTACAAACACACAAGATTATCTGTATATACAGACTGAAACTAACTTTCAGAAATAAACCTACCCTGAAAAATATTCACAGGGGTAAGAAATGTGACAACCCTAGTCTCCCCAAAAAAAAAGATGAAAGGGTTATTTATGGTGAAAGAAATGAGTTATCAGTGTTTGATGCACAGCACAATTTTCATGGTAAATCCATTATGTATAGTGGCAACATTTCCAGACACTAATCCACACACATCAGCATTCACGGTGGATTTTTTTTCTTCTCTATCTTCTTATGAAGGCACATGTGTAGGTGGGTCTCACAGGAATTAATCAAACTCTGATTTCTGAGGGATTATCCTGCAGCTCAATTGAATTTTCTCAGATTTACAGTATTAAAACAATATCCCAGAATTTCCGGGTTGGCTTTAAACATAATAAGAATGCCATCCAAAGAACATCCTCTTAATTGTCAAAGACAGGATTGGCCCACTTTAGGCTGCTCTCATTTTTGTCATTTAGGGCTATGGCGAGTCTTATTTTTGCTTTTGTATCAGATTTACTTTCAAAATAAACATCTGCAGATAATGAGGATCGCATTGCTCATTTACGGTATATGCTGAGAGTTATTTTGTAATTAAAGTTAGCGTGTTTTGTTTTGATTTAATTAAAGTTAGTTTATACAGTTTATCATATGACCTGAAAACACTCAAAATGGTTTTCTGACTAATGCAAGCATGGCCTGTTTGAACTGGGTAAGGAGAAACTAGGGTAATATGTCAAATGTAATGGTTCATATACTCAAAGTAAACATACATTGGACAACTGTAAAGGCTTTAAGTGGAAATCAATATGGTAAAGTTATAGATTTGATTGCAATTTGCCGTTCACACCGAATGTGTTTGGAATGGTTTTTGTGCTTTTGTCTTTTAATTTGAACTCTCTTCATGTTTCATGTTCCCCTTGTTATCTCTTGATTGTTTTTATCTGTTTCTCAGTCTGTTACCCTGTGTGTATTTAAGCCCTAGGCTGCATACGAAATCTCATATTCTGTGAATAGGTACTTCTTTTGAATAAGTAATTACAGAGAGAAAGTAAGAAAGTATCTTCTATATAATATGAAGTATGTAGTATGTATATAGTATGTACCAGTGTCAAATCCTCTCCTGTGGCCTCATGGGATAGTAAATTGTCCAGTGGATGTGCACTTCCGAATCATCTGAAATAGTAGGTCATCTTAGTACTTTTTTACATACTGTCAATTCGAACACACTACTTTGTTCACACAGTGTTTTTCTGCCTACTATATAATAGAGAAATATGCGATTTTGAATGCAGCCCTTGTGTTTTTAGTAATCTTTGTCAGTTGTTGTTCATTATGTGTTGTATCGTCGACATGCTTCATTTCTAGTAAATCAGCTGAAATGGGATCATTTATCTCTAAGTTTTGGTTGTTTGTGTGATTAGTGATTCATATGTTGCTATACTATTGACAATGGACAACAGTGAATATTGCCTGCATAATTTGTTAATGTGACTTTTATAAGGCTAGAAATTGGTGTAAAATTCAGAGACATACTGAAGAAACAGCTAAATTGGCTAGTTTTAGCTGGTCAGCAGGCTGGTTGTAGAGGGGTTTTGACCACTTGTTTAGCTGGTCAGGCTGGGAGACCAGCTAAAACCAGCTACTTCTAGCTTAAAACAGCTGGATTAGTTGGATTTTTCAGCAGGTGGTGGTAACTGGGGGCTCTGCTGAAAAAAAGCTTAGGTGGTGGTAACTATATATAATCAAATGTAGAATGTTTTGAATCCAGTTCCCCCCTCTCCCAGGGTCTGACAGGGTCATCAGCGACTGCGTTCAGTTTAGTTTTGTGTTTCACTAACTACTCAAGTGCATCATGCAACAGCATGTTTCTGGGCAGCTTGATTACTACATTTGAAAACATCCTGTTATCATCCAGTCCGTAAGTAAACCTTGTTTTAATTTGTGGAGCCGATTTCCCAAACTTTATTCAAAGTTGCCATAGAACATCTGCACATGGGTCATTATTGTGCAAGAGCAGATACTGGAGGTCTTAATGCTGGAGTCTGAATAAAACCACACAGAAATATGGGAGAGCTGGGATCATTTTTTTCCCCTCAAAAAACAAAAAACACAGATGTATCCTCAGATTATGAAAGACATGCTTTAATAGTGACAAGTATGGCAAATCATCAATTTAAACCCAAAACCGACTTCAGTTTGGTGACAGTTTTCAATCGACTGGCTTTTAGTGGTCTTGCTGTTTACGCCACACCATTAGAGATGACAAGATTGACTATAACTCTCTGGATATTACTGCCAATGGCATAACAATGACGTTAGTTCTCCTCTGATAAATGTAAACTGAGTTCAATTAGTTGCAGTTGTTGTGTGTTCATGTCTCCCATGGTTCTGCGCCGCAGGCCCAGGCTCCACATGAGGACTCCAGTCTGAGGCTTTGAAGGCAGGTTTTCCTGTTTTCTGTCTGGGGTTTATCTGATCATCAGATGGACACAGCATGCATGAAGACGCTCTCACATACCTGAGGCCGATACAGAGACAGATACTGCAGGAACCTCTCAGCTGAAGTCCTTCTCTGTTTGATTAAAGCCAGAAAAGTGAAAACGGACAGAAGTTGTAGATAAGAATGGAAGGGAATGTTCATCTGATTTAAATGTCAGTCTGTGCATCACACAAAGGCTTCAGAGGACTCAGTATAGAGCATGAGTTGTATGGAGCACTTTTATGATTTGAACTTTTATGGTACTTTTGTGTTCTTTCACTATTAAAGAGAGTGTGCAGAATATTCTTCAAAAAAGAATTTACTACTATATATCTTATGGCATGGGTACGCAACCCTGCTCAGCTCCAACCCCAGTCAAACACACCTGAACTAGCTAATCAGAGTGTTCAGGGTCACTTGAAAATTACAGGTGTGTTGAAGCAGTCTGTAAAAAGTTGCTACCCCTGTTTTATAATTATGGCTTTAATTTCAGAATTGCATGATGCTATTTTTTTTCTTAATTGTGATGTTATATCTTAAAACTTTAACTTTTCATTTCTCAACTTTGAATAATAGTGATCTTATTGCTCATAATAGTGAATTTATTTTTAATAATTTCATTTTTTCAGTATTGCAGCTTCATATCTCATATTTCTAACATAATTTGTCACAATTTTGTATTTGTATTTCTGAATTGTAACTTTATATCTCAAAATTGCAACTTTATTTTTCAGAATTGTGACTATTTCTCATACTAGCAAGTTTATTTTTCATCATTTCATTTTATCATTATTGCAGCTTTATATCTCATAATTATAATTTTATTTGTCACAATATTGATTTTATTTTTCTTAATTGTGACTTTATATCTCAACTTCATCTTTATTTTTTTTTATTGAATTTTTATTGTGACTTTTATATCTGTGTTTTTTTCTTTGTGAATTTTTATTGTGACTATTTTTCATAATTGTGTCTTTATTTTCATAATTAGAATTGTATATCTCATAATTGTACTTTTTTTTCTTTGTCTCAAGATTGCAACTTTATTTTTTTCATACATATGACTTTGGTGTTCATGATACCAACTTTATACAGCTTTATTTTGTACAGTTTTGCTTGTGTCTTTATTTTTTAGATTTTATTCTTTTTAATTGTGACTTTATATCTCAATTGCATATTTATTTCATAATTGTAATATTATAGCTCATAAGTTAGTTGTTATCTTATATATATATATATATATATGTTTTGTTTATACTTTTTATTGTGTGTATATTTTTCATAATTTCATCTGTACTTTCAATAACTGTTCCTATACAATAAATGTTCCTAACTTGCTACTTTACAGTATATGCTACAATTGTGTTCGGCTTTATGCTTTTATATAGTGTAACTTTAAAAGGATGTGCTGTTTCTACATGTGATCAGCTTTGATTTGAAAGAAAATATCGCATCCTTGTGGCGAGGATGATACAGAAGAGCATACGCAGCATAGGGTGATATGGAGAGACACAGAGGAGACTGTTGACAAAGGAATTGTTGAATAATGTTGTTATTTTTGTTTTCTTCGCTTACAAAAAGTGTTCCTGTCACTTCATATAACCCAGATTGCACATCTGATGGCAGATGGAGTATTCTGACGACGACTTTCATACATTTTCTGGACCTTGACACTGTTATTTACTTGGCAGTCTATGGGACTGTCACAGGCCTCCAGGTTTTCATCCAAAATATCTTAAATTGTGTTCTGAAGATGAACGGAGCTTTTACAGGTTTGGAACGACATGGGGGTAAGTGATTAATGACAAAACTTTCATTTTGGGGTGGAGTATCCCTTTAATGTATTGTTTTTTTTTTTTTAGGTGAACTTTCCCTTTAAATCTGTCCAGCTCTGAAAGAGTAACCTGTGAGCAGTAATGTTTTACCTTAGGCCTAACTCTAACCCTAAACTAAGTCTGGATGAACGATAGGAATATCTAAGGTTGCTCCAGGAGCAAAATTAAGGTAAGCATCATTTAATATTATGATACAATCTAAGACACGACAAACAACAACGAATGCTGGATGTTGCTAATGCTAATAATCAATAAAGCCACATGACCTTTTCTCTGCAACTGGAAAAGATATAAGTAGCTTATGTTTGATAGTCATTGCCAACTTGAAATAAGCTAATGTCTCATTAATGGACAGTTTATTATAGCTGTTTTTCAAACTTCTTTGAGCCTTGAAAGCCATTAGTTTAAATGAGTCAGAACTAAGCACATATGGTTTGTCTTAGTCTGGACCTTTTTAAACATTTCAGAGTTTGTTTCTATGTTGCTAGAAATTTTGCCAGTGCTCAGCTGTTTTTCGATATTTCTTCAGCTTGCTTTGTTTGTTGCAAAATGTCAGTCAGGAGATGTTGCTTCTTTTGTGAGGAATGAAATGGTCTTTATCCAGCTGGTCACAGTCCTCATTCATGCTACATTAGTGGTAATTGTGAGGAGGTTCAAATCCATCTCTGTACTGTGTCTGTTACTGTCATGGACCAACCATGTCCCGTTTTCCAGTAATGAGATGAAGCATGTTTGGAATCTGTGACTAATGATGGTGTAAAGATGAGTCTTTGCGTGATGTGCACAACTTAACACACATAAATAAACGCTGGTGGACACCTGTGTCCTGTCTCATGTAGTCAGAATCACACAGAAATGATCTGGAACACATCAACGGCAGACGATTAGGGAGGTTTTCTCTCCCCTGTCTCGTTTGCTTTTTTCCCGAAACAGCATATTTTAATGTCAAAAAAGATAAATTGTCTGTTTGGGTATATCTAGCTGTCACTTGTAAAATTACATCAAGGTGAGGTCATACATAATTGTGTGCCAGATATGTACGTTATGAATTATTGTGTTCATGTTCACTATGGGGTTCAGAAGTCTGAGACTTTTTCTTTCTCTTTTACATATTAGTGTTTAATTTTGTATAATACCAAATTTATGTGTTATATAAGATATCGTCCTACAGATATTTCTTCTTATTTAAATGAACATTTAATTCATTACTTTATAAATAACATTTAATTGCAATCAAATAATTTAATTCAAAAATATTTATTTAATTTACATTATGAATCTCTGAATCCACAGTATTTTAATGAACAAATAAGTAAATTAACAAGATACATTTATGAATAAATCAAAATTAAAATACAATTGTATCATAATTTATTTATAAATATACATTTATGAATAAATCAAAATTAAAATACAATTGTATCATGTATATATTTATGCATATATATAATAGCCATTTAATATATAAAAAATATTAGTCAACTTGCAATGTATAATTTATATTTTTATTGTTTTATGTATTTGTTTTTTAATGTTTATTATTTTTGTTTTGTTGTTCCTATTTTTTAGTTTTTTGTTATATATATTTTTTTTTTTTTTGTTAAAATACAATTGTATCATGTAAATATTTAATTGCAGTTTAATTACTTTAAATTATGTATTTAATTTGCATCATAAATGAGAAAATGTGAAAATTTGATAAATACACACTACTCAAAATGAATGAATGAATAAATAAATATATAAGGTAACTATATTTTAATTTTCACAAATTTATTTAGGTAAATATACATTGTCAAAATTTTAATAATAGATTTTTTATGTAATGAATTTAAATTTGTATATCCATTATTTTATGTTTATCCATTTATATCTAATCTTTTATTTAGGTGTCCTACTAATATTACTTGATTTAAATGAACAATTAATTTAAATGTAATAACTTTTTCAAAATATTTAATTGCAATTAAATAATTGAATTAAAAATGTTTATTTAATTTACATTACAAATATTTGAATCCACAGTATGTGCATGTTAGAAAGACATGGGTGCCTATGACTGTGCATTGGTGAGTAACTGCTCCCAGCATTAGCATGAACACAATGAACACATGTCGATGGTATTAGAGGTCAGATGGCATCAGAGGAACTGAACTCCTCGCTGACACTGACACTCACATTCACACTCTTCCCTCCTTGCTCATCTGCTGTTATCCTGTCACTCCTCGTTTGCGCTTTCTCTCGCCCTCTGAGCCCTCCTGGCCTCTCTCTTGCACATTATCTATTGTGAAGTCACTCCCCAGATTTATCTGTCAGTCACCTTTTTCATCATCATACTCTTTCACAGTAAAAAAAAAAACAGAGCTTATGAACCTGTAAAAAACAGCAACATTTTTCTTCTTTTTTTATTTTTATTAAATAGGTTCAAATGAATTGAATTGTCCCTTTAACTCTACAGAGTGGAGTTTCAAACGTTTCGTTTTAATGCTTCTATTTTGCATTTTTTATTTTATTATTAACACAACACTTTCATTATAAGTAATATATCAGCTTCATCTGAGTAAAAAAAAAAAAAAAAAGCTTTTCTGTCTTCATATCAAAGCAACACTTCAATTCTCATGAATTATTGTGCTTTTATGTAAATACAGATAACTGCTTACGCTGCTGGTAATGTATACACACATACAGTAGAGCCTTTCCACATAGACCATATTCATTACAAAAGTGTTAATGTTACTTATGTGCTGTGTGCTTTTTATCTGAAACTTCTGAGTAGGTAGTTTCTCACGTACAGTAGATAAAGTTAAAACCTGTGATTTACTACTAAACAAGCTCACTCTCCCACACTGGCGTCAGATGTATTTTCTTTCACAAAATGCACAGACACGTCATTTTATCTTGTCATGTCAGAACCAATGCATGTTTGGTTTCCTGTGTATCTCGGTTGTCTACATACAACACCATCCAACTGATGTAATGGTGAATGAATTCAGTGAAGAGCTATCAATCTGAAATTCAGTGACTCACTGAAGGTTTACTGATGATTATTTTCTATTTCTCTCTCTGGTCAAAGCTGGCCAAAGTTGATCTCAGTGTTCTGGCTGGATGTTGACGTGAATAAATCAAATACATGCCATTTTGAATGAAAAGAGCTGTAGAACAGCTAAATATTCTATCAAAACATTCAAAATTTGCTGGATACAATAGTTTTGAATCTGGTGTTCATTTTGTTGAGCAAGACGACGGATGAAACAGATCAGTTACGGAAGATCTGTTTACAGGAACCGTAGTCCCACTTGACCAAAACCATCCCACCATTCCTGAAAATTATTTGAAAACGTGTGTGTGTGTGTGTGTGTGTGTAGTGCAGATCCATTACAGAGTGCTGCAAATTTTATTTTCTATGGCCATAAAGCAATGAAAATTGCTGAGTCATCTGGTGTTGTTCACTATTCAACACTGAAGTATGTCAGCCAGTTACCAGATGTGCACAAAGGTGCAAGTCACTGACTAAATCCCATTTCGCTTATCCATCCTAAATACTATTAGTATTTAAATGAGTACTAATGAGCAATACTAAGTACAAAGACTGTGACCGAATTAAATTTTACTTTGGTTGTATATTTATTTTATATGTGTCAATTTTTGGAAATTGTTTTTTATGGGTCATTTTTGTAATTGAGATTTATATTGATGTATGGTTTGTTAGGATAGGAAAATATTCGGCTGACATACAACTATTTAAAAAAAAGGAATCTGAGGGTGCAAGGAAATCAAAATATTGAGAAAATCGCCTTTAAATTTGTCCAAATGAAATCCTTAGCAATGCATATTACTTTTCTGATGGTTGTATGAAATCAAAATATTGAGAAAATCGCCTTTAAATTTGTCCAAAGAATATAGATGAAACATATCAAATTTTCAACATTTTCTGTCATGTTTAGATTTAAATAGTGTTGATTTTTGGGTTTTTGAATTTTTTGAATCTATTGGTTTTGTGGTTGTGGTTTTAGCTTAGCTTTTAGCTTTGGTTATTTGAATCTTGTAGTGTTAAACAGTGGAGTAAATGACCAAAGAGTTTCAATATTTTTCCTATTTAAAACTTGACTCTTCTGTTAGTTGCATTGTGTACTAAGACCGACGGAAAATGAAAAGTTGCAATTTTCTAGGCCTATATGGTTCATAATCATAATCAAGGAACGACAAATTTAAAAAGTTTTAAATAGGAAAAATATCGAAACTCTTTGGTCATTTTTGAGCGAGATGCTAATGGTCTAATTAGATTCAATGATCTATACTAAGCTAAGCTAAAAGTGCTACCGCCAGACCCAGAGATGACGGCTACTGCATCAATTACAACATCATGGTGCATAGAAGAAGGATCGGGTACTCATGGTTTTGAAAACGGTAAAACTCAACTGTTTAACTCTAGGGGAGTTGGAAAATGAGCCTATTTTCAAAAATAGTGGAGTGTTTAAGTTTTTATATATTTACGGTAGGAAATTTCCAAAATATGTTCATGGAACATGATCTTAACTTAATATCCTAGTGATTTTTGACATTAAAAAAATAATCAATAATTTTGACCCTTACAATGTATTTTTGGCTATTGCTACAAATATACCCATGCTACTTGTTACTTTTGTTTTTTTTTGTGGTGTAGGGTATAGTATTGTAGTGTATAGAATATCAAGTTGAGATGTTGATTTTTTTTTTTTTTATTTTGTTTTGTTTTGTTTTTTGAATTATTTATCCTTGTTGGTCAGTTGCAGTGTTCAGCGGTTATTTCTGAATAATTACTTTCTCTGAATTTCAACTCATTTGAAATGTACTTTCTTAAATTCAAATTTAATTGTATGTCATATCTTAGTTTTTTAATTATGTCACAACAGTTTTTAATATACTATTATTGTAATTGTTAATAATTTAAATTAATCTATATTTTAATTTTGTTATATTTTAGTTATAAGTTTTAGTGATATTGTTATGTGCTTCTGTCACGTTTGTTTTTATTGTTTTATTTCTATTTTGCTTTATTAGTTTTAGTCATTGTAGTACTTAAACTACTTACAAATTATGAAAATAATTGAAATCTTGCCTTGTAAAGTAACTTTAATAAGGTTTTCATCTAATTTATTTCAATTACTGAAGTAAGTTTTGGTTTTAATTAACATTGATAAGTTTCAGTGTGCAGCCTCCATTCAAATTTAGTTCAAATTCAGAAATTTAATTTGAATTTTTAAAAAGCATTCTCAATTCATTTTTCAAACCTGTTGCTATAGCATTTTGATGATATTTTGTCCTACTCATTCAACTGAACTGAGGGTTGATCTTGCTATACATAATACTATTAAACACAGCTATATCTTTTCACTAACATTTAGTAGCTTCTCAAAGTTAGTTAGTAGAAATTAGAGGCCATGTCAGATTTCAGTTTAGACACATTAGTTGTATACATGTCCTGTTTTGAGTACGTTTACTTGATATTGTGTTAGAGCCATCAGGCCTCTCTCTGTGATTAGTGAGTGAGTCATTGTGGACTGTGGAGGGTCGCCCATACTGTTCACACTAAATTTCACGGCTCTTTTCAGCGTGGCAAAGAACAAAACACATTTTCTGCTTGCAAAATTTCCCAGCAGTCCCTCTGTTCCAGCTCACCACCTCAGAACATAGGTGAAAAGTCCCCCTGGTTTGAAAGGCCAGTTCTCTCATCTTCCCACACACAGTGACTACGTTTACATGGACATCAGTAATCTGATTATTTACAGTAACTTATTCTGAATAAGACAATATTATGATTAAGGTGTTTACATGACTTGCTTTTAGAATATTCCTTTCATGTTCCTGTTTTACATGTTATAGTACATACCACACGACGCCATCTGACGTCCCCTCCAGAATTTCACATACAAACATATAGTTCGTCTTGGTTATGGTGCGATATACAGTTCTGGGTGTTTCATTTTTAATTTTATGAACGCTTCAAGTGCAGTGAATTATTTGTCATGCTATATGTGCAAACAGACGATGGCATTGTTGAAGCCATGCTCTTTTGTATGCCGTCAAACTTTTGACCACTGCCGTGTGTATCCTGTCGCAAAATGCGGCGAAAAGTCCTACACGACAGTAATAGTGTGATTAGGTGTGTACATGTCTATAGTGCACTTTAAAGGGTTAGTTCACCCCAAAATTAGTTCACTATAAAATTATGTCATTAATGACTCACCCTCATGTCGTTCCTTAAGACCTCCGTTCATCTTCGGAACTCAGTTTAAGATTAGATTTAGTCCAATGACCCTCCATTGAAAATGTATGTACGGTATACTGTCCGTGTCCAGAAAGGTAATAAAAACATCATCAAAGTAGTCCATGTGACATCAGAGGGTCAGTTATAATTTATTGAAGCATTGAAAATACATTTTGGTCCAAAAATAAGTCATTATTGACATAATTTAAATTTTTGGGTGAACTAACCCTTTAATAATGCGACTAAAATTGGAATAAAAATGTCTCAATTCGATTTGTGTTTACTTCGACTTTGATTTTAGCTGGATTAAGGTAATCAAAAATCTCTTGTCCAAGTAAACATACTCACTGATTTGGGCCTCATACCTCACACAGACAAGAACAATTTCCAGTAAAAAACAGGAAATGATATGACTTGTCAGTTGATTCCTTTTTTGAGATCCATTTAGGGTAAATAAAAAGATGGGGGACGTTCTCATGAACTCTGAAAAACTCGTAGACTCTTGGGCTGGGCTCGAAATCACATTATTGGATCTCATGCTGCTAGATTATCCTAATATATGATAATGACTGCAAACACTCAAGACCACACAAGTAGAATATTTGCTTGAATGTTTAGACATATTGCAGCCCCTTATCTTGAAAGTACATGTTCAGAATCATCTCCAGTAAACAACAAACTTGAATCTTGTGTTGTGAACTTGACCTTTACTACATTTGTCACTGTTAACAGCTGCACTTATCAACAGAGGAGGAAGTCATCCAAGGTTGAAACAAAAAATAAAAGCACAATTGTTTTATCTGACCGATAGTAGAACAGCACCAACCCAGAGTTTCTCAGAAGACCTGATCAGTTCCTTTGTGTGAGACGATTATGGCCTGGGATTTGTCCCAGTTCTTGCGTCACATACTGGAAGCTGTGGGTAAGTGATGCTCATAGGACAGCTTTATGATGTAGTCTGCAGGGTCTTCTGTATGTCAGAGTGTGATTGGGAAGTCTGGTCTAATATGGACGTAAAGTTTCTCCAGCTCGCATCTACAAACATCTGCTTTTCATCTCATTGTCATCTCACTCACGCAAACACAAGAATCCGGTCCATCTTCTAACCTCACTGCTCTCATATCCAGCTGAACGTTTTTTAACCTCATTCCTTGTGATTCATAAGAAAGACATGTCCCCGTAGCAATGCTTTTACTAAGTGTTTTGTTTTAGTCATAGTTCCTCACAGAAATTTCCTTGAGGTTTAGTCAACCTGCTGGTTTAACTTGTAATATAAGTTTATTTTTTGGATATAGCCAATTAATCTCATATAAATGTGTTTGAATGTGTAATTGATACTTTACTGGTCTGTTTGCATATTTTTTTGTGTTTTGAAAACCTGGGGGGGGGGAATGGGGGGGTTGTAAAATAAAATTGTAATGTTCCTTTGTCAGTCAGCATTTAAATCAGTAATTTCATTCAAAGACAGTTTAAATCTGCACATTAATCTCCAAATTCACCTTCTAGCTTTCTCATTTCCCATTTATTCTCTGACTCACTCAGAGAAGCTGCACTTCTGCCAGACGCTCCACATGGCAGGCTTCAGAGTTTAGACATGGTCGTGTGATGCCAAAAGTCAGGGGTCGGGGCAGAGGTCGAAAGTCCCCAGGTTACAGGGGGATATGGAGGATGAAAGACAGACAGTGCTTTACTGTCGTCTCCATGGCTGTCATATATCTATGTGCAAAAGGAACACGCTTTCGCTCTTCATCTCTCTTTCTGTTTTTCAGCAGAGGGGCAAGTGGTGTCCATATGGAATTGTTAGAAATGTGTTAACTTAATAGTGTAGTTTAGGTTCTGAATCATCTCAGAACGCCACCGTTCCCATTGAGATCCTACTGTACCAATGAGATCATCTGTTTCTGATGGTCTCAACAGTCTGATGTCACTTCCAACATTAATACTATGGAATGTTGTGCAATAATGCATGATTCCACTGCCTGAGGGAACATGCAGTACATGTGCTTTGCCCCGCAGCCGTAGAAACAGCTGCAGTTTTGCGGACATATGACACTAGGACCCATGCTAATTCCAGATGTGAAAACTTCACTCTTTACTATGCTGTTTACCAAAAACTGAGACACAATTTCTCTGTTATACAAGCATCTAAACAGTAAATCAAGCCTGGGTTCTGCCGAAACTGAGGTGTACTGCTGTGAAATGTGTGTTAATAAAGCTTTCTTTCTGTGATAGTCTGTGAGGTGCAGCTGCTGTAAATACTGGTTATCCAAAGTCTGTTTGAACAGACCATTTCAATACCCTGCTTTCAGGTGGCGTGCATCCCTGGGCAAGGCCCCGCAGTCACATCATGTGCCTGGCGCTCATTCAAGCCTACTATGGTGCTTGAGTTGGAGCCAGTGGGGCAAGTAGTATCTTTCAGGCCTGTCACGAGAGGTGTGATTTAGTGTAAAGGTTAAGGAGATGGGTGACAGGGAGAGCATGACGGAGGTTGGAAATTTAAAAAGAGTGGATGGAAAAGGTGGAGCTTAGAATGTTAGATGGTCTGTGAGAATTGTAGAGAAAGATATTAGCTTTGAAGCTAAGCAGGGTTTGGCTCGGTTCATTCTTGGATGGAAGGCAGCAAGGTGGTTCAGTGGGTATCACTGGCAAGTCACAGCAAGAAGGTTCTCTGTTTGAGGTAAAGCTTTAGGATTTGCCATAGGTGTGAAAATGAGTATAAATTGTGCACGTTTGTGTTATCCCTGTGATGGACTGGCCATCTATCCATGGCAGGGCTTGACAACTCTGGGAACCATGGGTGTTTTAAATGGCTAAGCATTGCTCAAGAATTCAACCAAAGAATTCAACCAATCAGACAACACCTTTGAAACTCCTAAAGTTTTTTCAATTTTGTGAGCCATATGCAGATCAAACATTCAGCCAACGGTCCATGGGCATGACATCTGAGGCTGAGGCTGCTTTGGCCCTTGAGATCCACTTTCCCTCAGAGTTCAGCTCCAACCCTGATCCAACTTGTCTGTAGTTTTCTAGTAATCCTTAAGACTTGATTAGCTTGGTCAGAGTCGCCCGGCCCTGATCCAGAGTGTTTCAAGTTGAGTCCAAAACCCTATGCTTACAAAAAAAGACAACAGTCCTCTTCAGTTTCAGTCCTGGAAGCCCAATGGCCTTGCAGTACCAATCCCAATTTAAACCACCTGCCTGTAATTTGCAAGTAATTCCAAACATCTTGATTAATTGTTTGGGGTGTGTTTGGTTAGTGTTTGTTTTGGGTTTGTTTGGTCAATGACAATGAATCTGCAGTTGAAGAGCCCTGTATTACAGAGATGGTGTCAAATGATGACTCATAGCACATTGATATACAGTTGCCCCAAAACACATGTGGGCAGTGGGCACTTTATTCACACTTGTCTAAATGTCTTTATTTTCCCATGAAAGTAAAAAAGAGGGAGGTGTTATATTCATGAATGCCAGAAAAAAGCACTTGGCATTGTATTGTAGGTCAAATGACAATTACAACATGGCAGATGTTCACATGTATGATCACAGGCAGCACATTATCTGGTAGTGTGTGGATTCAGACACAGTTTTGCCTTAATTCAGAATATCTATGGGTTTATAATTTGAATCCAAATGTTTTGCTTGAGAAGGGCATTTGTGCTATCCTTCTTTAAATAAAACGAAATATAAATATTGAACATTTTGTTTTTTTTTTTTTTTTGTTTTTTGTTTTTTTTTTTTTATGTATTAATTATTTATGTTTGTTTGTGAAAAAATAATAATTAATTTAGACACCTACTCCAAAATATACATGGCCAAAAAATTTCTATTTTTCTATAAGAAGGCTATGACATTAACGTTGAAGGTTTTGGCTGATGCGTTATCTCATGCTTTTAATGCGGTCACATAATGGTTGATGCCTATACTGTCTACTTTTCCTTTGCTCTCTAATATTTTCTCTAACACTTTAAATTACTTTCAGGATCCGGATTGCTGGGGATGGAGATGATTGATAGGGGATGTAAAAGGGTTAGTGGGACAAGTTGTTTTTTCCCAATCAATTGCTCCTCTTTCTGCACGGATGTTATATTTTTAGCTGAAGTGTTTAGAAAGTAATTGGATTTGTCTTTTTTTGTGTGTGTGTTATGGATTTGGGAATTTTTTTTTAGGGGGTGGGGGAGGGGTGGTCTACGAGTCTATGTTGTACAGTACACGTGTGTGTGGTTGTGTGTGATTTTAGGTGCCATCTGGAGGGGGCGTGGTCTACACACCTGACACTTGTTGGATGCAGAGTTAAATACGGCTAAGACTGTTCGTGTGGGAGCGTTGTTTTGAACGATCATCTCCAGCATGATGTTTGATGGCCTGTGTTATGCTGAGTGTCCTGCCCGGCCCTAAAGCATTTCCTTATTTATGTTATACTTATGTTTGTTCTTTTTGCGTTAAAATAAATATTTTGCAAGAAATTGGTGCGTCTGGTCTCCTACTTGTTGCAGCCTGAGAGCCGGTTGTAACATGTGCCTTCATTGTTGTTGTTTCTGGATAGAATGTGCGATTACGTTCAATTCAAGCTGGTAATGGATACGAGCAGGTTCCTCATGTTAGCATGGCAGTTTGGGCTGTAGTTTTACATTCTGGAGTGCTAATTTAGGCAAATTTCCAAAGCCTTGTCATTTTATTTTAGTCCAGGTGTTCAGTTACACTCTTAACTGAGTGATGTTTTTCCACATTAAGTATGATTGCTGGACATCTCTACCTCCCACTGGGGCTGAACAGGGGTCATTTACTCCACCAACCTGCCTGAAAGACCCATCACTACCTCAAGCAGAACTAAAAACAGAGCCAAATATAGACTGCAGTGTGTGTGTATGTGTGAGTGTGTGCATTAGGGTATTTAATGTGTATTCCTGTCCATGTATGGAAGAAGGAAAGAAGGACATAGAAAGAGTAGGAGACATAATAGGCTTTGTGGAGATCTGTTTGCACTTGGTAGCTCAAAAATCCAGTCAGAAACTCAAATTGAGAGACTGTATGGATATTGATGTACAATGGGGCCCAAAAGTTCACCAATGAAAATGCTTTTATTTTATTTTGAAATTAAATTGAAATAACAGGAAGAGGAATTTACAGCAATTTATTGAGGAAAAAAAAAAAAGCCAGTTAATGCATTTTGGGAAATGAAGAAGTCTTCCACCTTGAAGTCTAGTCATATTTTTACTGATGCTTTTTGAGAATGCTTACTCTTTCTTGGAACAAAACAGACCAACATTAGAATCTCTTAGTTGTCTTTAAATGCTCAGACTTGTGCCCGAGTCATTGCGCCAATGATATATGTAGACATAACACTATACAATAGCTCTAAAATCTGGAGAATTAGCCTACTTGTATCAATGTTTTATATAATCATATCGCCTAGCCCTACAGTTTGCTTGTATGATGACTTCTAAAACTGCTTTTAAATTATGTGTGTTATGAAAGTTCCTATAAGGGACATTTCAAGCATTGTTATCCATAAGGCCTACAGTATAAAACCTTCAAAGTTAAAACTTAAAAAAATGCTTTTCAAACTTAGATTTCCTGCCTGAATATCACTGAATTTAAGTTAATTTAAATTCTGCTGCTTTGTATTCTATGTCCTCTCCTCGATTCAAACTCAAAATTCAAATTTAGGAATCAAACTCAAATTCTGAATGATTCACAAACCTAACTGGACCTAGTATTATAGTATGTATTCTCTCTCTCTGTGTGTGTGTGTGTGTGTGTGTGCTCTCTCTCTCTCTCTCTCTCTCTGTGTGTGTGTGTGTGTGTGTGTGTCTGTCTACAAATGAAGACACCATAATATATGACAACATTTGTTACAGTAATCTTAATCCTTACACAATCTCCCAGAACCACAAATCTCTGATTTAGCATTGGTTTTTAAGAAATGTGTGTATGTATGTATACTGTATATATATATATATATATATATACTGTATATATATATATATATACTGTATATATATATATATACTGTATATATATATATATATACTGTATATATATACATTTCTTAAAAACCAATGCTAAGTCAGAGATTTGTGGTTCTGGGAGATTGTGTAAGGATTTTCATATAGGTATATCTTCATGCAACGTCCGTTTTAACATTACACAATTGCTGTTAAGCTACCCCAGCCATAATTGTGGTTCCTGAAAGACAAACCACTGTTTACAGGCAGAATACTTTAGCCTCCATAAACGACGATGTTGAAATCTTTAGTTGGACTTTAGTTGCTTTTAGTAATTCCTGTGTGTGAGAGTTTGGCTAACATCCATGTGAAAATAAATTCTGTTGTTGTTGTGTAAGACTGTGCGTGTGTGAAGGGGTCCCATATTGTGAGGTTGAATGTTCTCAAGGCCAAGTGGTTTTACAGCACACACAGTTTCTTCTAAATGAGTCCATTTCCTCCAGCTTTCACTGAGACACTATAACCTCCTACTGCATAGATCTCCACCACATTACTTCTATTGGCTCTCTGGCTCTTAAACCACATCCACACTGGAGCCAGAAGAATGCTAATTGCCTAGTCTGGCTTTTTTTTTAATTTAGTCTAACCTATAGTCGGTATATAAGCCCTCCATAGGTGTAAATGGATCAGTTTTATGTTTTATTGTGCTGATAGATTTAGATGTATAGAATTAAATATGTATTTTTTTTTTTATCTAAGATAGATAGTTAGATAGAGGGGTGAGTTACATTTGCACATGTTTGGCCAGTGTAAATGCACTTTGTGTTAGGTTAATGCTGATGTTACATGAAAGTGAAAGTGGTGACATTTGCCAAGTATGGTAACCCATACTCGGAATTGGTGCTCTGCATTTAACCCATCCAAGTGCACACACACAGCAGTGAGAAGTGAACACACCGTGAACACACACCCGGAGCAGTGGGCAACTATATCCATTGCCCGGGGAGCAACTGGGGGTTCAGTGCCTTGCTCAAGGGCACTTCAGCCATGGGTATTGAGGGTGGAAGAGAGCGCTGTTCATTACAGCTGTTCATTCATTATTGCTCTTTTTTTTGGTACCATTATAACATTTTTAAAAGCATGTGAATGTCCACTTGAGTTTGGAGTGGGTTTATAGAAGCTAATATAATTCCCCCAGCTCATCTGACAATAATATCCCTGCACATAATCATAAGAGTTCCTCAGAGGTCAACAGGGGTCAATGTTATTCAGAAGCTATGAAAGAAAATTGCTATGAAGAGGGAGTGGAGATACTAAAAGGAATGAGGGGAAAATGGAGTGAGTGATGGAGAGATATTAAAAATGTCAGCGGGTGAGAACTGGGAAAATGGAGAAGAAGAGGGAGAACTGAGAGAGGGAGTGTGAGCAGGAACAGGTCTCGGGTTCGACCTCCTGTCTGTTTCAATTTGCTTCTCTGCTTTGTGCCAAGCAGGGCCTAGTCGCTGGGTAAACCACAACTCTGGCATTCCCGTTCCAATAGAATCCCTCTTCTGTCATTCATCTGTTATCTGTTTTCTCATCTGGATATTAAAGGGAGGAACAAATCCTGAGTGGTAAATTTATACACATGTTGGTGTGTTTCATGTTGGTTATTTCTAAATAAATAAGATAAAAAAAAAAATAAAAATAAAAAAAATAAGGTATATCAGTGTGCACGCCATTGAGCATAAATGAAATATTCTTGTGTATTATAATTTTGAAGAGGCCCAATATTCTGAGTTTCCATGTTTACTTCGTTTCACTGTGTACTCATACTATAATTGGACAATTGAACAATTTAGCTGATTCAGGGTTTTAAAGGCACCATATTGCAGTTTAACAAGTGTGAGCTGCGTTCTCTAGATCCGTAAAATGTTTCCCGCTGAGGTACATTCAAATGAAATGCCAGGACTCTAGCTCTAAAGCCAAATTGTGAGGAAAGTTATACTCTTAAATGAGTTTTCACCAGTTAACACTGCTGTTAGTTGAGCTGGATGTAGAATAGAAACCACCAGAGACCCACATCTATACAGATGGCCAAGGTTGTATTATTTTTAAACTGTGGTGGAACTTTAATGCAAGTTTACATTTAAATAAGTGCTTTAAAAAAAGTGTTACTGTCAGAATTTGTCTTATTTCTCAGCAGTTCGCTTATATGTGTTCAACTTTGGCACTGTTCGCGTGTATAGATGTCCATTCAGTGTAGTGACCTTTTAGACGTTTTATTTTATTTTTTGTTTGCACTAAAGGTGTGACCTCAACACTGCATTGATATTTTTGTAGATAGAAGCTTTGTCCCCCACATCAATATTCCCCTCATGCTTTTCACACTCTTACACACGCAAAAAGTCATTTTGGTGTACTTCGTTTCTGACTTGTGGCCCCTTAGTTTTCCAGGTGTTCGTGTGCTTTCACGTCACACTAGCTTTGTAGTTGAGGTCATGTGTGAATGTAGCGTGTGTGAGAACAGCAGGCGTTCATGCTGACTGTGGTTTTGCACTATAGTTCCATTAGAGATGTGAAGACCACATTTGCTTTCATATAGTACCAAATGTACAATGAGTAAAGATGTCAACTGTAGTCTGAGTGATTAGTGTGATTACCAGGCTGAAAGCATGAAGCCTTACATCTGTACATTGCAGGTATAAAGATTTAAACGTTCTACCTGTGCCGCTGTGGTTTCTTGTAAGGCTTTTATGTTTAATATAAAGCATAAATGTGAGCATGTGCATGTTTGTTTAGGTGTGATAGAGGAAACATGGACTGCATCTCAAAATGTAGTGAGCTAGACAGCATTTTTGGACATCATAGGTACATTTTGAGTGGCACATGTCTAAAAATGCTGTCCATTTAGATGGACAGGCCTCTGGATTAGGCCTCTGGTCTTTTAAAAACTTATTTAGGCAGCATATTAAGGTATCAGACACACTCCTAAAATAAAATATGATTAAAGTGATGTTACATAAACTTTGTGGAACTTCCAGACAGTCTTTCAGTGTCAAGACTATGATTTTTGACTTTGATGCCATAAAATGTCCCCTTTTAAAAAATAAATGTGCTAAATTGTATTGAATGTGCACTTGTAGTGTACTTCAAAATGTATTAGTATATTTTAAAAAAGAATAAAAAACTATACTTGCAGGGAACTTTACTGCAAAGTGCATTTTAATTAGTTTAAAAAATATATTTTGTCATGCTTTAAATAAGTACTTATTTTGATGTGTTGACATACTAACATACTTAATTACATATAAAATACTTGATTATATTTGTAACTGCAGTATACTGTATACTAAGCTGCAAATTCATCAGTACAATTGTGTAATAATTACATATACTGAAATACATGACACAAGTTTTAATATAAATTACTAAGTTAATTTTAATTAAATTAATGCTTGTCCCTACATTTGGCGATATACTTCACCCATATTTCATAAGAAGTTATGAATTACATATAAAGTTGTACTTAAAGGGATACTGCATCCCAAAATTAAAATTTTGTCATTAATCACTTACCCCCATGTCGTTCAAACCCGTAAAAGCTTCGTTCATCTTCGGAACACAATTTAAGATATTTTGGATGAAAACCTGGGGGGAATTCCAGAAAGCAGGTTATGTGACATACTCGGCTATGTTTAAGAGTAAGTAAGCGGATAACCTTTCAGTTCCAAAAACGGAGGTAACTTTCAAGGTATGTTAGTAGTCATAGCAATTCACTCTCTGAACTTAACCTGCTCCGGAGCAGGTTATGTTCCAGGGTTAGTTCACTTCAGCGAGCCTTCAGTGGGCGTGACAAATAGCGCACAACATTATATAATATTACAATATGTAATATAGCCTATATATATATATATATATATATATTTGATATGTTAATGAGGAAGCGTTAATATAAGTGATTAATAAAGTAAAAATATTATTCTAATATGATTATTTCTTTTATTGGCATATATAAGAGTTATCTGTATAAATGATAAAACACTATGATAAGGTAATGTTTATCTTATTTATTTATTTTATTTATTACATGTTACAGTTTCTTTTATGGAGCGGCATTTTCTATAATGTCTAAATTTTAAATCAAAATACATATCTGATATGACTTAATATATAATTAGCATAAAACAAACAATATAATTCACATTCTCAAGGATTAAAGATTAAATGGGAAAAAATATAAATGATTGCACAGCCATCAATTAGGTGGCGATATGCACTAAGCATGTAAACAACTAATGAACAAAAGAAGAAGAAAGATACAGCTTGGCGCAATTTTTCTTATCGTCCGTTTCCATAGTGCCTCGTCGATTCGTCGCTCTGTTGAGAATGTCTTGAGTCTTAATCAGGAACATAATCTGAGTTGAATGAACTTACTCCCGAACGCGTTTTTGGAACCACATACCTCGAATAAGCAAGGTTTGGGGTTAATCAACCGAGAGTTCAGGGTTTAGTTCACGGTAAGTTAACCCTGCTTTCTTGAATACACCCCTGGAGGCTTGTGACTGTCCCATAGACTGCCAAATAAATAACAGTGTCAAGGTCCACAAAAGGTAAGAAAGTCATCGTCAGAATACTCCATCTGCCATCAGATGTGTAATCTGGGTTATATGAGGTGACGGGAACCCTTTTTGTAAGCGAAGAAAACAAAAATGATTACTTTATTCAACAATTCCTTTGTCAATGATCTCCTCTGTATCTCTCCATATCACCGTATGCTGTGTATGCTCTTCTGTGTCATCCACGCCACAAGGATGCGCTGTTTTATTTCAGATCAAAGCTAAATACACATAGAAACAGTGCATCCATGTGGCACAGATGACACAGAAGAGCATACACCGAGCTTTTATGAGTTTGGAACGACATGGGGGTAAGTGATTAATGACAAAATTTTCATTTTGGGATGGAGTATCCCTTTAAGTGGGTCAAAAAAGTATTTTGATCTGTATTTAATATAAATTTTAACTTGAATAGTTTTAATTTAGTTACAAATAATTTACTGTTAATAAACTGAAAACACTACAAGAATATACTTAGGTGCAACTGAATGTACAGTAAATATATTATTTCCATTATAAGTGCTATTTTTAAAAGTATTCTCGTATTCTACTGTTTTACAAGGGTAAAGGCCTGTTCACACCAAGGATGATAACTATAAAGATAACGATAAAGATATAGTTCTAAAAATTTGTTCTCAATATAAGAATAGTCTGCACCACAACTATAACGATAAAGGCACAGAGAAATATCGTTTAACGATAAAGATATAGTTCTAAAAATTTGTTCTCAATATAAGAATAGATGAGCTTGAGATTTAAAGGGGCAGCTGATGCGAATAGATAAAAGAATTATGGATGCTTATATCGTTATCTTTATAGTTTATCTGTATAATTATTATCCTTGCTATGAATGGGCTTTAGTTAGAATTTTGGAACCCTTTTTGCAGATGCAGCTTTTGGAATGGCTGAAAAAAAAAAGAAAACTAGGTTTTCTTCCAGTAAAAATGGCGGATTGTAAGGTAATATGGGTAAAAAAAAAAAAAAAATCCAAAATGGCGGATTAAGTGAAAAAAAAAACAGTTAAAAATATTTTTATAAAACAGTTATGGATTTTTTTATGGAGATCCTATTTTTTCTTTTGTTTTTATGATATTGGATTATATTTGTTATTTTTTTTTTTTAGAAGTCACCCATATATACATGAAATAAAGATCGGCGACACTGAAGCATTGGTCAGTTTCTTGTCTGCTTGATTATATTAATGACTTGAGCAAAATTTCTGGATATACTACTGTGACGAGAGGGGCGGGGCCGAGAGCCGTGGGAGCGGAGCGAGGCACTCACCGGTCTCGAGTCCCACGGAGGAGCTCCGGAGGGATAAAAGGAGGAGTGACGAATGTGTAAGATGAGAGAGGACCAGGCCTGGACTTTATTTTGTGTTTTGTTTCTGTTTGTGCACAACAGTCGTCTCTCTTTTGTGTCTATCTTATTATTAAAGTTTTATTTGAATGTTCGCCGGTTCCCGCCTCCTCCTTCCCGACCTATGAACTGCGTTACAACTATCAATTGGACCAAGAGTGGGTTTATGTTGCTTTCTAGGCATAATAATCCTAGCCAGTTTGGTTCTTTGCCTTTTTAAAATAGTTGAAGACTACTTTACGTATCTTGGTCTTGTAGCTCCAAAGAACCCTAAGCATATATTTAAACTGAATTTTTTAGCTAGGATCGAAAAACTGAAAGAGAATATAGGTAGGTGGAGGCTCCTTCCTTTATCAATGGTTGGTAAAATTAATGCAATTAAAATGGTTATATTGCCGTAGTTCATTTATCTTTTTCAAAATTTGCCCATTTATTTACCTGTAACTTTCTGTAAACTCTTGGATTCAAGCATTATGCCATTTATTTGGGCTTATAAGGTTCCCCGAATAACAAAAATCAATTTACAGAAACCTACCCAGCTGTGTTTAATTTTACTATTGTGTTTAAATTATACTGTCGGGAAGCAAACACTAGGGCTCTATCTTATTTGCAGAGGGGTATTCAGGGCCAAACTTTCTCTGTGACTGATCCTTTGTGGCTTAGGATAGAGACAATCTCTCCAACAACATCTTGTCTCCCAGTTTTACTTTTTTCCAAAACATCTTCTTCATCAAAATTAATAGGGACTAATTTGATAATTAAAAAGTCAATAAGAATATTAAATCAAATAAGGAAATACCTCCAATTACCTGATGTCTCTGCCCTTTCACCCATTGTTAATAATCACTTGTATAAGCCATCTCAGTTAGACCAAGGTTTTACAAACTGGAAGAGTAAAGGTTTGGGTTGTATTGCAATTATTAAGTATTTACTAAATAATAATAATAATAATACTACTAATAATAAAAACCTTGCTATGTGTGATTTAAGCTAACTGAGGTTTGTTATAGCATTTGCATATCTTTGCTCTTTTGTTGATTTTGATTGCTTCCATTGTCCTCAAAGCGTCTGCTAAATGACTAAATGTAAATGTAATACAGACTGCTATTTTTGTGTTGCTGGCAGTGTAGTGTCTTATGTGTTTCAGTATAAGTTCAGATGTAGGCAGCAGACAAGACAGCTTGAAACAGAGCCTGTGTTGACTCACAGCTGTGGAAGGAAGAAGTGTATAGACCTGAAACCCACATGGAAGACCACGGTCACTTTCACTATAGCTCAGTCACACCTCTCATTTTCATTCTCTCTTTCCTCTTCCTTTCATTTCCATTTTCAGTGTTAAGCACATACTTTTTTCCACTACTGATTTTATTTCTTCTGTACGGTCGTCTCTCACTCCCTCTGACTGAGTGACCCTGTCGGACGGTCATTAAAGTCTTCAGTTAAGGAAGTGGTTAAACGCTGCTTACATGGTTACCACAGTCGTAACTCACAGTCTTCAGGCTTAACGGGAGGTCAAATTCAGCTAAATGTAAAGGACACTGAAAAGAGACATCCTCTCGCTGAATCAAAAGAAGCTGTAAAGTGCGGTCACATGTCTATAGACTGTAGACCTTTGCTTGTGTCTGCTGGCTGCACACAGCTATTAAGAAATGTCTGAATGCATGTTATGTAAAATAACTGAAATATACACAGTTTTATTTACAGTTTGTAAAAATCCTTTTTTTGTTTTGTTTTGTTATAGTTTTGCATAAAAATAAAATTGAAGTAATTTAAGTCAAATGTGTTATTTGCTGTTTCTTGTGAAATTTAATAGCAATTTCTGAGTAAAACTGTAAATACCACAATAACCTTGTAAACAGCTGAAAACTATAACTTTTTATTTTTGTATATATATGTATTTTTATTTATATTTTTATATGTTTATATATATATATGTATAATATATTTTTAAGGTATGTTAGGTATTTGTTTATGATAAAATGTAATGTGAGAAGTGCTGTAATATATTCTTACAATTTAAAATGTTTTCTTTTTTTATATGTATTACAATGTAAATTATTCCTGTGATGCAAAGCTAAATTTTCATTACTCCAGTCTTCAATGTCGTATCGTTTGATAAACAAAAGAACAGCATTTATTTAAAATATAAATCTTTTGTAACATTATACATGTCTTTAATGCATTCATGCTAAAAAAAAAGAAGAAAACAATCTTAATAGTAGCTTAAGGCTTTTGGAACCCATGTAAAGCAAAACAAAAACAAAACACAAAAAATAAACCTAGGATGAACAGACATAGAGTTACAGGAAAAAAAGTGGAGTTTAAATTGACTGGAAAGTGACCCAAGTGTGTGTGTGTGTGTGCCAGGGTTGTGGTGTGTCTGTGTGTTTGTGTTCACACCGCTGAACCCTGTAATTTGCAGAGAGAGACAGACTGCTGCGAGACAAGCTTACATTCACAAACTGCACTCGCCGTGATGCTGCTCCTCACATTATGCCTGGACTTTCCCTCACTGCCAGAACACAGACACACACACACACACACACACACACACACACACACACACACACACACACACACACACAGTGTTTATTTCCTACTGAGCGATTCAGGGTGCTCTCCTCCACATGCTGACAGCATACATCTTACATAAATAATTCTATAATAGAAAAAGTGACGCTTTCTATATACAGTGGGATCCAGTTCGAGACCACATTGAAAGTCTGAGTTTTTTTTTCATTTGTGCATCAAAATGTAGAATATTTATTATTATTATTACTATTATTACATATAGTTATGCTGATAATATAAATTGTGTTGGATAAAATCAGACATTTTCACTAGTGGTGTGTCAAGATTGAGTGAAATACATGTCCACTTAAGGATTTTCACCTTGGGAGAATGGATATCTTCATTGTCATGCAAAAAAAAAAAGGCCCAATAATGCAGGGAATGAGGAGAGGGTAGCATCTTCTGTTTCAGGTTTTTGTATTACATCACACAGTACACTCTAAAAAAAAGATGGTTCTTTAAAGGTTATTAACATGTACAGTAGAACCAGATTTAGAGGATTATGAAATTACAGTATTTCACTGGAACTTGGTCTTCATTTCACTATTTCCAGATTCTATTTTGTTTCACTTCTTTAAGAAATTATTTATGTTCAATGTCAATTGTCATTTATTAATGTATTCTGCTAATAACTAATGTTAGAGAACTGTCATTTTTGGTACAAATTCACATGTCTGTATTAAAAAATAAAAGTACCTAATTGACACGTTGTTGTTGTTTTTATGTAAAACCCTAACAGACACTGCAGGATATTGTAATACCAGGCAGATAGAGGAGTAAAAAACAATATTATTAAATAATATATACAAATAATACTAATAATGATATAAATATGTTAATATACAAATATTAATAAAAATAAACTATCATTAAAAAGGTTATTTATAACACCATTAAGGTTCTATGTAACATTTTCAAAGCTTAGTTCTTTATGGAACCCTATAAAAGGGTTCTATTTAGCACTAAAAAGGGTTCTGCTATTGTTACAAGCCGAAGAACCTTTTTCTGGTACTGTTTAGAACCATTTTTCTTAAGAGTTTAGTGTGTGAATTCATGCCAGTGTTGATAAAGCACACCTCCCTCACACTTTCAGCACTCATTCATTCCTATATAAAAGCTTTACTACCACTGAACGTCACTGTGGGTGCCAAGCACGTCTCACTGTACTCCTCCTCTAGCAACACCAGAACATGTTGGATGCTTTTGGATCCGAAATGATTGACTTGTTCTCTTGAGACCAGAGTATGGATTCCCAGAAGTCTCTATTTTGTAAATATGGGCCTTGGAAGAGGTTAAATGGGTTTATTTTGCTTTGGCTACAGTAGGTAGTTATAGTGCTGACAACAAGCATGCATGTCACTTCTGCAGGCTGCTCTTTTTCTAGCAAAAATTCACTCTTCACTAAATGAAAACTTAAAGTGAAGACCTGATTATTTCAGGAGCCTTATCAAAAGTCCATTGTTTTTGAATGTCGGTGCTACTTCTGCTATATTCGCACACTTAAAACAATCATTTTGTATTCCTCTTATACCATTGTCCTCTTCTGTGCTAAGAAATAAGTCACCTGGCAGTTCTCCCAAGTGGTTCCACTGCTGCCAGCATTAGTATGATTCAGTGGGCTATATAACACTTTTAATTGTCAGGAAATTACTTGTCTTTAAGTGTTTTGGTTCAATATACTTACCTGTTGATCAAAAATAGCCTTAAACCTATAATTTCTTATTATTATTTAGTAACTTTCAGGAGGGTGTGCTCATTTTTGCAACACACAATTTTATCACTTTGATAAGAAAATCAGATTTTGCGGAATAATTTTGGCATTCTTCTTTAGTAATTAATCAAGCAGGCTTGTTGGAACATTATATCTCCAAAGAACCCTAACATGTCTTCTAAGTAAAGAGAAATTGCTGAATTGTTCAGTTTTAGAGGGGGTGTACTCATTTATGCTGTGTGTGTGTGTGTGTGTGTGTGTGTGTGTGTGTGTGTGTGTGTGTGTGTGTGTGTGTGTGTAGCAGAACATTGCCAAAATTAACTTTAATTGCTTTTAAATACTTTGCTACTATATCTCTTGAGAAAATGAGCTAGTTTATTATACATGTATAATGGAGCGCCGAACAGCATGGAGTGCATTAGAAATGTTAGCAACATGATTACAATTCCAGAAATCTCCAGGTAGTTTTTGTCCATCTGAGCCTGTCATAAATCCTTGAGCAGGAGTAGTTAGATGCTGATTCCTTCTGCTCTGTTGTGGCAGAGCTGAGTGTTCATGGGTAATGTGAGATTTCTGATACCTGTCACTCGTCATCTAAAGGAGTCACAGAATATTAAAGTTCCCTCTTTTATTTGTGTCTCTGTCCTAATGTCTTTCTGCATTTTGAGTGTTAGTGTAACCCAGAGTTCCCCATCTCGGGTTACCCTTTTAGTCGGCCATCTCAAAAAATTTTGAGTGAATAAATGTGTGCTCTCTTTCCAGTGTGGAAAGCAGTGCTGAGTAGGCAGTTTGAGGTTATTAAAATCAAAAATGGAGTAAATACTTGCGAAAGGATGCTTAGCTGTTATGCAGTGATGGGAAAGTCAGGGATTTAAATCCAAACTTGATGTACGGTTGGTTTCTAGTAGACGTTCCTACTCTACTGCTGTGTCTGACTCTATCAGATGACAGGTCTCTGTCTGTCCACCCACTGGTAGTCGCCCCATTGCTACTTATTTGCATAAAGTTGAACTCTTTATCAACCGTTTTGAATCTCAAAATATTTATCTTTATCAAAATGCCAGAAATCAGCCTTCTGAAGGGTTTATCCCTATGCCCTAATCCAGGGGTTTCCAGTTCCAGTCCTTGGGCCTCCTCACTCTGCACATCTTGTATGTCTCTCTTTTATCTGACAGGCTCAGTACAAGTGCACTGTGAAGTGGACTTCAAAGGGTATTCCGCTATCTTAGGGGAGATTCCAAGCCGAAGCAGGTGTGTTTGTATGTGACAGTTCAGGGGTGTAAAATGATTGAGACGCGACAGTTACAAGTCCTCTATAAGGCTTTTGAATTTGACAGATCCGTTAAATATTATAATTGATATGTTTGATGATGTTGCAGGGTGCTGCGATTGCGAATGAACACATTTTGTCAAATGAAGTGAACTTCAGCAGATATCCCATTCTCAGGGAGTAGGGAGCTGTGAACACTGTCAATTGGGAGTTCATGAAGCTCTCTTCTAACAAGCTGATGACCTGAATCAGGTGTATAATGCCAGGTTTACACTCTGTGATTTTCAAAGTCATTGGATCGCTGCTGTTCTTACACTGCACGACTGTCTGGGGTACCATCTAGTTGCTAGATCGGCGACAGGGGGTCACACATTACACAACTTCTCAATAGGAAGAATCGCAACAACTCTGCCTTGTCTACATTTCCTGAACCAAATCTCGTTTGTGTTTGGCTGTCAAATAACATAACATCAGCCAAGAGACAGGCATCCTCACGTGAGAATGGATTTATTCCTGTCAAAAATGGTAGCCCTACTGAATATGAAAACCCATACATATGACACATGACAACTCTCGAAAGATTTTGGCATGGTATTGGTTATTACAGTGCTTATTTATTAGGTCTTGCCGGAATAGATCTGCTGCGCTGCTGCTGCTTAATTGCTGTTGCTGTTGGTTATTGCTATATTTGTATATTTTTGCTGCTGTTGCAAGCAAGTACAGGAACTTGCTACTGCCAATGCATACGGTGATACAGTGCTGTTAATATTTAAGGCTTTCTGCTGCTGTACAAATAGCATATAATATAAATAGCAGATCTATACAGGTGGAGCTGGGGAAGGTGGAGGGTTTCAGAGGAACTTTGAAAATTTGCTTCAAAATGCTCAAGTGGATGTTAACCAGCCATTTAAATGCTTTTAGAGGCAAGTTACATATTTCCAATGAGCCTGGGTAGGGACTTTCTCTTGCCCTGTATCATTCTCTGTCATTGCCTGTAACTCATCACCGTTGCCATTTCCATCCTGACCTCACGGCAATTCATTAATATTTTACGAGGTTGCTAATTCGTAGGAATTTATAAGACCTCGCTCACACTAATTCATATGTTTTGAAAAAATCATACATCATTTACGACGTGACAAATTCCTAGGAATTTGTACGAATGACCACCCCTGAACCTACCCCTCTCAGAAAAAGTGAGGTCTTACGAATTTGTACAAATTAGCCACCTCGTACAATACATACGAATTGATCGTAAGATAGCATTGTCATTTCCAGTCAACACACATTTCACACTGCAGGACTGTAAGTCACCACCAGGTCCAGATATTTGTATAATACTGTATCTCACAGACATTGGCGACACATTTGTGCTTCTCTCAGATTGCGTCTTTCATAACACACTATGCGATTGTCCCTCAGTCGATTGTCACTCAGTTTACTTCAGATTTAAGGCATCTGTATCCAATTTTCACAAAAATTTGGAGCTAAAATCGTGCAGTGCAAACCAGCATAAGAGAGCCATACAACGCAGTTGTGGCTTGATGGTTAGAGAGTTGGACTTGTAACCCGAAGGTCGCAGGTTTGATTCTCAGTACCAGCAAGTAGTATGACTGGGGGGAGTGAATGAACAGTGCTCCTAGGCACCTAACCCCCAAAATTGTTGCCCACTGCTCCAGATGTGTGTTTAAGGTGTGTGTGTTTGCTACTCACTGCTGTTTGTGTGCACTTAGATGGGTAAAATGCAGAGCACATATCTGTCTTCTAACAAACTGATGACTGGAATTGGGAACCGCTGCCCTAATCCCTTCAAAGGGTTTACCCTCCAGAGTGAGTGCTTCGAAGTGATGAATGGTGTAGGGGTCAAAACTGTTTAATTTAAACAGTTCCTCGGAACTGCTGAACCACTGGTCTCACATTTAAACTCATGGCGAAGAGTCCGCGAAGTGACCATCAGTACTCTTTGAAATCCTTCATTCCGAAGGGTCCTTTAAAGTGGCCAGTTTTGAGCACTTTGGTTTGGAATAACCCTTCTCTCCAAAGTGCCCTTTGGAGGTGGATTTATCCTGTTTGGAACACGGTGTCAAACTGCACATGCACACTCTAACAGCTGATATAGCCCACAACCCACTCCTCTTTGGAGAAGGATTCGGTTCAACTACAAATAAACAAACAAACACGAATAATACTTGGCTGATATGCTAGATCAGCAGTTAAATAGATTTTTTTTTACATGAAGGGATCTGAGTGATTAATAATAAATATCTAATCTGATGAAAAATATTAATTTAATCTACAATAGCATTTTGGACATTTATGAATATACATTTGGGCATTAACTTAAAATGAATGCATCATTACTTCTCTGCAAGAAAGAAACATGACGGACAGATCAATGTGTTGCTTCTTTTTCCTCCAAATGTGGTAGAAAGAATTGTTGAGAAACATACATTAAATAAACTGAAATGAGAGGTGTTTATAAGGTCATTAACACATTGACTGACAGGTCAGTTTATGGTGACAGGATGCATGTAAGAATGCGACTGCATGGCCTGTTAATGACACAATTATGACATCGTAATATGCCCAAAAACTTGCTTACTCTTCTGTTTCACACAATAGTTTGTTACACTACAAAATTACATTTTGTTTCTCTTTCCAAACAAGATCATTCAAAATTCTATGTGGGCGACTGAATGAATGTGAATCATTTCAAGAAGATCTCACTTCATTTTAGTCATCTAGTGCAATAAAGTGTTTGACCTTTAACCTCAAAGCAACAAGTCAAAGGTTAGAGGTGAAACACAATCTGCTCTTGCTTTTTCAAGAATGCCTCTAGGAGTGTGACAAAGATGTTCAGTGGAGTGTCTGAGCAAAGAAACCTCTACAATCATGTCAAATCAAAGTCATGTGGCTTTATGAATAGAGCTGCAGGGGGGTCACTATTAGATTGTCCTCTTACGAGAAATCCACTTTCCATTTAGACCACCTGATGACCCCACAATATGCTTCATTTCCATGTTTCAACTGTGCAATGAATGACAAATTGTACATAGGGTTTGCACATGATTTGACAACTATTGACATTTTAAGAAGATGAACTCTGTCCTGCTGATTGCATTCAAACACACATTCTCATATGTATTCTTAGATAGTTACCTTTATTTTTTCCCCCATGTCCAGAAAGGTCCCTATGGTGGTCTTGTTTATGCTATTCGTTGTGGTTTAGAAAAGGCTGAAGTTTAAAAATGTGTGAGGGAAATGGAGGAGGGGACTTTTTAACACCACATGTGTGCATATGGACAAGTGAGTGAATGAAAGGACAAGATGATCAATATTAGAAGCAGATGTTGTAAAGGAGTGTCCTCCAGGGGTTACTGATGTTGTGGCCACTTTGGAGGTAACTGGAGGTTTAAGCTGTGGCTCTTAATGCGCAGGACACTCAGAAATATATTGAAATCTGCTTGTTTTGTTCTCTTCTGTATGTTGTTCTTTTTGTGTGTGTGTGTGCTTTTCTGAACCAAAAGGGAAAATGTGATTTAACAATTATGAAGTATGTGTTGAGTGGATATCAGATGGGAAAATTTTGTTTAGCCTACAGGTGGTGATTTTGACTTTTCTTGATTTACTTTGAGCCAAACTGGTTGGAAATCCCCAAATTATTATTTCTTGCTGATGATTTCTTGCAACTTTTTTCCACAGAATAATTGCAGTTGGTCATTAATGTGCAATCATGAAATTCAGTCTATAATTTTGAATTCACTTGCAAACATTCTGTACATTTTTCAAGTAAAAGCCTCAGTTTCTCTTTTAATGTTATGAAAAAAAAAAAAAAAAAAAAAAAAAAAAAAAAATATATATATACATATATATATATATATATATATATACAGAGCTGGGTAGATTACTTATGAATTGTAATCAGTTACTGATTACAGATTACATGACAAAATTTGTAGTCAGTAATATAATCTCTTAGATTACACATTTTTGGTAACATAATCTGATTACTTTTGGATTACTTTTGGATTACATTTGTGCTAACCCTTATTTGATATCACATATATTGAATTATCCTAATCTTTTGACAGATACAAAGAAAAAATATATTCCATAAAATATATTTAATTCACCAACAAGAGCCACAATAGCTTCTTTTTCAAAGTGCAATGTATGGACAGTTAATACTTACAAAATACTAATACTAATAATGTACCTTGCTGTTAGTGTTTGCTAGTCAAAACATTTTAAGATCATAGTAACAATGAGGAAATGACAAACAATAACAACATTACAAAAATTAATATTAAAGAACACTGATAAAAAGGATTTTGTAGTGAAGTAAATACTACATAAAACAAATGTAATTTCTACATTAAAAAATTTAGTTAAGGCAAGAAAAAAAAAAAAAAGTAAATTCTATATTAATACTTAATTTAAGCTTGTAGAAATTAAAGTTGGAACTTATAAGTATATTAGTTGGAATTGTTTGTTATGTTTACAATTATTCTTTAAGTAAATATCAAAGTTATGATCCCATATTTCCCATCATGAACTTGGACACAAATAATTAAAAATTTTAAATTTTTCACTGTTTTCGAGTTGTATTTACACTGTTTTATGGTCGCTTTTGATGTTAAGTTTAGTAACTTACTGTTTTATGACATCTGGAGTTCATTTTCTACTCAAAATGAGCAATTTATACTCAAACACTATTCACTGATTGTAACCGTCATTGGTGTACCAAGTATTGAGGTCTCTGTGTTCATTTGGGTAATAATTATATCTAAAGTCTATTTGCTTACAGATTTCATTTAATCCAATACTTAAGTTGTACTTAAAATATAGGCCTATGTGTGCAAACCTTGCAAACGAAAGAAAAATGAAGTGAATCTTATTTTTTTGTTTTTTATTATTTTCAGCGTATTAAATTACTGTTATTTAACAGCACACTTTTGACAGTCATGAGCACTATTTAAGTAAAATTTACAAGCAAAGAGTCAATAAATGTACTGGCAATTCCCAAGTAAACTTAACTTAAACATTTCTATTTAAAGCTACTAATAATTATGTTTTAGGTTTTTACTTGTCATTTTTTTTTTTTTTTTTTTTTTTAAATTAACTAGCCTTTTTTGAGGTGAGAATTGTTTCCAAGCTTTTTTCAGGTAAATCCTACTCCACATTTTTCCACTATTCAGTGAACATGAAACTCACAACAATAACATTGCTAATATATATATATTAAAGATCATTTCTAGGTCAAATATTTCATCTCAAAACACTTGAAGTGCATAAGAAAAATGAAGAAAAATCAACATAACAAAAATATATTAAAGAACATGAAATTCCCAGCAATAACTTTGCTAGGTCAAAGATTTCCGTGGACAGCAGATTAATCCATGGTAGGCAGTGACATTTTCCCCCATGTCTTTCTTTAAAAATGAAATCATGTCTATACATCCAGTGATTAAAGGCTGCGTTCCCCTCCATTTTCCATTATCTTGTTGCTGATTACTTCTGAGCGATTCTGACCCCCCCCCCCCCCCTCCGCTGGAAAAACTCGAAGAATCACAAACGTATATAAGCAGCAGGTTTATTATGAAAAAATATAAAAGTTAAGAAAAGGAAACTTAGGAGAATCAATGAATTGTGAACAACTTATTACCATTGTGTAAATAAAATGTAATCATGTAATCCATAAAAAAGTAACTGTAGTCTGATTACGAGTATTTTAAAAAGTAGTTTACTCTAATTACAAGTACTTGAGTTTTGGAATCTGATTACGTAATCCAGATTACATGTAATCCGTTACTACCCAGCTCTGTATATGTATTTGAGTTTTGGAATCTGATTACGTATTTATGTTTGTAATTTTAAGGAAATAATTAACAAAATTAATTCAGCTATCATGAGATATATATAGAATAACAAATAAAATTTGTAATTGTTAGGGGGAAAATTTAATTGAAAAATTCACATTCTGCGAGTCACAATTGTGAGTTACAATACTGTTAAAAATTTGGGGTTAAGATGTTTTTCTTTTCTTTTTTAAACATTTTGGAAAGAAGTCTCTCACCAAGTTCGCATTATACATATATATTAGGGCTGTCAGTCGATTTAAATGTTTAATCTAATGAATTACATGAAATGTTGATTACTTAATCTAATTAATTGCTAATTACATTTGGATGTGAAAATAGCCCCAAAAGATTATTTAAAACTATTTTCGTGTTAAATGAGAAACTACTAAATAGACATTACAAATAGTTCATTCAGTTTGTTTAAAGGGCTGATTCATTCAGTAATGAAGTAAACGGCTCTCTTTATGAATGGTCCATTGAATCATTGATTCACCCATTTCATTCAAAACACGGATTCATTCAGAAACGAAACACCGTTGTGTTGCTTGGAGACACATAACAGTTCTGCTGTAGTTCTATAGGTAATATTTTTTTTTTTTTTTTGCAAAACTAAATAAATATATTAAAACATAACACAATATTAACTTCTTATTTACTGAACTGTTAAATCACATTTGCATTCGGGACAAACCGTACTCTTGTGATATTGTTCTCGCTGCTTGTGTGATATCGCTTATCATATGACATAAATATGGTCTGGGTGTGGCTAGTGAAATTTAACTCAGATTTCTAAATTAATGTGGTTAATCACAGTGTTTTCATGATTATGTATGTGTGTGTGTGTGTATGTGTGTGTGTGTGTGTGTGTGTGTGTGTGTGTGTGTATATATATATATATATATATATATATGCAGTTAATGCAGTAAAAAGCAGTTACAATTACATTTTAAAACAAGCTTTATAAAAAGTTTTCTGCTGCCATTATTCCAGTTTTCAGTGTCACATGATCAGAAATCATTCTAATATGCTGATTTAAGAAACATTTTTTATTATTATCAATGTAAAAAAAAAAAAAAAAAATAAAAAAAAAAATAGTTGTTTCTTTAAAATGATTGAATTCTAGGTTTTAACAGCATTGAAACACATAAAAATCAAAGCACTAGGGCAAAATGAAGTGGTGTAGGAGTGACTCTGCATGATATGGAAAGTTATCCCAGAAGCATGTAATTGTGAGCAAACAGTGTTTCTCGGCGTACAGCTACAGCAGGGTTATTTTTCCACTGATAGGCAGGTCAGAACATAGGTTAAAGGAAACAATAAGAGACGATAGAAACCAGCGGAGTGTTTTTCTAGAGGCGTGGACGCACAGTTAAATAGGTGAAATATGGTGGCCTCAGCAGGTGGGGGGGGGTGGTCTAGGTTATATCTAATAGAGAGAGAGAGTGAGGGAGACAGATGGGAGGGAGCAATTTCCCCTTGCTTTCGCCTGTCTAGGTTTTTCTTTGAGCTCAGCAGGACTGGTAGAGTCCGTCTGCTAATTCGCATTTCACACATACCAACAGGAGGCCTCCAACAGACAGAGAGAGGAGAGAGGGACTGTGGGAAGGAGTGAGGAAAGGCAGAACTTTACTGAGAGGAAGTGTGAACGGAAAGACAAGGGAGATTAATGGAAAATGTGTAATAGTAACAGAGTGAAAGAGGTGGAGAAATGGAGCTGCTGTACTTGTCAGATGCTGAAAATGTGAAGTCGGTCAGTAGGTTTGGTTTAAGTTGGCATGAGTGAGCAGCAGGCTGGCAGGCCCCAGGGTAACACCAATTAAGATGCCAGCATTTGGCGCGCTCCTCATTCTTTTTCCACTGTGTTGTGTCCTATTCCAGTGAGAAATTTTCATCTCAGTCTAGAACAGTTCAGTGACTATTCATTTATTTGTTTGTTTCAACAGCAGTTCATGCATGTAATGACTTATATACACTTACTTTGTTACTACTTTACATTTTATTTTGATATTATTTGTTGGAATAAAGTAGAAAAAAATGTCAGGGTAATACAGTCCTGATTTTAGTCTGTAATCTTTTATTAATAATTCTTACAACAACAACAATAATAATATTGAAGAAATATTGCTTTAAAAATAGCTTCATTGCTTATGTTGATGTAGGCAAACCAACAAGCAGGAAAAAAGAAAACTACCTTTTTCTTGACCACCTTTTTCTTTTTCTTCTTCTTCTAAATAATAATAATAATAATAATAATAATTAATAAGTAAATGTGTATTTCATTTATTTTTCTGGTATATAATTATTAATTAGTTGTTTTTTATATTAATTATTTTTATAATTTATTATCTTAATTGGTATAATTATTATTATTATTATTATTATTATTATTATTACTACTATTTGCTATTAATTATTATTAAATAATTAAGTATTGTGTAATAATAATAATAATAATAATAATAAAGTAATTGTTGTATTTATTTATCTGATATATTGCTTAATTTCCTATTAACATGATTTAACCAATATGCAGAAAAAATGTGTCATATAATATTATTATTATTATTATATTATTATTATTATTATTATTATTATTATTATTATTAGTTGTTGTTAATTATTATTAAATAAATGTATTGTGTAATATAATAATGCTAATACTAATACTAATACTAATACTAATACTAATAATAATCTATATAATCTATAAATTAAATTGCTTAGTTAAAAAAAAACACAGAAATGATATCAGTGATTTATTTTTGTCATGCTATGTCAAGGTGTATACACCAACATTCAGGTGTAAACTTTTCTTGAAAATATTATTACTTTATTTTTTGTATTTATTTTTTTTTTTTTAATTATATTATTTTATTTTTAGTATTAATATATGATTTTATTATAATTATAATAAGGAAGTGATTTTATTTTTATTATTTTTTTTTTTATTTTTTTATTTTGTCTTTTCTTTTAGTTATGATTTTTATGAGCACTTTGTGTAAAGACCAGATGTGTATTATCACTGCTTGATCGTGTCTTTAGATCGCAGGATTTCAGGGTAAAGGCTGTTTGGATTATGGAAACCTGAGTCAGAACATTTTCATATGTATTCACTTCACCTATCTGTCCATCTCCTCCTTCCTTTGGTTTGCATCCAGACGCTCAGGCCAAGTAAGAGCTGTTTCGCTGGAGGACTGTGGCCGTGGGGGATTTTTTGTGTGCTGTCCAGAGGCTGTAAATACCAGCAGAGCAAGTGTGGTCTGTTTACTCTGGCTTAGACCTCAGCAGCTCAAACCCAGAGACACAGAAAGAGGCTCTGATAATCCCACTTCTCTGGAACATTTGTCTCTGTGACTGAGGTTTTGGTTCCCAGATCCAGCCCTAGAGGAACAGAGATAGAGATGAGGAGTAATAGCATGATGAATCTGGACTGTCTCTCTGCGTCCTGAGGAGACACGTGACTGACAGCAAACTCACAGCTGTGAATAGAGCTGGTTGAGATGGAGAAGACAGAGTTCAGAGTCCAGAGAGACTGCCTTATGTCATCTCACCTGTGTATATAATCCATCAAAGAACCTTTTAGCACCTTTATGGACTGGTATTAATTATTTATTTGTTTGTTTTTGAGTTTGTTTCTTCATCTGAACAGTTTTTGAGAAATGTAGCATTAGATCACTTGCTCACCGATGGATCCTCTGCAGTGAATGGGTGCCGTCAGAATGAGAGTCCAAACCGCTGATAAAAATATTACAACAATCCACAAGTAATCCACACCACTCCAGTACATCAATTAAAGTCTTGTGAAGTGAAAAGCTGTGTGTTTGTATTGAAGAAATTCATCATTAAAAAATGTTTCATCTTCAAATGGTTGCTTCCAGCTAATTATGGCTTTCTTTTCTGAATCATGAGAGAAAAATACACTGAGCAAGAACTGTTAACGAGCAAAAAAGTCCAAACAGTTATAAACAGATGTTGTTGTTTTTTTTCCCCCTCTCCTATGTGAGAGGACAACAGAGGATTCACTTTTTTTCACTGGAGGAAGCATTTTAAAGATTATGTACTCATTTACATTGATAAATAAATAAATTAATAATGTGTATAATGTTATACACACACATTATGATTATGCATTATGAAATTATATGAAATATTATTTTGAGAATGTTAAAACATTAAAATTAAAAGATTAATCAAATAAAATGTTTTCATTAATTGTTAGTAATAATCATGTAATAAAATAATTTTAAAAAGCCCTGTTGTTACACCAAGCACCAGTAGCACTAAAGCTGCAAAGACAATGTACATTATAACTGCAAAACAGATCAGTGGCCAGACATCTGTGTGATGGATGAGAACCTGCCAGGTGATTTATGTGAGAGAGGAAGGGGGAGGGGTTGTCAAGGCAGGGGTACGTCCACATTAAACGCTGGTTTGAACCCTGCCAGGGGCCCTGCCGTCCCCTGGATCTTTGAAGTCTTGAGGGTAAGTGCTCTTTAGGGGCCCTGTTTGTGGAAGCAACAGTGTGCCTGGATCTGGTAAAGGACCATGGAGGGTGTGGGCATTAGAAAATCTGAACAAACCATGTTTTGGCTGTGAAAACATTTGGGTTTCTTTTGTGACATCATATTTGGCTCCATGTGAGTCTTTTATTTTTTAACCAGTAGACTTTTCAAGGGTGTTTTTACAAATTACAGTCTTTGTTTTTAACAACTCTGTCAGAGAGTTTATGAATGTGCTGTGTTCCCGAGTATGGTCGAACAACCTTCTTGAAGCCATCAGAAATTCATTAATCATTTTTATTTGAAGGATTGGTTGGCCCCACCTCCTAACCCAACTGTGCATCATGAGATTATTTCCATCTCTCTCTCTCTCTCTCTCTCTCTCTCTCTCTCTCTCTCTTTTTCTCTCTCTTTTTCTCTCTCTGTCTTTTTTCATCCATGGCAAATATCTATGGAAAATTCCAGCCTAATTATTGTGATTTATGTAAAATGTCAGCCGTCAGTCCATCTGGAAAAATATCAGGATCTGTTTGTAGAATCTGGAGAGGTTTTTTTTAAAGGGAAATGTGGCAGAAAAATAAGTGGAGAATGGGGAATCACTTACACAAAAAGATCATTTGTCAACTTCAGAGACAAAGGAGTACAATGTGTGAGATATCTAGACCACCCTTCCATGTCAGCCTCGTGTCACAGGATTTAACTGATAACCTTATGTTTTACTTGTATGTGAGGAGAGAACGAGAGAATTCAAATGGCATAAGCCTATAAGATTTTTTTTTTTTTTTTAATGTTTTTAAAAGACGATCCACATGGCTGCATTAAAAAAAAAATGTTTTAATCAAAAACAAGGTAACACGGTAATATGAAATGTAGTTATAATTTAAAATAACTGTTTTCTGTGTAATATAGTACATTGTAAAATTTAATTTATTCTTGTGATGGCAAAGTTCAATTTTCTACGGCCATTATTTTCGTTGTTTGAAATTAATCTATTATAAATTATTACAAATATCATCAGTTTTGAAGGTTGGTTTGCCATTTGACAAATGTCTTTGTTATCATTTTATTAGATTTATTAAGAGTCCTCTCTACACCACCTATAGTAGATGTTTTGGCTTTGTGCCCTATAAAAGATATCAAAATGAAATGTACCATGCATGTCGTCTCATCTATAAATTATTCCAGAATACATGATTTCCAATCAGTAATTGCTAAATGCATCAGACGCAGACTGATTTCATGCACTGAGCTCATTCCGGCTCTCTGGAAGTGTGTGGGAGGATGAGCCCTCAGTGAAGTCAATAAAACGGAAAGCGCCGGAAAAGATTTACCCAGAATATCCCACAACAATGTCAGGCAGTTTAATCTCATTTTAAATCCTGCTGGTGGTGCTGCATTTTATATTGTCACCTGTTTGGGTGTAGACACATATTTTATTGGAGTCTGACCTTGTTCTGGAGGGTTTGGAGGTGTTATACTAGACTAAAATACAGTTGATGAGGCTGGTGGCAATGAGAATTACCAATATTCTTCAAAATATCTTCTTTTGTGTTCAACAAAAGAAAAAAAAACATCATACAGGTTTGGAACAGCTTGAGATTGAGTAAATGATGACACAGTTTTCGTTTTTGGATGAACTAACTTTTCAACCTTTCTGTTCTTTGGTTGATCTGCAAGCCCTTTTAAATAGCTCAGAAACATAATTTGCTAATAGTCAAATATTAGTTTTACTTCTTTCTAACAAACTTATAAAGTTCTGTTCCAGACTGAAATGCATTTTAGAAGTATTTGCCAGTATTTTGACCCATTTTCTTTTTCTTTTTTTTTTTTCCTTTTTGTATTTCAGCAAGTTGTCCAATCTGCACAAATGAAAAGCAGTCCTACAGTATTACATGACCAGACGTCACCATAGGTAAGGGGTTTTTAAGGTGTGCCTCATTTAGTCTACATTTTCACAGCTGTCATAATAATTCCTGGGAAAGTTATTTGAATGATTCACAGATAGAGGTCAACTATAAAAGAACAGCCAGGGTTCTCATTAGAGCCGTTGTTTTTTAGCTGTGTAAAGCCAAAGCTTGGTTTGTGAGAGAGTTTAGTTAAGAATATATTCTTAAATATTTGGTTAAGAATATTTTGTATTATACTACACTTCACAGAATGAAACACGTATTGGATCAAGGGCAGAATATTTTTCCCAGCAGTGTTTATAAATATGTGTTGAATATAGTGCCGACATCAGCTATTGTTGAGTCTCAAAACTAGTTTTTGCTAAGAGAAAAAGTGAGCACCTGTGTTATGTAAGTGCAGTGATTCATTTACTCACTCATGGTTACACTTCTAAACCTCAGATGTTTTGGCTAGTCTGCCTTGATGTTTCTCCTAAACTCATTTTGGAATTTCAAATGTCGGGAAAGACACTTGTAGTCATCTATTGTATAAAAGGAATGAGTTATCACCACATCTGTAGTATTCTCATACACTAAAAACACTTCAGTGACACACTTGTGCTTGTCTGTTTCCTCTTTACCAACTTCTTGTCTCTATAGCTTAGCAATCCAGAGATATATTTCTATAGCAATAATGTGAGCTTATCGAACAAAAATTAGACAGAGATACCACATACAATGTAAGTTTGCTTTGATTTGAGCTCATTACTTCCATATAAGGGAAAAAAGTTATACTTTGGTAAATCATATTTATAACAAAATTGTAAGATACAAAGTAGGGATGTGCATCTCCATAACTGAGGCCAATGTGATACGGATCTCGGTGCATATAGCCATTGATACAATACATTAAAGATACACCTGAAGCAGCTACTGATGCTATGCGTTACAATTCACTCATATTATGAAGCAGTGTGGTCTGATTTCAATTTGATTCAACACAATGCGATGCAATGTTTCACTTTTATTTCTTTGGTTCAGACAGACTGCAAACCATAAATTAAATTAAGTGCCTTCTGACTTCTAAGGCCTCGGGCTCTATTGTGTTGCGATGTGTCATATTCACGTAGCAGCAGTGGTGATGAGAGAATGCGCTTGAGAAAGAGTTAAGAGAGGAGAAATCAATCTACAATATTGGTCACAAATTATTGGCCACTTTCTAAATAATAAAAATATAGTGCATCTGCTAATAATTATGTATGAATAAATCATGTTTTAGTGATGCAAAATAATTTTTGAATAATTAATGTTTTGTTGATGTGATAATTATTTTGTTTTTATGAAGATTCGTTGATTTTTATGTGTATGCACAGATGTGGATCTGTGAATCTTACCACCTGAGAAGTCAAAATTATAACAAAAAGTCTCATAAGAGTCGAAATTGATGTTGAAATTATGAGAAGTACTTTTGGGGTTATAATTATTGTTTCCTCAGTTTCAATATGTCATAATTACAACTTTGTATCTTATAATTTCTACAGTCTATATTTTATGTTAACCTAAGCTTGATTCTGTTTTACTTGTGTTGCAGAAATGGACTTCCATAGACTATATCCATAGATATTCCACATGACACATACAGTACATAAAAACATTTATTTTAGGATAAAATGTATAAATATGTATATTTTCATCCTTTTTAATCTCCCTTTTTGTAGTTTACAGTATGTAAATACTTACAGTTATTGTTACTCTGTCATCATTTACTCACCCTCATGTCATTCCAGACACAAAAGAAGAATTTTGAGAAATGTTTTTTTGTTTTTCCAATTATGTTTGGTTCCCAAGATTCTTTCAAATGTGTTGTTTTGTGTTCTGCAGAAGACAAAGATGTGTCCTTTCACATCTGTCACATGTGCTCAGGGTGAACCTGCTCTCATCTGTGTAAAGCACAAGGTGCCAGTGGTGGACCTGCCAATTCTGGTGTTCAATGGCAAATGCCAGTCAAGCTCCACGGTGCCGGGTAGTGAGCACAGGGCCCACTAGAGGACATCAGACCCTCAGGCCACCCTCATGAACCAAAAAGATCAGCAATAAGAGATTTGTTGAATTTTTGCTGCTCTCTCATGTTATTCTGTCTGATTCATTCCACAATGAGGAATACACACTTTTCATTGGCAGGCAGTTCACATTCTCTGGCTCGGAGACTCCCAGCACTTGTCACAGTTGACTTAGAATCAGAGGTGGAGAGAGGTTCAGCTCTCAGAGTGTTGCTAACCACAGGCTAGTCTGGCACACAATTTTTCTATCTGTCTCTTTCTCACTGTCTGTTAATTTGTCGATCCACTGTTTTTCCACTGCTCATATAAGGACACAAGCACACTAATCATTGAATGAATTAGACTACATCGGTGCTATTAGAAGCTTGTCCAAAGACAGAGGCAGACACACCTGGGCTGCATGAAGACAGCAGACAAACTCAATATAACCTTCCAGGAACACGTCTTAATACAAGTGAACAGATACACATGTACAGATGCAGTAATTTCCTCTTTATCTCAGGATTACTCATGGAGGGCTTTGTTGTAAGTGAAAGCTGCTTTCCAAGTGATAGCAATGCAACTTTTACACAGTGGTTTGAGTTCAAGGCATCTTTTACACGGCTGATTTTCAAAGTGATAGTTCACTCAAAAATGAATATTCTGTGATCATTTCTTCATTGACTAATTTCATATATTTAATGGAGACAGGACCATAAAAGTACTGTATAATAAGTTCTTAACAGCTTGCTATGTACTCTATTCAAAGTTTTATGAAGTCGAATGTATGTCGTTGTTCACTGAAAGCTTTTAACTATCGATGAGTTGAATTTGGAAACTGGCTCACTCTGATTTACAGTAAGAATTAATAATTTGTAAATGATGTAAACAGTTCACTGAAAAGAACAATGTGTTCTCAAATTTTTTCTTTAGAGACCTGGTATATAGCACATAAATTATGTGGACAATGTTTATGAAAAAGGTTATTTATAACACCATTAAGTTTTTATATGGCACTTTCAAAGCACGGTACTTTATGGAACTTTATAAAAATGGGTTCTATTTTATTCTGCTTTTGTTACAAGCCAAAGAACCATTTTTCCTAATAGTGTACTTTTATAGTCCAATGTTTTCATTGTATGGAAAAGAGCAGCATGGACATTCTGATAAACATTTTTCTTTCCGCTCCATTGAACAAAAAGTCATAAGTTGATGATGAAAGTTTTCAATTTTGCATGCAATTTCTTTAGTTTGTTTTTTTATTATGCAAACTGCATTAATCTTAGATGCTTATGTGTGCAGGATTTGAAGTGTTTTCTGTCTCAAAATTGGATTTTGTCATTTCTTTGTGGCTTGTTGTTATATAACGCCATTGGTAAGAAGCGTGTGAATTTCCCATAGTGTCATAGACTAATGAAGATCAACAAACAAACATACTTTACATGTAACCAGATTCACATGCTGCATATGTTCCACATTTGCGTCTTTGGCATCAGTCATAATCTCCCCAGTAATACTTTAGAAACATCATGACAACATCATGACAACATACTGGAACTCTTGAGTGAAGATTTTAAAACTAATTAAGGCTTGTATTTTTCTTTTTCTCTCCTGGGCTCACTGAGAAACAAAACAAAAACAGTTTCTCAGTCAAAACAGCTTCAGGTCAGATTACAGCTTTCTCTGTCTTCTCATAAACATGAGTTTCTCTGCTGTGTTTCTACTGCCTACAAAGAAAGCAAATATTTGGATGCCTCATTGTGCTTTTATCAATCTCTTTTTTTTCAGTTGACAGCTGGATGACATGACTGTATTTTAAGGAATATAAGATTAAAGGCAGTGGATGAGAACTGGCAAGCTCTCAGAATCAGTGAGTTTTGGCTGAGAACGTTTTCAATGTGCTGCTCCGCCATGTGGCTGTTATGGGTACTGCATTGGCCACTATAATATGTACAATATGATATTCATTACTCTAGGCTCTGAGAGATTATGTTTGTCCACCAAACATTTTGTTTCATCAGCAGAAGGAAACGCAACTAGAAACTGTCTATATAAATGATAAATTATTATCAATAATATGTACAATAAATAATAATGTGTATATACACACACACACACACACACACACACACAATTGTTAATGTGTATATACACACACACACACACACACACACATATGTATATGTGTGTGTGTGTGTTTATTTATTTATTAATTTATGTATTTGTACTGTACTGCATCCCTCTCTTCTAAACACAGGAACAAAACACTCATCCACACATTTAAAAATAACAGGACAGTACAATGTGTCACTGTTGCTTTTTTTGTTTATATAGGAAATTAAATTAAGTATCAGTGTAATTTTGTGTTGCTGGTAACATGACGGAAAGAGACTGGATGTCCACCATTCTCCTCCACTTCCTCAACCATGCCTTGTCTTGACGTCTCAGAGGTCTGCATTGCTTTCTAGGATGTGAAATGTTTACTTTTTCCAATCTTGGCAAGGAAAAGGACTGCCCATCTGAATTGAACGCCCAAATTGGTTATATTATAATGGTGAAATACAGGTCTGTTTACATTCCCTCTGATTAATTCATCAGACACCTTAACTCAAAGAGAATTGTGTGTTTTTTTTTTTTTTTTTTTTTTTTTTTTTACACGATGAGGAGTGTTCCCCTGAAGCAACTTTGGGAAAAGAGCCTTGACTTAGGACTTATTGGTGGTTACTCATCAATTATCCCTTCTGGGGTTCGAATTTATAACCTAGCATGCTTAATCTGTGGCTTAACCACTAAGCCACAGCCACACCACTGTCCAAACCATCTCTGAGCAGAGTTTGGCAGCAAACCTCTACACTCTGTTGGCATGTTTGTATGTGTTAGAAAGCACTACAAATTCCAGTCATCTCAAATTCGTTTAGCTAACAAACACTTCATATTCCATTTTGCTCAAAAGTTTGTGGTTTCTTTACAAACTGGAGAAATGTGCCAGGGACTACATCCCATGTTTGTACTCCCTTCTTACGGGAAAAGGTTTTGACTTTTTTTTTTATCCTGTATGCTTATTTTGTCACTGGGAAATGCATAAAGTGTGGGACGCAGAGAGAAACTGTACAGATACATTGTACATGCAATCCCTGAAAATGTAGTAAATATGATGGCTATTACAATAACGAGTGTTGTAATGGAAAAAGTGCATATAATATTCCAAGAGGTATTGATGAGGAAATATCCCACGCCCTGGATGCATCTGAGCAAGAAGAGGTGAAAAACAAAGAGCATATTCACTAAACAGTTGCATCACTTTTGCAAACAGTATTTCAACACAAAATTGTGTTGTTGCAACATACTTTGTTTTTGAGTATGTTTGAGTACTTTATGAGTGTTTTTGCAACATACTTTAATTCATATTTTGTATTTACCTGTGGTTATTGTTGTTATCTTTACACAAACACCTCTTCTCTTTTTTTTTTAATCTAAATGGGACTATTTGGCTGGCACAGTTAATTCAGCTCTATTGCTGCCCATAGAAAGCAGATGATAAAAGGAAATTTTATTGTTTTTTTTTTTTTTTTTTGTTAATGATGACAGTTGTTATTCAGATGATGATGATATGATGGTGGGGAGAAATAGTAGAACGTATTATGAAGTAATGTTGTAGATAATAATTCTTTTAGCACTTTTAGAACTGATAAAAAAATAAACAGAGCAAGAATCGAGAATGCAAGTTCTGGAATTGTGCCCAGCATTATGAAAGCCCTTTTTTTGCCTTGCAAGACAAAACCTATGCTTCGGTAATCATACTTATCACATGAAAGTCATAATTACAAGATTAAAAAGTCCAATTATGAGATACTATAAACAATTATGAGATAAAGTTAAAAAGATGAGCTGAAATTGACGCAAAAAGTCTAAATGGTGTAAAATTATGAGATGTCAAGATCAAAAATTTGAAATCTTATAATTATGACTATTTATCTCATAATTTTGACCTTTGTCAATGATTTTTATAGCATGATTTCGATTGTGTATCTCATAATTTTGACTACCCCATAATTTTGAAATGCTGTGGCATTTTTATGCTCCATTTTTATGCATTTTTATGCAAATATGATTTCTTTGAATTCTTTATAATTTTATGACTATCTCATAATTAACTTCATAATTTAGACTTTTTATCTCAAAACTGACCCATATTGTATTATAAATTATGATTTACCATTGCACTTTTTTTTTTCTTGAAAATGGGCTTCCATACAGCACAGAGTCTGTAAACATATTTGCACCATTACTTGGCATATGATCTTTAGAGATCTAGAAACTAAAACAACATAAACAATGACTACATGTCATTCTTAGTGAATTTCCCCAAGAGAGGATCAGCCAAATGTCTCACTCTGTCTGTATTTATTGTTTTGTGATCCATTTCAGTTACAGCATTATTGTAGAACAGAGGCTCTCAATAAAACCCATAAAAGTGTCAGTCTCAGAGTAACATAAAGCGCTTTTTTATGTTTTTATGGGTTATTGGATGATTCAGAGGCGGATTTGAGTTTGCTCTCTAGAGTGAGTCTGTGTGAGAAAAAGTAAGCTGTGGCAGGCTTTCTGTTCCATTGTTGTGCCTCTGGAAATTCTCCACGGCTATGATACGATCTTAACTGACTCCTGAAATCCTGCAGTGCCGAGCGGACCATGCTTCTTCCCGCAGGATTACACAGGGCACGTCTAGTTCAGTGTGGCACACTTTTACGTACTGTCTGTGTCAAAAAGAGATTAGCTGATGACCTCTCCAGTAACAAACATGCACAAACGCACAGTGGAAAAAAGGACCAGATGTTGCAGATGTCACACATTTTTAGTTTTTAATATAGTCTCAGAGTCTGAGAATTTAAAGGGATATTTCACCCAAAAATGAAATTCCAACATAACTGAATCACCCTCATGCCATTTCAAACCTGTATCTTATCTTATTTTGGAGGATGAATGGTTGGATAAATAATTGGATGACTGGATGGATGGTCGTTTATATGAAATCAATGGATGGATGAAATGATAAAAATAGTGATATGAAATCTGGCCTGATGCATGCATCAGATTTAACAAGTCATGACAATTGACATTTTGGCATTGCAGACCAAAGAAATTTTATAGGATCACCTAAATGGAAAGGGTGTCGTGTTCATGAAGAAATGAAGGCCATCTGGAGGACTGCCATCCAAGCATTTCCTCTCCATCCATGTGGCTTACATCGCAATGTGAAGAGTCCATTAGCAGAGCTCACAGCAAACTGACAGAGTCAATATTAGCATAGAACACACACAGACACACAAGGACGGTCTGCCGCACATAAGGTGGCCCAGTGTGTCTTATAGATGCAGTTTAAATAGAGACTGTAAATGTTAATACAGTGCAGTTTTCATTAGTCGTTAATTATGCCAGTGAGTCTGGCCAGCAACCAAAAGCTTTTGATTAATGATCATGTTTAAATGAATTAATAGCAATGCAACAGAAAAGGACAGTTATGGGCTATTTGAGCTAAAGATTGTAGTTTAATAAGTTTAAGTAAACATGAAACAGAAATTATGTTCATCGTTTCTTCTTTATTGTGCACTCTAAGTCAGCAAAATAGGGTTCAACAGTTGCCAGTGTCCATTGAATTCCATAGTATGGAGAAAAACACTAACTGTATGTTTGGTACAACTTATGTTGTCTGATTCTGATTCTGACTTGAGGGTGAGTATTTTCATTTTTGGGCGATCTATCCCTTTAATATATAATGTTCTGGCAGAAAGTTGATTATGTCAATATTGCAAAAACACTTCAATATACCATCAACTACAGCATTTCTGGTATAACTGTAACAAAAAATTATTTTGATCAATATATTGATCATATACATCATTTGTTTTTGTGGATTATGTTTTTATATATATATATATATATATATATATATATATATATATATATATATATATATATATATATATATATATATATATATATATATATTTTTTTTTTTTTTTTTTTTTGAAGTTAAAAGTTTGCATACATCTTGTAGAATCTGCTGTGTTAATTATTTTCCCAAAATAAGAGGGATCATACAAAATGCATGTTATTGTTAATTTAGCACTGACCTGAATTATGATTTTGAGATGCATCACTTCACACTGAAGACAACTGAGGGACTCATATGCAACTATTACAGAAGGTTCAAACTCTCACTGATGCTCCAGAAGGAGATGTGTACATTTTTCTTATTTTGTCTAAATATCTTTTTTTTTTAGTACAGTCCTTCAGAAGTTACAGAAGATACTTGCATGTTTCCCTGAAGACAAAATAAGTTTAATTTACCCTTATCTTCAAATTCAAAAAGTTTTCACCCCTAGTTTTTCCTTCTGGAGCAGCAGTGAGCGTTTGAACCTTCTGTAATAGTTGCATATGAATCCCTCAGTTGTTCTCATTTTTTTTTTAATGTGAAATATCTTATTCAGGTCAGTACTAAATAAACAAGAACATGCATTTTGTATGATCCCTCTTATTTTGGTAAAATAATAATTCACATTTTGCATATTCTGTAAGGTGTATGAAAACTTTTGACTTCAACTGTATATTTATAGATTTGTTTTCACCTATTCATACAAATTCTAAATTATCCAAAATTTCTAAATTCTAATCACTATGCATTTCTTCCCATCCATGCATCTCTTCTTCTCAGCAGCTGCAACTCACAGTTCCATCAGCACAAATCTCCATAATCCAAGACTCTGTAGAGTATTACAGAGGTTGGAGCGTTACACATTTTTTTGCTGCAAAGGCCTAGTCGTGTGTGAGTGTTTGTGTGTGTGTGTGTGTGTGGATGATGTACTCCCCCAAACACAAGGCCCACTGAAGTTCAGGGCCAAACCACAGCATCACCACACTATCTGTGATTTAACACCAGCCAACAGGGAGAGGCTCCCTACGGATTACATCACCAGGGCTTTAATCGCTGTGGTTACTGTAGCCAAACTGGCAGAGCTCCAGTCAAGAACGAAAAAACCCTATCGGCTCTAATGACTAGTGTTTGCTAGGAAAACAGTTTCATAGTCTATTTTTTTTAACACCACTCTTTATAGAACAGGGTTATGGGCCTTCAACACTCACAGACAATCAGTAGGTCACACGAAATGTGAAAGGAATTGTTGGACTAAATGATGTTAGAATGTACGATGATGAAAGACAGAATGATCATAAACGCTACAGAGTTTGGCTTACTCGTGCATTCCACAGATTGAGATGTTCATAGATCAGTAGAACTGCAGAGCTTATATGAAGATGAGAACATTTAAAGGGAAAATCAAGCAGAAAACCAACCATATAAGTCTATCATCTTACCCAGTAAATATATTTCTAAACGTGCTGTTGACATGAAATTTTCACCAGATGTCGGTAACAACCAAAGTTACCCATACATACAAATAAAACAAAACAAACAAATTCAGCAATTAAGTTATGTGTAATAAAATGGAATGACCCAGCGGAAAAGTATTGAACCACTGAAATGTATTTAATAGTTTGTAAAAAAGACTTTGTTGGTAATGACAGCTTCAAGACACCTCCTGTATGGAGAAAATGTTGCATGCATTGCTCAGGTGTGATTTTGGCTTATTCTTCCACAGAGTCTTCAAATCTTCTATGAACTCTGATCTTTAGTTTTTATTTTCTATTGGATTCAAGTCAGGTGATATATTTACTGAAACCTTGGCAATGGTGACTGTTGTTTCAATACATATTTTGAACCCACTGTATAGAGTCTTGGTCCATATTCATAGTGTCATTTCCATTATGTAACTTAATTTCTGAACTTATTTGTTTTGTTTTCGTTGTATGTATGAATTATTTGGGTTGTTACTAACATCTGGTAAAAATTTCAAGTCAACAGCACCTTTAGAAATATATTTACTGAGAACAATGGTGATGCGTTCAATGCTTATTTTACCCACTGTAAAGAGTTAGGTCCATAAATATTTGGACACTGAAACAATTTTGGCTCTGTATGCCACCAGAATAGAATTAAAAAATAAAACGATCAAGATGATATTGAAGTGCAGACTTTAAGCTTTAATTCAAGGGTTTGAACAAAAATATAACATAAAATGCTTAGGAATTACAACAATTTTTATACACAATCCCCCCATTTGTAAATGTAAATGGACAAATAAATATAATCATAAATAAAATGTTTATTTTTGATATTTTGTTTAGATCCTTTTGTCAGGTAATGACTGCCTTAAGTATTATTTTATTTTATTTTATTTTATTTTATTTTATTTAAAATATTTTGAAATGTGAAATGGCAATGTCATAGATATTGAAATGTCATAATCTACATAATCATTATTATGTGCATAAGTGGCAAATATACAACCATTTTTATACACAATCCCCCCATTTGTAAATGTAAATGGACAAATAAATATAATCATAAATAAAATGTTTATTTTTGATATTTTGTTTAGAATCCTTTGCCAGGTCATGACTGCCTTAAGTATTATTTTATTTTATTTTATTTTATTTTATTTTATTTTATTTTATTTTATTTTATTTTATTTTAAATATTTTGAAATGTGAAATGGCAATGTCATACATTTTGAAATGTCATAATCTACATAATTATTATGTGCATTAGTGGCAAATATAGTGAGATATTATTCGCTGTGGAGTGTGGACTTGTTTGGGATAGATGTTCTGGTTATTTAATTGTCCATCCCTGGATATTCTGAATAAAACCCTATAGGAAAACCACAGTAATGCACATCCTCTCTACTTATAGCTTTATTACACATTTTTTAAGTGTTTCAATTTAATATGTTTTACAATAAATACTCTCTCACCACTCAGCAATCATTGGTTTGCTGTGGTATGTAGCCCACTTTGTTCATTCCGCAAGATTGCTATGCTATTTTGGTTGTATTTTAATGAGATGTCCACTTTTTCCCCAGCCACTGTCCTTTTTCTTTGAGGAAAATTTATGCTGTTTACAGGAGAAAATCATTCATACCCTTGTGGGCCTGTAAACATGAAGAGTGAGGAGAGGCTTTTAATGTGTGCTTTACCTAATGTTTGCATCAGACACTCACGTGTATTTAATGGACATCAGACCCAGAGATTCTGAACTCCATAGAGCATGTTAAAGTCTACATTTATTTATTTATTATTTATTTACAGTTTTACATTTGATGCATTTTTTAAATTGCATCTCTGCAAGAGCCCTTATTTCTGATTATGGCTTGTACTGCTGTACCATGGTTTTGAGGAGTAATTATTTATGGTTTTGGATTGTAATGATGTAATATGGAAATAAGGAAATAAAAAAAGAAAGTTTTCTTTAAGTGCTAGGATTAGTGTTTTATTTATTATGTCTTGTCTTCCATCCGTCACAAATCCCTTTACTAACACACAGAGTGAATGATTAAGAGAGATCCAGACAAAACAAACCATGAATCAGAGACAGTAAAACTGTTGTTCAATAAATGCCATTGCTACAGTTATTTAGGAAAATTATAACACATCTGCAAGTGCTTTTTAATCTGAATGTTTAAATCAAGTTTATTCTCATGATTGTTGTGTAACATTTAAACACCATTATTCTTGTACACGGAATGCTAAAGTCATATTTCATTTCAAAATGGCAAAGACTGACAGAAATAATGTAAATAAGTTACTCATGATGAAGTTCAGCTGTTCTAAACAAAAGGATTTTATTATTATGTCAGTGCAGTGCATTAGCATGGCTGCTTTGTACTGTTGATGGTTTATATTTTTGATTGTCGGATGTTTATTTTTCAGTGAACTTCCCATTATGATATACATGTTTAGGGATAGAGCTAGGCTATATGTAACATTACGCAAGTTCCACAGTTTTAGACAATTACTGCAACATGAACAAATTCAGTAGTTGTACTAACCATATGGCTCACATTTTTGTATTTCTTTGTTCTTGTTATATTGTATTTATAAGTAATTGTACTAATTGACGCTTAACTAACATTCAGTAGTTGTACTAACCATATGGCTCACATTTTTGTATTTCTTTTTGTATTGAAGAAGTAGTTGTTTTTGTATTGAAGATTTATTTCTAAGTGTTATGGAAATTTTTTTTTGAGTAATGAAAATTTAATTCTTTTTGTCTTAAAGAAAGAGTGATATAAACATCACAATAATCCACAAGTAATCCAGTCCATCAATTAACATATTTTGAAGGGCAAAGCTTTGTGTTTGTAATAAACAAATCTATCATTAAGGAATCCTCAATCCAAAAATATTGCTTTCAAATCTGAAAACAATGCATTAATGATAGTTTTGTTTCATTTCTGAGTCAACTGTTATTTTAAGAATGCTACCTTGTCTTGTATTACTATTAGTTTGTTAGTATTGGAATTGATGTTGATTTTGTGTGTGTAATTGACATGGTCAGTGTTAGTGTTTTTTAGGTGATTGATTATATGTTGTGTATGTATGCTCAGAAGCATATGTAGACGTTTAAGTGATATTGCTCCCAACTGTACCATACACCAGCCTTCCATTACTGCAGTAGAGTGACAGACCATGATGGATGAGAGGAATTATCTAGGCCATTACGCTATGCCATCAACTCCTTTTGCCCCACTGGGTCTATCATGTACAACTTTGCACTTGTGCTCCAGACGTGCTGTCTCATGAAACTACCCATCATGCACAGGGAATTCACGCTCATCCACACACATTTCTTTCTCATGCTCTTTCTGCTCTTTGCTTTCTCACACTCTTAACTGCACCATCATTATTCCATTAGAAGCTTGTTGTTTACAAAATACATCCTTGCCAAAAAAAGGGTTGTGTGTGAAATCAATAAAGAAATGGAAAAATGGTAATGTGCATCATCTGTTATTAAATGTGCACACTTAACAGAATAATAAAAGCCATTTGGTTGACAGTGTATTAAGATCTCTGAATTCTCCCTTAGATGACCTCTGTTTGTGAAGCAAAAAGCTGTGTCTTTTTAATAAACAAATCCACCACTAAAACATTTCTAATGTTGCTTCTGACCAAAATACCAGTCAGTAATCCATAATATTGCTTTCTATCGTGAAACAGCCATCTTGTCTGAAACAGGAGAGAAATATGCATAGATCAAGCCCTGTTTACAAGCAGTGTACAAATATGTCTGTGCATTTTTATGTAAGAGGACAACAGGGGATGGGCTTTTTCAGTGGAGGAAGTGTTATTATTGATTATGGATTTTGTCCAGAAGTGACGGTTTAAAGTTAAAACATTTTAATATTGGATTTGTTTTTTACAAACATGCAGCTTTTCACTTTACAATACAATAACTGATGGACTGGAGATAATGTGGATTATTGTGATGTTTTTATCAGTTGTTTGGACTCTCATTCTGACGGCACCCATTCGAATACTTTGGTGAGCAAATGATGTAATGCTCAATTTCTCCAAATCTGTTAAGAAACTCATCTACATCTTGGATGACTTGATGGTGAAACAATTTTTGGCAAATTAAAACTATTCCTTTAAAACTAATTTGGCTTGATTAGATTGTGTAATATGCTGATTATGGTTAGCGTGCCGTGTTTATGTTTATAATGGTTGGAATATAGTATACACATGGATGTGTGTTCGTTTTGAATGTAGGTTAATGTGTTTAGGTCAAAAACTGTTTACAATAATGATCTTTACAATCTTGTGTGCTAGAGCCAACTAGAATTTTATGCTCCGTGATTATTATTCTTGGTCTCAATCTATAGATCCATATTTCTGTTTAATCCACACTCGAAATGGGCCAAATAAACTGTAAACAGTGGTCCAATTATTCACTAAGCCAGTTGGAGAGGAACAGTGATTAGGCAAAACGTTCCCCGTGTGTATGCTCGCTCCTTTTTATGGGAACCGCACTGCCTTTGATTACAGCAAACACATCCACAGAAAGTGGAAACTCATTTCCCTGTGTAAAGTGATTTTCACTCAACAGAGGGACTCAGTTAACCCTTGCTGCAGTCGGGGAGGCAGTGCTTGACTTGTGTGCTGATTTTGTTTCACTGGTCCATCACGGGCTATCAACTGACTTTCATCTTATGATTTTGTACTGCTGTATTGATATTGTGGATTTTTTTTTTGCATGCAGAACAGCATGAGGATGAGTTTATGATGAAATCCTTTAAAAGTTCAGTCTTGAATACAGTAATGGAATCCTCCAAAATAAGTTAAATATGACACCATGTGACATTTTGATGGTGGAGATTAAAAGCCGCTTTGGTCATTGAACTGTAAATCACATTAAATCCAGTTTAAAAATATATAAATGTTTAATGCAAAATGCATGTACCTCTAATGACCAAAAGCTAGAAATCCAGTTCTTCAGCACATTTGGATTCTTTACTCTCTCCCCAAAAAGGCCTCACTCTCCTCTCTGTGCATACTTAGGGGTATTTCAGATGCTTTTAAAGTAAAAACATAAGACTGGACCTGCCCCGAAGGCACCAACATGCCAGTAGGTTCCATGACACCCCTGTTTCTCATTTTGGATAAATACAGCCATTGGGGACATATGGTTCACGTTTGAGGAGCACATGTTTTAAGACTTGGTGAAGCAAATGCCCCACCGGAGATATCCAAAACAATTGTTTTTCAGATAGGCCTGTGTTTCCAATGTGCTGATGAGCAAAGGATGTGCTGTTTTGGGAATAATCATCTTGTGATTCAAAGCAGGGATATTTTGAGGGAGTTTAAGATGATTTGAAGCCTTGAGGCAGTAGAATTTTGATTTGACATGTGAAGTTCTTTTGAGAGCCTCAGATGTTTTTTTTTGTTGTTTGTTTGTTTTGTTTTGTTTCACCAGTCATAGAAAATACACAGAAAACCATGCAGAATTTTTGTCAGCAGGTGCTGGATTTCTCAGCCACACCAGGTATTAGTTGGGCTTTGGTTCTCGGCCTACATTGTACATTTGACCCTCTGAAATAACACCAGATAATGCTTGTAGTCTCCAGATTATGAAAATGTCTTGATGCTTAGGAATGGTTCTGATTTGGGCTTCTTGAGGATTGATTTCAGTTTTTGTTTTTGTCTCGGCTGATGGATACAGTAGATCCTGTAAAGATGGCTTATTGAGTATAATGCACTCTTGGGTTAAGACTCAGCAGTTCTGTATCAGACCTTTACCATAATATCTGGTGCATACTGTAGCCTTTTCTGGGCAAGAAGTGTCAAATTTGACAGCAATGTTCAACCTTCAAGTTTTAAGTGACTTATAGAGGAGTGTGAATGAAATGAGTAATACAACTAGATTTTTCAAATAAGTTTCAGTAACACTTCACTTAAAGCATGTATGAATAATGCATTATAAAAGTAGTTTTAATGCATTAATTCTGCCTTGTAATGCACCTTATAATGCATTGTACAGTCTCATGAATAATTGTAACCACAGTAAATACATTATAACACTTATCAATTCATTGTTACACTATGCATTTAAATTGGGTTTTAATTATTTATTACAAGATATAATGTATTTCAATGCACATTCTGAATAATAATATTGCATTATACCCTTTAATAACCCTTTATAATGCATTATACATAAAGGCTTTATGTAAAGTGTTACCAAAGTTTCTTATGCTCACCAAGGATGCATGTGTTTGATTAAAAAACTCAGTAAAAAGAGTAACATTTTGAAATTGTTACAACTTGAAATATTTTTTTTTCTATTTTAATATATTTAAAAAAAAATATTCCTATATTCCTAAATTCCTTTTCCAACAGATATGCTACATAATTACTAATTTCCCATTATATGAAACTGTTTCATTCAAAATGCATAAAGCCTAAATAGGTCATTTCTGCTCCATTAGCTGCACCCAATGACTAAAGTAATGCATTGGTAAGACAAACAGACAGTTTCCCGCTATTGTTTGTGCCAATGGGTCTTCTGGGTGGCAGGAGAAATATTTCACATTAAAAAATGTCACACTTCACCTTAAAAGATTTACTGCCATGAACCTTACAACACAAACTAAGAAGTTGGTCTTCAAACTGGAGCTGTTTCTGTGCTCGCCAATCCCCGCCACACTCCCTTCTCATAATTCACAGCGTAAGTTTAGAGTAGCTGGACCACAACATGCGCCCGAGGGTTGTTCTGGCCCCTCAGACTCCAGGGGTGCATAGAAATTGGATGACCAACGAGGAGGTCTTTTCTTGTTAGTGAGATTTATTGTTTTTTTCCGCTGAGTAAATGAATCAACAAACATGGCATTTCCCCCTGTGCGCAGTGGACTAAGATGAACCCTGTAGAGTATTGGTTTAAATTTTGTTCGCTGCTTGGATTTCAGGGTCACCAGCTCGGGAGAATATTGAGATTTTCATTTGGCTTTGGAAACTGATGAGGCAACTAGTGAGGCAAACACTTTTGGAGTGGTTCAGTTCTTCAAGCATGCTGGTAAAGTCCCTGAAAGTTCTGGTAATTTATCAATTTAATTTGAACAAAGCCTCCTATTTTGAGATTCATAATTATGAAGCTATTATTTTTAAATGTACAAAAATATTACAACCAGAGTAAGCACTGTCTTCTGCCAATCTATGATATATTTTGCATCAATGCTTCTTGCAGCATATTCATACACTCATTGTCAGAAATTTAAATGATTTAATTTTTTACCTTTACATTAGCAAGTAGATTTATTTTCATCAGCATCATACTTTAAACATTTTTCAAAATATCTTCTTTTGTGTTCTGCAGAATAAAGAAAGCCAGGTTTGAAATGATTTGGAAATACAGTAAGTAAATTTAAAGGGATACTTCACCCAAAAATGAAAATTACCCTGTGATTTACTCATTCTCAAGCCATCCTTCAGGGCTCCTAACTGCGACTAAAACGGTCGCATTTGCGACTATAAATATTAAATTGCGAGTGAAGTTTTTGCTGAGGTCACCACTGGCAACTAGACCTATGTATTTACATGCATGTAATGTCTTTTTTGTTTTGCGATCGCATCATTTGCTATGTTCACATATTAAACTGAAATCTGTCTCTTTACTACTATATAATACTATAATACTACTATACTGTACATACTGAAAATGAATTAACATAAAAAGGCAGGCTATTTTATAAGAAAGCCTACAGTAAAACTTACTGAAATGTCTTATGTAAAAGCTCATTCAGGTTTCAAACTGTGGAAAACATGCAAAGCTTGTAAACATTGCAACGCATTTAACCTCAGAATAACCATTTGGTGTCCATAAGCTCATCAGTCAGCTAGAAAAATAATTGTAAAGATGAGCATTTTGCTATATTTATGCGCTATTGCATTTTAATATTTTTACTTAACCTGTTATCTACATGATTCAACTCCTCCTATAAAATTGCATTTTACTAATTAAGAAAAACAGACTGAAAGTGTGAAAGACATACACTCTTAAAAATAAAGGTGCTTAAAGGGATACTCCACCCCAAAATTAACATTTTGTCATTAATCACTTACCCCCATGTCGTTCCAAACCTGTAAAAGCTTTGTTCGTCTTCAGAACACAATTTAAGTTATTTTGGATGAAAACTGGGAGGCCTGTGACTGTCCCATAGACTGCCAAGTAAATAACAGTGTCAAGGTCCATAAAAGGTATGAAAGTCGTCTTCAGAATACTCCATCTGCCATCAGACGTGCAATCTGGGTTATATGAAGCGACAGGAACACTTTTTGTAAGTGAAGAAAACAAAAAGAATGACTTTATTCAATTTTTCTAAGTGAAACAGTCTCCTCTGTGTCTCTCCATACGACCGTATGCTGTGTATGCTCTTCTGTATCAGCCGCGTTTTCTTTAGAATCAAAGCTAAACACACGTAGAAACGGCGCATCCTTGTGGCGTGGATGATACAGAAGAGCAGACTTCTGAAGCAAAGCGATGCATTTGTGTACGAAAAAAATCCATAATTATAACTTTATAAACTTTATAATATCTTGCTTCTGCTAACTGTAGAGAGTGGCATTCCAGCAGATGACGTCGGACGTAGAGTGTAGTGTAAGCTCTGGTGAGAATATGCTAGTCTCACGAGAACCAAGTTTTGTTTACAGTAAAGGAAAACCAGTCTCCTCTCCTCTTACATTTTTCTTTCCAAATCCTTGTTTTGTGCTTCTAATTTGTGACCGGTGTTTTGTTTTGTTTTGTTCTCTCTCTTGCACTTGCCTGTTTGTAACTTCTGACTTTGGACTTGTGCATACAACAGTTAGCAAAAGCTAGAGATTATGGTTAATAAAGTTTTAAATATTGATATTTTGTAAAATAAACTAATCGATTCACTTCAGAAGGCCTGTATTAACCCCCAGAGCTGTGTGGAGCACTTTTTATGATGGATAGACACACTTTTTGGGGGCTTCAAAATCTCAACAGCCATTCACTGCCATTATAAAACTTGGAAGGGCCAGGGCATTTCTTATTATAACTTCAATTTTATTTGTCTGAAAGAAGAAAGTCATATACACCTAGGATGGATTAAGGGTGAGTAAATCATGGGGTAATTTGAATTTTTTTTTGGAGAACTATCCCTTTAAAGTTGAATCTTTTAAAATTGGTGAAAATTAGCCTTTTGGTGATGGAGGATTAAATTAACATAGAATATACATTAATTCAGACAGTCTTACGACTGAAACTAGTAATATTTTAAGATGATTTATCTAATCACTAGGTGTGTTATTAGGTGTTTGTTTGTTTTTGTAAGAGAAACAGCATTTCCCCCCCTATACTTTCCATCCTGCATAAGTCAGTTTGATCATACTTGGCAAAACATGAGGCCCAGTTTCTACGTGCCAGCCAGAGAATGGGATAAGCACGATCGATTTCACGAGGCAAGTGTAGCTTCAACATGCTCACACACATGAGGTCAGAGTAATCAGCCCACCCTCACTGTCTCTGTTAACTCTTCTCTGCCTTCCTGTCAGTGGACTAGACTCAGTGGCTCGGGTATGATAGATGGCTCCTCGCTGACTATGAAAAAACTCTCTCTCTCTCTCTGACAGGTGCAAACTAATATTATTCCTCTCCGCTCTCTAACTGATACCTGTGTCACATGTGGGTTGCTCCGGTGTCTTGTAGCATTAGCTCTTTTAGCTCAGGTCTCTTCCTGGATCAAAGGCCCTTACTGTAATCCTGCTAAAGACAGCCAGAGGGAATTCGGTAATGCGAGAGTGTGTTAATGGCAGAGGTAGAGGGGTAGGCAATGGGACATCAGCCAGACTTAGCATTGCTGAGGAGATCAAAACTATCAGAGACATAAAACTACCAGTGTTTACACTTCAAGTAAGCCAATTTTTAATGCTTATTTCCGTTAAAATAGTCCTCTTTGCATGTTAAATGGAGATGGGAGAAAAATCTGCAATCAGTATGGTTCACATTCTTGCAAGATTATTGTCCTTTCCTCACATGAAAAGATTGCTCTTTGTTTCCGGGCTTTGGCAGTTCTTGTGGGAATCCTTCTTTCTGCTACAATGTTTTGAATTAAAATTAAATTAAGCGAAGCACGTAGTTTGTTCTGTCTAGAGCAGTGTACTGCAATCAGTTTGGTAACTCAAATGTCTCCACACCCCACTAGTTTGGAAATAAACATCATTGCCCAACCTTTCAAAATGTCTGGCAAATATTCATCCCTCAACTCCGATTACTCTGCTAAGTCTTTTACGTCAAGATTTGGGTGTTTCTGGCTCTCCGGGGTGCTGAAGTCTTAGTCAGAGTTGCCAAATATCCAGCCCATATGTCAGAGAAACATGCTACTAGAGTGATCACTCTACTGATCATAGGCATAAGTCATTTAATGTACAGTAATAGGATAATGATTACTAATGATGTTTAGAGATACACGAAATCAGATATAATGAAAATAAGATTTTTATTATAATGATAATTAAATAATTGTAATTAAAACAAACTGTTAATGTAAATAAATAAATAACACTGCAAGATATTATCAATGAACTAAAATGTTGTTTTTTTTTTCAAACCACACCATAAAGTAAATTCCAACACTTTATTGGCAATGTCGATCACATTGCTGGTTGCCCACAAAAACTAGCCCCAACCTAAAGTTTAATCTTAAAGTACAGTAGTAGTTCACCCAAAAATAAAAATTTGCTGAAAATTTACTCACCCTCAGGCCATCCAAGATGTAGATGAGTTTGTTTCTTCATTGGAACAGGTTTGGAGAAATGTAGCATTACATCACTTGCTCACCACTGGATCCTCTGCAGTGAATGGGTGCCGTCAGAAGTGAGTCCAAACAGCTGATAAAAACATCGCAATAATCCACAAGTAATCCACACTCCCGTCCAACAATTCACTTCCTGTAAAGTGAAACACTGCCTGTTTGTAAGAAACAAATCCACCACAAAGACATTTAAACCTTAAAGGGGTCATATGATGATGCTAAAAAGAACATTATTTTGTGTATTTGGTGTAATGCAATGTGTTTATGCGGTTTTTAAAAAATACATTATTTTCCAAATAATGTACATTATAATTTCTTCTCTATGCCCCGCCTTCTGAAACGCGTCATCTTTCTAAAAAACCGAGGTGTGCTCTGATTGGCCAGCTATTCAGTGCGTTGTGATAGGAGTAACTGAATAACTCGGGATATTGGTTTATTTCGCGTCAGAGGGAGTGTAATGCACGTTTATAAACCGAATAACTTGAATAATTTGTGGATTAATGTGTACTGGAGACGCAAACCGTTACAAACGATTCAGATAGATTTGGTGAACTGGTTTGACCACTTCACTAAGAAGATCTGGTTAAATAGAAAGATTCATTCGCGATCCGGACATCACTAAACAAATAAAACCCATTACAAACGAGGCATTTGTTGCATTCAGTGGGGACATAATTACTGATTATAATGACTTATACTGTCTTTTTAGGCGTTGCTTTGCGTATCGTGCTGCGTAAACATAAAACCATGTCTGCATTTGTGATCTGAGAAACAACAAACAACAAGCCTACTCTACTGCTAAAAACTCCCATTTGAATCATCATTGGGAAATTATTTAAATATAAAGAAATGTACCTGTGGCAACAGAGAGCATAAACATTATGCCTTTTTGGGCAGCGTTATGCAAATCTTCCCACATAGTGACGTAGAGATGTGGGGGCGTGTTAGAACGAGATGTTTTAGGGGGTTGTGGTTGATCCTTAACTTTTATAAAGAATATCTCTTTGGATTTGAGACTTTAGTCTTTGCAACTTTACAGATCTTCTTTATGCACCAAGAGCTTGTAACACTCCAAAGAGAAAGGAAAAATTGAAATTGCATCATATGACCCCTTTAAACCATTGCTTCTGTATAAATGTTCACAGATCAAGCAGAGTTTACAAGCAAAAAGTCCAAAACAGTTTTAAACAAATATGTCAGTGGATTTGGACAACAGGGATGGACATTTTCACTATAGAGGAAGGATTATTATGAATTGTGGACTCTGCTTTTCTCTTCACAAGACATTAATTGATGGACTGGAGTAATGTGGATTACTTGTGGATTATTGTGATGTTTTTATCAGCTGTTTGGACTCTCATTCTGACGGCACCCATTCACTGCAGAGGATTCATTGGTGAGCAAGTGATGCAGAACAAGTGAGGCAAATTTACATTTTTAGGTTAACCATTCCTTGAATATACAGTATACCCGCCCCCGCCGCCCCACTCACACACAAGAAAAACAGAATATTGCAACTCTGGACCAAGTTATGTGCTAGTCCAAATCTGTCAAATTGTGAATACACTCTTTCTGTTGTAAATACGCTCTTTCTCTTCGTTCTGTACACTAAAACACAAACGCTGAATTCACTGTTTTTGTCGATCACTTAAATTAAAATCTTAAAATATTTAGTTTAATTCTCATCTACAAACTATTTTTATAGCTTAAAATTAGATTTTCTCAGTGTAAACTGATTAAAATTAATATAACATGACAAAATATTAACAAAATATAAAATATATTTTCGTCAAATTAAACAAACTGTAACTAAAACAAAAACTGTGTAAAAATTACCACCAAATGGCAGCTTACCACATGCTAAATGCCTTACTCTGTTTGACATATTGGTCATAGACATGAGATCATTCAGCTATGACATCCACATCCGTGGTGTTACGCTGGGAATTCTAACCATCTACCCTCCAGTTAGTGGTAATGAGGGTTTAACCACAGAGCCACAGAGTGACTGAAGCATCCTGTGAGAAAACTATGTCACTATCTGCCATGGAAACTCCCATTCATGTAGGTCTAAGAAGCCAGAATTTGTTTAGTTCTGCTCTTCTAATTGTCTGAGAGATGGCCGAGTCAAATAATGTTTAGGAATCAGACGGGATTGCAGTGTTTTGGGTTGAAAATGGTTGTATGAGGTTATGGTTGATGAATGGTAGTGTGCAAAGGGTTTCCTGTGGCTGCAGGAAGAGGGTGGGTGTAGCATGAGTTCAAAGAAGGTCTAATGAAGGTTAAGGGCTACTGGGGCAATGTGCGTGAACAATAATAGTACGAAGAAAGATTTAAAATGTATTTCTGGCATTTCATTTGTTGTGGTAGAACGTTTTGTTTAGTGTTGGCTCTTTATAATGAAATACCCAAGGACTGGATTTAAGAACAGGACAGCACAAGAAAAAAGCAAACAACGTTTCAACTGCCCTGAATGAAAACAGTGACTAAAAAAGGGTACATTTCAAAAGTAATCACAAAATAATTTCAAGTAAAAATGAAATTAAACATGGAATATTTTAGTAACACCTTAATGGAAGCCTTTACATATAATGTATTATAAAGGTCGTCATAATGTTCATTGTGATGCATTATATCTTTTATTAATAATTACAACCAATGTTAAAATGCATTATAAACGTGTAACAATGACTAGTTAAATATTATGGAATCTTTGTAATTACAATTTGATTAATGCATTATAATGCTTTTCTAATGCATTGTATGTAACGGCTTCAGGTAAAGTGTTGCTGTATTAAATATATATATATATATATATATATATATATATATATATATATATATATATATTATATATATATAGTATAGTTACAGCTTTTTTATTATTTTGCGTGTGTGTGTGTGTGTGTGTGTTATATATATATAGATTTCAATATGCACTGATAGGTTGCATATTTTGTTTAGCTTAAAAATCCATGACATACTAATTTTTGGCCCTTTAAAATTCTAAATGATTTCAGATTTAACTTTATTTTTCTTACTTGTATGATTAGGCCTATTTTTTTTTCTCTCCCTGAATACGCTCAATTTCACAAGCAGCTACAAAAACAATTGCATGATAAATATGTAAAATCCATCATGTCTGACAGCTCTCTTTTTTGGAGACCCAATTTAACAACCTAAGTTAGAAGCATAATTTATGTTTGTAATTTCACCACAGACTCTGAGCCATTGTTGTGCAAAAGATCTTGCATCTTATGAAAATAAGTCTGGGAATAAGTAGCATTTATGGGAAGTTTTTCTGCTCTAGATCTGTCTGCTGACGTCTGTAGTCATAATGTACATGCAGTGATCCTCATAGGATAATTGATAATCTCGGTTCCTCTCCATGAATCTGTCTGGGTCTGAGAAGCCTTTGCATCTTCCATTCATAAGACCCAGCTGTTTACCACAGTGTAAACATGGTCTAGTAACATTCAGGAACATCTTGTACAAGACTGCCAGTGGTGATCAAAACAAGCAGAGGCAAAGCACGGAGGTCTCATCAACACATTTCAGCTGCGCAAACAACAAAATGGATATTTCAGTGACAATGGCAGGCTTTTGGAGACCATTAGATGAAGTCATGCCACATGTAAGATCAAACAGTCCAGACTCTCAAATCTCAAATTTTACTTGGTAGCATTGAAGCTGTTTCTCTGTAGGCAACATTTTTATCTTCAGTTAATAAGGTAGTGGTGGGAAGTTTGACCTGCAAATCAGTTCGTTTGAACCATTGGTTTTAATTATCTGCTTTGAAAATGATTCAACTGTTCTTTTACGCATAAGATATTAAATGCTCTATATGTTCCATTAAAGCTATATATAGACGCATAGTGCTGTTTATTATGACTTCTTTAATGAGTGTTTATGGTATTTGCATGTATATGATTTGCATTTACATCGAACAATACAAAAATTAATTTGCATTTGGCCAAAAAGTTTTTTTTTTTTTTTTTTTTTTTGGAAAACTTGCTTGTTTTCGTGTTGATGAATCTGTTAACTTGTTTTGGTACATTGCATTTGTAACATTTCTGCGATTTGTCAATTCAAGTAACTTTCTGTAAGTTTCTTTACTTTGGCTAATGTTCTATAAATGTTATTTCAAAGTTCCAACCAAAACATTCCCACAAAACATAAAAACATTTCAAACATGACAACTCTCTGAAGATTTTAGCATGGTGATGGATATGTCTTGTCGGAATAGATCTGCTACGCTGCTGCTGCTGCTGCTGTTGGTTATATCTGTAGTTATAGATTGCTGCTGCTGCAAGCAAGTACAGGAACTTGCTACTGCCAGTGCATACGGCGATACAGTGCTGTGAGTATTTAAATCATACTGCTGCTGCACAAATAGCATATAAAATAACCCATAGCAGATCTATACAGGTGGAGCTGGAGAAGGTGGAGGGTTTCAGAGAAACTCTGAAAGCATGCTGCAAGAATCTCAAGTGAATGCTAGCCAGCCATATAAATGCAAAGCAGTAAGCTCATTGGCTGCATATGCAGCATGAACCAATCAGCTTGTGCCAAGTCGTGTAACTCTCTGAATACCATCAGTTATGTTAACAACCCGTCAGCCTGCGCCATCTAGAGTTTCATGACTGAACTATATATTTATATTATCAAGACAAAAATTATCTTAAAACATGATAAAAAAAAAAAATAAAAAAAAACTTTTGAAAGATCCCAGAATAATAATGTTTTCATAACTCACTTTTAATATAAATTCTGTTTAGTGCGTTTGCATGTATCAGAATAGAATTTACATTTAAACAACACTAAAATTGATTTATATTTGGACAATTTTTTTTTTTTTTTTGTGCTTTATGCTATTATTGAAATTGTTTTGTTTGCATGATGTTAACCCGTTCCCCACCATTGATGAGTTATCTCGTCATTTAGAAGACAACGCATCCCTGCCATTGATGAGTTTTTACAGCTTTTCGTGTTTTCACTGTTATACACTCGGGGGCACTATTACACATCTTCTGAAGGAGTCCAAAACCTCCCGAACAAACACACGTGAACAGGATGGAAAAACTAGCGATCTGTAAACAGATGCATATGATAAATAATGTGATCATCAGCAACAGCATATAAATGAAAACTGCATAATGTTATGGAGTAAAATGATGATCCAGGAAGTGGTATATTGCTGTGCAAGCTTTGGAGGTGTTGATGGAAGCAATTTACTGGATTCATGCTTTAATAATCGTACTGAATATTATCCCGATGTAGTTTTTGATAAAAATGTGATTTTCTCACCTTTTTGCTCAAAATTATACATTTTTATGAAACCTACCTATATTCAAGTGTTGATAAAAAAGAATGCTTTAAGCTAGAATATTTTTTTTTGTAGAGGCTTTGATCTTTATTTTGGTGTATTGCATATTCAAATATTGATACAGCAAGATATACTGCAGGCCATCAAATTTTTGTGAAAATCATCAAAATCGCTGGCAGTGTCTGGCAACTTTTTTTCAAAAATGCTGGTGGGGAAAGAGTTAACAGTCATTCAGTCATGTTTTAACAATTTCTAGATATATTTGTAACATTTCTGCTATTTGTATATTTAAGTAATAACTTTAAATGTTTTCTTAACGTTGTGACATGACAAAAATCTTAAAACATAAAAAAAAAAAAAAAAAAAAAAAACATTTTAAATGTTTCCAGAATTACTTTTGTTTATAGCATTTGCATGCGACTGAATAGCCAGCAACCTTTGCTTTTATTGCATGCTATTTATCAAAAATTGTTTGTTTGCATATTGATAAAACATTAAGTCATGGTGAAATGATAGGATTGACACAGAGTGGTTGAACTAGGTATTGCAGTCCAAATTCAAAATATTGGAGAGGGTTTTTTTCACCCGGCCCCTCCTCCTCAGACTTGAGCACACACAGGTTGCCAGATTGACAACACAAACAGGAACGAGTGCACTTGATGATTAATAAAATGAAATATACTGTGTTTTCTGCCAATTGGCAACCCGGGGTGCTGAAATACAATTGGGTAAATTGGCAGTGGGCGGGTTTCACAACCCAAAACAAAGATTGACATTCCGGCCCAGAACGCACATTTTCAAAGGAGAATAACTGACTGTTAAATATCTGCAAACATGTTATGTTATTTTTATGCTTTAGTAGAGTCAAAATCTTACATACAGCACCTTTAATTGTATTAGTGTATTCATGTATTTGAATTAAACACTATTGCCACGTCCACATGGAGATGCGTTTCGCTGTATATGCATAAATTTTGTATTGTATAGGCGTTTGGTCCACAAGGAGAGTGAAACTGATATTTTTTGAAACCGTGTTCCAGAGTGGATAAATTTGAAAACGCCGCCTTTGCGTTTTTGTGTGGACGGCGAATCTGTATATTTTCTGAAACGATGATGTCATCAGCCAACGTCTCACCCCTAGTCAGACACAGCTACATCACGTAACAGCAACAAAAACATGAACAAACAATAAATGATTGTGTTTTTTATTTACTAACATTAACACTGATTAATAAATGTATTGTTCCATGTTCGGTTGTATACCGCGCGTAAGGTTTACACGCATAGTCTAAGTCTTCTTCTCCGTTTGTAGTGCATCTCTGTGGCAAATTTACAGCGCCACATGCTGGTCTGGCATGTATACTACATCATTTTGTGTTGGTTTTGTGGTTTCGTGTGTACGCAGATATTTCTTGAGACAAGAAAAAAAAAAAAAAGATTGAATAGGGAAAGCTCTGGCTTCATGTGGACGTAGCCTAAATATAACTAAAAGTGATTTACATTTGCCAAACAATTTCTTCTATTTGTCCACTGAAGTAACTTTGGCTAGTGTTCTGTAAAGGTTAAAGTTCTAAAACAAATGTTCTCAGACAAAAGTAAACAAAATGTATGTACAATCAAGAAAAATAAAATCTTAATTTTAAAGCATTAAAATGTTAAACGTTCCCAGAACTTTTGCAAATAACAATTTCATAACCTAATGAAAACATTCTTACTACAACAAAATCATACATCAAAGTATTTGACTTTCTTGAAAAAAAAAGTCCTGGAAAATGCTCCCTGCTTTCCTGGAAAATCATGAATCATATTGTGAACATGAAAGCTCTAATCGCTGTATAGGTGCTTGAGGCAGACAGCAGTGTTGTGTGTGTGGTGAGGACGTCACCATGTGTGTGTGTGTGTGTGTGTGTGTGTGTGTGTGTGTGTGTGTGTGTGTGTGTGTGTGTGTGTGAGGATGTTTTACAATGAGAATGAGCTGGAGTCTTCTGCTCAGTCACCATGTGGAAATGTTTTAGTGAACAAGGTATCAAAGTGAGACACCTGCAAGACATTAAGGCAGAGTTTTGCACACTGATGAGTGAGGGAGTATATTTTGGTTGATGAAGGAGAATTGCAAAGTGTACATTGATGTGTTTTTGTCCATATAGAATGTCCAACTATTTTAAAGTCCACACCTGTGGTAAATTATACATATGTACAGCACACACACATGACAGATACAATTTAAGATCACCAGAAAAAATAAAGAAACCCCTATAAAGTGTTGGTGAGACCTGCAGCTGCACTGAACAGTGTAAATAAAACTATTGCTATGGAAACACTAATTTCAGCTCACTCCCGAGTGTCCATGACAGCTCTTCCCGTCTAAATATAAATGTCTGGAAAAGGGGTGTCAGAACAGAGTTTACCATGAGGACTGAGATGATAGTATGCATAAGCTCTCACCTTAGGAAATGACATAATTATTTTCTCTAAAGTAAAGGAAGGAAACCAAGTTTCTCATTTACTGCTGTTAAAAAACATGGAAATGTCTGACAAATGACACATTCACTATAAACATATTTATCTAAGAAAGTAACCAAAGTGGCCCCCAAAATATTTGAGCACTTAAGTCACATTTAGAAATGTTTGAATGTTATTGCATTAAATATCAAAGTAAGTGGCAAGAGATTTTCTCTGAATTGACTTCACATTTTTGCATTGACTTTTAACCAACTGGTGTCAATGGCATTTTTAGTGGATGTATGAAGTCAGTTCACCTCAGGTTTATGCAGGTGTCAGAGCAGGTGCAGTCCATCACATTCCACTTAACGTTTGACGACCAAAGTGACCAAATACTGAACAGAATATCTACTGTTTTATCATTTTAAAACTTAAGTGTATGATTTTTATTGTCCCTGTATAAACTTACAAAATTGCATGTTTTGAAAATGATGTCAATTGTATACATGTTCAATCTATATATATACATATATGTTTGCAACGTTTTGACAGCGTTGTTTTCTGTATGCAAAATTCTTCAAAAGCACAAAGAAAAAAACTTTTCTGTTTTTAGTGCATTATTGTTGTGTAAACGTACTGTACCTGAAGAAACAAACTCATCTACATCTTGGGTGGCCTGAGAGTGAGTACATTTTCAGCACATTTCCATTATGAAGTGAACTGTTCCTTGAAGTGAAGCGTCCAAGTACTTCTAGGGCCATTGTAAATACACTAGCCATGAAGAACTGAGATTTATCTCCAAAGCTCTTTGTTATTAGTCATGGCTTCAGTAATCTGCCTTATCCAAAGAGCTAAATGTCATCTCAGTGTTGTTGTAGTTTTTCTTTGGCATTACTGAACTTGGTAATTTATTCTACATTCTGTTACAATTTAAGTTTGTTGATGTTTCATGATTCTGATTTTAATTTCTTTTCCACGTATACCACATAGCAGAGTTTGATCAAAACAAACAGCTGGTAATCACAATCATACTCATTTGTAAAGAATATTAGAACTCTTTTAACTGTGTGAAAGGAGAAATAAACAACATGCTGCAGCTGTCCGCTTTGAGCATTTCCTGGGTTTGAGTATTTTTTAATTGAGACAGCTCAAGTGGTGGCGGCCTGTGTGTGTGTTGAAAGTGAATGCTGGCTCAGAGGATATAAGGCATTTGTGCTATCAGGGCAGATGGCACAATGATGAGCTCTGCTGGGTTCCTTGGAAACAGGAAGTCCTGCTGATTTAATATGGCCTTGGGAGTTCAGAGGGCACAGACTTTGTGTGTGTGTGTGTGTGTGTGTGTGGCATTTCTGTTGTGTGTTTTTGTGAGGTTTAAGCAGGTAACAACAAAAACTGTTGAAATACTTCACATGCATAAAACACATTTTCTATTATTTATTAAAAAGTACATTAGAAATTCAGTTCATACATGCAATTGTATACAACTATGTTTCATTGCTGCTTATTACTGTATAAAACATTTGTCCCGCACATCATAATAAGAAAGTCTGCAAACATCATGATTGCATGTCAGAGTCAATATAACAATTTTATTATTATAACATTAACTACAGAAAAATCTCTGTTTATTTAGCTGGGTAAGTTTCTGTAATTTGAATTTTTTTTGAAAACAATATTTCCACTTAAACGTCAGTAAGATAATTTGACGCATTTATGACATAGCAGCATTAGTTCAGGTTACAAAATATGGTAATGTCTCCCCAAAAACTTAATTATATATAGTTAGTTATTTATGAAATTTTAGAAAACTTTCACCACATCGTATCCGGGTTCACATCGTATCCGGGACCTTTTACTTTTTTATGTCATTGCAATATTAGTTCAAAATGAAAAATGTCATCTGGTGCGACTCCCCCAAAACCTAAACTATACTTAGTCAAACTTAATTTATATATATATATACACACACACACACACACACACAAAAAGAAAAATATATATAAACACACACACACACACACACACACACACACACACAGTTGTACTCATAAGTTTACTTCAGAATATGCAAATATGTTCATAATTTTAATTAAATTAGAGAGATCTTTTAAATTGTATGTTATTTTTTATTTTTTTTTTTAGTTTTTAAGCTATTTCACATAACAGATGTTTATATATATTCCACAAGAAAAAATAATAACTGAATTTATAAAAATTACCCCATTCAAAAGTTTATATACCCTTCTTAGGGGAAGTCGTGGCCTAGTGGTTAGAGAGTGGTTGTGGGTTTGAGTCTTGGGGTGGCAATACCACGACTGAGGTGCCCTTGAGCAAGGCACCGAACCCCCAACTGCTCCCCGGGTGCCGCAGCATAAATGACTGCCCACTGCTCTGGGTGTGTGTTTACGGTGTGTGTGTGTTCACTGCTGTGTGTGTGCACTTTGGATGGGTTAAATGCAGAGCACGAATTCTGAGTTTGGGTCACCATTCTTGGCTGTATGTCACATCACTTCACTTCAATTAATACTGTGTGTTGTTTCCTGGATGATCCACGACTGTTTTTTTTTTTTTTTTTTTTTTTGTGATAGTTGTTCATAAGTCCTGTGTTGGTACTGAGCAGTTTAACTGCACATTCTTTGGTTTTCCAGCATCTTCTACATATTTTAACCTTTTCCAAAAGTTACTGTATGATTTTGTGATCCATCTTTTCAAACTGAGTGACTCATATGCAACTATTACAGAAGGTTCAAACGCTCACCGATGCTCTAGAAGTAAAAACCACGCATTAAGAGACGGATGAAAACTTTTGAAGAGAATGGAGATGTGTACATTTTTCTGATTTTGCCTAAATATCATATTTTTTCATTTAGTACTGCACTTCAGAGGCTACAGAAGACAGTTACATGTGTTTTTTTTCAGAAGACAAAATATGTTAAATTTACCCTGATATTCAAATTCAAAAAGTTTTCACCCCTGGCTCTTAATGCATGAAATAGCTTTTTCAGGACAGTACTAAAAAAATAAAATAATAACATGCAATTTTCATGAGATTTCTTATTTTGTTAAAATGATTAACATATTTGCATATTCTGCAAGGGGTATGTAAACTTATGAGCACAACTGTATATATTTATTTTAAAAAATGATTAAGAAGTGTACATTCATATGTATTAAAAAATAAAAAAATATGTGTTACTTATTATTTGATAGTTATATTATTTGACATTTTGTCATTAAATGTAGACTTTTTATTCAAAACCATATAGTGTATATTTCTTACTTGGCACGTAATTAAAACTTAATGATTTTTTTCTCCATTTTATTCATCATAGACATTTGCCATTGATGCACAGAAGGGGTTTGGTTATTTACATAACTGACAACCGTATTGTGAAAAGGGACTGGAAAAAGGGGATGAAAATTAGGTTGGTATGTTCTATAGCATGATGATTGACCTCTACAGTCGTACCTGAGCCTGATGTGTCTGTCTAAAAGACAGGGTCCCCTGTAAGACTAAATCATCGCTCCTAGCAGGGGCTGTTTAGGTTTGGCTAGCACAGACCTCTGTGTAAACAGGAAAGTATAGTGCACTGCTGTAAATCTGGCTGTTGCCACGATGACTGGGTCATGCCCCCTGACACTGACATTGGATAGGCCATACAGAAGCTCAGAGTAAATCATCAGTTTCATCATTTGTGTCATTCAGCATGTGATGGCAGAAAAGCTAGAAGTGCTGATTCAGATCGGCGATGTATTATTTGGTTTCCAACAAGGTCCATCGCTCAACATGAAATTAATTTGCTGAAAGCAGAATAAACTGTATTTTCCTGCACTCAAACCTGCCAATCTAAAGCATGATCTAAAGGAAATGCTGTATGTTGTTTGAGGTAATTTGTGAATTAACAGACTTATAGTCTAAATAAAACAACAACTGTTACTGTTATTACACTTGTATACAAAGCTTTGTATTATGCTTGTTATAGACTGTGTGACGTCACGTGCACTACCGCCGGTGGCAGTAGACCACGCAGTGACGTGGTTGTCACGGCGACCAGCACAGACCTAGAAATACAGCCAAAACAGGCATGTATTTTAGTATTGTCTTAACCACAGAAATATTCCTGATTGTGTAGCTGGTTCAATAATATTTTGAATATACACTAAATTATTTGCTGATGCAAATCAGAACTTTTATAATTAGCTTTGGGATAAAGGTATTATAAAGTAAAACTTTCTCTTAAAAATAACTTTTGCAGTATCTTAAAGGGATAGTTCACCCAAAAATGAAATTTCTGTCATTAATTACTCACCTTCATGTCGTTCCAAACACGCAAGACCTTCACTCATCTTCGGATCACAATTTAAGATATTTTTCATGAAATCCAAGAGCTTTCTCACCCAGCATAGACAGCAATGCAACTGACACGTTCAAGGCCCAGAAAGGTAGTAAGGTCATTGTTAAAATAGTCCATGCGACATCAGTGGTTCAGCCTGTTTTATAAAAGCAGCAATTTATCAGCAATTTTTTAAAGCTACCAGAATACATTTTGTGTGCAAAGAAAACAAAATTAGTTAGAGGTGCAACGAAACCATTTTTTCAGAACCAATCCGATCCGATACTGTAAAATTCAGAGTTTTTGGCGATACCGATCCAATCCGATACCAGCGCAGTTTATTCTAATCAATGTAGAATTTCTATACTTCTCTGTGTTGACCTAATCGTTGCTCTTTTGTGTGTTAAACACAATCTACTACATATAGACAACTTCATTTTAATGAAAATAACAAATGAAAAAATATATAATCATAATCTATGACAAAAATACTATAATAAACTAGGTTAGTGGATAATACAGCAGCAAAAGATACTCTAGAAAAATCACGAGTGCACAATAAAAGACAATCTGGAGTGCACAAATAAAAGTGAATAAGTCTGATAAAATTTGACACATTGCTCTTCGCTTATGCGCATCCTGTGTGCAGAATGTTGAGCTTGAAACAACACGGAGTCACAGTGCGCACACTGCGCAGCCCTCCGAGTCCGCATTGAAAAGTTAGTACAACACACATGCTGCTCTGCTCATGTTCATCTTCAGTTGTCTCTTCACAGCAGTTCAGTCAGTGTACTGTTTGAGTAAATGAATTACTCTGGGATATTGGTTTATTTCAACTCAGAAGGAGTGTCAGCCACATTAAAAAAGTGAATAACTTAAGTAATTTGTGGATTAATGCTTACTGGAGACGCGAACCGTTTCAAACGATTCAGTCCGATTTGGTGAACTGGTTCAACTGGTTCACTAAGAAGAACCCGTTAAATCGAACGATCCGTTTGCGAACCGGACATCACTAGTACAAAGGGAAGAGATATTGATACGTAGTGTATTAAATCTGTGCGTTAGTTTGAGCCTTTTCTTTGAACAGTTTTAAGTACGGCCTCTATTATCTCATACTATAACATACTTTGTTTCTTTCACCATTGAGCATAATTTAGTCAGGGTATGTATTATGAAAGACCTTAGTGCTCTAGTCTGATCAAGTATATAGAATATTAGAATCTACTGTATATATTGTAATAAGGAGTGACCTGTGTGATCCAAATCCTGTCTGAATGCAGATAAATGTTAAATAATTGCATGATACAGTTTGGTATCCCAAAAAAGTTCATTGTTCAGGAGAAACAATCTCTTTTTTTGTGATAATTTTATGCTTGTTTGTGTATTTGACAAGAACGGCATGGATTGCCATTTGTCAAAGTTTGGCAAGATCTGTTTCCTCTTTGCTGCCTCTATGGCTCCAGGACAAGAGCAAGATGTTCTGGTGTCGACTCCAACATGCATCTTCAGTTAGTAAGATTTATTTTCATGTCAACATTTGAGGGTGTCATCAAAGGCAAATTTCATTACTTTGACATCTAGATCAGCGACAGCTTGATACATTTGTTAAAGGGATATTTAACCCAAAGATGAAAATTCTGTCATTAATACTCACCCTCACGTCGTTCCAAACCCATAAGACCTTCGTTCATCTTTGGATCACAAAAAAATATATTTTTGATGAAATCTGTGAGCTTTCTGATCCTCCCATAGACAGCAGTGCAACTGACGCATTCAAGGCCCAGAAGGGTATTGAGGACAGTAAAATAGTCCATGTGACATCAGTGGTTCAACCGTAATGTTATGAAGTTATGACAATACCTTTTTTGCACAAAAAAAAAAAACTTTATTCAACAATTTCTTCTCTTCTTTATCAGTCTTTGACATGTGTTCACGAGAGTGTCACGATGCATGTGTGTAGTACTGCTGAGGCAGGAGCCGGCGTTCTGATGTAGAGCCCAAAGGTATTATTGTAGCATTATATCATTACATTTGAACCACTGATGTCATATGGAGTATTTTAACAATAATTAATTTGTGTTCTGAAGATGAACGATTTTAGATCGACATATGGGTGAGTGATTAATGACAGAATTTTCATTTTTGGGTGAACTATCCCTTTAAGAAACCAGACACATGATGAATGAAGCACACTTTTTTAGAAATTGTCGACCAATACGTTTTTTTGAATAACTGTTGGGTCCAAACCCCATGGTGGACCCCTCAGACTTTCATTGTATGAAAAAAGAAACATTGACTTTCTTTTCTATTGCACAGAAGAAAATAAGTCACACAGGTTTGGATCAACTTGAGAGTGAGTAAATGATGACAGAATTTACTGAACTATCCCTTTAAGATTCAACAGCAGATGCCCAATCTCAATCAGTCTTGCTTTACAACGTGTTATTCCTGGGCTGTTTTGTGTGCTCGCAGCCAGTGAAACCCATCATCAAAGCACTTGTCCTGGTGAGGATATTGGCTGAACATACCTCTCTTTTTCTAGCCTGAGCCCCTGCAGTCTCTGGGGCTCCAGGGGCAGGAAGCTGAGCTCCAGGCTTGCGGGGTTGGAAACCAAATCCAGAGCTCCTGCTTTTGGGAAGGCTTAGATGGCTTGCTGGGCCTGAGGCTGAGTTTAAGTCCATCAAACAGGATCCAAGGGTTGCAGTGGTTGTGTTGCAGGCCCAGCCTTCAATACAGTGAAACAGTAGTGAGGCTGCCTTGATCGCATGGGGGGGGGGTGCTTCTTTTAGCTGAAGGTGCTGAAATATTAAGGGTTGCAGTGGTTGTGTTTCAGGCCCAGCCCTTCCTGTCATCTCTGGAGCTTTGCTCCCGAGTTGGTTGTTGCAGTAACACTTTAGCAGGGACATTATAAAATGAATGATGGGTTAGTTATAAATAATGAAATGGAAAAAATCATAACAATATGGGGTCTCTAGTTATGGTCTATATAGAGCCAACTGCCAATCAAAATTTGTGTCTTTCACCTGTTAAGAGTACAAGTATGACAAAACTGACAGAAAACAAAAATTCGAACTTTAGCTTGTCACTGTGGCAAGATATGACCTAAAAGATGGTTAGATGGTTACTTATCATTCTTGGCTGAAACTAAAAAAAAATTCTAAACATATTGGGCCAAAAACAAATAAATAATTTTTTTATTTTCCAAATTGTTCGCTGATGCAGCGTTATATGATTCTGCAACTTATCCCAACATCCAAACAGCGGGGAAACTGGAGCACACGGACGGGAACCAACACAGACACGAGGAGAACATGAAACTCGATACAGACAGAAATGCCTCCTCTTTCGGGACTCTAAAAGTTTATGCTATGAAGTGTTTACGATTTCTGATTTAATTCCTTTAAGAAGGCGTTTGTTTACATTTTCAGACCAAATTTTGGTGCATCAGCTACACACCATCTTTGTTCTAGTAGACACCCTTTTGGGTTAAATAATTAGTCCAATAGTAGTCCAATTTTAACTTTGCACATTGTATTACCTATCCATTGAAGAGGGTAATAACTGACCACCAAGTAAATAGATTTGCCTTAACCAGATTTTGGCTTCTGACACTTGAAGGACGATACGATGCCAGAGCAATTGGACAATAAATCTTACAGTATCCCAGTGCTTCATTTGACACTTCAGTAACCTTAGGCATTAGAAATAGCAGAAGCCCGAAAGACCTAAGCTTGCGTTACCCACATTTGATGACCATACTTGGGAAAAAATATTATTTTCTGGCGTTCAGACCAGTGCTTCTGGGAACTACTGGGAACGATAACTGGTCAGCTGAACAAGTTCCTGTCAAGACAATGAACCAAAGTTATCCATGCACTTTGATGTCTTGCTCTGAATGGCTACATCACTGAGCAGATTGTCTGGTTTGAGACTTCTTGGATAAACACAGTCAGACCAGTTACAATGGAGGTGAGCATACATAATACCATGAACAAAAAGACTGTTTTGAGAGACAGACTCATCAATTAGTCATAGGGCATACTGTGAAAACAGGTTCACATACGACAAATCAGACTGCTTTGGCAGTTGCTTGTCTCCTAATCTGTGTGATTATGGATGGCGAGGAGAGGATACAGATAAAATGGCTGAGCTGGAGCCAGGGCTGAGGCACAGAAATCAATGCCAGCTTTAGGATCTCTGACAAATATGCATTTTCCACCCTGATAGTGAAAGCAGTGGGAACTTCCTGCCAGAGCAGCGTTCACAGTTACCATGTAATCCCTGTGAGCTCAAAGTTTAACAACCAGTCAATGGGAAGAGGAATTTACACAAAAACATACGCATTTATGTTCACACATGGCTAATTCATAACGTAAATAATAAAATACGTAAATAATAACTGCGAAAATCAATTTGTTGGCAAACAAAGACGTGGTCAAAACATTGAGGTATTGACAGAATAATTCACTCATTCATATTAAACATGTTTATAATAGTTCGATTCAATTTTTTGATACACAGTCAAGACCCATAAGGCCCTTGAATAGTAAACACATTTATTTGGAACTACTTTGGTGGTGGTAAGCCATAGCATCCTAGAAGGAATCCATGCTGAGGCAGAGCAGGGTGGCCAGAGAAGGTCTGGCTTGTGTCAAGACCTCCAGTGGGTTTCCATGCTCTCTGCTGGGGGCAAGATGTTGCAATTTGTGAATTGCTTTCTGAGGAGTTTGTTTTGTCCTGCATCAGCCAAGGCTGGCAAGAGATCCAGTATGTTTTCACAGATGGTGTAGTGTTCAGAGTGTCAGGGCAGACTACAAATTCCATTTTAAGTTTGAGCGATTTTAGAATCCTTTTAGATTCATATAATATTGAATTCATGGAATTCATAGATTTACCTATCATAGAAAACTATGTTTTATAGGGTAAAAGGGAAACATTGGCTTCTTTTGGCATGGCCTAATTGAAGCCGGGTGAGTGAAACTGTAATCAGTGTATCTAATGAGCTTAATTCCATCATTCTGACCTCTACTGTGTCGAAACTAAGAACAACTAAGTGCCCCCTACAGTGACTGAGCTTTTTGTCACAAAGGCTTTTGGTTGTATCCTGGATCTTTGTAAGAGAAACAAAAATGACACACAGCTGTGTAACATTACCACAGGCCACCACAAAGGCTCCCAGTGCCTGTATAAGTGCACTAAACTGGGTTCAAAAGATTGAGATTCCTTTTAATTGTACCAGGACCTCTGCTTCCAGACTTTGAGAGGAGCTATTATCCAAAAAGAGCAAGATGCTGCCAACACTACAATTGGATATGCTTCATTACAGGGGATTTCAAAACAATGTCAGGTTAAAGCCGAACCAATTCCAAGAAACAGGTCTAAGGTCCTGTATGAAAACAAATGATATATGAATGACGGCAAAGTCAAAGCAGAACCACATTGTGCAATTAATTGCATGTGTTACCTGTTAAACGAAGCTGATAACAAGCTAGCTGAACTATATCACATAGGCAGTTCCTACATTAGAAGTAATTAACAGCATGCATAAGGTCAGTGTTGCTTTTCATTATCTGACAGGAATTAGTTGCATAAACAACTAGGAACAATTTCAATTTAGATAATAGGTTAACTAACCTGCATTGAAACCCTGCTGGCTATATTAGTCATAACATAAAACCTTTAAATGCACATCCACATTGAAAAACAGACACTAAAATACCCTCAGCAGATTTACAGCCAAATTTACAGAGTGAATGAAGCAACGAGTGAGTGATTTAATTCAGGCCTCGTTAGAGTTGGAGTTTAGTAGGGGTCATCAAACTGGATTCAAGCTCTCTTTGCATCACTCTTTGGTTCAGTGTAAAAATAACAAAACGCCAGAGTAGCAAAATGATGATTTATAGTCCAGGGGTTGCTTGCAATCACCTAGGGCTCCATAATACATATTTCCCCGAAAATGATTCCCCTGCCTCAGCTGGAATGGAAAAAATCTAATAATATGCTGATAAGTTCAGTGCATGAGTCACGACAAGATCAGTTCCTCAAGGTCACCACCCGATCTTTTCTGCTTTACTCATGAGACCCTCTTAACATGAAGTCAGATGAACTTATGTGAAAATCAAGTCCACTTTGTGGAGACTAAAGGGAGTAAGAGTGCATGCAACAAAGTTTTTTTTTTTTTTTTTTTTTTTTCATTCTGATACATATTACCACACACTCATCTGGTAAAATGATGGTTTTCCAGAATAAACTCAGGTTTTCCCCATGGAATGATTCTGAAAGAATGTACATCCAAAGCACACACAAAAAGAAACAAAAAGGAAAATATAACGTGGGAACTTTGACTCTTTCTCAGCATGTGTCTGCATAAAACCATTAAAAAAATAAAATAAAATAAAACAAATAAAATAATATAATATATTTCACTCTGCCCCAGACTTTAGTTTAGTCATGAAAACAAGACTTTGCTGACACAATTAGGCTGATATACGACTTTAATATTGAACTACACCTATGAAAAAAAAAATGTATATATATAATATATATATATATATATATATATATATATATATATATATATATAAAGAGCACTGTGGCAATACCGTAGTACATTGATGGTTAGGGCAAGCATATGTCCTCTTTACCCAGACATACTCTGCACACTCCTTATACATTATATGTACACACATTTGCACCGATTTGACCATTCTCTGTAAATCTCTCATTCTTGCATGCCACAGTTGGTCAATTACGTACAATACCTGCACCCTATTGGCCAAAACTACTTTTCAGTCATTATCTTCAGCAAGTTCAAAAACAATAGGAAAACAAAGACAAAACCTGAACATTTTAGGCAAACTAGAAATTCCAGCTAGGACATTCTGGGGAAAAGATGACATATGGGTATAAATGGTAATGAAATAGTATCAGATATACCATAGAATAAATGATTAGGGCAGAATGAAGTAATATGTGTCAGTCTATGCCAGACTCTCTTAACTGAACAAACAAACATAATCTATCATAAAAACATATGAACTATGTGTCAAAGGAACATAGTATACAGCTTTGTCTGAATGAAAGATGCATAAAAAAAGAGAAATATTTTGACATTCTAGAAACTTTTTTTTTATATTTCTTAATACTTTTTTTTACTATTGTTATAGTAACTAGACTTTGATATGGGATTGTTCATTAGTAATTTTGTTATTTTCTGTTATTTTGTAACAAATTTTTAATTTATAGCCCAATAATTCAACTAAATCCTCGACATAAGACACTGTTTTTAACAAGGGTCAAGCTGTCCCACTGGATAACTTTTTAAAATGTAAGAAGTTATATTTTTGTGGTTCGAGAGATGCTTTCTTTTTATTTCAGCCAATTTTCTTTTCCTTCATGTACCATGGTATTAACATGGTCCCCAATGTGATTCAAAGCTGAAAAACCACATAGTAGTATCATGAATGCTACATTGCTGCAAATATTTTACACCGTACAGGCCCAGCAGTCTCTGTTTTGTGGTATGATGTTACGTCACTGTATTGATAGATGATTATGAATATGGTAAATCAGTTTTCATTGACACCTGCAGATAGACACCTGCAGAGAGGAGTGATGAATGCTTTCTAAAAAAGCCCTGCCAGTGTGCATCTGTGTTTATTTTTGCAGGAGAGTCTGACCCCCTCAATGGTCCTATGATGACAGAATTCTCTCTCTGAGAGAGCACACCTTTAACTCTTCCTTGTTCTGCTTGACGTTAACGTTGGCTTAAATGACAGAGTGAAAAATGAAGCCAGCCTTCAGGGATCTGCTTCACGATTACCCTGACACACACACACACACACACACACACACACACACACACACACACACACACACACACACACACACACACACACTTACATCAGGAACTCTGGCCGTACTCCAACCCCTTATGTCACCTTTGGACAAACGATCACAGCACCAGGGGACCCACTTCATTGTGAGGATTCAGATCTGGCTTTTGTTAGTGCAGAGGCCCCGCTGCCAAAGGACTCGCTAGGATACTGAATAAATCACCTCAGAATGCTGGATTTTACAAGCCTCAGTCAAGTGCTCCACTAAAGTCGTGCTCTGTTCGAATGTACGTCCCTTAAAAAATGATTTTAGTGTCTGTTTAATGGCTAATTACATTTCAGTAATAAACATGCCAAGTGATATAAAACATTCCCAGTTAAGTCTTAAATTTTAGACAGTTGATAAAGACATGATGTGTAAATCTTAAAGGGATAGTTAACCCAAATCTGTCATTAATTACTCACCCTTAAGTCATTCCAAACCCATAAGACTTTTGTTCATCTTTAGAACACATATTAAAGGTATTTTCCCCTTTGTTTAAAGTCCGTTCCACCAAAATTTCTACACCTTAAAAAGTACATAAAGACATTATTAAAGTAATCAATATGATTTAAAAAGTTTTCTAAAGAGACACAATCACTGTATATGATGAACATATTTAATTTAGTCAGAAGTTCAACTGTACTTGCTTGACATGCAGGAAACAATGAGGTTTGTTCTTGCATGCCAAGCAAGTATAGATATGGTTTCATGATGTCTTTATGAAGTGTTAAAGTTTTAGTTGTGTGGAGTTTCAGTGGAGGGACAGAAATCTCTCAGGTTTCATTAAAAATATATTTATGTGTTTTGAATATGAACACAATTTTTATGGTTTTGGAATGATGAGGGTGAGTTAATGGCAATTTCCATTTTTGGGTGAATTAACAATTTAAGTGTTTTCGATTTCAGCTAAATACACAATTGCTGCCTTTTTCCCCTCTTCACTGCAAAATAAAATAATTTGCTAACATTACATTTCAGGTTCAAAATTGTTAAAGGGACAGTTCTCCCAAAAATGAAAATTTTGATGGGACAGGTCTTAATTCTGTCTTTCCAAACCTCAAAATTGTTAAAGGGACAGTTCTCCCAAAAATGAAAAGAATTATAGACAGCAACGCAACTACCATGTTCAAGGCCCAGAAAGGAAAGGACATTGTCAAAATAGTCCACATGACATCAGTGTATCAACCGTAACTTTTTGTGCCCAAAGTAAAAATTAAATTAAAAATTCAATATTTCTTCTCCACAGTAAAGAGTACCACAATGCACACGCATGGTGCTGCTGATGCAGGAGCCAGTGTTCTGACGTAGAACCCGCATGCACTGCGGCTTGTTTTCAAGCAGAGGAATGCACGCGCATGTGTCCTGGTACTCTTGTGAATGGCAATGGAGACTGATGCGGAGGAGAAGAATTGTTGAATAAAGTCGTTATTTTTGTTCTCTTTGCACACAAAAAGTATTCTCGCTGCTTCGTAACATTATGGTTGAACCCCTGATGTCACATGGGCTATTCTAACAATGTCCTTGCTACCTTTCTGGGCCTTGAACCTGTCAGTCTTGAAGTTGCTGTCTATGGGAGGGTCAGAAAGCATTCGGAATTCATAAAAAATATCTTAATATGTGTTCCGGAGTGTAGTGGACGGGCATGCCGGGCACGCGCTGTGAAAGACCCCCGTGATAACCTCCACTGGGTTGCATCAAAAGACAATGATCTTGTATCGACGATAGCCAGAGATATTATCAAAAACATCAATTATTGGCAATATTAAAATGATTTGGCATTTCAAATTAATTTAGGCCTGTTACATTCTTATTTTATTAGGCCTATTATTATTATTATTAAGTTACCTTTATTATTAAATTAAAATGAGAATCTGAAGAAAAATCGTCTCTGAGCTCCGTCATTCTGTTTTTACTTTCACTTTCTGCATAGTGAATTGACTGAGATTAAGACGTTCACCGGCATAAATCTTGTGCAAAGTTTGCATGTTGCTTGTGTGATACCCATTGGCTCACCTTCATGGTTTAAAACTATTTTAGTGGTTTAAAAAAATATTTCCAACATTGCGATGTAACCAATAACCCTGCCCCCGTATCAAAAACGCAACGAACCTTGACACCACTGTGTCGTATTGGACCGAACCGTGAATTTTGTGAACCGTTACACCCCTAAAGTGAGGTTATTAACATGAGACTATGAAATTCACTCAATAACTTGGTTTGTGTGAAACTTCAGCAAAATTATCCAACTGTCTGTATATCCATTCCTGCCATAAGCATGTAAAATGGTAACTTTGTGCATGATATGTTTACATGAAGAAAAATTCACTCACAGGAATATGTTGGTTAAAAAGAGAGCAAATATAGTTAACAGATGATTGACAAAATCTAGAGCATTTGAAATGATTCAGAGTCAGTGAATCAAGTATATTTAAGTGTATCACGAGGTGTGACTATCCAAGCAGCACAGAAAGAATGACTTCAAGTATTGTAAATCAGGTTTTTAGCATCTGCGCTGTCATAAACTGAGTTCAGAGCCAGGTTTAGCACATAGCGAAAAATGGATTAAGTGGTGGCTTGAGGAGCTGTTTTATTCCCCAGCGTCTCATCCCTCCAGCTCAAGCATGGGATTCGGCCTTCTGCCGTTCTCTGGGCGGGGTCTCTTTAATCAGCAGCTCTACATTTAATGAAAGACATCACAGCAGTCACACAGAGGCCATGTTCATCTGCAAGTAATTTGAGCAGCATCACGGTTTTAACTGTAACAGTAAATTGTGTAATTGCTGAAGGATTTTCCAAATCCTCCATCACTTCATCCTCCCTGTCTTTCTTTCTTTCTTTCTTTCCTGGCTGTGTAACCTTTTATTGTTCTAGGTTTTATTTCACATATTTTACTGGATTAAATTGTCTACTAGTGGTGGTGTAAGCCTCAAAATGGCAAACGTTCCATTCCTGCTGTTAGCATCGCAGACATTTCCAGGAAGCTTGGCTTGTAAATCGCCCCATGGCCTGTCTGAGACCACCTGAGTCATATGAGCCACACATAAACCAAGAATCCAATGTATTCACTCTCTAAAAGCTTCAAGACCATGTCAGACTGGTCTAGTGAATCCACGTTGCTTCACTTTTTTTGTCTGTTTATTTGAATTTGCAGGCTCTTTTGTTTGGCAGGATTGACAAGAGGGGTTTACAACATGATACTATACGTTCTATGATTAACTCAAAGAATTGGATGACGTGTTAAATCGGTCTTTACAGAGTGACAGAGCAAAAGATCTTTTACTGGGTAATGTCATAATGTGGAATATCAAAATCCCTCAGTTTCATTCTTACTGTAAAATAAGTTATCTGAGTTTTTATGGCTACTTCTATATTCATGAATGCTCTCAAAAAGTGAATGCCTCCAACTTCCAATCAAAATAAATATGAATGTGTTAGAACACACACTGCAACCTAACACAGCTAAACATTTCAGGATCTTTGATGCAATAATTACTCGGGCTCATATTGTTATCGTTTAGTCATTGCACTTTGACTCTTCTCACCTGCCCCTCCAAAGAAAGTGAAGTAAAATTGGATGGATTCATATTTCTCCCTTTGTTGCCTTAAAAATATTGCTGCTGTTCTGATGGTCTAGGCAAACATGGGAAGAAAATTTCTCATCTGCCCTTGTTTAGGCAAAGAGAGCACATAGAGGTCACAATGCATGAATGAATATGAGATTATACCACCATCATTCTAGACAACAGAGCAATGATTTGAGTGTATTGTCACGTAAGTGATTTACAATAAAAGTATTTTTATAAAAATTTCAAATTGCATTACATACAGTAATTTTAGTTGGCTGACAAAAACAAACAAATACATTAACCTTGAGATGACCGAAACAAAATTGCAATCAATTAATCAATTAAGCAGGAATCATTCCCTGCAGAACTCTATGGGCGCAGAATGTCGCATGTTTGAGACATTGGGATTTTAAGTATAATGTTTATTTTTGCCATAATTGCTGGGTAATGGAACATATTTCATCCAAACAAAATATTTTGAAACAAGGTAGTTGGTCTGACTTGGTAGACCATCATGGACCAGCAACAACCTAGGCAGAGTCATCTTGAGGTCAACCAGCGAATGCCAAGCATGGATCAGATAATTATTAGCTAATAACTACCTTAAACCATCTAGCAAAAAGCTACCATGTTTCAAAACATAGCTTTTGCACTCTTAAAAATAAAGGTTTTTTATTGACATTGACGGTTCCATGAAGAACCTTTAACATCCATAGATCCTTTTGAATGCAAAAAAGGTTCTTTAAATGGGAAAAGGTTCTTCATTTATTGAATTGCTCCTCATACTAAGAAAAAATTGTTATTTTCAGAACTGTTCACTGAAAGATTCTTTGGGTAATTAAAAATGGTTCTTCTATGGCATTGTTATAAAGACCCTCGTTTGTAATCGTTATTGTTAATAGTTTACCTAAGCTGGGTACGAAATCAAATTAAAAGAAGTTATTTACTGTTGGTGCTAAGACCCACCCGTAATCATTAACAATGATGATTTTTAATTTTTCCCTTTTATTTCCTCTCGTGTTGTTCTTCTTCATACTATTTATTAAAAACCCTAAAAACCTAATCTTTATCCCTGGAGGATCTTTCCATTCTGCAACATCCCTTCTATACAAAACTGCTTTTCTTGTCAGAGACATCGAGCGCACACATGGGGTGTGATAGAGATGATACAAGCCACACATTATTCAGGCTTAAGTGCCTGACGTCTGAACTACAGCCGTGTGGGTACTCAAGGACCACTGCCAAATGAGGACAGGAAGGAGGAGTAAGTAGGATGAGAGGAGAGAGATAGAGGATGCTTTGTGCACTCCAACAGTAGCTTTCTTTTACAACTCAATTTAGTGTTGTCTCACTTGCCCCTTTTAAAAAATTAGGCTATTTTGGGCTACATCCTGAAAAACACACTGTAGTCTCTGTACCAAAACCTCACCAGACAGTTCACTTGGGCAATTATTATCAGTCTCATCTTTCTACAGCAAGACTCATTCACAGCAAATCATATGTGTCCGAGTTGCTGCTGATTTAATTAACAAGAAAAATCATGCTGGAATTAGACTATTTGATAAATTAAATAGGAGAACATGGGATGGATGGATGGAGATCAGCATGGCATCTATTTTATATACTAGAGGACAACAAAGCTATCACAGACAGCTATAAAACTACCCATGAGATAGAGTGAATGAAAAATTGCATCGCATCATATGACCACTTTAATTCATACTATATACCTGTATTACACCATATTTTTACATATTTTCCCCCTTAAATGCAGAGAAAGGGCTTTATAAGGTGTGGATGTGCTCAGAAACTAGCATTTAAAAGATGTCGATGCATATGTTGCTGGTCTTCGTATCAATCACAGCTCAAATTGAACGGGTCTGTGTCATGGTTCCTTTTTGGTTTTTAAACCAGAAAAATTAAATGGCACAAATTCCAAGACTTTTACACTCTTATATAACTAATGTAAACATTTATTAAAATGTGCATTCAAGAATATATCCCTTTTTCTCGGCTGGTTACAACCCTGTTTCTTTGGGCCTGAGGTGGGAAAATCTAATTGAAAAAAAAAAAGACAACACAGATGTCATCATTTCTTGAGAAAGGGCCAAATAGAGTTTGAAAATGCATTACGAAATGGAGTACTGTGAGGTCAAATATTTCAAAAACATACTATAATTTCACTATGATCTGAGAATGAGCGATATAACATGTTGGAACATCAGGAAGTGCACATCAAGAATTAAGCAACATATTCCACAGACCAAGACTTGCCTCAAGGAAAGTGAATCAAAATGAATCATTAGCTCAGAGATTCCCATGTCAGTAACATTCAGAATTCCAAAGTGATGACATGCACAATAGGCCAGTCAGTTAGAAAACAGCATGATTTGACACGCTGCTCAGTTTGAATCAGCTACGGCAGGAAGCATTACTCAGAGAAATTATGTGACTCTATCTGTCATCATGATCTCCAACATTCTTCAGCAAGTGCTAAAAGATAAAAAGCATGAGCCTTTTGTGTGTGTGTGTGTGTGTGTGTGTGTGTGTGTGTGTGTGTGTGTGTGTGTGTGTGTGTGTGTGTGTGTGTGTGTTTTGATCAGAACACTGAATTAGGTCAGCAGTGGCTGAATAAATACATAAGTATGTACTGCATGCAAGTAAGTAAGTAGATAAATAAATACATAAATTAATATCCATCTATCCCCTGTTACATGAATATGGTACTAAATTAGTACCACACCAAGCCTGTACAACAAAAGTACCATGGTGTTATCAACTGATAGCCCTGTATTAAAGGGATAGTTCACCCAAAAATGAAAATTCTGTCATTAATTACTCACCTTCATGTCATTTCAAACCCGTAAGACATTTTTTCGCTTTTTACTGTAATTGAGTAGCTTTTTTGTGTACTTCTACTTTTTAAATTGGGTGGCACAGTTACTCGGTGGTTAGCACTGTTGTCTCACAGCAAGAAGGTTCCCGGTTTGAGCCCCGGCAGGGACAGGAGGCCTTTCTTTATGGATTCTGCATGTTCTCCCTGTGTCTGTATGGGTTTACGCAAGGTACTCCGGTTTCCTCCCACAGCCCAAAGAGACACAGGTTAGGTAACTGAAGACTCTAAATTGTCCCCGGACTTGTGTGTACAGACAAGACACAAGTGTGTGGATTAACTGGTTCTCCATTAACTAGCCATAGATGCTGGAATTAAGAAGGAAACAAACCAACAAAAAACTTTTTAAAGTAATTTTTAAAATCTCAAATTTTACTTTTATTTTTAATTTTTTTTTTGTTTTTGTTATTTTATTTTTTTTAATTTTTATTAATTACTGAGAAAAAAAATGCTCCCTGGAAACTACTGCAGTAAATAATGGGCAGGAGAGCAAACTGGCGCTAAAATCACAAGAAAGATGCAGACTTATGCAGACAAGACAAGCATTAGTGGTGCAAACCCAGCTGAAAATGAAACCCTGTCGTATTCTGCTAAAGTTGAACTCGAAGGAAATTAAGTGAACCCCTGGCCATATTTAAGCTCTATTATGCAGTGTAAGCTGTGTTCGTCAAGGGAGACCAAACTAGCAGCTTATAAATTCTCAACATCAACCATTCGCAAGCATGTAGAGGTAAGGCAAATACTTGCATTGTTGCATTTGTGGTTAAAATGAAGCTTTGACAGTTTAGCAAGAGGTTTTGCACAAATTAGCCATGACTCACTTATTAGCAGTGACTTGCGGACACCTACTGGTTAATTTCACATTTAAAGTATCTTTTTATTTTATTTTATTTATTTACATTTTTTCATATAATTTCAAATGAGTATTCAACATTTATGTCTTATATATCGAAATATTATTTCTGCATTTATAACTGCAGATTAAATGCATCCATGTCCTGCATTAAACAGTGTGTAATCTAAATGCCACTTCCAGTGAAGCTTCTGTGTTTCCTCTGCATTGAAAAGATGAATTTTGTTGATACTGATTTAATTTGTCTGGTAACAGTCCAAATGTCTTATTATTCTTAATATCTGATTCCTTTAATTAAAAACAACTAGTCTGAGATTTATAGGCCTATCCCATTTTTGCCTCCCTCCCTGTTAAAATGTACCTAAGTAATTTTTACTCTGATAATTTTTACTTTTGTGAATGGCAGCGGAGACTGACCCGGAAGAGAAGAAATCATTGAATAAAGTCATTATTTTTAGGGATGCATCGATCCGATACTCAGGATCGGTATCGGCTCCGATACTGGCATTTTCTGTAGATCGCGTATCGATCAGACGAGATCGATCCAAATCCGATATTGTGCGTTTATTTTGTGTTATTGTTGAGCCCGACGAAAGGCACAAAAACATTATAAAGCACCAAAATGTTTTCGTGCACTATTTTTCAAGTGTTCTGAAGCTGTTCCATAGTTCCATGTGAGGTACAGATTGATATTTAAGTCATTAAATTCAAATTCACATAAACTATTCTTTCCGCTGCGGCTGTCTGTCATCCTCCATTCAGCAATCAAACTGTGTGTCGTGTTCGGTTACTACAGTCAAAACGATGAAACTTTCTTCAAGAGTGCACCGTAACTGAGGTTTAATGTATCCACCTCACTTGCTATAGCACGACCCCACTGACTATTCATACATGAGCACCCTCTCCCAGAACCCCACACTCTTTCTAGTCTGTGCCTTTAATCAGGCTGTGGATCTATCCTAAAATCCCTTTGCCATTAGTGAAGATTTGGCATGACAAATGGGAACACTGTGTACTGGGAGCATCCAACAAAAAATGGTGCCAGCTGTGTTTTTCATTCCATATGAGAGATTGGAAAAAGAGGGAAAAAGCAAATATGACAAAGGATGAGGGTTACAGGGCAACTTTGGGTAGAGAAAAGACCATTGTGACAGAATGAGAGCATCAATGATCTTTTTGATTAGTGAAATAACAGTCTGAGCTTTCTTGTATGGAAAAAAAAAAGAGCCGATGAAATCTGCTACTTCCTATTTTATTGGCTTGCCACTAAAACAGGTTTTAATCAGTCCAGTAGGACACAAGATTTGCAGAGGCATGTCGATAACATAATTGGTACATATTAAGAAATAGAAATAGAAGACGACAAGTGCAGTGGTGAAAAAGGGACGTGGCTACATAAGGTCTATAGCAGGGATAGGCAACTCCGGTCCTGGAGGGCCACTATCCTGCAGAGTTTAGCTTCAGCCCTCATAAAAACTCACCTGCCTGTATCTATCTAGTAATCCCGAAAACACTGATTGCCTTCTTCAGGTGTGTTTAATTAGGGTTGGAGCTAAACTCTGCAGGACAGTGGCCCTCCAGGACCGGAGTTGCCTATCCCTGGTCTATAGGTTCTGTAAAAACAGAGCCTAGTTGGTCTTATTGGAAATGGGTCAGTAAACCGGCCCTGTCCTGTCAAAGTGGGCAGGTAGTGGTCAAAGCACTGGTGGACAGTAACAAAGAATTTTACTGTACCGTTTCAAGTAATACTTTATCAGTATTGGCATTTTGGAAAACTTTGACTTCACTTCTTTCCAAAACCTGATCTGATATTTTTGTGCCACTACTTTTCAGATAGTAATGTAATTTCTTATTTTGAAGCAACACAGTTGAGACCTGCCTGAGACCTGATGACAATATCTGATTCATAAATGAATCATTCTTTTGAGACACTTCTTTTCAAAGAACCAATTTATAAATCTGCTGAATGGTTCAACTTACAGTAAGTAAGTAAGTAAGCTACAATTATGTGATACAACCCTGTTACACATTACATTCTATGCTTTGGGTGGTTGAAAAAAAAAAGAAAAAAAAAACTTGTAAAACTAAAATGTAATTTCATTAGAGCCGTGGAGGTAGAAGCAATCTCCCCACATTAGACATTTTCACTGGCATGTCTTTTCTAAATGAGCTTTGTTGCTTTGTTGTGCCTTGACTTTGAATAATGTGGAAAAATGAAAAACTCCAGACAGGTGCTTTTGTGTATAATTTATCCCGAGTGATTTCCAGCATATGACAGCAAAGCTCTGTTAGCACCACATGCTAACTCTCAGACGTTAATGCAGACAGCTTAGCAGACAAAGGAAAAATCATTTAAACATAAAGAATGTTACTCAGTGATTTACAAGGTCCCTGGGCTAACAAAACAACACTTCAGCCTTTACAATGAACAGTATGTGTGCACTAAAATACTGAGGGGGGTTAAGGAAAGATTTATGTATAGAAAATTACAGATGGTATTTAATAAACTGAGGTTTTACTACTGCCTGCATCGTGTGTGATCCTCATGCACACACCTACTGTATAGGTTTTACTGGTGAGTAACTAAGTGCTTTAATTTCACACTCGTGCTGCTAGCCACTTAAACCTTGGTGGCTTCATGGGCCGAGCTGTGGAACATTCCAGGCAATCAAACAATCAGGGTGCGTTTTAAAAGGGAGATCTGGTGGCCATTTCATGCATCGGAGGATCTTGCCAAAACAGCGCTGTTTGAATTGGACGTGCTTTACTGAGAAAGGTGTGATAGTGTGCTGTGCCAGGATAAAAGGAGGCTGGAACTGTGTGAACTTGTTTACCTTGTAACCCAGAACACATTCCATATTGCTGATCCTCCGAATGCTGACACTTTGATTTTTCATTTTGTTCGTCAGTGTGATCAAAGTCTCTGGTAGAAAACCTTGTTTAAAAATATTTGTTGTTGCAATCAGGTCCACATGTGCTCTGGAACGATTCTGGCGTAAGTGTCCAAAGCAACTCGAATGTGTTTGCATTGACAAAAGAGATTTGGCAAGCCAAAAGGACTTGCTGGATATTGTTTGTGGTGTGGCATGCACATGTTTCCTTCAATCACTGTGCATGACTGAGCTTTCTTAAGGTAAAGCTTGGATAATGTGCAAGCTCCAGAAATTACATCAAGCTAAATAACAGGGAATATACCTAGCAAATTCCATTACTTAATTTATGTGTACATAGCTAATGCTAATTTAGTTATCAAACAATTAGGGCTAGTGTAAACGATAGGTGTAACCATAACAAAAGTTATGCGTTTTAAAATGAAAATGCACTAAACGGGGCCTCAGATTCTCGAGCTTCTATGAACTGTTTTTTTTTTTTTTTTGTGAATGATAAACATAAAGCATAAGTATAACTTGATTCCAAAATGACTGAGTCTTATGAGGTGGTGCTTTTAAAAGAATAGTGAGTCTCTTCATCAGAACAGATTTGCATCACTTGCTCACCTGTGGGTCCTCTGCAGTGAATGGGTGCTGTGTAAATACCTACTTGAATTGGAATCAAATCAAACGGAATCAAGATTTGGGGAATTGATGTATGCTATTCTGTAGGAGCACTGGTATTGCTATTGTAATTTAATTTTTTCATAATGATAATGACATTAATGATACAATATACTGTATTACTTTATGCATTTATTAATAATACAATTCATACATTATTAAAATTGCTTGTTCTTGTCATAAAATCTGAAATTTGTATTCAGCTGCATGTCTACAGAACAGCTGTCATGCATTATTTAATTTCTAAACAGTTGCTGTTGTTTCTATTTGCACTAATTAACTGGATTGCACCTTCTGTCTATATAGAGCTGACAGAGTGCTGTTGGTGAGAGGTTAATATCCAGCTGCAAGAACTTTTTTTAACCAAGACTGTTACTTAATTAAATGTAAAATATAATTGAAGTCAGATGATGTAATGATGTGGTAGTTTTATTTCTTATTGACCAAGTGAAATGGGCTCCAGCGCTTGCTTTTATCACAAATATTAGGCATCTGAGAAAACAGTGTGGATATGATTCTAAGGTAATGAAGTATAAATGTGATGTAACTCAAAACATTTCAAACAATGATGTTTGGACACACATGGTGCACTGCTCCACGAGACAACAGAGCATTAAAGGTCCCTGAGGCACATGTGATGCTCAGGGCCAATGTTTTACTCCAGCGCTGTAAGGTGAAGTTCATACAGTATGTGTTTGTCTCTGAAATACTGTTAATATGTACAACATTTTACAGGACATTATACTGTAGCTGTTGAGAGCCATTATTCTGGAAGAGTATAAGTCACCTGACAGCTTCAGTCTGTGTCTCAGTGCAGCTTAATTGGGTTTGTGAGCCAATAACTTACAATCCTTTTACAGTGTTAGTGTCTCAATGTTGTAAAAAGGAAAACAGAGACCACCTGGTACTGTTCTCTTTCTCTAATCTATTATTTCCTTATTTTTCAGTATCTTCCTGGATTTCTTGATTTAGTGGCCCACAATTCAGTTGTGCCACATTTGTGCAATTATGGACTTGCTTTATGGCCTTAGCAGTGACCATGACCTCTTATTTTTGTGAGTTTCATATTAATTTGCTGTCATAATGAGGCATTTCAATACTGAACGTCACATGTAATCAGTGGGAAATGTCTTTTCACTTTTAATAAATTTAATCACTACAGTACGTTTTTAAGCACGGACAGACAAACAATTGAGGTGAGACGCTCTGTATTTTGGTACATTTTTAAGCACGGACAGACAAACAATTGAGGATTAAGTGCATTGTTAATTTAAAAAAAAAAAAAAAAAAAAGCAAAACAAGAAAAATGGTTTATTGTTCTAATATTACATGAAAAAAATATTGTTTCCAGTAATTTGATAAGTGAGGTTTACAGCTGGAAAAACCAGTATTTGATAAGTGGACAGCTGTTTTTTTTGGTGCATAGTTTTTATATAATTTTGTTTAGTTTAGTTTTTATATAATAATATTTTGATTTTTTTGAGTTTATCTTTTATTTTTATTTTCAAGCCAGTATTTCAAGCTATTCCTGATTGGAAAAGTATCATTGTTAATTAGTCTGGTCATTTAGTGGACCGTTAAAGGGAAAGATCCAGTTTTACCACATTCATTGGTAAAGATGAGATGTCCCAGTCTTGGTGTGGTGGTTGGACCACTCAAACCCCTATATGCCGGGGGCTGGTTTTGGGACCAGTTCCCTGTCTGGAGCGAATTATTCAGTTGTTAGCAGGAAGCCACACAAACATACACACACAAAGAAAGCCATCACTCATCTGGCAAACATATGGCACAAACAAAATTTTCTGTGATTTAGACACAAACACCTTCATCTACGTATTTTCTTGCCTCGTGAGTCACTTGCTTTTTGACCCAGGTCGTCCAGGCCTTCGTCCAGGAATGTTTGAGAGTTATGAAATTATGATTGCATAAGGTGTGTCTGTCTATGTATTCAAGTATTGTGTTTGTCTGGTGGGCAGGGTCTGTTTCCACCTCATCGTGCCACTGGTCTCTCAATGTTCCTGGGGGAACACCAGGCTTGGCCCACCTGCCAAATTTTAATTTATTTTTTTCCTTGCAAGTGCCCTTTATCTGACCTTAAAACTCATTCATAAGCACCTCACCATTCATCTTAAACCAGACCATTCCTCCCAGGCCCCTTACCCCTATATTCAACCTGACTGCAGTGTTCTCTTCTGGTTTGTAAATGAGCATTTGGTGGTGGCAAAAAGAAAAAAAGCATTTAAATTTCCCCTCTCTTCTATGTCTTCAGCCTTCTTCGTGCCTCTTTTCTCTCAGCTGTGGGTCTGCTGTTTGATCCTGGCGTGAGGAAGTGTGGGTGTAATTGTGAGTAAAAATGGGTCAAGGCTCCATGAGGGTAATTCTGCTGAAAAGGTTTCAGGCTGAGCCAGGAATTTCAAGAGAGAGAAAATGAAGAAAGGAGAAATGAAAATGTCAAAGAGAACACTATAATAATAGCAACATGAATTAAAAACGAAGGAGAGAAGTGTGCACTACAAACAAATATTTTGTGTGAACCTGCCAATGTTGTTTCAATTTTTAGTAACATATCTTAAAAAGCATCATTATCTTATTAAATATAAATTTACTTATGAATACATGTAATAGTAATTTTTAAAACTTGTCTCTAGAGATTGAATAACTTCACTTTTGTTATACTAAGAACACAAAATACACTTTTAAAGCAAAATTTCACCCCCAAATGAAAATTTGCTGATCATTTACTCATCCTCAGGTCATCCAAGATGTAGATGAATTTATTTCTTCATCAGAACAGATTTGGAGAAATTTAGCATTACATCAATTGCTCACCATTGGATCCATTGCAGTGAATGGGTGCCGTCAGAATGAGAGTCCAAACAGCTGATAAAAACATCATAGTAATCCTATAAAGACACAAATCTACCTCTTCACGAGTTTGTGTGCCCATATAATCTTAGCATTAGTGCTAAACAGATTTGGTTTGATGTCTGCAATGGAGGGCTCACAGAGACTATTTTACTTGAGCTCCGATAGCCCCCTATAGACAGAAAGATAAATAAATAAATATGCATAAAAGGAGGAGATGGGGAGGAGGAGGGATGCCAAAAGAACTAACAACGAAAGTGGTAAGAGGCTGTCTTTTATACTTGAATAATAATTGGAAGATTAGATGGGCGTACTCCTCCCGAAATTACGTTAAATAAATTCATTTGGATGACCTGAGGGTTAGTAAATGTCAAGGTTTTTTTTTTTTTTTTTTTTGTAGGGTGAACTATTCTTTTAAAGTAAATTATAATAATTATTTTATTATAACTGAAAAACTCACAATTCAACAAATGCAATTGTGTGAGTGTGTCATAGCAAAAGAAAAAAAAGTGTTTCTATTACTTCACAAAAGAGGAACAAAATATTGACAGACTGCATTAGTCAGAAGAGAAAGTATACTGTTAAAATGTACATTATAACAAAAACTTCCACAGGAAGCCAGAGCTTTACCTATCCGATCCAAACTCCAACGCTACCCCCCCACCCTCCACCCGGCGTAATAATAAAGGAACTGTGCTGGCGTACCATGGGTGCAGCAGGTGCAGTGATATTACGCGGCCCCTGAAAATAGTTCCCAGCAACTCTGCTATTGCTGCAACTACACAAACTAGCTGGGGACTATTTTCAGGTGCTGCGTGATTTCACTGCTCCTGCTGCGGCAATGTTACGGCAGCACAGTTCCTTGATTATTACGCCGGAATTGAAGTATAGTTCCTAATCACATCGGCCTAGAAAATCGCAATTTTTCATTTTCCGCTGTTCTTAGTACACAATATAACTACAGAAGAGTCAAGTATTAAATAGGAAAAATATCGAAACTCTTTGGTCATTTTGGAACGCGATGCTACTGGTCTAATAGGATTCAATGATGTATGCTAAGCTATGCTAAAAGTGCTACCGCCAGACCCTGAGATCGGCTGGATGGATTTAAAAACGGTAAAACTTAATTTATTAACTCTGGGCTAGTTGGAGAATGAGCCTATTTCCAAAAAAGTGGAGTGTTCCTTTAAAGTGCACACTCTGAGCTTTACTTTGATGTATTCACATCAAAATTGGAGGAAAGGTTAAGGAATTGCAGCTCTTTAACATAGAATTGTGTTACAGTGATTTTACAGTCAAACAGTGTTATATGGAGAAGAACATATGAAGAATTTTTTTTTTTTTTTAATTAGTTGAGTGACAGACAGACAGACAGACAGACAGACAGACGGGGTGAAGTGCCCTCTGCTGTGAGTGTGTGAGTACTGACACTAGCTGCTTCATCTCTCCACAATCCCGCTCTCTGTTCTACCTCACATTAGCGCTGCTTTCATATTCAAATGACTGTTGTTTTAGTAAAACCATCTATTCATCCTCCCTTTGGAGTTTATTTATTTTGATTGTTGGATCATACGAAATTTTGCTGAAAGTTGGACTTTAACTATGTGTGTGTGTGTTCACATGTGTGTGCACTTTAAAAGAGGTTGCTGTTTCATGGCCTGGCCTCCTGTGGTCCGCCACTCCAGAGAGGGAAACAACTTGGCTTTTATCTCCCCCTTTTGAAGTGGCACAAGAACAGCCTGTTTTTGCCAACATCACATCCTATCCAAACACTCGCTGCTGACCATTACCAGCACTTAAACATGTTAATTATAACTGTATGGTGACTTGAAGTGCTAAACTCTGTTTGTAAACACGGTATGTGGGGGAAAAGCCGAATTTCCCACTTATGAGGTTTTGACTGTCCTTAAAATTGTGCATAATTGGCCAATCTGCTACAGTAAATCCTTTCCTTGTCAGTGTGTTCAGTTTCAACAAAAGAATCTCAGACATTTTGAGTGCATCTCAAAGGTTTTCAGCAATGAGTAGCACTTCATTGAAGCTGTTATATCAAGAGAAATATCAGGTGAAGATATATTTTGTTGCTGATGATACTAATGAAGATGGATGAGGTTGCTGTGGAATCTGAAGTGATTCATGCTGGATACTTTTTGAGTGTCGTAGTGCGAGATCCACACCCCAAGAAAGACCGTAGGTACCAGGCAAAAACATTATCCAGACTTCATCATCTTCCCTTCTTCCTGACCGTTAACAGGCTCTCAGTGAAGACTCTTCAGTTTGGAGGACAGAGTGATGAGAGATGCTTTTAAGAGACACAGAGAAAGTGAGAAAGGAAGCTCTTTGGAAAAGTGCAGCTATTACTGCTACAATGTGGAATGAGTAAAATCTGTGAAGTGTCGAAGGTTGTAGGAATGAAATCAGGGAGATGTCTTTGAAAAGACAGACATCACTAAGCATTTGTGGTGCTTTTGTGCACTTTATTACATCTCTAAAAACTGCCTAGTCAAGAGTAGCACCTCGAAAAATACAGACGTAAAGTCAGTTATTTTTATTTATTTTATTTTTATATATTTTTTTTATAGTTTTTATTGTTTTTAGTCATAGTTGTTGTTGTTATTTGCTTTTGATGAAATCTGTTTAAATTTTATTTGCCTTGTAAATTTATTTATTTTACTATTTATTTAGTCAGTTTTACTATTTGTATCTAATTTTAGTCGAAATTGTATAAATACCAAATTTATGTGTAAATACTGTATGTATGTATGTAAATATTAATATGTATACTCATATGTATATGATGTGTTTGGGTGAGTTAAAGGAATAGTTGAAGATTGAAGAAAGTAATATTTGAAGGAAAAATTACTGAAAATCTGTTCACCCACAGGCCATCCAAGATGTAGATGATTTTGCATTACATTTCTTGCTCACAAATGAATCCTCTGCGGTGAATGGGTGCCGCAAAAAAAAAAAAAAAAAAAAAAAAAAAAAAAATATATATATATATATATATATATATATATATATATATATATATTATAATTAAATATATAAATATATAATCCATCTTGGATGGCCAGAGGGTACGTACATTTTCAGATTTTTTTTTATTGTTATTTTTTTATTGTTATTTTTATTATTTTATTATTATTATTAATTTTGTGTGTACTATTCCTTTTATTAACCCACTAGGAAAAGCACTTAAGTTTACCAATGTGCGTTCACTGTTCAAACATTCTGTATGTTTAAATGACTAATTTTTTTTTTTTTTTTTTTTTTTTTTTTTTTTTTTTTTTTTTTTTTTTTTTTTTTTTTTTTTTTTTTTTTTTTTTTTTTTTTTTTTTTTTTTTTTTTTTTTTTTTTTTTTTTTTTTTTTTTTTTTTTTTTTTTTTTTTTTTTTTTTTTTTTTTTTTTTTTTTTTTGACTTTTTTTTTTTTTTTTTTTTTTTTTTTTCTAAACTTAACATTTTTTACTTACTTTAAACTTTTTTCCCCACAATAACCTGATTTGCATAATTGATTTAGTCATCCAGATAGAAAAACAACACAATTAAACAAATGTATTTGTTCTTAGTATTTGTGTGTCAGGGTAGTAGTGTCTCATTATTTTAAAACAGAAAGAGAGGTTGCAGACTGTACTGCATCTTGAATGAAATCAGACACAGCTTTTGAACATGCAGTACCAGGCAAGAAAACAAAAATAAGACAGAAAAAGTTTTCTGTTTGGCTGAAAGTGGAAGCGAGACATCTGGAAAGGACCCTATCATCACCTCGGCCCAACTTCTGCGCTCACTGCCAAGTCCAACATTGTAGCATGCTCTACATGTCAAAAATTCACCCTCATACATCGAACCAAGCAGCTCAGATTACACGACCACAGTGACAAAAACCATTGCATTTGTTCCCCTTCATCCAGAATGAAAAGTATGGCCGTGCATAAGCAGGGTTTAAAAACCACAAGGGGAAAAAAAAGAGCCATATTGTACCACTCATTTAATTTTCACCATGCACTTGTGATCATGTTCTATATGGTAGACATAGTCTGTAAATTTAGTCACTTTTCCAGCAAACTTTCCTTAACATACTCCATGCCGCCAGTGAATTGTCTTTCATGTCAGGCCGTCTCTGCTGTGCCCTGCTGATTGTTAGTTCTCCTCATCTGTGCTCTTTGAAGTGCATCCAGACACAGAATGGCAGAGGTACAGGGTCTTTCCAGGCCTCCCAGTATCAAAGCACACTAATATTATTACACTGGTTATTAATGTCAGATTATTTTCCCACCTCGAGGCACATATGGGACCAGAACGAGAAGGAGGTGCTCAAATATTATGCAAACACGTTTATGTTTTTTTTTTTTTTTTTTTTTTTTTGTTTTGTTTTTTTTCAGTTTGTTAGTGAAGTGGAAATATTTTTGAATTGGGTTTTAAAGTTTTCATGGTTTTCATGTGAATATAAGAAGCTTTTTCTGGGAAAACGTAAGAAGAGGTGGCTGAAGGCCTGAACGCTGATGCTGCTTCAAATGCATTGATGATGATCTCACACACCTGTTACTCTTTCAGCAAACTCAGTCGAGTGCTTCTCCAATCTGTGCAGGCAATGCTTCTGATGTTTACTAGATTCACAGCTACTGATCAATTTGTTTCCCTGATTTACACAAGATGATTCGATTTCTGCAGAACTGTGTCAAGCAGACAGTCTTAGGTATGTATTTAAGCTCCAGTTAAGAACAATCATATTAATATGAATTTAAATAAATAAAACATTTTTTGAATATTTACTATAGGCCATTATTCAGAAATGTTTAAAATTTAAATTAATTATTAAATTCCTATGTACAGTACATATTTGATTCCGAAAAGTATTTTTACACATTGACATTCATATTGGGGAAAGCAGGTAAGCCTACTTTATAGTAAAAAATTGGTGTAGGATTTATTTTGAAACATTTTTCTCTCAGACTTTGCTAGTAAATATAAAAAAAACAAGAATCTGTAAATGACACTGAAGTAAATCTGAAAGTTTTGAAGTAGAAAAAAACTAAAATTATTACTTTAGTTATTTCTTGTAAAACATAATCCAATTTTCTGTTTACATACTTAAAAGAAATGTAGAGTATAATCATAATTTTATCACATTAAGGGATATAATGTTACAATTTCTCACAATTGCAAGAATTAAAGTCACTTTTGAGAGAAATTGGCAACTGCGAGATCACATGAATTATATTTATGGATTTCTCGCAATTGAGAGAAAGTCTTATTTTTGAGAATGTGGCAGTTGTGAGATATGAAGTTATATTGTCAATTATAATGTTACAATTCCATGCATTTACAAGAATTAAAGTCACATTTTTAAGAAAGTGACAATTGCAAGATATTGTGCGATATTAAGTCCTAACAAAGAGACATAACAGTACATATTTTATATTGTAGAAGTACTTTTTTTACATTAACATTTAGACACTATTGGGAGAAGCAGGTACTAGACACTGAGAATTTAAAAAAATATATTTTCCATCAGAAATTCTTAGTAAATTTTAGAAATAATTACAAAGAAACTGCAAGTACACTGGAATAAACATTACATACAGAAGTAGAAATACTAAAATAGTAATTTCTTGTAAAACATACTCCTTTTATCTGGTTATATACTTTTTTATAGTGCATATTTATAATGATATTATTTAGAATAAAGAAAGAAAGTGGAAGTTGCAAGATATAAAGTCACATTGTGAATTATAATGATACAATTCCTTTCACAAATAATTACAAAGAAATGGCAAATAACATTGAATGAAAGTTTTTTTTTTTTAAAAAAACATACTACAATTATTTTATATTAAATGACTCAGATTGAAACAATCCCGAGTTGGGATCAGTTAACTGGTGACCTCTGGACTATAGGGTCCCAGTTCACTGCATCACTCACTAAAACACAATGTTCAACCTGTCTGAAATAAAGAACCTGTTATTCAGCAGGGTGAAATTTATTGAATATGAAATTACAACTTGACCGCAGGCTTTAGCGACCCAAGTATCATACGCCCCCAGTGACTGAACAAGCACACCTCCCTCCTGATCCCAGTATGAGATGAGCGAGAAAGCAACAGGTCACCCGCTTGCACAGTATTTTTCCATTTGCTTTAGAAAATGTCAGGAATCCCTTTCCCCTTTGTTTTGCCTATGAATCATCTATTACCTTTTCAGCTTGTGCAATTTAGCGAGGTTGGGAGGTCTTTGCTGGGGTAGTGACACTTGCCCCGGGAGAGGAGAGAGAGTATGAATGAAAGATGAGATGTGCTTCTGCTGTGTTTCCTTATGTGGTACTGTATTTTTAAGCCTTTTTAAACTGTAGCAGATTTCATCCAGCAAAACAACTTCATGGCTCTTTTTCAACTGGCATGTTAGCCATATTGAAATATAAGGTCAGTGTGCCCAACATATGGAAACTGTGGTACAGCTTCAGTGCAAATGGAACAAACAGTGCAGACTGAAACATGATTACATGGGGAGATTTCATATATTAAAGGAACAATTTACCCTATTTACTGCCATGTCTCTGAATGTCTGTTTCAGATTGTACAGTATAAAATTACCATTTCTAAGTATTGTGAGAACTGATGTTGCATTTGTGAGAAATTGAAAATTGCCAAATATTGTCACATTGTGAGATATTATGTTACAAGTCCCCACTATATTTCGAGAAAGCAGCAATTGCGAGATTAAAGTCACATTATAAGTTTCTCACAGTTGCAAAAATTATTTGCATTTTTGAGAAAATGGCAATTGTGCGATATAAAAACACATTGTGAGATATAATTTTGCAGTTTCTCACAATTACAAGAATTAAAGTTGTATTTGTAAATAAGTGGCAGATGCAAGATACTCTTGAGATATAAAGTTGCATCTGACCCTTCTTCAGGAGTTTGATTGACAGGTGATCTGACCAGTCATAACACTGTATCTGCCATTTTGTCCAACAAACAAACCCTCATATACACACTCAATCTAATCTACTCTCTACTCTGCCTTTCCCAAAAGCATTGTAAACCAAAGTTGATTGTAGCTCCATTGATGACAATGGTTCTACGATCAACTTAGGCTTACAATGCTTTTGGGAAACGCAGAGTAGAGAGTAGATTAACATCGGTGGACTTGAAGAAGGAATTTTCATTTTAGGGGTGAACTGTTTCTTCAGTCAAAGTAGAGGCAGAGGTAGAGCTGATGGCGATAACATTGTAACCTTGGCTGAAGGTACCGATAAATGTATCTGGTGCATGTACATTTGTTTGAGTGTGTATGATGGAGAGGGAGGAGGATAAGATCTGAATGATAAAGATTAGAGTAAGAGAGAGAACGAGAGAAGGATCTTGTAATGAAGAGCAGATGTGCTGAATTCTCGTATTGTTCCCAAAAGAAAGCAGCTGGCCACTCTTGGCTCATCCTTCTAAATAAACATTCCGGGATGGCCGTGAGCGAACAAGGACCTGTTTCTCATTAAGAGCTCCTCTCTCCCGCAACCGTCTTTGAAGTGTTGCAGTAATGCTTCAAAAAAGTGACGCACAGAGTACGTGCAAACCAACTTTAAGAGGTTTATCTCACCTTAATGCCGGGTTCCTGCGTTTTGTGGATTAGTACTAGGAGATGAAGGCCAAATGTCTTCAGAACATTCCAGATGTTTGATAAAACTATACCAGAACATATAACAATAAAGATGTGTATGTACTGGCTTGAATTCAAGAGCACCATAGATAACACATCCAGCTGAAGATGCCATTATTATGTTGTCCTTAAATCAGATTGTTGGGTTAAACTCACACATGGTATCCTCAGATAAACTCTTGCTGCACACAATGTGTTCATTTGATTGGCAGCTGGTAGTGGGGAAAACACAGATGACATAGGCCTTTGTTCAAGCCAATAGTCATTATTATACTCAGCTTGTCATACTACTTAAGGTAGCTACACAAAAATGTCATCGAGGGGACATACATAGATCAGTACAGACCTCAATCCATCTTAACTTCATTGGCTTTAGCCAGTAAGTTCATTATTTAGGCTATTTAGGCTCTAATAGGCTAACTTTCAAATATTTAAGATAAAAGTCTCATTGCTGTCAAAGCTTTAGCTTTAGCTTCACTGATATCTTTTCTGTCCTTTCTTCTGATAAAGGTCTTAGAAATGTGATGGACATTCTGTTAATGAGCATAGTGACCATCAATGCTGCCTGGTTTTTGTGGTGCATTGCAGGATTTTTTAGGGAGCGAACATTCCAGTGCACTGGATAGATTTCAGCGTAGCACACGGCCCATTTGATACCATCCAGTTTCCAAGGCTTACTTTAGATAAACAAAGCCATCTGTCATGGGATGGTAGAGATTTGAGGAGCATTAAATAATTTTGGAAGTAATGTAGATAAACATTCAGAATCCTCTGGGCTAAACAAACAGAGAACATAAAATTACATTTAGCCAATTTATTCCAATAATTCTTGTTGGTGCTCTTTCAGTATTTACTGTAATATTTTTTGGGAATGTTGATTCCTTTTGTTTGTTTGTTTTTTTTTTTGCATTTCATGTTGATTCATTTTTTTAACTGAATTTGAGAGCTAAGACTGGATTACTTTTGCATGGATGTTTAACCTGATTTGTAGTCTGGATGAGTTGGCAAAATTCAGCCAGTCTGCAGATTTCGGGCAGTCAGGGTTGATAAATTTCACAGAAAATCATACAGTGTATGACTATAGCCATGTCTTCGAAGGCTGCACCCTCTGGAAGTTGCATCTGTCGGCCACATACAGTATGTCATTGAATCTGCCTCATTTCAGAAAAGTAACCGTAGTAAGAAAGGAATTACAGTAATTTACACCTCACAAGTAATAACAGTCAATTTTAAAATGGTTACTTTTCTGAAACAAGTCAGCAAATGCGACCTCCAGAGGATGCAGGCTTTCAAATGAGACACAACTGATGACTCTATCCAGTTGGCAGGGAATCAAATGTTTGATATATTGTGTCAATTTTACAACACATATTGTTTTAATTTCAAATGTGTCTCCTTGAAATGAGGTGCACTTTTTTGCTCAAGTTTGTGCTCTTGAAAGTCTCGTAGTGTGCGATCTTCAGTCATTTAATGATGCCCAGTTTTTCTATGTAAGCATTTAAAGTTGGCAAGTGTATGATCCCCTAGTCTTTTAAAATCTGTTCAGATTTGCCTTTTCTTGTTGGTACACTTACATATTTACAGTAAGATCTCTGAATAGCATGTTGTTTCCATTTGTTTGTTTCTTTGTTCCATAGCTCTTAATGGAAGCCAGAGATCTAACTGATTTTGAGACTTAAGACCATACTTCTACATGAGAATTCACTAAATTGCTTTGAAAGTTTTGCACTTTTTTCTTTCTGTTCTGTTCTGTTTGGTTTTGTTTTCAGAAAACAAACATTTTTCTCAACATTGTTACAAAACATTTTCTCAACATTGTTACAAAACAGTTGCTGTCTGTAGTTACTGTCATTAATATTGGTGAAAATGTAAATTGTCATTTAAATCACCTCCACTATCAATGGCTGCAATTTGTGAATTCCTCATTAAAGATGCATCATGCTAGCTAATATGTCAGTGATCTTAAACTTACAGTGGGGAAAATATTTATTTGATCCCCTGCTGATTTTGTAAGTTTGCCCACTTACAAAGAAATGAAGGGTCTGTAATTTTTATGGTAGGTTGATTTAATGGATAGAAACAAAATACCAACCAAAAATATCCATAAAAAAAAGCATTATATAAAGGTTAAAGACTGATTTGCATTTCAGTGAATGAAATAAGTTTTTGATCCCCTACCAACCAGCAAGAATTCTGGCTCTCACAGATTGATTATGTGCCCATGTGGAACACAGATTAGTCCTGTCACTTTAAGAAGTTACTCCTAATGTCAGCTCGTTAGGTGTTTAAGACACCTGTCCACACAATCTGTATCTTCCATTCCAACCTCTCCCACCACCATGGGCAAGACTAAGTCAGAGACAAGATTGTAGATCTGCACAAGGCTGGAATGGGCTACAAGACCATCAGCAAGAAGCTTGGTGAGAAGGAGAAAACTGTTGGTGTGATTATTCGGGAATGGTGTTGGTTGTTAATGAAATGGATAAGTAGTACTTGGTGTTGAGTTAATTGGAATTTGTCTGCAGATGGGGTAAGGATGATCATGAGAAAGGTTTGGGGTCAGCTCAGAAATACACGGGAGGAGCTTGTTAATGATCTTAAGGCAGTTTGGGACCACAGTCACCAAACAAAACATTGGTAACACACTACGCTGCAATGGACTGAAATCCTGCGGCGCCCGCAAGGTCCCCCTGCTGAAGAAGGCACATGTACAGGCCCGTTAAAACATTGGTAACACACTACGCTGCAATGTACTGAAATCCTGCGGTGCCCGCAAGAGCTCCATTTGGCAATAACTCTACATGTACAGGCCCTGACTATGACCCCAAGAACACCATCCCTACAGTCAAGCATGGAGTTGGAAACATTATGCTTTGGGGCTGTTTTTCTGCTAAGGGTACAGGATGACTTCACCGCATTGAGGGGGAAAATGGACGGGGCCATGTACTGTAAAATCTTGGACTGTAAAACACTGAAGATGGGTCATGGATAAGACTTCAAGGATTACAATGACCCAAAACATACCGCCAAGGCAACAAAGGAGTCACTCAAGAAGAAGTACATTAAGGTTGTGGAGTAGCGGAGCTAGTCTCCAAACCTCAATCCTATCAAATCTGTGGAGGGAGCTGAAACTTCGAGTTGCCAAACAACTTCCAAGAAACCTTAAGGATTTAGAGAGGATCTGTAAAGAGGAGTGGACCAAAATCCCTCCTGAGATGTGTGCAAACCTGGTGACCAACTACAAAAAACGTCTTACCTCTGTGCTTGCCAACGAGGGTTTCTGCTCCAAGTACTAAGTCATGTTTTGCTTTGGTATGTAGTGGTTATTTCACTCACTAAAATGCAAATCAATTTCTAACCTTTATATAAGGGTTTTTTTTTTTTTTTTTTTTTTTTGGTTGGTTGGTTGGTTTTCTGTCTCTATACATTAAAATAAACCTACCGTAAAAATTGCAGACCCTTTGTTTTTTTTTTTTTTTTTTTTGTAATTGGGCAAACTTACAAAATCAGCAGGGAAACAAATATTTTTTCCCCCACTGTATACTGCCACCTAGTGGTATGGATGTAATGTTAAAAAAAGGTTTATAGGTTACCAGTGCCAGTGTAAGAATGTGGTTATGCAATTTATATTATACAAAAAAGGTTTAGATAAAACAATGGTTACAGTTATAAAGTGATGAGTATCCAGATGGTTATGAGATTTCAACATAGCAACCCACTTCATGTGAAATTAATCCTTTATTAGCCTACTGATAGTCTCATGTTTCTTCATCTCAACTATTATGAGGAGAAAATGACATTTAAGTGTTTTACAAATGTTTTACAACATTTACAATGTGAATGCAGAGTGAAAGCCTCAATCTTCAAATCACCAAAGCAATAAGCAATGATTTCTTGTCTTCTATTCTCACTCTTGTAGTATCTGATATCTCAGTTCAGCAGAGGTTTCAACCAGTAGAAACCACATTATTGTATTGTAATGAGCAGTGTGTTCACTGCCCACCTCATATCAGTCCTCCAAGTTGTGGTTTATTGCTCTAGCAGTGCTGCACGCAGAGAGAGGTGTCCAAATGATATAGGAACACGTGTTAGAAGTGTGGAATATAGATAATATAACACAGAGATTTATCCCAGTTGTCACCCCCTCCTCTCTCACCTTTTTCTATTCACTCACAGTTCATACGTAGGTGGATTTGGTTTCCTGAGGGGGTCTTGTGGTTCACCCCCAGCTGCAAACGCTTCCTCCAAATGCTGAGCTGTGCACTTTTCTTCTCCATCGCAAAGAGTCCTATTGTTCTACAACTTTCACGATTAGTCCAGAAAACAGAGGAATTGATTATATAAGCCTATAAAATGTGTAAGCCTCTTTTGAACCAGCGGGAAACTCTTGATTCCCATGTTGGTTCGTAATGATTACACGTTGGAATGTTTTACGAGGGGTTTTTGTTTTGTAGTTTTGGTTTTCTGGCTTTGAAAAAACAACAATGAAACACTTCCATAAAACAGTGTTTGTCTTTGAATGAGAGCAGTGATACATTGGTGGTCATCGCCTCTGTTTTGCATTTGATTTCTTAATGTGGTTTGATGGTTTCACCACCCAGTGATCCTCTTTGTGACCGCTACTGACTCTTCTTGGTGAGAATGGCCTCCGGTCAGTTTTTCTCCAGATGAATGTATGAATCAGCTCGTGGTGGTTTATTGCAAGGATAATACACATTCCTGACAGCGAATTGTATTGGTTTACCAGAGTACTATTTAAAGGGGTCATGTCATGAAAATATGCATTGTTCTTGATGCTTTAAATGCTTCAGATTTGATCTCCGTAGACGCCCAATTCTTCAGATTTTTGAGACAATCACTTGAGCTGTAAGTATCATATAAATAATCACACTAATTATAATTTATAATTTGCCTTTTTAAGATGGCCTCTCAGATTTGTTTGGAGACTTGTAGAGTGAGTAGTGGGATGTTTTGGAGCAAAATTTCTGTCTTCTGGGTCAATTTGTTTGACAGTCAAATATTTGTTTGAAATAGTTTTTACTTTTTTTGTTTGTTTTTTAAACATTTTTATGCATCTTTGGGGCACTTTTTCTGCAGTTGACACCACTGGCTCCCTTACAGTCATCAATGGAGAAAGATGATTTTTGGGTCCAAGTAGAATAGCTATAACATCTACCAGTAGGGGCTAATGCATTATGATAACTAATGGTATAACTAGGATACGCTAATGTTCTACGGTATGATAATGAGGGAGTAGAATAGTTTAAGGAAAATTCAGGTGAAAATGAAAATAATTATTCCCTCATGCCACTCTGACCCTGTATTGTTGTTCTCTCCCGAAGAGCAGCATTTGCATTTTGCTAAATATCTAATTTTGTGTTCAATAAAAATGACATATTTAGCTAAATGTTCCAGCTGCTCTTTTTCCTGCTGCAACAAAGGATATTGACTATACTGTTAATCTCTAAAATTTCACAAAAAAAATTTCCGAATCTGCTTTACAGAGTCCACAGTTAAGCAGTTATTTGCAGAAATACAGTTTCAGTCTTTTTAACACAAAAATATGAAGAGAATTTTAAAAATAGCACACACGGACTATGTGTATGGAGCTCTGATTACAGAAGTACAGTTTTTTTTTCTTACAGTAATAGTACATGTAAAACTGTAATAATATTTAAGTACTCAGATCTAGAGTGGGAAAGTAGATCAAAGGTTTACTGAGTTCACCCACAGTAGATTCTTCTGTGGTTATGTTAATATATGCAGCAGGTAACATTCAGGCAATCCAAGTTTTCTCTCTCTCTCTCTCTCTCTCTCTCTCTCTTTTTTAATGACTTGTCTAAAAATCTCAGTCTCACTTCATCTGCACCTTCTCCCTCTGAATAGTTTTCACTCCAAGATGCCAAGATCAACAAACACTATTCAGAGCTCTTTAAGACAGGATTTTCCATATTCAGCATGCTTTCGCTCACTCCTTTCCTTTTCATTTCCTCTTCACACCCTTTGAAGATTGATATTTCTTACCCCAATACATCATAAAGTCTCCCTCTAATAGCTGATCAGCTGGTAGGTGAGGAATTTCCTGTGGTCAGGTCAAGAGGTGAGAGGAAGGGTAAGAGAGTAAAAGAGGACAAAGGAATGAATGAAATTATACATACACTTGTTGGGTCACTGCTGACACTATTTATAGTTAAAAGAGACATGTAATAAGCTTTTCTCACTGTTTTGTATTCTTAAAATACATATCCAAATGCTATACTGACTGGTGAGGTCATGCCAACCCTGTGTTCTGTATTTATAATAGCAATCGGATGTTAATCGGTCCCCAATCTTTTTCCTTACTCTCATTATGTCTGAACACATCTGGCTAACCCCATGATAGTTTGATTGACAGTGGCCTTTTGGCACAGACTGGACTGGCGTCTTACCTTAGACCCGCCCTGAGTGAGCTGTCATCAGTCCACCATTGTTTCACTGCCTGAGCAGATGTAGACAAGAATGACTCCTAAGTGACTGAGACGCTACCTTTGAGACATTTTAACCAAACTATGTTACAGACTTTTCATTAAGACCCTAAAGAATCATATCAACTGGTGGAAAATGGGAATCCGATGACCCCTTTAATATTTTATGCAATGATATTAATGTCTGTTTGGTTTTCTCTAGCAAACTAGAATTATAATTTCTGTGCATTCTGCACTGTAAAAAATGTAAGCTGTTTCAACTAATTATTATTTAGTAACTAGTTCCACAGAAATTTTATGTTCAGTCAATTTCTGACTTCAAAGTGTTATCTGAATTGTTATTTTTTAGTTGGCTCAACCTTTACTGAAATAGTTTTATAGTCCATTCAGCTAAAATTTTTTAATCGGTCAAACATTTAGAAAAGTACAGCTAGCGATGTCAGTTAAAATGTAATCATTTACTCCATGTGTTTTATATGTTACCTCAACTAAGATTTATTATTTGGGCATCATAAGAAATAGCTGGGGAACTAATTGTTACATTTCATATATTTTTGTATTTTAACAAAATTATTAAAAATTACCTCTAAAAACACACACATTACAACACATAATAGCCTTTATTTAATAACAATCTCCATTTATAACATTTTTCATACAGACTAAACATATAGGCTTGAAGAAAAAAAGTCACCTACATCTCGGATGGCCTGAGTGTCAGTAAATTAACAGCTAATTTTCATTTTTGGGTGAACTATCCCTTTAAAGCTCCAGTTGACAAACATTACATCTGTAATACAACTGCAACATTCAGTTTAAACTTTGTTTAATGAAAAAAAAAAAACCTAGACTAAAGTAGCTAAACAAAATGTCTGCAAACAAATATTTACAAATATAACTACTGTTCACAATTACATCTTTAAAATGAGGCAGAAGTAAAAAAAAAAAAAATTAACCAGGTGTTACAAGTCAAGTCACCTTTATTTATATAGCGCTTTATGCATTACTGATTGTGTCAAAGTAGCTTTACAGAGTCAAACAGGAAAAATAGTTTGTCAATAATGCAAGAGGACAATAACAAGTAATTTTTCTATTTAAAGTCAGTTCATTGTTGATTCAGTGATGACATCATCCAGTACAACTCTCTTCCAATAATGTCTGTGCAATCAGCCAAACGTCCCTAAATAGGCAAGCCAGAGGTGAAAGCGGCAAGGACCCAAAACTCCATCAGTGACAGAAATAGAGTAGAAAACCTTGGGAGAAACCAGCATGGCCAGATGAAACCAGCATGGCGTGGTTTAATTCCAGGCTGCAGCACAGGTCAGATTGAGCAGAGGACTTGTCTGGTTCTCTTGGTCTTATCCAGACCAACGAGGTCTTCGGAGGGATCTATCTCTTGAAACTTGTGTGCACAATCTACTGTTTCACTATGGAACTGACTGAGATGCTTTGAACGGCCTTGTGAAACGATTCAGTTGTTAATTTTCATTTGGAACGACAAACTCCTCTTCCAAAGTGCCTTTTCTATTTATTGTTTTGTTTTGGTATGGAGTTGTTCACTTCCATTCTGAATTAACAACTCAAATATGGAAATTCGCATTCAAATGAGCGCATTACTGTGGTTTACATTACATTTATGCATTTAGCAGATGCTTTTATCCAAAGTGCATTCAGGCTATACATTTTTTTTTATCAGTATGTGTGTTTCCTAGAAATTGAACCCATGACCTTTTGCATTGCTAACGCAGTGCTCTACCATTGAGCCACAGGAACACTCACATAAGGATAAAGGCTAATAAAAGAGAGAAAGACCATGTGATCGCTTCATATCTTTTCATGTCACAATGCCAAAATTAGTTAAAATTCACTATAGTAACAGCTTTTGAGCATGTGATCGTTTAATTTTTTTTTATGTGAAAATTGAATTACTTGACGCCTGAATTTGTTATATACTTAAATATCCACTTTTCTTTGTACAAATATTTATTCAATGCAACCTGACTTACGCATTAAAAAATGTAATATCTTACATGATTTTCTCATTAAATTTAGTCTAAAAAATAACATTTATTTAGTGGCCCTTACCTGATGCATAAACTTGATAAGATGGCGCTGTTTCTACCGTGAAGTCACTCAGGCTCATGCACGTGCAAAATTATCTTAGTATTGGCTGGATTTGTTTTTATTAGTTCAGTCAATTAATATGTCTTAACAACTAAGCACAAGCATTAAAATTAGTTCAACTCATTGGCAGAGATTAATTTGTTTTTTGTATATCCACTTTTCTTTAGAGAGAACAGAGTCAGTAAGTAAGGATGTCAAGGCTATTTCATTCATCGGATGAAGTGATTATTTTCTCTTTAATAGCCTACAGATGATGCCAATGTATTTTTTGACGAGTCTGCTATGTTGGCAATAATAAACGTTACCTGCTTGACGGAAAGGGTTGCCAGGTTTTCACAATGAAAACCGCCCTATTGCTACTCAAAACTAGCACAAAACGAACTGCGTTTTGAGGGGGTCCCCCGGTAAGAATCACTAAAATACACGTTATTGGGGTCGCGTCAACAATGATAAAGTAGCCCAATTCCACGGGAAAACGGCGGACTTGGCAACACTGACCGATAGCAATGGCTACAACAGACACGAGTGCTGTCACAGCGCGACCACAACAGCTTGAAGTTCTCTAATTTGGCACAGTCTCCCTACTGCACTAATAGTAGAAAGGCTTTCCTCTGTGTATACATATCCTTACAAGTAAAATTTTAGCTGTATTATTTGTATCCCCTTCAAAAATCGCTCTTGAGACAATTTTAGGCTTTCCTCTGTGCCCAACGAAATTTACCCCCTAGTTCAACTTAAATATTTTTGCCCTTACAACATTTTGTTAATTGGATTTTTTTACAGTGTGTGCATTCAAATTTATATTTGAATAGCCATTTTTTTTAAGATTTAAAAGAAGAAAAGATTTTTAAAAGATGATGGGTACAACATTGAAAAACAATAAAACTGACAAGTTGAACGGCTTTTTATTGTTTCGTTATATGTTATTATTTTTAGAACATCATATAAGTTTTTTTTTATATAATTTATATAATGTTTTGATACTGTATATGTTAACAAAAACAAACAAAAAAAAAAGTTCAGAAATAATTCACTGTCATTAATTTGACAACTAGCCCCACTCTCCAGTGAAATACATTCAAATTGTATTGACACAATCAAACCCATTCTATATATATATATGATTATACTTGGACTGTGGCTGTTATTAATGATTATGTTGCTTGTTGCATGATGATAGCTGAGTTAATGCGGCTCCATGTTTTAATTTGTCTTGGCTTTACACTCGCGTGTTCTTGTTAGAATTTGGCCTGCGCAGCTTTGAAAACAAAGTGTGCATGTCAGCAGCTGCTCTGTACTCTGTTTTCTGTAGATATGAGTTTGCCATCTTCCTCTGTTTTCAGAGTTGGCCATCTGGGTTTCTTATCTCTCTGGTGCATGGCAGTGGTGATGTTTTCTAACTGCAAGGTACATCGACCATTTCTGCGTCAATCAGAATCTTTTGCACACAGCTGCAAGGTATGATGAAAAAAAAAGAAAAAAAAAACTGGTTTTGTTTGGATTTGTCCACGAACACATATCTGTTGTAGAACATTTCTGACTCTAAATCCCATTTGGATGAATCACGTTCGAAACCATACTTGTGCTTCACACACATAAATAGCAACATTCTTATAATGCAAGTGTGCGTGACTCTGTGTATGTCAACATTTCCAATTCAATGAAAGTTTTAATATAAGATGGAACGGCACGTATTGTAAGGTCATTGGGAATGACCCGCCTAGATTTATTTTCCTCCCCAAGTTCCATGATTCATTTTATTGCAGCTGACATCTCCATCCCCAAGCAGCAGACCTTCTCAAACTTCGCACAGCTGCACACAACTTAAAGAGCGTCCCTCGACACCAGTGGTACTGTAGCCAAGTGTGCGAGCGCATTCGCAAACGCTAACCTGTCCCAAGACAGTCTTCACCTTATAGCCAGTAGCATTTGTGCACGTGTGTCAGCATGGATTTGCACGAATAAATTTTGTGTAAAAATATTTTCTCAGACCTGCCCTGAGGTGCAGTTACCATTCATTACCTCACTAATGGATGTTTACTGTGAAACTCAAACACATTGTTAGTTGTGAGAAAACTGTAATGCACTTGAAAGGAATAGTTGATCCAAAATTAATATCTTGCATTTGGCATGGGAGTGTGTTTGTGTGATTTGATTGGAAGGTTGTGCAGAAATGTGAGAGTGTTTGTGTTTGTGAGAATGTATTTCTTGCCAAATTAGAGTTGGGATTTGGGATGTTTTTGTGAGAAGTGTTGAAATGTCTATTGAATCGGAGATATGAAAGAGAATAAGGACAAAGGTGATGTGATTGTATCAGCATGTGTTGATAGTTTCTCCATCTTCAAGCCAAACTGATCGTTTAATTACTGTTTTTACACGGCTCTGTGGAATACTTGATTCTGATTGGTCAGTCACGACATTACTAAGTATGTTATCCCTGGATAATGTGGTTTGCCTGGACTGTTTCCCTTAAATGTCCGTTTAGTTTGAATTTGCCGCTTGTTGCAACTGCTGTCTTCACGGAAGCTTTGCGTTCAAATATTTCAACTCAAATCAATATTTCGCATCTAATATTTTACTTATGTGGCAAGTAACCGTGTAATAAGCTTCGCGCCAGGATCCTGATCACCTTGTCGGGGTTTATTCTGCGAGAACAACTGGCTGGATGTACATTAACCCTTACTTAACAGTACATCCTTAAATCTGCTAAATAAACATGCTGGCTTCTCAAAACCTTCATTTTACTGCCAAATAACAAGTACAAATATTCACATTTTACATGTGAAGCAGCATTGTCCCACAGAACCACTTCATCCACAAAAAGTATGACAAACCATTCAAAAATAAACATTTATGCATACTTATATCATAATCTGAAGTATAAAATAATGTACTGAAAAAAATTATAATTTGAAGTTTTAAATATGAAACTTCTTTCTAGCATAGCTAGAACATTTGTATAATGTATAGAATATGTTATTAAATATAAAAGCACTAGCATTCAACAGTTAGGGTCAGGAATTAATGAATGAATTAACTAAATTTTTATTCAGCAAGCACACATTGACATGTTAATTAACATTATAATGTAAAGACATTAAAATGTTACAAATTATTAGTTTCAAATAATTTTTATTTTTTTACTTTCTATACTTCGAAGAATCCTTGATCACAGGACGTTATAACATTTTAAACATTAACTATGCTTTACTTCAACTTTAACATTTTGCATAAAGTTTCCATAAAAATCCAACTTATGATCTGGAAAAATAAGCAGGTATTAATTTTAGTCTGTGGGAAGGTCACCCCCTGCTTTTCAAACCCACAATTGAAATGTGAATCTCTAGTGGGTTGCCCTCAAGACCGCAGATACGGAAACATGTTCTATGTTGAATGTGTTTTATGGTTAAATCATTTCTACGTACTTTAGAAAGTCATGTCTATTTCCCTCATAAAGTCCCCCCCCCAACTTTGCAGTCATAAGTGAATGCCATGAGGATTGGTGTTTTTGGTTATTCTGGTTCAATGAATTCCAGAAAATGAAACATTGAGTTTAGAGATGTTTAGTTTGTGTGTGTGTGTGTGTGTGTGTGTGTGTGTCTGTGTGTGTGTGTGTGTGTGTGTGTGTGTGTGTGTGTGTGTGTGTGTGTGTGTGTGTGTGTGTGAGTGTGTGTGTGTGTGTGTGTGTGTGTGTGAGGAGCACAATGCTTCTGTTTGTAATTTTTAATTTTTTTTGTGTGTGAATTACTTCTGTTTTAACCATTAATCTGTTCAAACTGATGTCGCACACTAGAGAGTCATCATATCCAGTTTGAAGTGTCTGAAAACACCATTTCAGCTGAAGCATTTCTTCATTCATCAAGTATTTCAGCTGAATAAAGGGAAAAAATGTCAAATGTCTGAGTTTGTCTAGATGCCATGAGCACAAAGAGCCTTTAAAGACCCCATGAAATCAAACTTTTTGAAGCTATTTGCATATGCTGCTAGTGTGAAAACTGAACATTTGCCTAAACATATTGATGACTCAATCTGCACTAGACAGATTTTTGTACAATAAAATGCTCTCACCCCTAATAGACCAGAAGCTCTAATTATAGCTCATGTGTCATAAAAATAAAGAGACAATGCCTTTAATCAATCTATTTTTCCATTTTACGTCAAAAGAACTGCATTTGTGAAGAAACTTCATGCAGGTATTTAAAAAAGATGGACATACTTTGGGTAGCTGTGTGAGGTGGCATTCTGGGAAATTCAAGCGAGACTGAAGCCAAGTGCTGGAGTGAAAAAACAGCTAAGGAAGAAGAAAAAAATAAAGAAAAGAAAAAAAAACAGGGACGTTGCACTGTATTTACTTTTCAGTTCTCCTCTCCTACATAAGCTTGATCATTGTCTATGCTTGCACTCCAAATCATCATTTATATAACTCTTCAAAGAGTATCTAGGCATTTATCTGTTTAATTTATTCTTCAATCAGCAGGTCCAGAAACAGCAGTCTTAAAGATGTATGGTGGAGAAATCATACAGGAAAGTGTCTCTGTGGAAATTCTCCTGTAGCTGAGGCCAGTTTTCCCCTGTATGCCTCAGTTCTAGCCTGGAGAAGTCTTCAGGAGCGGTACACAAGGGAGCACCCTGCCGTAGCCTTATACATATATCTTCTTACAAAAACACTGGCCCGCCACTGTCTCTAACAGCACCTTGATACACAGCTCAATGTGTGTTAACTTCAGTCTTTATGTTTATAGTTTATAGACAGTTTTTAGCTCATCTTTGAGCTTATTGGGTGTTTAAACTATGCAACTTCATAAAACAGTTACTTCCGCTCCTCAAATCTGACTGGTTGAGTATTGTTCCAAGAGTGCTGATATATAGTGTGAGTTTGCATGTTCCCATCAAATTGTCAGTCTGTGAATTAGTACTGGGGATTTTTTTTAATGATTCTCTCTGCAGGTTGCATCCTTAGGCCAGTAGGTTGCAATAAGTTATCTTTATAAGTGAGTCGAATCATTCAACTGATTCACACAGGAATGGTAGAAATGACTAGTGTTATCCAAAATCCCATACTCTCTTATAGGGTTTAGTTTTTATTATTTTCTTAAGAAGTACATACTTCTTGACCATTAATAAATGCGTTTTATGTAGTATGAATGCGTGTAGTATAAATATAAACGAGATGTACTACATACATCATGTTGTCATTGTAGTAGCTCATCCAGGGACTGTTTAACTACTACTTAATGAATACTGTGGATTCAGGCATACTAGTTTTTGCCTACTATTTAGAAAAAGCAGGCATATTCTTCTGCAGTCCCTTTATTTGTGAATGATTCATTCAGTCAGTCATTCTTTCAACAAATTTGTATTATTCATTTATTTTCAAAAACAGATTTCTTCAGCATCTTTCTCATTTAATTTGACTGATTCTTATAAAAATGCTGATTCAGTGAGAAACGATACAACAAGTGAATGTCTTTATGAAGAGTCAGTGAATCATTAATTCAACTGGCTTTAAAAAAAAAAAGAAAAAAGAAAAAAAAAATTTTATTTGGCAATGAAACATTTGGCCGTATTTATGAGTCATTGAATCAGTTTTGTTCAAACTGATGTTTTTGTTCAAACTGTTTTGTTTTGAACTGATTTGTTGTAAACTGTGATTCATTCCGGAACAATACAAGTGATTTGATTGTCTTTTTATTGAGTCACTGAATCATTCCTTCAGTCGGTTTGTCCAAAAAATGCTGACTCATTCAGAAACAGAACACCACTGCTGCTTTGCTTAGAATGATATTTCCATAAATGCTTCCATGTTACTCCACCAATGCTCTCAAAAACAGCTCAAGTTGTCACTGACTCGTTGCGAGTTCTAATCTTGATGTTTCAGAAGTAACAGCATAGCTTGGACATCTTTTGAACTGTCTGTTGAAATGTTGTAAAATAGCTTGTGTGAGATTGCTTTATTATGAGTGGTTTGCGTTGGGAATTTGGCACGTGTAGAGATTCATCTTTTTGGTGGTGTCAACACACTAATGGCTGAGTGCTTCTGCTAAACGTAGCAGGGTTAATTACTGTCCTGCATTTCGACACACTCCAAGAGCAAACACATGACTAGCTGTGGTGACTAACTGGGCACAAATCTCCAGAGTCTCGGCCAAGACACCAAACACACTGAGCTCTTTAAGAGCTAATCAACCCTGGCTCCATCTGCTATTCTGTTGAGGGCCAAAGTGTCTGCCCTAAATGTGTACTGTAAGTGCATATGTGTTCTCTCTCTCTCTCTCTCTCTCTCTCTCTCTCTCTCTCTCTGTGTATATGTGTCTCTCTCTCTCTCTCTCTCTCTCTCTCTCTCTTTCCCTCTCTCTGCTGGATAACAGGAGGCCAGCCCTGCTTGTTTCATAAATCATGGTATTATTCATGTTAATCCTGACCAGCCATTGATTGAGGCACAGGTGTCTGGTTTAGTTTGACTGGAACAGTTGACATAATACAGCTGGCTCTATTAGATATGGGTGCATTTCTTCACCCAGTTCTGTTTATAAAGTGCATGGTCTGTATAAGCAACTGTGTATATTTAAAAATTTTGGGTTATGATAACATGTAGACATGTGTTTTAAAGGATTAGTTAAACTAATAATAAAAAATCTGTCATTTACCCAACTTCATGTCATTTTAAACCTGTTTGAGTTTTTTTTTATTCTTATTCAAATTTTGAATAATATTTTTCCATTCGGTTACAATTAAATAAATCTAAAAGCACCAATAAAGAACCATTAAATATCAAAATTCGGTTCATGCAGTGCAGTTTTTCTGAAGCCATACAAAACTCTTCCATAAATTATGATAAAAATAAGTTGATATTTTGATATTCTTTCCCTCCAGTGAACTGTTAAACGTTGAAACTGGATCACTGGGTCAAAGAGAATCTTACTTCAGTACGATTTGTAAAGGAATTCTTTTTATTAATAAGAGTGAAAGACATAATATCAAGATGTTTTTGTAATTACTTAGATTCACAAAGTTATATTATGTCACACAAAGCTAGCATGCTGCAGGTTGCTATTTTTATTTTAAAGATGTGGCAATTAACGCTTTTAACATTTTTAAGTTCAAGCGACAGCAAAAAAAAAAAGAAAAAGAAAAAACACATGCAAAGTTGTTGAAACTGTAATTATATCAGAGTAAAACTCTTACAATCATTGATGCCAGAATCTCTAACTCTCCATATGCCCATCTCTGTTTTCCATCCTTTCCAAAAAACCCTTTAAATGTTTAGGATTGATGGCCTGATAAAGGTGCTGACAGTTGATATTTAACTTGGCAAATACATGTTTATTTTTACCTCTACTGTAGATAAGGATTGAATTCCTATTTTATGTGTGTGTTTCTTTTGAGTATTTCAGTTTTTTCTGTACTCTGGAGATGAAGCTTCCCTGGATGAATAGTCTCTACAAGTACAAAAGGTTCACAAGGGGTTTGTTTATTTTGTTTATTTTTGTTTTTTATTTTTTTTGGAGATGAAATTAAGTGTGTTACTGTTTAAATCGTTAACCAATAGATATACTGTTTGAAATGAAGACAAAACATATTTGGACTCTTCCAAATGTTAGTGGATCATAGTAAATGTGATTCTCTACACCTGTGGTTACTTTTTAAGAACATCTGCGTAAACATGAGGAGAACTGACTTTATACATTCACTTCAATTAACTCAATTAAAATACAATAAAAAGTGGCTCAGAAAAGTGAAGTTGTGATAAAAAAAAAAGAAAAAAAAAAAGATCTAGCTGCAGGTGCAATTTGCTTAGATGTTCAGTTATTTAATGCACTGATTTTCAACAGTTCTGCTCTAAAAGTGTCCGAATGCATCTAGGAGTCACTATATTTGAACAGTATATGAATGGGAAGCTGTTAACACAAAGCAGGCAAGTATGTGTGTGTGAAATATAAATGTTAGCGGTTTCAGTAGTCCCCTGTTGCTAGTGTTAATTCTCATTGAGTAAAGGCCAAAGTGAGGGAAGGTGTAGGTCAGTGACTCTCACAGGACCAAACCATCTGATAGGTCACTGGATGATGTAATGCCCACCCCATTAAAACACAAAGAGAATTAAAAGAGATTTATTCCTATTAAGTCATAAAGACTATTCCCTGTTCCCTCAGTGTGACAAAATAAACAAATAAAAACCTAATAATAAAATAAGAAATTGGATTTAGCAGCCCAGTGAGTCAGGTTCAGAAATGTATGTTACTCTTTTGGGAGACCAACAGCTGCACAGCATGTTTGGGAACATATTGAGTTACGTAAGATAACCTGGCTCAGTGGTCTCTATACCTCTCTTCTCTCTCTACCCATTGTGTCTTTACTATGAATCCATAGTTGATCTCTAATGCTCTTAAAAGCAAAACAGTAATTTAAACTGGCTTTGTCATTGAATTTTGGTTAAGAAATTAATACATTATTGTAACCAAGCGCACTAGAAAATGTGCCTGTGGTGCTAAAGCATTGCTCCATTTTATCCAAAATAGCTGATCATGAATCTGCCAGCTTATTATTGCATGGTTTATGATACATATCACGGCAGTTTGGGAATGAAATGTCCAGTGAGTGGATTAAAAGGTTAAAGATAACATACAACATACCTTAAACCCTATCCTAAACCTAACCGATCAACTAACTGCGAAACACACACACACACACACATTTTCTGAAGCAATCATGCTTTTTTAGCTTGCTTGTATAAGTGTCAGAGCTCTTTTATCATGCTTTTATCAGTGCTGTACCAGGTGTACAACTGAGCAAGTTTATTATGTCAGAAAAACCATACATATGGAGCTGGTTATGTGATGTACAATAAACGTCAAAATCTATTGGTTTACAAAGCATGCACTATCATGCACATTTCAGCTGGAAACTGTTGTGAATTGTATGTATAGGTACATTTTTGGAGTTTTGCAAAAGTATAGGTAGAGTCACGTTTTTCCAGTGAGCCTAGGTTGATGTATTACATATTAGCTTAGGGAACATTATTCACTATTAACTAGTTACTTCTTAGCATGCATATTACTAACATATTGGTTGTTTATTAGTGCATATAAAGTGCATATTAATGCCTTATTCTGCATGACCATATTCTAGATCCCTTAACCCTACCCAATACCTAAACATAATTACTCCTTTACTTACTATCAATGAGCAGCAAATTAGGAGTTTATTGAGGGAAAACTCTAAGTTAATAGTGAGTATGTGTTCCCTACAGTTTTACATTCTGTTCTATACTGTACTGCACTCTACTGAATTCTGTTTTACTTTACTACACTCTACTTTGTCCATAGTCTATTCTACTTTACTACACATTGTATGTCATTTACATATTGATTATACTCACATTGCTCTGTAACTGGTGGAAACTCAAAATCATTTTTAGAGCAGTGCTGACAAAGAGGACTTATAGAGTATCTGTGAAAATTTTTGGTTCCTGATCTGGTCTCCCACATAGATTTACACACTTTAATGAGTGCATTCGGAAATGTGAAGCTCTTGTGTTTCACAAGTCCTGTTAAGGGGAGATAAAACAACTCCCGGGGCATAAAAGGTGGTCCAGCAGCACCCCACAGGCCCACGTGAATCCCAAACAGGTCATCCTTCAAACACAACCCGTCCCAATAAACGATGTCTAATACACTTGGTCTAAAACTAATAAACTACAGGGTGGAGTCAGCTGAGGTTTAATAAGGGGAAGAATTTCTAATGGCAATAAACTGTGTGCGCGCACGTGTGTGTGTGTGCGTGTGTGTGTGTGTGTGTGTGTGTGTGTGCGTGTGCGTGTGCGTGTGTGCGCTCGCTCGCTCGCTCTTGAAAGCTAGGGTGCTAATTAGTGAGGAATTTCCAAACATAGCCTTGGAGCAGACATCGTGTAGTAAGGTCTATGTCTTTTGGTTGATCATTAGACCAAGATCCATTTTCTGATTCATTGTGTTTAGGAGGATGTGTGCTAGTGATTCCGTCCACTGACATTTTTGATTTGGATTGATAGGCCCACTAAATGTTTTTATATACACTGCCATTCAAAAAGTCCTGAAATTTGATTGAGTAATGTTTACAACAGGGACCTCTGCCGGGACAGCAATCTGTCAGAGGATGACTACTAGGGTGTCATATTTACATAAACATGTTTTCAAGAAATGCCATGTTTAGAACCTGCAGATACAGCTGTGCTAAGAGATATTTTACTTAAACAAGCCAAGAGGGACAATGTTTCCTTCATGATATGTTGGAAGTGTCAGATGGGGTTATGATTCAGAGTCTATAATGCGGTTGTTCTGAGGCTCTGAGACAACCTCCTAAAAACAGCATAGTCAGCACCTTTACATAATCATTTCATCATTCCATCATTCCAAGTCCCAGAGCAAATCGTGGGGTCATGTAGTTGTAGTTAATTGTAGTAAGTAGAATGTCTAAAGTGAGCAACTGAAAAAAGTGTCATCTAAACATTTATTGCAAACATGTTAACTGGAAAGATGACGAAACATTAGCCTATTGTTTTTGTTGTATGTTTCAGAAGATTTAAGGCATACAAATGTGCTGTATTAAGTCAGCTATTAAAATGAAACACTCTTTACGATAATAAATATTTAGATTTTTTGATGATCATATCAGATGAGGAAATCTGCACTAGTCTGCAGTTTTCCTGCTAACATTTATTACTCTGTTTTGCATTTCTTCTGTTCATAAGAAGGGCTTCACATCAGTCATAAATCCTCCAGTATCTTCTATCCAGGTCAGCAGTGATCATAGCTGTGCCAATATCTCATCGGTCATAATTCTTGTTCTTTCTCCCCAATGTTCAATTTCCTGTTGAAAGCAGCTGGTTTTTGTAATGTGAAGAATTCGGCAGAGATTAATGTTTAGGGAATGACTTCACCACAACAAATGACCAGCACTCCATCAGACTATGCAATTGTTCTCTTTCTTTCTTACAAACTTTTGACCCATTGAAATGACAAAACATTTATCTGTTTACATAAGAGATCGCTAGTTTTTCCATCCTGTTCACGTGTGTGTTTGTTCGGGAGGTTTTGTACTTGTTCAGAAGATGTGTAATAGTGCCCCCGGAGTGTACAACAGTGAAAACACGAAAAGGCGTAAAAACTCATCAATGGTGGGGAAGCGATATCTTCTAAATGACGAGATAACTCGTCAGTGGTGGGGAAAGAGTTAACTAAATTTGAAGTTGGTTTTTTGTTTGTGGGTGGAGGGTTGTTTGGGGTAAATTTTTTTATTTTGGGTTTTATTATTTTGATTCTGGCACCCAACATCACAACAAGATGATATTTTCTGGCACCCAACTAGCCGAATCTTCGCTGGTTTGAATTGGTAGCCTCCAGTTTTCCCTTTGTTTTGCCTCCAGCTAGCGCTGTGACGCAATTGTGATGTCGGCCCTAAAAGGGTCCAAATGGAAATAAAATTAACTTCCAAAGCCACATCTTTATTTAAGGCCTTTTCTCACCATTGACAGGCCTGGAAAGTATATATATATATATATATATATATCTTTTCTCACCATTGACAGGCCTGGAAAGTATATATATATATATATATATATATAAACATTTATTTTTGGCATTTTTGAAGTGCAAAACAAAATCATGCTCCACTGGCTTTCATTGTGTGGACCAGAGGTTCCCAGTCCTGGTCCTGGAGAACCCCCAACACTTGGGGGTTCTCCAGGACCAGGATTGGGAACCACTGGTGTGGGCAAAAACATTTGGACATTCTGCACATGAAAGAAAGTTCGGTTTTGGAATGACATGAGAGTGATGAAATTATGACAGAAATTTCATTTGGGGGTGAACTATCCCTTTAATTCCCTGATTGAACATTGCCAAGATGCAAATTTCCCCTCTTTTATCGCTCAGTGTTGAGTTTGGACTAACTTTCTGTCCAGTTATTATTATAGTGTTTCACATAACTTTTGTTTTACTGACCCAGTGAACCTTCACCTCCATGCAGGCCAGTGTCCACTGAATGTCCATTCCTAGCATAGATGGTTTTGATAAAACTGGATGCAGAGATTAACTCACTGTGTCGACAAGCTCAAACATCTCTTAAAAGGCACTTAAAGGCTTAGCAACTGACAGGAAAATAGATATCTAATGAAATAAAAACTAATCTGAGGCTTTAAGGAGACTCCAGGCCAGATTTTCTGTGGCTTTTGAAGGCATGTTTAGGAGCTAATATTTTAATGGCTTCTTTCCAAAAGAAGGAGATGAGTGAGTCAGGGTTTGTTGATCTCTGATTGATTTATACGATGAAATTCCTCATGCTCCTCAACTTTTAACTGACAGATCACTGCTCGCTTTATAGACGCCTGCCTTTACATCGGGTAACCGCAATAAACCGAATTCAGTGGTTGTGTCATCACACACATGGGTTCACTTAAGCGGATCTGATTTGTGAATCTCACATTTGTTGCATGAAGACAACCTTTGACCTTGTGTGAAATGTTATGCTTCTCAACTCTAAACAACAGCTGTGTTCATTATAAGTTGGGGATCCATTGATTACTGACGGATAGACCACTGGACAGTGGCATGAGATCAAGTTTGGCAGTAGACTGTTGGACAGTGACATCATCACATGGCAATGGCTTGGCACTGGACTTCAAAGAGTGCTGCAGAGATTATGTATTTTTGTTGGGCAAATCCTAGAAACAAGCTTACATTTTAGTACTTCCGAGTTCCTTCATTCAATGGAATGGAATTTATTTTATTTTATTTTATTTTATTTATGTTTTCTTTGGCTAAATGCCTGAAATAAGGTCTGTGGTGAACACAAGCTTACGATATTTTCACGTTTTATTCTTCAACATGCAATACATCAGTAATACCCCTGGTGATTATTTTAAAGCTAATGCTTGTCTTGAAAAAGGCAGTTGCTAAATAGCAGCTAAAAGGGACTACAGCTGTTGGGGAGAATAAATGTCATCACAAGTAAACTCATCTACTCTCTAGCTTTTACAGGCACATTGTGCTTATGATTGTGCTCAAACTTTCAGCAAAAATGCTTTCCAGTAAAGACTGAAAGAGTTTTCGGAAACTTAACTGTAGTGACGTTGAAGTCATTTTACGGTGGTGTACTGCTTTTTACTTCTGATGATGTTAATTAGGCATTAAAATTCATAAAAGGCGCATTCCTTTGTAGAGGTTATCATTAACAAAACATGTAAGAATCATTATCTTTTGTTTATTTTCTGCAATAATCCAAAGCCAATGGAAAAAAATCCTATTGGGTTTTTGTCAAGGGATCTTTGCTAGTACTTCTTCAGTTACTTGCTTGGTGAAATGCAGTGATAAAAAACAAATCATCTGTGAAGGATCTCTCAGTGGATCGCTGTGATGTTACACCTATCCTTTCCATCATGAGATGATTCTGACGCTTATCACTTCACCTTGTACATCACCCTTTCATCACTACTACTAACTCCCTTTTTTTAATTAACCTTTTATCACTACTACTTACTCTTTTTTAATTTGTAATAACGGAGAAGTTTTTTGATGCTCATATAATTTTAATATCCTTTCATCACACATAGGCGTAAGCTCTTGTACCTGAATCCAGCATCAGATATTTGGGCAGCTTCATCCCTCTGACCACCATGTCGTCCAGGAAACTAGCCAGCAGGAAAACACTCTTCATGGGTTATGAAAGCACAGAGAGGCTCTCTGCCTCCCCTTCTTTTTCTTTACATTCCTTTTGCCAAACTCTCTCTCTCTTTCTCTGCAGGAGCAGTTATCATTTCCCAGTTGCAAACCCTTTTTATGATGAGAGTTATACCATGTGGATTTGCTATGACATCTTTACACTCTAAATATATGGTGGCATTTAGTTCTCTGTTAGGAGAATTTGTAACCCACAGGTGTACAGATTACATCAGTGGGTTTTATTCAGACTGCTCGGGTCTGGATAGTTTCATTGATGCATTGGCTAAGAGAAAGCTTAGTAACTATCCTGGCTGTTTTCATAAATGTTGTATAGTGAATCTTGTTTAAATTTATTTCCCCACATTTGTATTTCTGCATGTGCTGTGTGTCTTGCTCTTGGCCACAGGCTGTGGCGCGGTAGTGCTTGGCAGCTCTGTGCTTCCCCTAGAGGGCCTTTCTGTTTATTTCCCCCCCTAAATCATACACAGCACAGCTCTACAGACCCTCTGTTTGTTATTGCATGGGAATTGACGGCCGTTAGGGTGGACGTGGATTGCTCCCCGTATGTGTGCATGTTGGTGTGTTTGTGTGTGACTGATATCAGCATCAAAAATGAGACATGTTAGAGGCACATCCCATGAGTGGTGTGCAAAGTAAGGCCTGATGCTGTTAACTCTGTCAGGGATAGTGCATCCAAAATAAATCTGTCATCATTTACTCACCCTCATGTTTTTCCAAACCTGTATGACTTTTTTTTATTATTATTTAATAAGATATTTGAAATAAAACACTAATAAAGCCATGGTGGTTCCTCAAAATATCTTCTCTTGTGTTCCACAGAAGAAAGAATTTGATACAGGTTTGGAACAACATGAGGGTAAATATGATGACTAATTTTCATTTTGAGGTGAACCAGGCGGTTTTTTTTTTTCTTTCTTTCTTTTTTTGTAACAAATGGCTAGCAAAAATTTAGATTATCATCAACTTCAAAGGTAAAACGAAATAGTATATTTTCCAAAATATGTTTTGTATTAATTTTAATGTTTTTCCTTAATCTGAATTTATTTGATCAAAAATACAGTAACTATATATATTAGATAAAAAAAAAAAAACTGTTTTCTATTTGAATATATTTTTAAATGAAATTGATTTCTAAAAAGTTGAATTTTCAGTATCATCACTCCAGTCTTCAGAGTCAAAGAATCCTTTAGAAATCATTCTAATAATTATTATTATTATCGGTTTTATATAATAAATATATAATAATAGTTATATAAAAATATATAATAAAAACTGCCAGAATGGGTAGCAGAGTTGCAAATAAAAACTAAATTGAGCTTTCTTGGTAGAGGCTAGGTAATTTTTTTTTTTTTTTTTTTTTATTATTAATAGACATATATTTACTCCAAATTAAGGGTGGGGGGGTCCTTTATATTACTTGGGTAACAGGGTCAATACTGCAATTTGTGTACAAATTAACAAACTTGAATGACAACTATGGGGAGGATTGATTAATGCTTGCCAAATGAATTCTAAAATGCTTTTTCTACAGTAAAACAAATAACAATGCAGATTGACAGATTATGTCAACCTGAGACATTGTTGGCATTTTAATGTGGAAAAAAACTGGTCAAGACAGGGCAAACTTTGCTATTTTTCATGTTAAATGTTGTATTAGATAATGATTTATCTAATATCTCTTAAGAACAAAAACATGGGGATGGAACACCATAGTGTAACATATTCATTTAATGTGCCTGCATATAGATATACAAGAAATTAATTAATGCCCATTGCCCATTAAGTGTTATTCAACCACGTTACATTTTCTCCAAAACAAGTATTGCATAACCATTAAATAAAAGCCTAGTAGGCGTAAAAATTAGATGACTAATGGTTGGACATCAATCATAAGAGCTCATTGCTTTTATTGAGCATGTGCCCTCAGCATGCACTGACCCCACACCGGACCTCATACGTTCTCCAATTCATGCAAATAACCAATGCAAACATCAGCCTGAGTACAGGGAGGGATGCCAGGGTCAGATAACGGTTCTGTACTGTTTACATACACGGTATTTAACCTGTAAATACGAGGGGAGGGTTCATCCTTACTGCCCCACTAACCCAAACCATGTGTGCGAGGACAGACCCCCCCCCCCTCAAGCACGTCAATCAACAGGCCAGGGGAGCTGAGATCGTAACGGGACTGGCAGAGAATCCTTCAGCCCCTCAGTCCACACACAGAAACAGCAGTTTGAGCGTGCACACAAACACGTACACACATTCACACATTTATTTAGAAACAGACACTCTTCAAGCACAGAGAGCAGGCAAATACACAGAAACTGCGAGACAGACACACAAAGAGGGGTTCTTAGGGGGTCTAACAGATGTTTAGCAATGGGTTCTGGGGGTTTGTGTGGAGAGCGACAAACTTCGTGGCATGCTTTTCATGATACTGACACTGTTTATACCTGGCATTCATTTCTTAAAAGCAAGTGTGAACATGGTGCAAAACATTTTGTAACTGGATTATTCAAACTGTATTCAGAGCTAGTCAGAAATGTAGGCATTTTTATTGAAAACGCTAATGCAAACAACACCTGCAAACAACTGCCTACTCACCTGTCAATTAGTCTTTGCATGAAACCAAGGTGTTTAAACCATGCTATGCAAAAAGAAAGAAAAAAAAAAAAAAAAATATATATATATATATATATATATATATATATATATATATATTTGTATATATATATATATATCTTTTTTTTTTTTTTTTTTTTTTGCGAATTTGCACAAAAAACTAACAAACAAACCAAAAAAAAACATACATGCATCATTTTCTCCAGCTTGCATTATTACACAACTTTTCTTACATTCAAATTTTCTTCATTAGAAGAGATTTAAATAAATTTAGCATTACAACTCTTTCTCACCAATGGATCCTCTGCAGTGAATGGGTGCCGTCAGAATGAGAGTCCAAACAGCTGATAAAGCATCACACCAAACCACATAACTCCAGTCAAATGAAAAGTTTAGTGTTTATCAAAGAAAAACAAACTGGCTAAATCCATAAATTCCTCAATCCATAATATTGATTTCTTTGGTGAAAAATTTGTCTTGTCTGAATCGGGAGAGAAATATGCTCCATCCAGATCAAGCTCCGTTCACAAGCTTAAACAGTCCAAAACAGTTATAAACTAAGTATGTTTGTAACTAAATGTGATTTGGATATGAGAAGATGGACCTTTACACTGCAGGAAGCTTTATTATGGATTTTGCACTTGTGCGAATTATTGTGATGCTTTTATCAGCTGTGTGACTTTCATTCTGATGGCACCCATTCACTGCAGAAGGTCCATTTGTGCAGTAATGTAATGCTAAATTTTACTGAATCAACAGCAATCAAAACAAACTCATGTTCATCTTGGATGGCCTGAGGGTGAATACATTTTCATTTTTGGTGTAACTTTTCCTGTAACAGCAACCACACTGAATCTGATCACTTCAAATAGATCTAATACATTTTTTTTTCTTCTTTAATATATAAAGGTCACATTAAAGCTATCTTAGCATTTTTGTAACTTCATTATGTGTTTATGCTGTCTTTCAAATTACTTAGGAATAGATTTGTTTTACCCTCATTTTACCCACATTCTATATACTAAATATGAAAATCCATCATAAAAATATGAATTACTATATTTTTTAGACACTGCAAATCTAAACAGTTTTAAATACACATAAACCATTTGAATGATGACTGTACCCCAGTACAGCAGCATATTAATCACAACCAAAAAATAAAAAAAGCTTGAGCTGAAATGTGAACCAAAAATGTCTATAGTTGAAGAAATACTCATCTAAACAAGAGTAATTCTTCATATTTAACTACTTCTGATGGGAGTTTGTGCTTTCATTGCTAATATGCCTTCAGAGATGTGTCAGTTTTCATGGTAATGGTTATGTCACATTGTCATTCTTGCATAAATGTGTTGATATGCAGAGCATAAGTGGGACAGATTTGGCATTCCTCACAACATCCTCTCAAAGCCTTTGAGATCTGATTGGATCCGTGCTGTGTGAGTCATGTGAATCAGACAGGGGTTTGGCTGGTCCTGTTATAAAGCTTTGTGTTTGGCTTAGAAGGGCACACAGGAAGAAGAATGCTTCTGCTGAAGAACCTTATACACTCTTACATGTAAATCAAAAGGATGAGTGGATGCGTGTCAATATATATATAACTCCGGGAGATAAATGCCGATAAATTTACTCCCACACATTGCAAGAGGCCACAAACAGTTACAGATGTCGACCACCTGTGATGCTTTATTAAAATTAATAATTCATATTGAATTCATTCATATTGAAATGCCATGACATTATATTTTGAGTAGCCATTTACAGTAAGGTTCAGTTTGTTGGATTTCACATGCTAGTACTTCTTGGATTATTAAAGGGGTTGCTCTTCCAAAAAATTTAATTCTGTCATTTTCTCACCCTTATGTTGTTCTAAATCCGTATACTTTTCTGTTTTCAGTGGAACATAAAAGAAGAAATGCAACACAAAACACCTTAATAATCATTACAAATAAAAAATAATAATAATAATTTTACTGTTTTTCACTGTAAATTCGTATATGCTAATTCATAGTTTTTATTTGCAACAATAAATCTGGCAATATTTGACAGTAAAATAACATTAAATTACGTTTCATGGTATTTTACTCTTAACTAATTTACAGTGTTTTATTTATTTATTTATTTATTTATTTTTCTGTGAAAATTATAAACACTTTCTCATCACAAAATTAGTTTGGACTTTTATAGCAAATCATTTTTGAGCTAAACAGCATCTGCCATCATTTCCTGTAAGGAAAAGAGCAATTAGGGCAACAATTTGTTAAATATGTTTTGTGTTCCATAGAAGAAAAAGTTACAGGTCTGGGTTCATTTTGAGTGAATTGCCCCATAAATTCATTTGAACATCAATGAGGAAAGCTGAGAGAATAATTACTTATGCACTGTAGCATGTCTGCAATACTGTAATGTAAAATGTTATGTTGTGACCTGCCTTCTAAGTTTACACAGACCTCAAAGTTTTAGCTTCTGCCTTGTGCCCCATTCCATAACGGCATGAGTTAAAATCCTGATTCAATAGTAAAGTCAAGTCTGTCCCAATGGCACGATAACAGAGGTGGGAGGTACAGTTTAAAAAGATGAAATACTGCACTAGGGCAAATCTTTCTGTAAGCTGCAATTTGAGCAATGTTGTTTAAAACGCTTTGAGGCTCAAATGACATTCCAGCCTATAAACCGGATGTCCGTCTCTTTTCTCAATAACTAGCATTCTAGCTTACTTAGTGGGTTGTGAATTTAAAACGTTATAGAGTAGATAGAAATACAATACAGTCATCATTAAAAAGAAAAGAAAAAATACTTCAAAGAGTTTGATCTGGAATACCTGTCTTTGAATTTGCAGACTGGATCCAGATTTCCAGTGCTGGAGGTCTGTGGTGAACCACCCACTGCTGGCAGCGGTCTGAGCCGGCTGAGGCAGCGGATGGGGTGGGTGTTGAATCTAAGGCCCCTATGGAGAGCACAGGAGTCCAGGTAAGCCACCCACACCTGCAGGATGTCCTGTCAGACAGTATGAAACCAACAGGTTGACGTCAGTTGACCAGTCCTATGTTTTTCAGGTTATATAAACTGAGTTTTGTTTATTTAAAGGGAGGAATTCCAAGGTGGGATTTTGATAAGATTGGGCAAGGTCCTGTGTCTGATCCTGATTTATGTAATTATGGGTGGCACTGTCAGATTGTAAAAGCACAATACATGAAATACTTATTATTTTGCCTTCTTCTAAAAATAGGCTGTGCTTTTTCATTTTCGGATATTTAGTACCATGAGATCCAGATGAGAAATGGACTTTGCTTTAAGCACAACTGTGACCGAACAGAGATTTCTTAATTAATGTTGCATTTCAAAATTGTTTGCAGATTTCTCTAAAAAAAAACACAAAGACTGCCCCAAAATGATCAAAGAAATGTTTGTTTTTGGTAAGAAGCAAAGATGGATTTGTTTTCATGTGTGTTAACAGCAGAAAGAATCCAGATTTACGGAGGAAGAGAGCGAGAGACAGAAGTAAAAGAGAAAAAGAACGAGTAAAGCTACACTAAATATTCTTACCAGATGCTATTTGAGTGGTTTCTTTTGGAGTGGTGATGTTTGTTTCTCTTGATCTTGGTCCAAACTCCCATAGCCAAGCAAATCTTCCAGGACCAGGTAGATGTCTGTTGAGGAAATTAGCTAGAGAACATGTAGTTTACAAGCATCTTCTGTCCTGCATTCACATAAATATTTGAATAATTATTGCATTATTGTGATCTTAATGGAATAGTGTGGATTTGATTTATAAAATGAATGCTGTTGCACATGTAATTTTTTTGTGTAATCTTTTTATTGTAATTTCATATACTGTAATAAAAAGATGTACAGCCATTAATGTGATTTTTTACCATGACAGTTTTTTTTCCTCCTGTCATCCAAGATATAGCTGAGTTTGTTTCTTCTTCCGAACAGATTTGGAGACATATAGCATTACATCACTTGCTCACCAATGGATGTTATCTTTTTAAACTTTAAACCATCACTTCTGGTCAAAATACAAGTCTCTGGTCCATAATAATGCTTTCTCCAGTGAAAAAGTCCATCCTCTGTTGTTCTCCCTCATTAAAATCCAACGACATACTTGTTTAGAAGTGGAGAAGATGCCTGATCTGTGCATATTTCTCTCCTGATTCAGACACTTCAGAACTTCACTGGAGAAAGCATTATTAAGGATAGAGGACTCTTACTGTATATCAGCCGAAAGCAACCGTTAAAAACGTCTTGATGGATTTGTTACCTACAAACATGCAGCTTTTCACTTCACAAAACATTAATTGACAGATTGGAGTCAGGTGAATTGTTTGTGGATTATTGTGGCAGTTTGAATGTAAAGAACAGGGTTAAGTTGTACAGTATAGTTAAAAAGCACAGGAAGATAGTGGGGGCAAACTATGCTAAAAATAGCATTATTTGGTGTGTATTTGGTGTAATGTGTTAACGAGATTTAAGGATAAAAAAAAATAATAATTTTACCAAGTACCGCACATTATTGTTGCTCCTCTCTGCCTCGCCTTTCAGAAATGCGTACATTTTTACAAAGCTCATCATTCTGAAAAGCGAGATGTGCTCTGATTGGCCAGCTATCCAGTGCATTGTGATTGGCCGAATACTTCAAGCATGTGAGGGAAATGTTACGCCTCTTACCTTATTTGGAAACACACAGCGTCTCCACGACATGGTGGCGGCAGCAGCAATACTACAGCGAGAATAATAGTTAAGCCTTCTTTCTTTGCGTAAAAATTTGGACATTGTTATGCAAATCTTCCAACACTGTGAGGTAGATATGTGGGGGCGTGCTTGAATAAAGCATTTTAGGAAGGCTTGGCTGAGTCTTAACTTTTAGAAATAATATTTGAGACTTTAGTCTTTACAACTTTATGGTTCTTATATATACACAAACAGCTTGCAACATTTCAGAGACAAAGGAAAACTTAAAACTGCAAAACTGCAACCTTTCTGATGCCACTCATCTATTGTGTACTGAATTTCAACTGCTTCCTTCTGGCTGGGGACTTAAAACTCCCTTTGTGCAAATCAAATAGGTATAAGAATTTCTTTGTACCTGCTGGAATAGTGTTTTTAAATGACTCATTATAAATGTGTGTGTTTTATGTGTGCTGTGCTGCTGCTGTATGTGTATGTATATGTACTGTATGATCCTGTCTACATAAATAATTGCCTTTAAGGACAATAAAGTTAAAGGGTTAGTTCACCCAAAAATGAAAATTAGCTCATGTTTTACTCACCCTCAAAGCATCCTAGGTGTATATGTCTTTCTTCTTTCAGACAAATCCAATCAGAGTTATATTAAAAATGATCCTGGCTCTTCCAAGCGTTAGAATAGGAGTAGGCGGGTGTTTTTGTTTAAAACCAGAGTTATGTTTATTATGATCGTTAGAATGGGAGTAGGTGGGTTGTTTTGTTTAAAACCAGAAATTCATAAAATCATCACATTTTTTTTTATTGTTTTTGTTTTGAAAATGAAATTCATAAAATCATCACATTTTATTCATTTTTATCATATGAAAATGGCGGGTGTTTTTGTTTAGATACAAATGCGTCATTATGAATCCATAACATGAGAGAGATATCTATAGAAAGCCATTTTATTAAATTTTTTTGATTTTTTTAGTTTTTTAATAATTTTGTTAAATTTGTTAGATAATATTTGTTATTTAATTGTTTGGTTATATATGATATTTAAAAATTTAGTTACAATATTCTGCCCACACAACAATAAATAATCCCGTGACACTAAATGTTTAACGCATGCGAGATTGTGTTATTATTTGTGGGATAATTAAATTCTTCTCAACTACAACATCATATAATCCATAACATTTTTTTCTTTGTCTGTTTTGACCTTGAATTTTATTTCGTTTGGTTGAATTATTAATTAATTTATTTTCTTATTTATAAAATCATCACGTATCTAGTGATTTATATAATAACAATAACAGGGATCATTCAAGATATTTAACATTCCCATTCTTTCATCCTTCTCTGTCATTCTCTTTGACCTGTTGGTGGCATTCTCATGCGGTGTCACATAACTGCTGATACCTCTGAACGACTCTCTCATGTTGACTCTTGTTGACATGTTGCCCAGCATGGCAGATCATAAACCAGTCTTAGGTGTGTTTGTCTCTGTGTGAGAGTGCAGTACTCACTCTGTCACATCATGTGCCAAAGGCAGCAGAGTCCAGATTCTCCTGCAGGGCACAGAAAGGGCATACTGAGGGTCAGAACCACCTCCACACCCCCTGTTCTCTGCTTCACAGCTGTCAGATCCTTACATTCTCACTCCCTCCTCTGTTCACCAGATAGGCTTGCACACACATTAAACATCACACACTGAGGTGACTCTTCAAAGAACTATAACCCCACTGCTTTCAATAGAGTCAGAACAGATTCAGTTTTCCCTTATTTATTCCCTCTTGTTCCCATTTTATACTCGTGAGATCAAAAAGATAATTTAGGGCAACAATTTTTAAGGATGGATACATGCTTTTTGTTGAATGTGTTGTTGTTCAAAAAAATGTTACAATGACATCCCTAGCCGTAAAATATATCGATAATGAATATTTAGGGCAAGGTGTTTTGTTTTGTTTAGTTTTTTTTATATTTAGGGTAAGCTGCTTTGTTTTAGTTTAGTGTGTGTGTGTATGTGTGTGTGTGTGTTGCATTTAGTATTGGTTTTTATTTTGATTTTTGAATATTTAGAACAAGGTCTTGTTTCATTTTGTGTTTTGTTTTGTTTTAATATTTAGAGCAAGGTGTTTTTTTGTGTGTGTGTTATTTTTTTTATTTATTTATTTTTTTTAATTATTATTTTTTTTTAGGGCAAGGTGCTTTGTTTTGGTTGCATTTAGTATTGGTTTTTATTTATGTGAAGAGTGGGGCGGGGCCGAGAGCCATGGGAACGGAGCGAGGCCGCTGGAGTGATTGAAAATGAGTGACACCTGCACCACTCACCGGTCTCGAGTCCCACGGAGGAGCTCCGGAAGGATAAGAGGAGGAGTAACGACAGTGAAGGGTGAGAGAGGACCAGGCCTGGGTTTTATTTTGTGTTTTGTTTTTGTTTGTGAAAGGTAAAGGACGACTGTCGCACTACTTTGTGTTTATTTTATTATTAAAGTTTTTGTTTGAATGTTCGCCGGTTCCAGCCTCCTTCCTCCCGAACAACCAACTGTTACAATTTAGTTTTTTTTTTTTTTTTAGTTTTTTTTTTATTTAGAACAAGGTGTTTTGTTTTTTGTTTTTATATTTAGAGCAAGGTGTTTTTGTTGCTGTTTGTTTGTTTGTTTGTTTGTTTGTTTGTTTGGTTGGTTGGTTTTTAATTTAGGGCAAGGTGTTTTGTTTCGTTTCTGTGTGTGTGTGTTTTGCATTTAGTTTTTTTTTTATATTTAGGGCAAGGTGTTTTTGTTTTGAATATTCAGGGCAAGGTCTTTTTGTTTTGTGTGTGTGTGGTTTATTTTTGTTTTGGCTTTTTTTGTATTTCTCTGTGTGTGTGTTTTGTTTTATTTCTTTTTTCTTTGTATTCATTGTATTATTTTGTGAAAGAAAAAGTCAAACAAATTAAATAGGAGTGACATAAGAATAGATGATTTAAGAAAATGATCTGTGGAAGGTGAAACTTGATTTGGTCATTGGATTTGGATTATTTTGCCACATTGCTTTAGACAAATGTATTTATTTATTTATTATTTATTTCAACTAAAATTTCCAATGATAATGCATCTTAAGTCATGTGTCAGTTTTAATTGTCATGATTGAAGGTTTTATGATAAAAAAGAAAGAAAACACATCAGACTAGAGGTATCAGGCTAAAGGAACTGACCCAAGTAGTAAATAGATTTCTCTAAAACAAGAAAATTTCATCATGTCCTCAGACAAATACATTTACTTAAAAATAGTGTTTTCCTGTGTTGAAACATCCCACAAAAGTAAATTTAATCTCCAAAAGGAATAGGTTTCCAAGGAAGTGTGTGTGTATGTGTATGTGGTGCCATACTGACTGTGGCACTTTCAAGAAGAGCTATCAGGGAACATTCACAGCATCACTAACACACACTTTGACATGTGCTTGCACACTTCAGGTCATCTTTAAATAGCGTGTGATAGGCTCTGATGCCACTTTCTTTGGGAGCAGGGTGGGGGCTCTGCACGTCTGGAAAATAAATTCCCTGCTTTCTCCCTGTCCGGATCTGCCTGAGCAACAGTCGGATCATGCCATGCACCGGATGGGCTGGGAGTAGACAGGAAATCTCAGGAAGCAAGGGGGTCGGATGGAGTGCCGATATTGGGGCCACTACTGAGCAGGAATCAGGAAAACTGGAATTTGTTTTACAGTTTTCCCAACCTATTGTTCTTCCTCTTCACCTCTGCAGTCTTGCGGTTGGCTATTCCATCTTTATGTCTATTCCACTGGGTTTACACGTACACGAGAACATGTTTCTAAATGGTTCTCATTCAAACAATCCCTTAAAAAATATTTCACTTTACCATATTTTCAACCACTACAGTAAAGCCGTAATATATTCATGTGGAGGTTGTAAAAATATTTCTTTAAGTGATGTAAAGCCTTCCACAAAGATATACACTACTGGTCAAAAGTTGATAATTATATTTTAAGTTTTTTGCTCACCTAGGCTTATTTTATTTTTATTAAAATACAGTAAAAACAATAATATTGTGAAATATAACTACAATTTAAAATGTTTTCTATTTTAATATATTTTAAATTTATTTATTTTTTTGTTTTTTTTTAAATTAGTTTTTACCTAAGCCTTCAGTGTCACATAATCCATGAGAAATAATTTAATAATATATATACATATATACATATATATATATATATATATATATATATATATATATACATACATATATATAATATATATATATATTCTCATATATATATACATATATATATATATACTATATATATATATATACATATATATATATATATATATATATATATATATATATATACATATATATATATATATATATATATATACTGTATTTCATCAAGTAAAAAATTAGCATATTGTGATAAAAGTTCATTATTTTCCATAATGTAATGATAAAAATTAAACTTTCATATATTTTAGATTCATTGCACACCAACTGAAATATTTCAGGTCTTTTATTGTTTTAATACTGATGATTTTGGCATACAGCTCATGAAAAACCCAAAATTCCTATCTCAAAAAATTAGCATCTTTCAATCCGACCAATAAAAGAAAAGTGTTTTTAATACAAAAAAAGTCAACCTTCAAATATAATTATGTTCAGTTATGCACTCAATACTTGGTCGAGAATCCTTTTGCAGAGATGACTGCTTCAGTGCGGCGTGGCATGGGAGGCAATCAGCCTGTGGCACTGCTGAGGTGTTATGGAGGCCCAGGATGCTTCGATAGCGGCCCTTAAGCTCATCCAGAGTGTTGGGTCTTGCGTCTCTCAACTTTCTCTTCACAATATCCCACAGATTCTCTATGGGGTTCAGGTCAGGAGAGTTGGCAGGCCAATTGAGCACAGTAATACCATGGTCAGTAAACCATTTACCAGTGGTTTTGGGCAATGTGAGCAGGTGCCAGGTCGTGCTGAAAAACGAAATCTTCATCTCCATAAAGCTTTTCAGCAGATGGAAGCATGAAGTACTCCCAAAATCTCCTGATAGCTAGCTGCATTGACCCTGCCCTTGATAAAACACAGTGGACCAACACCAGCAGCTGACATGGCACCCCAGACCATCACTGACTGTGGGTACTTGACACTGGACTTCAGGCATACACAGTGTGAGTTTAAAAGATTTATTTACTCTGAGTGTGCCTCCATGTCTTCATGCCACTATCCATAAAACTTGAGCAACATCATATTTTGTAAAAGACCTGAAAAACACCAGAGGTCTTATCCAGCAAGCCATCAATTCATGGGACCTGGACTTTTACAGAACAAGACATTATGAGAGATTTAGAAATCAAAGCTTCATTTCTTTTTCCACTACCTCTTTCATGGAGGCCTGGAGCAGGTCTGGCCCGACACAATCCCATGCTCAGCTCCGGATGTCAGTGCTGTTCCAACTTCTAAGAGTCACCGCAAGTTGTATTGTTCTGCTTTTACTTTCTGGAAACTTTTCATTCACCTGGAAATCGCCAACATCCTTTGCCTCTAAGCTGAAATGCATCTGGCATCAGCTCATTGCCAGATTAGAGTGACTGTAAAGCTGTTATTTATGTAGGAATCAAGAACTTCAGCAAGTTCATTATGCATTACAGCCTATGCAAACATTACATCATGTTGTATATGTGGCGGCCGAGCCGCGACCGTTTCCCGCGGGAGCCGTTAGAAGGTATTTACAGGTCGTGTTACACGAAGAGTATATCGTCCATGATTTCCACATGCCCAGATAACAACTGGAATATGAGATGTTATGAAACTGGATCCTTCATGGTGTAAAAATAAAACAGAGGAGGAAAATGTCCACCCACTCTGAGCATCCCCATTTTCATCTGCACAGGTTCCTGTTTGGTTGACTAATTTTAAAGATGTATCAGTAAGTATGGAATAGCACGAGCAATGAAAGGAAACCGTGCTGTTGAGTAAACTCTCAAACAAAAAGCCAATTTTAGAACGTTCCTCCTCAACATGTATACAATGGCAGGAAAACAAAGAACGTCACACGAGGGGATAGACAGGGTCAGCTCAAGGCAAGATCTGTATGTACATGTCTCTGAATCTCCTGTCTGCAAGGGCACCGAGTACATTCATGACATGATGCTATAGTCTCCAAACACAGCTGACTGAGTGTGTTTATGAATTAAATGGGTTGTTTTTAATGTCTATTTTAGAGACTCATGTCTTGCAGCTGTGAAATCGAAATTGGATCTGTCCTATGAAGCAAGGGGCTTCCGAAACCCACTTTTCAACAGTAATATGTCTTAAAGGAACAGTTCACCTAAAAAGAAAAATTCACTCATTATTTATTCACCCTCATGTCATTCCAAATCTGTATGCTGTTATTTTTTTCTCCTGTGCCATATAAGAACAGTTCAAAGTGATCATGGGCAATCAAGTCCAATAAAAAAGACTATAAAACACAATAAATGTGATCCAGACTCATTTACCCCAAATCATTTTAATTTATGACAACTCCATATAAATTAAAATCACTTGTAAATTAATCTCTGTGTAATTATGCATGTTTCTAATTAAATAAGGTATATGTTGGATGTAAATAACGATGAACGTGACTGGTTCTTGCCTGTCTTGTGTCTGAAAAAATAATGCACAGATATGAAATAATATGAATGTGAGAAAATAATTATAGAATTTTCATTTTTGAGTGAACTTTTCCTTTAATTGTGGTTCTCTTTTGGAAAAGTGCACTTTATATAAAAAGTTCTATTAGAGGTATAATATATTTTAAAAGAATATATTTACTGTAGTGTAGAGGTCTACATGGGTCCAAAAATTCATACCTGAACCCGAAGAGACCCGTAAATGTGCTTCACTGTACTGACCCGGACCCGTCTATTATTTTGAAAGTTGGGCCCGGGCAGAACCGAGAAATGTCAAAAAAGTACTACCCGAAAACCGATGCGGACCATCAATTATTTGAAAGCTGGACCCGAACCCGGCCGGGAAGGCACAGACCCGACTGGACCCGATCTGCACATATTCGATAAACAAGTTGTGAAAATTAAACTTTTTGTCTTACCTAACGTAAGAAGCCTTCTCCCTTGTACCTGACTGTGATGCACACAATCCTCCTCGCCAAGAAAGTTCCATCCATGTTATTCCTCTCTTGCCAATTTAAATGCGTAATCCACTCATTATTCCAGCTTCAAAAGTCCACTTGCTTTCACGGTGATGGATGACAAATGCGACTTTGCAGTTTTGCATTTTTTGTATCTCGAGTCAACTTACATAATAATTTAGACTGTTTGCCCTTTTGGATTATAATTACGATTGCTCGTCCAGTGCCATGGCTGCTGACGTTAGCTTTACTTATTTGCTATCATCTCTGTGCTCTCTGAGCAAACATTTTAAATATAACAACAGACGGTTCTTTCATAACATTATTATAAAAATTGGAGAAACTGCAAAGCACGGTATGACGGAATAAGTCCAGCCTTCTAAATAAAAAAGCCAATTGTCAAAGGTAAAGTCATTGCATCGTGTGTTTTTTTCCCCCAAAAATGAAGCACATTTAAAATATATATTTATATATCAGAATCTAAAGATAAAAATCTTAATATATAAAAGGAAATCGTGAATATATAATCTTTGAATGTATTCTTATGTTTGATTTTTTAAATTTTGTTTGTATATATAAATGTAAATTGTAAATATGTAGTTCTGAATATATAAATATATAAAAATAAATATAAATTATATATGTGTGTGTGTGTGTGTGTGTGTTTATATATTAAGTATATTTATCTGTAATATAAATAATAAAAATATATACATGTAAATACATGTAAATATTTTCCAAATATATACTGTATGTGTATTTATACTATACACAAATATTATGTAAACAAAAACTTATTTTTGATGCGATTAATTGCGATTAGACAGCACTAATATATATATATACATTATATATATATATACACACACACACACACACCACACACACACACACACACACACATACAAGTGCAAATGCAGTACAACACACACACACACACGCAAATGCAGTACAAGTGCAAACTACAGAAAACACAAGGATTTTTTCACAAAGATTTGCTAGACATTATGCAATTTTATGTGAAATACAGTCTTAATGTTTTATTTTTTTCAAGTGTTTGACTGCAGGATGTACCAGATTTTGTCATGACTACACTTAACCTTGGGTCTAGTGGGGTCAAAGATCTCTATCTTGTGTTTTCTTTGGCACATTCTGATCTGATACAGTTGTGTTTACTATAAAATGACATAATCTCATTATTGTTGGTTTTCCACAACAAAACTCCCACACCGTCAAAATATTATCACAAACAATGAATTCATCCGGAGAAAGTTCAGTTTGTAGTTGTGACTTCCTCGCTTGAACTTGAAAACACACGTTGATCACATCAAACGTATGTCATGTAGGCCTCATGAAGATGTTTGTTTAATGGTTCCTGTGTCCAAACACAGTTGTGCTTTGTAACAATGTAAACGTAAGTCTTTACTGTTCATTTTGATCAGTTTAATATATAGATGAACATACAGTATAAATAATAAAAATAGACCCCAAACTTTTGAATGGCATTAAACAACAAAAATATTTACACTAAATCCTTACTTTATACACACTCTATGCATATACTAATGTGAGACACAAGTTGCTCTTTTCTTATGCTCTGAGACAACATGTGATCTAACCCAGTAGTGTTGCTGTTTACAGTTTACATTTGTACACAGAGACACACACCTTATTCCTTGCTTTAAAATGCAGGTGTGTAAACAGATTTGACATTATAACAGATATTTCATGAACAAATTAGTGACTTTTACAGTTTTGTAAAAACTGTAACTCATGATGTTAGGTCAGTTTCTGAAGGTTAAAACTCCTTTCTTGAAGTTCTCTATACTCAGACACTTTCTTGTTAAGCAAAACTTGAAATTTATACAGATTTCTTTTAAAATGACATCAGTTGCTACCTTGTATTACATCAGTGCTGACTTGGACCATGCCCTCTTTGTGTATCTCTGTTTAACAACTTCCAAAAGGCACCAGAGTTGAGTGGAAATCAGACCCAGATGCTTTATGGGCCCTGCATGGCATCTTTATGAGTGCATATTTCTGTGTATGTGTATGTTTTACTATAATTCTACAGAATGAAAGCATAGCTTTACTAAAAAAAAATTCTGTGCAAGAACCATTTAGAAGTGTTGTTGTCCATGCAGTGAAAGTCAGTGTCGTCCAAAAAATAAAACATATTTTCTTCCACTGTAAAGACCAAAATGTTTTTTTCATAATATCTTTCTTTATATTCCGCTGAAGAAAACAGATTTGAAATGACATGAAAGTGAGAAAATAATGACAGAATTTTTATTTTTTGGGTGAACTATCCCTTTAAGAACAGGACTAAGCATGAAAGTGAGAAAATAATGACAGAATTTACATTGCTTGGAGTATGAAATAAATATGAAATCGATTTTAAACACAATCCATGCTACATAAAATAAAAACATACAGTTATGCATCTTGTGTGGCCTATTCATTTGCTTAATCTTATCTAAACTGTGGCCTAAATATGTCGAGTTCATCTTTAAACCCAAGCAGATATGTTCCATGTCTCAGAATTATCTGTATTTTTCTCACTCCTCTTGTTTCTGAACTCCAGAAAGTCCCGAGACGAGGAGCCAATGACGTCTGTTTAGTGTTTTGAGCTAGTTCTTCCACAACCAGGAAGGACAGTCAAAACAGCAGCCTGGACCAACACAAACAGATCAGTCCCAGTGACGTAGTGTGAACGCAATGCCTCGTCATTACATCAAAACCTGACCTTTTAATACAAATTTTGACATTAAGTATTGATTAACTGCTATTTTTATTGCCCGTAACTGTATTTAAACATGATACATACAGGGTTAGTAGTTGTCAATCATATTTAATAAGCAACTGAATACAGCATGGGACCTCTTAAAAGAGACCTTGGCTTTCTAAGTACTCTTAAAGACTGAAGCCAATATCATCTTGTAGTCTCAAGTGGATCTCAAGATTGCAAATGTTTAAAGCAACTTGTGCAACATTATGTCTACACTCTCAACTGAATGTAGAGTTATATGTTTAGTGCATAAGAAGTCCTTTATAAAACAGGAAATTGCTGAAACGAAAATTGGTCAATGATATGATGCTTGTGCCAAAGCATAACAGACTTTTTCCAAAAACAAAATCTTTAACTATTCCAAACTTTTGACTGTTGCAGAATATTTGATTGCGGTGGACTGCTTAAGCATGCTTACCGTGTGTAATAATCATAATAATGAGCTGAATCACAATCACAATATCGGAGTAATCTTACAGTAACATGACTGATATGAGTGATAGATGCTCAGTGCGTAAGAAGTCGTCTATAAAACAGGAAGTTACTGAAAGGAAATTGTTCAATGACATGATGCGGGTTTTTTTCCTTGAATCTTTTACGTTATTTAAAATTTCTTAAAAAATGTAATTCTACAGAAAAAAAAAAAGACAAAAAAGTGATGTGACGTGACATACAGCCAAGTATGGTGACCCATACTCAGAATTTGTGCTCTGCATTTAACCAATCCAAAGTGCACACACACAGCAGTGAACACACACACACCGTGAACACACACCCAGAGCAGTGGGCAGCCATTTATGCTGCGGCAACCGGGAAAACTTTCAACCAGTGTATATTTGCTGCGGAATGTGCAGTGAATTCATTTTGCCTTTAAATGTTAATTGTATTTGATTATTATTAACATTCTCTCTAAATAATATATCACATGCATTTTGTTGTCATGTGATAAGAAAACCATAAATGAGGAACTCATGGGGCATTCACGTCATGTGGAATTACCATAATTACAGGATTACGTAAACAATGCTCACAGCCTCATAAAACTTTGCGCTTACAACTTTCAAAATTAGAATTTTCTGACATCTCTGGCTTGTCATCACATAATTACAGTAATACTGGCATGTTATGAACACCTCAGAGACCTTGTAAACCTTCCTGACAATAGTTGGATTTTTTTTGGTTTGTTTGTCTGTTTGTTTTTTTATTACATATTTTTCCCTAAGTTGAAGGAAAGCACTACTTTTTATTCAGTCAGTCAGACCATTATTACAATAATCATACTGTATATATCAGGGGCAAGTGAGGCAGTGCCTCCTCAAAATATTGGATGAGAATAACTTTGCAGTGCAAAAAACAAAAACAGCGGCAATATTACAAAATATGACTTTAAAAGGTGTATAAAATCACTAATTTTTCTAAAGAAACATTGCCCAACAGCGACACCAGCAGGAAAAGTTACAGCGGGAGTCCTTGTCTCTTTTGCCTCCCCTGAGCCCTTTGAGTTTTAACTACACTAAAGCATGCTGTGAGTGGGAGGGGGGAAAGTTACATGAGAGGAGGCAATGCCTCCATCGCGATATAATTGGATATGACTGGGTATGTCGGCTGCGATTGGTTCATATGAGAAATCCCACCTGTTGTGCTTGTGCACAGTCTGAATGAACAATATAATGGCATTAAGTGCAAGTCTAATTTAAAAAACTAAGTAAACAACTCGCACACTTAGATATAACCACAGTGTGTCAAAATAAGACTTAAAATGGCATGAAAACATAATCTGTGGGAGTTTTTAGTGCATAATCAGCTTGGTGAAATTTAAAGTAAATCCCTGTCTGTGACCAATATTTATTGAGCTTTGTTTACTGATGATCCAAAAAATAGTTAAAAGTTAACTATTAAAAAGAATAGCTGAACTTAATTTCACAAATAAATTGTATTGTTTAAATTGTTACAGCCTTGAGTTATTATTTTGGAATACACATAAAATGTCTAAAAACACTAACTTGATTAGATTCATACTTGGCTTTAATAAATAGAATACTGAAACTGTATCTATAAAAAAAGTGCCAGAGTAAACAGGAATGTTGGCTCACTTATGTTAGCTATGTTGCTATTTTGGATTATTAAGATATTGCGATTTTAAAGATTTGGACATTGCAATACGTGTGATAATTTTAGCTGATTATAACACTTGGTAAGCATCCCTCAGCAGTCCATCTCAATCAAATATCAGTTACATATGGCGCCCTTGAGTTGGCATTTAGTCACTAGATGGATCATCCCTTTGATTACCGAGCCAAAGGTTTCAGGTCTCATCTCATGCATCACAGTGTCCTGAGAGGACTTCATGTGACATTTCATGCCCCAGATTGAGAAATGTGCGTGTGTTGAAATGTTTTGTCCCTGTCAGTAAGTCATGTAACTTATTTCTGTGGCTTTTCTCTCAATGTGTTTGCTTACATATTTGTGGAAAGGCTTTTTTTCACCCCAGATTCATCCAGACTTTGCATGACCTTTGCTCAGGACCTGCAAGCATTCAAACCACTGCTTGTAAAACTTTAACTGGATGTAATTTAGTTGTAGTACCCTGATGTTTTTCTTGAGGAATTCTGCCTACAAGGTTTCGATTTTCTGCAAGTTCAATGTCAACATTGTGGTGAATTGGAGATGAGATGTAAACTTCAGTGATCCACTGTTCACTTTGTCATGTTTGAGTATGTAGTACGTCAAGCAAAACAATACAGCAATACCACAGTTTATGCAATGAAGGCATAGTCCTGAGTTTCAGTAAACATTAAGAGCTGTTTGGAAAACCTGTGATTGTAAATCTGCGTATTTGTATACAGGCTCTTTAAATGTGATGTACAGCAGTGGTTCAAAAAATGTCCTGCATGTCTGTTTTGATATGGGGTCTCATACAGCAGACGAAAGGTACCGTCACATTAGTTAAATTTTAATTAAACTTCTATTAGAATGACTGGATTTTGTGTGAGAAATTTAGCAGAAAAACAGTAAACGTAACTGCACCTTAAATCAGTCATAAATGCAAGTAGTAAAATGCATATAAGTAGTTGCTACTAACTACAGTATTATAACTGTGCAACATAAATACTAAGTTTAAATAAAGAAGAATAAACAATATATTTTGTAATGTTGAAATATCAGTCAACATCAAACATTCGGGTTACAAGTCCGACTCTCTAACCATTAGGCCACGACTGCCTCTAAAGATTCAATTGTGATTGGAGATGCTGGGGATTGAACCCAGGACCTCATACATGAAAAGCATGTGCTCTACCACTGAGCTACATCCCCAGTTACCAAAAAGTATGTCATACAGGTTTGAAACAACATGTAGGTGGTTAAACTCTAGCGTCAACTATCCCTTTAAGACACTGTAAAAAGATGCTTGAAAATCAAAACAGTAGAGTAAGAATATGCCTGCGGTTCATCAGATAACGTACTGTTTCCTCCTTCTTGAAAAGTATGAGCTGAACATGAACTGATTTTTCCTTTGTTAAATTTCACTCTGCATGGGGCCTGCTCAGGGTTTTCAGCCAGCTCTGGGACCGCTCCAAGGGAAATATTGGACTAAAGTATAGGGGCATGAACATCACTGAACAAACAGTTCAGAAATATGTCCCTGATTTTTCACTTTCTCATAACAAAAGCAGCCTCGCTTGGTTACAAAGGTCTTCAGGAACAGCCTCTCCATTATAATGTCACTGGCACCAAACTTATTGGTGTCCTGCAAGAGGCATGTCATATTAAAACTCCCAAGCCCTGCCGAGGTCATGCTTCATTCCTGAATCGGATGTATTCATTGTTCCCTTACAGATTCATTGTCGGAAAACACAACGAGAAACATGTGCATATCTACAAATGCCACTCGCCCTACACATAAATGATCAGTGAGATATGGGTCCAATTATAAACAGTCTGCTCAAAGACTACAGGCCAAGCGGTCTAACCTCACCCCGGGCCCAGTTCTGGGGGTTTATGGCTCAAAATGATGGTGTGCATCTGGTTCCAGTTATTGTTGTTGTATTTATGACTGGTATGACATCTCTAGGTAGAATGAATCGGGTTATCCATCAGGAGCAGGAGGCCTCACATTAAACCCGAATCCCTCTGTGAGGCCACAGGTAGTCTGGATCGCATGTTACCCAGGAAACCTTTTAATTGCATAACGATGCCCTCATCTGTTTCCTTTAGTTTAAGACTGGCTGGAGAACATAATTATTAAGGGAAAGGAGCTTGATCTTGTGACCTTTCTCCTGGAAATGGGCCTTGAACAAACAAAGAATTACTCACCCTCATATCGTTCCAAAACCATATGACCTTCGTTCATCTTCGGAACACAAATGAAGATATTTTTGATGAAATCTGAAAGCTTTCTGACTCTCCATAGACAGCAAGGATACTACCACAATCAAGGTCCAGAAACGTAGCAAGGGCATTGGTAAAATAGTCCATGTGACATCAGTGGTTCATCCTTAATCTTATAAAGTTAAGTTAACGAAGACTGACATGGAAGAGAAGAAACTGTTAAATAAAGTCATTATTTTTGTTGTCATGTCTTAAAGGGGTCATATGATGCTGCTTAAAAGAACATTATTTTGTGCATTTGGTGTAATGCAATGTGTTTATGTGGTTTAAGGTTCAAAAAACACATTATTTTCCATATAATGTATTACAATTATTGTTTCTCATCTATTCCCTGCCTTTCTCAAACGCATCAATTTTTACAAAGCTTATCATTCTGAAAAAGTGAGGTGTGCTCTGATTGGCCAGCTATCCAGTGCATTTTGATTTGCAGAATGCCTCAAGCATGTGACGGAAATGTTATGCCTCTTAACTTACTATGCCGTCTCCCAGGCCAGCAGCACAAGACTCAGTCCAGCTGCTTTGTTCGTGCACATCCCATCACGGTTCCTTTTTAGCAGTTCAGTCAATGTAGTGTTAGGAGTAACTGAATAACTCGGGATATTGGTTTATTTCGCGTCAGAAGGAGTGTAAGGCATGTTTATAAACTGAATAACTTAAGTAATTTGTGGATTAGTGCGTACTGGAGACACAAACCATTTCAAAAGATTCAGTTCGATTTGGTAAACTGGTTCGACCGGTTCACTAAGAAGATCTGGTTAAATAGAAAGATTAGTTTGCGATCTGGACATCACTAGACGAGACAAAAACAAATAAAACCCATTACAAACGAGGCATTTGTTGCATCCAGTGGGGACATAATTACTGATTATAATGACTTATACTGCCTTTTTACGCGTTGTGTTGCATATCGCGCTGCGTAAACATAAAACCATTTGCATTTTTGATTTGAGAAACAACAAACAAGCCTACTCTACTGCTCAAAACTCATGTTTGAATCATCAGTGGCAAATTATTTAAATATAAAAAACATACTTACAGGCTTGTAAACATAAAACCAATTGCAACTTTATGAAACAAATACGCATTCTGGTTCAGGAACCAGTCCTCATCCTCCATAAAATGTGCTGCACCACATCTGATTTGGGTTTTCTGGAACCCACTGATTTCTTTTTGGAAGGCCAAACGAAGTAGTTTTTGCTTTCACAACAAAACTCAGCGACTCCACAACATGGCAGCGGCAGCAACAGAAAGAATGAAAGTTATGCCTTCTTTCTTTGCGTGAACATTTGGGTGGCGTTATGCAAATCTTCCCACATAGTGACGTAGAGTTGTTGGGGCGTGTTAGAACGAGATGTTTTAGGGGGTTGTGGTTGACTCTTAACTGTTATAAAGAATATCTCTTGTGGTTTGAGACTTTAGTCTTTGTAACTTTACAGATCTTCTTTATGCACCAAGAGCTTGTAACACTCCAAAGAGAAAGGGAAAACTGAAATCGCATCATATGACCATATGATTTAAAATATAGTAAGGTTGAACCACTGATGTCACATGGACTATTTTAATGATGTCCTTACTACCTTTCTGGGCCTTGAACGTGTCAGTTGCATTGCTGTCTTTGCAGATTATATGAAAAAAATATCTTAATTTGTGTTCTGAAGATTAACAAAGGTTTTAGGGGTTTGGAACGATATGAAGGTGAGTATTAATGACAGAATTTTTGGGTAAACTATCCCTTTAAATTGACTTTTTTTTTTAGGTAGTTTTGACTTGCATTTCAGAATCAAACAGTAGTTTTGACTAGAATCTGAAGTCTGAAGACTGGAGTAATGATGATGAAAATTCAGCTTTGCCATCACAGGAATAAGTGAAATTTAAAAATATTTTAAAAGAGATTTAAATATATATATATATAAATGCGGCCTTGTTAAGAATAAAAAACATACAAATTCTTAAAAAATATTTGTAAAAGTCTTACCAATCTTAAACTTTAGACTGTGTGTTAAACTTAACAGCTCTAAAAATAAATACCATTCACATGTATTTTGCTTATTGACACAACTCAAAGTCAAGAGGGGTAAGAACAATGAAAGTGCTAACCACAAACATCGAAACAACATATCTCCATTCACCCAGTTATTTAGTAACCATTCAATCCCAGTTGAACATGTTTCAACACACACATGCGGTATGCCAAGTGTTTACTCTGATTTCACCCCTTTCCACAAGAGACCTTGTATTCTTGCCAACATGCCAATATGTCTACAGTTTAATGACATGTCTGCACTCACCTATCACTCTCACAATTACACCCCAGCCACCTGAATCTTATTAAACATAATGTCTTATTATTTCCCCAGCTGAATCATTATATTTGGACATTTAAAAAATTAATGTCAAACGCTTGCTAAAACAAGCCAAGACTTTTGTTTTTTGCTTTATTGTATTAGAAATTGAATTCAAAGAATGCTAGCTTCGGCATGTGACTCTAAATTCAATTTCATGCTAGTTCTGCCAAAGCTTGGCCTTCAAAATGGATGCATTTGGCTTAGTCATCTCACAGATTTCTTAATCTTACCAAAACCTCACCACTAACCTCTCACAAACTCTTACATGTGTATCATGGCTCGATTCCTTTAGCCTCACTGGCTAGTTGAAAGCCAAGCATGAGCTTATCCCAGAGTTCCAGTGCCAGCATGCAGCGAAAGGCTGCTGTGCAGAGAGACCAGGTGCAGCTCTGTTTATCCTCCCCTGCTAATTATGTCAAATATTATTCCAGTCTGTCTTCCACATCCTTCTGCAATGCTCTCCGGCTCTCTTAGAGAGAAAGAGTGTGAGTTTGTGTGTGTGTGTTACAGGGCACTCACAGGTAATTAAGGTAACTGTACACCAGCAGGATATACAGGTATCAGTAATGTTATTCTTTAGAATAGGTTGAGAGTTTGAAAGATTGTGGCATATTTATTTATTTATTAAATTATTTGTTATTTAGATTAGTTTCATTTCGTTTAGTTTAGCTTATCTTAGCTTAGCTTTGTTTAGTTCAGTTTTATTTGTTGCATGATCACCTTTGCAACATTGACACTGTTTTTTAACTGAACTGAATCAATCTGGAATTAAACTGAGCTGAATAATTACACAATTATCTTCTGTAGAGCTGTTTTACTGCTGAAATTGAAGTCATTTAATTTTCTGAATTTTAATGTTATTTTTCTCTCTTACTGTGAAGCTGCTTTGAAATGGTCTGTATTGTATAAAGCTCTGTATAAATAAATGTCACATTTATTTATTTATTTAAGTACATGTACTCAATGTATTATTTTTATTATTATTATTATTATTATTATTATTATTATTATTATTATTATTATTATTATTATCTGTTATGTTTGGTTCTATCGATCATTAATATTTATTATTTACTGTTACCCTTTCAAGGCCGCTTTCTTCATGGGACCAGATTAGCAAGCTCGACTCCAGACATTGAACTTGTCAAGGCATTTTACTAGGCTAGGACTAAAGGTATTACTTTAAAGTGACACTTTGTGGTAGAATTAAAGAAAAGAAAGTAAAGCCTTTCGTTACACTGGTACTGGAAGTACATGTCATTGTGTACATATGTTTAGTGCCTGTGAGGTGTTGAAATATTCTGGGCTTGGGTAACAGTATGAGTAATAGCGCTGGAGTTCAGAGGCCCTGCCGTTTGACTCTGTCATGCCAATATGCTGGCGTTTGGATTTAGTGGTGGGGGGTGAAGACTTTCGAGCAGCTGGATATTCATATCCGTTGGCATTTTGAAGGGATATATTTATGCACTTGGGATTGGAGAACGGACTAGTAAAAGCTATTTAGATGACATGCATTTGCAACTTGAAATAAACATTCCCTGGGGCTGTGATAAGAGGTCCATTGCTGGAACACTGTTGAATGGATAAATAAGGATAATTAGCATAGTTTGGATTTAAACTGAATGGGCGGCACCCCACAGGAAGTAGAAGTTGAATTTGAAAGTAAGGGATAGGAATTTACTGAGCCGTTATTTAGCTGTTATCTATCTTTCTGTCTGTCTATTTGTCTGTCTGTAGTTCTTTTTGTCTGTCTGTCTTTCTTTGTGTCTGTCTGTCTGTCTGTCGTTCTTTCTGTCTGTCTGTCATTCTGTCTGTCTGTCTGTCTGTCTGTAGTTCTTTGTGTCTGTCTGTCTGTCTGTCTGTCTGTCTGTCTGTCTTTCTTTGTCTGTCCTGTCTGTCTGTCTGTCTGTCTGTCTGTCTGTCTGTCTTTCTTTCTTTCTGTCTGTCTGTCTGTCTGTCTGTCTGTCTGTCTTTCTTTCTGTCTGTCTTGTCTTTTCTGTCTTTCTTTCTTTCTTTCTTTCTTTCTTTCTTTCTGTCTGTCTGTCTGTTTGTTTGTTTGTTTGTTTGTTTGTTTTTTTCTGTCTGTCTGTCTGCCTATTTTATCTGTCTGTTGTTTTTTCTATCCATCTTTTATCTATCTGTCTGTCTGTCTGTGGTTCTTTCTCTCTGTCTGTCTGTCTGTCTGTCTGTCTGTCTGTCTGTCTGTCTGTCTGTCTTTGTCTTTCTGGTCTATCTGTCTGTCTGTCTGTCTGTCTGTCTGTCTGTCTGTCTGTCTGTCTGTAGTTCTTTGTGTCTGTCTGTCTGTCTGTCTGTCTGCCTGTCGTTCTTTCTGTCTGTCTTTCTGTCGTTCTTTCTATCTGTCTTTTATCTCTCTGTCTGTCTGTCTGTCTGTCATTATATCTGTCTGTCATTCTTTTTGTCTGTCTGTCTGTCTTTCTGTCTGATGTTCTCTCTGTCTCTATGTTTTATTGCCCTTTCTTTCTGTTCATTGTTCTGTCTGTCTGTCTGTCTGTCTATCTATCTATCTCACTGTCTGTCTGTCCATATCAAGGCAATTCTGCATCCTTTTTGCTACCTCAGTTGAAATTCAAGAACTGACGGCTTCACATCAAACTTTGTCAAAGCAGATGTTTTTGATGAGTAGTTGATTATTAAAGCCATCTCACAGTTTCTGTCTCACAGCCTCTGCTTATAGTCCATGAAACATCAATACTAAATCAGATAGGCTTTTTATAGATGCCCTGAGGACCATAACTATAAAGCTGGACCCCTGTATTAAGTGTCTTTGGCTGAGAGTGCTGCATTGCGTAATAGGTTGTGTAACAATGGGTTTGATGTTGTGAATAATTGACTTATATAAACTGACTGTTGGCTTTTGATTGATATGAGGTGGCTGTAAATGTGTTTTCGGATGCAGCGAGTAACTTTGAGGCTGTTTTAAGAATGGGTGACCAGTTTTACTCTTTAATTGTTCATTTTTCCCCACTGAACTATAATTTTCTGCTTGTTTAATTTTGTTTACCTGTTCCATGCAGAATGAGTTTGCAATTCATCAGTTCTGAATATGAGCTAATGATCTCCATATTCCAAAGAGAATGACCTCATCTTTGAGCTTTAGCCAGTCTCTTTCTTTTATTATCAATAATAAACTGCAGGTAACACATAATATTTGGCTTTCTGTGGTGTCCTTTGGCAGTCTTTGTCCTGTAGTGCACAGGGGAAAAGTTCCCTTGATGCTTCGTTTTGTAGCCCATGGAGTGTATTTGTCTGGTTTGTCCTGGGGCATTTTGGATTCACCCAGTGGTTGGAGTCTTGGGGACCTCTTTAAACACGGTGTGAAGACAAAAGAGATGCAGTACATCAAAGACGCTTTCCCAGTGTGTGTTTGAGTAGATATCATACCAAACATCCTCAGCCAACAGCATCCAGCAGCCTTCTGTCTCTGAACCAAGATGAATACTAACAGTGAGCGGAGCCTTCACAAGGGACCATATGGATTTAGGCTTGTCTGGGCTGTGTGAATGTGACCCTTCACTGACATCAGGTCATATAACGGTTGAAACTGGGGTTCGATTCCCCTTTTTGCACCAAAACTGTGCTATATATTGACCTATTTTACCTATTGGAATGATACTAATAACATTAAATAGTTACATTTATGTGTCACTGACAATGTGTTGTACACTGCAGATGTAAAGTTACTACACAACTTGTCCACAAATAAACATAACAGTCTTTGTTTGCAAGTCTAACGAGATTTGTAAATATATTTTAACATCCCATGCAATATAATTCAGCATCTAATAATTATGTAAACTGCTTTAATGGAACAAACTTGAGCTGCTGTGAATACAATTCATAGAAAACAATTCACCAGTGTTATTTTATTATCACTGAGATTTTTTATTAATATTTTGAATCAGTTTTTATTTTTATTTAATTATAATAATCCTGCGATTCAAATATATGATATCTGTAAATAATATCAAGTTATTATAGTTATTAAGACGATGTAGCCAAATTGTTTGCATTTTTATCATTTGATAATTATGCATCACAAGATACTTTTGATGCAACAATCAGATTACATTTCAGTACAGTATATAGCAAATAAATGTTAGGAGTATTTAATTTGTTATTTTTTATTATTTTATTTTTAATCAATTTTGAAATGAAGGATTGTGCGAAATGAATGTTTTTTTTTGTGTGTGATTTTAACATCCACAATGATTTAATTCCTTTATGATATCTCAAACTGCTTTTATGAAACATACAGTTTTTATTGTGAATAAAATTGATAGAAATCAGTTCAGGAAATACTATTTTGTTTTAGAAAGATAGTGAAAATAAAGTAGCTTGAGTCTACAAATCTTCAAAGAAACTGTTTAACAAATGTATACATTTAGAAAAGAAAAAAAAAAGTTATTTAAATACATTAGGCCTACCAATAAAAGTTATGGCATTAAATCAGTTTACATAGAGTATATGACGTTTGCATAATTTAGACTCATTTTATTTTGGACTGATAGACAGGATAGTGCCCAAACAACATACTGTATGAATATACCATGTGATGACTTAACTGCAAAAAGCTGGTTAAACAAATGACTTCATCAGTTCTCTATACAAAGTGACCCATGACTGAAACACAGTGCTGATGAAAGAGCAATGCAGAACAATCTAATTAGTTCTCATTAGCAGACAAACAGTGTTCAGGCAAATATGTCAAATGTCATTATAAAGAATCTCACACAGTTTGTTGTATTTTATTGCACTTAACACTTTTCTTGTGGACCATTGAACAGCTTCAGGACGTTCTCTGAACTTCTGCCATATAAGGCACATTTTGTGTTTATTCTAAAATGTTCATGCTGGTTTTCTGAGTGTCGTATGAAAGTAAACCATGCAAATCATTTGAAATACTGAATTTCGAACCATGTGTTTTAATTTAAGTGTGACAACTGATGAAGAACGTGAGGTCGTTATTTATATGACAGATTGCGACAGAGGATGTGGGGTGGGGGTGAGCAATGTGTTTAATCTGTTAATTCTGTGGATAGACATGGAGAAGAATGGCTGTTCAATGTTACAACATGAAAAAATCTCACAAAAGTTGTTGTTTTTTCCTAGTCAAACATGCATGTGCATTTTGCAGTTTCAGCTTTGGTAGTAGAAATGTGGTATGGCTTTGTGCCTTTGAAAATACAATAGAGATGATTGATGAGCTAGAAAATCTTTCAGTTTAGTTTGCAGGCAGAAGTGGAGGCAGAAGAGGTCTTTTTCTCAATGTTTTTCTTTCTAAAAGTCACGCTATTGTTCTTATGTAGGAGCCCGTCAAGCAAACAAGAGTTTTAAAAATTGTCATCCACAACAATTACTGGCAGGTTTACAAAGTCTTAAATGTTTGCCAATTGTGGCTTTGACAATACAGAAATCTCTGCGGCCTACAGTGCGTCAACGTTGACTCCTGTTTGGTATTTTGCAATGGTTACACAACATGCAATTGTATTGAGCTGCTGTTCTGTGTCCCAGCATCCTTGAGGCGTCAGTGGACAGCTCTTGTCTCTACGGGTTTGCTGAGGGAAATTTTGGCACAGAGATCCACGTTGGGTCGAAGCAGAGGAACCAAAGTCAGGCTTTCATGTTGACATTGTATCTCCCTGTACTCCTTTCCTCTTACATATCTATAAAAGGTTCATCCCTGAACGGGACAGTTCATCTGATGCAGTTGCTGTTGCTGTACTAGACCAAAACAGACCAGACCCCCATCTAGCTTCATTTTCCTTTTAAAACAAGTTAAGCCCATAGCAATAGGGACCCATAATGCATTTTTTTCTGCTGTACACCTATACCATCCTTCACTTCAGTTTTCACAAACCCCTTCTAGTCTCGTCTCTCATTCTTCTCAGTTTGCTTTGTCTCAGTCTATTAGTTTTTCTATTATCTGGTCTCCCTAGATGCTTTTAAGCTATAGGTGAAATGTGTTTTTTTTTGTTTGGTTTATCTGAGAGCATCTAACTCCATCTTTCTCTTCACTTCCTATAACGTTACCTGAGGGATTAAAAGAAAACTACACTATTATCAGATTGGCAGTGTACACAGACACTAACACAAACACAGCCTGTGTCCAGGACAGCATGTTCTGTTGTTCCACTGTGTGAAGAGATGGATTCAGTCTTTCATCTAGCACTAGAATCACAAACTGTTTGATCCAGCAGTAAAATAACATTGTCTTAAAACAACACTCACTAACAAGCAGCTCCGGAGAATTTAATCAAAGAACAGTCAAGCGGAAAACCTCAAAAGACACAGTCTGTCGTAATATGCTCTGCATTAACGTCAAATATTTGTAAAGAAGGGTATCCTCGGGAATCACTCTCATTACGCTTACACTTAACAATTTTTATATTCTTTTTGGAGTCAGCATAGAGGTGAATAATAGTCTGATGTTAGCGTGTTGCTAAGATAACGTCACAAAACTCTATTAATAAGCACAGAACATATTTAGCACAATTTATAATAAGCAATCCTCTTTCCTCAATGGTCTACATCTTAGATGTTACTTTCTTTAATAAGGATACTGTACATGCAATCCTGCCTTATAATTAGGCTAAATCAATGTATCTTAGGAGGCAGAATAATTTTGGAAAAACTTTCATGCATGTGAAGCTTTGAAGGAATAGTTCACCGAAAAATGTGAAAATGTGAAAATGTACAGCTGAGATGAGTTTGTTTCATCAACAATACAGATTTTGAAAAAAATAATGTAGCATTACATCGCTAGTTCACCAATGGATACTCTGGAGTGAATGGGTGCCGTCAGAATAAGAGTCCAAACAGCTGATAAAAACATTACAATAATTCAAGAGTAATCCACACCACTCCAGTCCGTAAATGAATGTCTTGTGAAGCGAAAAGTGAAAGTGATGTGATGTGTGGCCAAGTATGGTGACCCATACCCGGAACTTCTGCTCTGCATTTAACCCATCCAAGTGCACACACACAGCAGTGAACACATACCTGGAGCAGTGGGCAGCCATATGGTTGTGGCGCTTGATTTTTATCATCTATTTGGACTCTCATTCTGACGGCACCCATTCACTGCAGAGGATCCATGTGAGCAAGTGATGTAATGCTAAATTTTTCCAGATCTGTTCCTATGAAGAAAAAAAAGTAATCTACATATCTGATGGCCTGCAGTTGAGTACATTTTCAGCAAATTTTCATTTTTGCGCAAACTATTCCATTGTTCTTTCAGACAACTCACTATGTTTTAGAGCAGATCGAACTCATTTAATCTTAAATTTGGCCTTCACAGTGGATGTGTGTTAGAGAGATATTAATGCAGTCAGAAGGAAGCATTGGTCTATTTGATAAGCCAAACCATTGCTACCATCTGTTTCCATAACGGCAGCTGGATGTGGAATTGCTGTAAAGTTCAGTGTTACAGTACAACATCTGGATGAATGAATACATGTTACCATAAAAGAGCTTGTTTATTGTCATCTCTAGTTAAGCAATTTTCCAGTTAATTTCTTCCAGGGAATGAGGGGTTTGTTTCGGTTACACAGAAAAGGAGTAAATGCCAGTAAGCCTGGACATAGATTCGAAACAAAAACAAAAAAACAGAAGTATGACCATAATCATATATAATTAAAAAGAAACAGATTTTCATATTGGGAAGATGAATACAATGTAGGTGGTTGTGGTTTATGGCTGTAATCCCATTACACATGAGATTTTTGGCTTTTTTATTGAGAGCTTTGATTTGAACATAAAAATTCAAATCAATTTTCAACATCTGTGTTGATCTGGATCTAGATTTTTAAGTCCAGTTTTTGTTAATAAAAATGTATAAAATAGTTCATAAAATACTAAAGTAAATCGATCAAGTAATCTTCATTTTACAAATTTAACTTGGCTGCACAATTTAATTAACAAGCAGAAAATCAAGAAAAAAAGACCAAAATAGAAGCTCAAACTTTAAATCTCATTACCTGTATCCACATTTTTAAAAAGAAATTAGTACTTTTATTAAGTAAAAATGCATTAAATTGATCAAAAGTGAGAGAAGGCTTTTACAGTGTTCCAACAGATTTCTATTTCAAATAAATGCTGCGCCTTTGAACTTTTAAATATTAAGAAGCACAACTGTTTTCAACACTAATAATAATAAGAAATGTTTCTTGAGCACCGAATCAGCATAACAGAATGATTTTTTTTAAGGATTGTGTGACACTAAGAATGGAATATAAAAAAAAAAAAAAAAATGTGTTAATATTTCAGAATATTACGCTTTTTAATGTAGAAAATTAATTAGTTTTTGAGTAGGTTTTTATAAAAATAATAGAACGGTTCCATTCAAACCAGTTCCATTATTATTAACAATAATAATCATTTTCCAGTATTATTTTATATAATTATTATTTTGTTTGAATTAGTTTAATTTTTATTATTGATTTATTTTAATGTTTAATATTAATATATATAATTTTTTATTTTTTTCAAAATTAGTTTAGTGAATGTTATTATTTTACTTTATTGTTCTCTTCCCTTTCTCTCAAACCATCTCCATTCTAGACCAGCCCTGCTGAATCATGCTAAGTGAAGATGAAACAGCGCTGGACTGCTGTTTGTGTGTGAATGTGCAGCTGTGTAGGCGATACTAGGTCAGCTGGACCTCTCTGTGCCCTGTTTTGGGATGTTTGTGTGTGTGTGTATTTCCTCAGGTGTTTTTGCTGTTTTTTTGGTTGTTGTGTGTGTGTTTGTATTTCCTATGAACTTACTGAGCACCAATTCGGCCTGTGAATCCACAAAAATGTAATTTTCCTGCAACCGTTTCATGACAATTGCAGTTTCCATGAAGTTATGTTCCTGCATATGACAAAGTGCGCAGTCAACAAGGTTAAGGAGAAGAAACAGAATCTCTCAAGCGAGCATGGCCAACAAATCGTGAGTTATGGGAACCACATGTATGACATTTTGATTTAAGTGGTAATACATGAGAAAACTAAAGCTTCATCTTTTCCTGTGGGCTCTGTGTAACTCTACCTCTCCACGGCTACTCTTCAGGCAGGAGGGGAGGAGATGGGAGGGGTGTGATGAGGTCAATCCCCTGGTGCCTGATAGTAAAACTTAAAAATCATGGAGAAAATATAGACTCATGGCACACGCTACAGCATTTCCTGTACAGAGACTGGAGTGTGGAGGAACAACACAATGAAAATATAACAAATATTATTATTTTTTACTCAAAAATCTTAATCCATATCATAACATTTTAGTAGGCTTTAGAATTTATTACAGTAGATGTCATAGAAAGTCATGAAAAGGGCAAACATTGAGTTTCGGTAATCATTTGCATGTATTTATTTTTTTATTTACGGAACAATGAGTAAAACTTTTGCAAATAGTATGTCAGTATACATATGTGCCATTTAGAGGGCATTATAGTATGAGTTAGAAAACATTATTACTTTATTTCAATTATTTAAGTAATAATAATGCAACAGTTTGCACCAACATTTTTAAGTCATGACAGCTTCTAATGAAACTATGTTTCATTGAGTTAGAAGAACATAATAATTAAGAACTTAATCATTTGTAGCAGAAAACATAATTTTGCTACATTAATTAATGGGTTTGTGGGCCTGGAACCCATTAAACTTATATTTTTTAGATAAAATCAACAGCTAGCACAACACATCCTAAATGTTATTTACTTAGCATGTAAATATAATGAACAAGCAAGATATTACTTGCCTTTGGCTTTAGGGAAGTCATTGCTCATAGAGTCAATAGTGTTTACCTTATTGTGGTCTACTCTTCTGCACAATGGTAACTACAAATACTTCAATAGCAGAAACTTCTTAAAATGTCAAATTTAACAGCAATAAACATTTTCACTAAAATAACACTTAATTTTAATATTAATTCCCCTTATCCAGTCCTATGCAAAGCATGCAAAGTCCAATTTCCAAAGCTAACAAGATAATTTTATCAAGTTAACTTAATGAATAAAAAAAAAAAAACAGTTACTGCATTCAATTCAATTCATTTCAAGTTTATTTGTATAGCACTTTTTACGATATACTGTAAATCATTGCAAAGCAACTTTACAGAAAATTAAGTTTCTACAATATTTAGTAGTAGCTTATCAGTGATAACTGTCAGTGTATGTGCATATGGCAGAAATGTTCAGAGAAATCAAAGATGTAAACAAACAGATGATTAACACTATTGACAGCAATTATGCAATCAAACTTATAGCAAAATGTTGTAGTTCTATATGTTGTTTCAGGGTTAGCATCATCTGAGGTCCTCTGAGGGGTTGGCATCATCTCTTCTCAGGTGTTCTGGATCCAGACTGGAGCTTGTGTAAATCCTAGAGTAGCTGCTATTCCAGCCTAGTAAAAATAATTAGTTTAACCCAAGCTAAAGAATAATAATGTCCATATGATCAGATATAACTGCAGTCCAAAATTATGAGATGCATTATTTGAATGCTCGGCCAAAGAGATGTGTTTTTAATCTAAACAGAGATAGTGTGTTTGAACCCCGAACATTATCAGGAAGGGTATTCCAGAGTTTGGGAGCCAAATGCGAAAAAACTCTCTTAAATTTGAGTTTACATTAAAAGCAGTATTAAGTTGTTTTAACATTATTATTTTAACAGAACTCATCAAAATGATGTTGCAATTTGAGGTTTAATTAAAAGTTTAAATTATTGAAGTAGAATTTTAAACTTGCAATCATGCATTTACTTAAGTTGTGGTAACAGGTCCACTAAATTATTTTTTTGCCATGTATTTTCCTTGTCGATAAATGTCATAAGCTGTATGTTTTGTGATTTGTGCATGTAATGTTTATGAGAGAGGCGAACGCGCAAGTCTATGCAGAAACCAAACGATAAAGATGCTATTTTTAAATATGTATTACGTGGTCACTATTGCTTTGTCTGTTATTGCAGATTGTTTGATATGTGCTGAGTATTTACATTTTTTGTTTAAAACTAGCTTAAAAGCATTTAATTAATAAATAAATAAAACCATTTTTTTTTTCAGAATTTAGTAGTAAGAAATTACTCGTCATCCAGTGTTTTTTATATAAAATATGCAATCCATTAGTTTTTCAAATTGGTATGTTTCACCTGGCCACAAAGAAATATAGAGCTTAGTGTCATCAGCATAACAGTGAAAGCTAACACTGTGTTTCCTGATGATATCTCCCAGGGGTAACATGTAAAGTGTGAAAAGTAACGACCCCAGTACTGAGCCTTGAGGAACTCCATACTGCACTTGTGATCGATATGATACCTCTTCATTCACTGCTACGAACTGACGGCGGTCAGATAAGTACGATTTGAACCATGCTAATGCATTTCCACTAATGCCAACAAAGTTTTCTAGTCTATTCAAAAGAATGTTCTGGTCAATAGTGTTGAACGTAACACTAAGATCCAGTAGCACTAATAGAGAGATATAACCATGATCAGATGATAAGAGCAGGACATTTGTAACTCTAAGGAGAGCAGTCTCAGTACTATGATATACGGTCTGAATTCTGACTGGACAACCTCACAGATACCATTTTTCTTTAAGGAATATAATTGTGAGGATACTACCTTTTCTAGTATCTTTGACAGAAAAGGGAGATTCGAGATCGGTCTGTAATTAACTAGATCTTTGGGGTCAAGTTGTGTTTTTTTTAATGAGAGGCTTAATAACAGCCAGTTTAAGGTTTTGGGGACATATCCTAATGACAGTGATGAATAAATAATAGTCAGAAGAGGATTCTATGACTTCTGGAAGCACCTCTTTCAGGAGCTTATATGGAATAGGGTCTAACATACATGTTGTTGGTTTAGATGATATAACAAGTTTATAAAATTCTTCCTCTCCTATAGTGGAGAATGAGTGGAATTCTTTCTTCAGGGGATCAATAGCGTACTATCTGATGCTAATGTATTGATAATAACTGAGTGTTTTCCTCATAACTCCACCCTAAAAAACGTCTTGCTACCAGAGAATTGTGTTTAGGCAAATTTCACTGTTGGTTTGTGGCCTCTGGTCTTGTAAAATAAATATTTGATCAGAAAAGCTAGTTACTGCAGGCATTTGACGGCTGTGTAATGCTCTGCGCTGTGACTCTGGGTATGAGGTGAGTAAACTGGCTTCCCCTCTGGTTCACAGAGAGTGTATTTCTGTGGGAGCCAATAAACTTACACCACAGTTTATTACTCAACATTAATCTAATAATAATGTTGTAATTCTCAGAATATGTCCTGATGACATCCATCTTGTTTATTTCTCATAGATTTTCTATCTAGGCCAGGTGCGCCTCATTCTAAACAAATCTAAACAGTTGCAGAGAATTTTATTTTTGACGGGAAACACTCTCAACACAAAGCATTCATCAAATGTCAAATTTGCACTGCAAAGGTGGCACTTCTGAAGAGGTATTTAGAGTCACAATCTGTTTAATGTTGCTCGGAGGTAGCATAAATGCATTTACATAACATATACAACTGTATACACCAGTCATAATTTACTTTTTATATATCATTTTGCCTCTACACTTAATTTTGAGCAGGCAAAGAGCAGCCTTAACTCAGCTGTGTAAAGATGACTAAATACTTAACTCCTACAAAGTAAGTTCATTGTTTGTGCTTCGTACAACAGCACTGTATAAAAGGGAAATTTTTTTTTTTTTTTTTTTTACCCCAACATACCTAAACTTCTTTCTCTTCAGCCCCTATGATTAGAATGACAATGGTTGACTGTCTTAATTCAGCACACATTGCAGTTTAATGATTGTTTGTGGAGCCGATACTATGGGTTGGAGATATACAGAATAATGTAGATATGTTACAGTTTAGGTCTTGTTTTCCTTTTACATAGAAAACTGCTATTTAGGTCAAGAAGGTTATGATAAGAAGCTAATTTTCTTGGAAGAGTAAAGCTTAAGCACAGCGCAACAGAATGTCATCCTTTGGGATTTTGGGAAGCAGCACACCAGACCTGGATAGCCTGGGAATGCTGCAATGGGAGGTATTATCCAAGAAATTTCTTAACAACTCAGTTTGAATCCTTAAGGGATGCTTGTGAGAAATGATCAACAGGCACTGAATCATCATATATTTTTTTGGAATGGTGTTTAGTGTGATATATGTAAGTTTATTGACTTTGAAAGTCATTTTCTCAAGATTTATTTTTATTTATTTATTTTACATTTAACTGCATCTGTTTGTGTGTTCGTAGAAATTAATAAGCAAGTGATTGCAATTAAATCTGACAATAGCTTTCCATCCAAAATGCAAATTTAACTTATGAACAAAACTGGAATATCACATAAAACATTTGCAAATAAAGCACCGTTTCGTTACCATACAACGAGTAAGAGAGAACAAAATTGTCACTTCCTGATAAACTAACATTAAATATCACTAAGAAAAGTAGGCAAATATAATTTTCATTTACAGAATGTGACCCTGGACCACAAAACCAGTCATAAGGGTCAATTTCTTGAAATTGAGATTTATACATCATCTGAAAGCTGAATAAATAAGCTTTCCATTGATTTGTTAGGATAGGACAATATTTGGCCAAGATACCACTATTTGAAAACCTATAATCTGAGGGTGCAAAACTATCCAAATATTGAGAAAATTGCCTATAAAGTTGTCCAAATGAAGTTCTTAGCAATGCATATTACTAATCAAAAATTAAGTTTTGATATATTTAAGGTAGGAAATTTACTAAATGTCTTCATGGAACATGATCTTTACTTAATTTTTGTCAAAAGAAAAATCGATACTTTTGACTTATACAATGTATTGTTGGCTATTGCTACAATTATACTCATGCTACTTATGACTGGTTTTGTGGTCCAGGGTCACATATGATAAATTATTTGCACCTCAGAGTGAACAGATGAAACAATAAATGTGGTCATTTCCTTCGGAGGTGGATGCCTGCAGTCATAACAGAAATACTTTGCAGGCATTTCAGAACTTCCAAAAAAAACTTTTTAGATGCTGCGCAACAAGATCGGTCTGTTGTTTAGTCAAGTTATCCCGTCCCATCATGCAAAGTCACATGACTTTATTGATGCACATGGTGGAATTTATTCTGTAAATGTGTTTCCATTGTAGTTTATGTGCATTTTTTCTTATCGGATAAAAAGCTTATCCTACTTCATTGTGCACATTAGTTTTATTTATGCGCATTTTCAGAATTTATGCAAATGTTGGTGTTGCCATCCAGCATTTTTTATGCAATATTCCAAAATACTCCAAAAGCTCCAAAAGGGACTACGGATGAAAAATAGTGTTGGCTAAATCTGGTGCATTTTACATATCTATGTATTATTAATGTGCATTGTCCCTGATTAAAATAAATAAATGAAATAAATGTGCATAAAAATAGGTAGATAGAAACAGCTAATGAAGACATTTATAATGTAATATAATTTAAGTTTCTTAAAGGGTTAGTTCACCCAAAAATGAAAATAAGGCTATGTTTTACTCAAACCCGTGGCATTCTAGGTGTATATGACTTTCTTCTTTCAGACGAATCCAATTGGAGTTGAATTAAAAATTGTTTTTGATCTTTCAAGCTGGCACTCAGCGGGTGTTGCATGCATCAGTCCAAAAGAAGGTAAATAAAAAGCATGCATCGATAAAAAAGTGTCTCACACGGCTCCAAGGGATAACAAAGGCTTCCTGAGGCGAATCGGTGCGTTTTTGTAAGAAAAATATCCATATTCAAAATGTAATAATCACTTTAATCTAGCTAGCACTCAATGTAAACAGAAGCAGTTCTGGACAGATGACGTATGAGTTCGGCTTTGCGCATGCGCTGCTCAGAAGTGACGCATGTGGAAACGCAGAGGAGAGATCAAAACAAAATAACGGTCATTAATTAGAAGTACAAAATGAGGATATTTAAAGAATATCAGAGGATTTCAATATAAGCCAAGAGGAGACTGGTTTTCCTTTGCTATAGTAAGGAAACTTTGCTTCCTTTGATCCTGTAAACAAACATTGGTTTTCACGAGACTCACTGGCGCATGCGCAGCGCTGACCTCATACGTCATGCTCCCTGAACTGATTCTGTGTACAACTGTTGGTGCAAGCTACATTAAAGTAATTATTACGTTTTGAATATGGATATTTTTCTTACAAAAACACATTGATTCGCCACAGGAGGCCTTTGTTCTCCCGCCGGAGCCATGTGAGACACTTTACAAAAATGAGTGGGTTTTTTATTTAAGTTCTTTTGGGATGGTCAATGGGTTACGCGGTGGGTGGTGTTTGACAGATTTTTTTTTATGGGTGGATTTTTAATATAACCCTGACTGGATTTGTCTGAAAAAAGAAAGTAATATACACCTAGGATGCTTCTGGGGTGAGTAAAACACAGCCTAATTTTCATTTTTGGGTGACCCTTTAAGCACTAAATCAGCATATTAGTATGATTTCTGAGCTTTACCACCACTCAAATTAATTTTAAAATATATTTATATAATATAATTTTAATATATATTCAAATACAAAGTGGTTTTATTTGTAGGAAATTTAACAGTATTACTGTTTTTACTGTATTTTTGATTAAGTAAATGCTGGACCAATATCAATAAAGTTGCTGGTATGGAAAAATCCTGCATAAAGATTCATTCAAAATTTCTCTGGTCCAAAGAAAAAGAACTATCAAATGAGAGGGTAATAGTAAAAAAAGACCAAATTTTATTTCTTAGCTAAACTGTTCCACTACTAAGGAAAGTTCTAAGTCAAATCATGTTAGTCTGATTTTGTTTGAAAGTCATTTATATTTGTGTTTATGTCAGTATGTGTATGTGCAGGAGATTATTTGTGTTTGCTGTATTTTCAGCATTCCCAGCATTCCCCCATAACTCACTGAGAAACTGACTTTATTTATTCTTAAAGTACATGATACCGATTTGCCATCCTGTTTGCCCTCCTTCACTCTAATATTAACACATTACTGGAATCTTCTTTCAAATATTGGTATGTATTTGGCACAGATATTCTTATTAAGTCTTTGATTCTTCTCCCATTACATTACATACACACATGCTTTTGTGAACACACACGGCGCCAGGGTGTGGATTGGCTGTCATGAGTCACATATTACTGTCTTTGATCTCAGGACTCTCATCCCTTAATCAAGCCAAGAGTGAGCGAGAAAGAGAGATGGAGGAGGAGATGTGAACAGAGACAGTCTCCTTTTACATCTGGCTGAACATCAGGTTAGATCACCTCCATTTGTACACTCTACTCTGCCTAAAACAAGTTGATCTTTCTGAACATCTTTCAAGGATTGAAATTAGAATTTCTAAAGCTGCGTGAACGTATATTTTTTAAACTTTATGCTGTTGAGACATCCTTGTTCAGCATACATGATGTTGTGAGGTCTGGGACTCAGGCTTCTGGCGCCACATGAACTTCATAAAACTTTGTTGCACCATTTTATCATAGACATCTCTGCAATCGTGCAAAGCGCACATGTTATATTGGGCACTGCATGATTAATACTCTAGGACAAGTTGTGTGTGCGTGTGTGTGTGTGTGTGTGTGTGTGTGTGTGTGTGTGTTTGCTCCTCACTGTTTCACATTACCTAAATCTGCAAATAAAATCTGGTCTTGACAGAGGCACACAAATTAATAACATGTACGATAAAGTCATCCAGTCCATAGCTCTGGTGAGCGGCTCCTTCTAACACTGTTTTCCTGGGAGACCTTCATTCAGCCAGACACAATGGAACTGAGCTGTGTGCTGGCACTGAGGCCGAAACCAGATACCCCTCAAACCTCCCAAGCACCTCTCGCTCAATCCTCACTCCCAGCTACATGCCTATAATTACATATATATTATATACTTTTTTTTTTTTTTTTTTTTTTTTTTTTGAACACATGAACACATTTAAGAAAGTATTTATCTTGGCCCTTATAGAAAGGGGGAAAAATGTTTTGAACATTATTATAATAATGATAATTATTTCAATATTTTCATTTGAATCGTTTTTTGGTTGAAATTTTAAAATTCAAATATTTTAAATATCTACTTATGAATTTATCTGTAGAGAATGGTATCATAAATTGAAAAGATAACTTGAAAATATTTATTCATTCATTCATTGATACATTTGTTTGTTTTTTTAAATATGCTTTTATAATGAGAACATAAGAGACTAAATTAATCAAGGCCATTGTTGCCACAAAAGGGAAACGAACAGTGTGAATAGTGTCATGATTGTAAATATTGTCAAATTATGTATTCATCTATATAAATAGTATCATAATTTGAAAAAATTAATACATTAAACTTATATATATATATATATATTTAAATCTTTACATTTTAATATAAATATGAAAAAGGTCTTAAAAGAGGGGAAATGGTCTGAATATAATCTCTTATTGTCTATATTTATGCATTTTTGTGTAGAAATTCTTTCATAAATTGAAAAATTATTACATTAAATTTTCAATGTTAATTTGAACCATTTCTTTTATTGTCTATATATATATATTTTTTATATATATATTCTATATATATATATATGATATATATATATATATATATATTTATATATGTTATATATACATATACATTATATATATACACATATATATATATATATATATATAATAAAAAAAAAGCCTTCTGCACCTGGACCCAGAAATCGAGATTAAATCTAAATATTTGGATGCTCAGTTGTGAGTCACTCTGTAGTGACTCAAGAGTTCAGTGTGCAGTTTCTCACCAACTGTGACCTAAAGTTTATTGTAGAGGATCATGCTGTCGTATATTATTACGTATATCATGTATGATTACACCCCATGACCTGTGTTAATCAATGTTACAGTTTGCTTGACTTGCCAAGGTTTGCAGCAACAGGTTCTGTGTAAACCATCCATTGCCTGGTTAGAGAAATGACTACCAGATGCCTTCACTGCAAAGATAAAGTACCTGCATGATGGTCAAATCAGACGCTCAGGGCGTTTCCAAGTATTCTCCTCTCATATGGGCTCATATGCATAAGTAAACAACCTGGGCGGTTTGTTAATGTGGGAACAGAGCAGCTGCCTTAATGGGTCAATGAACAGCTATGGACTCGTCTCCGAGGATCTGATTTACACCTCATGGGGAGAAGGAATAAAATGTGCCCTGGGAGGGCAGCTTGTGTCTTCCCTGTGAGACACGTTTGCAGCGGTGTCCATTGTGTCAGGAGATTTACAGGCAGCTCTGTTTGTTAGCACCACAAAACCACATAAAACACAATGAGCTCTGAATCTCTGAAGATCAGTGGAATGAACAACAGAAGCAGGCCGACCAGCTGCTCAGTTGAGGCATCTGTAGTGATGGCCATTATCAGCAATGCATTGATTACCCAGTTTGCTTTTGCTAACTTCATTTTGTATCATTGTACTTGACTCTGTTGGTTCGTTTCAAAGGGGTGGCGATTCTGACTCCTGAAGCATGACTCTTTGATTCTTTAAGGTGCCTACAAGACTTTGAGTGATTCCTTAAATGTATTATTTAACCAGTTCTTCCAAAACACTGATTCAGTCAGTAACAAAATTTCTTCCCGATTCCGCTTGTCTGTTTGCAATCAGATAATTTCAAGCTGCTAAACTCCGGGAAAGTTTTGAGTCCAGTGATCCAGCAAGCGAATCCATTCAAGCAATCAGTCCAAAACAGGACTAATGTAAAGTAAACCAGGCTGATTACATAAGAGACGGCGGAGAGAATAGATACTCATGTTGCGTTTTCAGTTAATTATTAATTCAAGTGTGCTTGGTTTTAAAATACAAGCTCTGTGATTGTTTCTGAAGATTGCGAGAGCTCACGCGTCACGCAGTATGAACTACAGACTGAACGTAACATCAAAACATCCCACCACTGTATGATATGCAAACTAAGTTTTCTCTGCTGGATAAAGCAAACCAGCTTCTTTTTATATTTGAGTTTTGATGGTTGAGGATTGCAGTCAATGTAAAGACGACTGCGGTGACGTACAGGAGATGTAAGCATGCAAGAGTCTGATACACCATGCTGAGCGCTCTTAAAGCACAGATCATATGTTGTATTTATGCACAGACACATTTCAGTACATTCACATTGTTTCTACACACATTTGGGATAATGTTTTGATTTTTCTTGTGTATGTTGCTGTGTTTAGTCTGTGTGCACAAATGTATCAATTATATGAACTTCTTTTATCATTTGGTTCTTTGGTGTCCTTTTGGGGTCTCTCAAGTAGGGATGTGCCCGAATCCGAAATTCTGAAAGGTAATGGTGTGTACTACGGCACCCCTAAAGGGAATAAATACGTAATATACGAGAAAAATATATTTCAATGCTTTCTTTCACAATTATGTCATTGGGTAATTATCCTGTATATAAATTGCGGGCATCAGGGAGCCGTTATTAATATGCAGGACACTAAAATTCACTTTCAAGAGTCACGTTCACACGTAGCCTACTCTACTATGGTCCAATTACCACACATTTCACTAGATTAGATGTTTGTCAGTGGTGCTCAGGGTGTGCAGATCATTCGCCATCTTCCCATCAATCATCTCTCCATACATCTCTCTGTTAGTGTTGTAAGTGAAATTTTATGTACTGTTATGTAAAAGGCAACCGCTAGCAAGCGGCTAACCATGTCCCTTTAGTCGCACCATGCAACGCATTATTCATTTTCTGAATACAGATTTGCTGTTCGGGCACATCTATACTCCCAAGTTACCTTTTTTTGAAAAGATATCTTAATTTATCTTGAAATAAGCTTGCAGAAAATACAGTTTTGTGAGAATCACCCTTCTATCTTTTGGTTTACTTTGCTGGATATACACTCACCTAAAGGATTATTAGGAACACCTGTTCAATTTCTCATTAATGCAATTATCTAATCAACCAATCACATGGCAGTTGCTTCAGTGCATTTAGGAGTGTGGTCCTGGTCAAGACAATCTCCTGAACTCCAAACTGAATGTCAGAATGGGAAAGAAAGGTGATTAAAGCAATTTCGAGCGTGGCATGGTTGTTGGTGCCAGACGGGCTGGTCTGAGTATTTCACAATCTGCTCAGTTACTGGGATTTTCACGCACAACCATTTCTAGGGTTTACAAAGAATGGTGTGAAAAGGGAAAAACATCCAGTATGCAGCAGTCCTGTGGGCAAAAATGCCTTGTTGATGCTAGAGGTCAGAGGAGAATGGGCTGACTGATTCAAGCTGATAGAAGAGCAACTTTGACTGAAATAACCATCGTTACAACCGAGGTATGCAGCAAAGCATTTGTAACGCACAACCTTGAGGCGGATGGGCTACAACAGCAGAAGACCCCCCATTACCACTCATCTCCACTACAAATAGGAAAAAGAGGCTACAATTTGCACGAGCTCACCAAAATTGGACAGTTGAAGACTTGAAAAATGTTGCCTGGTCTGATGAGTCTAGATTTCTGTTGAGACATTCAGATGGTAGTGTCAGAATTTGGCGTAAATAGAATGAGAACATGGATCCATCATGCCTTGTTACCACTGTGCAGGCTGGTGGTGGTGGTGTAATGGTGTGGGGGATGTTTTCTTCGCACACTTTAGGCCCCTTAGTGCCAATTGGGCATCGTTTTAAATGCCACGGCCTACCGGAGCATTGTTTTGACCATGTCCATCCCTTTATGACCACCATGTACCCATCCTCTGATGTCTACTTCCAGCAGGATAATGCACCATGTCACAAAGCGCCGAATCATTTCAAATTGGTTTCTTGAAGATGACAATGAGTTCAAAAAAAATGGCCCCCACAGTCACCAGATCTAAACCCAAAGAGCATCTTTGGGATGTGGTGGAACGGGAGCTTCGTGCCCTGGATGTGCATCCCACAAATCTCCATCAACTGCAAGATGCTATCCTATCAATATGGGCCAACATTTCTAAAGAATGCTTTCAGCACCTTGTTGAATCAATGCCACGTAGAATTAAGGCAGTTCTGAAGGTGAAAGGGGGTCAAACACAGTATTAGTATGGTGTTCCTAATAATCCTTTAGGTGAGTGTAGTAAATAATGACAAAATTAAAGTATTAAAGAGTTAGTTCAAATTAGTTTATTATTGGTTAGTTTAAAATTAAAATTAGCCCATTTAATTACTCACCCTCAAGTCATCCTAGGTGCATATGACTTTCTTCTTTCAGACGAATCCAGTCAGAGTTATATAAAAAATTTGATTTTTCAAGCTGTTTAATGCCAGTCAGCGGGTATTGAATTGTTTCAGTCCCAAAGAACAGAAATTAAAAGCGCCTATCCATAAAAACAAAACAAAAACAAAAAAACAGTGTCTCACACAGCTCCAGGGGAAGAACAAAGGCCTCCTGTAGCAAATCGATGCATTTTTGTAAGAAAAATATCCATATTCAAAACGTAATAATCACTTGAATCTAGCTTGCGCTCACTGTTGTACACAGAAACAGTTCTGGGCGGATGACGTATGAGGTCAGCGTTGTGTTGCGTGACTGTCTTTATGACTGAATCTCTTTGCTCACATTCATTCAAAATTTGATTTAATGAGGAATGTAACAAATGAATGTGTCTATGAGTGATTTACTGAATCATTTACTCAACCGATTCATTCAAAAGAGCTGATTTATTGAGGACTAAAACAAGTCACTGTCAGTAAAAGTGATTCATATCACTGGTTCATTCAATCAGTTCATTAAAAATATTAATTAATTCAGGAATGTAATAAATGATTGTAATTAATATTGATTAACTAAATCATTTACTAAACCCATTTGTTCAAAAGTACGATTTATTCAGGCATAAAACAAGTGACTGTCATTATGAGTGCTTCACACTGAAGCACACTGATACATTGAGGAATTAAATAATTAATCATTTTATTTAAAAACACTAATGCGTACTCACTGTCAAGTAGCATTTGTGTGTTTTTCTCATTGTTTCTTGTTGCAAAACTAAATTTTCCAATATTCAATGAACTAAATCATTTATGTCATAGACATTGTTAATGTTGAAATATCTCCAATCTGCAAACAGTTTGTTCTGCATAGTATCAAGTATGAGTAAGAGCATGTGCTACACACTATCAGACCTGACACTAGTTTGGGCAGTCCAAAGTATTTAGGCCAACCAAAAGCAATGTGACCATTGCCCTCCGTGTTTATGTGTGTGTGTGCTGTATGTGTGTGATCCATTTGTCTCCTTCAGTCACTATCATCCAGGAACGGGCCTGTCTGCATGTTCTGTTGCCCTGCATGCTTATTCATCTATCAGTTGTATGAGTTACAGGAAACCTTGAGTAATTGATATCACGCGCAAGAGACACATGGACAAGGAGATTGAATGATATATATATACCTGTAATAAGGCAAAAGCATAAATAATGGTTTTTCGCTGTTAGGGGGATACCAGTTAATCACAGCAGCTGTTTTTGATTACTCTGTCCCGGTGGGAGGGATGCATTATGAGCCCATTCTGATGGGGTTTACTGCAGCAGAGCGTGGAGACCGTAGCCCCAACACTGTATGTCAAATGGGATGAGGGTAGTGTTATTTGCATGCTTGTGTGTGACAAGGGAAAGAAGGGGTAGTGACCAGAACTGCAGTCTGCTTCTTATTAGTGTGAAGAGCATTTGGGTTATGGTCTAAAGTATCCCAATATCCTCTCCTATAATCCACTCTCTCCTGCCGAAGGGATCCAGCTGTGGGTCAGCACTAGGGGAAGGATACTCTGAGGCCTTTGAAATTAAAAGTGGCATTTACTCCAAGGAGCTACAATGGCATTTCAGTGCTTCATCTTGTATTATGAATAGGCCTATATAAGTTTTAAATACAATTGTATGTTTTACCAAATAATGAAAAGAAATTACATGCACTTAATGCATATTAATTGATTGATAAGTGACTGCTGTTATTCTGTCAAAGCATCCAAGAAACATCAATATGATCCTCAGTTTGGAGGAGTTTGTCTAAAGAAAGTATCTTAAATAACCATGACTCTGAAGCAGATATCAGCACCTGAGGATGTTTGTGAGTGGTTCAAGCTACCAATCCAAAACATTCCAGTCTATCTATCAAATTCTCACTCATTGTGATTCCCGATAAAGATATGAAAGAGATCAGTCCAATCACTCAGCTCTTACACATGAACACATTTCACGCTTTCTCTCACTCACTCGCAAAAAACAAAACATTCCTCACGGGCTCCCAAGGGAAAGACTTAGATTTATGTGTGTTTATTTACTTCAGCACAAGCAGTCTTCTGTGGTCTCATAGGGTTCAGCATTCCCAGAGGAAAACCAGGAATTTCTTTCACCACAAATTCAAACACCGACCACAAAATTCCAAGGAGCTCTTTATCACTTCTTTTCATCAAAGAAAGTCTATCTTGGATCTTAATTTCTGTACTTTGTTAAAGGCTATCTGCTCTAGTTTCTAGTGTAGCCAATTTTAATTTACTTCTTTCTTTTACTCAGAACTTCATTACTTTTTCCGGGTGTTTTGAGAGGTTTTCTTTGAATTTGTGTCCTGTTCTCAATATCAGAGATTGCTCAACTTGCTTTGGAAGCTCTTGTGAAAAAGAACTTTAGCATACTTTTGAAAAGAGTACTGTTTATGGAAATAATAGGCTATACTTTAAAAGAAGATACTAAGCCATTTAAATTAGTGGAATTCCCTGCCATAATTACAGTAAATAGCTCTGCATGTGCATTTATTGCTGCCATAAAGAAATCTGCTCTTTTCGCAGAATTTCGTAAAAAAAAAAAAAAAAAAATTACAATTAAATGAAAATGTTTAAATGTATAGCCTAATAAATGCAATTAGCTGAACTCTTTGACCCACTTAAGTAGGACTAAAGTACATTTTTACATGTAATTTGTTGTATTTGAAATCTGGTTAAAGTTTGTAGTGTTTGTGGTATACTAAAATATACTTCAATTTGAATTTCTGTTGACATTTTTATGTATTTAAGTTGCAACTACATTTCAAATAAATGAACTTAAATGTTATATAAAAAAACACACTAGAATTAAAATTATCAAATAGTTTACGTTTATATTTTTAAAAAGTGTACATTTTAAAAGGGAACCTAAGTTTTTTAAAAACTTAATCATGAAAGTGTTCTCTCTGTAAGTAGACTTGAGTGGTGTTTTATTTGATTCATATTATATTATCTACAAGTAGTTTTTTAAATATATATATATTATTTTAAGATGTGCACATACAATACAATTAAGCACAGTTCTTTTTCACAAGGGAGTTAAAGGCTATGGCCCATGACTAAAGAATTTTTTGATGAAAGGAAGGCTAGCATATTGTTAGCATCACACTCATGTCCTAAATTAAACACAACTGTCGGATGGTGAGTCATATGCCGACAAAGGGAACCAAATGTGTGTAAGTACACAACAACCAAAATATTTGGTTGCTTGTATTAGGTAGGCAGAAGCCACTGAGTAGTCACGGTTTGGTTGTTTTTCATATAATAAGCTTCCCCCATTTTCACAGCCGTGGTCAGTTTTTGGAACATTATTTTGAGAGGAAATTTTTCAAAGAGGAAAAATAAAAATGACTGCCTAATGTGAAGAATGTTTACGCTTTATTTTTCGCCACATCTTCTATAATGTGTGTCAGGAATACTGATTCTGAATGATTCGTGAACACCACACGACTTTACGAGCTCTGTATTTGTTCTGAACCCATCTGTGAAAAATCTATTGAGGTTGAAGGAGTTCATGCATGTCACATTTGTGGTGCGCTAATGTGTTTTCTGTGGTGGAATCGGGCAATGAGCCATTTACAACACAGAGATCCTCTGCTTTTAGACATATTGCCATTTTCTTTCACTGAAATACACTTAGAAAGTTTAGACACAGAATTGTGTTGGCCTTGGCACATGTTTTGAGTGAAATAATCCTCTTTTCACCTTTTTTTGTATTATGACATTGAAGGTGTCAGAATTAGTGTATATTTCATACAGAGAGTAGAAAGCACATTAGGATTTGGCATTGAACTTCATTTATACAACAGTTCGTTCCGGTCCTCAAATTTGGTTGGTCGAGCTGTGTTCCAAGACTTCTGATCTTACAGTCCAACAGCAACCAAGTCTTGACTTTTCACAGTTTGTATCAATGCGCTTGCCAGTGTTTGTTTTAGACACATTAAGCTGTATAATAGTGGTTTATACTTTTGTTCAAAAAAAAAAAAATTAATAATAATCCCTCAAACTGTTCTTTAAATTCATGTTTTTTACCTCCTGAATCGATGGACGAAGGTTATTAATCTTATTATGAAGGGATCATCCATGCATATGTTTCATTTTGCAACTTTTTTTTTTTTTTTTTTGACGTAATTTTCAATTAACATGTCACAACTTGATCTTCCACATCTCTTTACAATTAACTGCAAGTTTTCATTCTTGAGATCTGCCTCCAACCAATCAGTAACTGGTTAAATATTTTTGCGGGTTACATTGTTATGCCAGTAGGTGGCAGCAAGTGACTGTCCTTAAGAGCGATTAATTGAATAACAAATTCAACTCACTGACGTCTTTCAGGAACAATCAAGTGACTGAATTTGGAACAGCATACTACTCTACTACCTATTTCTGTATTTCGTCTCTATCTTTTCCAAATTCAGCCAGTGTCTTTATGAGTGAATCATTGAATCTTCAACTCAAACTATTCTTTTAACAACTTCATTTCAACTGATTCATTCAAATTAATTCTTATTATGAAGTAATTACTTTGTGACCATTAAAAAGTATGTTCTGTGTAGTATGAATGTGTGTAGTATGTACTTAATCCAGAATGTGATTTATTTTTTTATTTTTTTTCTTATTTAGTAGCATATTCAGATATAGACACAGTCTTTATTGGTTAATCACTGAATCGTGAACTCAGTCGATTCGTTCAGCAACAATGCTTTGAGGAACAATAAACAAGTGACTGAGTGTCATTGATTCATTCACTTAACTGATTCATTCAGAAATGCAACCACTTTGTGTTGATTGTGCTGTGACTATTTTCATTGATGGAGCAGTTGTTTGCCTAAAATGTAAGTTACTCAATATTAACTTGTTTAATGTACTGTTTTGTTAAAGCAATATCACATTCGCAACTGCACAGTTGGTCTAATCTGTCAGCAGTGCTTGTGTGATATATATCCTTAACAGTACAAATGCATAATTTTTGGAGCTGTATCACTAAAATGTTCCTGCCTGTCATAATATATCGTGTGCTAAACCTTATGTATAAAACATACCTTTAAAAAAAAAAAAAAAAGTAGGCCTATTACTCAATGTGCTGGTCCTGAATAATGCCAGAAACCCAGTGTTGGCAGTAATTCAAAGTGTGTAGGTTAAAACACGTTAGCGGACTTAAAAGCCCCGGAGGCAACTAGAACATTAGCGCCACTCAACACTAATTACCCACTCGAACAGGGGCTCATAATTAGTCTTGTCAAAAAATGTGATTAAGCACTATATCCACATGCATACAAATGGCTGTATCCATGACCTCTGCTGCTCTGCCCGGGATTTAGGAGGGTGTAGCACCCAGTTCAGACAGCAAACACAGCAACTCGTGATGAACAAAATATGACTGTAATCATAGATATATGCCAGATGTTTGTAAAAAAACATGCTCTGTGTTCGAAACTAAGCTTGTTTTACATATAAGCACTGGAGAAACAGAGTCGCCGAGGGTGGGGGGGGGACTAACCAATGAGCATCTCTCATCACTGAAGCCCACTAACAGTATAAACCCTGCTGTACAAGCCCCGTGGACTGGGGGAAGTGTTGATTAATGAGTCATTGTGCTAAGTTACTTTTCCTTTCATGTAAGTGCTATAAGCAGCATTCCGGGATCTAATTACTGTAAACATAACATACTCACAGCATAGCATTAGACGTGTGTGAGGCTTACACACAAAGATTTCCACAGACCCCTCTGCCAGCTACATGCACATTTCCAGTAAACTGATCTCTGAGGAATAGATGAGTAACTTCAGACTGAAGAAGAACTGATAGTAACTGAATTACAATTAAATAAACAATTATCTCACAATTCTAACTTTTTGTTAGTTGTTACCTCACAAATTCAGATAAAAAAGTCAGAACCGCAAACTTGAAATTCTCAGAAAAAAAAGTCAGAATTAAGATATATACATAAGAAAAGACAGAGGCATGACATATAAATTCTGAGAAAAAGTCAGAATTGTGAAATATAAACTTGCAATTAAGAGAAAAAATGTCAGAACTGTGTGATTTTTTCCAGATATTTTTTTTTATTCCAAAAGTCCACAAATTGACATTTAGGTTAGTTAAGATTTTTACATAGTTACATAGTCTAGTTTTCAGTCATACAAACCAACATATATATATATTTTTTTATTTTTATTTTTTTTTTTCGAAAAGAAGTTCTTTTAGCTGCATAACTGTAAAGTGAAGGACAGCTCATTTTTTTAAAAGATAAAGAAAACCTGTTATCAGCAAGTAGAGATGGTCTTTATATTGGCTCAATGTTGTTTTTGTGTCAAGTGTGTTTAAGTTTAAAGAGCAAATGTATCAAGGGAGTAAGAATAACATTGTGACGTTATAAACAGCAAGTGTGTGTGTGGTCAAAATCAAAGTGAGAATGAGACAAATTTGGTTTGTTCTTTTAGACTACTTCAAATTACGAAAATATCAAAAATGCCAAAGACCTGATATCATATTGTGTACTGTTAAATTTTTCATATTAAATAAGACACTACAGAATAGTAAAGTTATTAAAAGAATGTGGGTCAATACAGTAATGGTTATAGACTGTTACACTGTCTATAAAGTCAATGAAACGGACCCATGCTGATTATTTTGGTATCCTGACATTGGAGCCTGAACATATGATACATTGGCCACGATCTCTGTGGATGAGCGCCTCACCATACATGGCTCTGGATCTATCACTGGGGCTTACAGTCAAATTCAGGTTAAAGGGGGAGTCAGACTATGTGTGGGCTTCATATGCCCTCTGGTGGACATGAAGAGAGAGGTTTGAATCACACCAACTCATAAGTATTATACAATACATAAGAACAGCTGCATTTGTTCGTTTGCATGACTGTATCACCTAACAGCAGCTGATGAAGCAGTATAAAAAGTAATTTAAGGTGTGTTAAATGTGAGGTATGTTTGTTAACTGCACCATATTAAAATATGTAATAATATTCACTTCACACTTTTTTTATTATTATTATTATTATTATTCCAAAGGTTCACAAAATTACATTTTAGTTAGGTTAGTTAAGATTTTGAAAATAATTAAAAATACAAATGTTCAACCAAACATTTGCTTTTTCAACTGAAAATTTGCTTTTTCAACTGCAAACATAAATAAATTAGGAAGATTAATGTGTAAATCATCTTTAACAACATATACTGTAACAAGCAATTTTAAATCCAATGTACAGGTTTATCTGTATTCATGCCTTTTTGAATCTTAAATGTGCATTTTGAAATCAGGAGTTGATCAGAAAGCATGTCAAACTCTACACTCCTGCCCTTCGCGGTCTAGCCTGTGTAGCGTCTGATCAATAAATGAGCACTCAATATTATGTACCTAAGGTTACTTGCTGCACAATCCATACTCAGAGACTATGACACTGCCACAGTGTATGTGATATCGGTCTGAAGATTGTTTAGTGCATAAAACAAACACAAATCTCTGAGAGACTTATTTTACTTTGAAGGAGTTCCTAGTCATTTTCACCGCTTCTCCAGTTTCTTAAACTTGGCCTCTGTGAATAAACACACAAACAATTACACAAGAGAAATACAAAATACTGAGAGTAGTTCAGTTAAACATCACAGTATTATACTAGTCTCACAAAATGAGCTCACTGCTATGACAAAAGAGAAACCTGAGCATTTATTTGGTCTTATAGCACCATCTAATGTCCATTGAATCAACTGTTCAGTGATTCATTCAGGGGTACTTCGTTTTTCAAGAGGTCCAGTCTCTACATTTCATAGAGCTCTTACACATAATCTGAGTATTGCTGTAACTGTGTCTACAGACCTACATATAAAGAAACTAATGATTTCATTAAATTAGTAGGCCAAAAAAACTCAAAATATCATAAGCTGACTTTGAATGATGGTCAATTTATTTAACATTACAACAAATACAGTACTTTTCAATCATACATGATTAAATATCTGATTTCAGATCAACTGCAAAAGTAAAATGGTAATAAAAGTAGCCACACAGCACAACATAAATAGAAATTGTGGGTCTTGTTCATCTGAAGTGGGCGCCAACAGAACAGACGGCTGTATTGATTGTGATTAGAAAACAACTAGTTGTGTTGCATCATGATTCTCTCCTCCAGACAGGGCAGACGTGGCTCTTCAAAGAGTGCAGCAGGGATGACGTTTTTGTTTTTGCAAAACCCAGAAATATTGCATTTTCTTCTGGTTCCATCATCCTGAAGTCAATGTTTTTTTTGACTGGGTGTTTAGTTAAATGCTTGAAATAAGGTCTGTGGTGAACACAAGCTCAATATATTTTCATGTTTTATTCTACAATGTAAAATACACCAGTAATAACCACCTGTGTGTGTGTGTGTGTGTGTGTGTTGTCTTGAAAAAAAAAAAAAAACAATTGGTAACATTAATTAATCAAATCGAAGAGTTAAACTTATCTACATACTAGTCCACTTTTATAGCCTTACTGAGTTTATAGTCGTGCTCTTGCGAGCTGGTCCTATGTTGAGCTTCTGTTGATTGTATTAAGACTTCTGAATTGGTAAAAGTGGTTGATTTGTGAAGATTATCATGATGAACAAAATGTGCAAGAATCATAAACTTTTGTTGGTCACAGAGCTTATTTTCGGCAATAATCCAAATTCCAATGGAAAAATCCTACTTTTTTGTTTTTGTTTTTTGTCAAAGGAATCAGGATGACGCTAACTTTGGGACATTGCAGCAACCTACTGTCATGCAATCAACTCACCTTTTGTTTTCAGTATGTTTAGGGTAGGTTCAATCAAAATGATTCACAGCTCAGACGAAACTAATGGTGTCCTTCATAATATTTTATTAAATCAATATGAACTAAACCATAAAAAAAAGAAAAAGCTCCCAGTGTTTTCCACGGAGTTGCTGGTTTTTGTACTCACCCAGTTTCTTTGAATAGGTGTCTAGTTTATAAGCAGCCTGTTCCAGAGCCGTAACCTGCTCCTCGATCTGGTTAATCTGATCCAGATAAGGCTGCAAACTGGCATCTAAAGCCAAAAATGAGAACATAATTTAAGATGATCAATTTATGGCTTTAATACTCACTTTCTAGCCAATCACAATGTTATTAAAACTAGTGCTGTCAAACGATTTATCGCAATTAATCGCATTCAAAATCAAAGTTATATTTATATACATATAAATTATGTTATATATAAATATATTTAATATATAAACAACATATTTTTCTGAAATATATACATGCGTGTGTGTGTATTTATATATACATAATAAATATACACAGTACACATGCATATATTGTGTACACAAAAACTTTTATTTTGGATACGATTAATCGTTGGACAGCACTAATAAAAACACTAAGATAAGTGTACTTTGAACACCGTGTTAACTAGTTTTCTATATTGCTGCCCCGTTTCTCACACTTCTGGTTGAGATCTTGTAGATTGCGGCTGATGTTGATGGATATGTCCTTCATCTCCATGTACTTCAGACTGGTGAGTTTGTTCATGTTCTCCAGGAGTTTGTAGTCCTCACAGGTCGCTGAGGAAACAGAACAAAAATTACACACAAAGTCTATATATAAATTAAAAGAGAGAGAGCTATATTAATTATTGTTCTTTTATGATCATTACCGGTGAGCTCTCCCTGTAAGAAAACTGACATTTTGTCAAACATGTCTCTGCAGAGCGCATTGATATCAGGTTCAGCGGGTTCAGTGGCCTCCTCCGCCGTCTCCACTCCTCCGTCATCTGTTACAGACAGCAGACACTTTTAGCGTCCCGAAAACTAGTGAGCTGCCTACCTAAATGTATTTGATGCCCAAAAGTGCAAACTAGGTAGAAAGCTTACTGGGTTTTGAGACACAGACAGTCTAGTTACAAATGTTCACAAAACGCATCATTCTCTTTGGAAACAGGACAAGTCCAATACTCCAGAACAGGTTGCATTAACTCAAAAATAAACCACAAACACAACAGGACCAATAGCAGCACGAAGCTGACAGAATCGTAGTAGATGCAGTGACTTGCACACAGACTGATCTGTTTACAAAACAGCTTACTGTTATTACTGGGTCTTTTGGCTTTTTGGTTCTCTGTCGCATCTGTCTTGTGCTCGGGTTCGGCGGTGAGGGTGAGATCGGTCGGGGGAACCGGTGCTTTACTGATGCTCTCCATCGCCGCGGCCTCGTCCCCCGTGGCTGCCATTTTCACATCACATGATCACATGACCAACCAGTTTCACGTGACTCCTCGTTTCTGTCTTTTTTTCTTATGCAGGGAAATAAAACCGAATCGTTTTTTAAATCTGGTGAAACGAAACTGATATGATATATATTTTTTTAATTAAGCGTTACTTGAATATGTTAAAAAGGATGAAGTAGTCAGATTTTATACTCTTTTTGACAAGCATGTCAGATACAGTTCCTAAATACGAGATGTGAAATCTAAAGGTGTATCATTAAGGATTATAATTAATAAAGTGTAGATTAAAAAAACACATGTTTCATATACAGATATGGGTGGGGCTGCCAATTTAAAAAGAGTGAAGCAAAGAATAACGAGCTTCCGGCCGAGTGATTTCAAAATAATAAAGATTTTTTTCATGTATTTTTGTGCATTTTGTGTGGATTCTAAATGCTATATATATATATATATATATATAGAGAGAGAGAGAGAGAGAGAGAGAGAGAGAGAGAGAGAGAGAGAGAGAGAGAGAGAGTCGAGATAATTCATTTTAAATTAAATTAAATTCAAACCCATTCATGTGATGCACAATAAGCTGATAAAATAAACTAATAAATAACTAATCAATAAATAAACTGCTTTAAAATACATTATATAATACTTTTGTATTATATTATTGTAAAAAGTGTACTATTTATTATATAGTACATATTGAGTCATATTTTAATAATTTTCACACACATATGAATGATCAGGGATCGTTCATATGTGTGTGAAAATTATTATACATATAAGTCAATATAAATAATATAAATACATGTATTATACATACATATATGTATTTACTTTTTGTATTATTAATTTACTTGTATTGTTTTCTTTTTAGATATCATTAGTTTTTATATACATGCATTTTACTTCTAGTGTCATTTATGTGTAGTAGTAGTAGCATGAATGCGGTTTTTTTTTTTATTTGGCCTTTATTTTGAAAAGTATTCCCGTCTACACCCATCTAGCGATCCATTGTCGTCGCCCGCTTCACAGGCTTGGCGTGGCCCGCTCTCAGCCCGCTGCGCTCTGCCTCTGACGGGATACCAGCAGCACCAGCGACTGTAAACATGGCGGCGTGCACAGCCGGATGCCTGTGCTGTGTGCCCCCTTCCTGAAGCCCGGATCATCGACATACTTCCATGATGGAGACAGAGGAGGAGCAGCACATGACCACGCTGTTATGCATGGGCTTCCCAGACCCGGTGGCCATCCGGAAAGCCCTGCGCTTGGCCAAAAACGACATCAACGAGGCTGTCGCGCTGCTCACCAACGAAAGCCCGGGACTCGGATACGGCTACGAGCCGATGGAAAGCGGCCCTTCCCCGGGCTCCGGCCTCAGCGGAGACGGCGAGAGCAGCGGGCGCACGGGCACCGGAGGGTTTGATCCTCCGCCTGCGTATCACGATGTCGTGGAAAGTGAGGTATGATTATGAAACGCATGCATTTGGGATCATTCGCACGGCTGCTTGAGGCGGAACCACCGGGGCTGTCAAAAACCGGAGGGAAAGGCGCGCGCACGCCTTTATCGCGTCTGCATAAGCATGCATTACCTGTTGTGCATGCGCTTGCGACACCTGACGAGGATGTCAAGATATTATTTCTTAACATTGCGTTCTTTATGCATGCGTTAGCAGGCTACGAATGAATTCAGCAGAAGTTGAAGGGTCTTGGGGGATGGGTGTCGTAGATTGCATTTAAACGCATGACTTGTTAGAGTTTACTTTGCTTTTATTTGCGTGTTGATAGGGAAGGGTTCAGCCAATGGTCAGTGCTTCCTCTTGATCAATTATTAAACTAATGTCTGTCTTACTAACTGTTAGGAAAACGTGTGGCTGATGATTCTCATGTGAGTTTGTTGAACCATCGGGTGTCATTAGACTACAGCATGTCATCTGTTATATTATCCCTGCAGTGAAGCTAATATTGAACAGGATCACTGGGTTAAATCAAACAGACTGTGAGGAGCTGCTGTTTATTAGCATGTGAATATGAATTCACTTTTGTGTGCTATTGTGCTTGGAGTCTGCATTCCCACAGGTCTCAAATTATTATTTGTCTGGATTATGATACAAGCTTTCTGGCGGGTTTTAACGAGATCTTAATTCACTATTCCACAAATTGAGGACTAAAAAGGTCTTGAATTGAAACAGAAAATCATGACATGATGGCATTAAATGTTGCATGTGCTTCAAAAAAATGATTATTTTACTCAATACAATTATCGAAATATCCTTAACATTAAAATGTCTTTAAGTCCTGTTTTCTGAAAGGTGTAACAACATTTATGTTTAAAACAAGCAAATATTGCCAACGGGTTATGAAAACTTGTTTTTCCAATAAATTACGTTGATTTTTGCAGTGTGATCAGAAGGTACAGTAAAAGATATTTTCATTGACTAGTCAGTGGATGACAAAAAGCCATACATTTTTATTTTTTATTCTAATAAAAAAATTAAAAAGTAATAGAGACATGTTGGAAGTTGCATTTTCAAACTTTAAAGCATTGCTGCATTACTTAAATCTTAAAAACTTTTACATTTACTTTTGTAAAACCTGCAGAAACCCTGGGATAAACAGTATTAGTTATGTGTAAAGCTTGTCTGATATGAGGTCACTGAGTCTGATATATTGCCCAACTGTTGCAGTGTTTCTTTCACTGATTTCCTCATGGATTCTTTGACCTGTTGGTCAACCGCAGTCAGAGATGAAAACTAAGTGCTGTGATTATAAATCACCCTGTGGCTCAGTGCAGTCAGATCTGACTTCAGCCTGTATGAAAGAGCCATTTAAATATGTTTTAAATATTTAAACAAACACATCGGCCAAGCAGAAAAACTTATCGGCCGATGCCGATATTTGAAAAATGCCAAATATCGGCCGATATATCGGCCTTTGCTATGTATCGGTCGACCACTACTGTACAATTAATCGAATTTGTAATCGCGATTACAATTATGGATGCCATAATTACAAATTACCTAATCGTTCAAAGCGGCAATTTAATCATTCAAAGTCCACTTATGTTATTCTGCACGCTTAAGATACGCTTTTTTCTTTCTACATGTTATCTTAAGGGTTTTTCCATTGTTTTAGTTTTAGTACAACATTATAATACCATCCATATTTATATTCTTTTATAATTTAAAGAAGAAACCAATCCGAAACGAGTCTGATTAGTAAAAATACAGCACGCAGTTGCATCAAACAATGGTATAAACATCATTCAGTGTAAATTGTGATAATCAGAATTAATAATCGGAATTACAATTTCAGGGGAATAATCGACAATTGAACAGCCCTAAGCCCTACTCTTCATACTGCAGTTTATGATGATGCTGCATGTAGTGGAAGAAATTTGAAGTGCTTTCCTTTTCGGATGCAACCTGTTTATGGCATAATCTAATCTTATTATTTTTTCAATTAATTAATCAATCAATCGGATAACTCGAATTAAACGCTGTGAAAACAAATATAGAGAATGCATCTGTGCTATACGTTATGTGCAAAAAGGGTTTGAAATATCTACATTACAAACCACAAACAATTGCTTTTTACAATCAGAATTTGTGAGAAGAAAAAAAAATGAGAAGGAAAAACAAGTTAAATGTTAATTGCTAAGAGGCAGGAGGAACACAGTTTCACTCATCTGAACATAGTAATTATTATAGTTCATATAAAGCATGTCTCATGTTCAGGATAACTTAGATCGTGTTGTTTTCCTGCAGCAGCAGATGCATTCACAATTTCAAAGTATATCTATATAAATGGTTTTGCTTCATCTTGTATCTCATCTGAATATATTAACTTTTCTTTCTTATTGTGATGTAGGCTAATATCTGAGTTACACGGCTTCTCAAACTAGAAAAAATATAGGGTGGAACTTTTGTCCGTTGGTAATTGACTGAATCATTGAATCTTTGTCATTTGTTAATTGCTGCGACCAGTGAGCACATCATCAGAGAAGAAACGTTGTTGCAAGAAGGAGATGTTAATGTTTTTATTTAAGATTATAAGGGTGCATGAATTCAAAAAGTAGCCTACTGATGTGCATGGATGTGTCTGTTATAATAAACAGAAATATTCCATAAAATAAGAAGAATTGTCAATTTTGATTTCATGGTGAATATAAAATATCAATTTGGTAAAAATTATCTGAATTTTTTCTTTTCTTTTTGCATGTGTTTACAATGACTGAATAAAACAAAGCATAACCTGTAGTCGTCTTTCAGACATAATATGAAGAAATATGGCTATGATAATAGGGTAGAAATGTTATACAGGGCCTAGCCATTCAGTTCAAGCCATGTTTGTAATTTTTGTTTTTAGTGTCTGCTGTCTCACTAAATGGGTACATAAACACACGAAGTTCATCTCCAGAGCTGCTCTGAGAGTTATTTTGCAAGCGTTTTGTAATTTCATTGAATAAAATCTATTGTTAGATACAGACAGAAACTCATGTTTTCACGACACTCCGACAAAATAAAAGTTTAATTTGGGAATGACACACAATTATTCATCAATGTTTTAATTTAAACAGGTTAGCCGCGGGTCCTTAAGTCTTAAAAAGTCTTAAAGATTTCCTAATAAAAGGCCTTAAAGAGTCTTAAAATGTTTTAAATTTAGATTCGATGGGTCTTAAATATTTTCAGTTCCAATTATGCAAAAATTTCTCCAGTCTGACGACGGACCTTGACTGTTTACAATCACTGGACAGACAGATTTGTCCCCCGCTGTAGTTACTGCATGCTACAGTTAGCTGCCCAGCCTCCTAGCTAGTTTAAAATGGGTTAATGCAAGTATACAGCGCTTGATAATTGATAAGGGATGTAATGATTAACTGCAAGCTGGTTGAAAATCGATTCAAATCAGATGCCAAAATATTTTGGGTTGACATTGGTTAAGAAGTTTATTTGAGTGTGTGTTTGAGTGGATTTGACTATCTTTTAAAAAATGTATGTGGTATTTTCATTTCATCTTGTCTCTGAGCGATGCATATTAAAGTAGAGTTTATAAGCAGCTCTGCTTTGTTTACAGCGGTAACCCAGGAAACGCTGTATCATTGCTGTTCATAAGCGCCACCTGCTGGTAGAGATTGAATTTGCGTCTCATTCAGCTCGTCTGCTGTTTCTTTCCGATATGTTTTATCACAAAACCAAAGTCACATCATTCTGTTTTTGCTTCAAATTTCGAAATTATACAATCTAATTTAGATTAAAAACTGCTCATGCTGCATGTACGCTGCATCTTTGTTTGGATCATGATTTTAAATGGAAAGAGCACAGACAAAGCCTTAGTTTATTCGTATTATCAGATTTCCTTTATTTGTGTAACTTAGGCCTTCTTGTTTAATTTAGGGTATGTTTTAAAATTTCAATTTAGTTTTGTAATATTTCAGTTTCACAAAGAAATGTGCAGCAATAGCCTAATATAAAAGGACATATTTTCATTTACTGTATAATGTCTTCAATGTAATTTTGTAAAAAAAATGTTGTGTTGTTTGATTGTGGTTGGTGTGATTAATTACATATATTTGATATTGATTGTATTTCTGTTTAGACTTGCGCTCTTTGTAAAAGAATTTATGGAGAAATCAAACATAAATAAGTGTATGAAATGAGCAAAAGACACATAAAGAAACTCACAGAAGAAACATTCTGAGGTAAAATTCAGAATGTTTAAAAGATTTTGTGTGTTGAGTTTTTTTTTATTTACGGAGATAATTGCTAAATATTCTTACGATTGCAGATGTTACATTGATTTGAGTTAGCTAAGTAGTCACGTAAACGTTACATTTTAGACACAATATTGACTATATATATATATATATATATATATTATATATATATATATATATATAAAGTTCCGAACAAAGATCACAGCAGAAGTATTGCGAGTCTCCTAGCAACATGCAGCAGTGTTTTGTTACGAATGTATTCAGCGAACGGTCTGCTGTTTGCTGTATACTAGTAATACGAAATAGCATTTTGACAGCAATAGATATAGCCAATTTTTGGACATTTAACGATATACGTATGTAATGTAATGTGTGATTTCCATCAGAGGTTTGGTCTTAGGTTTGGTATTTAGTTTTTTTTTAAAGTGTTTTGGTGTTATAGGTTCTTAGTTAAAGGATGTGAATCTGTAATTAATTACTCACCCTCATGTCGTTAAAACTGCAAGACCTTAGTTCATCATCTGTAAGATATTTTGATAAAATTAGAGCTTTCTGACCCTTGCGCAACGCACCTCTCCTGACATGTTCAAGGCCCAGAAAGGTAGCAAGGACATCATTAAAATAGTCCATGTGACATCAGTGGTTCAGCCGGAATTTTATGAAGCTACGTATTTGTTTTATAAAACAAAAATAATGACTTAATTCAAGCATTTCTTCTTTCCGCTGCACATTCACGAGAGTGCAATGACACATGTACTTTGTTTGCCAAAATATGAGATGAATTCTTTAATTAAAACACGTAACAGAATCTTTAAACACAATAAAATATATTTCTTTGGGCACTATAATTTATAAAATAAATAAGTTTTAAAGTTGATTAGACATCCTTTTTTGATTATTAACATTTATTTCAACCATTGAAACAGAATCTAAAGGGAAAAATCAAACAGAAAACACATAATTAGATGGAATAAAACAAAATTTGGTAAAAATAAAACTGATTTCATAGAGCCCCATTTTTGTGATGCAATTACGAAGCACTTTTTTTGGAAAGATTCAGATGCCTGGCTGCTTTGTTTACCCCTGGTCTTGTATGTCACAGGTTGCAGGCGCCATGTATCAGGACTATAAATAGAGCTGGCAGGGCTGGTCTGGAGGGTACTGGTACACACACGGGGTCTCTAGTTACCCAGCCGCTCCGCCCAGCACTGCGCAATGCAGTGGGGAACAACAACTGCAACAAACATCTTGCTCAAATCACAACTTGCAGGATCACTTGCAGAGTTGCAGAGGTGCATTAGGAATAGAGAACAGCATTCTAGTTATTAAGCAACAAACACCTTAACACCGATGCCATACAGGCATATGACCAATTAGCTCACACATAGGGAGGATTGAACCCTCTGAGGCTGTGTGTTTATCAGGCAGTGGGCCCTACGCACACACCTCACCCCGATCGTACCATGGCAACAGATTTGGAATGTGCCATGTGACCTTATATTGCCCCAAAGGCCAGAGGCCTCCTGACAACACAAACTCTCTCTCGTCTCTTTAAATCATTGCACATGAACAACACGCCAACCCTAGATTCACTGAGTTTGTTTGAAACATTCATATTACAAATTGGACAAATGACCTAGAAGGCTTCTAAATGGGCACAGAATGTTTGCACAGCAAAATTATTATTATTTCCATCGATGCCAGTAAAATTGAAATGCGGACTAGGACAATACAAGTGTCCAGTTACATACTCACATGTTTATTTCCATAATCACAGGCACCCTTATGCTAGACAGAATGTGATTCTTGACCTTTAAGAACAGTACACAAGTATGCAGGACTTAATAATAATTCTTGTAATTCTGAATAAGTTCTCAAATGTGTTCTTCAGAACATCTTAATGTTTTTCTTAAGAAGAAAATAACAGCTGTTTTCTGAATGAATACATGATGCACTGATAAACTCTATTGTCTTTTTGCGCAGATTACTCTAATAATCATAATAAGAACGCACACTATTTTCGTCATGACTTTGTCTGGCGCTCAGCTTCATGTTTTTAATGCAGCGTGTTATTTCACGTTTTACTTTAAAAATAGCCTGTCTGCAGCGATATGTTTTATTAATTTTTGTGCTGTGTTCTGAGTGAACGCTTCCGGTATGTGTGTCCGCGCTTCTACAGCAAATGTGTCCTGTGCATTCATATGCGCTGAATACTGCCAAAGATTATGTCGTATTTATAAGCTAAAATGAAAGTGTTCAATTAAAGCTCCCTATCTGACTCGTTTTAGAGTTGCTACTGAATTTTGAAGTCAACAAAAAGTAGCATCACACATAGGCTAATCATAATGACCGATCATGTTTACATTAACAGTCATCGCTGTCACTTCAGAAAACTTGTGCACATCCCTAGCCCTACTATGTATTATATGTAGCTGTTGTTGTAATGCTTAAATATAACAATTAATTCGAAAATACCCAATAAATTCATTAAATAATTCTTACCATTTTGGATTTAAGACAAGTCTGGGGCCGTCCTAAATTTAAGAAGTTATTTACGATGATTTTTAAGAAGGTTCTTTTCAGAACAATCTTAAGAAAAAAGATAAAAATATTCTTAAGATGGATTTTTGGGAATACAAAATATTCGTAACTTTTTTCTTAAGTTAAAAAATAATAAGAAAACGGAAGTTAAGAAGAATTTTTTTTCTTTAAAATGTTTAGTGAGTCTGGCCCCAGATTGTTAGTGAAGTGAGGAGGGAATATTACTGTATTTATTAGTTTTTTGTTTAAGGTTCTGTATGTCCATCAGTTTACACTGTAATGACGCTTGCAAACTCGCGCTGTTCTGTGAATCGGTCTGTTTTAAAACTAAAAGACAGAAAACAGACCTTTGCTTATGCTGAGAGATAAGCAGATGTATGTGTGTGAGGAAATATCATATATGGTGTTAACAAAATAAATGACACAGCAGATAAGAAGAATTCCTATTCTCTGTTGAGCTCTATAAGATGAGGCATGTTACATTCTCTTGCCATTTACTGTTTCTGTCAGGAACTATTTTTTAGTGTAAGGATATTATATAATATTAGATATTTAATACCTGCATATCTCCAGTCACAGTGTCACATGATCCTTCAGAAATGATCCTTCAAATATATATGATCCTTCATATGATTTTGTGATCAAGAAACATTTATTATTATTATCAAAGTTATTTATCAGAATTCCTCAATGAATAGAAAGTTCAAGAACAGCAACAGCATTTATTGGAAATATAAATCTTTTGTTATCTTTTGTGATCTTCTCTTGTGATCTATTTTTCTCGATGAACACGCATTCATTTCTTTAAAAAAAATCTTAATGACCCCAAATGAACACTTCAGAAATGAAAACCTTTTAAATGTCACTGTGGTGTAATCGTAATATGAAGATGTCTTAGTTGGTTAAATTTCAACAAACATCACTTCCTTGCCATTTACATGGGTTATTTTTTCACACAGTTCCCGGAGGAGGCTTTCAATTTAATTTAGCAGGCAAAAGTGTGCATATCGACATGTATGCGACAAATCAGTCAGTCGCACATTTTCCTGTCATCATTTTAATTAACATTGACAAATATAGATCACAAGAGAGTTACGTCATAACATGTACTGTAAATCTATGCAAATGGAGCTTATGTGGGTTGTAATTTGCATATTTTCCAACTTAGAACAGACTTGAAATATTAAGATAAGAATATTTTTTTCCAGATACAGACGTATTTATATTTTTAGTAAACACATTTATGTTATCAGAATGTTAAAATAAGCCCCAGCTCGACTTCTGTGGTCTCTATTTCTGTCTCTCTCTCTTCCGAGGTCCTCACAGTGCAGATGGTGGTTTCCTTCACCATCGAACATAATAAGTCATTTGTTCCTGTTGCCTCTCTTTTGCTTTCCCAGCGCTGCCTCTCCTCTCACCCTGCTCACCACGTCTTGTTTCTCCTGAACACAGAAGCTGTCAGACTCCATCAGCTGAAACGCACTGATCTTTCACGAATCAATCGCTCCTCCAGAGCAGTTTAATGTTTCTTCTGTTGCAGAGATTGTAATGAGATCATGTAGATAACTCTCATAACAACTCCGCTGTAAACTCAAACCTTAACAACCTTAATGACATCTGTCATTGTGACTTATTTATACCTCATTTCCACTGCAAACAAACGTCCATCTGTCATTTCTCAAACAATAGGATGTGAAATAAGACATTTAACTGTAGAAAAAACTCATATATATATATGTATACACACGTCACGTGTTTGTGTGTGTAGCCTTGCATCATACATCGCTTTACTATAGGCGTTTGTCACTTTTTTGCCTGAAAGTTTAAAGAGGTCATGACAAGGATTTTTTTTTTATATGTTTCTTGAGGTATACGTATAATGTTAAAAGTTTTTTGAACAAAAAACAAAACAAAAAATAAATGAAAAAAAAAAAAAGATTATTTCCAAACCTTATTCTGAACCTCTCTCTAAAATGACCTGTTTTTATGGGGTGTGTCATTTAAGGCTTCTCAGTAATTGGCCACTGTTGTGATTGGCTAACGTCATTGCATAGGAAACAGTAACGCCCCCTCACTATTGCATGTGAGTGTTTTGTCAACTTAAAAAAACAACAGCTGTAATTTCCTGACAAAGTTTAATTAAATCATTTACTTACGGTTTGTGATGCAGCTGCAGTCAGTTCTAATACCACTTCATCTTTCAACGATTGTTTTTGTGAACTCTCCATGACACTGTGCCTCATTTATAAAACAAAATTCTCCGAACAATCCTCTGACATGATTTGGGATGCCATTAAAAAATAAACTATTCTTACACTGCGATGAGCACACGACAAATGCTTAGAAATTAAATTTGTGTGTTAATTCCTATGGTCAGTTCTTTCACCTTTATCATCTGTTTTGTATGCAAAGTAATGCCATATTTCACTTCTACTGTTCTCTGTATTTATTAGTTTCGTGCGCATTAGAGTTTCATCTGTTTGAACCATGGCATTGTTCTTCAGGTTTACCGGTTTCGCATCAATTTGGGAAGCACTGCCACCTACAGGTGAACTCCGGAATAGCAGCCCATGAAATACTGAATTGAGCAAAATTATAATATCGTATCGTTTGAAATATAATAGATACCGGTATTTTTCCAGTATCGGTATACCGCGCATCCCTAGAAGCGACACTCACATTCAGCGTGATCAAGTGTCAAGCTGTTAGCCGCTGAACGCCACTGGGTGGGGCTTATAGTGAGAAGATGACGATTATTTGTTGTTTTGTTGTTGTGGAGGTGTTTTTTATGATGATTGCGGCGTGGTGACATCACCTTGCTCCTCGGATCCAAAACGAGACGTTTTTGGAGCTTGATCAAACAAATGCTTTGTTTATAATGAGGAGGATGCTTTAAGCTATGAAACTTGCAGGATGTTTTAATGGTACAAAGACTTCTTATATGCCAAAAGATCTAGGCAAATTTGATTTCTCATGTCATGACCACATTTTTGCTAATGTGTCGTCTTTATATTAGGCAAATTTGATTTCTTTTGTTTTGATGTGGTTTTTTTTTATTTGTTGTATTTATTTTTTACAGCCGTCTCTACCTTGTTTGTATGATATTACATGCTAGGTAGTCAGCATAGTCTAACTTAGAGATACATCTGTGTAAATGGAAACCATTTTAGATTAGATTAGTATATTATTGGCACAAGACTGTGCCTGTGGTTGGTGTAGTTTTGCTACAGATAAGAAAGAGTATGATTACTGTACTGAATTGTATATTGGACAATCTATACTGACCAAATATTAATGAAGAGAAATGCAAAAAGTTCATTTAGCACAGATTTGTGATGATTAAGACATTACTTGTTGAACAGTTTAGTTGTGAAGAGGCTATTCTTGAAATATGAAATTGATCTACAACATCTGCCTGTGGAAAGCAAGAGTGGCATTTAAAGCTGACTTTATGTCCCAGATATGCCATTGTGCTTGGTCAGATGGTTTAAGTTCCTGCGTGAGTGTGCCTTGTCATCATTCATATCACACAATGAAGTCTAGTCAAAGCCTAAAGCTCCTCAGAATCAATGAAACATCTCTGTCACAGTTGCTCCTCTCAGTTTAAGCTCAGTTTAGTGTTAAATCTGCATAATAATGGCTCTTTAATAAGTAAATAGTAACAGCTGAAGTTCAGTCAGGTCAGAAGGAGCTTAATTTAACCCTTAAACTTAGACCCTGCCCACAATGAGGCATTTGCTAGTAATCCCTATTTGGAAAACGGATCCCAATTTCCCTTTCTGACTTTGAAAATCACTGATTTCCGGACTTTGGGAATGGCATAGACATCTGACATTCCCCTGTGGAACAGAAAGAGTGAAGGTGACTTTCACTGTGATGTTGTGCTGTCTTTCCAGACGTGATTGCACATTCACTTATTCCTCTCACTCAAGGGCAAACATATGCCTTGTATACTAATATTCCCCTGGCAGAAGTGTTTCCTGTTTGCAGAGTCCTCAGTTGCACAGTAATCTGCTGCAGCATGTACGCTGATGATGGGAAGAGGCTGCCGTCACGCATTTCCCCAGTCAAGCAGCTGATACCAGCCGTCCCAGCATGTGTCACAGAGATGCGGCACTTCTGGGACAAACCCATAAGGTTTCTCTAGGCTAGATGTCCACAATATGGAGGAGTTGGGGATGTGCGGTCACTCAGTAATAGAGGTGGGATTCTTTAGTCACCTCACGATCCAGTCCGATCCGAATCTGATTCTGGGAGTCACGATCCGATTCTTGATCTACCTTTTTCCCCCTTATTAATTAATTAGTTTACCAACTTGAGAATCTTAAAATCTTTACATTTACATATCCTTACTTCGGAACACAATTTAAGATATTTTGGATGAAAACCTGGAGGCTTGAGACTGTCCCATAGACTGCCAAGTAAATAACAGTGTCAAGGTCCATAAAAGGTATGAAAAGTCATCGTCAGAATACTGCATCTGCCATCAGACATGCAATCTGGGATATATGAAGCGACAGGAACACTTTTTGTAAGCGAAGAAAACAAAAATAATGACCATTGACAAAGGAATTATTGAATAAACTCATTATTTTTGTTTTCTTCACTTATAAAAAAAATAACAGCAGAGTGAACCGGTATACTACGGTCTGTTTAAAATGACCATTGTAACCTTTTAAATGTTTGGTTGACTATTTTATTTTGATTATGAACAGACTGTGATGTAGGCTAAGTTTTTTACCGGTATACTACGGTCTATTTATAGTGTACGTTTGCGCGAGGCTCTGGCGCGATCTAAACAGCTGAGACGTATAAGATTTTTTTTTTTTAAGTTTTTAATTTATTTTTTGAATATTATATATTAAGAAAGAGTGTTTGCGCTCTTGTAAAATAAAGCAAACAAACAGAATGTGCGAATAAGATATAATCCGCAAAAATCCTTTTCTTTCCATGAATTTATGGAGCGCCGCCACACTTCTGTTTTAAATCCGTTATTTTAATTATTTAAATCAGATATATTTCTTATAACGTATTTTTATTTTTTTTTTAATGAAAACAAATTGTTATTTTTATGTTAGGCCTATTAGCATCCCATCCTATTAATATCCCATTTCGTCCCAGGGCTTAAGAACCTGTGCCGTAGTTAGGTCCATGCAGAAACTTGTGAACGATGCTCGGCGTCACCGTTTAGTGACATCAATTGAATGCTCCGGGAAAATGTATTGTCAGTGTCGGTCACAGCGACCAATTAATTGCTGTTTTTAATCTAGCAATTATTTATTTACAAATTATGAGCTCTGATTATTCACATTTATGCATTTAGCAAACGCTTTTATCCAAAGCGACTTACAGTGCATTCAGGCTACACATTTTTTTAACAGTATGTGTGTTCCCTGGGAATTGAACCCACAACCTTTTGCGTGGCTAGCGCAGTGCTCTACCACTGAGCCACAGAAACACATTTATTATGACAAGTGTTGTATAAAAGCTTTGTTTATTAGAGGAATAATAGGTTAACTGGGAAATGTTAGATCACGACCATGCCTCTGGATGCCGTTCGAGCCAATAGCCTTCATTAATGCGGCTTTGTTCTGGTTTGCTGGTTGGTCGCAAATTTCCACAAATTCAATAACATTTAGGCATTGTTTCTTTTCCTAAATCCTCACATAACCCTCTAATTTCCTGTCTTTTTCTGTCTCTTATAGAGGACTAATGATGAGAACGGGAACTGTTCTGGGAACAGTATGGAGTTTCCCACCACTAATCTGTATGAGCTGGAGAGCCGAGTGTTCACTGATCACTGGTCCATCCCGTACAAGAGAGAGGAATCACTCGGCAAGTGCCTCATCGCCTCCACCTGCCTGGCCAGACTGGGTGAGTTCTGATGGTTTTTTATGTACATGATTTAATGTGTACTCTAGAAGGAAACGTCACATCTGAAATTTTATTTCTTTGTAGGCCTGGCTGATGCAGATGAGAACTGTAAGAGGTTCATTGACCGCTGCATGCCTGAAGCCTTCAAAAAGGTTTGTGTGTGTGTGTGTTTGGATAAGCAGGCATGTAAACGCATTAGCTCTTACACACTATCAGGTGTTTGTAATAAATTGTTAGAAATGGCGAGATTAAAAAAATCTCGTGTTGAAAAAAGAAAGTGTTGAGTTTTGATATTTTTGGTGTTTTGGGTTTTTGTTGTTGTTGCTGACATCCAGTGCGGTTGAGGTGTGGGGGTGGGGGATTGATGTTGGTGTGTGCATCTTGTTGATGCTGCTGGTGGATCTGGTCGCAGAGAGAGTCAAACAGGATCCGATACCCATTGGCCTCTTGGGAGTTCTCACTATGGTACACATGCCCTTTTGCTATTACACTAGTAATTGTGGTTGCCTACTACAAAACGTCAGACTAAAACTGAATGATACAACAAAAAAAATTATATATTTTTGGCAATATTCCTTATGTGTTTGCCCTTCTATCTATATAATATTAACATTTATGGTTTTACCAGAAATTAGCATTTTTAGCAAATTAAGATTTTAACCAAACAGTTATTGTGGCCAAATAAAGTCATGAACTTTAATGTGAGAAGTAAAACAGGAAGTTTAAAAAAGTAAATAAAAAAAAAGTATCTAAAATAGTTCTAGATAAATTCTTTTAGTAAAAATAAATGTCACTAAATTTTCACCAAATAACTATATATTAAATGAAATATTTTATTTAAAAAAATCATTAAATTTATATGAAACAAGCATTTTTTTCATAAAATAATGTATGCATATGTGCATACATGACATTTATTCTTAATACAATACATACATAATGCATAAATGTTTTATGTATACTATAAAATATTTATCTCTATGTATATATACTTATATATTTAATGATAAAATTTAAAAAACATATTAAAGGGATAGTTCACCTACAAATTCTGTCATAATTTACTCACCTTTAAGTTATTCCAAACCTGTTAACACAGAAGATATTTCGAAAAGTGTTTGGCAACAAACAGTTGCTGGTAGCCATTGACTTCCATAGAATGGAGGGGGAAAGAATACTATAAAAGTCAATGGGGACCAACAACTGTTTGGTAACCAACATTCTTTGAAATACCTTCTTTTGTGTTCAACAGAAGGAAGAAACTATACAGGTTTGGAACAGCGTGGCTGAACTATCAATCTTTCGAGAGTTGTGCAATTTTATATCACCAACATAATCATTGCAAATATTTTGTGAATATGGACCTATGTCAGGCCGTCTTGGGCTAAACATGTTTCCCTGTACTGTTTTATTGACAGGCTTTTAACCCTGATAACGAGTATCACTTTAAGAATCGTATGAAGGCCAGTCAGAGGAACTGGGCAGAAGTGTTTGGAGAGGACAACATGTTCGCTGTTTCTCCCAGCTCCAACTACCAGAAGGTACTGCAAATACACACGTGTGGGTGCGTACGTGTGCTTTTGGCTTGACAGTTGACTAGACAGTCATCGCTTTCAGAAAAGCTGGTTTAGTAGGTTCCAGCACTCTTGTTCGTGCATAGATAAGAAAACCCTTTATTCAAACACGCCCCCACCAATCTACGTCACTGTGTTGGAGGATTTGCATAACACTGTCCAAATGTTTACACATAGAAAGAAGGTGTTTTTTTTTATTCTCGCTGTAGTATTGTTGCTGCTGTGTGTTTCTAAATATGGTAAGGGACGTAACATTTCTGTCACACACTTCAGGTATTCGGCCAATCACATCACACTGGATAGCTGGCCAATCAGAGCCCACTGCGCTTTTCGGAAAGGCGGTGCAGAGAGGAGCAACAATATTGAATGAAATATTGAAAATAATGTGTTTTTTTGAATCTTAAACTATGTAAACACATTGCATTACACCAAATACACAAAATAATGTTCTTTTTAGCATCATCATATTGACCTCTTTAACTGCACAGAAATAAGGAGACATTCATGTTTTTACACCACAAAGTTTAGTATATTCTATTAAGATAAAATTATGTAACTTGCAAAGAAACAACAACAACAACAACAAAAAATTCTACACTGCATTACATTTATGTTCTGTGTTCTGATTGGTCTAGGAACCTCATGGCTGGCTGGTGGACTTAGTGAATCGGGTAAGAATTTAAGTAAAACACACAGATAGAAGGAATTATTATTAATGGTGGACTTAGTGAATCGGGTAAGAATTTAAGTAAAACACACAGATAGAAGGAATTATTATTAATCGTATTTTTTTTATTTACTTCGGAACACAGTATAAGATTATTTTAGATATTTTAGATTTCCGAGAGCTTTCTGTCCCCTCCATTGAGAATGTATGTACAGTATACTGTCCACGTCCAGAAAGGTAATAAAAACATTCAAAGTAGTCCATGTGACACAGAGGGTCCGTTAGAATTTTTTGAAGGCATCGAAAAATACATTTGGTCCAAAAATATCAAAAACTACGGAATAGTGATATCCGGTTCGCGAACGAATCACTCGATGTAACCGGACTTCTTGAAACCAGTTCACCAAATCGAACTGAATCGTTTGAAACGGTTCGCGTCAACAATTAATCCACCCAATGACTTAAGCTTTTAACTTTTTTAACATGGTGACACTCCCTCTGAGTTCAAAATAAACCAATTTCCCGGAGTAATTCATTTACTCAAACAGTACACTGACTGACCCCGAGCCAGATAACGAAAACAACTCGTTCTCGAGTCAAGAACGGTTGCATCGGTTTTCGGATCACCGGTAGTGATAGTTCTCCGCGAACCGGTTCTTTCGGACAGTTTGATCAATAAAACCGGTTGCCGAAAACGGTTCACCAGTTCTTTTGCGCTCGACGTAATGACTTCATTGGCGATGATTGCCCTTGATTCAAGCCTTCGGTTTAACCGCGCTCATAACATTAGCACAGAATCAGTTCAGAATCAATCACCAAAAGAACCAGGGCAGACGCGCGCTGTGTCAGTGCTTCACGCATGCGCAGTATCATCAGCTCCTCGGTTCTCGAATCGGACGCGTCCCGTCAGACTGAACGGTTCTTGACTCGAGAACGAGTCAATGTTTCGTTGTTATCTGGCTTTTCAGTGTACTGTTGAGTAAATGAATTACTCTGGGATGCCTGAACTCAGAGGAGTGTCAGCCATGTTAAAAAAGTTAAAAAGTCATTTGTGGAGAGCTTATTGTTGACGCGTACCGTTTTAAAATAATTCAGTTCGATTTGGTGAACTGGTTCAAGAAGCTTACATCGAGTGTCGTTCGCCAACCGGATGTTGTTGGTGCATCCCTTTTGATATTTTTGGACCAAAATGATTTCGATGCTTTAAAATTCTAACGGACCCTCTGATGTGAATGACGACTTTGAAGCTGTTTTTATTATATTCAGTATTAGACATCAAGTGGCAGTAAGGGCTACTGAGCTAAAAAATCGTTGTGAACTTCCCGACATGAGGGTGATTTGATTTCTGTGTATCCCTTTAATCTTATTTTATTTTTTATTTTTTTTATATATAAATGTATGTGGTGTTCAATGACTCTGAATATGTCTCTGGCTTATATCTGCAGTTTGGTATTTTTTATCACAGCAATTCAGTGCAAGCTCCACCAGGAAGAGATAGAGATTGGAGTAAGAATGTGCACTCTGGACGTCTTTGAATGTTACTGATGTAGAGTAGAATTGTTATTTTTATTTATGGCATATGCCTAAGGCCAATAAAAATGGGAGAGTTTGAATGTTACTGATGTAGAGTAGAATTGTTATTTTTATTTATGGCATATGCCTAAGGAACAGTGTTCGACAGAATTATTGCTTTAGAATCAAATGATTACTCTTAAACGTTGTTTCCGTAATGGATTTCTGGACTTATATTCAGTTTAGAATCAAGCGGCAGTAATTACTGAGCTAAAACGTTGTTTCTCTTATTTTTATTTTTGTTTCTTAAACTAATGGAGTGGACTAAAACTAAATTGCAATTTAAAGAAAAAAGAAACTTTAAAAAATTTTAAAAATGCAAAAAAATAACCTTTTACCACACTTTAAATGAAAAAGAGATGTTGGTCGGTTGTAAGCTTGGTACATGCTTCAAGTTTAGATATCTTGGATACGAGCAGGACAGGCTATCTTTGGGTTAAGCATAATGCAATTGCAGAGAAATGAATGGATAATTCATGGATAATCCATCAGAGGAAGAGAGTGAAGTAGTGGTGTCTGGATGAAGAGAGGCAGTATGTGTGAGATGCTGAAAGAGAGAGAGCGAGTTGAACGAGGGCAGATTCTATTATAGCACTTGTGCTAAAGAGCTCAGGGTGTTTATTACCATCACAGAGAGCATCCTACTCACAGCAGACAGTGAGAAAGAGACGAGAGCAGGGGGATGAGAGAGAACATGAGATGCCACATTCATATGGCTGGAAAAACAAAAGCTATTAAGATATGCACTAACACAATTGATTTCAAACTCTATTTCACATCGAGCCCTTTGATGTAATGTGGTTGTCTGAAAAATATAAAAAATTGAATTAGTGGGATAATGGCAAAAAAAATCAACCACAGCTCTCAAATACCAACTAATGTTTTATAGGGTCCTGTGGCTCAGTGGTAGAGCATTGCATTAGCAGCGCAAAAGGTTGTGGGTTCGATTCCCAGGGAACACATTTTAGGTAAAAAATGTCAGTGTGAATGTACTGTAAGTCACTTTTAAAGAGTCTGCTAAATGCATAAATGTAAAAATGTAAAAAGGGTCAGACGGATGGATAGATAAACACAGAAGATAGAGAGACATGGGATGACAAATAAGTTGTTAAACAACCGACACAAGTTGATTGTGAGTCAATTAATTTGATAAACAAGTTTATCTAGATTTATCTAGATATTTTTTTCATATATATAATCTAGTAAAAATCTTTTTTTTTCTTAATTTATAGAAATTAGTTGTGCTAATTAAAAACAAATTCTCTTTTTTCTCTTTTTTTTTATCAAACGTGTCTGTCATCTCATGTTTTTGTTTGGTTTGGCTTTGGTTTTTGTTTTGATGAGTTTTGTTTAGTTTTGTGTTTGTTTGTTGTGCTTAGATTTTGTTTTGTTTGTTTTAGGTGATTTTTTTTTTTTGTTTTTTGTTTTTTTGTTTTTTGTTTTTTTTGGTTTGTTTGTTTTGGGTAGTTTTGTGGGGGGTCTTAGATTTTTTTGTTTTGGTATAAAGTTTTCTACTATCAGCGTTGTTTATGTTTGTTTAAGAAGACCAAAAAACAAACAAAAAAAAGGTCTAATCTCCTCTAATCTCTTGTCTTGTCTAATCTCTAACTCAGAAATGTCAAAAAAAATAAAAAAATGTTTGACTGCTTCATTATTTTTAGCAGACGAGGTGTCCGCTCCTTCTTTAGTACGAGCGTGTAAATGCTCCCCCTTCTCCTGGAGCTGTGAAGCCGCCTTGTTTTTGGTTCCGCCCGCTTGTCTTTTGAAGGTGGGCATTAGCATGATCTGGGTGCCAGGGCTGAGAGACCGAGCTGGCGACAGGGAAACGATGCTTTGATTTAGGATTTGCATATTAATGGCCTTAACACAGGAACAGGAAGTTGGAGGCAAGCGTAGGGGCAGGAATTCTTTTCAGGGACACACACAACCTGCTGTGGCCACGTAAAGGAAACTCTGCTGGTTCATCGCCAGCTATGTTTTAATCTCAAACAAAAAGGGATTCCCTGCTACAGTAACCATTTAATTTGTAGTGAGGGTAAGAGTCAATTAAAGTGAGAAAACAAGAGATGGATGCTGTCTCCTCTCCTCCACTGACTGGACTAATTCATTCACTCTCTCCAATGGATGAGAAGTCATTTGATGCTGAACAGAGGAGTGATTCATCAGCGCTGGCGTGTATCTCTAAAGAGATGTATGCCTGTGGAGAGATGCTGTGTAAATGTTGTATAAAAATCCCTGATTTTGTTTTTCACTCTTTAATCGGGTGCCATTAAAGGAACAGTTTACCTAAAAATGAAAAATCTGTCATCGTTTGCTCATGCTCTGACCCTCATGTCTTTCCAAACCTGTATGCTGAAATTTTAAAGAATCTTCTCATGGCTCTCTTCCACACAATGACAGCCGATCCACTCACGAAAGCAAGTCATACAGGTTTGAAGCAACATGATGGTGAGTAATGATGGCAGAGTTTTATTTATTTTTTTGTCAAACTGTTCCTTTAAGAGTTTGCTTACTAGGGAAGTCGTGGCCTAGTGGTTAGAGAGTTTTACTCCTAACCCCTAAGGTTGTGGGGTTCGAGTCTCGGACCGGCAATACCACGACTGAGGTGCCCTTGAGCAAGGCACATCTCCAGCTTAGAGAAACATTATGCTTTTAGCTGGGAAATTATTATTTTTTTTTTATACCAATTTGTTTTTGAGTTAACATTCATAGTAGAATGTATGTGTGTTTCCTCAGTGTGTATCAGCTCTGGTTCAGCCGCTGGGAGTGTGTGCAGAATACCTCAACTCCAGCCTGGTGCAGGTCAGTGTTTTCACGGTTCATCTGTTCAAGTTTTGTTACCCTTGAATACTTAATTCTGACTGGTTTGAAGTTATGTGTTCAAGTCGCTAATAAGGTTGACACGTTTGTTGTTTTGTGTTTGTTTTTTTTTTAATTTTGTATTCAAATTTAAATAAGCTAGGTGTTTACCCTGGAATACTTGATTCTAAAAACTACCATCTCAGAATCTAAATGAACTAGTCAAATTTAAATAAGCTAGGTGTTCTAGAAATAAATGAACTAGTATATATACAACATTTCATTTCTATTTTTCTACTTATTTGGAAAGTAGCGTGTTAAGATCTGCTTAATATGGGCTCTTGATCACCCTGTCTGGGTTTACTTTGGTCTAATGAGCAGCTGACATTATTCAGTACTTTCCTGTTACATGTACAGTAGTTGAACCATATATATTTTGTTTATATAATCAGATTTAGCTGGTAAAAGACATCGCTTTAATATGTGGTATTGACTCATAAAGAATACATTTGAATCAACGTGTTTTTGAACAGCAGTTACCAGAGAAATTTCAAGGGTATTCTGCAATGTGACCTTCAGCTTGAAGTGGTTGGTTTTGTTGTATTTTGTAGCCCATGCTGGACCCAGTCATCCATAAGATGATAACATATGTGCAGAACCTGGAGGAGAAAGACCTGAAAGACAAGGTAAGGCACCTGCATGCATTTCTTCATTCATTTTGGTGGGATAGTTTTAGAGTTTCATAACTTTAGAGCTGAAATTTGTAAATAGTTTAAACGTAGATGCATATTTAATGGAACTATTTACAATTTTTATGTTTTAATATAAATGTTTTAAAACATTTTTTTTTTAAACACACAAACCATTTTGTACCCTCATAAATAAAAAAGTACACTCAGTGTTTGTTTGTTTGTTTTTTTTCAGAGAGAAACAAAAAATTACGTAATCCTCAAGAATGAAAATTATTTACAAAATTTAGTGTTGTTTATATGCATTGTTTTTGCATTTTTCATCTGGATTAAGTACCATGTTTTAAATGATTCAAATATCATTCTGTTTAAAATTTCTGTAATGTTTGAGAGATTTTAACTCACCCTTGTTGTTTTTATGTATGTCTCTTTCTCTCTAAAGCGTTTGGTGAGTATTCCAGAGCTCTTGTCGGCCATTAAGCTCCTCTGCATGCGTTTCCAGCGGGAGCTGGTGAACGTCGTGGATGACCTTAGGCTGGACATCCTTCTTCGAATGCTCAAGACGCCCCACTTCAGTGCCAAGATGAACTCCCTCAAAGAGGTTCAAATTCTTTTCGACATATTAGTGCTCTGTAGCTTAAAGTTCACGCCTGAGTTCTTCCCTCATGTTGACGGCTTTGTGCTCCGATAGGTCACGAAACTCATTGAGGAAAGCACAGTTTCCAAGACTGTGAAGAACGCCATTGACACAGACCGACTCCTGGACTGGCTTGTAGAAAACTCAGTTCTGTCAATAGCTTTGGAAGGTAAGACAGTCTCTGATTCAGTTTGACATATAAACATTCAATTGGATCTGTTAGTCATTTACTTTCATATAGGTTTACCAACATGGGAAATAATACAAATTTTTTACTGTTTTTGGCAATAAACATAAATGTACTTTTGCATCCTAACTCAAGCTACTGTCAAATGTGCTTTTTTCTGAGACGAAAAACACAAACCTGTTCGATGATTTTAAACAATATTACTCGTTAGAACATGCAGAAGCTAAGAAATAATTTTTTTTTATTAAGATATTTATTTTGTTAAGGAAAAATGACTGGAAAAGTGCAAAGAATTATATAATAAATAATAAAGAGTAGTTTAAAACCACAATTAACCGTCTGGTTTCTTCGAAATTTCACTTAGGAACAAAAATCTGCCTTTAAACTTGAAATAAATAAATAATGATTATCAATATTGACTGATATGAAAATTTTGATCACGATATTAATAATTTATCACCCAACCCCAGACATAATTTCGCATTCAAAACAGTGCACTTGAGCATTTAAAGCAGCAATATTTAATTTAATTTTATGAACAAATAATGTTTGTCACAATTTTCATCCACAAAAGTTTTTCACCGACGAAAAACAGATGATGACTAAATAAAAGCCAGTTTGAATGACAAATCTATTAATATTTTTGGATTGGAAACCAAAGGCAGTACATGAATGTGTGTTGTGTATATGGATGCTCACACTTTCACTTTGAGCGAATCATCTATGTGTTCAAAGTGTTCAGAAGCCAGAATCTCAAACTGTTGCTTTGTGCTTGAAGCCTTTTCACCTCACCCACTCATTTGTGTCATCTCTTTATTCAGTTGTCTGTATTCGCCTCAGTCTCTTCTCTCTTTGTTCTGTTTGCATTTCTCTTGACACTTTCTGTTTTTCCCCCTTCACTTTCTCTTTTGCTCCTCTCTTTCACTTTAATGCCTTAGTTTGGTTTACTTTCTCTTTGCACTCTTCCTTTTGCTTTCTTTTTGTTTTACTTTTATTTTTCACTTAGCCTTTTTTGATAGCTTTGTCTTTCACTTGTGCTTGCTCTCCTGTTTTAGCCTTTTTTGATAGCTTTGTCTTTCACTTGTGCTTTCTTTCTTATTTTTCTCAATGGACTCTGTTCTGTTTTGTGTAATGAAAGAAACCATGTTTGATGTATTTAATGTTCATAAGGATTTTTTTGGAGGGTGCCTTAGTATTGGGTTGCTGTGATTTTACAAATTTCAAAAATAAATAATTAAATAAATCAAGCTAGACTTTTGGTTTACAAAAGTGCCCATTCTAAAGTTGAGGGTAATAAAGGGAAAAAAAGTTTTTTTTTTTTTTTTTTTTTTTTTTTTTTTTTAGATCTCTGTGATTTAAAATTTTAGTAAATTAGATGGAAAACTTTGATGTTTTTACATCAGTGGGTTTATAATGGAGCTAGTCTCTTATTTTAGGAGTATTTTTATTGCATCCAGTGCTGTATTATAATAATGGTTTTAGGTAACACTTTATTTTAAGGTGTCCTTGTTACACGTTACATGTTCTTACTATTGTAATAAAAATAAATTATGCATAATTACATGCAAGTAACTCAGTAATATTACTGAGTAATTTAAATTTAGTATTTAAATGTATAATTACGCTGTAACAAGGACACCTTAAAATAAAGTGTAACCTGTTTTTATTAAAAAATAAAATAATAATAAATAAAATATTTTTTCTGTCTCTCTCTCTGTGATGTAGGAAACATTGACCAGGCCCAGTATTGTGACAGAATAAAGGGAATCATTGAACTGTTAGGCAGTAAGCTCTCGTTGGATGAACTCTCCAAAATATGGAAAATACAGGTGAGCGATATTCTTGAAAGATATTCAAATCACATCTCCTTCAAAACTGCGTGAATTTCTGACATATTGTTTCTAAGAAATATACTGCACAGAATGCTCTCTATGTATGTATGTATGTATATTTATTTATTTATTTATTTGTTCGATTGTTTGTTTTTGTTTGTTTGTTTGTATTGTATAATATTTATAAAAAAACCAAACAAAAAAAATTTATAAAAAAAAAACCGACCATATATATATATATATATATATATATATATATATATATATATTATATAATATATATCTATATATATATATATATATATGATATATATATGAGGGATATACGTATATATATATATGATAATAGAATTTGGACGATATCTTAGAGGCAATAAATAATGCATTATTTCCTGCAGAGACACTTCAGATGCGCACTGTTCACCGTTTTTTTTTTTATTGAAATATTATTGGAATCACTTTAAAAAAGATGGCATTAAACCAATATTACAAATAAACTGTGACATTAATTTGAAGATTGAATGTGAAATTATTGCAATATAAAAGTATATTTAAAAACTTTAATGTTAGTTGGGATTAATAGGGAATAAATGTGCAATTAATTTGTTAATTTTTTTTAATCGATTGACAGCACTAATATTTTTACTTCTTATTCTAACAAAAAAGGTCTTTAAAGTTGTGGTTTGGTCCATTATGCTGTCAAACGAAATAAAACCGAAAGCACGATATGGCTAAATCCCTTCATCAAGTCTGTATTTGCTGCACATTTCAAAGTGATGTGCACACATTGTTCAGGCGATCAGCTCGTGATCCGGTGTTCTCCGCGCCTCAGTTCTCAGTGAATGCATTGAACTCGTTTATTGCATGTGCTGTGAGTTTAGCGCGTGTTTGGGAATCCAACGGCCACCAGTTATGCTTTATTTTCGTGGCAGATGATTATAGCATTTCACTAGATTTGTAGTGAGATGCATTTTTGTAAGCCTGTTTTCACTGAAGCTGGACTTTTCCTTTAAAATATAAGCTCTACTGCTGTTTTTGTCAAAATAAAAGCTTAAAAGTGCAGTATGAATTGCTGACAGCTTGCGGTTTAAATGGGTAACGTTACTGCAGTCCAAAAACCAAAGTGAACCATGTTGACATGCATCATATTTTATGTGCAGGCTGGTCAGTCCTCCACTGTGATAGAGAACATCCACACCATCATCGCCGCTGCCGCCGTCAAGTTCAACTTTGACCAGCTCAGCCATCTCTTCGTCCTCATACAGAAGGTCTTGACTGTTGTCTGTCTTCCTCTGGACTCTTTCATCTTTATGAGCTGTTTCTGACTGTGCCTTGTGTGTTTCCAGAGCTGGGAGGTGGAGAGTGATCGCGTGAGACAGAAGCTTCTGAGTCTGATTGGACGGATCGGCAGGGAGGCTCGCTCTGAGGCAACCACAGGAAAGGCATGTGCCATTCATATGTATTTATGAAACTGGATGTATATTTCTGTCTCAACTAAAACTGAACTGAAAGTCCGGCTTTGAACCGGTCTAGCTGCTAATAAGCTACAACGCTGAAATGTGACAGCTAGTGATTGATGTAGAACTGCTGAAGCTGGTGAAAGTTTGCACTGTAATGATTTTTTTTTTTTGTTTCTGAAATAATCAGATGATTGTCAAATATTGGTCGCTGAATAATTGAGGGAAAATGATTTTATTAATTATTTAACCTCAAGAGATCATTTATTTGCATTTAATCATTAAATGTATAAAAAATACAAGAGGAATATAAACATAAAATATATATGAATCTTGAAAAAAAACACTGTTCAGGGTATAAATATATGAACATAATATTTAGAATATTAAAATACTTCATATAATATTTAAATATTTAATTCACGCTATTTTTGAAACCCAAATCACCTCATTATTGTTATTTTAGTTAATATTAGAACGGTGATTAATTATATAATAATATTGTAATATATTAGAATATTTTTTTTACGTTTATATTGCATAGTTATACAATCTTAACATAATTTTAAATTGTAATTATGTGCACAATATGACTGTTTTTACTGTATTTTTAATCAAATAAATGCAGCTTTTGTGAGCTATAAATCTCAAATGAGAGAGAGAGCATGACAAAAAAAATTGACACTAGACTTGTGAATTATTTTGATGTAAAATCACAGTATCTTGTGTTTTTTGTGGCGTTTGTTTTTTAGGTGTTGGAGGTGTTATGGGAGTTGGCGCATCTCCCCACTCTTCCTACCACTCTAGTGCAGCAGGCCCTGGAAGAACACCTCACCATCCTCAGCGACGCATACGCCGTCAAAGAAACCATCAAGAGGAACTACATCATCAAATGCATCGAGGACATCAAGAAGGTGAGCTGATTTCATAATTCCCATAAACCACAATCTTCTATCACAATTCATCTGTAGTGTATAAACGGATATAGATAAATAACCAACATGAACATGATTCATTTTATCTGATGTCACTATTATTTGTTGTTCTGTCATTATGGAAATTCACTGTCTGGCTTGCTTCTGGTGGTCTGAATTGGAGTGAGGGTCCCTCACTCTTACACACATCTCCTGTACTACTCCATCTGCTTTGTGCTCCTTCCTGAAGATCCATATTCAGAAGATTATGGACCATAAACACAAAATATGCACACATACTCACACAGCAACAAAATGACACACATTTTTGAGCTTCCTGGCCTCTTTTTCAGGCTAGAATCTCTGCAGCAGTTTATATTAAGAGCTATTCTGGGAGTATAAAGGTGTTGTTCTGTCTCTGGCACTAGATGTATATTTTTGGCAGTCTAGTTTCAGCTTGCATCATCTCTCTCTCTCACACACACACACACACACACACATACATGCACACAGGCATTCACTTTGCTCAATCTTTGCGCTTCAGCCTCTGATGTGATTTGGGTGCAGCGTCTGCCGCATAAACTCTTAGTGGCGCTCACTGAATACTGAAAGTTTATGTCTTCAGATGCAAATACAGGAGGATTCTCCTTCCAGCGAGACACAGGTCTCTTTTCTTACTGGCACCTGGGGCAAGAAGAAACCGAGCTCATTGGCTAAAGTAAGAGAAGACCCACCCCTTTAGTTCATAACACTGACCAATCATAACTCAGCCTGAATCTCTCATGAACAGAATTTGATTTGCAAAATGATGATTGCCACTTGATTCACTGGGACGGACTGTAAAGATATGTGTGATTTACAACGGGCACTTCTGAGGGTTTGATCTTCACAACCAAATACCTATTGGAAAAACTAATGACTTTTTGACTGTTGGCTTCAATCTTTTGTTGGATTATTTGAAACTTTTGGAAATCAGTGACTCTAACCAATGCCTGGGTTGTTGATGGGTCAATGACGTGATGTTAATTTCTTCTTCCTGTTCATTCATGAAAAATAAGTAAATTATGTAGTTTGCACATATAATAACTTAAAAATGCCTTTTTTTAATTCAAATTCATTATGATATTTTTGTAGTCAAAAATGTCAGGCAGATACAACTGTCCTGATATCAAAATTAAGAAAAAGGCTTTATTAATAGAAGACATATGTCTTATGGTGCAACCAACACACAGAGAGAGAAAAAAAATTATATCAGAGTGGATCCCAGACCCTCATGACTCAAGGTCAAGAAGTCTCTCAAAATATATGATAAGTTGACCATTTTATGACAAGACAAGTTTAATTCAGGTTGTAAAATGTCATGTGGTGCGACCCCTCGAAAACTTAAATTTATATTTTAGTAAATGTTTTAATTTTGTAACTTTTTTTATTTATTCACTTTGTTCATTATTTGTTACTTTGGTTGTACCACATGACATTTTTAGAGTCATTAAATATAAACTTTTCTTGAAAATGGAATAAACGTTAATAAATCATATGAAAGTTGTGGACATATTTATACGTCATTGACCCAGATGGAGATTACCGTATTCCATGAATGAACCATGTGTGTTATGGTTGATGTTTCTGTGTTTATATCTGTGTTTTTGTGCTTGTATTGTAGTCGTCTCAGCTGACTAACCCTCAGACAGTGTGGGTGGTTCCAGCCTTGCGGCAGCTTCACGAGATTACACGGTCTTTTATCAAACAGACCTACCAGAAACAGGACAAGGTGCGTGTAGACAGTGTTCAGACGAAACATCTGGCCTGTTCATTTTTTTCATGCAAGTGGTGCTACATAAACTATGAACCTCATTTTTCATGCTTTAAATGGCTTTGGATTATACTTTATGTTGTGTCCTCCATCAGAGTATAATCCAGGACCTGAAGAAGAACTTTGAGATAGTGAAGCTGATCACTGGCTCTCTGGTGTCATGTCATCGCTTGGCCGTGTCCGTCGCTGGATCCAATGGTCTATCTGGGTCCACGCTGGTTGATGGGCGGTACTCCTATCAGGAGGTGCGCTGCCACAAGTCCATTATCTCTTTGTGATACGACGAATTTAATCATTGTTTATATTACAGCTCAGTCAAAAATAGAGTTTGCCGATAACAATTACTAAGATGTGAAAGGAGCTTAATTTCAAATAATGTAAAGCAGAGCAAATCTAAGTTTTGTTAGATAAAATGTTTGATTATTATTAAAAAAAACAGTAGCCTACTATGAACCTTGACGGTTTTGGTACATATTTGGAAAATAATAATAATAATAATAATAACAATAAAATATGGTATTACATTTTTTTTTCTCTAGCGGTTCACAGACATGTAGCAAATAAAATATGCATTCTTCTGGTCATCTACAACAGCGGTTCTCAATTCCAGTCCTCGCACCCCCAGCTCTGCATATTTTCTATGTCTCTCTTTGTTAACACACCTGATTCAGATAATCAGCTCGATAGGAGTGAGCTCCGTACATGAACTGTGTTCCCATTGACATGGTCCCTACACAGTGTTCATTGCTCCCTACTCCCTGAGCAGGGGAAATCTTTTGAAGTTACCTTAACATTCACGGATTTGCGCTGCGCAACGTTTTCACACACGGACAAGTATGACATCATATACATTGGTAAATAAATACAATTTAAATTGACGTCTCGCACACTTCAATGCACTTTGAATGGAACGTATACCTTCGCTTCTAAATGGCGGAATATCCTGTGATGTCCACTTCGCAGGGCACTTACGTTCGAATAGAACAAACGTCTGAAGCCATAAGAGAAACATACAAAATGTGCACGAGGACTGGAAATGAGAACCGCTGATCTACAACACCCAAAAAAGGTGGTTGACTTTTAGTTTCTAGTGAAGTAAGATAGTGTAAACAAAGTCTACTCATTTCCTCTGATATAAAGATTAATCATATTGCTGTTTGACCCAAAAATTTGCACAGTACAAAAATATATTTGTAGACTACCAAAGTGACTCATGTTTTGCCTCACATTTGGTAAGAATGAAAAAAGAGAAGTAGTTTTTTTTTTTTTTTTTTTTCTGATGTTGCTTTTTTGATTTTTTTTATTTTTTTTCCCTCACATTTTTCCAGTATTTGGAGAGTCATTTGAAGTTCCTTGCATTCTTCCTGCAAGAGGCCAGTCTGTACCTGGTCTGGAATAGAGCCAAAGAGATCTGGGAATGCTTGGTGTCCGGCATGGATGTGTGCGAGCTGGATCGAGAGGTGTGGTTTTGTTTAGTTTTGTTTTTTTGGTTTGGTTTGGTTTTTATTTGTATTTTTTGCTTTGTTTCTATTGTTTGTTTGGTTTTTTTATTGTTTTTTTTTTGTTTTTTGTTTTTTGCATGCAATTATGCTGTTTAATCATTGTCCTTAAAAAGAAAAGCGGCACAAGCCACACATGCTTTGGATTGAAGTTTAAATGCCATTGTGTTTTTTTTTTGTGTGTTTTTTACCAACTTATGAAATGTAGTGTTTAATGACTTTTCAGTTCCGGGGTGTAAAAACTGGTGTTGCAAATACTCACTAACTGCTGATTTTTTGTTATTGTGACAAAGTATGTAGTTTTGATGGTGTTCAACTTTGCTGTAGATGTGTTTCGAATGGTTCACTAAGGGACAGCATGATCTAGAGAGTGACGTTCAACAGCAGCTCTTTAAAGAGAAGATCCTCAAGCTGGAGCCTTATGAGATCACTATGAACGGTAAAAGCTCAGCCACAGAGTTCACTCACTGCTTCCAATTAAAAACCACAGTATTTCCACATTATAGCACATTGAAGTATTGCACGTCTCCTGTACATCTGCAGGAAACCACTGCGCTTACTGTGCTAAATTTACCACAGAAAAAAAAGGCCTTGTTAGCACTGTAGGGTGAAGTTGCATAAAGGGGTACTATGAGTGTGTGAGTTTTCTGTGGTCTTTCATCAATGTTTTACAGGGTTTAACCTCTTCAAGACCTTTTTTGAGAATGTGAACCTCAGTGACCACCGTCTCAAACGGCAGGGAACACAACTGGTATGAGATTCCTGCTTGTTCTCAATGAAATTGGTCAGAAAATCCCGTCTTGACCGGTGAAAACATATGATTGTGTCTCTCAGTGTGTGGAGCGATTGGATCTGGCTGGGATGGACTTCATCTGGAGGATCGCGATGGAATCTCCAGACGAGGACATCGCTAATGAAGCCATACAGCTTATCATTACTTACAGCTACATTAACCTCAACCCCAAAATGAAGAAGGTAAACAGTCAAAACTTCATTTTTTGAGTGTTGCTATTTCAAAATTTGGTGTTAATTAACATTTTCTCTGTTTCTTTGTGTATTTTTTTGCAGGACTCAGTATCTCTTCATAAGAAATTCATTGCTGACTGCTATAAGAGATTGGAGGTGAGTGTTACACTGTCACATTTTTTTTTTCCCCCTCCTTGTGATGATGATTGTGATAAAATTCATTCTTACATCACACACAGGCTGCTAGCTCTGCGCTGGGCGGCCCAACCCTCACACATGCTGTTACCCGGGCAACAAAGATGCTGACAGCCACTGCTATGCCAACGGTGGCCACATCAGTGCAGTCTCCATCCAGGTATGAGGACTAGTTTGAGGCCAGTTGAGCAGCTTTCAGATCAGTTGATGAGATCCAGCTGATGTTGTTGGCTGCATTTTCATTGGCTTAAGTAAAGCACTTTTACATTACTTTTATTAAACTTAAACCGTACCAAAGCTAGAACAGAAGGGACTATGTACAGATATTGTTTTGTTTGTTTTGTTGCTTTTTTGTTGTATTGATTTTTGTTTTGCCTTCTGTTTTGTTTTATTGTATTGTTTTATTGATTTTTTTCCTTTTTGTCTTGTATTTTGTTTTGTTGTTTTTTGTTGTATTCATTTTTTGTGTTTGTGTTATTCTGTTTTTATATTTTTGTTGTATTTATTTTAGTTTTTAGTGTTCTATTCTGTTTTTTGTTGTTGTTTTTTTGTTGTATTAATTTTATTTTATTTTTTGTGTTCTATTCTGTTTGTTTTTGTTTTGTTGTATTGATTTCTTTGATCTATTCTGTTTTTGTTTTGTTGTTTGTATTGTTTTTTTGTGTTCTATTGTCTTCTAATTATTTTTATTTTGTTGTATTAATTTCTGTTTATTGTTCTATTCTGTTTGTTTTTTATGTTTTTGTTATATATATATTTTTATTTTATTTTTTTTTTTATTTTTTTTTTTTTTTTTATTTTGTTTTTTTTTTATTTTTTTTTTTTTTATTATTATTATTATTATTATTATTTTATCTTTATCAACTCATTAATCCCACATTTAATACTTTGTCCTTTAGTTGCATTGGTGTTATGGAACATTAAAGTCTTAATTGATCTGAAGGTTGTTCAGAAAGAGTTTGATGTCATTAATATCAAGACTGATGTCATTTTATATCAAGATTGATATGTATTACTTGAAAATTTATTGAAGTTCATAACCATCTCTGTCCTTAGGTCCAGTAAACTAGTGATCATTGAGAGACTTCTGTTATTGGCAGAGCGTTATGTCATCACAATAGAGGTGAGAGCCTATATATATATATATATATATTATATATAATATATATATATATATAATATATATATATATATATATTTATTTATTTATTTATTTATTTATATATATATATACACACAAACACACACACACACGTTGGTTTTTGTGGTTTACAGGGACTCTCCATAGGCATAATACCTAAACCATAACACCTAAACCTATCCTTTACAGAAAACTTTATTTTGTTATTTTGTCATTTTTAGATGTTCAGAAAAACACCATTTAGTATGTTTTGTAAGACTTTTGAATTACTGGGACATAGGCAGACATAAACCACATCACATTGTAATACCTCTGTCATACCCATATCATTAAACAAATCTGTGTCCCCATAAACCACCCAAACCAGTGCACACGCACACACAGACAGTCAGTTATTCCACTGCTTTGCATATCGGAGCACAAATCTTTATTTGCTCAAATTCATCTTGTATTCAACCTCCTATGACTAATGCATTAATACTTATCTTAAATGACTTACAGTTGATCTCTGTGTGAGAGCATCAGTCAGTCTCAGCGAAGGAACCAGCAAGCTGTAAAAGTCAAATGTAGCAACATCATTTAACGACAGACTTTGCTAATTAATTCTCTTAATGTGTTAGGTAGTTGTCAGACTCGCAGCTGTGGAATGATGAAGTCTGATCATTGGTTGACTGCAACATTCACCATCTCCCCGTTTCTCCAGCTGTTCAGTTCCATGCTGAAATCTGGCATAGAGTCTGTCACGCCATTTAGTGCACTCAGGAATAATCATACCAGAACACAGCAAAAGAGATCTGATACGGTGCTGATTCCTGCGCACATTCAGAGAGAGAGGCAGACATTTTGACACCCGTTCAGTCTAACAGATGCTAATTGGTCGGTTATTGACAGACATGTGGTGCAAGAAGTGCTTTTGGACCGTAGCACTTTTGTCTAATCTATGAATTTGAGTAAATCATGTAATATGAAGCTCACTAGTGTATTGCTGAAATTCATTTGTCAATTCATTGAAATGCTTATTCATGGAAAAATGATTTGAAAGGGCAGATGTATTGCTGTGAAAAATGCAGGAGCTTATCTAATGTTACATTTACCTCAGGAAAGTGGTCCAATTGCTTGTTAGTAAGCAGGAGAAATATATATATATATATATATATATATATAATATATATATATATATATCTATATATATATATATATATATATATATATATATATATATATATATATAAATATTTATATATATATTTTTTTTTTTCAATGTATAATTTTATATATTTTAATAATGCATACTTACATGTTTTACATGTTTTAGTAATAATTCTAATATATTATATGTAATATAAAAACATACACATTAGATTATATTCCTGTTATTGATATCTTAATTATTTAATATACACTATTTTTTTTTACTAGAATTTAAAATAACTACTAACTGTTTTAATTAGGGCTGTCAAATGATTAATCGCATCCTAAATTATAGTTTTTGTTCTCATAATATATGTGCGTATACTGTATATTTTTATTATGTAATTTATATATAATATAATTTATATGAATATAAATATATATGTGAAAATATTGTCAAAATATATACTGTATGTGTGTGCATTTATATATACATAATAAATTATTATATCGTCACACTGGTTTGAAATGGAAAATGAGTTTCCAGGTCACATGGTATTGACTGTTGTGCCGCTGGATCTGTTTCAGGACCTGTATTCTGTTCCTCGAACTATTCTACCTCATGGAGCGTCTTTCCACGGCCATCCTGTTACACTTCACATCACTTACGAATCTACCAAAGACACATTCACCTTGGAGGTAACATCTCTCGCACACGCACACGCACACACACACACACTTCTTGCAGTTCTTATGACAGACTGTAAACAGGGTTGATATAAATAGAAGATTTGATATACCTTGTCCCTGTTTGGAGAATAGAGGAGCATTGATAAATAGCAGGTGGAGGTTCGGCGTGAGAAACCAAATGTGATATTAATAAACAACAGTCTATTGGGTGATCGTGACTCAACTGACTGGAATTTGCTGTGTCTGATTTGAATGGATGAATCGAAACGGCCCTTATGTGTTTGTGTTGATGTGAATGTGTGCAGGCCCACAGCAACGAGACCATAGGCAGCATCAGATGGAAGATAGCCGAGCAGCTCAGCTGTCCGGTGGACAATGTGCAGATATTTGCCAATGACAGCATGGTGAGTCAAACACTTACTGTGATAGGTCGCAGTCATATCTGAGCGGCGCACAGGTGCCAAACACTCCTACAGCACTCGGTGAGAATGTGGCAGCTATTATGAACGCATGTGGAGCCTTGGTTCTCCGACCGATTTCTAATTATAATTAACAATAAGCATTCTTTATTTGTATTGCTTATTGTTACCAGTGTTATTTTGGTGTTTTGTACTATTTTCGTTTTTATTAATATTTTGAATACGCTTTTATTTTTATGTTTTTATTTTAATTTTCGTTTATTTTTTAGTAATTCTGTCATATGCTTTTGTCGTTTTTATTAGATATTTAAATATTTCCAAATAGTTTCAATTTGTTTTTGTTTTTTTATTTTAGTTTTATTACAGTAAAGTAGTTCTTTTTTTTTTTACAGTAAACTAATTAAATTTGTTTCAAGGTAAGATGTCTAATTTTCATTTAATCATATATATATATTTTATTTATATGATAATATATATATAGTATTTCCTTATAATTTTTTTATTTCAGGTCTTGTTCATCAAACAAAAATGTAATAGTTTTTAAGTTGTGATTTTATTTATTGATAATGACTAGTTTTCCTTGTTATAGAGAGAGATGATTTTATTTATTGATAATGACTACTGACCATTGTTATTTTAGTGTTTTTGTATGCTATTGTAGTTTTTATTGATCTGAATTATCTTTGTAATTTTATTAGGTTTTGTTTTTTAAATATTAGGGGTGTAACGGTACATGTATTCATACCGAAAATTTTCGGTGTGGTACGAACATGTGTAACGAACAAATCATTCAATTTTTTCAGGAAATTCAAACAATAAATGCCTTTTTGCCGCTCTTTGACGAGACAGATTGCTGTAAACGCCTCAATTCTGATCATCCCTTCTTCTTTATTTCTAGTTTTAACGTGAAATAAAGATGAATTAACATCTCATGCCTCATGTAATCGCACATCAGTGTTTCACTCACGGAGAGATGTAAACAAAATGTCACGTAGCATTTTATTTACCTCAGGCAAGTCATCAGTGTCCACGGCTCGTCAGTTCACCAGAGAAATGAGCATCTCGCGAAATATTAGACTAGTCTACATAACCAACTACTATATTTTACTTTACTTGTTAGTGTAATCTTAATCTTTTAATGTACATTTAAATAAATGTTTTATGAAACAAGTTGTGACAGCCACTGTATTAATAATTATATTTCAACAACACATAGAAATTGTAGCCTATAATTTAGAAGTTAATTTAAAAACTGCATTGAATTTACATATTTGCATACAATTTTTTTTTTCTAATTAAAGCTGAGGTAGATGTTTAGACCTATAGATTTTGTTTTTGTTATTTTTTATTTTATGAGGTAGATTTAAAGACATTTTTAATTATGATTGAATTAATTTAAAGAAAGAGCAACTTGTTCTGTAATAAAAAAAAAAAACTATTTTAATATATTATTATAAAATTAATAAAAAATTTTTTTTTAATAAAAAAAACTTAATTTATGTTTAGTATATTTTCCTCCTGCTGTACCAAAACCATACCGAACCGTCATGTTTGTGTACCGTTACACCCCTATTAAATATATTTCCAAATTGTTTTCATTGATCCTTATATCAGTTTAATTTGAATTAAATTATTTTAGTACTTTAACTTCATTTTGTTGCCAGAGCAACATTTCAAATTTTTTTGTTTGTTTTTAATCTAATATTTATATTTTATTTTATTTTATTTTATTTTATCGTTATTTCCACTAACAAAAATGTTTTTTTTTTTTTTTTTTTTTTTTTTAATAGTATAAGTTTTGGTTTAAGTTTTAGTTAAAAGATTTGTTTCTAAAATGGCCAATAATTTGGCATTTTGAAATAACTGCCTACAGAAGTCTGAACTTCAAAACTTTCAAATGTTTCGTTTTTAAAAAAAATAAAAAATAATATTTTAAGCATTTTTATAAAACTTTACTATTAAACAAGCTCTTCATATTAACCTATTTTTGTTTGTATTATGGATTCTTTCTTAATTCTAGCTGACAATGAATCGTGACCAGAAGCTGTTGAATCAGCTGGGTTTCTCTGATGAGCAGAGTCTGACGGTGAAGAGCTCAGGAACAGGCACTCCATCAGGCAGTTCAGCGGACAGCTCCGCCTCCGCCAGCTCCAGCAGCAGTGGGGTCTTTAACTCCGCGTATGCCTTGGAGCAGGTACAGTACATTCACTCACTGGACTGACAACTCACTGACACAATTGTGCAGGTGCAGTGGGTTCTTTAACTGGGCTTATGCCTTTTTGTAGGTAATACACAGTATACCCTTCAAAAGTTTAGGCTCTATTAGATTTTTTGCTTTTGTCTCTTATGCTCACCAAAGCTGTATTTATTTTCATTATAAATGCATGAAAAACAGTAATATTAAAATCATTCTAATATGCTAATTTCGTGCTTTTTGTTGAAAACAGTTGTGCTGTTTAAAACGTTTTGGATTCTTTGATGAATAAAAAGTTCAAAGAACAGCATCTATTTGAAATAGTACAACAGTTTTTGTTACAAAAGAAAAAAAAAAAGACAAAACCCAATCTGACCAGTAGTTTATCTCAAATCATAAGTTATTATCCTCATCATTTTACTTAACTATCTTCATGTGTGTGATTGCAGGAGAAATCTCTTCCTGGTGTGGTCATGGCGTTGGTGTGTAATGTCTTTGAGATGCTTTATCAGCTCGCCAATTTGGAGGAACCCAGGTAAACCTATTTTTTCTTTATTCATTTAGTGATTGATTTTTCCTTTCACTTTGCGGGCGTATGTTGTGTGTATTTTGTGATTTCATTTTGACTTGTAATAACTGTGTGGCCACCTTGTGCCTGTCCAGAATAACTTTGCGTGTCAGGAAGTTGTTGCTGCTTATCCCGACTGACCCAGAGGTGCAGGACGCTCTCGATAACTTTGTGCCAAAAGAGTCCAGTGTCTGGAGTCACCAGGTACCTGAAAGCCACTCTTTAACTTGGAGAAAAGTGCATAAATGTGTCAGTTCAAGATTAGATAGCAAGTTCAGCTTTTTTCTACCTAGTTAAATTTATGTTTCTGATCATTGTATAACTCTCTATTTCTCTCTCTTCCATCAGAAAACTCTGTTTACACTGGGTTCTGGTTCTCAAGCCTCGAAGTCTCCATCTCTGTCCAGTAAACAGCAGCACCAGCAGAGTGCCGCGTCCATCCTGGAGTCTCTGTTTCGTTCATCTGCCCCTGGCATGTCTACATTCAGAGTTCTCTATAACCTGGAGGTATTGAAATCATTTTTCTTGATCAAACTGTTACCAAAGTTGTAATTAGAAAACAGTTTATCAAAAATTACAAACCAACATTTGATCCCAAACTATCTAGATGATTGAAACCTTAATTTTCGACCTTGTTACCTATTTCTACATATACATCCCAGTTTCCTCAAAAATATTAAGCAGCACAACTGTTTTGAACATTAATAATAAGTGTATTTTTTCTTGACCAGCAAATAAGGGTATTAAAATGGTTTGTAAAACATCATGTCACACTAAATGGACAGTAATTGCTGCTGAAAATTCAGCTTTGCATCACAGGAATAAATTACATTTTAAAATATATTAAAACATAAACTTTTGAATGGTAGTGTATATAATATTATCTATTTATTTATATTTATTGCCATGAAATAAATATCAATGTATATAAATTCCCACATTTTTGTAACAGGGTTTGCAAAAATGAATTTTTAAATAAAACCATTTGTTGCGAGAACAATCATTTTTAGGCTTTTTCTATATTCACACACCTGACCCCTCTCCTCCTTACAGGTGTTGAGCTCCAAGCTGATGCCCACATCTGATGATGAAATGGCAAAGACCAGTGTCAAATCTTTCTGTGAGAACTTCCTCAAAGCGGGAGGTCTCAGGTAGCCGTCTGCTTTCTTCCCGCTTTCACACGGGTCCTCATGTTGCTAATTCTGCAGTCGTAATGTGGCTGTGTATTTTAATCATTAATAATCTCAGCGGTGCATACTCTGTCTCTCTCTGTCTCAGTCTGGTGGTTAACGTCATGCAGAGAGACTCTATCCCCTCTGAGGTGGACTACGAGACCAGACAAGGAGTCTACTCCATCTGCCTGCAGCTGGCCAGGTGCAGTCTCATTTATCAGTCTGGCTGTCTTCTCTTTCCTTGTTTCTCTGTTTTGTTCACTGGATTCAGCACTCCAAGTGATGAGCAGCATAATAATATTGCTTTAAAGACCATTGTGTTCTGTTTGGGTCATTTATTGATGCAGATGAAAATTAAAACGTGTCTTTGATAACATCCCATAGACTTTTTGCCATATTTCCATGGTTCATAAGAAATGTATTAATAATATTTCAGAATATAATAGGGGTGTTGAAATTAATCGATGCATCACGATGCGGACGTGGACGATTCTGCATCAATGCAGTAATAGACCATAATCGATTATAGCATATGACATCATTTGCATACGCGCATGTCACGCGAGTATTAAAAATGTACTCTTTATTTTCCTACAGAATGTGTGTGTGTGTGCTAGAGACAAATGCGGCGGGCTTCATTGCACAGAATATGCGCTGCGAGACACGTGCGCATTGCTTGACAGTGCTTCCACTCACTGTAATTTTAGTCTTTTACTTTAGATATGCTTTCATTTCATCATTCTGAAGCTCGCGGCTGCGGTTAAATGCACTTACATCTACTTTTATGATATGAAATTGATGTAAACACAATACAGTCAGTTATGTTTTCAGAACAGAACAAAACATCTGATATGAGTAAAAATAGATCTGTGCATTAATGTGAATGCAGTCTATTAAAGCTGCCAGCGTCTATGATCTCATCAGTAATAATCAAATGGTAGTAATGCTGAGAAAAAAGAAAAACCCATAACTATGATTATCTGTAAACTTTCGATACTTAAAGCCCTCCCAGATGCTGAAAGGTCTTTTTGTTTATCACTTGTGATTGTCTTCCCCCCACTTTATTACTTGTATTTGCTTGTATGTGTTGAAGCTATATATTTACTTTTAATTCTTAACAATAATTAATATATTGATTGATTAATAAATTAATTAGCATAATTATTTTAAAAAGTAGCCTCCTTTTTAATTTAATACAAATGCACAAAATATGATGCATTGTGACGCGTCGTGATATCGAATTGAATCGAATCGTTGACATGATAATCGTAATCGAATTGAATCGTGAAACCAGTGCCGATTCACACCCCTAGAATATAAAACAGTCATGATTTCAGTTTAAAATGCGTCAATGTAAGCCTAAGACTATTGTGAAAACTTCTAGATAAGCATATACATCTTTTTATGAACAAAATGAATAGGAGAATGCTTCTATTTTTTTCTACTTTTCACATTGCGTAATTTAAAATAATATTAATTAAGAAGAGATACAAGTTATTTTGTACTTTTCACATGACACTATATAAAATGTATTTTGTTTGCAAGAGATGCTGGTTATTTTCTACTTTTGACATGGTAATATTCATTTATTTTGTTTGCAAAAATGAAAGCTAAGAAATACACTCTTTCATTAGGAAAAAAAAAATAGTTGTTTATTTACAGTACAGACCTTTATTGAACTATGAAACTATGGACTATATTGAACTATAATCGTTCATAGGGACGTAATGATGTACCGCGAGCTGGTTGAAAATCGATTCAAATCGCTTGAGATGCTAAACGAATCACGATACAATGGGAGTAGGAGCTTATAAGAATGTATCTCTGTATCTCTTATTTGTGTAACTTGTTCGATTTGGGGTTTGTTTTAAAATTTCAATTTAGCTTTATTATATTTCAATTTCACAAAGAAATGTACAGCAATAGCCTAATAAAATGACACCTTTTCATTTATTGTATAATGTCTTCGGATCTCATTTTGTCAAAAAAAAAAAATGTGAGAAAATCGAATCGTGAAATCAAAATCTTGAAACGAGAGTTGAGTGAATCATTACATCCCTAATTGTTCAATAATCGCAATCGAGGTAAATTGTTCAATTAAACTAGATTTTTATTTTTAGGTCATGTCATTCTTCTGACTTTAGCCTTTGTTGAAGGACTTGCTCTTTGTCTCCCCCTGCAGGTTCCTGCTGGTAGGGCAGGCTATGCCTAGTGTGCTCGACGAGGAGTTGAGCAAGGAAGGTCTGGACACTCTGTCCTCTCGGCCGTTCCGTAACGCCGGGCGGCAGAGCGGCCGACAGCTCTCCGTCTGTGGAACTCCAGAGAAGTCCTCCTACAGGCAGGTGTCCATGTCTGACAGATCCTCCATCAGAGTGGAAGAAATCATGCCAGCCGCCCGTGTCGCTATACAGGTGCGAGAGAACATCCGATGCTTTAAAAAGTGATTTATTTCCAACCCTATCTGACTTCACTGGTTTGTCATCTCAGACAATGGAGGTGGGGGACTTCACATCCACAGTGACGTGTTTCATGAGGCTCACCTGGGCGGCAGCTGCAGGCCGACTGGACCTTGTTGGCAGCAGCCAGCCAATCAGAGAGACGACCAACTCGCTTCTTCCTCTGGGTGTCCGCAGCAGGGTCAGCAGCACAGGTGAGACTCTAAACAACACTATAGTCTGTCTTCTAGTCGGACTTATGCGTCTAAATGTTTGTGCTCGTGTGTGTTGCAGGAAGTAACTGCAGCTCGAGCAGTGAGGGAGAGGTCACCACATTGCAGGCTGGGATATGTGTCAAACAGCTGTGTGTGTCTATCAAAGACACTATTATTGCACGAGAAGCGCTCTCTTTACTCGTCACATGCCTTCAGCTACGCTGCCAACAGCTATGTAAGAAAATAAACACCAGGATGTGAAATAAAGTCAGCAAAAATCAAAACACTTACACAATCACTTTGTTCCCTGTTCTTTTTCAAGCTTCATTTTACACTCTGCCTTCTGTGAATGATTTCATCATCGATATTCTGCTGGGGTCGTCCAGTGGAGAGGTCAGTGTATGTACAAATTAACTTGTCTCTTAACTGTGACTTCTGAGTCCAAACATCTGATCTCCTCTGTTCACAGATCCGACGCGTGGCGTGTGATCAGCTGTACACTCTCAGTCAGTCGGACACCTCTGCGTACCCTGACCTCCAGAAGCCCAACCTCTTCCTGCTGAAGGTGGTTCTGACAGCCCAACTTCCTCTCTGGTCCCCTACCAGCATCATGAGGGGTGTTAACCAAAGGTCAGACACACTAAACACATGATTCTTTGTCTCTTAGGAGACCTTTTAGAAATCTTATTTCTCTAAGTGTATAATGGCAAATGAGACCTAAATGATATTCTTACTGTATCAGGCCCACAAAGTAATTAAAACACTGTCTATACTTTAAAAATGCTGTGCAATTCTGAATATCTACTAAAATCAACTGATGATGGTGTTTTTAGGATGCTTTCACAATGCACCGAGTATTTTGACCTGCGTTGCCAACTACTGGATGACCTGACCAGTGAGTGTTCTGCCTTATTGTCAAATTAAGTTTATCATATAAATGTCAGTTTTCATGAATAAGATGCTTTGGTCTCCCAATATTTATTTTCTGATTATTCACAGTTATCCCATAATTTTGATTATAATAATTGTAGTTCATTGTAGTGAAAGTTAATTGTAATTATTAACTAATTTAATTGCGAAAACATTTTGTCCCACATTTTTGTTTACTTTCAGCCCTGTTGAAAAAATAATAACATTCAACATTTTGTCCCACATTTTTGTTTACTTTCAGCCCTGTTGAAAAAATAATAACATTCAACAAACAATATGACTGTAATGTTATCGGTATTTAAATATATGTTACCCATGTATATTGTATACAAAATATATATATATATATATATATATATATATATATATCCTCTCGACCATTCTGTTTTTTTTTTTTCCTTCTTCAACTACTTAATCAACACTTAGTCCCAGACTTGATAGTCCCTCTTGAATGATTGCTTGGTTTAAGGCATTTGTTTATTACTAGAAAAGACCAGTTACATAATTTATAATCTATATTCTTGATTATGGTAACAGGGTTGCAAATATTGAAAATGAATGAAGCATTAAATAAAAAGCTTGATCAATATTTATATGAGATTATCAATATTTTATTAACGTCAGCTTAACAGTTCACTGAGCCATTTGTTCAATCCTGTTTTGTTCCCACTATGTAAGTTATAAAAGTGCTGTATGTAGGATTGACACAGAGTGGTTGAACTAGGTATTGCAGTCCAAATTCAAAATATTGGAGAGGGTTTTTCATCCGGCCCCTCCTCCTCAGGCTTGACACAGGCAGGTTGCCAGATTGACAACACAAACAGGAACGAGCACACTTGACAATGAACTAAATGAAATACGCTGTGTTTTCCACCAACTGGCAACCTGGGTTTCCGAAATACAATTGGGTAAACTGGTAGTGGGCGGGTTTCACAAACCAAAACAAATTCCTACATTCCAGCCCGGAACGCACATTTTCAAAGGAGAATAACTGACTGTAACATTGTTTTTCAGATAAACAAGTATGTTAACTTAGCATGTTTCTTAAATATCTGCAAACATATTATGATATTTTTATGCATTAGTAGAGTCAAAATCTTACATACAGCACCTTGGAAGTGTCACTTGCTTTAGTCTCGTGCAATCCCTTAGAAAAGCTCAGCCTTATATGTTTCATGTTCTCAGCATCAGAAATGGAGCAGCTTCAGATCGGTCCTGCGGCTATGCTGGAGGACGAGATCAGCTGGCTTGATAATTTCGAGCCCACTTGGACCAACGAGCTGGAGACAAGCGAGGCTGACAACATCCTGCTGGCCGGACACCTGCGCCTCATTAAAACCCTGCTGTCCCTCTGCGGCAGTGAGAAAGAGCAGTTCGGTCAGCCACTTTTCAGATAAATATGACAGCGTGATATGCATATGGAGATCCGGATGTAAAGTAAACAAATCTTCTTGTTAATGTGCTGCAGGTCCTTCTCTGATCCAGCAGCTGTTGGACGACTTCCTGTTCAGAGCGTCTCGTATCATCCTGAACAGTGACAGCTCATCTAGCACTACAGCATCTATCCACGACTTTCACCCAAAGTAAGAGGAAATGCTTTCATTTAAACACATTGATAAGCAAGTTGCTTCAGCTAGCTTTAGTAATTGTGTCTGTGTCTCAGGTGCAGCACGGTCGGCAGTCGTCTGGCGGCGTACGAGGTGCTGGTCATGTTGGCCGACAGCTCTCTTACTGATCTGCAGCTCATCACTAAAGAACTGCTGTCCATGCACCACCAGTCTGACCCGTCTCTCACCAAAGAGTTTGATGTGAGTCCTTAAATCTCTTGGAGGAAATGAATTATGCTAGAAGAACTTCCAACAGATGTACTTGCATTCATTCCTGTCTCATTGTGTGTGTGTGTGTGTGTGTGTGTTGTCAGTATCTTCCTCCTGTAGACAGTCGCTCTGTGTCTGGGTTTGTTGGACTGAAGAACGGAGGTGCGACCTGTTATATGAATGCAGTGTTCCAGCAGCTCTACATGCAGCCTGGTTTGCCTGAGGTAAATGTTGCTCTTTTATCACTAGTGTAGGTTTAGCACACATTCTCTCCACTAGGTGACGTCCTAACCTTGAAGTAATAGGAGTGAACTGGATCAAGGGAGTATCAATTGCTGTATTGCTTTTTGTGTTAGAACGACCTAGTTTGTTTTAAAATGTCATTTTTTTCATATTTGAAAATGTATTTTTTGTTTAGTTTTTGATTAGTTTTAGTATATTTTCTTAAAAACATTAGCACACATTTTTTCCTTCTACCTATGATGACGCATGTTACACAATTAAAAACATCATACTCAACAATACTGCAGTGAATGAATCCAATATTTACTGATATATAAATCAGACCAGTTTTGAAAATATTGAAACTGAAGTTATTTGCATTGCAATTCTATTTAGTTGTTTTATCCTATTGTTCCCTACATTTATAGTTTATGAACTTTTACAAGGTCTCATATATATATATATATATATATATATATATATATATATATATATATATATATATATATATATATAATTATGTAAACTGCCATTAAAAAGTTTTAGATTTTTTTTTAGATAACACTATTATTCAGCAAGGACACGTTAAATTGATCAAAAGGACAGAAAATACATTTATGTGTCAAAGTATTGTTGGTTTTAAATCAGTTCTGTTCATTAAAAAATCCTGTAATAGTAAAAACAAGTAATAGTTTCCACCAAAATATTAAGCAGTAAAGAGTTTTCAACATTGATTATAATAAAAAATGTTTATGTGGTAGTATATTACTGACATTAGACTATTATACTAATATTTTAACCTACTTTTTTTTATTATTTATTCATTTAATTTCTATTTTAATACATTTTTTAAGGTGTTTGTCTTTATAATAGGTTTCAGTAACAATTTCAACCTTGTGTGTGTTGTAGGCTGTCTTGTCAATTGAAGATGACATTGAAAACCCAGAGGAGAGTGTGTTCTGTCAGGTACAGTCTCTGTTTGGTCACCTGATGGAGAGCAAACTACAGTACTACATACCTGAAAACTTCTGGAAGGTGAGATCCACTGTTATGATATGTCTGGAACTATTGATATGCACACAGTGAACTGAATTTGGAATAGATGCTACCAAATGTATAAAATACTAAAGAAAAATTTCTTAAGTCAGGTGAAAAACCTGTTTAAATACAACATTTAATTTATCTGTAGTTTATTAGATACTCCAGAGAATTTAAGAAAAAAAAAATAACAAATTTAGATGCTTAAATGAAAGTTATGGATATTAAAAATGCACTCTATGTTGTACTATATATATATATATATATATATAGTACAACAATAGAGTGTGCAAATGCACTCTACTTATATTGTTGTACTTATATATATATATATATATATATATATATATATATATATATATATATATATATATATATATATATATATATATATATATATATAATAATATATATATATATATATATATATATATATATATATATACATATATATATATATATATATATATATATATACATATATATATATATATATATATGATACATATATATATATATATATATGTATACATATATATATATATATATATATATATATATATATATATATATATATATACATATAAAAGTACAACAATAGAGTACTATGATTCGCAATGCGGGCCCTATGATTTCCGCAATGCGAAAAACGCGGAAGGAATCGCGGAATCCAGTCATAAAAACAGAATTCACAGTTTAACGTGGAATGTCACGGAATTTATGACATTTTGAATGAATTAATCAAGAGTAGGTCATTACACTTAAATTAAATCGCGATATGGACTAGTATCTGTAAATATTAAGCCACAAAAGATGATTTACATATGAATCCAGCATGTTCTGCGTGTCTCTATTAATGAATGGCGCTGAAGCGTGGTTTCATCTACTACACATATACTGAAGCGTGCGTGACGCTCGCGGTGATTTCAGCATCTGCCGCCTCACTAAATGAGGACTTTAACACATGAGCAACATCTCCAGAACTGCTCTGAGTCACTTCAAGAGCATTTGACCGTTTGATTCGAGTAAAACTAGTGTCATATCACATACACAGAACTGTAAAGGTATTAACGGCAACCCGTCAAAATTAAAGTCCGGTTTGATTTGAAGACATTGTGACTATTACTGTTTTTCAGTAGAGTTTACATAGCATACTACTACTACTACTACTACTACTACTACTAAAAGGATACAAACATTTTTTTTAAAGGAATAATCACACAACATTTCTTCCATGTTTTAAATGTAATAGTAAATCCCATTTGTTTGCCAAAAAATAAAGTTTGCTTAATTTTCAGTAATTAAAAGATAAATGAAATTAATGTTTTATGCCTTAATTTGAGAACCAGAAAAATGTAAATACACAAAAAAATTCATATGGCTACTTTAAGATTTTTTTTATAAATTAAGTTGTTTTATTCATTCAAATAATTAGACATGCTAAAACACAGAATTTGGTAACAATAAAAAATAAAACATTTCATAGAGCCCTAAATATGTAATTTTTGTTAAACTTTTAATAAATTGATGTGGAAATGTATAAGTTTCATGATTTTAATTCATTAGATATGCTTTTTGATTACTAAAATTTAATTTAACTATTAAAAAGGAGTTGGAAAAATTTAAACGGGAAAAAAACAAATCCAGAAAAATGAAAGCGGAAAAAACGGAATTTAGGAAAAAATAAAACTGATTTCATAGGGCCCTAAACATTAGAAAAAAATTAAACGGAATTTAGGAAAAAATTAAACGGATTTCATAGGGCTATTATATTTTAGTTTTTTTTATATTAGATATTTTATTTTATTTAATTGTTTATTTTTAATTTCACTTAATGAAAATTAAGTACTTCATTGTTCTCATCACTTGGTTGGTCTTGATGCAGATATTTAAGATGTGGAATAAAGAATTATACGTGCGAGAACAGCAGGATGCTTATGAGTTCTTCACCAGTCTGGTGGATCAGCTTGATGAACATCTAAAGGTACAGCTCACCTGAAGTCCCTTGCATACTCAAGTGCTCATACACAGTCTGAAGTGTGTCTTCAATTCTCCTCATTTTCACCCTTATAGAAAATCGGTCGAGAGCAGATCTTCAAGAACACATTCCAGGGCATTTTCTCTGATCAGAAGATATGCAAAGACTGCCCACACAGGTAAGCCTTAAAGGATCAGCTCATTGTTTACTCACTCAAATATCATTCCAAACCCATGACTTCTTTATAACATTACCTTGAGTTTGTTTTTGGGTTTGCTTTGTAGGTATGAGCGTGAGGAGACGTTCATGGCTCTGAACTTGGGGGTGACGTCCTGTCAGAGTCTGGAGATCTCTCTCGATCAGTTTGTCAGAGGAGAAGTCCTGGATGGCAGCAATGCTTATTACTGCGAGAAATGTAAAGAGAAGGTACAGTCTGATGTGTTTTCATTCCTAAAGAACTAAAGGGAAATACAGCTATACTTTGTACTCACACATTCTGTGTTGCAGCGGACCACTGTGAAGCGGACCTGTATAAAGTCTCTGCCCAGCGTGCTGGTCATCCACCTCATGCGATTTGGCTTTGACTGGGAAAGTGGCCGGTCCATCAAATACGATGAGCAGATCAGAGTAAGTTTATATGCAGTGTCAGCTCTGTTTAAGTTCATATGTTATGTAGTGTTGGCCTGCAACTAATAACTCACCAAAAATCTTACTTTTGTTTAATTTAATATATTCTTGCTCATTTAAAAACAAAATCTTACCAACCTTAAACTTTTGAATAGTAATATACAATTGATTTGCATATACTTCACTAATTTGTGTTCACTTTTAGTTCCCCTGGGTGCTGAACATGGAGCCGTACACGGTGTCAGGAATGGCCCGTCAGGATTCAAGTGCTGATCATGGAGAGAACGGGAGAGGGGGCGAGGCTGGATCAGGGGGATCACCTCGGAAGAAGGTCACCATCTCTGAGAACTATGAACTGGTGGGAGTGGTGGTCCACAGCGGACAGGCCCACGCAGGACACTATTACTCATTCATCAAAGACCGCCGGTGAGATGGCAAGAGAGAGTGTCTGTTAACGTGTTTCTGGGGTATTCGGGGTGGTTGCTAGGTGTTTACTTGCTGTCCCAAGTTAATGGTGAGAGTTTGATGACTTGGAAGATGGTAGCACACCTCTTCTTATCAGGCCTTATAAGTTACACCATGATTTTCCAAACTGGGATTTATGAGTTGATAAATACTGTATCTACTTTAGTTATGAAACTCTAGGCTGATAGATCCTTTACATGCAGTCTGCTACTAATCACATAATTTACTGCATGACACAGGTTCATTGGCCTCTGCTGCTGAAAACCTCCACATCCCCAGCTCCACCTGTCTAGACCTGCTATGGGATTTATGTGTCTTTATTCTTGCAGCATCAGATCTTACATGTTCACAACGCATGTCTGTATATTCATTGACATTAGCAAGTCCATATTTGCTCTGCAGCAGCAGGAGCGTGTGGCAGATATAATCCACCAAGACCAAACACACTAACATCATCATATCCATTAACATGCTAAAACTATTCCAAGTTGTTTTTCTCCATGTCATGTGAGCTTTAACCTACATCAGAGGACTGTAAACATGTTGATATGTTGTTCAGTTATTGAAATCCTAACTTTTTAGTTAGTACTTCAAATAAACATTTTAGGTCAAAGTGCTTGTACTGGGTTGTAAAGGAACGGCATGCTAAGGGGTCTCTGTTGTAACTTTACCTGTGGGTGTCGCTGTTGGACAGTGTTACTTTATAACAACGAGTGAGTTTTATACTTTTAATGTTATATTTACTAGTAATGTTAGCGTTGTTTCATTTTTGTAATATCGATTATTTTCTCATCCAATTTTTTGAGCAGACACTACCCCCTTGCCTCCCCTGCTGCAGAGTCTATTTCCATAACGCACAGTCTATATATAATACACACTTCAGCAAACCTATAATATCTAAAACATGTTTCTGGGAGGTCTTTTGCCCCTCTGTGTGTATGTATGTATGTGTATTTATGGGTCCCTGGGGGGGCGTGCTTCTGTTTTTGGCAAGAGTGTTTTTATGAGAGCTTTAAACTGTCCCAGATGCTTGGCAGCGTGATGGTGCTTTAAACTGGTGCGTTTTTTGAGGGAAAGAAGGAATGTTTGGGTGTCCAAGCAGAGCTAAGCAATGTCTGTAACATGCAATTTTTAATGCTTTATTTTCTTTTAGGGGTAGTTCACGAGGACGCTGGTATAAGTTTAATGACAATGTCGTGGAAGAGTTTGACATGAACGATGAGACTCTGGAGTATGAGTGTTTCGGAGGAGAGTACAGACCCAAAGTTTATGACCAATGTAAGTTATTAATATTTCCTTAAATGCATATAAATTACTTCACCCCCAAGTCAGTAAAATAATAATTTGACTTTTACATGAACTCAAACTGAGGCCTATTTATGTTTATTTTAATTTATTTATTTATTTGTTAGAATAATATTTTTTACTGTGGTAATCATGAACTGGTTTCACTGTTATTGACCGGTGATTTATTTATTTATTTATTTGTACCAGTATTTTTATCTTAACTTAGTCTTACATAGATTAAATGTCACATTGTCATTTTCATTATCACTTATGGCTATATTATATTAACGTTTTGCCACTGTATTCACATGCTATAGCTAACCCCTACCCAGATGTGCGGCGGCGCTACTGGAACGCCTATATGCTGTTCTACCAGCGCATCAGTGACCAGAACTCCCCCGTTCTGCCCAAAAAGAGTCGAGTCAGCATCATGAGACAGGAGGCAGAGGATCTCTCACTGTGAGTCAGCGTTTTATTTCCTGCATGAACATTTTAATATGGATACACTTATTAATGTTTATAATCCTTCACCTCAGGTCAGCCCCGTCATCTCCGGAGATCTCACCGCAGTCCTCCCCACGGCCACCCAGGGCCAACAATGACCGCCTCACCCTGCTCACACGCTTGGTCAAGAAAGGAGAGAAGAAGGGTCTGTTTGTGGAAAAGATGCCTGCTAGGATCTATCAGGTAGAGATTTTAAGGCCTTTTCATGCATTGCAATTCAAATGTTCCAGGTCTGACAGCATCATACTATACTGAAACTGTAATTATATTATTCATAGTGTTTCAGACATTTTGTTGTTTTCTCAAAAAAAAAGTTTTTTTTTTTTTTTTTTTTGTGATGCATAGATGGTGAGAGATGAAAATCTGAAGTTCATGAAGAACAGGGACGTTTACAACAGTGATTACTTCAACTTCACACTGTCTCTGGCTTCTGTCAACGCGGTAAGCTCTGAGCGTTCAGCCTCTTTTATAAGTGCTCTATATCTCCTGTACTCACATTTTACCTTTATACTGTTTTTCAGACAAAGTTAAAGCATCCATCATATCAGGCCATGGCTAAAACCAGCCTGCAGCTGGCTGTCCTGTTCCTCTTCCACACGTACCTGCGTACCAAAAAGAAACTCAGGTGGGATGATGCATTTGTTTACAATACTTAAACTCAAGGCCCGTTCACACAGTGTTATTATTGTTCAGCTATTACAAAGACAAGAACTAGTGGTGGAAAAAAAGACTATATTTAATTGAAATTAAATATTTTTTAAATAATGAAGAAATGTTTTTTTAAACATTTATTTATTAATTGGAATTGATCCTTTAAAATAAACTTCATTTGTAATGCACTGTGAACGTGCATAAAATATGAGCAAAATCTTAATAATAAAAAAAGTCAATATCTCATTAAACAAGTCTCCCAGTTGTGGCTTTTATCGGTTTATTTAATCAGTGTGGGAACTCTGACGTCTTCTCTCTCAGGGTGGACACAGAGGAGTGGATCGCTACCGTGGAGGTTTTGTTGTCCAAGAGTAGCGAGGCGTGTCAATGGATGGTCCAGTACCTGGTGGCACCTGAAGGGCGGGAGATCATCAAGTGAGCATCACATCCAACCCTCTATGCACACATTGCCAATAAAATCGCCACTGGCTAGTAAATAGTAAAATTAACCAGACTATTGGCACACAGACATGAAACACATATATCTTTATACAGCTTTATATCTATTAAGGGCAGGAGATATACCTGTAGACACGATTAAATGGGTAGCTCTTAAAGTGACAGCAGTCTAAAATTCCTGCTGTCTGTCATTCATATTAATCAAACAACAGAAGAGAGAAAATCTCTCACTGCTCTTGACTAAATCACTTGTGTAAATTTAATAGGCAAGGCAAGTTTATTTATATAGCACATTTCATACACAATGGTAATTCAAAGTGCTTTACATAAAAGAAAAGAAAATAATAATAAAAATAATCACAACAATAAAACAAGGAATTTAAATCCTTTGAAAATGATTTAAAAATTGATTTAAAAGGTTTAAAATCGAACAGTTAAAAATAGAAAATGATTATATATAAAATATAATGCAATCAGTTCGGACATTGCACAGTGCTCATTCAATAAATGCACAGCTAAACAGATGAGTTTTGAGTCTGCATTTAAATGTGACTAATGTTTTAGCACATCTGATCTCTGACACCAAAAAGTATAGGACACTTAAATTTGCAAAATATCAAACCAAGTAGCATTTAAGTATCCATAATTATTCAAATATGTTTTGAGGCCACTGTACATTTAACTTGAACTGGTTTCTACCATAACAACTAAACAAACACTTTTGTTTTAGCTAGTGCCCTGTTCCCCCAAAGCCAACTATCGTGAACACCCTTGTTTGTGTGAGTGTAAGTGTGTGTGGTCATAATCATAGCATTGAAAATCAATAGCATATGTGGGGTACAGCTACAGCTGCTTTGTGTCAACCTGAAATATGGGCCAGTACAGGGATGTTAATGTGTAGAGCATGTAAGAGCGATCTAGCATGACTAAAGGTACTCCGGATTGGGAGTAAGGAGGGCCGTTGTGCCCTGCAACACGATTGGCTGGTTCGTATCGAATGTTAGGGCTGCCTCGATTATCATGCAACACCTCAGCAGAAGCCAGGGAATTTTCCCGATGGTTTTATGATCCAGCTTTGACACACTTTCAGCAAAACAAATAGTTTCCCTTATCAATAGAAACCTGGAGCCGTAATTTCATAAAAACGTTTCGCCCTGGGTAGAGCTGGCTCTGCAGGGAAAGTTTCCACAGACCTCCCCACCAGCTCAGATACACCAACATCCAGCGTCTCCTACCACATGTTCATGCAAAAACTGGTTGAAAGTCAACTGAATTAACATTGTTAATGGATGAACCTCATGAAGGACATGTTTTTCTCTCTCTGTAGGATCTGTCTGTTGGAATGCAGTGTGCGGGAGGTCCGTATCGTGGTGGCCACCATCCTGGAGAAGACACTGGAGAGCGCTTTGTACTTCCAGGATGCTGGGTTGGACTGTCTTTTGGACATGCTGCTCTCTTTATTGGATAAGGACATCCCGGATAACTGCAAGAACTGCTCTCAGTACTTCAGCCTCTTCAGTAACTTTGCTCAGAAGGTGAGAATAATGATGTCACTCACTGATGTCCATTAAGAAAATAGATAGTAAGGTCCAAAAAAAAAAAAAAAAAAAGTACCATAAAAGTGGCCCATACAACTGATATTCTGTCTTCTGAAGCAACACATAGAACCTATGGAACAGTTATTCACTGATGATTTGTTTTAGGGCTGTGGGCCGTGTCAGCTGCTGCTAAAACATTCTGCTTATCGTCGGATGCTCGTCTTCCTTCTGGGACCCAACCGGCAAAACAACCAGGTACTGCAGTGTTCTACGGCTTTTGAATATTGGGGTTTACTGCTTGCTTAAAGAGATAGTCCACCCAAAAATGAAACTCTTGTCACCATTTACTCACCCTCATGTCCTTTCAAACCTGTATTAGTTTTGTCTGTTGTATGTGATAGAAGATTTTTTGATGTTTTTGGTATGTTGGTATTTTAATGTTTAAACAACCAGGTACTGCAGTGTTCTACGGCTTTTGAATATTGGGGTTTACGGTTGGTAAAGTTTTCGTTTAGTTGATTTATGTTGGTTTGGAATAACATGAGGGTGTGTAAATGATAACAGAACTTTAATTTTTTGGTGAACTGTCCCTTTAGGTGCACATGTTGACCTACACCGTTGAATGTTCTGCTGGTTTTGTGTTTCAGCACCGGCGCTGGAGTTCGGCACAGGCTCGAGAGTTCCTGCATCTTCACAACACTCTGGCCCTGATCGTGCTGCAAACAGACCTCACGTCTCAGAGGATGGAGGGTGAGAACACACGATTTCTGAACACACACCAAAGTTATTATCAGTAATGAAAACTATTATAAGGGCATAAAAACTTACTGACAAAAAACAAGTAAACAAAAAAATGGAAATTGTAGTTTGCAAACGAAATCAAATTCTAATGTGTACTAAAAAGAAAATACTTTTTTCCACATATTTGAGGTTTTTTTTGGTTGTTGTTTTTTTTTGTTTGTTTTTTGCTTTTTCACAGAACAATGAAAACGAGGCAAAAAGATAATACTTTTTAATACATTTTATAATTGATATGGGTTTTTTGTGAAAGAAATTAATACTTTTATTCAGAAAGGATGTGTTAATTTGATCAAAAGTGACAGTAAAACATTTAGAATGTTACAAAAGATTTATCTTTCAAACAAACGCTGCTCTTCTGAACTTTATATTCATAAAAGAATACTGAAACTGAACAAACATATTAATCAGTACATTTGTTTTCAGTATTGGTAATAAGCAGGAATGTTTCTTGAGCATTATTTCTGAAGGATCTTGTGACACATAATGCAAATTATTTTAAATTCTAATAATATTTCACATTATTGTTTCTACTGTATTTTTTTATCAAATCTTACTGACCACAAATATTTGAATGGTAGTTTACATAAAAAAATAGAAATTTTAATATAACCAGCAAAGTTGAATAAAGCATTCATTTATTAGTGCAGTCTTCTGTATGTTTAGAAATGTGAGTGAAGTAAGAGTAATATGTGAATACTGTTGTCATGTGTTCAGCTCAAGGAGTGTTCAAGCATGCTTCCTCAGGACTGGTGGCTCCATCTTCACCCCTCCTGCCTCTACATCCAGACATCAACACACTGCTCTTCAAAGCTGAAGGCCAGGGGTATCTCATGGAGGTAGTGCTGCCTCTTATTCTCTCACTGCTGTCTCTGTCTGTCTGTATTGCACACTACTGATTGAGTCACATGTCTTTCAGGTGATGTTTGCCATGCGCGAATTGTCCGGCCCATTGTCGTTTCTCATAGAGATGATCACATATTGCTCATTCTGTAATGAACCTTTCTCACTGGGAGTCCTACACTTACTCAAGGTCAGTACCCTGACATTTTAAATTCTAATTAGAATAAATAAAATGTATTGATACTTTGTTTTTAATAATGAATTATTTAAATGTTATTTATTTGCAGTTATAATTAATTATTTATTATTTTATTGTACTTATATTTATAGGAAAATATATAGTTGTATAACATTTGTACGTATATTGTGTAAAGCGAAAAAATATCATATACTGTACAAAAATACAATTATGCAACCCAAAGTAATCTCAGCAGAAATATAGTTGTTGAGTTGATCCCTGCCTGCGTTTGTGTTAAAATAAACTTACAACAATGTTTCTTGATGACATGTTGGTGTGACTTGTAGAACCATCTGGAAACGGCTCCTCCTCACGAACTGAAGAACGTTTTTCAGATGCTCCTAGAGATCCTGGTGAGTGATGGCCATGTGCTGTCTTGAAAACAGTTTATTGTTATAGTTTAGAATCATGTAACGCCACTCTTCCTTTGACCTGTCAGATGATAGAGGACCCTCTGCAGTCTCAGAGGCTCAAATATGCATTTGAATCTGAAAAGGGCCTTTTGGGTAAGAACTACTGTATATAATTTGGATCTATCTGTGGGAGTGTTTGTAAGATTCAGTTAATTTGTGCTAATATGTGATTCTCGTTCTTTCACAGCTTTGATGCATCAGAGCAACAACGTGGACAGCAGTCGCTGCTATCAGTGTGTGAAGTTCCTGGTCACGCTGGCACAGAAGTGAGTGTAGAGCACTGGCATCAAATTAGGAATATTCACTCAATATGGGTATTAACATAGATGAATGTAATTCTATATAATAGTATTGTGTTTTAGGGATATATGATATAATAGAGCCATTTTGGTTATCAGACAATATTTTTTAACATATTGACTCTGTCAATATATTATATTAAATATATTTTTTGATATATTGTATCTGTCAATATTGGATATTTAAAATGTTTATGCTAATTTCCTCTAATTTTACATTTACCTTTTCTGTCATCTAACACTTTTAAATGTTTAACATTTAACGTTAAATTAATAACACTATTAAATGTAATCTATAACAAATCTCAGAATAAGTGTTGATTTTCATGCTTTCATAATTGGGATTGTGATGTTGAATTCACTTGCCTTTCTAGCAGTTTAGTTTTAAGTAGTGCTGTCAAACGATTAATCGCATCCAAAATAAATGTTTTTGTTTACTTAATATATGTGTGTGTACTGTGTATATTTATTATGTATATATAAATACACACACATACAGTAAATATTTTTAAATATTTACATGTATATATTTAAATTCTTTTATTGTATATTATATGTAAATATATCAAACATATATACATAACATATTTTTCTTAAATATATACATGCATGTGTTTGAATTTATATATACATAATAAATCTACACATTATACACACACATATTATGTAAACAAACTTTTATTTTGGACGTGTTTAATCATTTGACAGCACTAGTATTACTTTTCCTTCATTTAGAGAAAAAAGTATTGAATTTGATTATCAGGCATTTACCAGTTATCGTGTATAATGAAAACATAATTATCAGTAACGGACAGAATTTTTATATTTGTGCATCCGTATTGTTGTTATGTTAAGCCAGTGCCTGAAATTACATGCCTGATATATTAAATGTCTACTATTTTTCTTATTTTTAAACAATAATTCCACTTGAAGAAAAACATTTTAATGTACAGTAGAAAAGATTGGTAACTTTAGTGCTATTTATTAAATTGCTATTTGAAATCGGAATAAATACTGTCTAATATTTTCTGCTTCCAATATCCGTGTTTCTGGCAGAAGTGATGTTAAATGTAAACAATGTGTTTCTTTTAGATGTTCTCCAGCTAAGGACTATTTTAAAGAGCTCTCAGGACATTGGAGTTGGGCAGTGCAGTGGCTTCAGAAGAAGGCAAGAGACCACAGATACACACACACACACACACACACACACACACACACACACACACACACACAATAGCATCCATTGTTGAATTCCCGTTCTCCTGTCTTTCAGATGTCTGAGCACTACTGGACACCTCAGAGTAATGTATCGAATGAGACGTCCACAGCTAAAACCTTCCAGCGCACCATCTCAGCACAGGTACTGCACTCACAATTCTTCACACAAGTTTATTCTTTACATTTATATATTTCTCAAACTTGAAATTTCAACATTAATAGCTTATTACAATAGCTGGGTTTCCATCACCCTGTTTTTATGCGCATTTTGAAGTATCGCATCAGAATCAAGTGAATTTCGAATAAAAATGCCATAATTCGTTTTTTTTTACTTGTGCGAAAAAGGGATAATGTGAATAATGGGAGATGGAAATGCATTTTGCGAAAAAATTCCTCCAAGTGCATGAAAAAAGTAATGTGAATTTGCACTGTGTGACAGTAAATCCTGACTAACCAGCAGACCGATCTTGTTCCACAGCATTTGAAATGTTGTTACATGGTCATTCGAAAATGCCCGAGCAAAGTCTGTCGTCAGAGTATTTCTGTATAATTGCCTGCCAGAATTGTTAAACGACTGCGTTCCCAAACAACAGCATCCACCTCCGAAAGCAATAACTGCATTCATTGTGTTTTGTCTGCTCGTTCTGAGGTGCAGGTAATGTATTATATAGTAAAATTATTATATTCAATAGCTTCTCCTACTTTTCTTAGTGATGTATAGTGCATGTTTATCAGGGAAGTGGCGATTTTGTTCTCTTTGACTCGTTGGAATGGAAACGGTGCTTGTTCGCAAATGTTTTGTGCGATATTCCAATTTTGCGAAATAAGTTAAATTCGCAACTTTAGATGGAAACCCGGCTAATGATTTTAAGCTTGTATTTTGTCTTAAAATGTACAAGATGTGTATCTTTAAATAAATGGTTTAAATGGTTAATGGAGTCATTAGGATAGCATGTGAACTGCTGAGTGAAGTTTAGTGAATGCTGGTTTTTGTGTTTAGGACACTTTAGCTTATGCCACAGCTTTACTGAACGAGAAGGAGCAGTCCGGCAGCAGTAATGGATCAGATGGCAGCCCAGCCAATGAGAACTCAGACAGAAGCCTCAGACAGGTAGAGCTCTGTCTGTCATTAATTCAGCAGTCCATTATCAGTTACATTACATAATAAAATACACTAGTGTTTAATAAAGCATTACATTTACTCTTTTACCATTTCCACCTCTCTTTCTCTCAGGGATCTGAATCCCCCATGATGTTGGGCGATTCTCGAAGTGATCTAGAAGATGTGGATCCATAACGCTTCTCATTGTTTTTACACAACAAAACAACACAGAAAAAGTTTCCTCCGACAGAGAGATGTTGTGGCTCTAAACAGACAATCAGAAAACTGCATTTGATCTTCTAGAGACTGGAAATGGAGGGACCAGTAGCAGCCAAAGGGCCGGTCAGAGCGTTCACTCTTCGGTCCGCCTCGCCCGAAAAGTGAACAGAGGCGAATATGTTTTTTTTTTTTTTTTTTTTTTTTTTTTTCTGTTGGTTAAAACTTGGCTGGATTAAATTAGAGTTCAGGTCTTGCAAGTTATTTCGATGTTTCGTCTGGCTTGATGAGTTCTGTCAGACCAGTTGGACTTAATAAAAACGAAGGCGTTCGTTTCCTTGGCGTTTTTATGCCGAACTACTACTATGGTGCCAGACCGGGTGTTTTAAAAGCAGTCAGCGTATATTTGCCAATGTAAGTAGATAATATTCATGAGAAATGTAAAGATGTGTTCCATAAGTGTAATTTCAAATGTAAAATAATATTTTTAAGAATCCTTTACTGATTTTCTTTATTTTTTGTGGATCTGTTTGAGAGGTGCCTCAAATTTATTCGAAAAAAAGAAGAACTTGCCAAGTCTCTGAGAGTCAAATAATCACAACGTTTTTCCTTTTTCTTGCTGGTATTTTTTTAAAGCACTTTATATTTGAATTCAGTTTGTGAGAAATTCATCACGTGGAGACAATAACGGACGTCCCTCGCTGCTCTCTGTCCATTGAGGTTCTTGGATAGGAACAGCATGCAGCAAAAGAGACAAGCTGTTTACGCAAGTGCTAGACAGAAATATGATGTTGGACATTGAGGATGGACCTTACGGCGGAAGACACATTGCATCAGCAGATGCGTCCGGAGACACATATGCAACACACAGAGACGCTACTGTCCAACGAGCTTTTCTTCTTCCTGAAAGACAATGAGTGCCACAATCAGCAGAGTTTGTCATTGAAAAACTGTCTCATTTCTTTCTGTACATCTGTTTTGATGTTGTCTCGTGCTGCTTTGGTATTAAGATCTGTGGACATGAAGACACTTTTCAGGGTTTATTTTGCCAAATTTGTCCTTTTTTTGTTTGTTTATCTGCATCTTTTCCGCTCAGTCTGCCTTACGCAATGCAAATCGGATGACAAGGCGAGGATGGGGTGTGAAGGGGGTGAAGGGGGAGGGGAAAGAGAAAGACGGAGGTTGTTGGAGGGACAGGAAAGTTCTCACACAGTAGTACAGTGCCTTTACTCGACTCCTCCCCTACGCCGCTCGCGTCCTCGCCTTGAGACAAACCAGTGGACACATCGTGCTACACAAATGCCTGAACCCACTCGACATTACAATAACAACGCACACACGAATACTCAGATGGCTCGGCCGCGCTCAACTCAGAGTGCCATATGAGGACACAGGCGGTGTCTCATGCGTCACGATCACTTGTTTGAGCCGAGCCTGTGATGTCCTGCTTTCAAGGAGTCTGCAGGGTGATTCAGCTGCCGCTTGCTGCTCATTTTGTATTTAGACTAGAACACTTAGTGACATTGCTTAAATGTTTACAGCGGAAGGACCTCAATGCCACCTCACACAAACATTAGTGCTGCTTTTTACCTCAGTCCCTTGCTCTTTGCAACTTTCACACGCTTCTGTGCATGTTTGTACGTGTGAGAGACTTTATTGCTGGAAAAGAACTGCATAAACTGGCTGTAACCACTGAGAGAAGCTGGTTTATAGAACAAATCTTAAACCATTCTAAGTGGATTTGCTGGTGTATGCTGGTGTCTCAGCCCGGCTACATTGTGTTTAGGTGGTTTAGTGTCCAAAAACATTTAATACCAGCCAACAGACCAGCCTGATCAGAAAAGCAAGCCAGCTTAGACTGGTTTAAGATAATGGAGTCAGCTGGTTTTTGGAGAGTTTTGGGCACGTAAACTCTAGACTATCAGACCATCTTAAATTGGTTCAACGTGGCCAACCTGGTTTGCTGATATAGTACCTTGAGGCAACTAAACTCAAGACTGGTCAGCCCAAAGGCCTGGTTAAAACCAGAAATCCTGTTAAGGCTGGTGACTTTTTGTCTCTTTCTCTTAGTTTTGGCCTCTAATAGTCAGCAAAACACTGCAGTACTCACAACTGCCTTCATGCTTTGAATCAGTAAATGGTTCACTGCTAATTCACTGCAGCAGATGTGGTAAGTGTTTGGGACGATTAGTTAGACAGGTTTTAGGATAACTGGAGGATTATTTTGAAATGTTTCAAGGCACATGGTTCAGTTACAATAGAGGAGAGAATTCATCAATTCATTCAGTGACTAAACATAAGGCATCTTTATTATTTTGCTGAAATGTGCACATTTGCAAAGATATCACACTAATTTCAGCTTAACTGCCTACTTAGGTTTTCACTAAAGGAGCCTGTAAGATATGGTGGGGTTACGGTTTATAACCAGTGCTGTAGTCTTCTTTAAAAATATGGTGTACTTGAGTGAACAGGGTGTGTTAAATCTATCCACAAATCTGATCCTCCTCCCTGCAATCCATATTTTTTCACCTTTCCTACACCTGTAGATGCTGTACCAACCGCTCGGTAGATCTGTGATTTTTAAGTTGGGTGTCAGGACAGGGTTAAAGATGCTTAAAGAGTTTTTAATAACTGGTGATTCTTTGATTCTTTTCTGCTGCGAGTGTGTATGATGTGTAAAGGAATCTGTTAATGCATGTTAAAACCACATTTTAATTTGTACATCAGAGTTTGACAATGAAAACATTTGATATAAAAAGGAAAAACTGGAATGCACAACTTTTCAGACTGTGTGATTTTGTATGTGCCAAGTCTGAAGTAGACCATTACATGAAGTTGTCATAAAGTCTGCATAATAAAAATTCACATTTATAAAAAGAATTACACTCTTATACACTGTGCACATGCATAATAGGAGATAATGCTCTTGCCAGAAAAAGTGAAAATATACCTGTTTCAATTGAGAATGTGTGTAAACATAAAAATGATAAGTGCTGGTCCCGTAAAAATCAAAGTGGTATCATCTATTCTATAATATCGGTTACCGATATTGTAGATTTTTTTTTTTTTTTTTTTTTATTAAGCAGTATTGCTACATATTTTAAATATATTGACTAATATTCTATATTTCGTACATGCTTATTTTCTCTGTTTTTATAGTTAACTGTCATCTAATGCTCGCTTTACTACTGTTAAATGTAACTTTTAGCAAAAGTGGTCAGACGGCTTGTGGGACAGGCAGTGCCTGCAGCAGGTGGCGATGGCGGCAGCTCCTATATCTCCTCCAGATGTATGAACTACACAGGTGTTTCCCAAAGCAAATGCCCCACGAACGACAGAACCATGCAACAGACCCTGACAGCCTGTCAGTGTCCACGAGTCTTCACATGAAACCTTCAACTGAAAGATAGATGCAGGTTAAAGTTGCTCAGATACACCAAATCATGTTTTGATGAATCCACAGTTGTAAAACAGATTCAGGATTTGTGGGTTTCATGTTATGATTTTTTAGGTTTACTTTCTATTTGTTTTGTTTAAGACATTTTGATCCACACCGATAAGCTTAATGAAAATACCAAGGAGATATAGATATTCTTTATAAAAGTTAAGAGTTGACCACGCCCTCCTAAAATGCCTCATTTAAATGCCCCCACGTGTCCACATCACGATGTGGGAATATTTGCATAACACCGCCGAAATGTTCACGCAAAGAAAGAAGGTGTAACTTTTATTCTCGCTGTTGCCGCCGCTGCCATGTTGTGGAGACGCTGTGTTTCGTTGTGAAAGCGAGACTACTTTGTTTTGCCTTCTAATAGAGGACACAACTAGAAATCAGTGGTTAAGTTGTATTTACAACACTGTTCCAGAACAGTTCCACCCAAATATTCGAGTGTGTGCAGCACATTTTATGGAGGACTGTTTTCTGATTCTGGGACAGAAGACTAGTGTCGGTTTCTGACTCAGAGTCTGTAAGTATGTTTACATATGTAAAGGATTTTCCACTGATGATTAAAACGCGCGTTTTAAACACTGTAGAGTAGTGTTTGTCGTTTGGCATTTCTCCGATCACAAATGCCAACATGGTTTTATGTTTTCGCGGCGTGGTGCAATGCAACTTGTAAAAACACAGTTTAAGTCATTATAATCCGTAATTATGTTCCCACTGGATGCAACAAATGGCTCATTTGTAATGGGTTTTATTGGTTTTGTCTTGTAGCGCCGGTGTTCCATTCGGAAGGGCTCATCCCTATGCGCTAATCCCTTCAAAGGGTTTACCCTCCGGAGTGAGAACTTCGAAGGGTTGAAGGCTGTAAGGGACCAAACAACTTGTTTCTTGAAGTGCCCTTCTGCGTCATCATCACATGCCCACACAGAGGCGGCGTCATCATGCAAAGAATCTGCGCAGAGGATCATGGGAACCCGAAGTGTCCATCAGTTGTACCCTTCAAAATCCTTCATTCTGAAGGGCCATTTGAAGTGGCCAGTTTTGAGCTCTTCTGTTTGGAACGACCCTTCGATATGGCGGCCATGATTGTTTTCAATCCGAAGTGCCTTTTCAGAGGGCGATATATTCCATTTGGAACACACCGCAGTGGCCACGCATCACGGTGTGGCAAGGGGCGTAACATTTCCGTCACACGCTTCTGGCATTCGGACAATCACATCACACTGGATAGCTGGCCAATCAGAGAACACCTTGCTTTTCAGAACGATGAGCTTTGTAAAAATCTACGCATTTCAGAAAGGCGGGGCATAGAGGAGAAACAATAATGTACAGTATGTGGAAAATAATGCATTTTTTGAACCTTAAACATTTCATTACACCAAATACACAAAATAATGTTCTTTTTAGCAGCGAAAGTCACCTGCTTGCTGAGACCCGTAAAGTCATGTTCTTTTAGCCGGCACGCCAGAGAGGATGTGTGGCAGCAGGAGGCGTATGACGTTACACCCCTTTTAGCAGGTCCTGCGGATGCCATGTAGAGGTCATTCAGAGTCTGATGTATCTCCAGAGGAAGAGGAAGAAATGCATCCTGCAGGGAAAGATGACAGTTGTGTACATAAATATACAACGAGAAAAAAAAAACAAGTTGTCTTGTTTAGCATAGAGAACTTAATTCAGATTCATTTTCAGCAGCAGCGACAACAGAAACTTCACTCATTAAGTGAATTAAAGAAATAGTTTATCCAAAATTGAACATTTACTCACCATCAGGTCATGTGAGAGCTAGATGAGTTTGTTTCTTCCAATTGTAGAAATGTAGCATTACATCACTTGCTCACCAGTGGATTCTCTGCAGTGAATGGGTGCTGTCAGAATGAGATCCCAAACAGCTGATAAAAATATCACAATATTCCAAACAAGTCCATCAATTACCATCTTGTGAAGCAGAAACCTGCGTTTGTAAGAAACAAATCCATCATCAAGATTTTTTTAACTCTCTATCAGTATTAGTGCTTTCTCCAGTGAAAAGTCATTTCATCTGAATCAGGAGAGAAATCTGTAGTGAAAACAGTCTAAAACAGACTTTTCACTAAAGGAAGCATTATTATTATACATTATGGACTTGTATTCTGGCCAGGAGCAATGGGTTAAAGTTAAAATGCCTCATTGGTAGATTTGTTTCCAACAAACACAGCTTTTTACTTCACATGATGTTAATTGATGGACTGGAGTAGTGTGGATTATTGAGATGTTTTAACAGCTGTTTGGACTCTCATTCTGACGGCACCCATTCACTGCAGAGGATCCATTTTGTGAGCAAGTGATATAATGCTAAATTTCTCCAAATCTGTTCTGATGAAAAAACAAACCCATCTTGGATGACCTGAGGGTTGAACTATTTCAAAACAAAAGCTCAGTAAAGTGTTCACAAAAATTAAAAAAGCTATTAACGTCCAAATAAAATATTATTTTATTAATATTCATTTTATGAACCAAATCTTTTATTATTAATAACTTTTTTTATATTAAAAAAAAAAAAACTTTATTATGGACATTTTCAGATTATTGTCTGGTAATTGACCAAAACCCAACAGACTTTTAACTTCCCCTGAACCCAGAACATTCCATCAATTAATGATAATTTCCTGAGTTTATGAGAAACGCTGCAGTGTGAAACCATCTGTCTCCTGTCAGCTGGTGGTCTGGAGGACATTCTGCATCCACGCCTTTCTGGGGACTCTAACATCTGGCACTGAGCTTTATGGCCTGTGCAGCAGTGCTCTACAGCGAACACACCATGCCCTCCCTTCCCACTTTCTGCCCATCTCTCTCCTGTCAGAAAGGAAATAACTTTTTTTTTTTTTAGCACTCTCAGTGAACATTCTTTGCTATCACCTCCACTCTTTCACTAGCTCTTGCTCCGTTTTGTGAGAAACTGGAGCAGCTCAACATTGCTGTGGCCAAACCTTTAGCAGCTGGCCGCTCAGACCAAACGGATCTTCAGAGTAAATCCTGTCCTGTAAGAAAACACACGTCACGGAATTAAATGACCTTAATGGTTGCCAATATGTTTTGGACATTAAATGTTTAAAATCTACCTGCAAAAATAACTAAACCAGCTTGGGCCAGTAACAGACTACCTTAAACCAACTGAGACCATTTTGGTCTGTTCCAGGGAAGAATAAAATGCAATTCATTACACAGTTGTATGTACAGTATTTTACATAATAAATCACTAATAAATGAACAATTAGAATGTAAATAGTAAAGTAAAACAATATGTTATTTATATTTATAACAAATACTTTATTATATTATATTATATTATATTATATTATATTATATTATATTATATTATATTATATTATAAATTGAGGTCTTCTAATGATATTATTATTATTAAATATTGATATGGTATCACTTTGACCAAAAACCATAGATGGACTGTATAAAAACAGATTCACGTCGTCCTCTGTTGGCCAAATAGTGGTATTGTTCAAAGAGTCGAAATAAACCTGCAAAACATATTACAGTCTACATTTATGGTCAAAGCAGTTGGCTGGTTTTGTATCTGACAGTGTCAAGTGAAGTAAAAAACGCATTTTGTAGGGAAAAATTTAAATGTGCCCATAATATAATGATAATATTACAATAATTATTACATAACTTTTTTTGCAGTTATGTAACTTGTTTTATTATTCAAGAATTATTGAGATTGGTGTGAAAAATGCAAGAATCAAGGGCTGTCAAAAGTACAGGTAAACCTTTACTGAAGCAGCGATGATGTAATCCCTTATTCGGTGTCATATGACGTGCTACACCTGTTTGTAAACGATCTGATTATGCAAATCACATGCCAGAGGCTTGGGCATAATGCTTGATTAATATACCTGCTTTTTAATGTTTACACCTCTCTCTCTCTCTGTGTGTGTGTGTGTGTGTGTGTGTGTGTGTGTGTGTGTGTGTGTGTGTGTGTGTGTGTGTGTCAGGTTTTGCATACTGTAGGAATCAAATTGCAGAAAAGAAAAGATTTATTCAGCATGTTCAAAAACTAAAAAAATTTCTGTGGATCATATAAACATGAGGGGTAAGTAGGTAGGTAGGTATTTTTTATTTATTTATTTATTTATTTAGATATATAAACTTGAGTGAATCTGAAAGTATTTATTCATTAGTAGTACATTGTATTTGTTTACCTGGATAACTCTAAAATGCACTACAGATTGTTGTTTTTGTTTGTTTGGATGGATATATATTGAATTAAATATTGTTTGTTGACTGAAGTAAGTTACTTTATGTATAATGAATGGGAGGGAGGAAGAAGTAGGACCAACAAATTGGGGATAATTTTTGAAAACAAGTCGAAAAGTATTAAAACATTGTATTTGTTTACCTGGATAACTCTAAAATGCACTTCCATAAATGACAGAACTAGCTTGAGTGTGTGATACTTCTACATAATTTGTGGCTGAGATTCACAGTAGGCCTGTTGCAACATGCATTTTTACATGACTAAAAATATCTAGAACTGACTCAACAATTAATCACTTTTACACATTAAAGTAATAGAACTTTTCAAATAATATATTTAAATAATCTAAAAACATATAATTATAACTATATTTATATTATAACTATAATTATTGTGCTGTCTCAAATGTAAAGGAAGGAGCACCACAAACACATATAAAAAAGTTCCTTTTTCAGTGTCCTCTGGTCTGCATGGTGACACGAGTCAAGGTCACAAGTATTTCATCACCTAATGCTTAAACCTTTCCCAGCTTTATTTCCCTGAGAGTTGAACAATTCTGTTATCATATGCTTTTGACAAAGTCATGGCCAGATCTTGTGACATTCACACACTTATCAGCCTAATGTAAAAAGTGATGGCAGTGGCACATAAATTACATGCAGTTTTGTTATTTTACAAGTTATTTAGAATATGTTCGACTACATAGGTGTCAAATCTTGTATGTCAGATGTAGATGGTGATTTGGACATTAGGATCAGCAGTAGTTATTCACTCTCCAGCTCAGATGTGTAGAAACACGAGTCCTCTACTTTCCCATAGTACATCTCTCTGCTGGGGTCTGGTCGTGGAGTTCTTCTGTCCATCAGTGGAGAGCCGGAGCAGGCCAGAACACTGGGAGAACTTCGACATGTGTGCAGGACGATGACACGCTCACCGCGTTTGTTCTCCGTGTGGTGTTTTGGATCTGCCGATATTTCTACTTCATCATCACAGAAGCCAGCCAAGGGAGCTCTTATTGGTTTCGTTGGACTGTGACAGGAAATAATTGTGAGATTTATAGCCTATACTACAGCATTTCAATGTCTATTATACAGGGGCGGATCTACCGGGGTGGCACGCTAAGAAAAAGCTGTGCCTGCCCAGAATTATCACATAATAAACACACACACACAAACCATTCAGTTTTCAAAAAAAGACACATTTCTCAAAAAGTTTAACAATAAGTTAAACATTAGGTAGCAAAACTGATGACACACTAATCCGAAGTGTAGTCTTGTGTTGGGAGACCAAGAAACTGCTAGTACTGTATACTGTAATGAAATTAGGCCAAATGTGCAGAGGATGCTATTTTATTTTTTTTATTTTTTTTCTGTACTGTATTGTGGTGCATACCAAGTTTATACAATTCTTTAGTATTTGAACTTTTCTAGTGCTTTTCATCTACTTGCATGACTACATTACAATAGTTAAATGAAAATTCTTTTTTTCCCCAAAAGTTAATTGCTGAATTACATAACTGTATCTGTAATTTAATTTATGTATACTGTAATAGACATTGAGCTGCAAAAATAATTAAGTGCTTTTTGTTACAGTGTTGTTGATCTCAGTGTTCACTGGGCAGAAAAGTCATCTGTGTATTTGAATTGTAAGGTTTTTTTTCAACTGCTTACACACAAAATCTTTACTTTACAATTTCTGAAACCTGACACTCAAACACTAGAACCACACACCAAATCTGCAAAACCAGTGGTTTTCTAGATCCGCCCCTGTTTTAAACCATTCACTAATTCTCGGCCTTTGAATCAGTTTTCAATTTCATAAAACACTTTTTGTAAAACACAATGAATAATTCTCTATGTCTCTATGGATTTGTGTGCAAAGTTTGAAAATGTGTGTAAGCAGTTGATAAAAGAAAAACTGTTAGAACAAACTAATTATTAGATTGAAAAGGTTGAAAGACAAATTTATGCTGGCATGTTGTAAAGTTTTGTTTCAGAAACGTAAATGGTTTGGTCAGTTAGATGTTCTAGATGTTTGCTGAAGTGTTGCTAGTTGGTTGCTAGGATATTCTGGGTGGTTGCTAGGCTCTTGCTATGGTGTTGCTATGGTTGATAGAGTTTGTTCTGGGTGATTCTGTTAATAACAGAACATCAAACATTGTTTTCAAAACTGACCCAGTTTCAGTGCTTTGATATTATTGTATTTCTTTTTAATGTTAGGAAATTCAAAAGTTTTTGTTGACTTGTAAACTTGCACTAAAACGTGATTTATACCATCTAGACTATGTAACAGAAACTATGGTTTATAGTATAAAAAGGTTTACCATCTGTGGTTGTATAGTCAGTGCTGGGTACTTGACAAATTACATGATGGAAATTGTAGTCAGTAATGTAATCCATTACATTACACATTTTAGGTAATATAATCTGACTGCTAATTATTTTTTCACCTTTCTTGTTGATAGAATAAATGTGTATATGTAATCATGTAATACAAAAAGTAATTGTAATCTGATTAGAAGCATTTTAAAATGTAACATAATCTAATAACAAGAACTTAATTTTTGGAATCTGATTTTGTAATGTGGATATATGTAATCATTTACCACCCAGCACTGTGTATGGGTTACCACTGTGTTCGATTTGCATGGTTTTAATGTTGTTAATAATGTTCAGTTTCCTGCACAGACTAAACCTTTCACTTAAAACCTCAATATATTGTCAGGAGCTAATTTTGTGTTGCTTGATTTTTTTTTTACTCTTTTCTCTCTCTCTCTCAAATGACGGAAGCAGTTGACTTGTATTTTGTGATTAAAAATGGGCAGTGGCTTAATTTAATTATCTTCTTTACTGTTCTGCTAAAGGAAAAGTCAAATGCATCACCTGAGGGTAAGTAAATGAACAGCCAGTTTTCATTTTTGAGTGGACTATCCCTTTGACATGACCTGAAATGCTGAAATCCTGTTGAAATGGCATGACCCTGTGGGGTCAGTTGTTCAGAAGTAATCTGATCGGATTTGTGCTATCAGATTTGATCAAATATTGAAAGTGGGTAGTTCAAAAAAGGGGGGGGGGAATCCTGAAATTGGTTGAGATCATAAAATCTTGGTTTGATCTGGGTCAAATTGTCAGTTACTGGTGGTGTTCAAAATTTTTAGTAAGATTAGGAAACCTTTGATTCCAAAACAAAATAGATAAATTAAAAAAAATAAAAATAAGGATTATACTGATCCCAACAGAAGGTTGGGTTTCAGGAACAAAAATGTAATAAAAATAAAAAAGTGTTACGTAACTGTAACATACAGGGGTATGTTAAAAATATATGTTAAATAAGGTTTAATTTATTAGATCTTCTCATATTTATTTTGCTTTATTTTTGTAATATGTTTTTGTAAAGTCATAATTTTGTCATAATATAATATTGTTTTGAACTGCTTGCTTTTTACAAGGACTATAGTTTTTTTTTTTTTTGTTTTGATTTTTTTTTGTTATAATATTGTTTTGAACTGCTTTATTTTTTATAAGTTTTAAGTTTTTTTTTTTTTTTTTTTTTGTAATTAATAGAAAATAACAAATGAGATATTTTGACTCAAATAAGTAATGTCCTCAGTGTTCAGAAATCTAGTCATGTTGCAACAAAGGCAAAAAACCAGTGTAAATGTCAGTCATGGTGGAACATTTGATGATAGAGAAGATCTTTAATATAGTGATGCCAGTTGCTTCATTTTTATTTATTTTTTTTTTTTTATTATTATTTTGTAGACTGCTTTCTAAAACTCAGGATTATTAATGTAATTTACATCAAATAGTGATGATAATGCTGAGAGAGAGAGAGAGAGAGAGAGAGAGAGAGAGAGAGAGAGAGAGAGAGAGAGAGAATCTTAGAGGCCGTTGAGTTGTAAGGTTGAACCCTTGTCTCAAAGATTTTAACCAAAAGTAATCTCATCATTTTCAGAGTAATTACATTCTCTGGCTGGTAAGATTCAATTAGCCAACTGCTGAACCCAGTTACAGAGGGAGTGAAATAGGAAAGTAACGAGTCTTGATGGGCTCTCAGAAAACACACAGACCCCAGTGTAACGACAGAAAGAGAAAGAAGGGATTGAATTAGACTGGATGAATGAATGGAGGGTGATGGAGACGACCGTTTGCATTATCTTTACAATTAAAGTAAATTATCCATTCAATTAAAAAAAAAAAAAAAAAAAAAAAAAAAAAAAATTCTGTTTATTTAGAACATCCTTATATAGCTTTGTAAATGCCTTGTTGCCAAAAAAAAAAATAAAAAGTTTCTTTTTGTTTGTTTATTTTTACAATATAAATTTAATAGAAGACCACATTTAAAGCCATTTCACACAAAATAGACAATAATTCTTGAATTAAGTTTATGTTTCCCATCGGCAAATGTATGCTTTAAAAAAATAAAATAAAATCTTAATATGCAATTGATCAGATTTTTCTTATACTGAAATTTTTTATAATTTTAAATCACTCTACCTTTTTTCATCTGAACTTCCAGCACTCAAGTCCTGTTTTTCAGCCCCACAGAGTTCCTCCTTATCTGGCACTATAACAGTCACCTGTAGGACGAGTGAAACACTCGAATGTAACACAGTGCAAACTCTAACTTTGAGTATCAATAACCTAAGATCTGATATTATGCCTTGACAATAAAACATTAAATAGATCCATTAGTAAACGGTAGGAACAGCCTCTTTCCTCACCCTGGGGTAACACTGACACACTGACCAGACAGACCCAGTGACCACCATTATCACTCCCGCAGCACAGAACGTGGCAAACACCTGTGGCTTCTCTACAGAAATCATGAACAGACCCATAGCCACGAACGCCATCCCCAGAACGATGAGCCCATAGCGGTACGGCTTGTTCTCTGCCATGGCAAAAAGTCCAGCAGGTTTATTAAGTTCACAAAGGAAAGTACCGGCGAGCGTGTGGAGCTTTATGAATGTGTCCTCATAGAGGTGAAGGGCAGGAGTGAGTGACAGGACACAGGGCCAGTAGAGAACCAAGATCCGGATCATTGAACCTGTAATGGGCCTAAGTCAGGTGACCTTCCCCCAGGTAAAGGTTGCATTGGCTTGAGCAATCTTACTACATTTATTTCCAGGAATACTGGCATCTTAATGATATAGTAAAGAGAAATAAAGCACAAGAACACACAAAACTTTTGGTTTGATATATCAATATTGGTTACAAATACAAATCAACCATACAGTTTTTGTATCATACAGTGTATTGGTATTTATATGCACAGGTGATAGTAATATACTGACAAAATGATGACAAAACATCACTGAAAACACACTTGTGCAGCATTGTGTGATATAGAATTAATAAAACACACACGGGAAACAGATGTGATAATAGTTTCTGGTAGGCCTGTTAAAGTGACAATGAAAGTGGCAATCTGGAGAGAGGCACAATTTTTTCAATCCCATATTTTACAATATAATGTAGGCCTACCATTACAAAAAAGAGAAGAAAAGAAAGAAAATACATTAGGAAATGTCTAAATCTTTCTCAAAAAAACCTATTATGGTCATTAGGGGAAAAAAATTAGTGAGTAGAAATCAAGGCACAATTCAATATTTGGTTACAATAAGAGGTACTCAGTGGCATTACAATCATAACCTAGCATTTTAACCTTCATGTTCTGTTCAGATTGACTTCATGTTTAGAGTCCCACCAACCCCAGTAATAAACACCACCATTCAAGTTTGGGGTAAGTGATTTATTAATATAATTTATTTTTTATTTTTTTTTTTTTAAAGAAAGTAATTATTTTATATAGCAGGGACTTTAAAAATTATAAAAGAAGTAAAGACATTTACATGTATTTTATTGATGGTTTTCACAAACATATTTAGCAGCTTGACTGTTTTCAACAGTGATACAAATATAAATGTTTCTTGAGCACCAGATCAGCCTATTAGAATAATTTCTGAAGGATCATGTGACCCTGAAGGCTGGAATAATGGCTGCTGAAAATTCAGCTTTATTATTGCAGGAATTAATTACAAAAACTGTTATAATTTGTAATAGTATTTAATAATATTACTGTTTTTACCATTTCTGAAATCTTACAGACCCAAAACTGTAATGGTAGTGTATGTGTAATATTAAATAATAATAGTGTTTTTAAATTAATCTTATATTTTCCCTTAAAATTAATATGTTCATTCCCTTTGTCTAACTTAAGAAAAACCCTTTAGACAGATATTAACACGTTTCCTTTTCATTCTTTTTTATCACAATGTAGGAATGCATATTTCATCACTGTGGCTGGTATTTATTTTAGTAACACTGCTTCTGTGTTTATTGTGAGAAATACAATAAAACAAATGAAAGCAAATAACTTTAAAAACCATCAACCTTCAATGGTAACTCATTTTTGAAACTATTGAAAGTGAGAAATAGGATTATAGTGATGCAAGTCATGTTATCAGTGATAGTTCACAGAATTAGCCTACAAATGATTGTACTTATATAAGAAATAAGAAAGTTTTTTCTTCCCATTTTAAAAACAGTTCCACTGTTTCTGACACTTGGTGTCATTTGTAGCATGCAGAGATCTGGACTTTTATCAGCTTCAAAACTAAAAAAAAATATTATCAGATCAGCTAAAATGTTCATTTCAGTACACCTCTATAACAAGATAGGAAACTCATTTAGAGGTTAGACTGATAAGTCCATGTTATTACAAAATTACAAAAGTCTTTCTTGTCACTTAAGGCACTCTAGCATTTTTTTTTTTAACAGATTAGAGATAGAGAAATAGAGCTGCACAATAAAAAAAGTACTTTTTCCCATTTATCATTAAATAGTGCATATGAACTTGTGGACTTGTTTCCCTTTTAATTTCGGATTACTTTCGCAGTCTGTATTTCAATAACAAGGGATGGAGATATAAAAAGATATAACCCTTTAAGTGCATAATCTGTTGCTGTGTGAATTCATGCATACAAATGTTACTTTGTTTTTTACATTCAAATACAACTTTTTTTGTTGCAGATCTAAAAAATGAAAGTTATGGATAAATATTCACCTCTCATACTGCAAAAATTTAAAAATATCTGTCTTTCATCCCATCGCTGTTCTGATGCCAACATTCAGTTGTAGCATTTAAAGTATTTATTTATTTCTGTAGAACAGAGTTTAATATGGCCATTTATCAGTTATCAGCCATAAAACTAAAATAATTACTGGCTTAACTGTGACTGACAGATATTTAATATCCGTGCACCCCCAATTAAACCAACTTTTCAATCATAACGAGTCGGTGTCTACAGTCAAACCAGTGGTTATACTTGGTTTACTGGTGTAGTGGTCTTCATAACAGTCTCATAAGACGGCGGCGGCTCCATTTGCCAGGGGGGAGGGGTTGCAGGTTGGCTCTGTGGACCGATGTGTGAGGTGGGAGGCACTTGGACTGGACTGTGCTCCTCTGCCGTAGCCCTCCGGATGCGATCCAGCCTCCTGGGGAAATGAGAACAGCAGTGACTATGTGTACATATAGTTTGAATATGTGAAATAATCGCAACTCAACTGGACATTTTAAGGGATAGCTCACCCCAAAATGAAAATTAACCCATGATTTACTCACCCTCAACTCATCCTAAGTGTATATGAGTTTATTTTTTCAGACAAATACAGAGTTAATTGAAAAAATGCTTTATAATTGCAGTGAATGGGTTGAGATTTTAAAGTTCAAAAAAGTGCCTCCATCCATCATAAAAATTGCTCCACATGGCTCCGGGGGATTAATAAAGGCCTTCTGAAGCTAAGCAATCTGTTTGTGTATGAAAAATATACATATTTAAAACTTTATAAACAGTAATCTCTAGCTTCTGCTAAATGTTCTACACGCTTTCACTAGAGAGTCCTGTTCCAGCAGATGATGTAGGTGTAGCGTAAGCTCTGGTGAGAATATGCTAGTCCCGTGAGAACCAAGTTTTGTTAATAACAAAGGAAAACCAGTCTCCTCTTGGCTTACTGTATATCGAAATCCTCCGACATTTTTCTTTACAAATCCCCCGGAGCCGTGTGGAGTACTTCTTATGATGGATGGACACACTTTTTTGGACTTGGTCAAAATTTGAAATACCTTTGCATTGGTATACTCTTAGCAAAAATCTCAGCGGCAACCAAACCGCTTAGATGCATATGTAAATATGTGCTGAGTGCTTTCCGTCAATAACAAAATAAATGCACAACAAAACTGACAGAGATGAGAAAACAGCAGTTAGGAAAGCATCTGATAATAGCAGTGGGTATGTTTGCACCAGCTCTGCAATTTCATCACATTTATTTACTGTAGTCCGCACTTTATACAATAGATTGCTTTAAAGCAAGCAGCTTTATAGTATCAATCATTCAAGACAGTGTCAGTGTCACTCACTTTCAATCAGAATTACAACTTCAGCTGACTTTTGTGGAGCCCCAGAGCCACATCTACCTATTACATGATCGCCACTGACCAATGGTGGTTTGAAAGTGTTTACCAGCTTTCAGAAATGTTTGCTTTGGCAAACTGCTTTAAACTTCCCAAACAAACTCCAAGCGAACTTCGTGTTGGTCTGATTTTGTTCAAAATGATGTCATACCGGTTTAGTCTCTGAACTATTAGGAATTATACAGACAATGTTTATCTCACATAGTGTGTGCTTGCTAGTGTGTTTTTTTTTTTAAACGAAAGAGCATTATTCCCTTAAAAAGACTGTACTTCAGTTGCCAAAAAGACAGGGGTGGGGAGAAGGGGGGACCCCTAGGCACTGATTTGATGGCTTCAGCATGTTGCAAGAAACAAAAAAATCTTGTCTCTCTTTCTCTCGTTCCCTCCCTCCTCATTCTTTCTGGGCTAGTGTACAATGCTGACTGCTTTCTGTTAACATTTATACTCCTGATCATGTGGTCAGTATGAACTGCTTTGCCCCCTTTGATTCTTTGATCCAGCACGATTCTCCAAACAAAAAGAAAATAAAACATAAATAGATCTGAATATAAACTAAGCTCATTATGAAGTACCAGCACCTTACTAGTGTTTAAATGGCAATGGGCCCTTTCTCTCTCTCCCTCTCTGTCTCTCGTTTCCCTCAGACATGGAACACTGAAAGAATCTGGCGCCCAGCAGCTGTTCAGTCTCCACTTGGTCTGTAAACATTACTTAACATTTTCTCTCAGCTTCTCCATTAATTACATGACACAATTGCATTTTGTCAGGCATTGAAACATTTAAAAATGTTTCTGACTGATTTGACTAAAGGGAGTCGGTTTAAACTCTTAAACTAATTACTGTAATTGACATAAAAACACTGTTGCGTTGAGCTGGGCATCACAGAATGACTAGCTAACATCTAATTTAAAGCTGAAGTGTGTAATTCCTGCAACACTAAACACACCAAACAAATTGCAGAAGTGCCTAACAAACAATGAGCTATGTTTTGATAGCGACACACATTTGTCTTTGTATATTAAACTGGAATAAGAAAAATACCAAATAAAATATAAATTAAAACAGACTAAATAGATAAAGCTGAAGATTAGAAGTATGAATCTGATGATATATTTTTTCTCAAACCAGATCTCATAGACATATTGGATAGAGGAAAATGATCATCCTTCCAGCTATTACATCAGGCTTTTGTGCTATGAAAATAAATGGTGGTGACATGAATTAGTTCATGGACAGGGTGCAGACTCGCCATGTCTACCATCTAACACTGCAGACTCTCACTGTTTTCACTGCTGACCTACTTCTGTAATCAGAACATCTGTTACTTCTGCTTAACTTTGGCTTTCAAACTTAGAGTGGGCCAAAAAAGAGACAGAGCACCATCTTAGTTTGCATATTTTTATAAACTGAAAGCCAGAGATATACTGAGTGTATATATTCAGTTTCACGACTGATGTTACTAGTACTAGTGAGTGTGAAAGAAAACTATTACTATTGCTCATACTTAAGTAAAACCAATCATTTAATGACTCCTAACTAATGCTTAAAAAAAAAAAAAAACGTATTTAGCAATGCAACTTATTTAGGTCAGGGACAGCAGGGGGTCCATTCTATGATGCCATTTCCTGTTTTATGGGTTTTCTGCATTTTGGTTGCACCACATGATTTCATTTTATGGAAACATTTTATAAAGTACGTACTGTGTATACATAGAATCACTAAAAAAAGATTGTTTTATTTTCAAGAATTTTATCCTTTTAATGAGGATTTTTTTCCCCCTTCATTGTGAAAACAACTGTATCACCCTGACATTTTCTATTTGCCTCCAAATATCAAAATTAATTGCAACTCAGGAATTTAAAACATGTTTATCATAGAAAATGAGACATTGTATGTATGTGTGAATCATATTTTAAATGTATTTTTGAATGCATTTATAGATTTATAACAAAACAAACAAAGAAAAGAGTGCATGTCAAGAACGCATCCTCTCAAAATTCCTTATTATTTATGTTCTGTTCTGTTTTTGATGTTGTCCACGTATAAAACTTGGAATACGCTCTATGATTTTTGCCTCAATTTGCAGTCTGGACAAATCAGTGCTCATTGCCAAAAGTCAGAACCAGCGTGCAAATATTAAAATCTGTTCTGATTTTAAAAGTCATGCAGTCTATTCCAGCTTTTAGTCTCTCTGTTTATTTTATAGTGTTCCAGACACTTGATTTGACTTTTACATACTCCATGACACTCATCGTGTTTGTATAGAGTTGCCACAACTCTGGCTAAACCCTTGGATCTCTTTAATTGCACTCATAAATTAGCCTCATAATGATATTTATGCACAAAAATAGTACAGCATTTGCTTCTTACCTTTGCACTGCAATGGCTTGATGGTGGGTGTAACGGGTGCCTGTTCGCGGGTGTAGAAGGAAGTGACCCGGCACAGCTACATGACTGGATTTAATGACCATGCAGACGGCACGGATGAGAATAAAAAGGCCCAGACACACTAAAGGCATGCTAATGAAAATAATGTACATATTTATTGTCATAAAGAGCACCAGGCCTGCGATCACAAGCAAGATCCCCAATGAAACTTGCCATCTGTGCTGGAAGGACATGTTGTTTCTTCTGGCTATGCCATCACTAGTAGACAGGTTGTTTTCTGCTCTTGTAACACCACACGTATCACTGTGCATGTGTGTATGATAGTCTGAGCATGTGCTTCAAGTTGTGTTGCGCAGGGCACAGCACAAAGGACAGTCCAGCCCCGGCGTCAGTTCATATCCTCGCAGATCCCAGAAAGAGACCAGAGACCATCCTACACACAGAGCAGCATAAATAAGTTAATGTTACACTTGCACCCAAGACAGAAAAGATGTTTTTTACATATTAAAACATCTTAAAGCATATTAGGACATATTGCAGCATGCTTCAATATAAATCCAATTGCTCATAAGATATCTAATAACCTTCATTAAGCTAAATGCTTCATGTGGTAACATAAATAAATTGTTCAGAAGTCAGAAATACGACATAAGCAAAATGACTACATTAGTTGCGCTAAAAAAAGTAAGTTTAAAGTTTAAATGAGGCAAAATATGTCTTTAAGACAAGGTAGCCTAATACTTGCATTATTACAGTGTAATGTATGAATACTGTATCAACCTAATACCGTCTTATCCATATTAAATACAATACATAAATGGTATTTAAATGTCGTTACAATTATTATAGTCGAATTTTAAGATTTAACACTGTGACTGAATATGTAACAAAAATCATGCTATTCACGTCGTCATTGTAAATGCATTACCTGGTCGGGTTGACGCAGTCCGACGCGCGTTTGTTTTGATGTTGACCATCAGTGGATGAGTGTAAGTGTTTCTTCTAATGAACGGTCTTATCTTATCTCTACTGAATAGGCTACTCAACGGGGATAATAATTGTCAGCAAGCTCTTTACTTTACGACGGAAATCGCCACTCAGATAGTCATTTCCTTAGAGAATCCTTATGGAAAGTCAAATTATTCCCAACAGCCATCGGTGTCTGTCGATCTGTTTGAGTCTCTGCTGGCATTTAAACATGAGGAGGAAGTGGCAGAGTTTATGGGCGGGGGTTGGTGCCACTTCAGAGCGACGACCGATCCGTTAATGAATCGTTCTTTTGAAGTGAATCTTTTCAATGATTCAGGTGAGCCGGTTCACTAAACCAGTCCAAGAACGGATCATTTGGCTGCTAGGGCAAAGTGACAGAATTTGATATTATTAAGTTTAGAGATTCCTGATACAATACACAGCTTTATTCAATGCACACATGCTTTTTTTCACGATAAAACTGATGAAGCCACACTGTACTGCCACAACATTAGCCAATATTTAGAACAGTTTAATAAGTTAATGTAAAAACAAAAACGTTGCGTCATTGCACCCGTCCTGCTCACTGTTAACCCTTTGATGAGCAGTCATTGAAAAGTCTCAGAAACTCTGCAATGGTCTCAGATTAATTCTTCTGCATAACATCAGGGGCACCTCACTCACTTCCAAACACTGAGAAGGACATACCTCTGCAGAAAAGAAAAGTGTGAGTCTTGTTTATCCTTTAGTTAAGATTTAAATAATAATAATAAAAGAACGTACATCATCTCAAATAAATGTCTAGCATGCAAACAGAACTGATGTCAATAGCCCTCGGTAGATTATTCATTGCAGTTCAAAGAAAACACACAGAATATTTATAAAATGTAAAGAATACCCAGAAGTGCCCTTGTTAAAAGAAGAATATCATTGTAATGGATGAGTCAGAGGAAGCAGTGGCTGGGAATGTAATGTTTATAGTGTTCCAAACAATATTAACAGAGCATTAGTTCATCATTAAACTCAGTAATGCTTTGTGGTTTTCTCAGAGATGTGCTCCCATTATCAGCCACCACAATATGTGCTTTATGCATAAATCATCTCTCTGGCCAGATCTCTACAGTAACCTGACCATGCGCTTTTTGAGTCAAAATCGTGCGCTCATATATGCCACGAAATTATTCTTGACATTAAACACGTTTCACCCTGAGAGTCTAAAAAATGGATAAATACACAAATTAAACACTTTTCTTCGTTATTAATCGAACCTGTTGTCTGATATTTTTTTCAAAAGTGTTGGAATATCATGCAAATTACAGTTGCAGGACAGCAAATCAGCTGCAAATGCATTTAAGTGCAAAAGGAGGTACTGTAAATTTATTTTTGATTTGGAATACTTTGGTAAAATGTATCAATTGTGAATTTTTTCTTGTAATTAATTACATTTAATTATAGTTGTGAATGGCTTTTATTATACAATATAATATAATAATAATTAAACAATAAATTTAATTGTAATTTATTTTGACATCTTTGTGATTCACTAGCTTTGACAGATTCACTTGACTACAGAACTGAATACACTTCTATGCAGAAGCTAATTTTTTTTCACATTCTCACAAGTATAGACTAGAATAGATAGAATTTGAGATATTACTGAGATGACTTGAAACGGTATGAATTGGTACGTCTAACTAAAATTAAAGCCTTCTTTAAAAAAAAAAATGCATTGCATTTTGTTTAATGAGATATTAACCACTTATTTCCAACAGCTTGATTATAGATTTTTTTTTTATTTATAATGCATTTTATTTGAGAAAAAGCACAGTATTCTACATATCTGTCTGAAATAAATGCTGTAAACACATGTTTAAGACCAGAACCATCTCAAGAGGCACAAAACACCCCCTCGACTTGACGAGCTGTGGATTGTCAATGCCTGTTTTGAAGCCTCATCAACACTTGTTTGCGAATACTTAGGGTGGCTATTCAGCTCCTTAGTTTGGGTCTCAAGAGATGAACGTGGCTCAGATGTCACACTTCAAAACTAATCTCCCGTGAGCGTCCAAACAGAGGTTCAGTGAGCAGCTGTGTGTCTGAGTAGCTGCGTCTCAGGTGCGTGGAGCTCCTAGTGGTTTTGATGGCCACCTCATAAGGCGGGGGAGGTTCCATGTCCCAGTGAGGTGGCCGACCCCGACTGGTAGGGCTAAAACAGGTTGGCTCCATCGGGGGATAATCCAAATCTTCACCATATACACATCGCCTTTGCAAAGTCCTTCAAAACACAATCACAGATTATTATTTTTAATAAGTGTGCTGGGCCTGGGGAAGCAGAATCTGAATGTAAGCTGGTATGAGCTGTTTATCAACACTAGAGGGCCTTTGAGTATCAGATAGCAGTGCAGAGGTGCAGCAACGGTTCTTAGGCTTCTCCTCTAAGTGATTTTTAATGACATCTGATGGTGAAAGAGAGGGGGAAAGGAAAGAGAGATGGCGTAAATCCAGAGGGATTTGGGTTATGGGTGGAAAAGTAAAATTATCTCAATGTTTGCTCCTATCTATTACAGTCAAATAAAAAAAGCTGCATGAAAATGCATGCATCTGTGGGCTACTTTTTGGTAAATTAACTCTTTTTTATGGTACATCAGGTCTGTTCTTTTATTTTATGTTGAAAATATGTTGAAAAATGTTTATATTTATTTCAATTATTTTTAATGTAATGTATAACATGGCATTATACGACCTGTGATAAAATGTGAGATGGAGTTTGAGTTCAGAGAGATTAGGCTGGATTCATGGGTGTTGGAATAAGAACAATATACAACATCAAGATGAGATATTTTGAGTCAAAAGTGCCTATATATATATATATATATATATATATATATATATATATAATAATATAATATGGCAATTATATAAATTAGAAGTAATTCTACTATATGTACATAAAATTACTCATAGAATTTAAAAAGTACAATATAGCTAGTTTAAAGTAGCCTGCATAAAATGGCATTTCATGAGTAATTCTACAATAATAGAATTACTCAAAACATATAAATTAAATTTTATATAATCAAAACATAAAATTGCATTTTTAGACGGACTATATATATATATATATATATATATATATATATATATATATATATATATATATATATATATATATATAATTACTTTAAAGTGCATAAAAATATGTTTACAATTTAAAAAGTACAATATAAAAAGTAAAAGTTACGTATAAAATTGCAATTTCATGAGTAATTCTACTCTCTGCCTATCTGTTTATCTATAGCCTACTTGTAAATTAAATATATCTTGAAATTGCAATTTTATAGTTACCTGAGTGGATGTTAGCACATTTATGGCAACTAAAATAACACAAAACGTTATTTATTTATTTTTATGAGTTGTCGAGTCCCTCTGCTAATAACTCTAGATTGATCCTGATAAAGGCTATAGCTTAATGCACTTCTGAATGGAAACTCTACGACTCAACTCCAAATTGCTCGGACAATGATTTTTTCTTTACTTCATCTTATCAGAATCATCAACGGAGACATTTATATGTGAATTTATGATGCGATCCCCCACTTACCCGTGCAGAAAGACGGACTGGGACTCGGGGAAGTGGTTTCCGGGCGGTGGGGTGAACAGGGCTTGACTGAAGTCGTGGCTGTACTCTTCATTATAAGGCACCGGGTTTCTCTTGCCGTTCATCGCCCAGAAGATCCCTAATATGAGCATCACCGCCCCGAGCACCACACAGCACATGCTGAACGCCTGCAGGCGACTTTGATTAGAAGTTAGAAACGCGGAGGAACCACCGGTGACTATTAAAAATACTCCAATAAAAATAGCGCCATGATGTAGTGACGGCATAATGTAAATTCATAACATTGACTTATCTGGAAAGTTCCGCGCGCATCGTACAGCTTCAAGATGATATGGAGACTCCAGGGCGAATCAAGTTCCTCACACGGGGACTTGTCTGCATTGGTTCACTTCTAAAGGAAATTGCATATCCTGTGCGCATTTTATGACTGATAATGCCTTCACATTACCCAATGTCTTGATTTAGGCACTTGTAGTAAAAAAGGACATAATGTGCATTACACAAATGTAACATGCACTCGATCGTAGAGGTGATCTGCTGTTCACGCGCATCACGTTTAGTCCATGCTGTCAAATGAGCGCAGCTGCTCTGCTGTCAAACTCCTCTATCATTATAAGAGCATCATTAGAGTTCATGCCCCACCCCAGAGCCGTCTGTAGGCCAGATGCTTATTGGCATGAATTTGAAAATGATTCCCAACAAAAAGACATAGCCTATAAGCAGACATAAGCCTATTTGTTGTAGCTACATGGCGATCCCTAACCTTTTTAAAATAGATTTCCCCCAAGATATGGACAGGTTTGAATGAAAATCCAGTTGATAAATACATAGTAGCCTTTATCACTTTTGCCGGTTAACCCTTCATGCTGCTCAGTCATGATGACGTCAAGATGTAGAAAGCATATTGTTCACAAATTTCATAGAGCTTTTAGATTTTTTTATCTATTTTTATTATTATTATTATTATTATTTTGTAAAATAAAGCGATAAAAAATGTGCTTGTCATCATTTACTCACCCTCAAGTTGTTCCAAACCTGTATGAGTTTCTCTCATCTGTTGAAAACAAAATAAAATATTTTGAAGAATGTTGGAAAATATTGCCGTAAAATGGAAAATTCGGAAATGTAGCCACTGACTTCCATAGTATGGAAGTACTATTGGAGGACTATATGAAGGACTATATGAAAGTGAAAAAAGTGACGTGACATACAGCCAAGTATATGGTGACCCATACTCAGAATTCGTGCTCTGCATTTAACCCATCCAAAGTGAACACACACACACCGTGAACACACACTCGGAGCAGTGGGCAGCCATTTTTGCTGCGGCGCCCGGGGAGTAGTTGGGGGTTCGGTGCCTTGCTCAAGGACACCTCAGTCGTGGTATTGCCGGCCCGAGACTCGAAACCACAACCTTAGGGTTAGGAGTCAAACTCTCTAACCACTAGGCTACAACTATGAAAAGGCTATTGGTACTGGCCAATAGACTGTTTGGTTATACACATTCTTCAAAATATCTTCTTTTGTGCTCAGCCAAAGAAATAAAATCGTACAGGTTTGGAGCAATTTAAGGATGAGTAAATGATGACAAAATTTTTGGACCCCTTTAATGTTTGATGAACCTACTTGAAGGGATTTTCACGTTTTGTTCTACAACATAAATTAAGCACAGTGACTTGGGTTTTCTTTTGCTATGAAATTGCTAACTTGTTACCAAGTCAAAGCAGTCAAGCAGGTGAACTCTGTGGTAGTTAATCCTTTTTAGCAGCTTTCACATGAACATAGAAACTTCAAAGTTCACGTGTGACTGTGTATAATGTTGTAGAACAAAAATATTCCAGCAATCACAGATCTCCACCTAAGCAGTCTATTATGGTTCATGTTTTTTTTTTTTTTTAAGCAAAAAATTAACGTTGTATGAACCAAAAGGTGTTAGTCTTCCATTAATATTAACTATATAATTTATTTTTACTCAGAAACCACTATGATAAAACCCTCAACTAAACCCAGGTAAGAATATTATATAAGTTTTACATTATAGTACTGGAATAATCTTTTAAATTGTAGTATCGGAGTATTGGAATAATCTTTTAAACTGAAATGTATGCCTATAACTGTACTGCTATCACAAGTCGCCTCATTTCTCAACGACTGTATGATAATGAACACATCTCACTGAGTCAATGGTGTGACGGTGTTTCTTTCTTGTGATTGGCTGAAGAGATGATACGCAACCGCTGGTGTCATCTGATTTGACACGCTACTGGCCAATCATCGCATGCTGGGGGCGGTGCTTAGACCACCTGGGCAAGTTCCTAAACAGCGTGCAATATAGGCTATAGATGACAAATAGTGTAGGCAAGTGGGGAAAGTGCGCGCACAGGGAATACGAGAAATCGCATTTAATAGCAGTTTATCAGACAGTGTTAATGCATGTGGTTTTATGCTCGTCCGCTGAGAATACAAATAAAAAGCGTCTGTTAAGTCAAAAGCCAGCCACAAGCTCCATGCGTTTTTAAATTGCATTGTAATTAGGCGATTCGTGCTTTAAAAAGCTGTCGGAATGGATCCGTTGTTATATTTGGGTGGGTTAGTTGTCTTGTTTTTGGTATGGATTAAGGTGAAGGGCTTGGAGTACGTGATAGTACACCAGAGATGGATCTTCGTTTGCCTCTTTCTGCTCCCCTTATCCGTCATCTTTGATGTGTACTATTACCTGCGCGCGTGGATCATCTTCAAGATGTGCTCAGCGCCCAAGCAGCACGACCAGCGAGTCAGAGATATTCAGAGACAGGTACCTGCAAAACTTCTAGCAGAATGCTTTTATGTTACATACTTTCTTGAATAACTTATTATTTAATACACTTTAGTATTGCCAAAGGTCCCTTCAAGTATATCTTTGAATATAGTCTTTGGTATTGATGATAATTCATTATGCATACGAGTTAGAAATACATGTAATATTAATGAACATGCATGAAAAAAAAAAAAAAAAAAAACATTAAATGTGCAAACGGCTTGATCTATAAAATGTAGGCGGTGCCTCTTCAAAGAAATTCTGATAAAAAATAAAAATAATTGATGGTACAAAGGTAGCTGGCAGCCTCTGCAAGTTATGGGGTAGGTGAAAGAAGGGGCGTGGCGAAAAGTTACTGACACGCCCCCTACCATGACAGGTGCATCAGTGTGGTTATTGTTTTAACTAAAACAATTACAATTGTTTTCGGTAATTTTATTATGGTTTGGATGAATCTGTGTTAAAAAAATATGAATGTATAAATTTGATGAGACCTCGATGCAATCTGGTTTTAATAAAATGTGACCATTTAAATTTTTCAGGTGCGAGAATGGAAAAAAGAGGGAGGGAAGAAACATATGTGCACAGGTCGTCCAGGATGGCTGACTGTATCTCTCAGGGTGGGAAAATACAAGAAGACGCACAAGAACATCATGATTAACATGATGGACATTCTGGAGGTGGACACAGAACGGCAGGTGGCTGTTTCCAGATATTATTTTTTTAAATCTCTTCTCCTCATTTAAAGTTAAAGGAATAGTTCACCAGAAATGCACATTTGCTGAACATTTTCTCACTCAGGCCATCCGAGATGTAGATGAGTTTGTTTCTTTATGTGAACAGATTTGGAGAAATGTAGCATTACATCACTTGCTCAGCAATGGATCCTCTGCAGTGAATGGGTGCCGTCAGAATGAGAGTCCAAATAGCTGATAGAAACATACAATGCAAAGTGAGGAAATGTACAATTATCATAAACAACAAATCAAACTTTTGTTATTTTTTCCAGGTGGTACGTGTGGAACCCTTAGCTAACATGGGTCAGGTGACTGCTCTGCTCAACTCTATTGGCTGGACCCTGCCTGTGCTGCCTGAACTCGACGACCTCACAGTTGGTAGGTTTTACAAGAGAAACGAATAAACAAGTATTTAATTATTCCTGCATCATTCACTGGATGTTTTGTCCAAAACAACTTACTTTGCATTTGAGGAAGTGGCTCCGTGGTACATTTTCTGTAAGATAGTAAATCTGAATATTAACTTACTATTTCAATTATTGTAAAATTTGCAGGTGAAAGTATGTGAACCTTTGGACATTCTATGGATTCCTGCATAATTTCAGTAACACACATACACATAAAGGGTTCACATATATTTTTTTTCTTCTGCATCTGTGTGTTAAGCATAGGTATGCTTGTTTGTTACCAAGTCTCAGATTACAGCAAACTCTTATTTATGTGGCGTCTAGATGCATTTGAACATTTTCTATTCAGCACACAGTAACACTTCTCTCCATTTCTATAAAGACTGTAAGTCATCTCTGACATGTATAATCTCTCCCTTTCTTTCCGCATGCACCACAAGGGATTTGTTTAATGTCTCTGAGCACTTGCAGATATTCGCTTTCTTTAAATGGAGCATAACATTCTCTCCTGATCAATATTATATGCTGTGTGTGGTGCATCAGAGGCTGCTTGTAATTAGGTTATGGATGAGCATTGTCCCTGTTTCAGTAAAACAGATTAGATTAGGGCGGATACGGGTCCTATTGCTGAAAGTGTTTATAGATCTCAGAAAAGAGTGCTCATCAGTGGAGAAATGTTTTACACGGACTCTCCTTCAAATTCATTTGTAATTCTGTAGAGACACAGTACTTAGTAATAAGACATTGGAAAGGTGTGTTGTGTTTGTGAAGTGTTGAAAGATAGGAGATATTTCTGGCCACATGTATTGATTCCTATATCTTTGATAATGTAAGCACTGTTTGAAAGCGATCGTTTTAAACAAAACCATTCCTAAAAGCAGTTTAGAATGCGTCTATAATCAAAGGTCAGTTATTTGGACTTTTGACCTTTGGCTTTTATCGCTCAGTTGGCACTTATCTCTAATAAGATTGACTGTTTTGGTTTTTGACAATTCCATTTTATCGCTCATTTGCCTTATTTTTTTTTTTTTTTTTTTTTTTTTTTAAGCTTAAAAATAAAGCAAAAAAAAAAATTCTTGTGGAGAACTATTTAAGATTATTGTGTTTTATTAATGTAATGGGTAAACATAGAGAAGATATTTTAGTCTATTAAAAATGTTACTCATATTAGCAGATCCCAAGTGACCCCAACTACAAAATATGGATATTTTTAAAGAAATATGTCCCATATTTTGGTAGTAAAATCTGCACTAAGTGTTAACATGTTGTTTATAGTTATTTGTTTTGAGCTGAGCGGGAATAATATATGAATATATAGTTCATGGTTCAATATACTATACAGTTACAAAGTTAAGTGTGTGTGTGTGTGTTTTTATTTATAGATACTAATACTGTGCCATTGAATACTATTACACACACACAAAAAGAAAGAATTTGAAACAAATACTGTTTTGTTAAATGTTCCACACCACAACTTTTTCATCATTTGATGATAATAAGAAATGTTTCTTGACTAGTAGATCAGCATATTAGAATGATTTCTGAAGGATCATGTGACACTGAAGATTGGAGTAATGATGCTGAAAATTCAGCTTTGCCATCATAGGAATAAATTATATTTTAAAATTAGTGCTATCAAACAATAATCACGATTAATCGCATCCAAAATAAAAGTTTTTGTTTAGATAATATACGAGTGTGTACTGTGTATATTTATTACGTATATAGAAATACAAACACATGCTTGCATATATTTAAGAAAAATATACGATTAATCGCATCCAAAATAAAAGTTTTATATATAATATAAAATATAATATATATATATAGAGAGAGACATATATAAATTTAGACTATATGTGTGTGTATTTATATATACATAAAAATAAACATACTGTGCTGTGAAAAAGTTTTTTTGCCCCCATCCTGTTATATTATATATATATTTTTTTTATTTTAGTAAATACAAAATGCACTTCTGAAATAATTATTTCATTTATTAAGGGAAAAAAGCTGTCCAAACCTGCCTGGCACTAAGTGAAAAAGTAATTGCCCCCTAAATCTAAAAACTGCCACTTTGCACTCTTCTGTTTCAGATATTCTTTTAATCAGCACATCGCCACATTTTGGACTCTGGTTTTCAGAAGCATGCCACATGGAGTTTTTAAGGTGAATGCCACAGCATACTCAATCTGATTAAGTCCGGACTTTGACTTGGCCACTCCAAAACCTTAATTTTGTTTTTCTTGCTGGTGTGTTTGGGATCATTGTCCTGCTGCATAACTCAAGTGCACTTGAGCTTAAGGTCACAAACTGATGGCTGGATATTCTCCTTCAGGATTTTCTGATAGATTGCAGAATTCATGGTTCCATCTTTTATGGCAAGTCATCCAGGTCCTGAACCTGCAAAGCAGCCCCAGACCATCACACTACCTCCACCATGTTTGACTGTTGCTATGATGTTCTTTTTATGAAATGCTGTGTTGGTTTTATGCCAGAAGTAATGGGACACACACCTTCCAAAAAGTTTTGTCTCATCAGTCCACAGAATATTTGCCCAAAAGTCTTGGGTATAATCAATATATTTTTTGGCAAATGTGAGCGGAGGCTTTGTGCTCTTTTTGGTCAGCAATGGCTTTTGCCTTGGACCTCTCCCATGGATGCTGTTTTTCATGAACACTGACCTTAATTGAGGCAAGTGAGGCCTGCAGTTCTTTCGATGTTGTTCTGGGTTCTTTTATGACCTCCTGGATGAGTCGTCGTTGCGCTCTTGGAGTAATTTTGGTAGACTGGCCCTTCCTGGGTAGGTTCACCACTGTTTCAAGTTTTCTCCATTTGTAGATAATGGTTCTGACTGTGGTTCGCTGGAGTCCCAAAGCCTGCGCTCTTGGAGTAATTTTGGTAGACTGGCCTTTATAATCATTTAGCAGACGCTTTTTTATCCAAAGCGACTTACAGACAGTGATACACAACGGTGTACAAGTGCTCAAGTCTCAGTTAGTCAACTATTTTGTTTCTCATCTGTTCCTGAATTTCTTTAGATCGCGGCATGATGTGTTGCTCTTTAAGCATGCTTCACTTTGTCAAACAGGTTCTATTTAAAGGGATCCTATTATGCTCTTTTACAAGGTCTTGATTTTGTCTTGATTTGTGTTTTGGTGGTGTACTAGAACAGGCTCTCACACTAGGTTGTTTGAAAAACATTATTTTTACATATTTTACATTATTACAACACGTCTCTCCTCAGTCTGGCATGAACGGCTCGAATAGTTCCTGTATCAAATGAGGCCCGCCTTCTGAAATACGAAATGTGCTGTGATCGGTTAGCTGGGCCAGTGTGCGCTGTGATCGGTTAGCTGGGCCAGTGTGCGCTGTGATCGGTTAGCTGGGCCAGTGTGCGCTGTGATCGGTTAGCTGGGCCAGTGTGCGCTGTGATCGGTTAGCTGGGCCAGTGTGCGCTGTGATCGGTTAGCTGGGCCAGTGTGCGCTGTGATCGGTTAGCTGGGCCAGTGTGCGCTGTGATCGGTTAGCTGGGCCAGTTTGCGCTGTGATCGGTTAGCTGGGCCAGTTTGCGCTGTGATCGGTTAGCTGGGCCAGTGTGCGCTGTGATCGGTTAGCTGGGCCAGTGTGCGCTGTGATCGGTTAGCTGGGCCAGTTTGCGCTGTGATCGGTTAGCTGGGCCAGTTTGCGCTGTGATCGGTTAGCTGGGCCAGTGTGCGCTGTGATCGGTTAGCTGGGCCAGTGTGCGCTGTGATCGGTTAGCTGGGCCAGTGTGCTCTGTGATCGGTTAGCTGGGCCAGTGTGCGCTGTGATCGGTTAGCTGGGCCAGTGTGCGCTGTGATCGGTTAGCTGGGCCAGTGTGCTCTGTGATCGGTTAGCTGGGCCTAAGCTGGGCCAGTGTGTGCTGTGATTGGTTAGCTGGGCCAGTGTGTGCTGTGATTGGCAGCACCCCGCGCCTGGTACAGAAATCTCATGCCTCTTACTATATCCACCTGCCAGCTTCAGTGTAAATATTGCGTCAAAATCAAATCAATTTGAGTGCGATTTAAACCTGGATGATTGTAACCACTCTAAGCTTGTCTGTCTTGGGAAAGCTAGCGTGTCTCCGACATAGTGATAACACGTTGCCACGTTGCCTTCTCTAGTGCAGCTCAACCAGGTCTCGTCCCATTCCTCGATATTTATGATATCACAAATCCCGAAAAATATGCGTTGTAGTCCAAACGAGTCATTCGTTGTAGTTTTTGAAAAGTGATTTCTGAAATAAAATATCTCCTTTTGAATTGGACTTCGAACTTTTGTAACTTTGCAGATCTTTTTTATGCTCAAAAAGCAACATTAAAGTGAAAAAGCATAATAGCACCCCTTTAATTGATTTCTTGATTCATCAGGTGTGGCAGTAATCAGGTCTGGGTGTGGCTAGTGAAATTTAAATCAGCTTTCTAAAATAATGTGGTTAATCACAGTTCTTTCATGATTTAACAGGAGGGGGCAATTCATTTTTCACATAGGGCCGGGTAGGTTTGGACAGCTTTTTTCCCTTAATAAATGAAATCATCATTTAAAAATGGCATTTTGTATTTACTTGGATTATCTTTGTGTAATATTAACATTTGTTTGATGATCTGAATCTTTTAAGTTTGACATATGCAAAAAAAAAAAAAAAAAAAACAGAAACGGCAATAACCTTTTCACAGCAATGTAGTTTGTAAACAAAAACTTTTATTTTGGATGCAATTAATCACGATTAATCGTTTGACGGCACCATTTAAAATGCACTAAAATAGAAAACAGTTCATTTAAATATTAATGTTTATTAGATAAAAGTTAATATGAATTGTAATATATAATTTTCAAAAACATTTTTTTTAAAAAAACCTTTAAACAGTAGTATAATATTAAAAGTAATATCGAATATTTCATTCAGTTATATTATAAAGGCATTTTTGGTCATTTACTGTGATGGAGGTCTTCCCCATCAAGAAACTGTTTATCATAAATGTCTCATGTTGTGTTCAGGTGGGCTGGTCATGGGAACAGGCATTGAGTCTTCATCTCACATCTATGGCCTGTTTCAGCACATCTGTGTGGCTTTTGAGCTGGTGTTGGCTGATGGTAGTCTGGTCCGCTGCACTGAGGTGAGGGCGTCGTTACAGATGATGTCAAACAAATAAAGACATGTTAAAACAAATGTTTTCAAATTTGCTCACAGAAAGAAAACTCTGACCTCTTCTATGCCGTTCCCTGGTCCTGCGGTACTCTGGGGTTCCTGGTTGCGGCAGAGATCCGAATAATCCCAGCTCGCAAATGGGTAAAGCTTTGCTACGAACCTGTACGTGGCCTAGATGCTATCTGCAAGAAGTTTGCAGAGGAATCAGCCAATAAGGAGAACCAGTTTGTGGAGGGACTGCAGTACTCTCGGGACGAGGCTGTGATTATGACGGGCACCATGACAGATCATGCAGAGCCTGACAAGGTGATAATGAATATCTGTAATGCAAATCTGATTGCTTTACTATTTCTTTGGCCCAGTTGCTACTAGTTGGGCCATTGAGGTGCCAACGTTTCCAGTAGCACTTGTGCATGTTTATCTACAATTGAATACCACTGTGTTATCATAGTGTTTCATTTTGTCTCTGTTTTTCTCTGTCTCTTAGACTAACTGTATAGGTTACTATTTCAAGCCGTGGTTCTTTCGACATGTGGAGGGTTTCCTGAAGCAGAACCGTGTTGCAGTGGAGTACATTCCTCTCCGGCACTATTACCACAGACACACCCGCAGCATCTTCTGGGAATTACAAGTAAATTACTCTGGAAAATTTCACTCAACAACACAAATGATGCTGGTTATTTTCTTCATTTTTTTATTTTATGTATTTGTATTTTGTTTTTTTTTTTTTTTTTTAAGAAATGACAGACACTCTGATTTTCAGTGGCTGTATAGTGTCATATTTCAAAAATGTTCACATAGTTGTTTAGAGAATCACATTAACTTGATTTACAGCAATTATTCTTTTTACACAACATACACAACCATTTAAAAGTTTGTGGTTATATGATTTTTTTATTGTTTCTAAAAGTCTCTTATGCTCACCAGGGCTGTGTTTATTTTTTTTATTTTATTTTCAAAAATACAGTAATTTTGTGAAATGTTACAGTTTAAATTTACACTTTTTTTTCTTTAATTTAGTATATTTTAAAGCATGGTATGTTCCTGTTTTTAATATTTTTCTTTTATTTAGGATTCTTCAAAGAGTAGAAAGTTCAACAGAGCAGCATTTATTTGAAACAGAAATCCTTTGAAACATTATAAATGGCTTTACTGTCACTTTTTTTTATAAATTTAACAAACTTCTGAATGGTAGTGTATCTTATTGTTTTATAATTTAAATCCAAAAAACAAACTTCTGTTTTGAAATGTTTTGCCTAAATATATGTTTTTCTCTAATAAGTGTCATTTGGTTTTTGTTTTATATAATGGAATGACTTTTTATTTATTTATTTTTTATTTTTTTTTAAATAAAGCTCAAATGTCTAAATCATTTTTTTTGGGACCGCTCTACCTTTACATATATTATCATTTTTGCAAAATTTTCATAATTGTCTTTATTATTCCTTTATCCATTTTAGTTTCCAACGAGTATCCCATAATACAACCATTTTATTTATTCTAGTCCACTGTAAACCACTGTTTAGTATTCGATTATGATCTCCACAGTTATGCTAACATTTTGCTGTATGATTAGTGTTGTATTATAATTGGATCTCTAGGGATTGTATCTTATATTATTAATATCAGACTCTTATTGAGAAAGCCTGTTACAAGTTTTAACTTTCAATTTGGCTTTTGGTTTGTGGTGTACACTTAAAGTGTATCAAGACTTTGAGACACTTAGTCAGAAATGCACGTCCTCCTTTATGGTTCCATTAGCTATAGCATTTTTCACTTGTCCCATAATGCATAGTTATAGTGAAGACTATTATCCTTCTCTTCCATCATAATCAAGCCAAGTTTCTCTCTCTCTCTCTCTCTCTCTCTCTCTCTCAACCCTTCTCTTTCACTCTCAAACATACTCAGTTTCAGCATACACAGTTTTGATGCATTATATCCACTAAAGCCATCCATTAGCTACAGGAAGTGTGCAATGTCTGTTGAGAGGCAGGACTAGTCTAATATTATTCATAATAAATTATGCAGCTAAAGCTAAAGATGGACAAGGTCAGAAGGAGTGTCTTTGACTGTAAAACATGACTTTTCTGAACATGAACATATACTTCCTTTAATTACTGAACATATTGATTGGTCATTTCTTTTCTGTCATCTTTTTCTATATCTTGTTCTCCTTATCCATTTCATATTATTTTACATCCATCATTCCTTGTCTGTTTTTCAGGACATCATTCCATTTGGGAATAATCCATTGTTCAGGTATGTGTTTGGCTGGATGGTTCCTCCAAAGATCTCTCTACTGAAGCTGACTCAGGGAGAGACCATCCGCAAACTATACGAGCAGCACCACGTGGTGCAGGACATGCTGGTCCCTATGAAGCACATCAAGAGTGCCATCCTACGCTTCCACGAGGACATACATGTGAGACATCCAAACACACACAGATATACACACCTTAGCCGAGAACTGATAGCTAATACCATAAATTTATACAGTTTTGTTTACGTTTTTTATTTTTAAAGTGCCCCATTATGGATTTTTGAAAATTACCTTTCATGCAGTGTGTAACACAGCTCTAAGTGAATGAAAACATCCTGCAAAATTTTAAATCTGAAAGTGCACCATGTATAAAGTTATTGTCTCTTAAAAGAAAGATTTGACTCTGAATCATTGTAACAAGTCGTTTTTAAAACGAATCCCAAGCCGTTTCATGTTGACGTCAACATGAAACATTAGCATATTGCCCGGCCACTTGTTGGTCTTTTCGAGTTGGTCAGAACGAAAACGCAAATTCATTCTTTGCCACTAGGTGCTGCTTTTGGAGCTGTAAAAATAGCGGTTTCCCCAGTAACGCTGTACACAAAGTAGCACTGCGCTCACAAAGCTGCTTTATCAGGCATTGCAGGCATTATAAAATGAAAATGAGACCAATCGGACCGATCACTGCAGATTAGCATCATGCAAAGGAGGGGTTTAGAAAAATGAATCATTAAGCGAATCGTTTGGGAATCGTTGAGCAAGTAAGGTAAAAATAAAGGCATATTATAAGACAATGAAAGTGTTTTTTGAGCTTGCATGCATGTCAACTTTTTGTTGGGGACTCTCAAAACCAAAATATGAACCTTTCATTACCCATAATAGGGGCACTTTAAAAATATATTAATGCATTTCTTAATTATAATTAAATGTTACATTATTATTTCAAACCATACTAAAGCTTCAGTAAGGAGTTGTATATTAATTTCAAGTGAAAGCAGGCATCAAAATGTCTTTTACTGTAGAACAAAATGTGTCGGTCTGTTCCAGTAATGTTCACCACAGACCTTATTTTGCTCAGAAATCGACAGCTGCTATTCTGAAAACCCATTAGAAATTCTTGGGGGAACGCATGACTTGAAAAGCTAACTCTCTTCCAGGTTTTATGACTACAAACTGAGCAGCTCTAGAGCAGCCAAATCAGAACAATGTCTATATATTACCAGTATATCAGTATTACCAATATATCAAACATTAAAAATTTGAAAGTATTGGTTTTATTCAGCAAGGATGCATTAAATTGATCAAAAGTGGCAGAAAAGACATTATCTTACAATTTTTTTTTATTTCAAATAATTTCTCTTCTTTTGAACTTTCTATTCAAGATCCTGACAAAATGTAACAGTTTCTACAAAAAAATATGAAGCAGTACAATTGTTTTTAACAACAGTAATAAGAAGAAAAAAATGTTTCTTGAGCTGCAAATCAGCATTTTAGAATGAAGCGTCTTGTGACAATGAATACTGGAGTAATTCAGCTTTGAATAAATGACATATTTAAATCTATTAAAATAGAAAATCGTTATTTTTAATTGTAATTATATTTCACAATATTGCTGTTTAAAAAAAGTGATTGGATGTACACTGTAGTGCATAGATTTGTTGATGGTTATGTGTGTGCTGTAGGTGTATCCTCTGTGGCTTTGTCCCTTCGTGCTGCCCAACCAGCCAGGAATGGTGCATCCGAAAGGAGATGAAGATGAACTGTATGTTGATATCGGAGCGTACGGGGAGCCCAAAGTCAAACACTTTGAGGCCAGATCCTCCACACGGCAGCTGGAGAAGTTTGTCAGAGACGTACATGGGTCAGTTATGACTTCTCATCTTTCCATTGTTTAATAGAACCGCATAAGTTCAAAAACCTGTTTATAAAATTCAATAAAATGATCTGTGAAAAAGTAATACTGGAGGGTATCGTATAACACAAGTCCTTCCTTCCATTTCTAGATTCCAGATGCTGTATGCTGATGTATATATGGAACGACAAGAATTCTGGGAAATGTTCGATGGCACATTGTATCATAAACTCAGAAAGCAACTCAACTGTGAAGATGCATTTCCAGAAGTCTATGACAAAATCTGCAAGAACGCGAGACACTGAATCCAAACAAACAGTAGAACAGCTGAAAAAAAAAACATACTTCCCTTTTGTTGAAGTAAATGAACACATTGGGCAAATATTCATATTTCATGAAGGAGCACCAGCTAAACTTTCAACCCCCTTGTCATATATCTATGTTTAAGACAAAAGGCCCTTATTATTCCTAAGGTTTAATACATGCTTAGATTCATTAAAACACAATATATAATACTTAACAGACAGTTTGTGTACATTCAAATGTGAATAAATAAACTATAAATGAAACTATTTTAGAGTACTTTGCATAATAATCTGTTAAGCATTATATATAATTGATTTAATTTTTTAATAAAAGAGTCACCAATGATTATTTAAAAAAAACAACAATATTTGGCGAGATATTCTCTATTTTCCTACATTGTGAATGTTGCCTCCCTCAACAGTCATTTATTTTTGAGGTGTATTCAAAGGGATATTTTATCTACTAAAATCATTAGGGCACTTCTTAAATAAGCAAGGCACAATTTGGGAATGTATTTGGGAATCTTTAGACCCATAAAGTACCAAGTTTTATTAGAAAGCCCAGTATTTGTGATAATTATGGATTTACTTTTGTCATTAGTACAGTTACTGTTATTGTTGGTTACATAGATTAGGTTATTTTAGGTCTATGAACAAAACAATAACTATACTGTATTTGTGGCCTTCAGAATGTGTTTTTGCCCTTTTATACTGTGTTCACAATATATTTGTATTTTCACTGTACTGAAAGTGTATGGATGTCTTACAATTAGCAGTCTCAACATACCCATTAAAATTAATAATTTAACTCTACAGATTGCTGTGCTGTCTCTTACAGTGAATTTGGCTTTGATCATATTCAGTGAACCTCTAATAATGGAGCTTTTGGAAAGTTTTCCTGCTTTTTGTGGTGGTGCTTAATGTGTATTGGTTGGGTTGAGTGGATTTATGGCAGAGGAACATACATTATGGAAAACAAACACCCGTCTGCTCCAGATAAACAATAAGGGCTCCCAGTCTCTCCCTGTAACGTGATGCTGTCACATTATGATAACACCTTGTTCAGCAGTCATCTCCTTGTCATATTAATTGACATCCTTACTTCAAGAGAACATTTTTCTCTTTTTGGGTTTCTCTTTTTGGCAACATTATTAATATCCCCTAAAAACTAAACCATACAAATTTTATATATATATATAAAATTTCCTCCGCTGCAGGGGCCCCTCAAGCGCAGCAATGTCTCACTCTAGTGACTGCTACATTCATATCATTTCTTTCTGGTGCCTGTGAAATTGACAGCTTTCTTCTGCATAAGAAGAAACTTGATATTTTGTAGGAACATGAGCATGTCATTAGTATTAGCACTTACATAGGTTAGTATTTTAGGTCTAAAAAAACATGTTTGTTGCCCTTCCAGAGGCACAAGCAAATTATTTCATAAAATGAAATTTGTTTCTCTAGGTTACTGTACTGTAGGTTCCTTCAGTTTGACGGGCTAGAGATGTCTGTTTTGTGCCCCCTAAGCTTCTCCATAGACAACATAGAGATTTGTGTATCACAGATAATATACAAAGTTTTCTTTTCTATTACGCTACACATTTACAAACCCACTCACAAATGTTTGCTTGAAGTTCCTAGTGATTTTAGGAATCACTGATGTTGTTCTCCTTTGGTTGCACATAGTAATTGCTGCAATCTTATGCCCTGAACAATTGTTCATCAAAGCAGTGAGACAATAGTGAAGAAAGCTCCCAAGAGAATTAGCCTGTCCTTTGCTCGTTCACACCCATTAAATACCAACCACTGACATGTTGAGCACTAATTAATCCACGAGTTTGAACATGCCATATAAAGCCACAGTGAGAGTGGATGCTGTGATTATTTTCTGGGAATATTTACAGTCAGCTATAATTAAGAACTTTATCAGTTAACTGGTCCTTTGTTGTGGTGAACAGCTGCTGACATATCAGATGTTTTGCACAAAAATTATTCAAATATTTGTCAAAAAAATAATCAAGTGTTTTCATTATTGTAATACCACTACTAGTTGTAGTAATAGTATGTGTCAGTCAAAAGATTTTGAACAGTAAGATTTTTAATGTTTTTTAAATAAGTCTCTTCTTCATTTATTTGATCCAAAATACACCAAGAAGCAATAATATTGTGAAATATTTTTACTATTTAAAAGAACTGCTTTATATTTTAATATATTTTAAAATGTCATTTATTTCTATGATTTCAACGTTTTAGTTTTAGCATCATTTCTTCAGTCATGATCCTTCAGAAATTGCTTTAATTTTCTGATTTGCAGCTCATTTATTATTATTGTTATTATTATTATTATTATTATGTTGAAAACAGCTGAGTAGACTTTTAGGTTTCTTTGATGAATAGACAGTTCAAAAGAACAGCATTTATCTGAAATAGAAATCTTTTGTAACATTATAAACATCTTTATCGTCACTTTTGAAAGGTATAGTGTATATTAATGTTACAAAAGCTTTTTATTTCAGATAAATGCTGACCTTTGGATCTTTCTATTCATCAAAGAATCTTGAAAAAAGAAAAGTACTCAGCTGTTTTAAATATTGATAATAATAATAATAATAATAATAATAATAATAATAATAATAATAATAAAAGTTTCTTAAACAGCAAATCAGCATATTAGAATATTTTCTGAAGGATCATGCGACACTGAAGATTAATAATGCTGAAAATTCAGCTTTGTGTCACAGAAATAAATTATAGTGTGAAATATATTCAAATAGAAAACAGTTATTTTAAATTGTAAAAATACTTCACAGTATTACTGAGTTTGCTGTATTTTTAGAAAAAGTAGAACTAAACAATTTTTATATAAAAATTGGGACGCAGGTAAAAAGTGTCTTTTTCTTGGTAAAATTATGGAATTTCATAACATAGGCTATACTTTAGTTCTTCTACTTTATATTATTGTCACTGATTTTGCTAATTCACACCCTTTATGCTCTGTATCTAATGAGTATAAATATTGCAGGTTCAGTTAAGAAGTGTTAGGATTAGGTTATATGCATTGCATTTATAAATAGCAGCTGTATATAAAACAATAAATTAGTTTTGTTCCCCATTTGAAAAGTTAAACGGTTCAACGTGTGTGTGTGTGTGTGTGTGTGTGTGTGTGCATGTTTGTAAATGTACAAGAAACAAATTTTCATTCAACAGTAATTACCGTAATCAAGAAAACCTATCTACACACAGCACGCCCACCAGTGTTTAAAACCACGCCCACCAACAAATGCGACAACATACGCAAACCACGCCCACCCAACCACTCCGCCCGCTTTGAATGCCGAGTGCGCATAAACCAAACCCCGCCCACCGTTCCCAGAGTTACTACGCCTGCACACCGGTTCCTCCTTTGTCGTACATTTATGGTGTTGCTGCTGGCCGTGACGCGCAGCCTGCCATCGACGTTTTACACAGTCACGGGTGATCGTACGGTAAGTAGATCTACATCATGGAGACAGCATGTAGCAGTAATGATATCCAGTCTTTCATAACCCAGGTGTAGCTTTCACACGACGCAACAGAAATGACGTGCTACGAGAGCTTGTCTGTCTCTACTGGAAGTTGGTGCCAATTCAAATAGAAAAGACTTTTCCTCCGTTGTTGAGTTGCTGTGCTTAACCGGAAGCTTTGGAGGTTTGGACACCATGGCTGTATCTGAACTAGTGAGCTGCCTACATAGACAGCGCGTGCGTACTCAGAATGAGCCATAGATGCAGTCTAATGTAGGCAGCGTAGTATGTTTCGAGACACAGCCCACACATTCTGGCGTTAGTAGTGAATCAGAGTAGTTCGCTTACGATTCTTAAAGTGACAGTTCACCCAAAAATGTGTTATTATATTATATTATATTATATTATATTATTTTAACCCTCCTGTCTTGTATGACTTTATTTCTAATGTGGAGCACAGAAAATGTTAGTTAGACTGACAGTCACTGTTATATTTCACTTTCTTGGCACATTTTTCCATACAATGGAAGTGACAGGGGTCAGGGTTGCCAAGGTTTTACTCATTACGTAAATTGTATTTGACTGAGATGCTTGCACTGAAATATTACACCCATTTTATATATTAGACCAAATTTGTTGTACAGAAGGTGCACTGGTCATAAATCGCTTAACTTTTTTTTTTAAGACTGTTTTTTTTTTATTATTACTTCTAGCCTATATAGTGATTATGTTTATATTTTGATTTGTGTAATGCATATCTTGTTTATATTTTGATTTGTGTAATGCATATCAATGAATGTAAAATATATATTTTTTAGTTTAGGAGCTAGTTCTTACTCAGGTTTGTCTTGGTTGCATTATTGGTTTGGAACATGATTGTGACAGATTAAAAAAAAATACTTTTCAATAGGAGTATTCTCCATTTGTCTTGTGCCTGTTATGATTTATATTAGGTGGAAGCTCTTATTTAAGGAGGTTTGTTCCATTATGGTATGCCCTGTTAGTCATGTGGGTGAAAGGTGATTGCCTCTACCTCTTTTGTTTATAAGGCAGGGTTTGTTTTGTACTGTGCATCACATCAAGTACATAACTTCTAAGTCTTACATAAATCTTGTGTGATTTAAGAACAATAAGGCTGATGTCATTTTTGTGTCACACCTTTAAACAGCATAGTGTCAGGGAGTGAGGGAGGTGAAAGACGATAGTGTGCCTGTGACAATGTCTACAGACCGAGAGCCTCCCGTCACTGCCAAACTCCTTCACCTCATGTTTATCTCCACCTTCTGGGGAATGCAGATATGGGTCACCTTCATAGCAGGTAGGTGTGGTCACTGTTTTTCTTTGCATTTCACTGGTGATAGATCATTAATAGAATGATTGTAGTGTAGGTTACCTCAAATCTTTTGCATTTTTATGGTGAATTTGAATATTTTATAGATTTGGTTTGTTTATTTATTTTTTTTATAAACTTTTTTTTTTTAAGTTTAGGTTTTACTTTAAAGTCCATTTTAATGTTTTAATAATGTTTAATCATGGCTTGAAGTATACACGTTTTTAGATGCATTGACTAACATACTAAAGCACATGTAAATTTCTTCATGATAATTTGAACTGTTTTACATTTAAAGTGCATATATTAATTGTACTAAATTGCAACTTCATCAATACAAATTTGAAATTACAAATATATTTAAGTATGACACACATTTCAACAGAATTGACAATAAAGTATATTTTAGTTTAACAAATGCTTGTCAGACTCATAAATGCACTCTAAAGTTCAGCTAATTACATTTAATATAAATTGAAACTGATGCATTTATTTAATTGTAATGACATGCAGTTAAATGTCTGAGAATATTAGTTTTAGTAAAGTATATTCTTTTAAAGTATTTTATTTCTTAAAGTTTGCTAAAGTGTACTTCTTTTTCACAAGGATAGTTTATATGTGAAACTACTATAATGTGTAATGATATCCAAAGTCCTTTAAGGTTAACTTAATTTTTTTCTTTCTTTTTTTTCAGGCTTTGTAATGGACAACAATCTAAACCGACACACGTTTGGCTTCATCCAGAGCCGGCTCTTCCCGTTTTACCTGCATATCGGCTCAGCCTGCGCTTTCTTCAACCTCGCCATCTTTGCCATGTACCATCCTAGTAACATGCTGGATGACAAAGAGGCCTTCCAGGTATTCAGAACATACTGTATTGTTCCCAGATATGGTGGAAAGATCCAAAAATTACGAACGACCATCATGTCATTCCAAATCGCTATTTTAAAAAATTTGGACTTGAGCGGTCCATATGACTTGAGCAGTTTATAAAATCTTCTGAAGTCATATGATAGTTTTCGGGTGAGAGACATCCCTAAACAACTTCCCTTCAGCTTTATGTGAGCTGACAACCAGTGTGAATGAATCTTTGAATCAGTGGGTTGAACTGATTTTTTAATCATATTAAAAAAAAAAGACTTTATGAATTGAGCATCTCTACTTCTCTTATGAATGCACAAATTTTGAAGAAGTAGTTCATGCAAAAAATTTAAATTTGCTAAATATTTTACTCACCCTCTAGCCATCCAAGATGTAGATGAGTTTGTTACTTCATCTTAAACAGATTTGAAGAAATGTGAAAGTGATGTGACATACAGCCAAGAATGGTGACCCATACTCAGAATTCGTGCTCTGCATTTAACCCATCCAAAGTGCACACACACACAGCAGTGAACACACACACACACCGTGAACACACACCTGGAGCAGTGGGCAGCCATTTATGCTGTGGTGCCCAGGGAGCGGTTAGAGGTTCGGTGCCTTGCTCAAGGGCACCTCAGTCGTGGTATTGCTGGCCTGAGACTCGAACCCACAACCTTAGGGTTAGGAGTCAAACTCTCTAACCACTAGGCCACGACTTCCCCTTTGGTCTTAGATTTGATCGCTTGATCTTCAGAGGATTTTTTGCAATGAATGGGTGCCGTCAGAATGAGAGTCCAAACAGCTGATAAAAACATAATAATCCACAAATAATCCACCAGTCCAATCTATCAAATAAAGTTCATCAATATGTTTTTAACTTTAAACCCTTGCTTGTAAGCTCCAGTCCACATTAATTATAATTGCATGGAAAAATGTAACCAACAGATTCATCAAATTAGTTTTTTTTTTTTTTTTGTTAAATGGGGGAAAGAAAGCCATACAGTTTTGAAACAACACAAGAGTAAAAAGAGTATGACTTTTGGACGAACTAACGTTTTCACCTTTATGTAAGGTAACAGACTTTCTGTTTTTTTTTTTTTTTTTTTTTTTTTGATATTTATTTTTTTTTTTTGTTTTGTTTTGGTGTGGGTGAATTGAATGTGGTTTGGTTTGGTGAGATGGGATATGATGTCATGGATGAATTTGATCTGATTGAGCAGGCCTGTGGATTGGGTCAGGACATCGGACTCTCGTCCAATCGGGAAGCGTACGCCAAGCTCTGTGAGACAGACCCCAAGTATAAAAAGCTGAGTGGTCGGCTGTGGCTGTATCACCTGCTGTCCTCACTTTGTAACCTCTGCTGTATCGTATGTAATGGATACAGCTTATATTACCTGGCAGAAAACCTCACCACACTCTGATCACCTTACTGCAACATACTGGAGTTATGCTCCCACAATGCAATGCAAACCTGTGGTTAACGTCTGTGTGACTCTGGCAGCGATGACTTGCTCTCAGGTACTGGATTACCTCCTGACAAATCTGGTTATTATTATTATGGATTGTTTTCAATCTTTGTTGTGCTAGTTTTAGTTTAGACATATGATGTATAGAGAATATTTTTTGTTAATGTTACAGATAATGGCTGTGCATATTTAAATGATACAATGTTACACTTTGCATGGTTGAGAAAGTTTAAATGAACAAAAATGGGAAGTGGAAGGGATATTTTGAAAACTTTTCTTGACGTTCTAGAAATTATGGCACATTTTTTCTGTTTTCTCAATGAAGGCAACCTTTCTCTTTCATAAAGTTGTCAAATTATTTGATTTCTCTGTTTCAACGGTTAGCCTCACCCTGTTCTTCTGAATTGGGTGTGAATGTATCGATACGTACGCACACAATATCTCATTATAAGTGCACTTCCACATTTTAACAGGGATGAAAATGCTAATTATGCTCTCATCTGGGTGTAGATTTAGAATTCTGTTGCTGTTTGTTGAAATGGAGGTTAAATTAAATGCACCAAGCACCAGTTGCACCACAGAATGGAGTTGTGCATGTTATACAAATATTTTTAATGACTCACAAACACATATTCTTGTTTTATACTGATTGACAATGTATACAGTGTAGTGTTTAATTAGTGCACTGGATACAGAGGTGTCCACTCAGTTAATATAGTATTGACAATGTATAAATTTTTGATTAATATATAATATTATATCAAATGTGTAAAGATAATATTAGATAATGTTAGATATATATATAATTCACACTATTACTGTTATTCACACTATAAATATATACTTTTGTTAAAAAGTTTAGGGTCAGTTTTTTTTGTTGTTGTTTTTTATTCTTTAAGAAATTACTGCTTTTATTCCACAAGGAAGCAAATTATCAAAATGACTAAACTAGTGCTGTTAAATGATTAATTGTTATTAATCACATCCACAATAAAAGTTTTTGATTACATAATATATGTGTGTGTACTGTGTATATTTATTTTGTATATATAAATACACACACATGCATGTATATATTTAAGAAAAATGTTAAGTTTATGTATTTAATATATTTATATATGATATTTATAATTTATATTAATTTAAATATATATACGTAAATACATGTAAATATTTTCAAAATATATGCTGTATGTTTGTGTCTTTATATACATATACATTATAAATATACACAGCACACACATATATTATGTAAACAAAAACTTTTATTTTGGATGAGATTAATCGTTTGACAGCACTAATATAAACACATTTATAATGTTGCAAAACATATTTATGGGAGATAAAAGCTGTTCTTTTGAACTTTTTTATTAATAAGAGAAGTCTGGAAAAACAATCACGGTTTCTAAAGCACTAAATCAGCATATTAGAATGATTTCTAAAGGATCATGTGAGCATTCACTGGAATAAATAAAATTTTTAAATACATTAAAATAGAAAACATTTATTTTAAATAGTTTTTTTTGTTGCACTTTTAAATCAAATAAATGCAGCTTTATTGAGCATAATAGAAGATGTTTCAAAAATGAAAAATATTACACACCCCAAACTTTTGTACAGAATATTTATGTTAGCCTGGGTCATGAATTATGTTCAATATTTTAAATTAATGGCATTATGTTATTCAAATATACTGGTAAGACACATTTACAGATGTACTCTATCTGAATCCATCAAACTGACCTTTGTTGTGACAGATTCAACATAAACCAGTTTATGTCCTGTTTGGCCTGTTGAGTCTTTTGCAGATGTTCAGCAACAACAAACCGGACTACCTGGGTGTACATGACACATTGTATGCTTCGCAGTCATTTTATTTGTCAAACACATGTGATGTGCCTAACTTATGTGTTAGTCATATAAAATTATCAGATATAAAGCACCTTTGTTATAATGGTGACACCTTACTTTGGAATGTAGCTTCTGTTTTCAGTTGTCTTACACATTCTGCTGTCTGTCTGTCATATTTATGTATATTCATATCAGTTACAGTTACAGTGCCTTGAATGGAGAGATCTTTCAGTTTTAATACTGTATGCCTGTGTCCAGTTAGATGCTGGTGAGGCTTTGGGTTTGTCCCTGCAATTAGGGATTGACTACATTTTATCAATGCAAATGAACCGGCAGCCAGGGACTCTGTTAATGGTTATATTTACTATATTTAACTTAAAATATCATCTAGTAAAGCGTATGGTCAAAAGAATGAAATGCATAGATTTGTGCTTAATACTGTGTTATTGAAGTTCCATCAATTTTTAGCTGAGGTTTCATTCCTCTCTGCATACAGTGCTGTGAAAAAGTGTTTGCCACCGGCCGTTTTTATTTATTTATTTATTTTTTAAGTTTTTAAATAATGATTTAATTTATTAAGGGAAAAAAGCTGTCCAAACCTGCCTGGCATTACGTGAAAAATTAATTGCCCCCTAAATCTAATAACTGGATGTGCCACCCTTTGCAGCAATCAAGTGTTTGTGATAACTGGTAATGAGTCTCACATCGCTGTGGAGGAATTTTGGCCCACTCTTCTTTTCAGAATTCTTTAAAATTCAGCCACATTTGATGGTTTTTGAGCATGAATAGAGTGTTTAAGGTCATGCCACAACATCTCAATTAGATTCAGACTTGGCCACTCCAAAACCTTAATTTTGTTTTTCTTGAGCCATTCAGAGGTGAACTTGCTGGTGTGTTTGGGATCATTGTCCTGCTGCATAACTCAAGTGCACTGATGGCTGGACATTCTCCTTCAGGATTTTCTGATAGACTGCAGAATTCATGGTTTCATCAATTATGGCAAGAAGTCCAGGTCCTGAACCTGCAAAGCAGCCCCAGACCATCACACTACCTCCACCGTGTTTGACTGTTGCTATGATGTTCTTTTTATGAAATGCTGTGTTGGTTTTACACCAGAAGTAATGGGACACACACCTTCCAAAAAGTTTTTGTCTCATCAGTCCACAGAATATTTGCCCAAAAGTCTTGGGTATAATCAAGATATTTTTTGGCAAATGTGAGAGGAGCCTTTGTGCTCTTTTTGGTCAGCAGTGGCTTTTGTCTTGGACCTCTCCCATGGAGGCCGTTTTTGCCAAGTCTCTTTCTTATTGTTGAATCATGAAAACTGACCTTAATTGAGGCAAGTGAGGCCTGCAGTTCTTTAGATGTTGTTCTGGGTTCTTTTATGACCTCCTGGATGAGTCGTCGTTGCGCTCTTGGAGTAATTTTGGTAGACTGGCCACTCCTGGGAAGGTTCACCACTGTTCCAAGTTTTCTCCATTTGTAGATAATGGCTCTCTGACCGTGGATCGCTGGAGTCCCAAAGCCTTAGAAATGGTTTTATAACTCTTTCCAGACAGATACATTTCTACTATTTTGTTTCTCATCTGTTGTTGAATTTCTTTAGATCGCGGCATGATGTGTTGCTCTTTAAGCATGCATCACTTTGTCAGACAGGTTTAACTCAGCTTTAAATTTAACTCCGCTTTCTAAAATAATGTGGTTAATCACAGTTCTTTCATGATTTAACAGGAGGGGGCAATTAATTTTTCACTTAGGGTCAGGTAGGTTTGGACAGCTTTTTTCCCTTAATAAATTAAATCATAATTTAAAAACTGCATTTTGTATTTACTTGCATTATCTTTGTGTAATATTAAAAATTGTTTGATGATCTGAATCTTTTAATTGTGACAAATATGTAAAAAAATAAAAGAGGATGGGGGCAAAAAGTTTTTCACGGCACTGTATGTAAATGAAGTAGAAGATGAAATAAATGTTGCATTACCAGGTTTTCTGCCTGAATAAAAGGTAATTGCAATTTATTCTGCATCTCTTTATGTAAAACTGAAAAAGTGTGTCATTTCTTTATATTAAACAGCACAGTGAACGTAAATGTGAAAACAACCAGCCTGGCACAGCAACATTGGTTGAACTATTGTGTGAATGACTATCTGTTTGTCTGGTTGAACTATTATTTGTTTGGGTTGTTTTGTTTGTCTGTTTGAAAACAGTTATTTTTGCAATTCCATTTGTGAAGAAATTACACCACCTTCAAGAATGAGGAATAATGTCTGAATCTGTGTTGAATGTAAAGCTGTTGCAGTTAAGTTCTGTTGTGTAATGTATGGAAATGGGTTGAATGTTTTTTGTTTTTCAAATAAATTTATAAAAGTGTGTTTGTATTTGTAGGTTTTTTGCTTATAACAGGCCCCAATTGTAAATGTTAAATGTTTTTGGATATGAAATTCAATATTTTACTGGTGTCTAAAAGTGTCAAGTGTACTTTTTATGTGTGTATATATATGTATATATATATATATATATATATGTATATATATATATATATATATATATATACATATATAAGTGTGTGTGTGTGTGTGTGTGTGTGTGTGTGTGTGTGTGTGTGTGTGTGTATATATAGTACAAAAAACTACAAAAGCACTAAAATAAGAGCATTTTGTAAATTTATTTTTTCTTTTTTTGTTATGGTTGGTTTTTTATGAAAATGATATTTATCAAGGGTATAGTTTGCAATGTTATATGTTGATTCTTTATTTGCATTGATGGCTCCATGAAGAACCAATGACATCCATTGAATCTTTCCATTGAACTAAAGTTTCTTTATAGTGGAAAAAATCCATTGAATCTTTCAATTGAACTAAAGTTTCTTTATATATATATATATATATTATATATATAATTTATTATATATATATTGCTTACTGTATGGTTGTTTATTTTAGGATCTGTTTCTGCTTACTTTGGAGAACCAAAAATGGTCCTTTAATGGCACTGCTACGAAATCGTCCTTTTGGAACCTTTATTACAGGTGTATCTCAATAAATTAGAATGTTGTGGAAAAGTTCATTTATTTCAGTAATTCAACTCAAATTGTGAAACTCGTGTATTAAGTAAATTCAATGCACACAGAGTGAAGTAGTTTAAGTATTTGGTTATTTTAATTGTGATGGTTTTGGATCTTATTTTGAGTAAAGCTGTGTTTTAGATCTCAACAAATTAGAATATGGTGTCATGCCAATCAGCTAATCAACTCAAAACACCTGCGAAGGTTTTCCTGAGCCTTCAAAATGTTCTCTCAGTTTGGTTCACTAGGCTACACAATTAATGGGGAAGACTGCTGATCCGACAGTTGTCCAGAAGACAATCATTGACACCCTTCACGAGGAGGGTAAGCCACAAACATTCATTGCCAAAGAAGCTGGCTGTTCACAGAGTGCTGTATCCAAGCATGTTAACAGAGCATTTAAACCTGTTGTAGGGGCCTCCAACACAATATTAGGACACTTTAAATTACCATATGACCTGCTCTTAAAAAGAAAGTTTTTTCAGTTAGCACAACCTGCCAAATTTAACATTTGCAGAGAAAAAGTAACTATGTTATGTGGTGGCAATTTAGTATGAATTTGTATGATGTGATTTGTACAGATATTTGTGATAAAAAAAAAAAAAATCTAACCATGAAGGTTTACCCCTAATCTATCAGTGGGACATAAGCAGGTCGTATGAAAACATTCAAATGAGAGGATATGAATTACCCAAAATGTTACGAATTGCCATGAGAGTGTGTTGGTCATTTATGTAAAACTTTACAATTAGTAACATTAGTTCATGTTAACTAATATTAACTAACATTAATGAGCGTTTGTTACAGTATTTATTACATTATAATACAGATATATACAAATACAAAAATACAGATTTTCTTTGTTAGTCCATGTTACCTCAGGTCCATTAAATAATCTTAATAGATACAACTTTTGATTTTAATATTATATTAGTAAATTATGAAATTAACATTAACTAAGCTGTAGAAGTACTCTTATTGTTAGCTAATGTTAACTAATGTAATTGACTAATGTTAACCAATAGAGCCTGACCTCTCATACTTCATTTCTTAAGTTTCAACTGCTCAGGAACTGAATAATCTCCATTTCATGCCATTAAAGTGGATAACAAAGTCTCATACTGGACCCGGTGTTAATTCTGAATCCAGGACAGAGCGGTTGAGAGAATGCAGTCCGAATTCTGTAGATGAGATTCATTGAGTCTGTGATGCTGTAAAACGCCAAAATTCCTGCAGAGAAGTCAACATAAACGCCAGTCCTGCGAGCCCACTGCATTTTGGGAATCTTAGTTTCCCGTCCATTGTGCCAGAATGCATATGTATCCTCAGAGCACACCAGACTCCAGGACTGGGCGTTGTGTCCAAATGCACACAGGGTGCTCTTTCCTTTCCTGCTGATGTCCTCATAAGACACGGCGATGTGCACGGGACCCTTCCCGCTCCACTCTGCCTCGAAGTAACATCGGCCGGACACGCTCTCCCTGCACAGGACCTGGTGATAGCTGTCAAACCTCTCTGGGTGGTCAGGAACGGATAGAGAGGTTTTGCTGCATGTCACCTCGCCAGTCTCTGAGGAAACACTGAGGTTTCTGTGAGCCGTGTTCTGGTCTAGAGTCAGGGGACCCGAATCTGAAATCCAGAGACACAAGACGTGGATTAACAGACAGTAATTCTGTTGTCAGTTGTATTGATTTCTGTTGCACATTTGATTGTGTGTGTGTGTGTGTGTGTGTGTGTGTGTGTTACTCACATTCCAAAAACTGCTCTCTGATTTTAGGTTCAGGTGTAGGAATAAACTTCAGGTTTGTCACTAATAAGACAAAATAGGAACAGTGCAAACATTTTAAATATTTATACTTTATTTATTTTAATTTCTTTTAATGTTTAATAGTATTTGGAATACTTGCATGTATTTATTGAATACTGTATGAATTCTGACAGTTCTTTGAAAAATAGTAAGTCAAACACATTTCAAACAATAGTATGCGAAAACGTATTTCATGTTAATATATAGATATATTAAACATTGTCACATGACCTCATCACTTGTGAGTGGTTTCCATTTGCCATCTCGGAAATAAGGATTATTTTCTTTTTTTTATTATTGATTTATTATTGAAGTATTGATTGTTGAGTTTTTTGGATTTTTAATTAAATAAATGCAACCTTGGTATGCAAAAAATACTTTTCTTTTTGTTTATATATGTGTGTGTACTGTGTATATTTATTATGTATATGTAAAGACACACATACAGTATACAGTATGTGTGTTAATTTATATATACATAATAAATATACACAGTACACACACATATATTATGTACACAAAAACTTTTATTTTGGATGCGATTAATCATGATTAATCATTGCCCAGCCCTAGTTTTTAATTCAGTGGTTTATCATTTAATTTTGCAAAATAAAAAAGCATGGCAATATTATCCAATAACAATGAATCAGAATGTGATTCTTTAATCACGATGAAATGCACTGTAAAATTTGCCATGAATTTACAGTATTACATAAAATTATGTCAAAAATTTGCTGTGAAATAAATGCATATTGGGTTATTTTCTGCCAAATTACTGTGAAACAGCAGAATGTTGCTAACATGTAATTTACTTCTCTTGTTTATTATAAAGCTGTTATTAACCAGTTATACACAAGAGAAGTCCTACTGTGAAATTCGGTACTATTAAAGTAATGCAATTATTAACCTGGAATATTTCACACTGAAATGTTTATTAGCATGCTATTCCAAACATATTCAGATGATGACTTACCTTTTTTTGACAATTTCTCCCATTTCTTCTTGCACAGATCTTTAATGTCCTCACACAGATATGTGAGTTTTCTTGACACCATCTCAAAGGAGAAGTCTGGATTGACTAGAACTGCAGGAGAGGTCACCAACTCCGGCTGACCACAAAGTTCTTCATAGCTCTGAGGAATATAATGAAATAAACTCTCTTAGACCAAAATCACAAATGACATGTACTTTGGTGTCCAGAAGCACTGACGCTACCTTCAGGAACTGAGTTTTATCATCAAGGTGTGCAAGCGTGTCGTATTCAGCATCTCTCCTCTTGAACACTGCGATCTCCTGCTCTAGTTTCTCCATAAATCCATGTGCCTCGTCTAATTCCATCTGCTCCTTTGCTTTGATCATCTCTGTCACCTCAAAACACAGTGCCTCAATGGACTGAATGAGCTCACTGAAGATCTTCTCCGTATCCTCCACTGCTGCCTGGGCAGAGCTCTGTTATACAACAGATAGAACCAGAGAAGTGATGACTCCAAGGACCTCTCTGTGTATAACGGGTCTAATAAGGATCAGAAGTTGACCCACACTATTCCACTTGTCCACCTCCTGGCAGTAATAGACTCACCCTGAGAGAGAGGACGGCGTGACTCAGATCCTGTAGCTCCGTCTCGCGCTCCTTTATGACCTGTTGGCATCTCCTCTGTGACTGCTTAAGCTCTTGCTGCAGACCAGAGGATTAATACATGAAGAAACATATATTTAAAAGAAAAAAAAAATAAAAATCCAGCAGCACATGTGATGAGAATTGAATTATACATTTAAACATACCAACATGTTTTGGCTTTCAAACCTTTATCAGGGTCATCCAGGTTTTTTTTTTCCTTTTTTTTTCATCATTACAAGTACTACTAGATCTCATCTAGTTTTTCCTAGTTGATTTATTCCACAGCCTTTGTGAGCCATAAAGTACCAGTTTTACTAGTACCACTAGTACTATTTTATGTTTTCAACATTTCTTCTGTGGTGAGCATGTTTTTTATTTCTGATTAAAATTAATTGTGATATTTTTTGAGACATATTAAAAATCAGAAAAAAAAAAAAAAAAAAAAAAAAAAAAAAAAAAAGCCCGATATATCATTATTATTATTATTTATTAGAATTATTATCTATTAGGAAAAAAAGCAGTGATGTCATTGTGTGACATCCCCCAAAAATATTGATACTTAGAAATTAATAATTTATCATATTTTTAAAAATAGAAACCCTAAACAATACAACATTTACCTTGAAAAATGTATTCAAAAATTATATTCAAGGACTTTTTTTTTTACTGTGATATAATAACACACACATTATATCTTTTTTTTTTTATCAATTTAATAATTGAATCTATGTTAAATCATTTAAAACTTAATTTATAAAATGTATAATGTACTTCTGCCATTTATATTTTTTTTTTTTATTGTTTTATTTATTTTTTCTATTTTTATTGTTTAGATGTTTCATTATTTGTTTGTTGTATAATCCTGCTTAATTTGTTATATAAGGCTTTTAATTTATTTTTTTTTATTTGTGTTACTATGCTTAGTTGTCATGAAGTTTTATCATCACATTTAAAGTCAGAAGAGAAGTCAGACACACCTTACAGAAGATGACGAGGTCCTGCTTTTCTTTTGCAATGACTTCATCATCCATAGCTCCAGGGATGATGGGGGAACGCATTCCAGTCTGTCTCAGTTTCTCAACAACTTCAGCAAACAGTGTGTTTTTGTTGAGCGCAGGTCTCGGGGAGAAGGTCTGTCTGCACTCTGGACAGCTGCACAACTTCTTCTGGTTCTTCTGCTCCCAGTAGCTCTTAATGCACTCCATACAGTAGTTGTGTCCGCAAGGAATGGTGACGGGGTCCCGCAGGAGGTCCATACAGATGGGACAGCTGAACTGCTCCTGGTTGACGAAAATACCAGCTTCTTCCTCTGCCATCTTTTACAGTAAGGTAAAAGACAGACTGTACAGCTGCTTTGTGGAGAGAGTATGGCGTTTGCTTGTGCCTCCCACTATTGTCTGTATATGAGGTTGTAATGGGAGGAGTCCGTAGTGTACAGTTTGTGTGTCACTCTGGTTATGTTTCAGACGAGTCACATGCTTTAATTAAGCCATTGAATCTTTGTTGTTGTTTTGTAATGAATATTTTCATCTTTACATCAGAAGAGTGATTCACAGCTTCGAGTACGTAAGCAAAGCTTCTGGAAAGACCAACCCCGGGGATGATGTTGTCCCAGTGCATGTCTGTTCCTGCCCACTGGATGAATGCGTGCATAATCACATGTTTCATAAGATGTTTCTGGATCATTTTTTAGCACTTTGGGAGACAAAGAGGGCGTGGATATTTGTAATGTAATATGTACACAAACATTAAGGGTGTGTGTAAATAAATTATGCAACATTAAAAAAAAAAGTCTACATATTTCTGCTGCATTTTTAATTGTGATACTGACAGTATTATGTTCTCCACGCTAGAGGTCGCACGTGACCGGCTGTCTGGACCAGTGTTCACTATCAGCGTGTTCTTCTCAAAAGCATTTTAGAATGAAAGGTATAAAATGGGCGGGGTTTAGTGGCTCAGACGTTTTCTCTTATTGGTCAAGTATTATGTGTGTAAATAACAATTGTCATATTTAAAATATTCACCCTTTTAATATAGATTCATAGGATATTAAAGTTTATTAGTGCCGTTATTCAGCTGCAAATTATTGTTCTGGTCGACGCTGAAGAAGCACATAGACTCGTGATGTGTGTTACTTTTCTCATCAACGGTGAGGATGCACCATTCACAGTCGAATGTGATTACTGGATCAGATTTTTCAAATGTGATTTTATAGAAATTACTGTGGTGAGTAAGACTGCTTGTTTCTCAGATAACAATCCTTTAAATGAATTTATTTAATATTTCATACTTTATGGTGCACAATTATCATCAGTAACTCAAAATGTGTTCAGAGATTTGAATGTGACTCAGTGGATGCTTCAGTTTTCTGAGCCACCCAACGCCCCTCTAAGGTTTCTAATATAAAAGTTAACGTAAACTTTTGTCGTCTCATGGTTCTTGTTGTGCGTGCAATTTTGTCTCAAAGCCGATGGGAGTGCACCCTCTTCCACTGACAGCAAGTAGATGTAATAAATATTTCATCTGCTCTGCTGGACTAAATCTACACAATCTGTGTGACAGAAGTCAGCACAACACACGGAGGTAGCTGTTACTTTCCTTTCATTCTGTTAGATAGCTGATTAGCTGTGTGTTCATAGTCATGTGGCAAAGCATCAGCATGTATTGCACATGTAACGCTACTGCTGCTTTGTTGTCCATGTTTGACCTATCAAGTGTTTTTCAAATTACAAATGAGTCAATACGCTTATTCGAGAGCAGGGAACTATTGTGCACTTTAACTTGAGTCTCTGCACACCTGTGGTCATTTTACAAGGTCCTTCAAGGTCCACATATGTTTATTAAAGTTTTACTTTATTGCACCATCTCAGTACTGTCCTCTTTTCATGTTCCTGTGATCCTGCAATAGTGCCACGAGTCTCGTGCATGAGGGTCAGACTCATTCCTCTTATGTTTTTACTGTAAAAAAAAAAAAAAAAAAAAAAAAAAAACTGATTACGGTTGTGTAGTTTTATTAAGGAACTACATCAAATAAACACGTTGACAACTGTGACATTATTACAAGTACAACCATATTCCCAATAAAAATTATGCAAAATATTCCCAAAACATATCTGGTTTGAAACAGCTTTGTATTTACAATATTTCAAATTCACTCATACTGTAAGTTCACTTAATTATTATATTGTTATAAAACAAATGTAAACAAAACTTTTAAAATGTATTGTGGACATGGAAACTTAATGCATGACAGCAGTGACCCATATGAGTCAGATTTTATGCTCAGTCATTTCCTTAAGTGCATATGTAAAAGTCGTTTACCCCCCCCCCCCCCACACACACATTTAGTGTTTTATGTTTTCATATTTCTAAATTGCATGTAAATGGATTAAACTTTTAATTTAACAATGTACTTATACTTTATATATAGTATTTTTCTTTTCTTTCTTTTTTTTTTTTTTAAAGCTGCACAAAGGATATTTATTATAACTAATACAGTTTTTGATGCTTTGTGTGATTATGAATAGAAGAAGGATATCATTCCAGAATTCCCCAACCTGTCAGACTACTTCCTGGACACGCCTCCTTTTCTAGCAAAGGAACATCTCTGTACAGAAAGAGGAAGTGCTTTAATCTTATTCTCTGATTCTGTGTGTGTCTGCTGGTGAGTACGCTTCATTTCGGGTTGTTTATATGTATATTTTTTTTTTCTGATTTTCTTGCTGTGCAGAGTGACATTTAACCCTCAATGATTGTGCGGCAGTTGGTGTGTAGGGAGCTGACCTTTCACCTCTGTGCGGCAGTCAGACTGAACTGGAGCGCTCCAAAGATGGCTAGACCAAGCTCAAGTAAAACACTTTTAAGACCGTCTTCACTGTGTATGTATGGCAGTGGATGGCCTGTGAATTAAATGGTTTGCAATTTGTTTAATTTTGCAGATTTAACAGAGTTTCGTGAGGATTTTGCTAAAGCCAAGCACATTGCTATCATTACGGGGGCTGGAGTGAGTGCAGAGAGTGGAGTACCAACCTTTAGAGGACAGGGGGGCTACTGGAGGAAATGGCAGGCACAGGTAACACATATTGTATACACATCATACATTTTTTACTATCTGATCTTAGTTTCAAAATAGGACTTATACCAAGGTTTTTCAAACTTTTTGATGCTAGGACCCAAATATGACAACCCCTTTGTGATGATGATCCCTTCTGTTGATAAATAAAGGCAGAATGTGAATGTACATTAAAGGGATACTGCACCTCAGAACTAAAATTTTGTCATTAATCACTTACCCCCATGTCGTTCCAAACCTGTAAAAGCTCTGTTCGTCTTCGGAACAAAATTTAAGATATTTTGGATGAAAACCTGGAGGCTTGAGACTGTCCCATAGTCTGCCAAGTAAATAACAGTGTCAAGGTCCATAAAAGGTATGAAAGTCGTCGTCAGAATACTCCATCTGCCATCAGACGTGCAATCTGGGTTACATGAAGCGACGGGAACACTTTTTGTAAGCGAAGAAAACAAAAATAACGACTTTATTCAATAATTCCTTTGTCAACAGTCTCCTCTGTGTCTCTCCATATCACCGTATGCTGTGTATGCTCTTCTGTATCAGCCGCGCCACAAGGATGCGCTGTTTTATTTCAAATCAAATTTAATACATGTAGAAACAGCGCATCCTTGTGGCACGGATGACACAAAAGAGCATACACAGCATACAGTAATAGGGAGAATTATTGAATAAAGTTATTTTAGTTTTCTTCGCTTACAAAAAGTGTTCCCGTCGCTTCATATAACCCAGATTACACATCTGATGGCAGATGGAGTTTTCTGACGACGACTTTCATACCTTTTCTGGACCTTGACACTGTTATTTACTTGGCAGTCTATGGGACAGTCACAAGCCTCCCGGTTTTCATCCAAAATATCTTAAAATGTGTCCCGAAGACGAATGGAGCTTTTACGGGTTTGGAACAACATGGGGGTAAGTGATTAATGACAAAAAGTTTCATTTTGGGGTGTAGTATCCCTTTAAACAGATTTCATTAATATCTTAAAGTTAAATTTGACAGCTTTAAAAAATATATCTCATATTTTTCACAGACCTGTTTGAAAACCCCTGATTTATGTAGTACTTGGCAGAACATAACATCGTTACAGCAGAATTACAGCAAAATTTACAGCAGGGTACCAGTTGTATATTATACTACATAACTTTTCTTTAATTTATGATTCAGAATTATATACAAATGGGCCTGTAAAACATAGTTTACATTTTGCATTGTAAATAAAGAGTGTAAACTTTCAACATCTATTGTATTTGACAGCTCTGATCAAATTTGTCAGGCCACCTGTAACAGAGCATATAAATACTTGTAGTCACAAGACATCTAAGCAAGCAAACATTAATAATAATAATAATAAATGTAATATATTAATATTAAATATTAATAATCTTTAATATATATAGAATGTATAGAGATCATTTTATTATAAATAGTACTCTAATACTTTTCTGTCGTAATTCTTCAAGTTCTTAGTTTCACACCACATGTACATTACATTAACGCACATTAACAGGAGTCTCTCTTTTCTTCTCTTTGTCCTTTAGGATTTGGCAACCCCTGAAGCTTTCTCTCGAGATCCTTCTTTAGTTTGGGAATTTTACCATTACAGGCGTGAGGTGGGTTATACATTACTGACTAAATGGTTATCAGTATCATAATGGCATTTGTTTCTTTCAGTGATATATTTATCAATTTGGTAAAGTATAACATAAATGCCCGCAATGCAATGTTAATACTTTAATGAGACTACTACTACTTTTCTTCTACTGCTACTTTTTCTTCCTTAGAATTGCAGTAAGGAATCTGAAAGAACGTCACTGTTTATTTCTGAGACTAAAATTCACACAGCATCCACAGGGTTACCTGTAACTGAAAAAAAAAAAAAAAAAAAAAAAAAAAAAAAAACTTAAAAAATTAGAAATAAATGCAAATAATTTTAAAAACTACTACATAAAGATGATTATTATTACATTTTGAAATGTTGTTATATATTTAAACACAGGGGTTGCAGTTAAACAATTAAGAATAATTAAACAAAACAAAAAAAATGTTTGGTTGCATCCCAATAGCATCTTAGTTCATTTTAATTTTTCATATTGTATTTAATTTTTCAGGTTATGCGCAGTAAGATGCCAAACCCAGCCCACCTGGCTATAGCGGAGTGTGAGTCCCGTCTCAGCAAGCAGGGGCGCTCTGTTGTGATCATCACTCAGAACATCGATGAACTGCACCATCGTGCTGGTTCTGAACATGTCTATGAAATTCACGGTGAGACAACAGCTACTCAAACCAGGACACCATTACAGTACATTAATAGTTGGTTGACATCTGATTAACAGAAATGAAATTGATAGGGCATCTTTTTGGTTGGTGGGGCTTTTGTCCCATCTTTCCATACAGTCATACCTTCAAATTGAGGTTATTCCCTTCAACTGATCTCTCTCTTCTCTCTTTCTCTCTAGGAAGTCTGTTTAAATCCCGCTGCATGAGCTGTGGAGAAGTCAAAGCCAACCACAAGAGTCCAATCTGTCCTGCTCTGGAGGGGAAAGGGTAAAAGCTCATGCAAACACATCACCATTATTTCATCAAATATTTAAACCACAAGAGAATGCACTTTCTGTATTTGCTTTTCTCTTTCTTTTTTCACTTCTCAGAGAGCCTGACCCCGGTGCCAAGGATGCCAGAATACCAGTGGAGCACCTGCCCAGGTTTGTGAGTTTGGGCTTTGTTGCAGATCAGTAGACTGTGATTAGTCAGAAATTGCAGTACTTTGTTAAATGCAGCTATTTTACCGGGTGCTGTTCCGTTATGAAATTTGCCAACATATTTAATAAACACAGTTTATTAAAGTTCTGCATGCTGTAGTTCTGTGCAGATTTTTGTGCAGAATCAGATTTTTAAACTGTTTAAACAGTTTGCAAGGAACTGAGACCTACACTACAGTGTTCGGGGGTTTAAAAGTAACGAATGCTTCTATTCAGCGAGGACACATTAAAGTGATCGGAAGTGACAGTAAAGATGTTTACATTGTTATGGAAAAAAAATGCTGTTCTTTTAAACTTTTTTATTATTACTATATTTTTCAGAGATTTCTGATAAATGTTTTACTGTTTAGTTTATATTGTTAAAGTTTTCAACTATTTTCAACATTGATAACAATAAGAAATGTTTATTGTGCACCAGTGTTATGCTGTACACATATCAGGATGATTCCTGAAGGATCATGTGACACTGAAGACTGGAGTGGTGACAGCTGCAAATTCAGCATTGCATCACACGAATAAATATAATTTTTAAAAACTGTATATTAAAATAAAACAGTGATTTTGAATTGTAATAACGTTTCACAGTATTACAGTTTTTACTGCATTTTAGATCAAATAAGTACAGCCTTGGTGAACATTTTTTCATTTTTTTTAATTTTTTTGTTGAAAAAAATAAATAAAAAATTGTGGTGTATGTTGCATTATTAAAAAAAGTTACTTTTACAATGTGTAAATACAACTCTTCCAAACATTGCCCATTACTGCCAACATATCAGGAATTATGTCCTGTGCTGAAACAAATCTAATCAGATGCTGCTGGAATGCATACCTCTGGTCTGCTTTACTGTAAACATACTGTAAGGCTGTATAATTTAGAGAGGTAGGAGGGTAGTCATGTAATACAAAATTGGGGCTGCTTTGGTGCAAAAAAAACCCCAACAACCCTTATAACTGGACTTCATGGGGAAATTAAAAATATATATAAAGATCAATACAGAAATAACTTGAGAATAGGAACACTTTTTCTCCAGCAGTGGGCAGCATATATCCACGTGTTTAATATTACATGTTCAAGATGTTAGTTTTCTACTTTATGTTGATAGGTGTGACAGAAGTGGCTGTAATGGATTGCTGAGGCCTCATGTGGTTTGGTTCGGAGAGACTCTGGATTCAGATATTCTCACCGCTGTGGAGCAGGAGCTGGAAAAATGTGATCTCTGCTTAGTGGTGAGTGATAGCAAATTAATGCATAAAACACTAATACAGAACCAAGTGAGCTGACTATCTAGAAAGGATTTTAAGAATAGGCCTATTCTAGAACTTAGGCTGCAAGCTGTTTATAATGCCTTATTTTGATGAAATCCAAAATTCACATTAAAATGAATCACTTAAAGAAGCTGCTCAAATGGGTAATTCGTTCATGAATTGAACTCCACTGGAGATGTAAGTTTTTTCGTGCATCTCACAAGGTATCCAGTCTTTTATCACATCACATTCAATTCAGCCTGCAAAATTACATTCACAATTCGAGTAAATGGGATTTATGTTTTTTACACTGTGGCTCTAGAGAATCAGCATTGGAGGAAACCCTGGCATAACAGCACCATAAACAATACTCTTACAATATTATTAAAAAATTATACTGGTTAACATATTTATACCATTTTAAATGTAGGTTTGTGAGGTCTGTGACTGAGAAGGTAGCTGCATAAATGTCTGCCAACATAATATTGTCAATCCCTCATACAGATGCATTTTTGTTGACAGCTTTATGTGAAGAATTTGTCACTTCCAACTGTATTCTGTGTTTGTCACATTGTTTTCTTGTCTCTAGGTGGGCACCTCCTCCATAGTTTACCCAGCAGCCATGTTTGCTCCTCAGGTGGCAGGTAGAGGAGTGCCTGTAGCTGAATTCAACATGGAGTGCACACCTGCTACTATGCGCTTTAAGTAAGATACAAATACACAAACTATCACTTTACATGAGTCACAGAGATGCCTCTCAGTCAGCCCATTCAAAGGGATAACGCATAGCTGCTCTATTGCGCACAAGCCTCCACACACGCACAGACTCCAAGTGACGTCTCTCGCTGTCGCATTTGAGCAAACACTGAACGGTACACTTCACAAAACAAATTGAACACCTGCGTGTGGTTTATTTGAGATGTGTTTCTCACCAACAGATATCACTTTGAGGGTCCTTGTGGTGTCACACTGCCTCCTGCCCTGGAACGCCACGAGAGCGAGGTCATTTAAGGAGAGAGAAGGCATGACCCATTCGTTCATGCCTACTGCATAGAGCACTTTAACTGAGAGCACATGGGATTGGTTCATGCCTTCATGTGATTGGTTTTCTTATAGTTTGCGTACTATTAAGATTTACTGCAAAGGCTGAAATAAAATTTTAAATAGTGTCTTTTTGAGTGTTTGCTTGGCCTGTGTAGGAGCGTTTTGTGCAAGTTGTGTTTATGGGTAACTAATCTGCAGTGTTTCCACAGTCGTGGAATACCTGGGAATTTAAAGATCGTATTTTCCAGACCCAGAAAAGTCAAGGAAGATAATAGTATTAAAGAGTTATGGAAATTTCCATCATGAGTACGTTTTCAATATGATCAGCTCTGAAATATTTCATCAGCTAAAAATAACTGGCTGGAAAAATCATGAAAATTGATTGGTCAAATGTTCTGGGTACCCTGAATGTACATGTAGGACTAGACACTAATGCAATATAATGATTTTGAATGAGCTGTATCGGGATGAGCACAGACAGACACAATGGATGTGGAATCAGAAGGTTTATTTGAAATAAAATAATCATAAAATAAAGTGTCCAAGGGAAATACTTAAAAACACATGAGTACATGAACAAGATTTATGACTGGTCTTTAAATTCTATTGTAAGTGTTAGGTTATTAAAGGGATAGTTCACCAAAAAATGAAAATTCTATCATTAATGACTCACCCTCATTTTGTTCTAAACTCGTAAGACCTTCGTTCATCTTCAGAACACAAATTAAGATTTTTTTGATGAAATCCAAGAGCTTTCTGACCCTGCATAGACAGAAATGCAACTACAAATGTGTCGTGGTACTCTTGTGAACGCACGTCATAGACTGAAACGTAATGGAAGAAATTGTTGCATGAAGTCATTATTTGTTTTCTTTGCACACAAAAGAATTCTTCTCGCTTCATTAAATTAGGGTTGAACCACTGGACTGTTTTAACGATGTCCTTACTATGTTTCTGGGCCTTAAACATAGTAGTTCTGTTGCTGTCTATGCCGGGTCAGAAAGCTCTCAGATTTCCTCAGAAATATCTTAATTTGTGTTCCGAAGATGAACGAAGGTCTTACAGGGTTGGAAAGAGACGAGGGTGAGTAATTAATGACAGAATTTTCATTTTTGGGTGAACTATCCCTTCAAGATTAAATGTGGGGGGAAAAAAGCTCCAGGTTTGCTTTACTTCTTTGTATGGCTTCACAATTTGGCCAACAATAATAATAATAAAATATATATATATATTAGTATGACGTTTAATATGATAATACTATTATAGTTTATTGTGATTGTAATATATATTGTAATATAATATATATATATATATATATATATATATATATTATAAGAAGAATTATAATATTCTTATTGACTACCATTATTATGATGACTATTATTACTAAATAAAATTACTGTATTCAACTAAAGAAATATTTTTTTTATATTTCACTTAAAATAATTTTTATTTTATTTTTTAAAATAATTTATATTTTTTAATTTTTATTTTCTTTATTTTACAATACAACAGTAAAATTACAATACTAACCCAAAAAATGTCTCATTTGTTGATAAGTGTGGAAAGATGGATGGCACATGTTGTGTTCCCAAATGCACATTATAAATGACCCAAACTCAGAGCACAGGCCGAGATGAGTTTGCATAGAGCAGCATTTACTACCAACTGAGCTGCTCTAAGACGCTGAACACACTGAATCATGAGCTGCTTGTGTGTAAATGAACACAGTGCCTAAACATGCACATATGTATTTGCATCGCAGATTTTGCAATTTGATAATCATGCTACAGTAAGCCATATTGCGATTTTATTTAGTTCTGCACAGCCCTAGTTTGTGTTTAAGGCTTACTGATAAATTTGTCAGAGATTACTGTTTAAATTATGCCACTTTTAGCTGGTGGTTGGCATATATATGAGTGTTGTTTTTTTTGTCAAAGTCAATAGATGAGTTTGAGTGACTCTGTGTGTGTTTGTGTGCTTGCACCCTGTGGCATCGGGTCACCTTGATTCTGTCTAGTCCTATGCCAGATTCCACGGTCCAGCTGGAAATCTCTCTCTCTCTCTCTCTCTCTTTCTCTCTCTCTTTCTCTCTCTCTCTCTTTCTCTCTCTCTTTCACTGTCATGACTTGTACAACCAAGCAGCAGAAAAGCTACATTTTGTTTGACACCTCCTGGTCCAACTCGGGTGTCCTGCTTACCTGCATATGTATACAGATTCATCCTTGCATGTTAACACGAGATTGTGGGATGATGCTGCGTGAATCGCTTGACTTATCTGACTTACAAATGTGTAACAGAATGCATATTTGCGTCTAAGAAATTGAATGTGTCTTCATAGACTGACACTGTTACTAAAATGCTGTTTTGGTGTTTATATGTGCGAGATAAGTAAGGGATGGGGGGGATTGGCTGTACGTCTGTGTTTGTAAATGATAAATGAGTGTGTAGTTTTGAGGTGTGTGTAACCGTTCGCTGTTGGTGTGTGTGCATTTGGTCTCCTGGAGAGACTGTGGCTCATTAGTTTCTGAGGCGATGAGAGAGGTCTGCTCCAAAAATAACACACACCATTTCCTGTCCATTAAACCACAATTTCACACCAATCTGAGCTTAACGACGTACGCGCGCGCATGCACAATAAATATCTCCCCTGACATACGCTTAGCCTCTAAAATCCTCTGAGACACACAACATCAATCCTACACACACATACACGCATGGTCCCATTAAATATCGATTTCACACCAATCTGAGCGTCTCCCCAGTCTGGGCTTGTCAGAGGACAGGGATAGAGAGATGCAGGGGAGGGAGCAGGAGGATAGGAATGGAGTGATGGAGAGGAGGAGGACACTAGTGGGAGAGACGTTTGGTGTGATATGGATCTTGTTGTGTTTCTGCATGATAATTACTTTTTTGTTCCATACTTTGACAATTTGTTGATAGTTATAATAAGAGAGTAAGTTTTTTTTGTTTTTATGTAATCAGTTTTTAGTAGATTTTGTTTGGATTAATTCCTGGATAACCTCTTAGAAAATATACACAGTTCCAGCAACTGGAGACCTCCAAATATCAGAAAATTTGAAAATGGTCATTTTTAGGCCTGGAAAGTAATTATTTAAAAGTCATTAAAATGAATAAAAGACCACTGATATTTCTACTCTGAGTAATAATTTTATTACTGTTGTCGGCTCTAAAATATTTAATCGACTTGAAATTGTTGTATGTGAGTGCAGTCTCTGTAACATGATTTTAAAGTTGGAATGAAATTAAAAGTAACACTGGTTATTTTCTTAATATATATCTGGTTGAGATCCATCCATGCATTTATATTTATATACCTTTGCAGATTTATATATTTCTATAAATGTTATGACTTAATATTTTTGTGATATGACTGATTTCTCTGCTGACGTATGCAAGGCTGTGCTATAGTTAAGCCAGTTGCATTCATCTGCCTCCATTACGATATGCAATGCTCACTTTTAACACTCCAATCAATACCCAATGGGTAAAATAAAGTTTTGTCCTACTTTAAAAAAATAAATATATATATTTTCTGATAATCTGTTTCACTCAAACATAAGTCACAATATGGATGTGCAGTCGGGTTTAATGCCAGCTTCAAAAAATCTTTGCCAAGTCATCACAAGCAGCTAAAAAATCATGACACAGTCATGAAAATTCATTGTTAATATGGTGTGGGAACTCTGAATCTAGGTCTGAAGTGCTGTGAAATTTAATGATTTTTAGTGAGCTGTGGCTGACTGAGGAAAAAAAAAATACAGATGCATTGGCAGGCCTAAGAGAGGCTTCACAAATAAAATAACCATAAATCCCTAAAATAAAGTATCCATGGGGAGTATATAGTATGTGATTTAAGGTTGGAGAGTGCAGAGAAGGGTGTAGTCGAGGTCAACAGATGTTCCTAAAGTCCAGGTTGTGTGTTCTTGCAGATCCAAAAAGGTAGTGTTAAGGGATTCTCTCTGGACATTTTTTTTTTCTATTTAATGTTTTATGTTCCTTTTATTTAAATTAAAAATGCCTCTTTGAGGCTGTGTGTCACATGCATTGTGCTTATCTAGCCACAAGGGCATCATTTAGGAAGAATGAATCAAATACAATCTTTATTTATCACAGCACAACCAGGAGCAGTGGAATTTATTTCCATTGCTGTCACATTCTATGGCCATAATACAGCACAACAGATTACAGGGACAGTCCTTCTGGAGCAACTTGGGGTTAAGTGTTGTGTTCAAGGGCACAACTGTGATGACTCATGACACACTTCTAATAGGACTGAAATCTGTAACCTTCCGGTTACCAGGCCTGAGCCTTAACCTCTCACAATCTCACAGTGTTTCACCAATCCCGAGGCTTTGGTTAATTGCAGAGGTTCCTATACAGTTGTAGCTTAGCTTTCAGGTTTCAGGTTTAAAGAAATGTGAGGCCAAAATGACCAATGTTCTCTTGGGTATCTTTAACATCTGTCTTGGACAACTGTCCCCTCAGGCATCAGGACTGATGCTCTTGAAGTTACCCTTAACTAAGGAGGTCTAATAAACCTGGAGGGAGCTATCCGTTAGCAATCATCTCAGTTCCAGAAACAATTTCTTTAGACAATCATATGATTAGTCACATGCCATTCTTGGCTCAAGAGGTTGATTAAAAAAGAAGAACTTAGTGTCCGTGAGTAAAACTGAAGTTGGGGAGGATTGGGACTGTTGAAAATGCAAATTAAACTTTCTCCAGGGTTTATAGACCTCCTTATATGTTGTAAGCAGGGTAATGCCGGGTTCACACTACACGATTTTCAAAGTCATCAGATTGTTGCTTTTCTCACACAGCATGACAGTGTGGGGTTCCAACTAGTTACTGTTGTGTGCACACTACACAATGGATCGGGGACAGGGGACACACTTTACACAGTTTCTCAACAGAAAGAATTGCCGACATCTCTGCATTGTCTACATACTATGTTTCAAAATCAAACATGCGCGAGAATTAATGCGTAATAATGTAAAATCACGTGATCAAAAATGGCAGCCTGCAAAAAGCTTGCAATCCAAGTTGTCTCTACACTGATTTGCAATGAAAAATAAACAAAGAAGAATATGAAGGAGAGAATGGTTGCTTGCAGAAGTCACGCGTACTGATGTTTTCGTTGCTTAAACTTGGCAGCCACAAACATTCTACAAAAGTAGAGTGCCGAGAAAGAACATCACGCATATTTTTTTTTTCTATTTTGTTTAACAGAATGCTTGCTAGGAGAAATAGTTGACAACGTTGATTATCCTCCATATGTTTTTCTTCTCTAGTCCCATTTGATCTCATGGTTAAAACTGTCTTCATGTCTGTGGTCTCCCATTGTTTTAAAATCAGATACGATTTGAACATCTAGTGTGTCCCAGGCCTTAGCATGCCAAATATCTCATGGGCGTCGGTGCATTTCTCAGACTATGTCTTTGATAACACACTATGTGATTGTCACTTGCGTGAACAAGCACTAATTTGCCTTCAGTTTGGGGTATTTGTCATTGATTTCCACAAACATTGGGCCTAAATTCATGCAGTGTGATACCGACCCCTTCCCCTGCCCCCAAGGGATTCTTTTTGTGGTGCCCACATACTTAAACTGGTGTTTCTTTAACTGTAGTGACCCTGATGATGTCTAGGACAATGGGGTTGTTAGAAGGTCAAGGAATACCCTCCTTGTGGGTTTTTTTTTTTCAGTTTCTATTTAATGACTATTCATTCTACTTGACCTGAATGGAATGACCAGTCAGTGTCCATTAGCTTAAGATGCCTTCCAAAAAATTTGCTTAAGATGCCTACTTCCGTTGTACCCTGATCTGAGTGAATGTGATAGGGGCTCCCCAATGGTGGATGAGATAAGTACAGTGAGCAAATACAGTTTTCACACATCCAGAAAACTGGTGTCCTCTTGGCACTTAAAGCATGATCCATTTGTTCACACTGACATTGATATACCAATATTTTCAAAGAAATGGGAGTCTTTATATTTCTCTTTTGTCACGGAATGTTGGGTAACACAGTCGAAACCCTTGTTTTAAATTTTTAATATATCACCAAGTTGTATGCAAAAGTTGCTGATAGTCCGACAGGGGGATTTCGTAATAGTTGCACCAAAAGAGAAGGTGGCCATCTGGGCCATATCATTTTCATGCCAAGTAGGACATACAGGATCATGAGATTCCAGTTATGAATGCCATTACCTTTGACAGCATCCCCTTCAGGCTCTGGTCCTTTGCAATATTTTTAGAAGTTGCTTCCGGACAGGAATTAGTTCTGGATTGAGGATGGTATAATCAAGGAGAACCGCAGTATATTCATAACCTTGGGTATACTTTAAATGCAGACCTACTTGGATCTAACCCAGTACACTGTAAGGGGACATTCATGACGAGTAGTGCAACCAAGGGTGCAGAAATGGTCTTATTGAAGCTTCTAGTCCCCACCATTGCAATCCTTGGCGTCTACCGTGTTGCTTGCTTTAAGTTGTCCTGTGAGGGGGTGGGAGTGTGTCAGCTCCATCAATCTTCTGGGGGGGAACCACCTACTGCTCTCACCATGCCTGAACATGACTAAATATAAAAGACACCATTTTTAGTTTAAAGTATAAAATCTTGCCCTCATTTCATTCCAGTGTTGTTCAAACATGGATACAAATTATTAATACATCCTCAAATTTCCAAGTAGAGATGTCAGTTGGCCAATGTGTTCATTAAATGAAAAAGTAACGTACTGATGTAGTTTTGAGAAAGACAACTTATGCTTTAAGAAAATTTGCTGTGTAGGAAGTAAATGGAATTGATTTGGAATATTTGGAATTCTGAGCACTACACTGAAATTGAATGTTGTTTTTGGGTTTGGCTTTCACCAAGGGCAGTCTGGTGCATGTGGCTTCTGTATTATATCAGGAGGGAGTCTAAAGACTTTACTGTGATTCTCAGCTAGGGGTTGGTGAAACATTTGCCAGCCTGGAAATCGAACAAATCTCTCAGTTACCCTTTTTCAGTGGTGCCATTCTTTGGGTCAATTTTTCAAAATTGATATTAGTACATCATCTGAAAGCTGAATAAATAAGCTTTCCATTGATGTATGGTTTGTTAGGATAGGCTGAGATACAATATTTGAAAATCTGGAATCTGAGGATGCAACAAAATCAAAATATTAAGAAAATTGCCTTTAAAGTTGTCCAAATGAAGTTCTTAGCAATGCATATTACTTATCAAAAATTAAGTTTTAAGATATTTACAGTAGGAAATGTACTAAATATTTTCATGGAACATGATCTTTACTTCATTTATATCCTAATGATTTTTGGCATAAAAGAAAAATCTATAATTTTGACCCATACAATGTATTTTGGCTATTGCTACAAATATACCCCAGCGACTTAAGACTGGTTTTGTGGTCCAGGGTCACATTTCTGGTTCTAAACATTGACAATTAGTCTCTCCTTGTACATTTATTTTATATTACATATACATGAGAAGCACTTATTCAATCTAATGAGCATTCATTGTGAATGGGATTGGCCCACAGCTGATATAGAAACCAAGCGATACTACATTTTTTCACAGACTTTTTTGTATTTATTTATTTATTCTGTGTGTGTGTGCGTGTGTGTGTGTGTGTGTGTGTGTGTGTGTGTGTGTGTGTGTGTGTGTGTGTGTGTGTGTGTGTGTGTGTGTGTGTGTGCGTGTGTGTGTGTGTGGTTTGGGCGAAAACCATGTAAATTAAAAAAAAAAAACTTTTTTATAGTACTACTTGAAATGGAAATTTGAAATGGAATTTTTCAAAATAGGTTCATCCTGTGATGTTTTTTTGGGGGGAGTTAGCTCATGCATTCTAACAAAGAGTCTCTCATTATCACTTTTTTCTTACAATAGAGACAGAATATTTACATTTGAGTGAGGAAGTCAGTCTTTGGAAGAAACTAAAGCAGTAATAATCTATAGTCCTTGTATAAACCATAATCCTACACATTCATAAGAGAGAAGTGAGGTTATGGTTGAAGACATGAAGAGAGCATGTGAAATTCTCTCACGGCTCTGGAGGAAAAGGGCAGGTGGTGAGTGGGAGAGAGTGTGGGACTGATTTAAAACATTGCCGACATGAAGGGTCACAGTGACTGGAGGGGAGGGGCAACTTCTTGTAAACACAAGATCAAGATGTTTGCCAGCTTTCTGTGTAGCAGAGAATTGATAGACAAAGAAACACAGGATGATATTTGTGAAAACTGGATGATTGAGCAGTTTGTTCGCATTTTAGGACTGAAAAGTTAGTTGCAACATAGTAGGACATGACTGTTTTTGCACCATTTATGATCAAAGCATATGTGTATATGCGCATGTAAATAAAAGCCTGCATATTAACTCCTCTTGTTCGCTACTTAGACAATGAGACTGATCTCACCACTTCTGACATGGTTATATAAAATGAGTAATCTGTTCAGTCAGACAGTCAAATCGCATATTGAGCTGATAGCATAAGCTAATATGTGCAAAGGGTTGGGGGAAAAAATTGATATTTTTAGCCTAGAATGATCAAAATGTGTCCTGATCTTAGTCTGGGGGGGAAAAATGCAACAGCTTGTTCAGGCTTTGCAAACTGACAGAGAAACCCAGCCCACTGGCAACACTTTCAATGAGCCATGGACTGAGCATCACCCTATATTAACATTTATGTTCTTTACAGAACTGATTTGCAAGAAAATGCATGTCACATAGCTAAGACTGCAATAATGGTAATGCCACATTACTGTAAGTTTGTATGCCTTGTAATGCTTTATACCTTACAACTGCAACTTTAAACTTAAATCAATTTCTCATAATCATGAATTTGTTTATCATAATTGCACCTTTATATCTTTATATACTAAGTGTGACTTTAAAGTGCCCCTATTATGAGTAACAGGTTGACATGCATGCAAGGTCAAAAATTACCTTATTTGTCTTATAATATGCATTTATTTTTTTACCTTACTTGCTCAGCGACTCCCAAACGATTCGCTCAACGATTCATTTTTCCAAACCCCTCGCTGATCTGCGGTGATTGGTCAGTTTTTAAAACGACTCGTTTCAATGATTCAGAGTCGACTCATTCCTTTGAGAGACAACAACTTTATACACGGTGCACTTTCAGATTTAAAACTTTGTAGGATCTTTTCATTCACTTAGAGCTGTGTTACAAACTGCATGAAAGGTAGTTTGCAAAAATCCATAATAGGGGCACTTTAAATCTCACAATGTGAGTTTATATATCACAATGAATATATCTTGTAAATGCAACATTATTTTTCATAATTGTGTTTTACAATATAATATACTTTATCTTGTTTCTCATAATTATGAATATATTTCTTGTAATTACAACCTTATTTCCAGTGATTGCGGATTTATTTCTTATATTTCCACCTTGTAATTGTAACTGTATATCTTGCAACTTTATTTTTCATAATTTTGTTTTTATTTCTTGGGATTATAGGTGTATTTATCATAATTATGTCTATATATTTTGCAATTGTGACGTAAACATAATTGTGAAAATACCATAATTGTGGCGTTTATATCACACAATTTGATTTAATACTGTTCATTATGATTACATATCATAATTTCATTTTCATAATGGCAACTTTATATATTAATTTCATTTTCATAATGGCAACTTTATATATTAAAAAATTGTAATTGTAATTACCCTGTATTTTTTGTCATTTTGATTTTTTTTATCATAATTGTAATTGGTACTATATATAACTATTTTTCGTAATTGTATCTTTATTTCTTGGAATTGCAGATTCATAATTTCATTTTCATAATGGCAACTTTATATATTAAAAAAATCTCATAATTGTGATAATATTTATCATAATGGGACTTTATTGCAATTATGGCTTAATTTCTCATAATTGCGGCTCTTTATTACATTTCTTATTTTAAATGATCTAACACTTTCCTTTTTAATTGTTTAATCTTGAGGGAACTTCATTTTCAATAAAAAATGTAAATATAAAATACAAAATATTACTTTATTAATTTCAACTAAATTGTAGATAATTAAATTTTTCACCTGCATTTCAAAAAGTTCTGTCATTTGATATGGTTTCAGTTTGCTTCTCTCTTTAATGCTTTAGGTCTGGTCAAAAGTTCAAGGCCTATCTAAACGTCACCTTGATTCTGCTTTTATGTATCAGTTTCTGTCTCTGAGCATCAAGTGGAAGCACACGCACAAAATTATTGATCCCACTTTTGAGCAGGACCTGTGACTCAAATGACCCTCATTTCTTATTGAATCCAGGTGGCGTGTACCACAAATGTCCTGTGTGTGTAAGTAGAGCTAACACACTGCTCTATTCACAACATACACAGAATCACACACATGTCTGCTCTGGTTTGTGTGTGTCTCACAGGGCCCTTTGTGCAGATTAAGAGATTTATAAATAGAGAGAAAAAAGCTTTGCTTAGAGACTCAAATCTCGGAGCCATGCGCGGATTACTGCATCCCTGTGGGATTTTGAACGAAAACCCATTGTGAGATTAAAGTAGTGATGCAGTTATAAAATCAAAACCCTCAAGCTCTGTATAAACAGAGGCATTCCATATTCACACTTTATTCTGACATTCCAGACCCAAAACCAATTCCAGATATTCGGAGTACAGATGGCCTCTCCCCTGTTGACTGTCTTAATCTCTCTCTGTATCTCTGACTTCATCTGATCGCTCTGATCACTCATTCCTTACCAATGTCCTCCTTGCTTACTCGTTTTCTATCTGTTTTTAGTGTCTTTCCAGCAATTCCTTCATAGGTCTTCCATATGCAACCCTCCATTCCTCCTTTCTCCTTCTTCCCCTCCCCCGACATCTCCTCTAGATTGTCTCATCGTTCCTTTGGCCTGTATGAGACTGGTGCTGTTGGTCGGCCAAACTGGGGGACAATCATTCTGGCTAGCAGCTAACATTTAGCTAATTATGCTAATACCCCTTCATCAGTTCTGAGAGCCCTGCAGGGAGCACAGCACCACAGGGAATGCCACTGTTAATACTGCTGAGGAAAAGAAAATATAAGAAGGACATATTAGTGGTGCTTACTAATAACATTGTCTCCACTTCTATTGAAAACGCTCCCTACAAATATCTAGGGACGTTGCCTAACAACATCCTAGTGACACTAGTGTATTGGAGGCCAGCTAGTAAGGGCTGTGCAGTTAAACCTCAGTCCCAGATCTCAAAAGGTACACTAGTGCCTGACGCTGCAGGCAGCAGTCTTTGGCTTCCTTGCTGGCATGGCCTCCTCCCCAAGCTGGAAACACCGGTTTCTGTGGCCTTTAGTGTCCTTGTTAGTACGCACGCCTCCTATGCCCAAAATGCTGATTTGAATCCCGCTCAGACCGGGTAGAGTAGAACCCAAGATATATTAGCAAACCCCTTGTGATGTCCTAATGACCATCAAGCCCTAGCAACCAGCCAACACACATTACCAACGCCCATGCAATGTCCTAACAAGCACCTATCTATAGCTTGGCAACCACCCAGATCATAGCAACTGCTTGTTGATGGCAGAGCAACATCTTGAACACACTAGCAAAGCCCTAACTAGTGGTGGGCGATATGACCAAAATCTTACAATATGATTAATTTTATTTCACGGTAACGATATGTATCACAATATAGTTATTTTTTTTTGCTTTAAATAAGGCCTTTATGATATGACAATTTTTGATACCTTAGCAATTTCATAATTCTTGTCACCATTGTCAATATCACAAGAAAAAAAAAAAAAAAAAACCTCAAGCTCACTGAAAACAAGTAAACAATAAGCAATTAAATAAGAATAAGAAACTAATTAAGCAATAGGACAAAAAAATACAGTAGAACAAATAAATAAGAAATGCTACATACTGTAGGCTTCATTTTATAAAGTAATCAAATGCATAAAACCTACATATTCTTCATTGTGTAAATTAAATTTTCTTCTTATTCAAGTTACAAAAGTGATTTAGTCAAGAGCAGTGAGAGATTTTCTCTCTTTTGCTGTTTGATTAACTTGAATGACAGACAGCAGGAATATTAGACTGCTGTCACTATAAGAGCTACCCAGATCCAATATACTGTACAGCTCTTTCTCAGCTGTTTGCTTTCACTTAAGACCTGAATTACTGTGTTTATGAGGATACTTGCAAAAATTGGCATTTTGACACATACAATACCTTAGAAACGCCATAGCAACCACCCAAAACACACTAACAAACCCCTAGTAATGCCTTAACAAGAGTCAATACCTTAGAAACGCCATAGCAACCACCCAAAACACACTAACAAACCCCTAGTAATGCCTTAACAAGAGTCAATACCTTAGAAATGCCATAGCAACCACCCAAAACACACTAACAAACCCCTAGTAATGCCTTAACAAGAGTCAATACCTTAGAAATGCCATAGCAACCACCCAAAACACACTAACAAACCCCTAGTAATGCCTTAACAAGAGTCAGTACCTTAGAAGCGCCACAGCAACCACCCAAAACACACTAACAAGCCCCTAGTAATGCCTTAACAAGAGTCAATACCTTAGAAACGCCATAGCAACCACCCAAAACACACTAACAAACCCCTAGTAATGCCTTAATGTCTGTCAATACCTTAGAAACGCCATAGCAACCACCCAAAACACACTAACAAACCCCTAGTAATGCCTTAACAAGTCAATACCTAGAAATGTCCTAACAAGCCCAGCTCTTATCTCCAGAATATCAGGAGATGTGATTTTTAAAAAAAGCACTGAACAGTGGAAAATTCCAACACTGCGGTGGCAGTTTTTGCACCGGAAGCACTGCTCACATTTTGTTCATAGATTTGTTTATTAATCTAATTAGCCTAGTTAATTTCAACACATTTGCTCAGTGCAATGAATGACTTCAGCAGCATCTGCTTTGTCTTTAAGCATCAGTGCAATAAAGCTATTCATAAAGTTAAATCCATAAAAGAATTTGTTTAGACAAAGTGCCCTTTCACAGATCTTCACCTCAGCTGCTACTTTCATTATCATCTCAGTGATGTGTGGCTGAGGTCTCTTATTGATGATAAACCTGGAGTCAATGATTTCTTCTTGCTTGAATCAACCACTCCATTAGGGTGTCTCTAATCCCAAATCCCACTGAAGACAGGTTTTCCCTTGTCTGTTTATTGAAAACCTAAAGGATCTAAGAATTAAATTCATTTCCATTTCTTTGGGGATTAAATTTTCAATCCACCTCTGTTCTTTCTTTCTGTATTTTTTGCCTTTCGAAAGAATGCTTTTTCAACATTTGTTCTCCTGTCTGAATTAATTTGCTTCCTGGAATGCAGCTGAATATGAAATCAAAAGTAAACATGGATACTCACTGTGTCTTCCTTAAGCGATATACACTTAACACTATTATAAGATTCCTTTTGAATGATAAAAGGAGTACAGAAAATGGTGCCAGTAGATTCTAGTAGAAAGTTTATAAATAGTTCAGTTACTGGACTAAAACATACAGCTGGTTATCCAGACTATGCCTTTTTATCCGTGCCGCCAATGCTGCTGGCTACTGCTGAGTGTTATGGAGAACAGGTCAGTGAAGAGCTTCAGGCCTGTTAGCACTGCACGCTAATAAATGTGTCAAAATCAACAGCACACGCAGCTCTACTAAATGCTTCTGAAATTGCAAGCAACACTGCAGGTAATAACTTTACTTTTGTATTTTTGTACATTTCTTAACCCTTATGTTGTGTTCCAGTCATTTTGAACCAGAGAGGATTCTCATTATGCTATTTTATTATTTTATTATTGTTCACATTTCCAACTTGGTCCAAGTTGTGCCAGTTTCTCATCCAGTTTTTTTTTTTTTTTTTTGTATTTTGGCACATGAAAGAAAGCGGAATTCAGGATGTACACAATTACTGATAATCATTAACCTTTAAACAAATAAAATGCATCAATGAGTCAAAGTCCCTAGATTTCAAGATAATAAAACCCTTTTTAGCCAGTGTTTACAGAGGCCTCCCTGCTGATAACTGTACCTGCAAAACAAATGCTAGCATAACTATTTTGTTTCTTTATATACCTGTAAGTCAGCTATCTCAAGTATAAATATCCCACATCTGAATTGAATGGAACGCAGCAATAATAAACTTCCTACATTTCCCATCAACATAAAATTAAAAACTCAATAAAAACTTTTAATTGCTGTTTGATGTCTGGCAATTTGTCTCAAAGTACCCTTGTGAGATTCACTTAAAGTGGAGGTGGCATACAAGCTGGATGATAATAAAGAAAAATCATTATAGTGAGTGTAGAGTGACACCGTGTAGAACAAGGGAATTAGCAAATGGTGAATATACAAAGATTAAATCTATTCATCGTCCCTTTGGAAAAGTTGTGGAGTGATAAATGTCCTTGCTGTGTGGGTGGAGTGTATGCCTTAGCCGTGGCTTGTAGGTGGCTAAAGTGCGAGATTATGGGTCATGTTTCTGATCTTCTCAGCAAGGACTAGCTGATGTCTCTTGTGGGGCTGCAAACACATTATAACACAAATCAACACTCACAGTGAAATATGTCCCTGGAGAACAAACCCACCAGCTCCTAAGTGCTCACATGCAAATAAGAGCTGAGGAAGCTAATTCATCCATGGATTTTACTTTCACTATGTAATGAACAACACCCGCCTAACATGGTTTGCTTGTTTGATGGTCTCCCAGCCTAAACAGGTTTGTCTGAGAGCAGTTTTGTGCACTTTTGGGCTAGTCAGGCTGAGAGACCGGTCAGCTACCTTGCTTGGCTGTGTAAGTATGCCCTAGGTGAGCGTTCACCAAGTACAACATGTTCCTGGATCAACATTCCAATCAACCAATCAGAATTGAGATTTTCAGGAAATATCTGTCTTAGGCTTACAATCAAGGTTAGGTGCTTCTACACCCTTGCTTATCAGCTATCATTACCCACTGATTTTAGGAATAAATTATTGGTAGGGTTAGGTTTAGGGGTAGGGGTTGGGTTAAGTCTATATTTTTGAACAATAATGTTGATCGAGGATCATCAAATGATGTTGATCCAGAAACATGTCTTACTTGGCAAAATCACCGCCCTAATAGCCACCAACACTCTAGAAACACCCTAGCAACCACCCAAACCTACTACAACCCCCTAGTAATGCCCTAACAACCACTCAGAAACCATAGAAATCAGCTAACAGTGGCCTTGTGACCCCCTAGAAAACATTAGCAAATGCCATGCCCTAATGCCACCAACATCCTAGTAATGCCCTGTAATTGCATAACAACCACCTATCAATGGCCTAGCAACCACATGAAACACACTAGCAAACCTGTGACAATGCCCTGATAACCACAAACACAATAGAAATGCCCATAGCAACCACCCCGAACACCCTACCAAACCCCTAGCAATGCCTAACAACTACCAACACCCTATAAATGTCATATCTACCACCCAGAGCACACTTGCAATCCCAAAGTGATGCCCTAACAATAAACAATGTAAAAATGCCATAATAACCGCACCCAAAACATACTACCAAACCCCTAGCAATGCCCTATCAGCCACCCAGAAACCACATATCAATGACCTAGTGACCACCCAGAATACATACACAAAACCTATACAATGCCCTAATAATCAAAGACACACTAAAAGAACAACCAATAACATAGAAACACCATAGCAACCACCCAAATGCACTACAAAACCCTAGTAATGCCCTAACAGTCTCTGACACTCTATAAATGCCATAGCAACCACCAAGACCACACTAGTAAACCCTGTGTGATAGTCTAACAACAACCAACACCATAGAAATGCCCTGGTAACCATTCAAAACACACTGCCAAACCCCTGGCAATGCCCTAACAACCACCAGCACACTACCAAACCCCAGTAACCATCCAGAACACACTTGCAAACCTCAATGATGCTCTAATAATAACCAACATTGTAAAAATACCCTAGCAACCACCTAAAACATACTACCAAACCCCAAGCAATGCCCTAACAACCACCAACACATTGTGGCATAGCAACCACCCATAGTTGTAAACCCCTAGTGATGCCATAATAATATCCAACATCCTAGAAATGCCCTAACAACTAACCAAAACATACTATCAAACCCCAAGCAATACCTTAGCAACAAACCAACACACTACCAAACCCCTAGCAACCATCCAGAACACACTTGCAAACCCCAAGTGATGCCCTAATAATAACCAAAACTATAGCAATGCCCTAACAACCACGCAAAACATACTACCAAACCCCTAGCAATGCCTTACCAACCACCAGCACCCTATAAAAGCCCAAACAACCACCCAAAACATACTATACCCCAGCAATGCCTTAACCACCAACACCCTATAACTGCCCCAACAACCACTCAAAACACACTACCAAACCCCAGCAATGACTTAACAACCACCCACACCCTATAAGTGCCATAGGACGACTCAGAACAGTTATAAACCCTCTAGTGATGCCCTAATACTAACCAACATCGTAGAAATACCCTAGCAACAACAAACATCCTAGCAATGCCCTAGGCCAGCAAATCAGCTTAGTCAGGATTATCAACACACAAAATATAACATCTTTGCTAGGTAACTCATTAGCTGTGAGTATATGAGTTGGTGTGCGTATGTTCTATAAAGGGCAAGCACTGCGTGACTCATCCCCGAATCAGACATTTTCACCCAGCTTCAGAATAGGAAGTGACCTGTGTCTGGTCACAGGAAACCAGCAGGAAGTTTCTGGGTCATCTGACCCTTTTATTAAGGTGCTTTAAAAGTTATTTTTGACATTTTGGAAAATTGCGACTGGTTCGCTTTAGCGTTTGTGTATACTTCGCAATACCCACAATAAATGTCATATCGTAATTGCGGTTTTGTAATTCACAGCATATTATTTGTCTTTTTTGGGTTATTCACAAAAACGTCTCACCATTGCGAGAAAATATTTACACAGTTGCATCCGTGGTGAACTTACAGCACTTGTGCACATAGGAGGGGCCTGGGGAGCTCCCTTTTTCTGTTACTATGGAAACGCAACCCCTGCCCACCAACCAGGAGGTGGAACGGAGGTTCCAAACTGCAAGCTGTCATTGCGTGTGCATATCTGTTTTGTTTGAGCGTACATGTGCGTATGTATGTGTGTTGTTACTATCCAAATATAATGCAAGGAGACTGGTGCGTGTAAAGCTGTCTGTTCTCATTTCTCTGCTGTCTCTCTTACTCCGAGACGCGCGCACACACAAACACGTGCGGCAGAACTCCTTTGGAAGCAGACGTTCTGAGGTGTTCATCTGATTGACTGCTATTCTTAGAGTCTCTCTACTCACAAAGGGCCTGGCAGAGAGGAATACACACAGATGAAAAGGAAAAATGTGTTAGCATACGTGTGTGTGAGCGCATGTAGATGTTAAAAATGCAGGGCCGCTGCCACCACTAGGTAGCTGTGCTCAAAGAGAGCATGTTCGGGAGAAATTGAGAGAGGGAGCAGGTGAGAGGTAGATCAATAAAAAGCTAATCTGTGAAAACAGGATGGTGTAGAAGCAGGGGACCTCTCTCCCGCTTCTCTTTTTTTGCTGCGTCTTTCCCCACCCCCTTGCTTATCTGTCCATTTTTAGCTCCTGCTGCGTCTAAGACTGGCACGGTGACATGAGCATTAGCTGAGTCTTACTCTCTCGTACAAGAGGGGCGAAGTGGTGTAACATCACCAACAAAGGTTTCGCAAATATGCAGTGTCTTTTGTCTAGTCAGGGACAATAAATATGACAAATGTGATGGAGAAAATTTCATATGGCCATGGAAACCATGGCCCTGAAACATCTGTTCTGCAAAACGGGTAATTGTTGTCTAATATAAAATGTCATCTATCATATGTTCTATTTTATGGACTGTCTCTTTGCGGTAATTCCTTAGTTAATTGTTCAAATGCAATCTGCATTCAATCAAGCCACATTGAGAGCAGTGTTCAAAAGTCATATTTTTTTGCCTTTTGACAAGAGCACATCTTAATTTTACAAAATTAGCATATCACATGATAAAAATTGCAAATTGAAATAGGATATTCAAAATTTTTATTAATTTAAACATGTATCAATAAAAACTACTGTTCTGATAACCTGAAATAACATTACATTACTAAAGTACAACTAAAAATTACAAAAGCTTGGAGCTAAGATATTTTAATGTTTTATTTTTTTTTAAAGATTTAAAAAATATATTTTTTTATGCTTGCCAAGGCTGCATTTATTTGATTAAAAATACAGGTTAAACAGTAATATTGTTAAATATTCTTAAAATTTTAAATGTTTTATATTTTAATATATTTTAAAATATAATTTATTCCTGTAAAAGCTGAATTTTCAGCAGTCATTACTCTGGTCTTCAGTGTCGCATGATCCTTCAGAAATCATTCCAATAGAATATTCCGGATTTTTGGATAAATAGAAAGTTCAAAACAACTTTTATTTGAAATAGAAATGTTTTGTAACATTATTAATGTTTTTACTTTCATGTTTGAGCAATTTAATGCATGCATCTGAATAAAAAAAACAGCAACTTTGAACTGTGAACTGTGTTTGAGTACACTACATTGCAACAGTAAAGCAACAACATTGTGAAACCTAATTCTGTTTTAGATACATGCAAAAGATTTTACAGTGTCTGACACAGTCGCACAGGCCCCAGAATAATTTCAATTGTAAGGTTGAACCCCTTATGTAAAACCATGTTTTTGGACCCCCCTCAAGACAATGTTTCTGATTATCCCCCATGTCAACAAACTTGGACTGATGAGTAAATCAATGGATAAAAAACAGAAAGAGCCAAATGTGACTGACCTGTTGCCCCCCAAAAATAGCTATTTTATCATATGCATGTTTTATGATAATTTCATTGTACGTTAGAGAGTACTTTGAAAATTTAAATGCTGGTTCCTTCTGTTGGTTCACTTTAATTACACTATTCACATTTAGTTGGAAATATTTTTCATCAGATAAATATGTGTGAGACATGGACAGAGAATCAATAAATCTTTCAAAAAATCAATCACTCAAACAAAGTAAAGCAAAAAGCGAACAAAAAATACACAAGCGTAAAAGGTGCAATATAGTGAACAAAATAAATCAGTCACAAGTACAGATCAATATATAGATTCCATTAAATTAACAAGTTTAAAAGTAGCAGGTAAAAATAAACTGAAAGATAGTTTTTGCAACAGTAAATGAAAGCAGTCTAAAATAGATTAGATGAACAAATCAGCGATACCTGATAAGCTGAAAAGGCACAGTAGGGGTTTAGATTTAATTCATAATGTTGACAGAATTTTCATGAGGATAAACGCTTGGACAACTCTAGCAGCCATCAAGGGCATCTGCTGCATGCTGTGCGATCAAAAGCAGGCCATACAAGCAAGATACTCCAAAAATACACATGAACTGAAAGCGCTTTTGAGTAAGTGACTAAAATAACTTCTAACCGCCCCGTCAGTCTGCAAGTCAATGCCAATGAAGGAGGCCTCATGTCATAAATTGTAAGTGTACTTCACTTGCAAGTCTCTCGAAAGCTTGATTTGATGTCAGCCTTTAATTATCGCATTTATGAGATTCATGGATCCCTCAGAGGTGCTAACGGTTATGTATTGTGATAGTTATGACAGTTACCGCTCTGTTGAGTGCCAGCTCGGCTTATGTGAAATGTATTTACTGAGCATAAACAGCTTCTTCACAATAAATCTGGAGAGCAGCCAGATGGATATAAAGTTACAGATCATACTCACTATAGCACAAGCTGCAGTCGTGTTTAATCAAGTGCTCATAAATAATACAAGCATGCTCCCTTGCCACACAACCCACACACAATTCAGTATTTTAACGCATCTAACCTCCTCTTTGGTGTCAGGGTTTGATTGAATGATGTCTTTTTGATGCCTACTGATCCTGAGCTACTAAAACAAGATGATTCTGGGTTATTTGTCTGCTTCAGGGGATTCTGATGATTTGGGACACATTTAAGGGCCCTGAATAGACAGCGGAACCACTGACTTTTTGCATGATTTAACTTGGCCTTTTGGAAATCTTATACAAAGTAAACCACATTCCTGTGATTTTAAAATTGTGAAACTTTTCTCCAGTTTTAACCACAAGACCACTATTTAAGCTGTGATCTTATGTGTTTATGGGCCATAATCGGTATCAGTATATATTTGTGCATTTAAACACACAAATACTGTATGTATGTATGTACAGTATGTGTGTGTGTGTGTGTGTGTGTGTGTGTGTGTGTGTGTGTATATGTATATATATATATATATATATATATATATATATATATATACATATATATATATACAATTGTTAAATTCTAAAATAAACAAAAATACAAAAGTTTTGACAAAAAACAATGACAGAGAGAGTGAATGTGAATGAAGTGCAAATTTGCCAAAAATATTTGTTGAGAAAACTCTATGAAAGTTCAAATGTTATTTCACATCAAATGTAACAAATTTATAGAATGAACTTGGAGTTGGGTTTGTCCTGAGAAGCGAGAAATGGAACATCCACACCAACGGGAGACAACGTTATTATTATTTTAACAGTGCACACTTTAAATTGGGATGTATTTCGATTGGCTGTCAATGTGTTAACCTTCCATCAGCCTGAAAAAATCTCTCTGAAAGTGTTTCCATCACTTTTCGGTATTGTTATTAGCTGTGGCGTGAATGCGCAATTTTCTTAGACTGAAATTTGTTGTTTTTTTGTGTGACCAATCCTAGCAATAAGATAAATGAAACGAACTAAATGGCAATAACTTTATGTTTATGTGTTTTGAAAGTTGTCAGGGGCCCTAACAGCGCCCAGAGTCTGCTTCTATTCTGGGTTTAGGGTCCGAGGGGACTCGAGCGCTCTCTTGACGGGCCATTTAACAGCAGCCAAGTGAACACAAGAAGCTCATCATGAATGGAGGAGCGGGCACACCTCCTCAACCCCATTGTCCCAACGTAAAAATCCACTTAGGCACCCGGCGGTAATCAATTTAGCTGCAGATGCGCGAGAATAAAAGATGAATGCGATCTGTAATCCGCAACACCTGCTCCGCCGCCGGATCGGTAACGGCACTCCAAACAAAGGCTCGAGCTTGAATTAAAGTGCTTAATTAAAAGGCCACTGATCAGTGCGCTATTTATAGGCGCACGGCGAAGAGACTCTCCTGGGTTATTTCGGCTTTAGCGAGTCGAAAGGAAAACATCGTTCGCTCGTTTCATAAACACGGAGGCTGCCCTACTGCTCGCCGTTTTCCCATTTTAGACGAGCCCTGTCAGAGCTGCGATGCTGTCTTGTCTTATCTTTTTTGAGGACTGGGAGACGTGCCTGGGTTCTCAATCTCGCGCTGACATTGCGCATGCGTGATCGGCCGCGGCGCCGAGATGCAGCTGTGGGATGCGGAGAGGGGAGTCCCGACTCTGCGCGGTCGATGTTAACCTCTTTCAGGGGCCGAGCAAACGCAGCGGGTGGTCTGTTCCCCGGAGACCGCCCTGAGGAGGGAGGAGAGAGAGCGAGGAAGAGAAAAGAGGAGGCGCTCGTTACAACAGTCACCAACCTGTGGATGGTGGCGGCGTGTGCTGCGGATTAGAGACAGTCTCGCGCTGGGGTCGGTGCGCGCGAGCTCGTCTTGAGGCGCGACGGTTCCCGCCAGGACCGCGACCACAAGTGCCAGACATGCGCTGCTTGTGAAGAAGAGCTCTGGCTGTATGAATGGCCCCGCTATGGACGAAGTTCCGTTTCCCAGAGTCCGCACGCGGCGGAGGAAAAGTCGCTGCCTGGCCGGCGCGTGCGAGCGCGAGTTTGATTGCAAGGAGCTCGAGACTCTCTTCCAGAAGTACAACCTGAAGCTCGAGCAGACCGCGACGCTCAAAGCGCTGGCCATCCTCATCCTCGCCGCGTCCGCGCTGGCGCTCGTGGAGCTGCTCTCCGCCGGCTCGCGCTTCACCGTGTCCAAGGGCTCGCACCCGGTCCACTGCGTCATCTTCACCTCACTCTTCATCGTCACCAACGTCAAATATCTGCAGGTCACGCAGCTGCAGCAGATCGCGCGACTCGCGCTGCTTTTCAGCTTCACGTTCGCGTTGCTCTGTTGCCCATTTCCTCTCGTGCTGGGTCACGGGACGCAGGGCGCGCAGGGGCCTGACGCACCGAGCGCAACACCTGAGCAAGGGGTCTGGCAGCTGATGCTCGTTACTTTCGTTGCCTACTCTCTGCTACCGGTCAGGACGCTCTTGGCGGTTTTGTTCGGCATCCTTGTGGCTGCGTCGCATTTCATCGTGACGGCGACATCGCTAACGGCGCGTAGACCTCGCGTGTGGACACCGGTAAGTTGTGTCATTGCACGTTCCATCCCTAAAAAAAAAAATATTTATTGCTTTTGGCACGTCATATAAGGTGATGCACTAGCGATTAGCGCGCTCGGTGGAGCATGAGGGCTGTGGGCGCACGCACTGCACGTGCACACAGGTGGCGTGAAGAGCGCGCAAAGGCCAGTCTGACTTCAGCACTACTGAGGATGGACAGCTCCTAGAGAGAGCGGTCAGTCAGAAACCTATCAGAGCTTATTTTATGAAAAATAAACCACACAAATCAAACAGAAAGTCAGTTAGTGGTTAATTCAAAAATAGGTGTACGTTTACAATTAAATCATTGTAGTTTAGCCAACATAATTCTGAATTGTGTACATTTTAAAAGCCCATTTTAAATCAATTCCAACATTAATTTACCCCCCCACACACACAAAAAAATGAAATAAAAATAAATTTAATTTTATTGCTTCTGTGCCAAAATTAGCGTAATAAAACTATAAACTAAAATGTGTTCATCATCAGCTTTAGCTGTCAGAATTTTACTGTGAGATGACATGCAATTTTATTTTCTGTCCTGACACAAAAAATGACTCTAATACCAAATAGTGGAATAACCTTTGAATTATTTATTTATCTATTAATTACATGCTTGGCCAGTTGGAGATTTATGAAAATGTGTACAAAATTATATTCAGAATTAATAGATAGCTTCAGTGATAAAGCTGTAAATTGTTTTCATTTAAAGTTTTCCTCTAACTGGGACTATATATAAATTTTCCCCTTAAATTCATTTTCTTCCAGCCAGTGTAATAGTAATACAATTAAGAAGAATCACATGTGCAAGAGTTTTATACAGTTCAGTATGTTCCAGACAAAAATTGGTCAGGAACAGCATGCATGAGTGTAGCTACAGAGATTTACCTTTACCACAAAATTATTAACAAGCCATTGTAATACTTCTAAACATTTTAAATGTTGTTTCACATTTAACATTTAATATACTATTTGGGGTTTAACTTCTTCATGCAGACCTTTCAGACAGATCTTTCTAGGTCATTTTCATAGCTCAAAAAATACCCCACATTTAAGCATCAGGCTGATACTTAAAGAGAAAATTCACAAAAAAATATAAATAAATACACATCTGTCATCATCCATCCATACTGTATGTCATTCCAAAACATTGCTTTTTTTTCTTCTATGGAAGATAAAATACATTCTGGAAAATGTCTGTACAATGGAAGTCAGTGGTAACAAAATATTTGATTATCTACATTCTTTAAAATACTGTATCTTCTTTTGTGTTCCACAGAACAAATAAAGTGCACATGTTTAAAATAACATGAGAGAGTAAATAATGACAGAACCTCAATTTTTGAAAGCTGTTTATGTTTGCTATGTGTTTTTGCTGAAGTCAAATTGATTCAAAACAGAAACAACATTACAGAAAAAGATACAGTCACAGAGGGATAAGGCTCCACTAACAAAAGTGAGTTTTGATTAGGTTAGAGAAACATAATTAAAGAAATTAACATGAAAATAAGAGGCTAATTTCAATATCACTACTGTTATTGTTATACATACATCAGTGGTGTTTCTGAGATATTAAACAGCGTAAATTTAAACAGAACAAGAAAGATCAAATGAAAGGAGTGAGGCTGTAAACAGAGCAAGATATTAATCTTAATATGGAGAGTATTTGTATGCACTGACCTTTCATTTAATCTGTCAGACTGACAAAATGACACATTTCAGTTCAGCTTATAACCTCTACTCTTCTGATTTACCGAATGCTGTGACAGTTTCACAAGTCTCACTACATCTTTGCTGGATGCTAAATGATGTTTGTGACAAATGCTCACACAGGAATTGCAGCTTCCATCATCAAAAACCAAACCTGTGAGAACAGGGACTAGATTTGGTAACCTACTAACTTGTACTAAGCCTTGGTTTCATCGAAAAGACTGGTAGAGTGCCTAAAATCCAATCAAAATGCTCCAAAGAGGATCAACATAAACTCATTAAAAACACCTGATCTAAAAATATCAGCACACCACTTCACATTAAAACAACAGCATCGCACAGCACACAGCATATACAGTATTTCATTATTGCTCTCCAAACTTCAAGAGCACTTCACATCTAGACACAAGTGTCACCGTTCACATGCTGAGTTAATGAGGTTTTTTTTCACAACCTCTCACTCAGACTGTCACAATGTAACCTTGATGGACATCAAGCATTAAAATACAGGACGGTCAGCCGTCTATAAGCCAATAACATGACTTTAAATCCTTGATTAGTGATAACCAATCAATAGCTAAAACCAATTATTAAACCCGCCACTATGGAAGATTGTTTCTACCACTGGATAAAAAATAAATAAATAAAATGATATTCTTTCTAGACTTTTTAGCTCACAGTTCTGTTTTTTCTGGATAAAAAATAAATAAATTCTGAGGAGAATTGTGAGATATAAACTTAGAATTGCAAGATATAAATGCAGAATTGCAAGATATAAACAAAATTGTCAGATATAAACAGAATTGTGAGATATAGGCTCTAAACTCAGAATTGTAAGGTATAATAAACAGAATTGTGAGAAATAAACTCAGAATTTCAAGATATAAATGCAGAATTGTGAGATATAAACTTAGAATTGCAAGAAATAAAAACAGAAAGGTGAGATATAAACTCAGAATTGCAAGATATAAATGCAGAATTGTGAGATATAAACTCAATTGCAAGATATAAACTGTGAGATATAATCTCAGAATTGCAAGATATAAATAAAATTGTGATTTATAATCTCAGAATTGCACGATATAAATGCAGAAATGTGAAATATAAACTCAGAATTGTGAGATAAAAACTTTGAATTGCAAGATATAATTGCAGAAATACAAGGTATAAACTCAGAATTCTCAATTTTAAGAAAAAAATTCTGCATTTTAAGATATAAATTCGCAATTGTCAGGATTATGAGATAAAATATTTGCAATTACCTTTTTTTAAACCAACAACAGCACTGAGGGTACGTTTACACTAGTGCGTTTTCTTTTTAAAACATACATTTTGCTACGGTTACGCCTGTCGTTTACACTACTCTGGTGTTTTCGAACCTCGAAAACGGAGATTTTTTAAGAAACGCTGCAGACACTGTTTTAGTTTGAGAACTTTGGGGTTGTGTTTCACTGTAAACTGACCAAAACTGAGAATTTTGAAAACCAATGGCATGGTTACCGACATTCACTTTGCATATCCTTGACGACCGTGTAAACAATAACATCATGCTCATTGTTTTACTGGCACGAATGGTCATGTGACATGTGTTTTCGGTTGTGTAGTGTGGACGGAGACAGTTTCTGAAAAGAAGTCAAAACGCCAGTGTAGACGAGGATCTTTTTCATTTTAAAACGCTGTTTTGAAACAAAACACTAGTGGAAACAGGGCCTGAATTACGAAATGTAAGCTCAGAATTCTGAGGGGAAAAAAAGAAAGTAAGTTTAAATTCTGAGTTTATATTTTTCATATTTCATCTCATATTTCTTATTTCTTTTTTGCTTATTAGACTTGTTAGCTAATTTGTAAACCTCATAACCTTGCTAAGGACTTGTAATAATGTCACTGCTTTGTGCTTTTTAGCAAATGGCCTTCATTTTCATTTACAAAGGGCCTTTCCCTTTGAAGTGTTATAAGCTGTTTGAGAATAGATAAGATCCCTAAAGTTGCAAAGACTAAAGGCTCAAACCCAAAGAGATATTCTTTATAAAAGTTAAGACTCGTCCACGCCCTCCTAAAACTGCTCGTTCTAACACACCCCTACATTTATACATCACTGTTTGGGAAGATTTGCATAACACCGCCCAAATGTTCATGCAAAGAAAGAAGGCATAACTTTTATTCTTGCTGTAGTATTGTTGTAGCCGCCGCCATGTCATGGAGATGCTGTGTATTTCGTTGTGAAAGCGAAACTACTTTGTTTTGCCTTCCAAAAGAGGACACAACTAAATCAGTGGTTAAGTTGTATTTATAACACTGTTCCAGAACAGTTCAAACTAATTATTCAGATATGTGCAGCACATTTTACTGAGGACAAGGTCTGTTTCCTGGGAGAGTAGCCTAAAATACCAGTGTTCTGATAAATAATGCTGACTCACAGCCTGTAAGTACGTTTTCATATTTAAAGGATTTGCATTCGGCTAATCACAACGCACTGGATAGCTGGCCAATCAGAGCACACCTTGCTTTTCAGAACAATGAGCTTTGTAAAAATCGGTTCAGAAAGGCGGGGCATAGAGGAGAAACAATAATGTACAGTATGTGGAAAATAATTAGTTTTTCAACCTTAAACCGCATAAACACATTTTATTACACCAAATACACCAAATAATGTTATTTTTAGCAATGTCATATGAGCCCTTTAAAAGAATGCATAGACCAATTGAAGGGATTCTAGGTGATCTAATTTTCTGTTGCTCTATGAATGAACAATACAAAGCCTTTAATAAGCACCCGTTTGAAGTGATGTGTCTCAAAAGCCAGGCAATTGCTGATTCTTTTGGTCACAGAAGCTAATCTGTAGAGATTCTCAGGCTATCTAGCGTGGGGGGTTTGTGTCCGTCTCCGCACTCGAGTTTATCATCTCAGGATAGATTGAAAAAAAAGAACCTGCTGCCCTCGTTCTCGGCGTCTGTTTCTGTCTCTCCTTCAAGCTAGTTTCGCTCTTTGCCCCCATTTTTCACACACACACACACACACACACACACACACACACACACACACACACACACACACACACACACACACACACACACACACACTTACCAGTACGCCACTCCTAATCACTTAAAGTTCATATTCAGTTGCTGAATGTTGTTTAAATGTCAGAATCCTTCAGCATGGTCAGATAAACAGAGATGGTCACACAAACCCTGTTATTTTTTCTCTCTCTGTGTTCGTAGCTGGTAGCAAATGCAGTGTTGCTGGTCAGCGTGAATCTGTCGGGTGTGTTTGTGCGAGTCCTTACTGAGCGTGCCCAGAGGAAGGCCTTCCTACAAGCCAGAAACTGCATCCAACAGCGCCTGCAACTAGAGGATGAGAATGAGAAACAGGTCAGACTTTCACGACACATGCGCTGACATACACGCAAACGAACAGCTGCATGTTTTCAATGAAATGATCAGCTGTTTTATTTTCTCCCACAAGTTAAAGTTGCAGGTTTGACAGGTAATTTACCTTGCAAGATTGCTTTCATTCCCCACCCCCACTACTACACGCACACACAGATGCATGTATGTTAAGACACACAAAACAGTTGTGAGATCGGATCTAAGGTCAGGTGCTTGACTTAGTTGGTATTCAGGCTGTATGCAACTTTAATGCCATTACAGCCCACCAAAAGCCCCTCAGAACAAGCTCTCAACGCTACTGAGTGTGAGTAATGGCTTAGCATTTTTATTTGGCTTACTAGCTGCAAATGTAAACTTCTAAGTCAACGTGAAATCATTATATATCCTTTTTAGTTTCTCACTGTATGCTTTATTGTGTATAATTTAACAGTACATGTTTTTGCAAAAGAAAAATACAGCTTGATTCAAAGTTGAATTAGAATTTAAGTTGGAATGACAGGAACTGGAATTCAATGAATTGCAATTAAACATTTAATGGCTTTCTAGAAATCATGTATTTATTTAAAGGAGGCATATGCGTGCGTCTTTACAGAAGCAGCAGAGAGCTGTTTCAGAAATGTGTGTGGTGTGGTTGGAATAAACACAAGCATTGACTAGAGTGACCGCAGTCAGCTTCAGTTGCTGTATCAGAGCCACACTGCACCGCAGACGTGTGTAGTGTAAATTGTCTAAGCATTAATGGTAGGGAAAGCCCCTTATACTGGAGAGCGGCCACGTATGAAGTGTTTATTGGAGGTCATAGTACATTGAAGAATGATCATATGACTTTTTACATACACCATGTGACCTGTAAATGCGAGAAAAAAAATGTTTCCAATGCAGTTTTGCGAATTATTCCTTTTTCACATTGCTTGAAAAACCACCTCATGCGAGCGTAAAAACTTTTTTGTGATATATGGTCGTTTTTTGCGAAATTGACACTTTACCATTAGGTGTATTTTCAGTTTGCAATTTCAGTTTGCACAATTTGAAGGGTAATGGAAATGCTCCAACTGATACAAAAAAAAAAAAAAAGAATAAATGTTTTTGAACTCTCTAGCAACTGTTTTCAATGTTTCTTGAGCAGTAATTCAGCATACTAGAATGATTTCTGAAGGATCATATGACACTGCCTTACATAAAAGAAAAACATGCATTTTGAAATACTGTATATTAGAAAATATTTATTTAAAATTGTAATAATATTTTACAATATTACTGTTTTTACTATGTTTTTATTAAAATAAATGCAGCTTTGTTGAGCATATGAGACCATTAAAAAAAATCTTACCGACCCCAAACATTTTAATGCTAGAGTATAAAAAAAAAAAATGAACAACTTTCAAACAAGGCTGTCATGATACGTTGCCAGAAGAAACGAAGGAGCCATGGATAAACGAAACTGTCATTTATAAAATCCAACACACAGGGTACATCTACACTAGGAAGTGAAGGAAGACACATGTACACAAGTGGTAGACCCGACAAAGGAGGAACGCACAGACTGGAACTAAATACATGACTTAACCAGGCAACTGGGAGGAACACAGGTGAGAAGAATGACTAATTAACCCTTTGAGCGGTACGGTATCACATATGGGATTTTTATTTCTGTGCCCCTGGGAGTATGGTCACACATATGGGATTTCGAACGTTCGGTGACGTGACATAACTGCCAAATTTAAACTGTGCTTTCGCGCTTTAGCTGGCACTGAGCCAGAGAGAGCACTGCGATTGTCATATTATCACAACTATGCAGTGTTCTTAACCACATAATGCATATTACAAAATACACATAAGTACTAGTAAAAAAATACATTTAGAGTTTGAAAAAACACACATGTGTCTATAGAAGCAACAATAACAATCCATTCAAATTTAATTTGCTGATTTATTTTATTCATATCAGATACACATAGTGTAAGTAATTATAAAGTTCCTTCTATTCTTCACCCAGTTCACCAGCCACTTATTACTTGTATTTCGTGAGAAATTGATGAATTCATGTGCTGTAAATCCGACTGACAGGACTCTCTGAACTGTAACGCGAACAAACATGGCGGCGCCCAACTCACATTACAGATGAAAAACAAAATCATTTAGAAAGGTTTTTAAACGACAAAACACTCATTTACAAATATTTGTTATCGGAATATCAGATTGTTCATGACATGGTATGCAAGTTTGTGAATATTTTAAATAAAAAAGGAAAAACTAAATAAAAGCGATCCATTTGTCCTACTGTGTTATTGTGGCCACGGTGTGTCACATGACAAGCCTGATGTGTTTCCATGGAAACAGTACGGGGAAACGTTCTAAAATAACAGTCGCCTGGAAAAAACTCACTCTGGTGGGACTGCTAGAATATTTTAAACTCACCACTGAAAAGGTTAAGAGACAACGAGGACAGGAACAGGAACGTCCAAATAATGGCACATGAGGAATAAACACATCAAAGACAGTCCAATCCTGACATTTCGCCCCCCTCCCAGAAGGCACGTCCTTGTGCTGTAGAACCAACAGAGGCAGGGACGGGTGGGAACTGGGAGGAGGCTCAGGAGGAGGAGGGACACATGGGAGGGGGCCGGCAGACAGAGTTGATGATAGAGGGAGGCGCCAAGGAGGAAACAGGAGGAGCCAGGGCAGATCAGATGGAGGAATGAGCAAGGGAGATGACAGCAGGGACTTGGAGCATGTGGCGCCAGGTGGGACCCAGGCCACAGTCATAATGGGGATGCACGGTGGAGCAGACGGAGGGAGGAGCCGACGGAGGAGGAATGGCTGACGACTCCAGGGGGCCAACCGACTGTGGCGGAACAGGTGGCGGAGGTGCCCGAGGCGAGACGGAGAGCCGATGAGCCAGGGCGGTGGGGAGGATCCGGAGTGCCGAGGCGGAGTGTATGGCTCCAGCGACTGAGGTGGAGGCAGGGATCCAGAAGGCTGTGGTAGAGCCGGAGCAACAGAGGATCGAGGAGGAGCCAAAGGGATGGTGGAGCCTGACAGAGCCGTAGGGATGAGGCGCAGCCAGAGGAGTGGAGTCCCAAGGTGACGGATGGTCTACGACGGAAGAAGGCAGAGCCGGAGGGATGAGAGAGCCCAGTGGAGCCAGTGGACTGATGGGCCACGGCGGAGAGGAGGGAGCTAGGAGCCATGGTGGAGACATTTGTGAGCCTCCGGGCTTAACTTGGGACCAAGAGCCATCTCAGGGCTGGACGTGGGAACAGGAGCTTTCTCTGGGCTAGACAGGGGAACAGGAGGAACAGAGTTCACCAACGGAGGAGGAAGGAAAGGGAGCAGGTCGGTAAACAAGTCAATTAATTTTTCCTCCGCTTTGTATTCTCCCAAATCCCTTTTCAGCTCTCCCTCAGCCAAGGTGCAGGGGGCGGAGCTCCTCTCCACGCTCTTTCTGTCCACGGCTTTCTCCCTCATGGTGGGCATTGTAGCCAGCTCTCACACCTGGTCTGATGATCCGTGAGGCTCTTGCTCCGTGGCGATCCTCAGCTCTGTTGCACTCCTATGTGATGTCTCATCGGTTGCGATGGGCTCTGGCTCTCCGTCAGCGGTGGGCTCGGACTTGAGCTCCACGCAGTGGGGAGATGGTGGGTTGGGCTCTGAGTCTGGCTCATCGGTTGCGATGGGCTCTGGCTCTCCGTCAGCGGTGGGTTGTTTGGGGGATAGGTGGGTGAGATTTGCACTAATGGGAGGGTTATTTGCAGGCAAGGTAGAATTAACTGTTTTGGGTCGGGTCTTGGCATAAATAAACTTTACTTATTAAATCCAATTACACATGGTAAATCCACACTTGGTCAGACTGGTGACTAAATACGAGTGGCAATTAACAGGACACAGTGTTAATTCAGAGACAAGACAGGGGTGAGTAAATTCCTATTAGTTCTTGCTATCTCAGTTAAAAATTAAATTTTTTTATTTATTATTTCTGAATGATGCAGAACATTGTTTTTCACAATCTACAACAAACCAGTTTGATTCGATTCCCACCCTACATTTAATTTTTTGGATATTTGTTTGACAGTAAGATAAGTTGCGAATGAAATTTATGTTGATTTTAAAGCCAAACAGATGTTTTCTTCCTTTCCTTTCCTTTCCTTTCCTTTCCTTTCCTTTCCTTTCCTTTCCTTTCCTTTCCTTTCCTTTCCTTTCCTTTCCTTTCCTTAATTTATAAAACTGGTTAAAAATACTGGTATTTGTTTTTCTGGCAGCATAAATTTTAGGGCAGTATAACAAACAGTTAAGCCAAAGCCTGAATATATTAAACAACTTCCATCCCTCTGTCTACCTCTACTGTATAAGCCCAATCCTGAATGAAATAGGACTTTCTATACTTAGAGCAAACTCTTTGCCATATCTGTTGGTGTATTTGCGGGATGGACATTTATGAAAAAAAAATGCACACACAGCAGATTGTGGTGCACTTATTCAAAGATTCTTTTGCAGCAGCAACCTACCGGCACAAGCCAGATCCACCATCCCACATTATTTCTCAGTAAGACTGCTTCATTTTTTGCTGTCATTGTGGATTACATCAATGATAAAGAATGTGAATCAAATAGCAACATTAGCATAACTTATCTCCCTTCGCCGAGCTCTGGGTAGATTGCAGTGGATAATTACTGCATGATTTATAAATGAAGTGGAGAGGGGCATAAGATGGAAAGATGCAAAACACACTCATACAAACTAAAGTGGAGAGGACACTTTCCCCTTGTTCCTTAGCGACTGAAAATTGGTTATAATTGTTTGTACATGACTCATCCACCTCCTACCCAACAAACTCCCTGAATAGAAGGTAACACCACCCACTCTATACATCACACCAAGCTGTACCGCACAACTCTCTCTCTGACACACAAACTCTCACACACACGTGTGCACCTGCTGCAGAGATATGGACTGGTCTGTCATCTTTCCATTTGGACATACAGATGATCTGTCATTTATGTGCACTAAAGTGCACATTCAGCAAGAATGGCTCTTGTACTGATATCAAAAGTTTGAGAGTTTCTTGCAAAGATGAATTAAATCACAAGGAGGGAGAATATTTGCGCAAAATTTTTTTTGATTAAATGCGTGTCTCATTATTAGTTCATCCTCCTCTCCTGTCTGCCCCTCATTATCTACCCTATTTAAGTTCTAGCTTGTGCCATTCTCCCTTGCTGGTATTGAATGTTCGTCTTGTGCTACATGTGTTCCTGTCAGCCCTGTGTATCCCGTGTTGGAAGGATTAAAGACTGTGTTTACTGCGAAATCTCCTGCGTCTCCTCAATCCTCATTCCACGCTCCTCAGCGTAGTACAATCGTGACAGAATACCATACCGACAACAGTTTAAATTGCGTGTTTCCCCTCCGTTCAGCCATGGCTGGAGTTTCCCTTGACTCCGCTTCCAGCCTCTGAAGCCTGGACTCTGCCTCAGCTCGTTGACCCGTCGGCTCCACCATGGCTCCTAGATCCCTCCTGTCCGCCATGGCCTGGCACTCCACTAGCTCCGCCAGGCTCCCTTGTTCCTCCGGCTCCGCCTTGGTCTGGCATCGACCATTCTGCGCCTCGGGACTTCACTCCTCTGGCTTTGCCTCGTCCTTTCATCCCTTCATCAGGCTCCTTCATCCCCTTGGCTCCACCTCTGTACTCTGTCGCTTTGGCTCCACCATGGGCTCCCAGACCCACACCCTTGTGTCGGTTGCTGGCACCATCGGCTCTGCCTAGGATCTCCAGATCCTCCCCGTCACCCTTGCTCACCGTCTCTGCCTCCGCCTCGGGCTCCTCCACCACCTACTTCTCCTCCATGGCTCCTTCCTCCGTTGGCTCCACCCTAGGTCGACATTATGGCTGTGGCCTGGGTCCAGCTGGGCTCCTCCTGCTCTAAGTCCCTCCTGTCTCCTCCCTGGATCCTCCCTCCTTCGTCACCTCGATGGACTCTGTCTGCTGGCCCCTTCCCTTGTGTCCGTCCTCCTCCGGAACCTCCTCCTTAGTCCCCCCTTCCCCCCACCCCATTGTTCTATGGTGCGAGGACACACCTTCCGGGTGGGGGGGTATGTCAGGATTCTGGACTGTCTGTGTTGTGTTTTTGTGACCTGTGTGTTTGATTGTTCATTGTTTTCAGGTGTGTCTCATTATTAGTTCATCCTCCTCTCCTGTCTGCCCCTCATTATCGGCCCTATTTAAGTTCTATCCTGTGCCATTCTCCCTTGTCTACATGTTTTCCTGTCAGCCCTTTGTATCCCGTGTTGGAAGGATTAAAGACTGTGCCATTCTCCCTTGTCTACATGTTTTCCTGTCAGCCCTGTGTATCCCGCGTTTACTGTCTTCTGCATTTCCTTATTCCTCGTTCCACGCTCCCCAGTGTAGTACAATCGTGACAATGATTTGGTCAGCAAAGAAAAAACATCTAATGTATATGAAACAGACGCTAATGATTTTAAGCTTAAAAATTTTTAGACAATTATAGTCATGCTGCTACAAACTCTCAACCCAACTCTCAGTTCAACTTTTGAGTGCAGGCAATTGACAAAGCAACCTGTTGGGTTTCTAACACAGGTGGCATGGCTCGCTGGGATTTGCTCATCGAGAAGGCATGTATCACCTGTTTTTAGTAACGCATGGTTTGGCAATGAACTATATGCGTTTCCACGGAAACTTACCTTTGCCATGCCAACCAACTCCAACGCTTAGAACTGTGATCTCTCACAGAGATTGGCCACTTTACAGTTATCAGTGAGTTCATTAGATAAAATGCATACAGATAACAGAAGTGGCTGGTTTTAAACTAACAGTAACCATAATACAATTGCCATCACAATCATTTGACTGAGGTTTTTATGGAGCTGTTCAGTCGTGACGTCAATTTGAAGACCAACCAGAAGCCCACGGCTTCCCTTGGAAATTTCCATGTCTGTGGTGAACATTACTTAAAGAGACTTTCACATTTGTTATGTAACATAAATTACATATTTGCATGTTTACATAAACAACAGTTTTCTGATTTGTCTTATAATATATAAGAGAGAGTTGATTTGTTGGTAATTTTTGTTCACTGCAGAATTCTCCTAATCCCATTTGTGTTATTTCATAGTTTGGCAACTCTTTAATATAGGGACCAATTCTCACTATTAACTGCTTATTAGCATGCATATTATTAACATATTGCCTGTTTATTAGTACTTATAAAACACATATTCTGCATGACCATATTCTACATCCCTAATCCTACCCAATACCTAAATTTAACAACTACCTTACTAACTATTAATAAGCAGAAAATTAGGAGTTTATTAAGGCAAAAATCATAGTTAATAGTTTGTTAATAGCAAGAATAGGACCTTATAATAAATTGTGAACCATATTTTTTAACGACTTTATATTGTTTTAAATTATGTGGAAATAATCATGTTAAAGAATGAGTAAATTAATTCTGCAGAGTTCTAGAATAATTTATTATTTTAATCATTAGTTTAATTTAACTCTTTTCCATCATTGACATATTGTGGGAAGCTATTAGACATCTTCTGAAAGAGTACTGAATCTCCGGATCAAAACACAGATGAAGAAGAAGCAGAAACATGTGATTACATATGTAAGCAAATGCATATGTAAAATAACGTATGCGCAAAAAACTGCCCAGCATTACCAATTGAAATGTTGACCCAGTAAGTGGTGTAGCTTTGGGGGTGTTTCTGGAAGTGATCTACTCCATCTATGCTTTGATGTTTGTTCTGAATCCCTTTCGGACTTAGTCTGAAAAATTCTAATTTCTTTTTTTAATGAATCTTACCCACAACTTACCAAATGCATTAAAGGGATAATTTTTCACCCAAAAATGAAAATTCTGTCATTAACTCACACTCATACTGTTCCAAACCCGTAAGACCAAGATATTTTGATTAAATCTGAGATCTTTCTGACTCTAAATAGACAGCAACACAACTGCCCAGGCCCAGAAAGCTCCATGTGACATCGAAGACTTCCCACAAGAGAAATCATTAAATAAAGTTATTTTTGATTTCTTTGCACACAAAAAGTATTCTCGTAGCTTCATAAGATTAAGGTTGAACCACTAATGTCACGTGGACTATTTTAACGATGTCCTAACTACCTTTTTGGGCCTTAAGCATGGTAGTTGTGTTGCTGTCTATGGAGGGTCAGAAAGCTCTCGGATTTCAACGTAAATATCTTAACTTGTGTTCCGAAGATGAACGAAGTGTCTTATGGGTTTGGAACGAGCGTTTTGGAACTTTTTTTTTTGTTTCTGTTGACATTGGTTGTTCAGATATTAATACAGCAAAATATTATGGGAGCCATGAAAATTTTGTGAAAATGATCAAAAATGTTGGTGGTGGCTGGCAACATTTTTAAAAATGCTGGCGGGGAAAGAGTTAAACTTGACTGAAGATATTCAGAAACTTGCTGTTTATCCTAAAATGTAATGGAAACATTACAGGAACGCCTTCTCATGAGCCTGCTGCCCAGAAATGTTGCCATGGAGATGAAGGAGGACTTCCTGAAGCCACCAGAAAGAATCTTCCATAAGATATACATCCAACGACATGAGAACGTCAGGTACAGAAAGAACGAGAGAGAGTGTGTTTCAACAATCAAGCCATTCATGTTAAAAACCCACACTTATTCCATGAATGAAAGATGAGAGCACTACACATAGTTTTCTTTCAGACTAGACAGAAAGTGTCAATTCCATTGTACTTAAATTGTGATTGCGAATACTGAATCAGTGAGTCAATAAGAGTCAACAACTCTCCTCTCACGCGCAGTCGTCTAAGTTCCTGAGTCTGGCTGCCAACCAAAGCTCGCACAGCATGTACAGCGCCCACAGCGCTAGTGCTATCAACTCAAGAGCTGCTCAATTAACCCACACTGCCCACACATGTGGAGAGACGGAGAGCGAGAGATGGAACAAGGCAGTGCTGGGGGGCAAATTCACACAATAGCACATACACACATATACACACATATGCCATCTCAAAGACCCGTTCCAGCCAAGAGATTGGTGAGCGAAAGATGATGCATGCAAGTAACTTTTTTCATGACTAACTGACTGTCTAAAAGATGAGGTTAATGCAGGCCCAGCTCCAGATCAAAGATGAAGAGTGGGCTTTATCTCTGAGCGCTATAAAAGCTATATGTTTGTACTGTCATTCATATCTTGCTGCCATGTTTGCTTAGTTTTGAGATATAGGTTTTATTGAGCTCATAACCTGAGCCAGAAATGCCATTTAACTAAAGACTCTGGAGCCATTCATGTATTACTGTAGTTTTGAATTTAGATTTAGCTTTTTAGATTAGCTTTAGCCTTCAATTTAGCTGATATTAGTGATTGTTGGTTTTAGTTTTTTAGAGTTTAGTTTTATATTTAGATGTTACTTAAATCACAGCATTGCATTTTTATGTAAATTTGAAAAAATTTAAATCTTTATATTCAGTAATACATAATCTAAGACTAAAACAAAAAATAATTTGTGATCATTTAAAATTTATTTAACTGAAGTCAGCATAAAATGAGAATGCACTATATTTTCAAAATTTATGTAATCAATCTGTCTTTTATTTTTTATTTTTGACCTTGTAATTTTTAATCAAAATGTCATAATTTAATCTTCTGGTGAAACAATACTTCTCTCTGGTGGCATACACACACACACACACACACACACACACACACACACACACACACACACACACACACACACACACACACACACACACACACACACAAAAATAAAAAAATAAAAAAATAAAAAAATAAATGAATAGTGTAGACACTATTTTCACCCAGAAACTGCAAGTAAATTGCATAAATAACTACAAGGAAATGACAAATAACACACTCAAGTAAACAAAATTTTAAAAGACTGAAATAGTATTTTCTTCTAAAGACTCTTCCAATAATCTTTGTTTTATTTTACAGTTTAGAATTTTTTTTTTTACAGTATATACCATCTTCTATAATTACTTGTCCGCTTAAACTCCACACTTTTCTTAAAGTCGACTGGAAACTCGCATTCAGATCTGCCTTCATTTAATCAACCAACTCGTCACCCTCTGTACTTTTTTTAAAGAATCTGTTTCACTCAAAGAATCAAGTTCCCCACAATACAGTTATACAAGATCTGTCACTATTTCTGTGTCATTGCATTTTTATTTAGTTTTTGTTAACAATAATAACACTACCATCATGATAATTGAATAATACAATGCTGAGTGGTAAATACACTAACCAGTCAAACCTTGACCCCTCAGTTGGGTCAAACTCACAACTGAGTGAGCTATGTACCCCGTGGACTGAATCTGAACGACTGTAATGTTTTCATGTAAAAGAAAGACCCTATATACTGTATGCTTATTCACAAGCATGTTTCTGATAAAACAGTTTTTTGTGAGTCGTCCACATGCCCTTAAAGAACAGTGTAGGTGTAACACTGTAAGCTCTCGTGTGAATCACCATAATCTGTTGTCCTCTTGTTCTGTGCAGCATCCTGTTTGCAGACATTGTGGGCTTTACCAGTCTAGCTTCACAGTGCACAGCCCAGGAACTGGTCAAACTTCTGAACGAGCTCTTCGGCAAGTTTGATGAACTTGCTACAGTAAGTAATTTTATTGACATATGTGTGGAGAGAATCTTAAAATAGTGGGCATATGTGGTAACTTATATGATTGCTCACAGTCTGACTGCAATATGCAAATCAGCATTGTAATTATAATCCCCATTAGTGGCCACAGCTTCTCATAGAGAGCACTGCAAGAGAGAGGAAGTGCTTGAGTTGGAAAGAGTATTTTGCTATAGCATCATAAAAATCACAGTGGACTCAAGACCTCTGGATGGTGGAATCTAGACATGTGTTTTGATGAAATATTGTTATTAATTTACATTCAATACTTTTAATGTGTGATGTTACAAAAGATTTCTATTTCATAGTTAAATGCTCATCTTTTAAACTTTCTGTTCATCACAGAATCCTAATTTTTTTTTTTTAAATCCACATGAATATTAAGCACCACAACTGTTTTCTACATTGATAATAATACATTTCTTGAGCAGCAAATCAGCATAAAGTATTAGAATGATTTATGAAGGATCATGTGATGTGAGAATAAAGTCTGAAGAATTACCGCAAATTTCTGGACTGTAGTATATAATGTAAAGTGATTTAGTAGAAATTACTCTACACCAATCCAGAGTGTGCAGTTGCTCAGATTAGAATTCCTCAAAAACAATTTAACAACTACAAAACAGAACATTATACACACACGCATACATTATATAATATATACATACATACAGTCCCTCATTCATTTAATTGTCCGCCACATAAAAATCATAGGTTTGATCGCTTAGAAAAATGTTAGCACACCTTATCCTGAACAAACAGCTTTATTTGAAGTGATATCTTGTGTCTTTAATGTTCACAGAACAAACTGTGCAAGAGAGGTTATTTACAGAAGTTTAATAAAAGCTTAAGGGTTTGTTCTGATCCTTAACAATAGTAACAGATACTTGTCTTAGCAAACACTAGTAAATATTTCAGCAGCCCCTGACAGTCAATGCTAAATTGCTGTCCTGACAGCTATGATTGTGTTTACACTTTTCAAAGGTGCTGTCTGAGATCCTACATGAGTGTCTTTGATGTTGAATAACTGCAAATTACAACTGCAGCTTTTACTAGAGGCTTTTGCATTATTTTGATCTTTGTCATGCATTGTAATGATCAATCATCCAATAAGTAATACTGTGGTTTCTTGTGTGTTAGAAAGAGATTAAAGCAGTTTAGCTTCACATTTTCGCCTTCGTAATTTTCCTTTCTTCTATCAATTTCATGGCTCACTTTGTCTTTCTGTATCCCCAAATCAGCAAGTGTAAATCACTGGCTAAATACAGTCTTTTCCAGAGAAAAGTAAAGCTTTTTGTGTAATGCAGCTCTCTGTCACAAAAAGCTAAAACTTTTTTCAAGTTTGACATTAGTTTGAAATTCAGATAACAGTTGGAAATGACTGGCACAGATGGTGTGTGTGTGTGTGTGTGTGTGTGTGCTGTGACAGGGGGTTTCCCACAGTCTCCTCCTGCCCTGTGGTGCCAGATGGTGCATTTCTAATGAAATAGAGCAATCGATCTGAAGAGTTTCTTCTTTTCTATCTTTCTGTTTGTCTTGCTCTCTTTAGTCTAAAGTGTTTTATTGTTCTGTTTAATCAATCTGGAGGGTCTAATCCTGATGATATATTTGCAAAAGGTTATGTATCAGCATCTAGGTACTTAACTATATTTTAGGGAAGAAATGTGTAAATCTGAAAAAGTGTCTCTTTGGGTACCTTTGGTCACATGATCCTAAAGAGATCAGTCTAACATGCTGATTCGGTGCTCAAGAAGCATTTCTTATTATTATCAATATTGAATAAATTTGTGCTGCTTTGATATTTGTGTGGATTATTATTTTTTTCAGGATTCTTTGATGAATGGAACATTTAAAATAACTGCTTTAGATCTTTTGTAACATTATAAATGTCTTCACTGTCACTTTTGATTAATTTAATGCATTCTTGATGAATAAAAGTATTTCATTTAAAAAAATAAAATCTTACTGAGCACAAACATTTTTTATTTTACAAGTGTAGAAAATTTAGTTTGGTTTTAATATTAAGTTGTTGTTTTTTTTTCCCTTAAAAGAGAACACATTGAAAATTCACTATAAACCGATTTATCAATACATAATTTTGCTATAGGCATTTTGTGACTTGGAATGCAAGTTCAAAATAAAGTGACAAGCACAAAAACATAGAAGTGTATAAAATATTTCTTCATTTTGATAGATAAGTAAACTCTCATCTGCTCATTTATTAACTGTCAAAATAGGGAAAATCCTAATATTTGTTTTAGCAGTACTATAATCATTCTTTCATTGACTCATAAATTGAGTACATATGTAAGAAATAAGATTCTGTATAACCTGGAGAATAAGTGACATTAATCATCAAACTTACTTTCAACTAGACATCCAATTTATTGACTTTGTGTGTCTCTTAAAAAACTCCCATCATGCTTCTATGCGTCTGATTGGCAGGAAAACCATTGCAGGAGGATTAAGATCTTAGGAGACTGTTATTACTGTGTGTCCGGCCTCACCCAGCCCAAAGCGGACCACGCTCACTGCTGTGTGGAGATGGGTCTGGACATGATCGACACCATCACGTGAGTGTTTGTGGCCAAATCTCATTTTGTTTTAACAGCAGTCATTGTTTTAACAGTAGCAGCAGCACCAGCTATACGATCATCTGACAGACTGTATTTAAAAGCTATAGTGATTTTATTTGTGTGTGAGAGACCTGCTCCACTATATTCATTTCTCTACTCTGAATTTTAAGGTGGCTTTCACTGCTGCAGTCTCTTATCACCTCACACAGGTGTTAGAATATGCACACACACACACACACGCACGCATGCATATGCGGACCAGAACTCACACCTCTCACACAGAAAGACCTCTCTCTCTCTCTCTCTCTCTCTCTCTCTCTCTCACACACACACACACTTTCCGTCTCACATTAGTGTAGATCTCCTGCTTTGTGCTGGTAGCAAACAGAGAAGAAATTCCTCCTGCCAAAGCTCTCTCTCTCTTCAATCATCAGATCCGGCATTATAGTGAGGGATGAGGAGAGAATAAAGAGCTTTTGAAAAAGAGGCAAAAAACCTGACTATAGTTTTCTAGATGGGAAAATATAGTGTTCAGGCTTCCCACAGGTTCTTACCAATGAATTTTTCTAGGACCTTTCTTATTTTTGTGATTGTTTTCTAGATGGGAAAATATAGTGTTCAGGCTTCCCACAGGTTCTTACCAATGAATTTTTAATACATTTAAGATCTATTTGCTATAGAACTTATTGTATATGATTCATCCATGCACATGTTTCATTATTTATTTATTTATTTTATTTTTGACCTTAATTTTTTTTTTTATTTTATTTTTGATCTTATTTTTTTTTATCTTATTGTTAATGATAATGTTTTTTTATTGTTTTAGTTTTATTTTTAGTTATAATAACCCTCATCCAAATTGATGAATAAAACCAAGTCAAAGCCATTTTTTTTTTTCACTCAAATTTATGCCATAGTATAGTGAATGATTTACAATGGTTTGTGAACAGGATTAACCAATTAATAATAATAATAATAATAATTGTAATGGTATTATTATTATTATTAATAATAATAAAACAATCTTAAAAAAAACTTAAACTTAAAAAAGGGAACAGTTTGTTCACAGCTTGGACATCACTATAGTTTACAAGCAAATTTTATTTTCAAGTAAAATTTAGATATTGTACAGCAGATTATAACTATAATTATAACCATAGACTGTAAAAAACATGGACGTAGTGTCCGTGACGTCACCCGTAGGATTCCAAAGAGCGTTTTTGAAGCCTAAAGTAGGCGGCGCCGACCATCGCCATCTTGGCAGCGCGTCACCGTGCATCACTCTCGGATAATCAAAAATGGGCGAAAATGCGGGAGCTGGTTGCTGAAACCACGCCCACCTATCTCGACGGTGGTGACAGCAGCGGCAATCCACCTGTCACTCAAGTGGCCACTCCCTTAATTATGCAGAACTTTAAGGCTTAATTTAGGGCAAAATTAGTTATGTAGACCAAAATAATTTTTTGAACCAGTCTGTAAACGTTTTTTTTTTTTTTTTTTTTTCTGCTGTAAAGTTGGGCATTTTAACACTGGGAGTCTATGGGATTGCCTCCCTCTAGCGGCCAGTTGATGAATTACAGTTTAAGTCACTTCTGTGTTGGCCTCAGGAGAGAGAGTGCGAGGTTGCTGCTTGATTATGACTGACATTTTAAGGACCTTTCCAGTTCCCAGGTTTGGAATTACAATTTCCTGATATTTGCACATTTTCTTTTAAGTCAGTTAATTTACTTAAACGTTTATTTATTTATTTATTTAGCACTCAAATAAATTGTACTTTGGATGAATGTTTGAAATTATGTGCACTCACATGGAATAAAGGTTCCAGACAAAGGTTATCAGTGGCTTATAAAAAGCTCTATTGGTTGCCAGCATTTTGAGATCACCTAAATTTGTGAAAAAATATATTACCTAAATTAGTAAATTAGTGTCAAATGTTTGGAGAACCCCTTTCTACTAACCAAATCTGAACTTTTTAAATGCTTCATCCACACCAGTAGGTGTCAGTATAAAGATCACTCATATATATCATCGGAAATGGAAAGTTGACCTTTTTTGTGAATATATGTATATAATCAGGTCTGTTGTGGAAGCGACTGAGGTGGACCTGAACATGCGTGTGGGTTTGCACACGGGCCGTGTGCTCTGCGGGGTTCTGGGGCTCCGCAAGTGGCAGTATGACGTCTGGTCCAATGATGTGACACTGGCCAACATGATGGAGGCAGGAGGATTGCCTGGGTCAGTAACAAACCACATTTAAAAACATCTTCAGATTTTATGCCATTTCTTCCTATATGAGCAGAAAGGTGAGAGTGTGATTGTTTGCCCCTCACCCAACAGGAAGGTTCATATCACCAGGGCAACGCTGGAATGTCTGAATGGAGATTACGAGGTGGAGCCGGGATTTGGCCACGAGAGACATGCTTTCCTTAGCAAACATGCCATCGAGACGTTCTTCATCGTGCCCTCACACAGACGCAAGGTACAAACACATCATCATCACACCATACACAACATGAAACCACACTATAGTAAAGCCTTTCACTTCTGGAATGTGGTGTTTTTATTTTTAATTAAATTAAACTGTAAATAGAGTGTGAAAAGTGGGCATATCTTAGGCAGTAATATTACTGGGTAGTATTATGTTTCTCTTCCTACATGACTTTGGCAGTAAAGATTTGGTAATTTTACTGGTTGAGAAAATGACTGCATTTGGTTAACAATTATTGACAACAAAAAACAGAGCCATTTACCTTATTTTGGCTTTTTTAAAGCATGTCTGAAACCAGATTGATGAGCAGCTGTCTTTCCTTTGTTGACATTTTTCCTTTTGAAATAGGAAGTGGGACATTTAAATAGACTATATTTACATTGCAGCCATGAACTATTTGCTACTTGTTATTGCTATTTTTATAGCAATTGTATTCATTCTTAAAGAGGTTCTCAGCGTGCAACAGGGCCGACATTTGTTGTGAACTTTGAAATTTGTATTCATCAAACAATCCTGAAAAAAATATATCATAGTTTTTACAAAAATATTAAGCAGCACAACTATATTCCACACTGATGGTAATAATAATTGTAAACAGACCTTGAATAGCAAATCAGCATATTAGAATGATTTCTGAAGGATCATGTGACACTGAAGACTGAAATAATGATGCTTCAGCGTTGATATCACAGAAATAAACTGCATTTTTAAATATATTAAAATAGAGAAACATTTATTTAAAATTGTAATAATATTTTAAAAATTAGGGTTGTGATGCTTTTTTTATCAAATAAATGAAAAGAGACACAAATAACAATCTTACCAACCTCAAATGTTTAAATGCTTGTTTATACACAAGTCTCTCTAAGGTCTGATAACCTTAACACCCATAAGATGTCTATTTCTGTTAAAGGTTTGAGTTTCTGTCTTAACTGTATCTTCCAGATCTGAGAGATGATGAGTGCAATGCAATAAAATGATCCACACATGCACAATCAAACGCCGTACAAACATCCTGGTACATCCGGTGTTCTTTACAAATGGATTAGAAGTGTCTTCTTTATGTCACTTTTTTAAGTCACTATTTCTTCTTCTTTTTTTCTTCCAGCCAGCAGTTACCACAGCCATTTTCTCACATTCAGTTAATCTCTTCTCTTTCCTCATTCCACATTTCTTCCCACCCCCTCTTTTTTTCTCTCTCTCTGCAGATTTTTCCTGGGCTGATCCTATCAGACATAAAGCCAGCGAAAAGGATGAAGTTTAAAACAGTCTGTTACCTGCTGGTGCAGCTCATGCACTGCAGAAAGATGTTCAAGGCTGAGATCCCTTTCTCCAACGTCATGACCTGTGAGGATGATGACAAGGTGCGTGATTATTAACAAGGAGGACCAGTGTAGGCAGTGGCCTGCGAATTTTTTCACATCAAGTAAACATAGTTGACGAAATTAAATAGCTTTCAAGTTGGTTAAAATTGTTTTAACATCCGGAATATCAGGAATACACTACACAACCTTTACCCAAATTTTTTGCCTTGATTTGCAGTCTGGACAAGCCAGCCTGCAGAATTTGGACAGTTGGAATTGACAGATTTCACAGAAATTGCATAGTGTATGATAGTCACAGACTCAGGATATTAAACATGTTTGATATTTTGAGACAATTTTAGAACACATTGGTTTCATTTGTCATGTGTCTCTCAGCAACAAGGCGTACGTTTCTGTGTGAGTTTATTATGTTCAGAACAACAGAAGTGTATGATGCCTTGTGTTTTAAATTCTTTTTAAGTCATGTAATGTATTCCAGCCTTACAGTTGTAACATCAGATATTATTTCAAAGAGTTAACTATTAAAAAAAAGAAAATAAGACAGATATCTGAACCAAACATCTACCCACTGACCCACAAAATCCCTGCATCGACACCAGCAAAATGAATGAAAATAATAGTTTAGTCATACAAATGACTGTGATTGGCTGAACTCATTCTGTATTTACTTATACAGTATAACAAAACGCTAATGAATATTAAGAAATATTTTTATTTAAGTGTATATTAAATCTGGCTATGAAAGTCATTGGGTTTTATTTTGTCCAAACATAAACAGATTTAAGCATAAAACCACTCCTGTTACAGTTTAAGATTACTGAGTTTATGATTTAAAATAAATTGTGGTCTGATGTTCAATTAAAGTTGCATATGAGAACAGTCTGCCCTAATGTAGTCAAGTGTATCTGCACAACAACTAAATTGACAAAGGTTTGGCTCATGAGTATTGATAACTCTATTAATATTTATGAGGTAAGACATCACCATGTCATGATGTCACAACCAGTCATTGAAAAGTTCCATTACTGCTGATATATTGTGATTGCTGTTTTTTTTTTAATTATCCTACAGTTATTAATCCAAGATCCCCAAATCACCCAAAGTCACCTTTCACACCCACACAAATCACATTCACTGTGTTAATCCAGTGCACTCTCTCTAATGCCACTCCTTCAGATGAGTGGATGATTGCACACAGATCTAATCACTACTGCAGATTTACTGTTCTCATCATGTCTGAACTCTCTCTCTCTGTGTGTGGGTGTGTGTGTGTGTGTGTGTGTGTTTTGACTTGTATCAGTGCATAATTAAAGATCTTATCACCATTGCATGTGTGAGAAAATATGCTGAGATGTGTTGAACACCCATCTGTCACCATGTACTGTTGATGTGTGTGTAGATGAGTTTAAAAGTACATGTGAGTATGTTTTTCTTTCTTTTAACCTAATTGTAATGACCATGTACTTGAAATGATCATAACCTAATTGTAATGATCTTATGTCATTGTAAACCTGTATACACACAAATAAAGTCATTTTGTAATGTTAACGCTGTCAAACTCAAAAAAGCACCATAAAAGAGGTCCATATGACTCCTGGCAATATATTTGAAATCTTTTGAAGTCATAACATAGCTTTGCATTTAGAACAAACCAAAATTTATGACACTGCAGTATTTACTGAAAATCTTCATTTCAGTTGAACTTGGAAGTTATTTGTATCTAAACTTGAATTTTCAAATTTGGAATCTGAGATACTGTAATTGTGTTTCCAGAGACGAGCTCTGCGAACAGCTTCTGAGAAGCTGCGCAGTCGGACGTCATTTTCAGCAGGCATGGTGCAGAACTCTCCTGGGACCAGAGTGAACCGTTACATCGGCCGTCTGATAGAAGCACGACAGACAGAGTCAGAGACGACAGACCTCAACTTCATTACCCTCACATACAGGAGCAGAGAGAGAGAGCAGAGAGTGAGTACACACAGATGCATGATGGGTAAACATGTAAGTGAGAGCAGGACTAGTTGTCACATGGGGACAGTTGTCACAGAGAGGGTTTGAACCTTTTAAAATAGAATGAATTCTTGCTAAAGCTGCTGGGTAAATGAATAATCACCATAAAACCACAAAGTCATACATTTCACCCCTTAAATTTTAATGTATTTTTTTTAAAATAAATGTCTGTTTTTAAATGTTATACATATACATTTATTGAAATTATTTTTAACTGAAATGTTTGTTGGCCCAAAACAAAGGTTTGATAAAGTTTCATTTTACATTATTGCTGTGCCATGAATTTTTTTTTCTGTTTTTATTTATATATTTTACTGTTTAAATACAGCTAAAAAGTCAACAATACAGTGTTTAATGGCAAGTTGAACTGTGACAACTTAACCCATATAGTGTGACATCATGCCCTGCTATTGGTCAACTGTATCAAAATGAACAGTTTTAAAAGCCAAGACTTTACAGGAAGCTACCACTGAAAATTCTGTCTTCTTTTATGTGTTTTAAAGAAGTCTCTCATGCACTGCGTTTATTTGATAAAAATACAATAAAAACTGCAATATTGTGAATTATTGTAATTTTAACAATATTAAATAAAACAACAACAACAACAAAAAACATTTATTATTAACTATGTTGAATACAGTTGTGCTGCTTCATATTTTTTATGTAAACTGTGACACATTTTTTAGGATTCTTTGCTGAACGAACAGCATTTGAGTTAGAAATCTTTTGTAACACTATAAATGTCTTAATGTCACTAAAGATCCACTTAAGACTCCTTTCAGACTAAAACTATCGATTTCTTTAAAAAAAATCATACTGACCCCAAACTTTTGAATGGTGGTGTATGGCTATGCAGAAACGTCAACAAAATAAACCTACTCTAGGAAATATTCGCCAAAGTGAAAAGTGTGACAACCTGCCCCGGTGTCCCATATACAGCAGTTACCAATCCAGGGCATTGGCAGGAGTGACTTGGCGAAATGTGAGAGAGATGGATTGAAGAATTTCCTCAGACACACACGCCGCATCCCCCGCATTGTTCTGTTGAGCTTCGTGACTCCCCGTCTCCTCTCACTTTCAACATCCTCTCTCCCCCTCATCTCTTAGCGCTCTCCTTTCTCACTAGCTCTCTCCATTGCTCTGTTCTCTATTTCTTTGCCTATATTCAGTCCTCTCCAATCCCTCCCATCTTCGATTCATGTAAGACGTCCGCCCACCCTAACAGAATGGGGGCAACAGTAATGATTTGGGAAAATCTGTCAGACTCACGACATATATTCCTCTCTCTCTCTCTCTCTCTCTCTCTCTCACACACACACACACACACACACACACACACACTCGTGCATGCGGGAGTGCAGTGGCTTTCCCTGCTCTCTCTGTGGGAGTATAATGACATTGCATCTGGTTCTTATAAAGAGGGGATGCATGGTTTTTATTCTCTAATGAAGCTGACGCACAAAGCAGCGTGTTGCATTGATATCCTGCAGGCTGCTACTTGTGCTACATGTTACTTGTCACACTTACAAGAGATACAACAAAGCATATGCTTACATGAACACACATACAGTAGGTCTCTTTCTTCAACTTTGGGCACTTTTACATATAGATTTTGATCAGAATTGAACTATTCAAATGTTTTAATACATTTTTACAATTTCTTAGAAACTGTACCATGTCTCATTGTTTATCTTTGCTACTTTTTAAAATGCCTGTAGATATAAAGGGGTGGGGGGGGGGGGGGGGGTGTAGTCCAACATGTGTTAATGGTTCGTTTTGTAAAAAAAAAAAAAAAAAAAAAAAAAAAAAAAATACATTGGGCGTGCACATTGGGCTCAGATTGGTTAGCTGGTGTGTTGTGATTGGCTAAACCACCTCTAGTGCACGTCTAAATGTCCCACCCCTCACCTCAGCGGCATGTGCTTTGGTTGATTTCGTAAACAATGACATTGTCAGTATTGCTTATCAATTTGAGCCCGATTGAGACGCAGAGGATATTAGTTAAGAGGATCGGGCAGAACATGTGCAAGCACTCGGCTCTAAATGGCATGTTTTTTGTTTGTTGTTGCCTCATACTTTTAGATACGCTGTTATTAGATACTTTTAGGCTGTTAATTGTAAATGCTACTGCTTCTGTTAGCTTCTAGATAGCTTTAATACAGTACAGCAACCACATGTATAACCTTTCTCATAGCTATGTGAAAATAAGTGTATAAATGAAACCGTTCATTAGAGAGAGATATGCAGAGCATGTGCAGAGCAGGGCGATGCGAGGAACAGTATTAAAGGGTTAGTTCACCCCAAATGAAAATTCTATCATTAATCACTCACCCTCATGTCGTTCCAAACCTGTAAGACTTTCGTTCATCTTCGGAACACAAATTAAGATCTTTTTGATGACAGAATGCTGTCAGATTTCCTTCCATAGACTGCCTTTGTAACTTTGTAACTTTGTGCCTGTGTACAGTGTTGGGAAGGTTACTTTGGAAAAGTATTAGGTTACAGATTACAATTAAGTAGCGTAACTATTTCAATTACTTTATTAAAGCAATGTAACTGATTACTTTGATTACTTTTGATTACTTTTCTAAATTGTTAATGTGTTTTCAACTGTTTAACCATTTTCAAACACTTAAACCAGGCAACTTTATAGGAGTATTCAAACACTGATTACTGTTACTTTTGAAGTCCTTCTTCACTTGAATTAAGTAATTTAATTTTAAACCACAAACACCACAAAATCAGACTTTAGGACCTCTTTTTACTTTGAGATCAGTTTAGTTTAGTGGCTATGATACTGTTTTTGAAATCACATCTTTGCATAACTATGACAGAAAACATTGGCATCTTGAGAAAAAAATAAAGAGGAAAAAAAAAACATAAAAAAAACAAACAGTTAATCTTCAAAAATAAAGCATATACATAAATCCAAATAGGAAACAAAATAATTATCAAATAAGCATGTGTCCTATTATGTCCTTAACTCCTAAAACATTGGTGTTTCATATTTTAAAGCAGTCACTGCAATTTATCAAAGAAATCAATAATATATATTTAACAATTCTATTATTATTATTTTTACTCAAACTGTCCATCAGTTGTGGCATCATTTTCATCACAGCCAACAGTTTTGCACTTCATGAAGTTTGTTAAAGTGTTATTTGTTACCAAGGAGACAACAGGGTGGTGAATAGCACAGATGTAATAAGAGATGTAAAGAACACAAATAAAAAAGCATAAATATCATTTGACCAGAACAGAATGTTTTATTTTCAATCAAGCTGTAATTTTATCAAGTTTTCTAAAAAATATGTAATTGTCTGGAAATTGTATATAATTGTGTGTATTAAGGATTAAATGCTAGTTGTTAAAATTTGCCACAACAAGACAAAAGAATCACACTTAAAAAAAAAAGTGACAAATAAATAAATAAATACATTTTGGAATAAATATGGTGGAAATTACATTTGTGCATGATGGTGCAGGGAAAATCTGTTTTAGGAGACCCAAACGCACCCATACAGTAGTTGAACAAACACATTTACACACATGGACTGTAGAAAAACTGATTACATAATTGCTACAACCTATCAAATTGTCTCTGTCTCTCTTTGTCACACAGTATCAGCAAGTGTATGACGATGCCTTCATCAGTGCGGTGGTTATCTCTCTTGTCATCACTTCATTTTTTGCAGTGGTCTATTTTCTCATCATTCCTCAGTATGTAAATCACACACACAATACCTGATACATTAACATAACACACCTTTTCTTTATTTGCCAGACACACTAAATTGATCACAAATTTTACATGCTCAGGTCACTGCATCACACAACACATATTCATATAACATCCTCTCTTTTTCTCTTTCTTTCTCTTGCTGCAGAGGTCTTCTGGTTGTGATTCTGCTGGTTCTGTGTTTGTGTTTCCACATGGCAAGTGTGATGTACCTTCACATCACTCATATGCAGGTAACACTGGTCTCCAGTTTGGGGACTCTCCATAGTCATAATGATTTTTATACTGTACAAACTGTATTTTCTATCCCCTATCCCTAAACCTATCCCTCATTCAAAACTTTCTGCATTTTTAGATTTACAAAAAATATAACTCATTCCCACTTTATATTAGGTGGCCTTAAAGGGTTAGCTCACCCAAAAATCAAAAATGGCCTGTGATTTACTCACCCTAAAGGCATTCTAGGTGTATATGACTTTATTCTTCCACCGGAACAGCTTCCGCATACAACAGATACCCGAATTGAGAGAAAAGAGTTTCTTACGTTTGAAATATGGATATTTTTCTTACAAAAATGCATGGATTCGCTACAGGAGGCCTTTATTCACCCCCCGGAGCAGTGTGAGGCACATTTTATTATGGATGTGTACACTTTATTTAACGTTTCTTGGACTGTTGAACAAGGGTCAGTATCATTGTAGGGTGCCTTTTGGTGTCCTGTATGTCCTGTATGTATAATGTCTGATAATGTAACATAAAAATGACTGTGAAAGGGCATGTTGTATTAGGCTAAATTTTTATATTCATAACAAAAGCAAAACTTGGCTTTTTAGATACATTTTCTAGATTTTTTAAGTTTTGTGTAAGGATGTGTGTTATTTTGCTATGCCCCATGCACTGCTCATTAAATTTGAATGATAGTAGAATGCTGTCAAATCATAAAATTAAAAAAAAAATAATAATAATTAACAAAAATCTATTAACTTTTAGGTAAATAAGAGATTACTCAATTTGAGTGTATTGATCATTTGGTAATAAAAACTTTTTTTATAAAAATAATAAAAAAATGTATAAAAAAAAAAATTTTGAGTTTGTCCATGTCCCTTGAATGGTTGCCACACTGTCGTATTGGGGAATAATTACATTCTCAATGTGACTGAGAATGTAATTATATTATTTATTATTATTATTTTCTTTTTTTTTACAACCCCATTTAGGAAAGGTACATCATCTTTTAGAAAATATAATTTGCATCTTAATTTTGCAATGAAAACTTATTTAACAGTAATATGTCCATGAAAGAGTGGACATATCTTATGGATTATGCTTCAAATACTGGCCCATAATTTTCTAAAAAATGTGTGGGAGCTCAACTAATATGTTTCTATAGTACTTGAGTGTCTACTATTTATGATATGACAAAGCGAATGGGAAATTAAAACCAAAATTTTTGAGTATTTTGAGCATTGAAAGGCACTTAATCTATCCTGATATTGACCCATAACTCTGATTGGATTCGCCTGAAAGAAAGAAAGTCATATACACTTAGGATGCATCGAGGGTGAGTAAAAAACACAAGCTAATTTTCCTTTTTGGGTGGTACAAGTACAATGTAAAAGCATATGTGGACATGAATGACACCTAATAAAATAACAATAATAAAAAAAAAAAATTATAATAATAGCAACTTGGACCAGTAAGCAACCACCTAGCAGCCACCCAGAATACAACAGCAACCACATAGCAACCACATATAACCACTTAGCAACACCCTAGTATTCCCTAGTACTCCCCTTGCCATCACTTAAGTTTGGTGTCCCTTACAAAAAATAAGTTTATTCAAGTGTGCTATTAGTATACTTCTTTTAAACTAAAAAATAGGAAAGTATGCTTTTAGTTTACTTTTTATGTACTTCTCAGAAATGGGATTTATGTACTCCTCAGAAATATACTTAAAATGACATTTAAGTATACTTGACTTATACTTACAAAAAGTCTAAATATATTTGAAATATACTTGTGCTCCTAGAATCCGTTTTTCATTGTTATACGGTAGAGGGCACTAGTACACATCTTCTGTACAGAATTTCCAAGAAAACCCAAGTGAAGAAGAAAAAGAACCAACAGATACTAACACATGTAATCTAACACAATCATCTGACATGAAACAGCATCAAAACTGTAACGTTATGGAATAAAATGTCAACTGATGAAGAGGTAATAATTACAGTCAAGCTTTGGGGTGTTGATCGAATCCATCTACGTTTTGATTATCATTCTGAATCCAATTTATAGTCTTTTTTCAGCTTTTTGTTCAAAATGTTATTTCTTTATTTTTTTTTTTTATGAAACTTACCCACATTAAAGTGTTTTAAAAAAAGAATGCATGAAGCTAGAATAAAATGTTTTTAAAAGCAGATACCATGTGCTTTCTTTGGATGTTTTGTATGTTCAGATATCCATATAACAAAATATATACAAATTAAAACCTAAATAGGGACATAGTAGTATACTTAAAGTATGATGTAAAGTTCACTTAAAGAAAAGTATACTTAAAATATACTTGAACTTTACTTAAGTATACTTAATAAAATAAACTTGAAGTATACTACTTTTTGGTAAGGGGTGCCATCACTTATAGTAACATAGCACCTTAACAAACATCCAGAACACTATAGCGCCACATAGTAGACACATAGCAACACTTTAACAACCACCCAGAGCAACCTAGCACCAGCTAGCAGCCACATAGCACCTTAACAACCACCCAGAGCAACCTAGCACCACCTAACAACCACACAGAACACCGTAACACCACCTAGCAGCCACATAGCACCTTAACAACCATACAGAACTGCATACAGTAGCTCCACCTAGCAACCACCCACAGCACCCTAGCATCATGGAAGTAATTTTTTTTTTTTTTCAGGAAATGTCAAACTCTAGTTGTTTGTGTGCATTTGGTTTTCTGATTGCTCTTTCCTATCTTGTTGTTCTCAGTGCTCTCCTGACTGTCTGACCCTGCAGATCAGAACGGTTCTGTGTGGGTTTCTGGTGCTGCTGATGTACTCAGTGACCCAGGGGTGTGTGGTGAGTGTGTGTGTACAGTAGAAGAGAGTGACGACAACTGTATGTCTGAGGGTCTTGCTTATAGAATGTACACTGATAAAAACATATGTAATATATATATGTAATGTATGTATATATATATATAATTCCATTATTTTACTTCCAAATATGTGTTCATCTATTAGTTTCTTTCTGATGTTGAATGTGTTTGTGTTGCTGTACCTATACAGGTGGAATGTGTACCGTGGTCACTGGAGGGGAATTCCAATGTCTCCATGGTGACAGTTGTCACAGTCAATGGGACCAGCGTGGGCTCCGGGGTGTGCAAATACACTCCGTACGTATTTTTATCATGTGTGATGGCGTCGCTATCTGTGGCTCTGTACCTCCGTGTGTCATCACTACCCAAGATTCTCCTGCTTCTCCTTCTCAACATCCTCCACACTGTCGTCATGGAGACTAGCAGCTATCGGAAGGCCATAGGGTGAGTTGAGCTAAATGCAAAGGTTATAGGAGTGTTTGTAGTTCATGTTTGTTTAATTATCTCAGGGTTACCCAAACTGGGATTTATGAGAAATATATTGTTTACCTGCAAGTAATATCACCATTAACTGACAGCCGAGAACATGTAAATGTGTTGTTAAATTATTGAAATGTTAATTTAATAACTCAGCAGCAAATTTAAAAGTAAATGTTTTCAGTCAAAAGGCTGAATCCCTGTTTTATCTGATGTGTGTAGAGGTGGATTCTTTCACACGCACAGCTATGACCCTATTCTGGCAATGCTGCTGTTTTCTGGAGCTTTGGTGTTTCACTGCAGACAGCTGGATCTCAAACTCAGACTGGACTACCTCTGGGCCACCCAGGTGAGTGCACCTGTGTGTATGCAAACATTAAGGTTTGTGTGTGTGTGTGTGTGTGTGTGTGTGTGTGTGTTTATGTGTACATGCATCACTTAGTAAAAAGTAATATATTTAAAATACATTTATTTTATACCAAGTATAGTTCAAATCTGTTAAAATTTTTCCTGACATTTTGTTTGAGATTTACTGACATAAAAATTATTATTACATTTAATTTGGAGTACTTTCTGTGCACAATGCACATTTCTTCATATTAAGCCTAAAATGTGTTTTAAAGTCACTATTGATGAGGATTGCATGATTTTTTTTGAATAATATCAGTCTTTAAATGCACAGTTACTTAAAGTGTAGTATACTCCTTTTTGGGGAAGGATTGCAATGATTTTTTTTTGAATAATGCAGTCTTGTAGTTGCCAGTGTACTTGCAATAGTCCCACTTTAGCACAATCAAATATACTTCAGTATATCTTTAGTTGGACTTCAGCACAATTAAAGTGCATTAAGTACAAAATTAAGTTGTTCCAAATTAGCAGACTTGAAGTATACAGTATCTGTTTAGTATAATAAAAGTACACTATTGCAGGGTACTGTTTAAGTACATAAATATGTAAATGTATTTGTAGTATACCTAGCATAAAATAAATGTATTCCAAATACATTTTAGTATATTTATTTTTCACTTAGGTCATACAATATGAACAAGCATGCACAGAATCTACATGAGCAAAACTTGACATGGATTTCATACAGTTCTTTGCAAACTTTTAAGTACATTTGACAGAATTGTTCCCCAAAATTCAGTTATATGAACATGCAAAAGGTCCACAGATTGTGCCTGTATATAAGTATGAAAAAAATGGCTGAAATGATTGGGACCAGAAATAGAGAGAGAGAGAGAGAGAGAGAGAGAGAGAGAGAGACTACTGTTCAAAAGTTAGAGGTCGGTAAGAATTTTAATGTTTTTGATTGAAGCCTCTTCTGCTCACCAAGGCTGAATTTATTTATTCAAAAATAGTTGCAACAGTATTAAAGTTTTTAAATACTTTTAAATGTATATTTAATTCAATTTCTATTTGAATATGTTATGTAAAATGTAACATGGTCCTTCAGAAATCATTCTAATATGCTGATTTGGTGTTCAAGAGATATTTCTTATTATTATCAATGTTGAAAACAGTTCTGCTGATGATTTTTTTGTGGAAACTGGTACAATTTTTTCCAAGATTCTTAGGAAGTTCAAAAGAAAAGCATTTGTCTGATATAGAAATCTTTTGTGACATACTGTGAATTTAATGTGCTGAATTTACCATGCTGAATAAAAGATTAATTTCTTTTATAAAAAGTCCCCAAACTTCTGAACAGTAGTGTATATTTTCAACAGAAAACACTAAATAGTGGAATATCTTAAGCATCATCAGCACTGTGATAGCAAGCTATTTCAAGAGTCACAGTGCCCTCTAGTGGATGATTTATTTTCAGATTATAATTCCATATAAAACAACAAATATTTTATAACCTTTAAAATGTCCAGTGACAGGTGACATCTAGTATGAGTATGCAGTTAATTGTTAATATGTCAGTTTGTGTGTTTTGTATGCAGGCTGAGGAGGAGAGAGATGACATGGAGAGAGTGAAGCTGGACAATAAGAGGATTCTGTTCAACCTTCTGCCTGCACATGTAGCTCAACACTTCCTGCTGTCCAATCCACGAAACATGGTCAGATTCCATGTACAGATCACAAAGAATAACCTTAAAGACAACATGAGATACCAATTAACTTCTAATAATGTGACACATTTCTAAGCCAAATAGCATATTCAGATGAAGTGAAGTGGGGATTGTTGTGGTTTGTCAGATGTTGTAGTTCCCAAAGTCACCACTTCATAGCAATGTTGTTACAATCCAGCTGCTAATTAGGTGAGAGGTCAGTGCAGATGCTTTGATGATAGATTGTGTTTTGATCATGCAAATGAGATAAGATTGTGATTGTGTGTAGTGTAAATGCTCAGCCGTTCCATCTGGCTTTGTGATCTCACTGCCAGGCTTCATTGTGAGGCCTCATGAGCACAATGAATGTGTGATTACACTCCCGTTATGCGTTTTTTTTTTGTTTTTGTTTTTTTTAGTTTGCTTTCTTCTCAACAGATGCTTTTCGTGTCTTTTCCTTCCTTCAAGGTAATTGATTGATGTAGTGAGATATGTTGAAGTATGTTTCTGAGGAGATCTTTCTCGTCTTTTGCTGTTCGAGATCCTTCACAGGAATTGATGCAGTCAGACATCCTAAAGTATTTAAAATTTTGGAAACATATGTGGAATTTTTTCTTGATGATTTTTCTTTTTATTATTGGAATGTTTTCTTGATGAATCTTCTTTTTATTATAATGATAGCTTGGAAAAAGTGTACAACTGTTTTGTCAAGTATAAGGAAACTTTACCATTCAAAAGTTTGGGATCAGTATTTTTGTTTTGTTTTTTCAAGAAATTTATTTATATTCAAATTTTTGAAATTAGTTTATGATATAAATTAAGTTTTGCCACCACAAAAATATATTTTTTATTAATTATATAAAAACAGAAAACGGTTTACATTTTACATGTTATTTTAAATTGTAATATTTCACAATAATATTGTTTTGTACCAAATTTTTGATTACATTTTGACTTAATTTAAAAGTGACTTTTCAAAAATCCTACCGACCCCGAACCTTTGAATGGTAGTGTAAAATGACTAACCTCTGTATATGATTTCAGCCAGACGAAAGCATTTATGTGACACTTAAAAAGACAGATTATTGCTTTTTTATTGACAAATTAATCTGTCAAATCAAACATGCATGTAAACACTAATATTAGTTTGGTAAACAAAACTACACCATTATATTAATCTTTTGGTGCCATGTTACTTGTTTACAGCCATAGGACACCAAATTGTTGCTAAGTTTATGTCCAAAATCATAATTTTGGGAGTGACTCCTGTACTCCATACATATACTGTAGAATGATAATTAAAGGGAGTCACTTCTGTATTTAAATGCGGTTGTCACTCCCAAAACTTTGCAGTGTATACGTGGCCGATATGTCTACATAGTAAATCAAATCCTTCTATTTCAGAAGAGCAAGAAACCCCCTTTTTTAAGTGCATAAACCACTGTGATGCGGTTGAATCTTTGATTTGAGATTGATGGGTTTTTTTGATGGGTTATTCTTTTGCACTCTACCTTTTAATATCAAAAGCAAGTTTTGCTTTGACCAAAATCAACTTGTCCAATTCATGCATGTCATGTGTCGTGACTAATTACCATAGACTTAACTTCTCTAACCGCTGTTATATTCCAGCTCAGCCTGGATCAGTGGTATCGTCCCCTGAGGGTCTCATGGCTCTTTGCTTTCCCGCTCTTTCACTGTTCCAGGACTTGTATTATCAGTCTTACTCTCAGGTGGGCGTCCTGTTCGCTTCCATCCCCAACTTTAATGACTTCTACATTGAGCTGGATGGAAACAACATGGGTGTGGAATGCCTCCGGCTGCTAAATGAGATCATTGCTGACTTTGATGCGGTGAGAATTTCTTGTCTCCCAGCCTGTGATATGTATGTTTTGGCTCAGTGTGCGAGTTACCTTAATCCCACTCTAGAGTTCATTTATTTCTCCATCACATCATCTTTCTCGTTCTCTGTCTGTAGCTGATGGATAAGGAATGCTACAGAGACATTGAGAAGATCAAAACTATTGGCAGTACTTACATGGCTGCGGTCGGACTCGTTCCCACTGCGGGATCCAAGGTACACAGAGTGTGTATGTGTGCAAACACAATAAAAATCATTTTCTCAATCAGATTTTTTGCCTTGTTTTCCAGTAAAATGATCTTAAATTTAAAACAATATACATTATTTGAGAAGCAAAAAGACTGAGAATGCACTGTTCTAAAGTTTGGGGTTTTTAAGATTAAAAAAATAAAATAAAAAATTATGTCTACCAGAGCAGCATTTCTTTGATAAAAAAATAAATAAAAAAAATAAAAACTGTAGTATGTGAAATATTATTAAAATTTAAAATAACTGCTTTCTTTTGGAATATATTTTAAAATGTATATAATTCCTGTGATGCAAAGCTAAATTTTCTGCAGTCATTTAGTGTCACATGATCCTGCAGAAATCATTCTAATATTTTTTTATTCCAATTTTTGCTGCTCAAGAAACATTTATATGTTGTTGAAAATAGTTTTTATTTTTATTTTATTTTTTGTGGAAACTGTGATCTATTTTTTTAGGACTCTTTGATGAAAAGAAATTTAAAAGAACAGGTTTTTTCTTTTTCTTTTTTTGTAAGATTATAAATGAATTTAATTTTACTGTTTTTTTTTATTTTTTTGTTTTGTTGTTGTGAAAAAAAATTATTGTTTGATTGTTGCTGAAAAAAAAAACTTTTGAATGGCGGTGTCTTCAATTAAGTTTGATTTTTTTTTTTTTTGTATGTTTTAAGTATAAATCTAACCAAATTTAGTGAGGTTTACACACACACAAAAAAAATATTGTTATGCAACTGTGTTTTTCAAATTAATTTACTTTAAAGGTGTTTAGATATTTTAAAAGTAAACAGTACAAATTAATCAAATTAATCTGAGCCCTTGTGTGTGTATGCGCAATTGTGCTTGTGAGGAGTGAGATAAAATGAGAGCATTAAGAGAGAGCTTTTGTGTATGTGTGTGTGTGTGCGTGTGCGGGCGTGTGTGCTAATCTCAGTTTGGGTGTATTTGCATTTAGCCTTGAAAAATGAAAATCATGTCATGGCACTACTCAAACCTGCCACTGCTTTGAAAGCAAAATTAATATCAAATGCAAATGCATGTGCATGTGCATGTTTTTTTTTTTTTTTTTTTTGTCATAGAAGAGACTTTCCATAGACTTCAGTTATTTTTATACCGAGCTAATGATATTTTCTCCTAACCCTAAAGCTAACATAAACAAAGCCCACGGCTTAATTAAAGGGACAGTTAACATGAAAATGAAAATTCTGTTTTACTCACCCTCATGTTGGTCTGAATCTGTTTGCATTTCTTTCTTCTGTGGAAGAAAGAGGGTACATTAAAGAATGTTGGAAAACAAACCATTTCAGAGCAAATTGACTTCCATTGTATGGACAAAAAAAAAAAAAAAGAAAAAAAAGAAAACAGAGACATTTCTCAAAATATCGTCTTTTAAGTTCCACAGAATATACAGGCTTGGAACAACATGAGGGTAAGTATATGATGACAATTTTTAGATGACCTATCCCTTAGATTAGTGGTATGAAAATTATGAATGTGTTAGTGATATGAAATTATGATCTCTCATAATGTATTTTCCCCTCATGTCACTCTAAACCTGTAAAATTCCTCCATTGAACACACACACACACACACACACACACACACACACACACAGACACACACACACACACACACACAAACAAATATCCAGAATGTTCAAGCTTCCATTTTCCATGCACCAAAAGCAAGTGAAACTGAAATCATATTTAAACTTCTTCATATTTACACACATGATAACCAGATTGACATAATTTATGGCATAGGTCAAGATTTTGAGAGAGTAACTTAACAGCTCCAGGTCACTATGATACGTTGTTTGAAGGGAAAAAAGAGCTGCATGAACATTCTTCAAATTATCTTCTTATTTGTTTCACAAAAACTTCAAACGGTTAATAACATAACTTTTTTGTTTGTTTGTTAGTTTTTATATATATATATATATATATATATATAATATATATATATATATATATATATATATATATATAGGCAGAAATCCTCCCATATTCTCATCATAAAATCATCCAAGAATTACTCTGTTTATTATCGTCATCTCAGAACAAGTGTAGAGGTAGTAGTATATGAATAATGTATTTCTGTTTTCTCTCTGAATAGGTAAAGAAGTCCATTTCTGAGCACCTGTGCACAGTGGCTGATTTCGCCATCGAGATGTTTGATGTACTGGATGCGATCAACTACCAGTCCTACAATGACTTTGTGCTTCGAGTTGGTTAGTGACCTTGTTAAAGCAAGGTGTCAACTGTGTGTGTGTTTGTGTGTGTTAGTGTGTGTAAATGAGTGTGTGTGCTTTTGCATAAGTGGAGGAAATACCTCAGTAAGTGTGGACATTGTGCCGGACATCCCGCATCCAGTAGGATTTCCTGAGTGTAACATGTTTTGTAAGGAACAGATTACATATAACAAACACACAGTTACACACATGCACGAACAAGCTATACTACATACACACTTCTTAACAAAATGTCATGAATTTAAACACCTCACTATTAAAGCATTATTGGTATCCTGCTGTTAACACAATATCCATCCAGCTCTGACGGCCTCTAGTTGCTGAGTAGATCTATTTTTTTTCTCAAGCAGACAGGCAGCTGAAAGTGAAGGTTTAGCACAGGGAGCTGCTCAGAAAAACATACCTGCTACAAATCATTTTTAATGAGAAGGGCAGACAGAATGGAGAACTGGCGCAATCCTGTAAAACTGTCCCAAATGAGCAATCTGTAATTACATTTTTAAGCCACTTGACAAGTCGCATTTGCAAAATTTAAAATTGCAGTTATAAGAAGGAATTTTTCAATATACTAATGAGAAAATGTAATAGCTTTCTCCACCTCTGAAACACATTTTTCTGCTGATGTAATCAAGGCTACATTCTGCAATTTATATTAGTATTTCTTTCTTTTTTTAACAACTACTGGCCTCTTTCAAGGCCACACTACCTGTTTTTATTGAATTAAATAACTGTTACCACTAAAATACTGAGCAGTTGAAAAAAATATATTTACATTTTTTTAACTGTTTCAACATTGATATGAATTGAATCTTTACCAGCAAATCATCATAGAATGATTTCTAAAGGATCATGCGACACTGAAGCTTTACCATTACAGTATTACAGTATATTACATTTGAAAATATAAATTAAAATTATTGTTATAAATTGTACAAATATTTCACAATATTACTGTTTATTCTGTATTTATTAGTGTAGTGTGTGTGTGTGTGTGTGTGTGTGTGCATGTGTGTGTGTGTTTATATACAGCATATGTGTGTGATACTTTATATACAGTCATGACCAAAGTTTTGGCAGTGACATGAATTTTGTGTTTTGCAAAGTTTGCTGCTTCAGTATTTGTAGATTTTTTCCCCACATGTTTCTATGGTATACTGAAAAACAATGATAAGCATATTATAAGTTGTAAAGGCTTTTATTGGCAAAAAAATATAATGAGTCAATATTTACAGTGTTGACCCTTGTTCTTCATAACCTCTGCAATTCGCTCTGGCTTGCTGGATATTAGCTTCTGGGCCAGATCCTGACTGATGGCGACCCATTCTTGCCTTATTAGTTCTCGAAGTTGATCACAGTTTGTGGGCTTCTGCTTGTCCACTCACCTTTTGAGGACTGACCACAGGTTCTCTATGGGACTGAGATTCAGGGAGTTGCCTGGCCACGGATCCAAAATTTCAATGTAATGATCTTCGAGCCACTTCTTTATCACTCATGCTTTGTGACATGTTGCTCCATCATGCTGGAAAATGCAAGGATCATCACCAAATTGCTCATGGATCTTTGAAAAATGTCGCTCTTAAAGGACATTTTGATACCATTCTTTATTAATGGCAGTGTTTTCCCTACCTGGTCTCATGGCATTAATGTACCTGGCTGCACTTTTCAGCGAGACGCGAAATAAGTAATAATAAGTACATATCACTGCAGCTTCCAAAATAAATGAACACTAGAGGTAGTAAAACTCAGACATCTTTTATAGCTTTTTACACAAATTTACAGAGTTTTGATTAATAAAACGGAATTTTTGCACAATTACTTGAAGAATACTGTTATCACTTCAAAACAATATTAATATGCTGGGAGATTTGAAGACTGATGCTTTTGAATGTTAGCATCCATAGGTTTAGCCTTTCTCCTTATCCCGCTCTTTTGAAGCCACAAGGAAGTCACACTAAAACTGTAATTCATCACTGGCCGCTTGAGGCTGGCTGCAAAAGGGAGTGAGTCCCATAGACTCCCCATGTTAAAATGCCCATTTTACAGCAGAAAAAACAATGTTTACAGCCTAGAAAAATATAATTTTGGTCTATATAGCTAATTTTGCCCTTCATGACAACTGTGAGGGGGATGATTTTTTTTAAAAGTCATCCGTTTAAATTATATTAAGCCTTAAAGTTCTGCATAATTAAGGGAGTGGCCACTTGAGTGACAGGTGGATTGTCTCTGCTGACACTGCCGTCGAGATAGATGGGCGTGGCTTAAGCAAACAGGTCCCGCCTTTTTGCCCATTTTTGATTATTTGTTAGGGTCGTGGAGTGTTGAGTTGCAGATGTGGCGATGGCCCGCTCTGCACACTTTTTGGACAATGGCCTGTTGTCCTGCACATTCTTTGGTTTTCCAGCATCTTCTACATATTTGAACCTTTTCCCAAAGTGTCTGTATGATTTTGAGATCCATCTTTTCACACTGAGGAGAACTGAGGGACTCATATGCAACTATTAAAGAAGGTTCAAATGCTCACCGATGCCCCAGAAGGAAAAAAAGAGCTGGGGGGGCAGTGGTTGGTGGGGGAAGTACTATATTTAGAAAATATTATATTTAGAAATATTTTGATATTTTTTTTTGTTATTTGTTTCTGTTTTGGGTTTGGAAAGGCACTATATAAATAAAAATTATTATTATTATTATTATTATTATTATAAATTCAGTTATTATTATTATTTTAACCATATAAAATATTGTATATTTAAACATCTGTTATGTGAAATAGCTTATTCAGGACAGTACTAAATATAAAAATAACATGCAATTTTCATGAGCTCTCTTATTTCGTTAAAATTATTAACATATTTGCATAATCTGCAAAGGGTATGTAAACTTATGAGCACAACTGTGTGTGTATGTATATATATATATATATATATATATATATATATATATACATATACATATACATATACATATATATATATATACATATACATATACATATACATATACACACACACACACACACACACACCCACAATCAAACCAAAAATGATTCAGTCACCAGATATAATTTTTTATATATTTTTACTAGTGGGTACAGGACACTATAATTCATTTATGCAAGTGAGGATAGCAAAATAAAGTAAACTGTGACATAATATACCCAAAAATTATTCATACAGTGAAATACAAGTAAAATTAAAAAAAATTTGGGACCAAAAATTATTCAGACACGTTGTCCTGACCATGTTTTGCTCAAGTGTTTTTTTTTAATTGCTAATGATACCTTTTTACACCACAGACTAAACCAAATTAAGCATTGCTTAGCAATCTAACTGTGTACTTAAAGGGACAGTTCACCCAAAAATTAAAATTCTGTCATTAATTACTCACCCTTGTGTTGTTCCAAACCCGTAAGACCTTTTTTCATCTTTGGAACAAAATTTAAGATATTTTTGATGAAATTTGAGGGCTCTCTGACCCTCCCATAGACAGCAAGGGAACTACTATGGTCAAGGAACAGAAAAGTACCAGGATGGTTGACAAAGTAGTCCATGTGACATCAGTGGTAACTGTAATGTTATGAAGCTATGAGAATACATGATGACTTTGAACACATGTGCCGTGCCTTGTGCCTTGTGTTCAACGTCATCACGCTGGATCTGGGTCAGCTCCGGCACCGCCACATGCTTTGGTACATGGTACTGTTGTGAACGCGCGTCAACAAGTGAGTGAGTCATTATTTTTGTTTTCTTTGTGCAAAAAAGTATTCTCGTAGCTTTGTATTATTACGGTTGAACCATCTGTCGATCATCCTGGTACTTTTCTGTTCCTTGACCGTAGTAGTTCTCTTGCTGTCTACGGGAGGGTCAGAGAGCCCTCAGATTTCATCAAAAATATCTTAAATTGTGTTCCGAAGTAAATTTTGGTTTGACTGTGTTTTTGACACACACACACACACACACACACACACACACACACACACACATTATATAGCATAAGAAACAATTAAATTAAACATATTTGTTGATCATTGATCAGGTATCAACGTGGGTCCAGTAGTTGCTGGTGTAATCGGGGCTCGCAGGCCTCAGTACGACATCTGGGGAAACACAGTCAACGTTGCCAGCAGAATGGATAGCACTGGAGTTCAGGGAAAAATACAGGTAAAACAAAACACACCATCATATATACAAACATCAAACTACTCCAAACAAATCTGTCTTCATCGGCCTCTTCATCCCAGGTGACCGAGGACGTCTTCCGCCTACTCTCCGGTTATTATCACTTCCAGTGTCGCGGGCAGGTCAGCGTGAAGGGCAAAGGTCAAATGCTTACCTATTTTCTGGAAGGCCGAACCACGCAAGGCACGCAGCACACGCGATCCAAGAGCCATGAGTGTGGGCCAAGCCCCTGCATCCGGACCAAACTGGGATCAGCGCCTGCTGTCAGCAGCTACGGGGTGAAAAGTCACACCGTAGGGCACGTTAGTACCCCAAACAACAGCATTCTGTACCTGCCCTCTGTATCCGTCGACATGGAGATGGAGGTGTGATCGCCAAGAAGACGGGTTCTACGGTGATCAATCGATGCATTAGTAAATCAGAGGCAGGGAGGGAAACCGAGCACAAGGTAGGAGCGAGATGAAAAAGGAGGAGAGACGAGACAGTCTTTGCACATTCAAACGTGCCAAACCGAGAAAGGCCCTCCCCCTTCACGCAAGTACATAATAAGCATGTATGTCTTTCCGCGTCCACGTATGCGTGTGTTTTAATGAGTCTTCCCCGACCAACAGGATATCAGGGTCTCCTAAATGGGAGCATGCGATCTACTGCAAAAGGCAGCTTCACACCAGCCGAGGAGACACGTACCCACCGTGTGTGAGTGTGTGTGTGTGTGTGTGTGTGTGTGTGCGTCTGTGTTATCTTTTACTGAAAATGTCAAGAGATGCCACGGCAATGAATATTTTGAACATGTGAGTGGTGAGGACCAAACATTTAGTTTAAAACAGCGCTGTATTTTATACGAGACTGAGTCAGGGCAGTTTCTGAGATGATGGAACACGTGTCGGGTTTTTCCCACCAAGACAAAGGAAAAGCTGGTTGCTCATATTGAGATTTGCTTCGGATAAATTGTTTACATGAAGAAGACGTCACGGGTTTACTGACCTGATAGCAAAGTTATTCCCAGCTCTTCGGGTTTCAAGCTCTCGTCTGCGGTTGCAGAGAGAGAGGCAGGCAGAAATACTAAACAACCGCAGTGAATCAGAGACTGCAATGATTTACTAGCGAATGCTAACGCTATCCTGTTTTGTAATCATTTACAGAAAGTCGGTCAAGTCTGTGACGTGGGTAAATGTTTAACTTTGCGTGGGTTGAATCAGCACAGTTTTCCTGTATGTGATGTGTGTACGCACTTGGTGCTTGGACAAAACATCTGTATGCACTTGCTGCTGCCCTTTGCCCTCTGGGATATCCTTTCCAGTAATAACATGACAAGTGATCCCATTGCGTTTAATAAGCATCAAGGATGTGAAATACTGATACAATAGAGAAGCCAGCACAATCGAGGCTGTCACTGATAATACTATTCACAAAATGCAACCAAATTGGCTTCCAGTATGCAATCAAATGGCTTAATATACATTTATTCCACATCTATTTTGTCGGCTTTCTGATTCTCCTATCAAAGGTAGCATCTCTCACTGTGCTTGCAGAACGATCTTTACCACGTGGTTGAACATGCATGATATTTTAGTGCTGGATATGTCATGTGCTCTCTAGATCTTAGGTTAAACATCTGGATTTTAGTGCATCTGTTTCAGAGCATGCGAGCGTCTCAAACCTGCTCTTGGTTTGGAAAGCCTCACGAGCCTCATTTCGGATTTCAGAACGATCTTTTGGTTTTCTTTTTGTGCTGTTACTGTATCTTTGATAGATTTCCCATGATGCCTAGCGAAAGAAGTTTGGCTTCAAGCATGCCGTTCTGCATGTCCCTCTCAGCATGCCGTAATTCTGTCACGTCGCTCTTTTTGATAACTGATTTGTGTCTCTGATGCATGCCTACTGCAAAAACACAACTGAGGGTGAAAAGTGTCGAAGATATGTTGCGAAACATGCTTTAGTAGCACTGCATGAGCCCAGAGTAATGGCCTTGATGAAACGAACCATCTTTTTTTTCATTATCCGATGGCGTATCTGCTTACCTGGTCTGTGCGTGGTGCTGTGGGCAAAGCTTTCTGGGAGTTTTGTAGCATTGGCGCCTTGTCAAGCTCTTGAAGTGACTGCCTTTTTATCCAGGGTCTGTTGGAGAAAGTGTATTTCTTTGAATATGTGCCAACACATACGGTTACCAACATATCAAACTGTGTTCTTTTCTTGCTCAACTTTGCAACATTGTGTGCATTCGGTTCTGTTTCGAACTTAACTCTCATATAGACTGATCAAACCACGTGGGGCTCAATACCGACTCGCAAATGGGCTATTCCTTTATATTTTTCAACGTTTAATTCATGTTAAGCTACGTATTCAGGAATGCTCTCTCTGATTCTATTTTCCGCTGCATTTAGCTTCATTTGCCATGTACGGAATTTCGCATATTTATTAATGTAAAGTAAGGAGCTGTTCATTCAAGTTTCATTTATGTAGATTTTTGGTTTTCCTTTAATGAATATGAATGCCAAATGCCAAAATGCTTATCGTATCACTGAATATTTCAGATTCTATGATCCAACAAATGTAGCCAAACAGCTAAATGGTTCTATTTGATATGGCTTAATATGATCTATTTTGACTACAGTGGCCTAACTTACTGCTGTTATGAACATTAATGATATATTAACTTTATTAATGCATAAAGTGTGCACAGTAAAATCATAGAATAGATTTTCATGTTGATTAGATATTTTCATATTTGATACGGGTCTAAATTATTGTACGTATTAAATATATTGTAGAGTAAACGAAAAGAGTATTTTATTGATGATTTGTAATATTTGTGCTATTTTTGGGGTTGCAATGTATTTATTGAGATGGTTCTATGTGAATGTAAATTTCATATTGAGATCTTTTATACTTGTGTTTGCACTGTTCGGGAATAAAATAAAAACAATGAGAGATGACGTGGGGCTTCTGTGTGATGTTTGCAATGGTTGTGTTTTTGTGGCCTTGACCTTGAATAAGGAGACATCAATCTATGGACTGATTATGAGAGTGAATGACCTTGGAGTTCTGACATTGTATAACTCGAGAAAAACAAATGAGGCAAACAAAGAAGATTCAGACCCTCTCATGTGATTATTTATTTATTTATTTTTTTTATTTTATTTTAGACTTGAGACGAGACGAGACTGCTTGAAAACCAGTTTCCTCTCCCACAAAAAAAAACCAAACAAAAAAAAACATGTCTTTTATTAATTTAAATTTAATTGAATAATATTTCATTTTATTTTTCATTTACTTTATTTTACAGAAACTGATGGAAATGTTTCCTCTTCCACATAAGTCAATGTCTTCATATTTAATAATTTTATTTTGTTTTCTTGAGTTGAGTTGAGTTAAGTTTATGAAGACCTGATGAAAAACCAGTTTCCTCTCCCACAAAAGACTGTGTGTTCCTGCCTGGGTATTTGCATTAGATTAATGTGTGAAATAAACAGAAGTGCTCCAGAACATCGAGGTTTTAGGAATTGCCGTAGATCCGGCCTATTGTCCCACTACTCTTTTCTGCATACTTCCAGGTCTTCCCGACCGGGAGCTGCGTTTTTTCATATACAGGATGTGCCCGTTCCAAAGCATTTTGGGGAACGGGGAAAACAAAGAAGTCTTATCAGGCTGGCATGTGTAAGCAGCAAATAGACAGGATGTGACACATCGTACTGCCGGATACAACTTGCAAATTGTTATTTATGAGAGAAAACATACATATGCACAGTTACATCAGTGTCAGGATGGATGGACCTTTCAGCATGACCCACGCTCATGACCATAGTTACTATTATGGCCTGCTGGGGTCAAATGTCACTCTTAACTTTTTACATAGTATCAAATTGACATTACCCTGCAATGTAGGGCCTGCATCTTGTAGTATAAACCATCCTTCCCTACCCAACAACACAGGAAAAGGAGTTTAAATAGACATCATATGACTGCAAAATGAATTTAGCCCACTAGACTATCACAATGCATGCTTGTTGTACTGCTGACGCAGGAGCCAGCATTCTGACATGGATTTTTTAAAATTGTTTTTGACACAAAAAGTATTCTCGTAGCTTCATAACATTACGGTTGAACTAGTGATATCACTTACATTATTTTAACGATGTCCTTACTAACTTTCTGGGCTTTTAACATGGTAATGACATTGCTGTCTACGCAGGGTCATATTTGACCCATATATTCATCAAAAATATCTTAATTTGTGTTCCGAAGACGAACAAAGGTCTTATGGGTTTGGAACAACATTAGGGTGAGAAATTAATGACAGTATTTTAATTTTTGGGTGAACTATTCCTTTATAAATGATAGTTTTGTAAATATTTACTCAACCTCATGTTGTTCTAAACCAAAAAGAAGAGTTAATGCAAATCTAATGCAGTCTTGACATGCTATATTTTAATGAACTTGAATGAGATTTGAAAGTTAAATCTGAAAGATTTACAGCAATAAATTACTTTTTGGTCTGTTTGTCGCATAAATGTTCATATGGATACAGTCACAGAACACTTGTTCGGTTGTAAATAAATGAAAAGTTTAGTCATTATCAATGTCTAAGAGGCTCTTTTTCATACAATAAATTTGCATGATGCTCACGGCTGTCAAGTTTCACATTTTGCATGATTCAAAAGTTTGGGTTTGGTAAAATTGTTTTTGAAAGAAGTCTCATGCTCACCATGCAAGTCTGCATTTATTTGATTAAAAATATTGTTAAAACAAATATTATAACAATGCAAAATAACCGTTTTGTTTATTAATATATTTATGGTGATTTACTATATTAATATTGAAATGAAATTGAATCCTGTGATGGCTGAATTTTAAGCAGCCATTACACCATGAAAACAGTTGTGCTGCTTAAAAGATTTCAATTTTAATACACTATAAAATGTAATATTATTCCTGTTGTGCAAAGCAGAATTTTCTTCATCGCTACTCCAGTTTTCAGTGTCACATGATCTTTTAGAAATCATTACAATTTATTTGACTCTCAAGAAACATTTCTGATTATTATCAATGTTGAAAACAATTTTGCTGCTTCATATTTTGTGTGGAAATGAAGATGCACTTTATTTTTCAGGATATTTTGATAATTCTAAAGTTTAATGAACAGCATTTATTTGCATTTATCAAATATATTAATTAAATTTGTTAAAGCATTTATTAAATAGAAATCATTTTAAATGTCTTCACTCACTTTTGTCACTTTCATGCATAATGAATAAAATTATTAATTTCTCTCTCTTTTTTAAATCTTATACAAATGTTCGAGTGGTATCATTGTTTCCACAAAAAATATTAAGCAGCAAAAATGAGAAATGTTTCTTGAGCAGCAAATCAGCATATTAGAATAATTTCTGAAGGATTATGTGACACTGAAACTTCTTTGTAAAAAACAACAGATTTATAAATGTTTTCTAATGACGAATGTACATTAGATTCTGTGTACAAACAAAAGTTTTCAGATTTATAAAACCATTTGTACGCCAGAACCTGCGCAAAAATCCTTTTATAAATCCCAGTCAGAGAAAGATTGTGTACATGCATTTCCACCCCGTCTCCTCCCCGAAATCACCATATATGGAGTCTACAATGCCTAGTTTTTCTATGCATAACCTCATCTGCATATCATTTCCATGCATATTCCCATCCATGTGACACCATGTTTAACTCCATCAAAGGTACAAGACATTAAGGATATAATATAGTGCATCCACTACAAATATGTGACCAATCACGGAAAGTAGGGACACAAGTCGGTTCTGGGGCATTTTGAGTTATTCACATAAAGTGTAAGTGTAGTCTCCAAGCTTTTCAACGATGTGTAACACATGGAAATCTGATCATATTTGGAGAAGTTATGGCCATTTGAAGGTAGGCACTCAAAAAAGCTCAAAAGGGAGAAAATGGGCTCTAAGATTGTGGAGTTCTCACCTGTTCTCACCTGCTGGGAGTGACAATAGGGCTCATTTACATCTCATTTAGATAAGCCATACCCCCTGTAAAGCTGCATGGTTGCATAACAACGACAGACGCAATGGGAAAAATCGGGCCGCATACTATTAATAATAAAGGATAATGTGCATTGTAAAATGTCAGTAATTTATCTTTTTTGACTTTTATAAAAATGATTTCGAGGCTGAAATATGTGAGTTTTATCTTTTTATAAAACCTTTTTTGTCAAAACTCTATTTGAACTTGTGCATTGTAGATAACGTTGCAAGACACTCCTTTAAAATCTGGCCATCATTTTTAATTTTTTAACACAAAACGACAAATTTTGATGTTTGTGGAGACTCACCCCATAAGAAACAGAAAAGTATTCTTGCAGATGTCGTTGCCTCCAATGAAATAAGTCGTTCGGGCACACTTTCTCTTTGTCGGGGTCTTCTTTGTGGATGTTACCATCTCCGAAGTTTGCACTGTGCGTCTGTTTGCCTCTAAATGTCCAATAATTCGCATGTCCTGCCACTCCGCAGCTAAAGAATCCAGCCGTATGTTGTACATAATGTCTGGAGAAAGCTTCTGGCTACAGGACTGTCTCCCATGCAGAGAGTTCTCTTTTCTCCTTGTGTAGCATTTACAGTCAAAGTTACGGATTTTCCCCATTTGTCTGTCTTTATCCCCATCAAATGTTACTATCGATATAGCCTCTGATATCTTACGGTCCAACTCGTCTGATGCCAGTCCGATACATGCTTCGTCTTTATCTTCGCTCAGTTGTAGATTAGGGATATTATTCAGTCTTATTATGCCGCTTTCATCGTCGCTCAGATCGTCTTCAGAATCAGTGAGTGCTTGTTCATAAGCATCCGGCTTGTTGAAGAAGTACTTCAAAACATTTTCGCCGGCCAGAGCGCTGCATAATAATTAGCCACGCTTCCCTTGGAGGGCGGGGGCAATAACAAAAGAAACAAAAGCCGGTTTATCCAGTATGGAAATACACACAGACAATGACACCCCCCTACTGCGTGCTAGAATCTCCGAAAAACAAGCCGATTTCAACCTCAAAATGTACGCTTTTAAATATACCAATACTGCTATCTTAAACACGGAGAGGCTTCTTCGTGATCTCAACTAAGATTCTGCAAAAAAACGAAAATCACCAATTTAAAAAAAAAAACGCTTCTTTCTCATTTTGCTCGAAAGTTGTGCTGCCGACTTGTGTCACTGGTTTCCGTGACGGGTCAAATATGTCTATTCATATAATCTTTAACTTCTGCATAATCACTTTACAAGTGTGCCAGTATATCACAGACATTTCACAGACATCCAGCCCTGCCAGCTCACCAGGACCACCTGGAAACCCAGCAGAGCACTGTGATAGACATCTTTCAGCCCAAAGCAGCCAACGACCTGCAATGGCAGAGAAAGGAACAGCGAGACTCCGACACAAGTGGACACCTGACACCCAGCCTGAACAACCAGGAGCTGACCAGCATCATCATCTCCATGGCCCACACCCTCAAGAGCCTCAGACAGGAAGTAAATGAGCTGAAACTGCAAGTCACAGAGTTCTACAGGGAACTGACACCCGCTCAACAAGAGAAGGTACAGAACAGATGCAAAGAACCTTACAGAATGGTGCAACAGACGGAAATCACCAGTCTTCAGGATGCCCTAACAGCTGCTGGACACCAAGCGCAGCTGGAAAAAAGCCATCAGACAGGACTTGGAAAGAGAACTGTTTCACTCAAAGTCACTCTTAAAAACAGCATATGTGTAACTTAATGAGAGAGACACCAGAGCTGAGGCCTTAGAAGGCCATTTGCATGCAGCCAGAGCTTAAGTCCAAACCCTGACTCAGCAATTCTGCAACATTAAAGAGGAGCTTGACATGGCTAAGAGAGAACTGAAACAGTCCTGCCAACTGCGCATGGACTCACGTAAAAGACTGCCTGTTGAACATCACACTGCCAGCAGAAAGTGCTCCTTGAACAAAACTCAACCAAGTAGTACTGGGAAGGACAAACTTCTGACTCCTCGACTGACGCAACACAGAATCAGACCCCTCCAAAGGAGGAGTATCCCTTAAAACTAGTCAACACCCCAGAAGCTGCCAGACAACACTGGATGGAGCAATGGGCCGACATACCCAACAGCAAAACCTCTATCAACACAACTCAGGCAAGCTCAAGGCGGTGCCACCACAAGAGCAAAGCGACACCGCAAACATCAGATTTCTAGTGATGTTCGAGCAAATCATAGGGCTAACAACCACCTGCTGCCCTCCTGCCATTTTCACTAGGTCAGTCTGAAATTCTCTGCACACTACACCATCTCAAATAACAATTCCCTGCAATCCCTGGATCCACCTGCACTCTCACTTCTGAGATTCTAACCTGACTGTTCCACATCGCGGGTACCATGGATAGCCTACTGGCTAACAACATGGACAAACAAGCATCAAACAAATAATATCCACCCCCCCCCCCCAATCTAACCAAAGGGTCTATGGACTCTTCCTCCAAAATGCAACTAACACCTCAAAAAGGCAGAACAGGATTCTGGTTCAATAGCAACCAAAGACAAACTATCTGATAACACTAGTTTTATGGCTCAAAGGAATGCGGGCAAAGCAACTCTTAACACAAGTCTCTCTAAAATAGACACATAATGCCCATAAAAAGGGACTTTTCTCTTATAAGTTCATAAGAAAACCTCTCTTTAAGTGATCACACACATACTTCAGGTCATTGTGTATATTATTGCTGTTCTTGTATATTGTCTGTTGAATTTGTCTGTTTTATGCATGGTTATGATAGAACCACTCGTTCTTGTAATCTTACCTATATGTAATCTTACCGTGTTTAGTATCTATGAATTCGTCTTCTGATGATCTAAATGAAAGTGTATAGGTTGATACCTATGCAGCATATTAGTGTTCTAAGAATATTTACTAGTTTGTATATCAAAAACTCCTCAGTATTTCTAACCTCAAGCTTGAAATTTCAGCCTTTCTCATTGGACAAGCCCATCCTGAGAGGCGTGAATCTTCTAAGACTTTAAAAGGCTCACGCACAGTTCCGCCCAGGTTCTTCTTCTTCTGCTAAGTCTTCTGTGTCCGTTTGGAGAGCCTGAGCTGGTGCGGGCATACCCTGGAGGGCCCAAAAACATAACTCAGGCAGTCTGTAGGTCGGTTAGATTCTGAGAAGTGCGGATGTGAGCTAGAACGCATCTAAGGACACCTTAAGTCTGCGCCAGGCCTTCTGCCTTGACTTTTCATTCACCAAAGATCCTCGGACTCAAAATGGTTCTCTCTCATCACCTAACTTCAGCCAACATACTGGATCCACAAAGTGCATCAGGACTCTCTTTCAAACAGGCGAGACGTGCAAGTTTCAAACTTAGTCTTATTAATTGATACTTTAAGGTGTGTTTAAACTAAGAAACTGATGTGTCCTCCAAGCTGTAGATCTGCTGAATATCAAATGATACCATAGCTTCATGTTTTTTTCTCTTCTCTTTACTGCTTAAGCTTTAACCCCTCTTCCTATGCCAACTGTATGCATGTGTGTGTGTGTATGTTAGACTAGTGTAAGTGTTTATGTAGTTAATAAAGTCTTATTTGTATCACACTTGAGGTTGTTCATTGTTTGTTCATAACTGGAGTCTCTAATCATGCAGATTTTTGCTACATGCTCTGAGTAATATTGTACAGTAAGAAAGTTATTTTCCTAAACCAGGAAAATAACATTCTTAGAATTGACAGATAGTTGACACTAAGATGTCAAGTAAATACTTTCAGCAGATCTAAATATTTATAATTAATTATAACTAGTTAAGATTAATTATTCATATTCCCCCTTTAAGCTGATTCACTACAGCTGCTCAAAAAGAAGACACACCCTGACCAACATCCCATCACACAAATTCAAGAGATCCTAGAAAATCTAGGAGGGAACTCCTGGTTCACAGTGCTGGACTAGGGTAAAGCCTATCATCAGAGTTTCACGAGTAAAGATAGTAGGGCATGCACAGCATTCATAACACCCTGAGGGCTCTATGAGAGGCATCACGAATGCTCCCGCTGCCTTTCAGAAGTACATTGAAGAATGTCTAGGAGAGTTGAGAGATGATATCTGTGTACCCTACATTGACAATGTGTTAGTCTTCATCAAGGATTTTGACCAGCACCTGGAGGACTTGAGGAGTGTGCTACAGCGACAGGAGCAGTGTGGTATCAAGCTAAGGCCAAGGAAATTGACTTTTTCAAGCGGAAAGTCTGCTATGTGGGCCGCATAATTTCTGAACATGGGTACAGTATGAACCCCAAAGAAATAGAGGCAGTGCAAGCACTCAAGTGGGAAACACCCAGCACTGTTCACAAAGTGAGGAAGCTCATGGGTTTCCTGGGTTACTACAGATCATACATTGCTGACTTTACCAGAATGGCCAAGCCCTTATATGAACTGTTGACAAAACCCAGTATCTGCAAAATGAAAGGCTCAGGAAAGAAAGTAAGTCCTTCGTGGGAAGTTGTGGCCTAATGGTTAGAGAGTATGACTCCTAACCCTAAGGTTGTGGGTTCGAGTCTCGGGCCGGCAATACCACGACTGAGGTGCCCTTGAGCAAGGCACTGAGCCCCCAACTGCTCCCAGGCCACTGCAGCATAAATGGCTGCCCACTGCTCCGGGTATGTGTTCACGGTGTATGTCTGTTCACTGCTGTGTGTGTGCACTTTGGATGGGTTAAATGCAGAGCACGAATTCTGAGTATGTGTCATGTATGTCACGTCACTTTTTCACTTTCACTTTCCTCATAAGCACCTCCTTCACAGCCAGTAGAGTGAACAGGAAAACATCAGGAAGCACTGGAGAAGCTGATTGCAGAGTTGTCAAGCCCACCCATTATGGTGTACCTAGACTTCGAGAAGCCATTTGTTCTTTACGTGGATGCGTCAGAAGAAGGTTTAGGAGCCGTATTGTACCAATGACAGGGAGGCAAACTCTAAGTAGTGGGTTATGGGTCTCTGACTCTGACCCCTGCTCAAAGGAACTACAGGCTGCACTCTGGGAAGTTGGAGTTCCTGGGGCTCAAATGGGCGATCACAGAGAATTTCCATAACTACCTGTTTCATGCGCCACATTTCACTGTCTACAGTGATAACAACCCATTGACATATGTCATGAAAACTGCAAAGCTCAATGCAGCAGGGCAACGGTGGGTTTCAGAGCTCACAGACTACCATTTCACTTTGAAGTATAGACCAGGAATAGCAAATTGGGATGCAGACTTGTCACAGAGACCAGTGCCCATTGAAGTCAGAGAGTGTACTCAGGAATGTGAGCCAGAAGTTCTGGGATCAATCGGGGAAGCCCTAAAATCATAACGATGGGGAGAAGTGGATTGGATATCTGCAATCACCTGCAACATAGATGTCTTACCTGAGGAGTTGAAGGGTGGATCACAGACCAGTCGACGGCTAAAATGTCAGGATATCAGGAATGCCCAGCTGTGTGATCCAGTCATCAGCTGAGTACTTGAACTGAAAAAGAAACAACTCTACCTCAAACACAAAGACAAACTAAAGGAACCGGAAGCTTTGAAACAACTCTTACTCTTACATTGTGTCAATGCCTTAGACCGAAGAAGCCAAACCGGATCACCAGAACCCCAATCCAGAGCATTGAGACAACAGCCCAATTTGAGATGATCTCGATTGATTACCTGCACCTGGAGAAAAGTAGAGGGGGAGCAAAGTATATCCTCGTGGTCATAGACCATTTAGCCCAAGCATACGCCACCAAAAACAAGTCTGGAAAGACAGCAGTCCAGAAGATCTTTTTAAGATTTCCTCATGCGCTTTGGTTTTTCAGCATAGATCCACCATGACCAGGGGAGGGAGTTGGAGAACAGCCTGTTCCAAAAGCTACAGAGTTACTGTGAGATAAGGCATTCATGTACAACTCCCTACCATCCCCAAACTAACCGGCAGAGAGGTTCAATAGGATACTGTTAGGGATGTTGAGGACCCTAGAGGAGACAGAGAAGTCGAATTGGGCAGACCACCTTAACAAAGTTGTCCATGCCTATAATTCTACGGTGCATGAGTCAACTGGATTTTCTCTGTTCTTTCTCCTCTTTGGTCGAGAGCCAGTCCTCGCCATTGATCTGGTGCTCCCCACAAAGCAAGTTAAGAACACATTTAGCATCATGCTGAATATGCTGAAAGATGGAAAAGGTCTATGCGAGAAGCATATGAGATTGCAACAAAGAACATGAAGAAGGCTGCTTCAAGGGGGCAGAGGAATTACAACTGGAAGGCATGGAGTTCTGTCTTGGAGCCAGGTGATCATGTGTTGGTGAGGAATCTGTCAGAAAGAAGCGGCCCAGGAAAGCTGTGAGTGTACTGTGAAAAGCAAACATATATGGTGAAAGGAAGGAGAGGAGAGGATGGCCCAGTGTATGTAGTAGTACCACTGGATAGGACTGGAAAGGAAAGAGTGCTACACCGAAACCTTCTATTACCTTGTCCTTACCTGGTTGATGAGCGGAGGACAGCCGATGTTCCTTTGGAAAGAAAAAGAGGGGTCAGAGGAACAGGTCAAAACACGAAGCACAACCACAATGGAATACTCACCATGACTGCACCGACAGTTCCAGAGATGAGGAGTTTGACTTGTAGGTTCCAACGCAGAGAACAGGAACAGATCTGTATCCACGTGCAGCAGAAATCCAACCTAGAAGAGAGGAGAGAAACAGAAAACCTGAGAAGGAACCTGACATCAAAGAAATCGCTGACAAATCTGTAAACCTACCTGACCTACCTACCTTGTGGTGGAAATACTGATGTGGTAACCTGCTGTTTACGACCTCAGCTGAGCATTGATCGCCTGAATCTGTATCCTTTATACTAAGTATTTATACTAAGTATACTTAGTTTTTTTTTTAGAGTTGAAATAGTTAACTTCAAAGTGATATTTTTTTTAAGTGGGTTATAAACAGTCGTATTGTATTGTATTGTATTGTATTGTAAGTCTACAGTCGTAATAATGGTATACAGCATAATTATAGTTTTTGCCAGCTCAAGAGATATTTGAAAGGCTGGATGAAATGCTCAGAGATTAATGTAGTGCTAAAGTGACATTGAAAATGTGTTAATACATTGTTGAGGTGTATGCGGTTGTGTCCACTTGTCATTACAGGATGTTTTGTGGGGTCCACCAGCGGGCCTAAAGACAAGACACCTCTCAACACACATCAAGTCAAAAAGTTTAGATGGTTGTAGTAATGTCACAATTGTATGGAAGTAGAAGACATTAAATGTATTGTTAAGCTGTGAGAAAGCATGTACATTACACTGTAAATGGAACTTACGTTTTAAATATTTTCCCAGAAATATTTTTTTTTTAGTGGGGGAGGGTGTAATGACCTCAAAGAATTATTTAATTGGTTTCATTTCTTTTTTTATTGTAGATAATTTGCACTAATAATATTTAAGAAAAAAATATGTATACGCTGTAAAAAAAAAAAGAGAGTGAATAAGGGCAGTTAACGCATGTTGGTCGTGTTAAAGCTTCCAGCCCAAATCTGATGCAGAAAACAAAAAGAAGAAAAAAAACAACAACCGGGCGAATAAATCTACAGAAAAGCAAAGGTTGTCATCATTATTGTCCAAGTGGGCAACACTTTCATAGTATTTTCTTCCACAACATGTAAAGCAAAGGCTACCGTCAACTTTTCCATTTTTGATTATTCTTCAAAATATCTTTCATTCTCAAGAGAAGAAAGAAACTCATACAGGTTTGGAACAACTTGAAGATGAGTAAATCATACGTATATGGCATATGACAGAATTTTAATTTTTGGCTGAACTATCCCTTTAAGTACTAGAGACTAACACATTTTACACTCTTATAAACAATTCTATTATTAGAATGTGTTTATTTTCCTTTCAGTCATGTCTTCTCTTGCTCAAAAAAAAAAAAAAAAGATAAGAATCTCGATGAGTGTTCCATGGAAGAAAGAATGTGATACGGGTCTGAAACAGCATGAGGGTGAGAAAATGATGACAGAATATCTTTTTTTATGTGTGCAATCTATCGCTGCTAAGTGAACGCAGGAGTGAATGCAATGGAATAATCAGCCCAGCCTACTGAACCCATTGTGAGTTAACAAGGAGCTTTGCTTTTGGAAAATCTCCAGTTTGTCCTGTAGCTAACATACTGTAGCGGTGTCAGATCAGGCCTGGGCTTGCTTTTCCAGTTCTTAACCAAGCCCATTCCTTTCCTCATCTCTCAAATAATAATCTCTGCCCTCCAGCACATCAGTGCTCACAATGACTTTCATACGAAGATGCTCTCGCTCACTCCCATTTTTTCTCCCAACCGAACGCCTTGCCAGAACTTGTCTTTTCCCCCTTTTTAACTGTTGGTCCCCTCTTACTGGAAACTGTAAACGTTTCCTGCAAAATGAAGATGTGTGCGTATTCTGTGTAAATGCTGATGAGTAAGGCGTAGGAGTGTTTATTACCTGCAGGGAGGAAATGACTCATGACTTTTTTTTTATGGCTGACATACCAACATAAACAGCAGTGCTAACAGGTCATCAGCTTGTACACTTCAAACCCATCTGCTGTTGAGATCACAACGACGCAGCTACTTGATTGGATAAGATGGCATCAGATCAGCATGGGGCTAATGATCAATTTCCACTTTAAGTTAGACTACTGAACAATCATGACAAAACATTTTCATAACAGCTTTCAGGCATATAGTACAAGGCTATTCAGTGCAGACAGCATATCTGATAAGAGGATCCAGCGGTGGACTCAAAGACTGGATTTGTGTGCACTGATGAAAGCGTGTTGTATTTTGATTTTACGCAAGACACGGCGTGCTCTATTTTAAGATCATAAAACACACAAATAAAACTGTCAAACACCGATTGTGTAATTAGTGTTCAGATAAGGCACTGTTGAAATGCTGAACATGTTCTTTGCTTTATACATGAGTTTCATATGTTGCTATTTGCCATGCTGATAAATTAACCCAGCCATGAAAAGAAGCCAGTTTTAAAAGATTTAAAACTCTTCAACACTTCAACCCTGCTAGAAAAGTTACTGATATTCAAACTTTTTTTTTTTCTTAAATGTATGGAAAACTTTAAGTTTGTCGATAAAAAAGAACATAAGTTCAAATGTCCAAAGCTCAATTTAGGTTAAATTTTGCAAACCTGTTACCAATCTATCATAGTTTTTGGGTTATATTTTCATCAACTTGGAATTATAAGGTTCTGTCTGACATTTTTGTCAAAACTGAGTTAATCACATATTCTTATTCTGTGACTTATTTACATTATGTGGTGTTTTTACTAAAGTTGTGTACACTTTGGGACTTTTTATTAAAAAAAATAAACAGGTTCTATGTAAAAAAATATATGGAAAGAAGCTCAATATCTCTAAACCACTTTATTTTATTTATTTATTTTGAAAAAAAAAAAAAAACACACAAAACAGAACTTTGACTCAGAGTAACTCAGAATTTTTGACATTCTGGAAAGGTTCTCTGAAAGTAATTAACAGCCCTTCTTTCATAGTAACATCAATAGAAAGTTTATAAAAGGTTATCTGGTCTAATAAAGTTTTCAAAATATGAACATTCATAGAACCTTTTTTCCCCCTTTAAATGTTAGATGGATGTTTGTCTTGTTTGTCTAGGTTACTCCTTGTTTTAGAATGTTCAGATAAAAGTAAAAGTAATAATTAAAGTAACATTTCCATAATGTTTGCAAAATAATACAATTGATTGTTCCCTTAATATTTGAACCAAGAAAAAAAATGAAATAAAACTCTCTCTCTCTCTCACACACACACACACACACACACACACACACACACACACACACACACACCTACCTCTTTTCACAGACCATTTGTTAAAAAAAAGACCTTTTTCTTTTTATGAGTTTCAGTCTTGTACTGTTTTTGTGAAATGTGCAACACGTTCCAGTTTGCCCTCAAAAATACAATGAAGGCTTTCAGTGATGTCTCCTTGTTAGAAAGTGCAATCTGCATCATCAATCACACTCTCAAACAATGAAACTCAGGTGCATGGATTAACAAGCTCAAACTTGGCAACATGAAAGACACCAAAATAGCAGCAAAACAGACTCCACCATTCATTTCAGAATACGATGAGTATTCTGTATTCTGTATTTAGCAATGTAATGGGCTTTTGGCAGATCATCAATCCACTTTATTGCCACCAAAAAAAAAAAAAAAAGCATGACTCACCAGCATAATAGTTACATTTAAGTATTAGCTATAAGACTTTTAGTTGTAAGATTTTACTGAGGCAGGTGATCAGGAATAATCAGAGAACTGTGTGGCACAAAAGGTCATTGTCATAAAAATGGAATGTTTTATGAGGATCATGGCAGTAAATGTGAAGAAATGGCATTCTTTATGCTGTAGTCAGAGCTTGCTATTAGGAGGGAGGTATTTTTATAATTGGTTAAATTAGTGTCAGAAATTACTTTTTTGAAATGTTAATGTTCTTTTTAATTTAATTTAATTGGCCTTTTTAAGCCTTTTAACAAAAACAATAATAGAGAAAGACTGTAAAAAGTGGGAAAGATATGCAATACAATTAGCAGACTGACATGATATCTAGACCTGCAAAATTTCAATAAACACCAAAGATTTCAAAAAAAAAAAGAAAGAAATGAATATTTTGGCTAATTTAATAATGTCACTGTTGTTGAGAACATGCATTAAATTATTTATTTATTTATTTGAAGCTTTGGTTTGCTAACTTTTTCTTTTTGTTAATAATAATTAATTTAATAATGTCCCAGAAATCCACAGATTTTCTCAACAAAAAATAAAAAAAAATAAAAAAAAATAAAGCAGAAATGCTAAAAAATGTTCAAAAAACTGAAGATTTTTTTTATTTTTGAAAGAATATGCAATGATGCATTAAATTCAAAAGTGGCAGTAAACACATTTATAAAAAATTCTATAGCAGCACAACTATTTTCAACAGTGTGTTTGTTCATTAGAGACTTCTTTCATAAACATAAAAAAAAAAAAATCTTACCAACCCCAAACTGTATATATGCAGATTACATTCGGCCTGCGTCATGAAACTTGCATCCTACAGGAGTGGCTCGACTCTGACGTGCCAACATCATTGTACTGTACTGCAGGTTACTTAAATTCTGTCAGGTTTAACAAGTGATCTGTAACAGACGGAAAAGAAGTCAGAAGTTAAGCTAGCATTACAACATCTGCCAAAAATCTGTCCATCTCTGGTGTTAAAGGTGAAGACATAATCACGTTTGCTAAATCCAAGAAATGTGGGATTGCCCAGCCTGAATTGACACAGATGAAGAGACTGTGTGTGTGATTCTATGTATATAAATGAGTGTTAGATATGCCTGGACTTTACCATTGACCAAATAAACTCCACTCGTTTGGCCATTTCCATGCTGGCTATAGAGACACAAGCCAGAGGAAGCCACACACAATGGAGGCCTGCGCATGAGAGCGCATATGTGAAAGTTTTCCCACACACACACACACACACACACACAAAACCATTTTGACACTTTGAGTTCTATGCATTATGCACACATAACCACAAACACAAATCCAAGCTGATTATAGAGTCAAACTGCCGTTAACTTACAGACGATTTCCTGAAGTAGGCTACATGGTGTACGTAACATTAACCACCAAGAAAGAAAGAAAATTCTTTGGGTCCAGCAAAGCAAGAGTCATCCTATATGTGTGTGTACATCTCGGGAATAAAGGCTTTCATGAGAATTGATGGAAATGCACGCTGTGACAGGAGATCTGGCACCGGAGCAGCTGCTTCTTTAAACAACAAACGTGTGGTCACACCCACAATCATCTATGATATTTCTGATCCAAAGTCATGTATTCATAACCAGCGAACATTTCATTCAACTCTTGGTGGACAATACGACGGGTGAAAGGTGGTGAGTGTGTGACGGACTGTGTGTGTGTACACGTCAGCTTGTGTATTTGTGTCACTTCTTTCATCTCACATTTCAGTTCGGCTGGTATGTACAGTCCTAGATCTCTGCATATGTGTGCTGCGCAGACATCTGGAAGGATTTAAGATGCACTAAGCACTAGATTATCATCCTTAGCCATGCCTGACCCTTAAGAACATTCCACAATCATGCTTTTAAGGAGCAGGAATGGGAAAAATGTTTTCACTCGCATTACCTTACTTAACCTCTCCGGTAGAGTGAACATGGAAGACTATATATAGAACAGATCAGATAGAGGTGCAGTTTATCATGTCACACAATCATGTGAAACAGAATTGTTGATTCTCAATATGCAGTATCATCTTTCTTTCCTTTTTAAAGAGATAAACACATTATATGCTCATTGGAAAAAGTGCCTCTACTTACAATTTTGCAAACCTCCAAAAATACAAATACTGTACATAAAATTCACTACAGTTTCCAACTGAAATGAGCACTGGTTGTTGTAAACAACCACTTTTATTCCTTTTTACAAAAATTATGATGATGGGGCAGAGTGCTAATGAATTCAAACTTATTTTCACTCCGCTCCTTGCACATTACTATGTGCACATTACTTATCATAGTGCAAACTGTGATTTGAAAAACTAATGCATTTTAAAGTTGGAATCACATAATCGACAAGAGCAAGAACCAGGTGAGCTCCTAAGCAAGTTTAGTATTTAAAAAAAAAAAAAAACATATATGCCATATACGTATGATTTACTCATCTTCAAGTTGTTCCAAACCTGTATGATTTTCTTTTGTTCTGCTGAACACAAAAGATATTTGGTATGTTGGTAACCAAGCAGTTTCTGATAGCCATTGACCATAGTAGGGGAAAAAAATCCTATTGAAAGTAACAGCTACTGACAACTTTTTTTGTGTTCAGCAGAAAAAAGTAACTCATACAGGTTTGGAACAACATGATGGTGAGTAAATGATAATGGAACTGAAATACCCTTGTGCTATTCCTTTAAGTAAATAGGTTTTGATCTCACATTTACTTTTGTTTACACTATCGGTTAAGTTAAGGGTTTAGTGTTGGTGGTACCTTATTTTCAAACACCATAGAGCATTACGATTTTAGCAGTGCTCACTGGACATTTAATTTCCAGACTGCCATTATATGTACAACAAACAATGTAATAAAATGTTGCCAGATTCATCTTCATCTGCTTTGGATAAAACTGAACACACCATTAGCACCACTCACTGGACATTAACTTTGAAAACCATATGCAAGAATATATTTAGCAGAAATATCACCACAGGAACATTTTTCCAACAAGCCTTGGTTGGACAAATAAGTCTATACAAGGAGAAAGCTGTCCATTTACATTCATCTCAATGGACATTTTACTAGTCCAGGACCTCCGGGAAGTATGCAGTTTGATTTTTGGGAACTTTTTAAGCCAGTCACACAAGCCATACATTTCATGTGCCTACAATGGCATGATGTCATGACAACATTTAATGGCTGATAGAAATCAGACAATCCCAAGCCCTTAACTAGCACTATCCTGAGCTATGATGTGGGTCAACAAATATGGAAAAATGTCTAATTTATGCTTTTAAAGGCCTCCAAAAACAAATCGACTACCAATAAATATCTACTATACTATACAATATATATGAAATGTAAGCAATATATACTAAATGTTTTGTGGCTCAAGATGCTGTAATTACAACATCTACCAGTAGGGTAGCTAAACTTTCACCCCTTGATCAAAAAGAGAGAATTATAGCCATTACAAGGCAAAGACTAAAAAAAGTCAGTGCTGCATCCAGCATCATAATTTAGGTCCTCTGTGCAAAATTAAGCTTTTAACATTTGGTCACACTAAACTTTTGTTACACCGACTTCCATTTACATGTATGTGAAAGCGGGAGACTCAAATACAAGATCATGTGAATTTCTCTGCATTCACGTTGTGACATATTGTTCAACTGTTGGTCGTATTACAAATTCACAGGTCAGAGTTCACTAAACCTAAACTCTGACCTGTGAATTTGTAATACGACCAACAGTTGAACAATATGTCACAACATGAGAAACTCTAATGCTGCAAGTCTATACAGCATAATTTGTTATGTGCTGATTTTTTAAAATGTAAATTCAGAGAGTGGTCATGATTTAAAAGTGAATACTTGTCCATTTTTGTTTATGCGAGTAATCCGCACTTCTGTTATTTAACCAGCAATTCTCCATGTTTTTGTCCTCTCTGATGGCTCTTTGGGAGTTAAACATGAGAGCTTTTGCAACGCACATGACCTTTTATGTCCTGCTCGTTATGTTGGATCTGCTGATGTCATTGTGGGCGTGCATGTTGTTTCTCCCTCTTTCAAAGTGGGTCTGGCCCTGACACTATTTTGATAACTTTTTTTGTTTTTGTTTTTTCAGACTCTTTGATGTCAAAGTTATGAAAACATTAGTGACAGCAGCCTCCCAAGATTCTTGAGACAACATGTCTAAATGGATCTCTTTAACAACAGATTTACTTCATTAAGCTTGTCATGGAAAACCAGATTCAAGAGTCTGAGGATATTCTGTCAGTACTTGCACTCCCACAAGGCTTAACACACTTCCACATTCTTTTATTGAGAAAAACAAGGTCATTTGAGTGGGCTGTTAATAAAGGTGGGCTTGTCGGGGGTGGAGTGGGGGTACTCCATGCTGATGGTTATTTAAGGACACTGACCTGATGTTTTCATGATTTTATTGCCTCAAGAGGGTTACATTTTTTGAAGCTAAATGTCTGTCTGGTTTGTTTTGTCTCATCTGAGCTGAAAACACAAACATAGAAGCCCTACTGTGAATGGAAACATAGATGTACATGGCTTCTGCCGGACAATAAAACTAACACCTGTCATACTACAGCAGAAACACCACTTGCTATTTAGTGGCATGCACAAGTGCACTCTTGTTTAAGTTACACGCACTGTAAACATAACCCCAGCTCTTTCCAGCGGCTGGAAATGTATTTTTCTTAAAGATTTAGGAACGTCAGCAAACAAAAACTTTTGTTTGGTGGTGACATGTGGATTAATAAAGTATGAATAATCTTAAACTAAACAAGGGGTGTAAATATTTGTAACTCATATGGAAGCTCTAAGGTCTTGCATTGAAATTTTTAACACATGTTGCTGTTTTTTTTTTTTTTTTTTTTTTTTTAGATATTTTTTTTTTTTAAAATTAATTTTCTTAAGATCTCAGATTTAAAGTTTTTTTCTTGGTCTGGTATTATCAAAAATCATTAAATGCATTAAACTGTCAAAAATGACAGTAAAGACATTTTAAACTGTTACATGAGATTTCTATTTCAAATGAATGCGGTTCATTTAACTTTCTATCAGCTTTCTGTTTTTGTTTCCACAAGAATATTAAGCAGGGACGACTGTTTTCAACATTGATAATAATAAGAAATGTTTCTTGAGCATTAAATCAGCATATCAGAATGATTTGTGAAGGATCATGGGTAACACTTTAAAATTCTGTTTCTTACTTACTGCATAACTAATAAGGAATTATTGAAGAACTAACAGGTGATTATTCATATTAAGACTTAACTCACTACTGTTAACTACTAAGGAAGATGTGTTAACCAATCAGTATTTAATATAATTTTATGGTTGTGTTAAGTAACAGTTAGCTGATCAGTAACTAATATATTCTGTCATACCTCCTGAAGAACTACTATTAATTATCTACTAGTTAAGGTTCAAGAAAAATAACTATGAAATAACTATTACTGAACAGTTATCAGTAATCAGGCTGTGGCCCACAAATCAAGTACTTGAGTAAAAGTACAGATACCCCATTAAAATATTACTCCAGTAAAATTATAAGTAGGCCAAATTACTTGAGTAACAGTATACATGTTAAAAAGGAATAAAATATGCTGTATTAAGAAATGTTCTCATCTGAAATAAAGATCGTAAACCAGTTGTGTCGTGTATTTTACAAAGTTTATGATTATTTTTATATTATTTTAGAGTGTAAGTTTGATTTGAGTCAAAATGATGTAGTAATTATTATTTACTAATAGGTTCACTTTAGAATACTGTTTCAGATTCTAAGTAATTCCTGCAGAATTATCTGATAATTCTTTATTAATTACTAAAGGGTTCACTATAATTTCACTTTAGAATATGCCTACTGTTTCATGTTTGAAATAGGTCCTGCAGAATTATTTGATAATTATTAATTAATTACTAATGGGTTCCCTATATTTTCACTTTAGAATAAGCCTAATGTTTCAGGTTCGAAATAAGTCCTGCAGAATTATTTGATTATTCTTTATTAATTACTAATTGGTTACCTGTATTTTCACTTTTCCTCAGGCTTTGCCTTACATACAGAAATTGAATTAATGGTAATGTGGTTTATGCTGATGAGGCATAATGATTAGCTAACTGTTACTTAACACATTCATAAAATTGTATTACATACTGATTAATTAACATATCTTCCTTACTAGTTAACAGTAGTGAGTTAAGTGTTAATGAACAATTACCTGTTAGTTCTTCAATAATTCCTTATTAGTTATATAGTAAGTAAGAAACTTTATTCTAAAGTGTTACCGGATCATGTGACACTGATGACTGGAGTAATGATGCTGAAAAATCAGCTTTGCATCGCAGGAATGAATTATATTTTAAAATGCATATTTATTAATAATTGAGCACCAAAAATTGTTGCATCACTATGGAAGCCCATTTCCACCACGTAAAAAAAAAAAAATTAATGACTTAAAAAGTCAAAATTATACACACACACACACGCACGCACGCACACACACACACACACACACACACACACACGTTTTTTTAAGTGGATTTTTAATTCATTATATTATAGGGGAAGATGTGTTTTTGATAATACCATCCTCATGTTACATAATTTTCTTTCTTTATCATGCAATAACCATGCAAATGTCTAAGTTTCTCATGTTGGTGGTCACTAATGTCTATGATGATAATTTTGCAGCCTACTTCTCAACGGTCAGACTCTGATTTGGAAGTGCTTTATTACTGAGGACACAGAGATATTTTTGCTTAAGTGAGTTCGAGATAAAAGAAAAAAACACATTTGCTCACCCGTGATGTATGGAAGCCCATTTCTGCCATGTAAGAAAAAAAATGCCTTAAAAAGTCAAAATTATGATATACTTTAGTCATAATTACGAGATAAAAATTATAACTTAAAATTGTAACTTTCCAGCGGCTGGAAAAAGTTACAAAAACAAAATTGTAAATTTAAAAAGTCAAAATTGACTTAATGACTTTATAAAAACACATTGGTCACAGGATAGTGGTCTTCCTAATGATAAACGGGACATTCTGAAACGAGTTCATTTGGCAGTTTGGGGGACCAAGTTCAATACAAACCTTATTAATAAAGCATATACCATTTACAGACAAGCAAAATATAGCCCAGAATATGAATGCAACGCGCTGAGTTGCACGTTAAGCATTTTCTTGGGGTAGAATGTGAAATAAATAAATAAATAAATAAATAAATAAATAATATGTGTGTGTGTGTGTGTGTGTGTGTGTGTGTGTGTGTGTGTGCCTGAAGAGTTCAGAAATTAGAGTTCAGTTCTAAAATTAGCATTTTTATCAGGCTACTATGTGTAGGTTCAGTAATTTTCACTTTAATTTTTTATTGCCATTAAAGTGAAATAAATAAACATAAACATTTGGAGCCTGATAAAAAATGCTAAAGAAAATTTCAAATGGCATTTGCATCTGAACTCTTCATGTGATTAGGAGTATTTTTAGTTTTATATATATATATATATAAATCCAGACATAAAGAATCCAGACATTGTGTGTGTGAGAGAGAGAGAGAGAGAGAGAGAGAGAGAGAAGGAGATGCTATATGTGTTTATTTGTTATTCATTTATAGGTATTATTTTTATATGGCTTAATAACAACTGCAGGCTTTGTAGAAAACTATTTTTACACACTAAAAATCTCCTATATAGTCTGACAACATTCTAAATGAATCCTTGGCATTCATACCTGAGGTTTTTGTTAAAGGAGTAGAGTAGGTACTGTTACCGGTATGACGCGCGTACCTCTTTATCTCCGTCAGCAGATACGCGAGCTTTCACACGCGCGTGAACGGACAACTCTATCACATGACACGCAGAGAAACCATAGACGAGAGAAACTCCACGCGCTGAGGAAACAAACAAAAAAAAAAAACCCAATGCAACTCCGCAAGACAATTGCGTGGATCATATGATCTCACAAAACTCCCCTCAGAGACATTTGAGAGGCCCGCGGTTGACACATTATTAAAGCACCCTTCCCCAGCTGAGTGCTACATCCTGTATCCCATTCATAAACTCCGTGGCGAAAGCGCGACAAAAGACTCGCGACGCGCGTCGAGGAGAGGAGGAGACGTGTAGCTGGCCATGTCTTTTTTTCCCGCGCGGCTATTATTGTCTTAAGGAAAGGGGCAATGACAATAGAGGTAGTCTCGAGCTGTCCAAAACGGGGTCCCGTCCTGACCTGAGTGAGGTCACGTACCACAATGCGAGTGCACGCGGTGCCACAGAGATGTAGGAGCGCGCGGTGTCATCTCGTTACTGCGCCGAATAAACGCGTCAAAATGAATCCCAGACCAAAGAAATGGGACGCGACAGTTTGGCATTAGAAATTGGTTGTATAAGAGTTTCCAAGAGGGAAATTAATGAGTGATGAGCTTGGTTCGCCCTGTCCTAAAATTAATCACAAATTGCATTACTCAATTCTTCAGCTTCAGAAAACCCAAAACATGAACCTGAATAGCGTATTCTTCAGTCTATCAAAATTGCATAGAAAATTAGTTTAGACATAGGCATACTTTCACTTTTTGTTGTAATGAATGAATGATTGGATCATAAATGAACGATGGTCCAGAATGAGGTTGCGGAATATAGTTCAAACGAGTTCAAATTCATTATTATTTTACTGCCTGGTTTAACTAATAGGGTTAAACTAAACGTTTTCTAATAGCCTAGTGAATTTGCATTCATGAATAAGGAATTTTCACAAAATAAATAAATAAATAAATAAATAAATATATATATATATATATATAATATACTGTTTAAACAAATAAACAAACAAAGCTTATTTTATATTAAATCTTATTAACGTTTTGTTTTTCCATTTTTAAGCATTTCTAACAAGAAGCACATTGTGGATAATAAACACTGAATGCCCTGATGTCCTGAAATGTAAATGAGTTTCATTTCATAAAGAACACAGTTCGTATTTAGTCTACAAATACCGATTTGCTGGATTGAATCTATGGAGAAGACGCCTTATTATTGTTATTTCCGACATGATGCTTTGGGGTAGCCTAAGCGCACGTTTTCACTATTATACACATTATGTTCCGACACAAACAGTGACGCATTTTTTACGCGCTGTGTTCAAGGGAACACCTCGGACTGGATCTCCACCAGCCAATAGGAACAGAGGGGGATCATTTAAGAAATCATTGATATTGCCAATGCGTCAAACATGTACGTGTCAGCGGGACCCAGTGCGCGTATAAATACCGCGAGGCGACCCGGAGAGAGCTAGTCATTTTAGATAGCGAAAAGCCTGCGAGGAACTCCTCATTTCACTTCAGCTGATATTTATTTATTTATCTATTTATTCTGATCCTTGCTTTGGGATGAACAGACTGCTTCTGAACTTTTTCTGGGCGGCAGCATTCAGCGCACTCCTTTCAGCGCCGGGGCTCCGGGCTTCTCCAGTGGTTGGACAGGAACCTATCCGCTGCGCCCCGTGCTCCCCGGAGCGGCTGGCTGAGTGTCCTGCGGTGGATGCCAGCTGTGAGGAGGTGCTTAAAGAGACGGGCTGCGGCTGCTGCCTCGCCTGCGCACTGAAGAGAGGCGACTCCTGCGGGATCTACACTGCGCCCTGCGGCTCGGGGCTCCGCTGCTTGCCCAAACCTGGAGAAGCCCGGCCCCTGCATGCGCTCACCCGAGGACACGGGGTGTGCACTGAGACCCCCGAGCCTGACCAGAACCAAAGCGACAACACGCCAGGTACCAGCGTTTAATAAGACTGCGCCGTAGCTCTGCGTCCTGAGAGTTCATTGCATCATCTCGCTGATTCAACCTTTGGCGAGATTTCATCAGCGTTAACAAGTCACTTGGATATTTTTAGATATATAATAAATATAGCGAACTATAGAATCGACTATTGTAATGCAATTAAAGTTTTAAAAAAGAATATTCATATCTATATAATATCTGCTTTATTAGTTATTAAATGTAAATCTGTCGAGGTTCCTATAGCGCAATGCAAATTGACGCAAACGTCAATTATATTTAGCAACAACAACAGCAACAACAAAAACTTTCTTTAAAAAAACAACACAAAGTTTTGTGGTATGTAAATTTATAAAGAAAGTAATAGGCTACAAAAGATGAGCCTTGTCACAATGTGTCGATTTACCGGTGAAAAAGAATCTCGGCGGAAAGCGCGTGAGAGACGTTCCGTTGTTATGGTTACGTCCTCTAGCGATTCTGTTCATTTAGCGCCCTTTTTTGGCGACAAGTGAAACTATGAGCTCTGACTGAGTTATCGGTCTTTAGCAGAAACGTTTAAAAACAAAGTTAAAACCTGTATGTAGCATTCTGAAGAGACAATTAAAAATGGAAAATTACGTTAACTAAAGTCTGTTCAAGGCTCCCGGAATCCCTCCAATAATTCTGTCCTTTCCTTTTCTTTCAGATCTCCCGGAGTCACACAACGGGCCGACAGCAGTGAACGAAGGCGGCTCAACGGTGTTCGTGCCCGGCCACGGCAAGCCCTTCGACCCGCGGGTCATCACTGCTAAAGAGAGCATGAAGGCCAAAGGCAACGCAATACGCAAGAAACTCGTAGAACTGGTGAGTCTAAAGCGCCTCGGTTTTATGGATATGCGTAAAGGCTTTTTAAAATGAGACTCTGGTACAACTTGCGGCCACTAGAGGGCAGTAGAAGGTTTCTTGAATTTTTTTTCGTATATGCTTTATGGGGGGGATGCATAATTTGATGCATTTTCAAAGCAATTGCATTTAAGAGTGACTATATTTAGTCACTATATATATACCCCCCAAAATAAATGATCTTGAGGTTGTAAATAATAATAACAGTAACCCGAGATTATTAAATAAAAATAAAAAAACTGGCATAATTATATTCAAATAACAAATAAAACAATTATTATTGATTATGTTTATAACAATAATCATTATTATTAGTAGTTGTTGTAAAAGTAGTTTAGCAACAACCACCAATTATACTTATTATTAGTAGTAGTTTTTGTTAAAAATAATTTCCTAAACAATTGAAACAATTTGTAAAATATTATTCAAATAAATGTTAATGTTTTTAGAAATATTTGAAAAGTGTTTCTTAATATATATATTTTGTCTTTCTAGGGTCCTTGTCATATTGAACTGCAGACAGCCCTCGAAAAGATCACTAAATCACAGCAGAAACTGGGAGACAAAATGACCAGGTTCTACCTTCCAAACTGTGACAAACACGGTCACTACAAAGTCAAACAGGTAAGAAGAAGAGTCTTGTGTGCAAGTATCTGTTACAGAAACCACCTAACATCTTGATTTCACATTGAGAGTTTGTGTGTCGGTATCTAAAGCTTAACGTGTGATATTCTTCAACACGATGATATATGTGTGATGGCCGAGTGTTAGAACCACACTCCACTGAGAACTAGGCTGTGCATGCAAGCTTGTGTTTCTAGAGAATGAAATAACCTCTCTCTCTGTCTCGTTCTCCCCGCAGTGTGAATCATCTCTGGATGGCCAGAGGGGGAAGTGTTGGTGTGTGTCATCCTGGAACGGGAAGAAGATTCCTGGATCAAGTGACCTGCCAGCAGATGCCGAGTGTCCCGAGGAACTCAACCACTGATCTGTCTCACACACACACACACATGCTGGGGGATCTGAAGTGCTCAACCACTGATCTGTCTCTCTCACACACATACATATCATACCACTGATTTTTATCATTATATTTTTTAAAAATATCTTAGTATTTATTTATTGTTAGTGGTGGTATTTAATTCAGGTACACTGTTTTTGATTGGTAAACTCCCTAAACTCAACAAAAAAGAAAAAGATCTATTTTTCTGTAAAGAAAATGAATATGTATTTTACATGAAGTACCCATACTTATTTATTTAAACTGAATGTATTCATTTCGATATCTGGATAAGAATATTTATTCCTTATGCCTTATACATGTTTTTGTATGGTGTAAATCTGTATATTTGCTGTATATAGATGACTGTGTCTCGTCTTAAATTTCCTTCAGGCTTGCTTTGCTGGAAAGGACTGATATGGAAAAAAGCACTGCATGACCAAACCTCTTTGTCACTGTCCATACATTGCCATATTTTTATACTGTATATGTTTTTATTATTATTATCATATTTTACTAATGAATTCTGTTTTTGTTTATAAATATTGAGATTAGATGGGCATAAAAGTGGGAATCTTTTTTCCCCACAATTCTGTGTTTTTTACATGCAAGAGTATTGATTTTCACAGCTTTGAAACGGGTACCTGCCTGTTCCTACCTCTCTTTTAAATTAAGATTTTTTATTAATCAAGTGTTTGTAAATTGCTTGTCTGTATGATCAAAGTGAGATTACAGTCTTACTGTATTTGTCGGTCATACTTGTGTTGTCTAATACTGTGGTCCATTTATTATTTTTTTAAGTGATGAGGAAAAGAGATCCAGACGTTGCTTCACTCCAAAGCAGTTGCTCATGTGTATAATATATTTTTCATGGTTTGTAATTGTAAGTCATTGTGGGTAAAAAAAGAACTATTTAATAAATCATATTTACAAGCACCTCAGTGTCAGCCGTTTAAACTCGCCCTCGGGTCAGACGAGAAGCTGCAGTGAACTATGAAGCAAGATTGAATCAAACTCAATTAGTAATGTCAGGACAAAACAACAACACCTGAACATAACGAGAAGCTGGTTAACAAAAACCACAAAGTGCAAAAAAACTCCACTTCTTTCTCGATTTCTCCTGCCAAGCTTGATTATGTTCTGTCTTGTCTATATTTAAAACTGCCTGCAGGCAGAACCATATGTGTGCGCGCATATGTGTGTCCTTATCGTGGTAATCTCAAATGAGGCGGACTAATTTCAGCTCAGTATTTTGGGGAACCGGGCTCCACTCTCTCTACGGTGCCTTTGACCTGGGCTGTGTTTGTGCTGGCCGGCCAGCAGTACCCCCCTCCCCCCTTTTTCCTGATGTCCAGCCTCCGTGGCACCACCCTTTACACCTTAATCTCAGTTTTGTAAACCGCAGGAGACGAAATTTAGTTGCTTCATTGAAATAATCCATCCCTGCTTGACATTAGGGGTGTCTAAATTACTCGATTAGTAGCAAACAAACACAATTGTAACACCTTGTTTGTGGTTTTACAATTAGTATTTTCATGGACACCTAAAATAAATTGGAAAAAAAAAAAAAAAAAAAAGAGTACCTTCCTGAGTGTTTGACCTCATGTATATGAGCGATTTCATTTCATGAATTGTGGCATCGCAGCTTCTTTTTTGAGAATTGCCTGCGCTGACATTGCTAGGACAAGTGAATAACTATGCTAATGTGAATGGGGTCTCTGTGTGTAGATTTGAGGAGTAATGACCTGCGTGGGGCTCAAGCTAGAGTGTGAAATGAAGCGGTTCAAAGATGTTGACCTGTTACACACGAGATTTTAAATCTCCATTGCCCCCGGCACTCTGTTATACTAATGACAAAATTACTGTAGCTAACATATAAGCTTTCTGTGAAAGAACCATTGTTTTGAAACTCTTGACGGTGACACTAGTCACCTTATCTAAAATGAATGAATGGCCTCCATATGTTAAAAACAAATCCGAACTGCATACTTCAGGAGTAGTTCACCCATGAATGACAAAAATCTGTCATTTACTCACCCTTGTGTCATTCCAAACCAGCATTTCTTTATTTTGTGGAAGATGATATTTTGAAAAACTGCTTTTGTCAGTTGCTCTTGACAACAGTTGAACAACAATAGACTCCACTGACAAAATGTACAGAATTGTCATTTTAGGGTGAACAATCCCCTCAAAGTTGTGAAATTACAGTCTGTCATCGTGTAAATAAAATAGTGTTTACATTTTTTTTATTAAAAAAAGGCATGAAATACAATTATATTTGAACAAAAACATTTCCTTTCTTGAAGAAAGTGATAGCTGTATAATTTCTAGTTTAGTAACATAAAAAGCTTTTTAAAGAACCAAAATTTAAAAAAAAAAGCAATTACCCGTGAACGGAGGGATCTTTAAAAGTGACTTGCGGGTGAGAGACCCTGGCATTGCACAGAATGAGGGTGGCAAGCTTTCTTGAAGATCAACTAGCTTGAACATTGACCTTGATATTCTTTGAAACAGAAGCTTGGCCTCAGCTTTACTGAATCTTAGCGTTCACTTTACTTTAGCTTAGTTTAGCTTAGGTTAGCTAAAGTTAAGCTTAGATTTAGCTTAATTCATACCTTAGAAGGCCTACATAACCTGAAGATTTAAACTAAACCTTACACAAAACGATTCAAGGACAGCATCTTCGCTAAGCTAACAAAAGACACATCGTACTCCGCACTGTAGATAAACAACAAAGCTAAAACTAAAACAAAAGACTTTAGTGATTATATTCCCAAAAATATGCTGAGTTCTATGTTTCACTACTGTGCAATCAACGGGTCACTGAATTTTTCTCAAAGACAAAGTTTGGATCAGCTTATATTTCTTTCTTGGATAAATAATCTTTATAGCATAAAGTTCACATGCCTCTTTAGCTGGCCTGAAACAAAATATATATTCATATAAAAATCTTTCACAAGACAAAATTACAAGTTAAGGAAGGGCTAATAGCTTAGCACACTCGTGTGCTCTTTCCCCATAATCAAGTCAGATAAGGTGTAGCACCAAATATTTTTGTTTGTCTTTTCTTTAGCTGTTTGGGAAAGGGGTGAGCTTTTTGTCGACGCTATGCTAATAAGCTAACGTGTGGGCTACCTCTCTGGCACCCTCCACCTTTCAAGTCTTTTCTCAGGAGGTCAGTTTTGAGACAACAACACTAGCCCTGGTTATCCAACATGGCCACCATGTTAGCCTGTAGCTTTTCTACTGGGGCGATCGATATGGATTTTTAGAGAGGCAGAGGGCGAAAACACCTGCGACACATTTCCACATGGGTTTTGTTAAGGCATCGATTTCACAAACTGCCATAGCTACACCGATTTCGCAGCGGTAATTCAGGGCACTGTAGAGTTACGGTTACATTCAAACCCATAAACAGGATTTCGCGCAAAATACATGCTTTCAGCAAAGACTTAGAAATGTGATGGACAATGATAGTCAACGACTGGAGCAACAATCAAAGTGCTTCATGATGTTTTGAAAGTGAGATAATGCCCACGCGGAGCATATCAGTGCTGTCCCGACAACACAAGCTAAGAGCTCTGCGTCCGATGTAAGATAATATAAACAAAAGGGGCGTTCATCTAAATATGTCCTGGTATAGAATCGTTTACAATTGGTCGAATTGTTTTATCTATCTGTTAGCCTAGTGACAGGCTGGAGTATATGTTCAGGAGGGGCCAAAGTGCATGAAGTGCTTGTGCTTCAGATGGAGTCTATGGCTGGAGCCGCCTAGTGCCACTGAGCATGCCCAGTTTAAACGACCCTACACCAGGAGGGCAGAAACCGGAAGTAGGACTTAGAGAGAGCCGCTGGCAGAGAGCAATACACGCTGTAGCAGAAGAGAGAGACTGAACAAGTACACAACCTCCCTCATGTACACAAGAGTACATTTGCTCAGACATAGTGTGCCATTACGGAGTTAAAATTTGCTTGTACTTTTGACTATGTTCACACTTCCCTCTCAGGATACAGTCCAAAACTGAAGACATGACACGCTCTCTGTCTCCTCTTCTCGTTCTCCCTACTCTCCTGAAGTGTAAAGTGAGGTTCTGGTCACGTGAGTCCATGCCTCAGCATACAAGTGGGAGGTCAGCTTTGGGACAGCACTTTTGAATTTGTATTCATGTAGTTCTTCAGGGGAGATATCTCTCTTTGTCTCCCTGTTTCCACCGCTCTGCCTCTATCTTCCCTTCACTTTGTCTCCATGTTAATGCAGTGGACTTTCTCCTTTCCATCGTAGCCGGGTATGGGTTGTCCATACTTGTCCACGCACGAGCAGTAGCCTCTTCTGCGCCCTTTGGATGGACGGCACTGCGGAGAGAGTGGGTGAGACAGGAAGAGAATGCATAACCATATGATATTTGGACGGGTATATGCAAAACAGACAACATGCTCCAAATGGAAGAGACAGTGGCATAAACACATTTCTCATCGCATTGCACTTAGGTGAGAGCGAGTAACACGGATACTAGAGCCAGAGAGAGAACGAGGGAGAGAGATTGGGGTAAAGGAATGCCAGAGGGGATTTAAGGGGAAGTATGGAAGCAAAAGAGGGACAGAGCAAGTGAAATCTGTTGAAATATATATAATTTGCACAACTATATAAAAATCCCATTTAATTTATATTCAGTGTGTGAATTATTCAACGGCTTTTGGGGAGTGTCAATTTAAATTTTTAGGGTGTAATTATTTATTTTTATTATTTTTATGTGAATCCTAATATCCCCTCACAAAGATCTATCCCTCTTGGACCTCAAAGCAATTCTACTGGCTGAGACAAAAAATTTAATTGATAAGCCCAAAGTATACTTTTTATTTACTATTTATTTTATTTTTTTTCGTGAATGCTAGGTTATGCGTACTGTGTGCAATGCAAATTTTATCATCAGAACACTAATTCTATTTTAAATGAGTACAAAGTCATTTTTATCACACAACTTTTGAAGTGAAAAGGCACAGACATTGGACAAGAATGAATCTTTCTAGTGCATTTGTGTCAAATGTTTCACGCACAATCTGTGTCGAACTATTTGCGTATGCTAATGCTACATGCTAATGTATGTGTTAAAAACATTATACTGTGCCTGAAATTATAGAAAAGAAGATCGTTTTACAGTGTATATCGTCTTAATGATGATGAAGTGATACCTTACATTTAACATTACATTACAGAAGCTAATGTTCAAATTAAACATTTCCCATTTTTTGTGTTTTTAGTAAGCCTTTGGTTAGAAAGCTATCAGCTTTTTCCACATTTTTACATGCACACTAGGTTGTATGTGAAAAATGTGTACATAAATGTGTCATCATCAGTATAGAACTCGCTTGATTTTTCTTGCACAAGAACAACAGAAAAAGAGATGGAACAATAATAACATCAGCAATAAACTACTGGAAACATCAACAACAACAGAAGCCTGCACTTGTGTGAGTACAAAGACATTTTTATTGCTCATACCTTTTGCAGAGAAATAGCGCAAACACTGGACAAGGATGAAATAGGCACATGCTAAGCCTTTGTATCAAAACTGAACATACAGTACTTAGTCTACTAGCTTAGCACTTGCAAAAGCTAGTTAAGAAAAGCTCTTTTGATTAGCTAACTTAAGATATTCTTAATTGCGATGAACATGTCTGTGTATGTGCTATCTAATATGGATCCCTCAAACAGAATGATTGTATAAGTTTTACTAAATTTATCTAAATTTTTTAAATCTTTAACAAATGAATAGGCTATAACTTTAAATGTTTTACCATTACAACAACTAAGAACGAATGTCACATTGAATATCAAAACATGCTTGGGCCTATCTCATGGCTGAGTGTAGTTATTGCGTGTAGCATGTTTCTCTCGTGCTTGTCTTTCTCTCCTTTGGCAGTGAGTTAGAGATATGTGCAAAACAAATATCACATCTAAGCTGAAAGAATGCATGCCTGCCACTCACAGTGAGTGTGTTTATGTGTTTATGAGAAATATAAAAAATTAAGTGCATCAAACAAACTGTCTTCTGTGGTTTAGGGGAATTTAACGGACACAGCAAGGTGTACACACACACACACACACACACACACACACACACACACACACACACACACACACATACTGTACTGTAAAATGATCTGCAGTGTGTTTGCATTTGCTGATTATTTTTACATGCAAGTTTTGTCAACTTGTGAATATCAAAATTCATAAACATACACATACAACCAAGTTTTGCTTTTATGAGAGGTTTAAATGCATGTTTCTGTCAGCCTGCTGCTGATGAAACTGTGATTTTATGTTCATGTTAAATTTGTTGAAGTTAAATTTGACCAAGCTAATATATTTGCCATGGACTGTTAAAGGGCTTCTAGGTCTATTTTAAGAAAACTGGCATAGACTCAAAGTCATCTGGAGCCTATTTTATTATACTACACAGGCAAAAACAAACACACACATACACACACAAACAAACATTCACACCCACCGACACACACACACATCCTCATGTGGTACATTCATTAGTGAAAATTTATTCTTTCAGACACAAGGGGAAAGAAGGAGGTAACAAACTAGAAAGAAAGAATGAAAGAAAGATAAACAGACTTTGTGGAGTGGATGAGTCAGAGAGAAAGAGAGTTTGAGAGTGAAGGGGAGATAAGGAGGTGTTTTATTGGAAGGGTAGCAAATTAAAATACCTCAAGCAGAACAAGAGCAGTCTGGGAATGAAACCTGGCCTCTACAAGGGGCTGCTTCAAATGCTACACTCATCCTTTTAATTTCAATTGTCTCCACACCCACTTGATTTTTTTGTTATGACAAACATTTGTATTTGACTAAATAAGTAACATATCACTAGACTTTTTATTTGTTTGGTTACGAGTTTGTCTGCATCTGAACAAAAGAGAAAGAATGAGTGTACAGGAAGGCTCCAGTGCTTAATTTGTAAATTATGAAGTCCCGGAACTCGGACTGGAATAAATAAATGGTATGAAATAAATTAAAAACGTGCGTTACAATCTTGCTTATAAACGCGCATTAGATATAAAAGTGCCTTTCCTAATAATTAATGAATTATGGTTATCTTTTGTACTTTTTAATATTGCAAGTTATCAACCACATTAATATTATACTTGCTTATTCATCAAACATATGGTCATTGCATCAATTTCTTGCAGGGGCGTATAAGGTGGGGGATCCACTATAATAGGTGCTGGATCCAGCTTCAGAGGAGGTGGATCCAGATCCTGCTTGTTCAGGCACAAATTAAGCCCTGCAGGAAACTACTCGGTGCTGAGCAGCTATGTATTATGGGAATGTTCCATTCAGACTGTACAGGCACACAGGATGCTTTCTGTTTGATGTAAGGGGGACTAATAATGACTAAAGCTAGGTATTTCACTGTACCACAGTGTCCTAACCAGGCAATAAAAGTGATATTTTAATGTAAATAAATGTTTTGTTTTTTTCTCAACTGATGCAATGAGCAACATTGAACGCACAATTTCTATTTATTTGCTGCCCCCGAGTGAATTGAATTAGTCCCAAATCTTTCTCCACATAACAACATAGTTAATGTCCAGTTCCATATGACCAGAGAGTCAAGAACATTACATATTACAATACTGTACATACCCTCAAAACGCATAGTGGCATGACTGATGACTGATTACTGCATGTCTACTCATATATGTGTGTATGTGTCTGTATCAGAGAAAGACAGAATGGCATAAGTAGGGTGCGGGGTACACGGGGTAGAGGTTGCAACACAACAGACCTGTGTTGTGAATGGACATCTATGTAAAAGCGGGAGAAAGAGACTATGTGTATATATGTCTGTGTAACTGTATATATATATATATATATATATATATATATATATATATATATATATATATATATATATATATATATATATGTGTGTGTGTGTGTGTGTGTGTGTGTGTGTGTGTGTGTGTGTGTGTGTGTCACAAAGCAAGACTTAGTCAACGTTGGCCCATAATGATGCCCTTATGGGCAGCAGGAAGGCGGAAGGGCATTAAAAGCAGCCACAGGGTAAACACGAACTCATAAAACACACACACACACAAACACACACACGCACATACACACACACACACACACACACACACACACAAACACACACACGCACATACACAATATGCTGCATGTGAATCAGAACAGTGGTTGTTTTCTTTGCAAAACTATACGAGCAGTGTATGCATGTGTGTTTGTGTCTGTTAGGAAGTATGCTGTTTGGGATAGAAGCTGCCCCAGGGCCTGTGTCTTTGCAAAGTGTAGTATGAAATATGTGTACTGTATGTATTTGGTGCATGGGTGACCATATCTGTGTATTGGTGTTTGAGTGGAAGCGTGCACACCCTGGATCATTCCCAGCATGCCTGGCATTCTCTTCTAGTCTCTCACCCCGATCCTATTCAGCATGAGAGCTTAAGTGGACTGCCTGGCCCTGGGAGAGCTAGGGAAGCCAGTAGATGAGGGGGCCGAGCACTGCTCCAGCCCAGCGCAGGAGTACAGTAACCTGGGTGAGAGATGCATCTGGATTGGGAAGTGTAGAGGGGGGTTGGCGGCGCTGGGGCCGGCATGCCTGGCCTCCACTAACACACTGAGCCAATTCATATAATCAAGGCTAAAATTAGCATGGATTGGACTCTGCTCTCCCCAGGTATGGCCTTCAGACACACATACCCCCACATACATATACAAACGCTCCCATTACAGATCTTATTCCGGGGAGTGTAGGGACCCCCGAAGGCATCCAGGACATCTACAGTTCACTTGTGTGAGTATGTATGGCACAGGAGTTTGTGCATGTTTGTTTTTGATGCCAAAATAAAAATGAATGACTGTAATCTTAGGGTCGACCAAGACTTAGGCTTCGGCTTAAATCACCATGATGGAAGCAAAGAAATTTCAGTTGGAGTCAGTCGGAGGGGAATCTGATCAGCTTGATCTTCATCATGTGTGGACACAGCCTGTCATACAGATGTTCTTCTACTATTACCAGAGATCTAAGCATAGGGGTTTGATTTTACAAAACAAACTAAACTATATTTGTGCAAGCCAGATACATGAAAGGATGTGGTATGGTTTTAATTTATGTTGTTTGTGCTCAAGTATACGGTTTGTCTTTTGCTTGAGCTGTAAAACCACTAGACATTGATTAGTTGAATTGTTAACCTGTCACTGTCCTTTCTTTCAAACATGGATTTAAAATAGATAATCATGGACAGAGGGCAGAGGGCAGGAACAGGACTGGAAAATGTCAAAGCCAGATTTTCAACTACACTTACTGTTGGAGCATGAGAACAGTCTCCAAAACTTTATTTGATACAGGTGCCACTATGAATCTCTCTTAGGTACTCATGCAAACCATTTGCAAGACCCTTGTCTTTTCCCTCAAGGGTGTGCAGAACATGTTTCTTGGGACCTGAACTTATCACTTTCTCTTGACTCTGCGATCTTAGCCCTAGAGCACAGCCTGTTTTCTCCAGAAACCCAGGGTCCCTTCATTGGGTTACATGTTCAATGGAACCACATGCTATTAAGCGTGTGTGTGGGTATATGTGTGCATATCAGGGTAGACTTCATACTCTGTATTTCAGCATGAAGCAGCTCCTAAGCAACACATGTTTCACATTGATTCTAAATCTCATCCTTTTTTTGAAACATTTCCATCTCTATCTCTCCAGTGTTGTCATTAGGCCTCCGGGGTCACTGTGGTATCTGTCAGAGAGGTTTTCCAAATTCACCCAAACTCATTAGGGCCATTCAGACAAGGCCTTTTGACTCATGTTCTTAATAGGGGGTTGCGGGTGACTCACAAATTTCCGAGAATTGCATTTGCCCCCACCAACCACTTTGTTCAGATTCACTCATGCACCCCGTCAGTTGAGGAAACAACAGATACTTTCAAGAACCAGCATGCACATACAAATAGGCCCCCACCTACTTTTCTAATACTGTTGTGACAGTTGCCATGACAGTTACTTATCGTCTTGTACACGGATGGTGGTAAAAAAATAGTTTGAGTATCTGGGCTGATTACACAAAGGTTGCATGTTTGATCCCAGGTAAGTATGGTCTAAAAATAGGACACCTATTCCCGCCTTGAGCGAGGTACTTAGCCACATGGGGGATAGGCCCTGTAATTGGTGCAAAGTAAGTGACTTCAAATAAAAAGCATCTGCAAAAGAAAAGTCTAGGCACTCGGGTAAAAGGTAATTACCTGTTTTTTCTTGTAGAAACCCTTTTGGTCGCAGTTTGGAATGCGGAAGCCTCTTGGGTTCAGCACATTTGAGATCTTAAAATTCTTCATAATGCTCTCCATCTCCCGACGACACGGGCCCTGTACACACACAGCGAATGCACAATTACAGGAAATATCTTACTTGCAAACATGTGAGGAGGTTGGATATGCAAACAAGTAGAATGGGAATAGAATGTACTCCACTCCAATACATGCTTTTTCTTAAAAATGCATGTTGGCGGAAGAACTGTGTGTGCTTACATATTCAGTTTCTCTTTTTGACTCCAGACTGAAGTTGTGAATATCTGTATGAACCCCACTGGAAACTGGTTCCCCTTTAAAGATCTGACGTATCTTCAATTGATCTCTTTTGATCATCTCCTCTTTGGTGTGTGACATAGTATCTATGGGCTCTACTGCCATCCTTGGCCCTCCCTGCGTGTCTCCGGAAACAATTGTTGTGTTCTGGACTGTCTCAGCTCCCCCGGGGCCTGTTGCCTTAGTATCATTGGAGATATGTTCCTCTCCTTCCTCTTCAGGGTTATCTGAATCAAAAGATAAGTGTATTAATACATATGAACAATTTTACTATTAACAAAAGCAGCATTCATACAACTGCATCTTTTCACATGAAACAAAATAGCACAGGGGATCCAATCCTGCTCCTGGAGGGTCAGTGTCCTGCAGAGTTTAGCTCCAACCTTCCTCAATACACTTGCCTAGAATGTTCTAGAAGATCTAGATTAGCTGGTTTAAGTGTGTTTAATGAGGACTGGTCTAAACTCTGCAGGATAGCAGCCCTCCAGAAGCAGAATTGGACAGCCCTGAAGTAGCATAATCCTAAACATCTATTAGCATATAGAGTACATCACTGATGACATCAATTTGTAGGCCAGCCAAGATTGCTATTTCGCCATCGGTTCCTTGGGAATTAGGTTTAGGGTAGTAAGGTTCAATGTGGCTAACACTACTTGAAAAGACTTATCGAGTCCTACCTAAAACCAGAATTGTGAAGTTGTTGTGTTTATTTAAAATGTAAGTTGCTACAATTGTTGTCTGATTCATCAACCCTGTGGTACTTGTAGTCATTATTTATCAACATATATGACTGAAAAAACCCAGAAGCTTCCAAATTCAGTTTTGAGCAATGACTGTGTAATTTATCGAGTAGAACAAAACGTTAAAATCGCTGCAAGTAATGTTTACCACAGGCCTTATTTCACTCATAAATCGAAAAACCGCTATTCTAAAAAAACATTGGAAATTCCAGAGGGAACCCATGGCTAGAAAATGCACATTGTCTTCCAGCTTTTAGGACTACAGACTGAACAGCTCTATTCTAAGATTCTGCCCCATAAGAATAGGCATTTTACTTGCTTTTACACGCAAACATTTACAATAGAAAGTGTTAAAGCTTATCAGAAAGACACAGAGAAAAAAGTAGCAGAAGAGAAAGAGATATAGAAAGGGGGATATGGAAGCGGAGGAGTGATAGTATTTATAGTGCACCAAGTTACAATCGTTATAAGCAGAGGACAGACCACCTGACCTGAAACCAAATACGGCTACAGGACGGAGCGTTTGCCTGCCTTCAACTAACATGGTCCGGTAGGATGGTCTAACCAACAAACATCACATGCTTTCCTCTCTGTGCCCAGCTGAAGCTTTGCTGTGGCTGCTCACAAAATCTATTAAATGCAAATGTGGCTTCATTGTGGTCTAGATGTCCTTTCCTCTCATCCCACACCATTCCTCAATACGTGAACCCTATACTTATTCTACTAAATAACATTTAGATGTATTATTAGTGCATTTGTATCAACATCCCTATTTCACTTAATTATTATTTACTTTTAACTACTAGATCCATTATGAGAAAAGTTCAACGTCTGTCATCATGTACTCATCCTCATGTCATTAAAAACAAGTGTTATTTTCAGTATGAAAGAACTTCTTTATAAAGCATAGCACGCTTGACACCATACACAAATTCCATTGGTTCCTGCATATACAGTACAGTATCATGAAGGTGCAAATTTGGAATGTGCAGAAACATGAAGAGGATGAGAAAGCTCTTATCTACTCATATAGACTACTTTTATGGTGCCTTTTGAAGCATGACCATGTCCAATCACCAACCATTGTCCTTTCATGGAAAAAAGCAGCACGGACATTCTTAGATATCTGTAGATAACGTATAGGACTTGACACGTTTGGAGCAAGGATACAGTAAGTAGATGCAAATTCCCTTTAATTTCCCCAGACAAAATATTTGCTCTTGTATGTCGTTTTGATAAGAAAACCTCTGCCAATAAGCTAAATGTAGAGAGCTCATCGCCGGCACAGATTTCGCAGGACAACTTCATCACTCTTTTAAATATGCCTTTGAGCAGGCATTTACTGTGGACAAAATGCAAGCACTTGAGACACAATGTCCCAAAATGCACTCTAATTTCTGTTTTTACTAACTGCATGGTAATTTCTCAACTGCAAGTAAAAGCAGTTGACCAGTAAAGGGTCTAGCAAGAAGTGCATTTGTCAGCTTCAACAAATGCCTGGCGAGAGCGCTGGGCGAAGATGAATTATGGCACTGTTTAAACATGCTGTCCTCTTGGGGTTTTACAGCTCTTGTCTGTTGAATAAATATTCAGTCTCTGGCCGAACAAAACAAAGCAGAGTTCTCGCAGGAATGAGAGACTAATAAACAGCTGGAGTAGAAGAGAAAAAGATATTTAGAAAGAAAGACAAACCAAATGGGCTATTAAATATAGAAAGTGAGAGACAAAGACTGGCATCGAGAGATATATGAAGGTGCACAAGGTCTGAATATTGTGAAGAACTGTAGAGATAGTGGACAGGATTCAGCAGAGTGGAAGAGTTAAGTGAAAACAGATTTTCACTGTGTGTGTATGTGAGTAAGTGCGCACTTGTGGCACACCAAACACTCCTCTGTAGCCATGGAAGCTGCTCTCCAAACCAGAATTAAACTATGCCTTCATTGACGATGATCATAACAACAACAACAAACAACAACATCAACAACAGCAACTTCTGCAACATAACAACTCGAACAAGGTAAGCAATTGTAATGGTTGCATATAATGACTGCTAATAAAATGTTGATGCCTGCTTCCCATGCATGACCCACTGTACCTTCCACATAAACAAATCCAGGACAGAGGAAGAGAATGGAGGGCCATCTAATTCAGGAACTGGAAAAACATCAAAATTTAACCCCAATGTAAACTTTTGTAAAACCTTTTTCCAGCACCTAGTGGCCCATTTTGAGTCACTCAACCTCACTATTTGTTCAATCCTAAATGAGCAAACAATTTATCATTCTGGCAAAACGTGTAGAACGTGAATGAGAGGGTGAAACAGACGTAGGGTTTTTCTTCTCAAAAGTAAAAATGAGTGACTGGGCACAAGGCAGGAGAATTTCATTACCAAGGCTCGGGACGAGAATGAATCCGCCTCTTCTGAGAAATCTGCATGATTAAGTATATAACTGCATACGCACAATCAACGTCATAACTCATAACCTCATGATCTTTCATTCCTCTTGCTCCACCACTGTTCCCACCCAGAATCACACTGGGCCACACTGCTACCAGACCAATCAAGCCCTGCAAAAATATCATAATTCATGTGTGGCAGAGCCATGGGGTGGAGCGACACACACCATGGCAATGGAGCCCTGCTCTCTGGTTGGCCAGAGTGTGTAATTACCATAAAGTGTGGTATGATGGGAAAAGAGCACTGAAAAGCAGCATGGGCTCAAATGAAAGGGCAGTGGAGGGAGAAAACATGAGGTAAGGCACTACTGTAAAACAGTTGGCGCCCCCAAACTGCTTTTTAAAAGTGACTCTGGGTCCTAACAATAGCCTTTGTGTGTGACAATGTCATATTTGATTGCTTCAACACACCACAGCGGCTCTATCAAATAACTAGAGAGGATAAAAACAAATTCAGTCAGCTAGCTAGACGTCAGTTATGACCAAGAACGCTACTTATTTTGGTCGTGTGGGTCCACAGCCTTCCCTGTCTTAAAGGAATTTGCTAGGATGAATGTGTTGGCTAGGTGCAAGCTAATAAATGCATACTAAGTGATGCACAATAAAACCTTCGACACAGGTGCCGCTGGATCTATTCTCAGCTCGCCCGCAAGGAAATTACTTTGTTAGAAATCCTATGCCAATCATTTCCATTTAGCTTGTTTCTTGACCCTCTCAATGGAGAGTGCGGAGTTCCTGAGCAAGTAAACATCTAGAGAGCATCATTCACAAAACGGTGATCTCCGCTCTTCTGCAGAGACTATATATAAACGAATGTGGCATTCTTAACGATTGGGTTGGTGAAGCCAAATTTTAGTGCACACACACACAGATACACAGAGCTGTTTCCTCTCTCCATCTCTGGCTCTCTCTCTCACACACACATACACACCACACACATAAAACAGCATAGAGAGGCTGCTGTAGCGCTGAACCTCGAGAACAACGGCAGTAGTGTGGGGCCGTCTCTCGGTGGCTGGACTTCATGACGACTGCCTGTTACCAGAGGTCGCTGCGTCATGCCGGTGTTTTGAAACTCTGACCTACCTGCTCAGGATGACCTACCAGTAGTCATGTTTAAAAATACAATATCTCGTCAGGCAGAAAATAACCTGTTGAGATGCATTACCAGCATAATGCCATAAAAACAAAAGCAGAATGTGTTGTCATGCAGAAAATACATATCAGGATGTCAACACGGGTAGCTTATCTTGTTTATCTGGAGTAACCCACAACCCTAAAAAACCTGTTTAGAGATGCTAATGTCTATATTGTGGCATGAGTGCAGTGTGGTATGTGCTGCATCTTATGAAAAGTCAGAGGAAAAGCCACCCCCCTCCTACAGAGAGAGAAAGACCAGCAGCATTATTAACCTGCGAACATATAAACCATGTTACACACAGCAGCGTAAACTCACACTGATACACAGTTGAACACACAAGCCATACGCTCAACCGTGTGGATAGTGTTTGATGTGTTTTAGTTTTTAGTGTTTAAGACACCACACAGGCTGTAAATTGGGGGGTGTTTGGGGGGGTCACTAATTAAGGCCTCACTGCTTAAAATAAATAAATAAATATCCTAAAATAGATTAATGGTCCTACCTGGTCTACCTGGTTATCATTTTTATCCAATATATTAGCCCAACCAAGCTCGCGAACCAGCTAAGACCATCTTTTAGGCTGGTTTAAGCTGTTTTTGTCAAAAGAAAGTATGTGTAAACAGTAGCCTATGTGTGCTTATACAGCTACTTGTAGGTATAAATGTTTACTAACAACGTTTCAGTAAACAAAAAAGTTAGATTACAAGTTAGTCAGAATGCACTTCTGAATAAATCTCATTCGCCTTAAGAGGTAACCATAGCAACAGTATGCCGCCCGACAGTGTATCGGACATAAAGTCCGGTCATTATTTATTCTTTTATTAAACAAATCGCAGGTATGTGACAAAAAGTTTTAATTTTCACTCACAAAAATTCTGCCCCCATTAAAGTCACTGAATAAATAGTACACTGCACATACGCTACACTAACGGTGAAATGACGGCTGTGCTGTGCGCTTACCGTGTCCGTGCGATGGATTGCCGCTGGGCTTTTTGTCCGGTGTCTTCGCACACACGCCCCGTCCCTCCAGCAGAGCCTGCAGAGGTTTGCTCTCCCCGGGGCGATGTTGACAGCTCAGCCCGGTACCGCAGCGCCCTGTGTACACTCCGCACGCCTGGCCCTCGGTTAGCGGGCAAGTCATGCAGCACCCGCAGCCCGGCTCCTTTACCGGCTCGGCGCAGTCCCGGGGCAGCGGTTTACACAGCACCATCGCCACTTCGTCGCATGGCTCGCAGCGGACCACTGGGCTGACGCTTGCAGCCAGCCGGGCGAATGCTGCGAGCAGCGCGGTCAGGCAGAGCGCACACAGTCCCGTCATGGAGCCGAAGCGCAGGAGGGGGTAGATGCGTGGAAAAACGGTGCGTCAGATCACCTCACCTGGATATATGATTACACTAAAGCCTGAGCTCTCAACATATGCCTTGGGAAAGTAGCGGTGCTTTGGCTCAAATGCTGCTGTCACGTCGGTTTGACTAGACTGTGAATGAAGCGGCTGGATCTCTCCATCTGTAAGTGAGTTTAAGTGGACCTTCAGGTTTTATACAGGCAGCAAAAGCACGGGCACTAAGTCACTCCCCTCGGTATGAATTATGTAGTCACCGCTCTCGGTCTTAAGGGACCGCGCGCATCCTTAATGAAATCATTCAAAACAAGAGACCTGGGTGGAAAACAGGGAAATCTTGCGAGGGCTTTTAGACCGGTCATTATAGGCATTTAGCCTACTAGCATTTGGAAAGCTGAAAAAGGTAGCGAGTTAACACCTGTTGACGCCACAAAGGTAATGTAACCAACATATCATGTAGGCAACATCTATGTTGTTATCTAAGTCCATCTAAGTACTATGAACTTGTGTTATACAAATGAGCACATTCAACTCCCTTGAAGCCCAAATAATAATAATAATAATAATAAAAAGTAGGAAAGTATGTGTCCTGGTCACAGTTTTAACTTTTGAAACAACTGCTCAAGTAGAACTACACTTTTACTAATAAACAAATAAAGTAACAATTCAATATGTGACTCTGGCCCACAAAACCAGTCATAAGGGTAAATTTCTTGAAATTGAGATTTATACATCATCTGAAAGTTGAATAAATAGGCTTTCCAACTGATGTATGGTTCGTTAGGATAAGACAATATTTGGTCGAGATACAACTAATTGGAAATCTGGAAAATGAGGGTGTAAAAAAAAAATCTAAATATTGAGAAAATTGCCTTTAATGTTGTCCAAATAAAGTCAAAAATTAAGTTTTGATATATAATTACGGTAGGAAATTTACAAAATATCTCCATGGAACATGATCTTTAATTAATATCCTAATGATTTCTTGGGAAGTCGTGGCCTAATGGTTAGAGAGTCGGACTCCCAATCGAAGGGTTTTGAGTTCGAGTCTCGGGCCGGCAGGAATTGTGGGTGGGGGGAGTGAATGTACAGCGCTCTCTCCACCCTCAATACCACGATTTAGGTGCCCTTGAGCAAGGCACTGAACCCCAACTGCTCGCAGCAATAAAAATGGCTGCGCACCGCTCCGGTGTGTGTTCACAGTGTGTGTGTGTTTCACTGCTCTGTGTGTGTGCAATGGGTTTAAATGCAGAGCACAAATTCTGAGTATGGGTCACCATACTTGGCTGAATGTCACGTCACTTTCACTTTCACTTTCATAAAAAGAAAAATCGATAATTTGACCCATATTATGTATCGTTGGCTATTACTACAAATATACCCGTGCTTCTTATGACTGGTTTTGTTTTCCAGGGTCACATATATTTTCTGATGACAATTGGACGTCTGAATTTATTTTAAAGTGAATAATCAGGGTAGCACTACATTTAATTTTTCACTACAATGAAAACGAGGCAGTGAAGGATAGAAGTAGCCTAGTACAGGTGCGTTCAATGGACTCTACTGTTGTTTAACAACAAAACATCTATATGGAAGGAAACACTGTAAAACTATTTAAAAGTTGTGTGTTTGGAAAATTATGTGATCTAAACCCTTCATACAGTGTGTGCCATTGAAAAGACTGTAAGCCTATCCCTCACAGCCTCATTTAATATGTGTTAGTTTGAGTTTTGAGTTTTACCTGACTAGGGTTTATTGGATACACCCATCCATCTATTCTCCAAACCACTTGTCTTCTTTAGACTAATGGTGCATTCAATACAGACAAAAAGAAAACTGTTAACAATAGAACAGTAGAAACATTAGCTTAATATTTATGGGAAAAAAATAACAGCAAATAAAATTTTAAGTCAAAATTAATAAAACAAATATTACACAAATATTTTAAAATTATCCTCTGATGGATGCATCTGTTTATTTTTAGAACAAATATTACAATGGAAACCTAATACAATGGGTCATGGTAACTTATAGTAAGGTGTACAAAACATTAAAAAATAGCCCAGACCAATTTTTACCAGTGAATATTAGAGGAACTCTCTGAACACTGCAGAATAATGTGGAAAATGCAATTTGGGTGGTCAGGCATTAGCGGTCTCATGACACCTGCTGTACCATGATCAGCCCATTCAACCAAACAGAATCTTCACTGACCATTTGCAACTTTTCACCATCCATTCATCCATCCAACTAGTAACCTTGACCCCCGTGACTCCTCATTGGGCCTGTGGGAGAAAAATGTTGACCCGTGAATTTTCACGACAGGCCTGCATCCTTTCTCTTTTTCAGTCTATCTTTCCTTCTCACTGGGTGGTAAGAGATGATTAGAGTGTGGGTTGGATGTTGGATTGTGCTGCTTCAGCGCTGAACACCCCTCCTGCCTCTGCTCTGTAATAACACAAAGTCTGTACAGGCTGTACAGCTCGGTGGCTCCAGCTTTGGGAAAATAAAGGCCTACAGGCCTGCCTGCAGACCCCAGTGTTGAGACTGGCCCACTGAAAAACAAGCAGAGGGGGTAAGGAAATACCCCCAGCACACACAACCCCACTAACAGCACCCTCTGCTACTAAGATTAGTTTTCTTATGACTCTGCATATTTCTCCCTCGCTCTCCTGCTCTAGATTTCTTATTGTCTGTCTGTCTGTATACCTCAGGAATTCCTTCCGTTTAAAGAAGCGGCACGTGAGGGCTCTCCTCTGGTCTCCAGGATCATTTTGGGAATGGAATGCACAGCGCCTGCCTAGTGTTTCTGCACGGAGCGACAGAGACCGAAAATCAAACTGCACCCGACTGTACAATCTGATAAGAAAGCGTTTGATGGTGCCATCCATGACTGGGTTATTGACTTTGATCATATTGACGATTCCTTATCAGTGCAAGCCAGTAAACGTGTAACTTCTCAAAATCATTGGATCGCATTTAGAAGGGCCTGTTTGCTGGTGTGTGCGAGTCTGAGTGTTTATTTCTGTGAATATTATTGCAGCTGGCTGAATGTTTATTGAAAACGCTGTGCTCTAAAGGACGGACGCCAAACTGCGGGCCTACATTTTAAGCGTCTCTTAGTCTTAATATCCTCTATAATCTATCTGAATCTCACACTTTTTTTCATTTGAGTGTCAGCACGTCTCCAACGTTCTGTCTCTCATTCACATTCCTTTGGCTGATCTCGGAGTTGGATGGTAAATCATTAATTGTCCTTCCTGCTCTGCTGTGTGTCACATATGACAACTGTTACTGTGACACTCATTTAATACTGGGTTTCATCAGCGGTTTCTGGAGTGGGATGGAGGGAATGAGAGAAGGGGGTGGAGGAGTTGATTTATTTGTTTCGTTCCTCCGAGGGAGTTTTATAGAAAACAACACATCCCTGATGGCATTGCCACTTTATATTATGAATCACACACGAATATGCATTAATGCACTAAACACATACATTGCATGATTTATTGTTGGCATTGAGGGTTTTCTGTCACATTACACCATATTGTCTCAAATGGTTTTGTCTTGCAAGCATATGTGTAGTGCATCTCCTACTAAGGGCTTGGTTTGTTCTAAAAGAAAGCCATTTTAAACTTTTTAAAGGTTTTCTATGCCTGTTTTCTGTTATGCACATGTTCCCCTTTGTGTAACAGCTGGGAAGCAAATTTTTCTGAAAGTATCCGAATTTCACTTATTTTAGGAGACCATGTGTTTTTCTAATAAGATTTGATTTGGCTTCACTCTCGTCATGTTGTGACACAAAGAAATCATAAAAAAAAGATTTACAATGCCTTGGGTTCAGAATTCAAACAGCATATTACTCATTTCCCTCATTTACACATCAAAAATTTGCCTCAGACACCTGCACAGCACTCTCTCATCTACCACCCCAAACAAATGTCTCTGCAGATGATCAGATGTTCTTGTTTAGGAAAAGTATTTGTGTCAATGTCACAAAATGTAAAATGTTATTTAAAGAGTTATTAAACCCTACAACTGAAAGATGAGAAAAGATAAGAAATCATATTTTGCATAAAGAAAATGTAATGTGCTATTTTAAGTCATTTTCAGGACAATTTTGCAGCACATTTACATTCTTTTTTTCTTTCTTTCTTTCTTTCTTTCTTCTTTCTTTCTTATATAATAATCAATAATCTATCTTATTCATATTTCAGTAATGTGAATGGGGGTTAAAATATGTCCTTAAGGTAGAAAAAGTCCTTAAAGTAGACAATCTTTAATATATATTTAATATATATTTTTATAAAATATATTTTATTAAAATACTTTAAGGAACTTTTAAGTGTGCTGTTTTATTTATTTAATATGCTTTACTTAAATTAAAATGCTTTAACCATACACTTAAACCAGTTTACTGATTTATCTTAAACAGTAAAAAAAGATGTACACAGTACAGTAAAAAAAAAAAAAAAAAACATTTACAATGATTTTAAATGTAAAATTAAACATCTCGTGGCTTTAAAATGTAAACAAAAAACACACACCAGCTAGATCTGCAGTTGTTCAAGCCAGAACGAATGGGCCAAGAATAAACAACTCATAAACAGCACCTAAGAAACTGGTAATTTAAGTTATAAAGTCATATAAAATATAAATACTGCATAGAAACATACAATACTTATATTGTACATTCAGTAGTTGTTTTTGCATTGCACATGGCCAAATCTACGACCATGCCTCTTAAAACACTCTGAGCCAAGAAAGCGTTCAATGTGAGGCCTCTGTGCCCCATTTGCAGGCTAAAAATGTAAACAACATTATCAGATAAATGGCCTCATTGAATCTAAACTCACGAAGACATTATTTTTCAGATCTGGCTCAAACAAACTCATTGCCTGTGAAGAACAACATCATCTTTCCATGGACCATTTCCCAAAGCCTCTCCAGATTTCGATAGCAACTGTAATTCAACCAGGAAGGAAACCAAATGCGCACTGCGCTCACAGGCCAGAACTGAATATGTCCTGAATGTTTCTGTGCTCTGTTCTTCTGTTGTGCCTCTCTCTTCAGGAACGAATAATTACAGTCACAGCATGTGACTTAACAGCGCAGAGATCAAATTCCACCGTGTTATAATCACTTGCTGTTCGGCTATTGCAGCAGCAGCAAAAAATAAATAAAAAAGGTAATGAGTGAAGGTAAATGGTGTGGTGGGTAGCAGAAAATATTTGCTTTTGCTAGGCTACAGAGCGAGATCAGAATGGAAATGGAGAGAGCTCAGACCGATTTAGAGAAAGCAGGCGTGACGCACAGGTGGTTTGTCACTGTGAGAAATATCAGAAGCGAAACAGGCTGAACATAATCATTTTGTGTTTTTTTGCAATAAGCTCTCTGAGCTTCACTCTATTTTTGGAAAAGCTTCTCCGTGAGAGCAATTCTGAAGATGGAAATAGTGAGCACACAGTAGAGCGTATAAAGCTGAAGGAATGTGTGAGATCCGAGCATGACTTCGCACTGCATGGTTTGAGTATGAGCCAAAACAGATGGAGCAGACCCAATAAAGGTTTAGCCCAACACTGTCCCCATTCACCACATGCTCTCTCTTACACACACACACACCTTGCAAGTTCACTATGGCTCAAACTGCCTCGTTGCATACTGCCTGCATAGGCAGTTGCCTTCTAAAGCAGCATCGAGACAGTCATGGAACCTCATAAGTGACCGATTTGGAACTCTACCAAGGCAGCATAACACAAATAGCACTTGAAGAAGAGATTCCATCTAGCATGAAACTAAACTAAAAGCATACAACTCTTATAAGCTTAAAGTTTAATAGTATTAAAAATTATTGCATACTACTAAAATTATTTGTTCTTTCCTTCCAAAGATGGAACCATTTTTTAAAAATAATCAACTTTTCTCTTACCTTGTCCACCATCTTGGTCATGGAACGCATGGGAGCAGTGCATCTACAAGGTACACACTACTCTATTAAAGTCTATGTAAAGACCGTTTAGAGAATTGTTTCTAAACACATTATAAATGTTAGAAATGTATTGCTGAAAACACGTTACAAAGACTGTGAACTTCTAAAACAGTTAAATATTTTTTTACCATTTTCATGTTCTGGATTTTGTGGAGCCACTGAGCATGGACCCTCCCCTAAACACTATAGTAACTAGTCTAGAGCGCTTAGCATCGGTGGTTTGCACACTCAGTCACGAGTTACTGTCATTGCCGTTAGTTTCTACTGCTTACTGTTTGCTAGCTATCTATACCATATGGCTGTGTAAATCCAATTCAGCTGCTAGGGGGAGCATCCATTCAGGTTGTAGCAGTATTTGAAAGTTGAGAGAGGTGGCAGCTTTCCCATCAGTGGGCGTGGTTTCAACAACAGACACGCCCCTAGCCTTTGAGAGCATAGAATAGTAAAGACTATAGATGGTTTCATCGGGCCCACAAACTTCCGGTCTGTGTTTGTTTATCGTCTGGCTAGTGGCGTCGACTACAAATGCAGTTAAAGTTAAGGTGATGAGTAGATTGAAGCTGAGCTCAGGTTGTTGTGCTGTATTTTCCTCACCTCATCCATCTTGGATTAATTAAAAGTCGGTGTGAAATCAAAATTCACCCCGGCTATTTTGTAAGTGCTATTTTGATGGTGTTTTTATTTTGAAAGATTCATTCATGTACGTGAATTTTATTTATTTATTTTTTGACCTTATAATGTTTAATCAAAATGTCATAATTCAATTTTCTGGTAAAAATAAAAAAAAAAACATCCACAACTGACTGGAAGCTTGCATTGATATTTAAGTTTAACTTACTCCTTAAGTCCAATCAATAAACAGAACCAAGACTTCATTTCCATTGTAATCTGAGGTACTGTACATCGCAATATGAAAGAAAAGCCATGGAATCATCAGAAACTCTGTGACTCTAATAAATACTGATTAAAAAAAATGATGTTAGCATGTTGCTAAGTTAACAGCACACTACTCAAGCACATTGTGTAAAATAATACATTTTAATTGCACTGAACTATTTCCTCTATTCTTTTTGCTGAGCAACAACTAGCAATTGTCTTGCCTTGTGGAGTCTTTTTTTGTTTATAACCAAATAAGGGTTTAATCCAACGTTGTCCACATTCACCCCACATGCTCAAACACACCTTTCGAGTCGTACATTCTCTGCTCCAAAACTTAGATAACTGCCACATAATACCAACAAAGGCATTCCCCATTTAAGATTTGAAACACGCTACATAGTCAGTGACACAGACTCTACTTACAATTGATTTCAAAAGAGTTTGACCTTAGTATGCTGCTAAGCTAACAGGATGGCACTGTTGCAAGCATAAAAACACGCACACACAAATTTTAGGTATGAAGCATTTTTAATACTCATCATTTCTTATATCTTGTCAGCCATCTTAGATTTATGTTTACTGAAACTATCTCAGTACATTTTGGGATTGCCTTTTGCACAAGAGTTGTATGTGATGCTTTCTCCTAAAATACTTATTCTCAGAACATCTCTTGGTTACTGAGGTGGCTGGTGTGGAGGGTATCTGTGTGTGTGTGTGTGTGTGTGTGTGTGTGTGTGTGTGTGTGTGTGCATTTAAATATTGTTTGGCAGTGATGTTATGCTGGAACAGTGTAAATAAAACTCCCACGCCAGTCACTTTTATCCCCTGCCAGGCTCATTTGGAGGAAACAAAGTCTTGAGCTCCCTAACTCACTCTCTGTGATGACAGAACCGACAGTCTCTAAAAAATATCTCTTACAGGCTGACAGTCTGCCAATCATGACAGGAATGTGAAGGGAGGGAAGAGAAGGGAAGGGTTTGGGGTCGCACATTAGCTATGGGACACTGGAGTCTGCAAATGCACTTGAGAATAAGCATGCCAACACAGTCTCCAGGGTGTCCTTAAGTCCAAGTAGCTGGGGTGGTGAGCAAAAAAGCCACCTCAGCAAGATCTGCAAATTCTTCTCTTGTACTTCACTTGTAGAGAACTACTTAGGAGTGAACAGTGTGGTGAAAAGTCACTAATAAACTGAAATGGAATTTTAGTACAAAAAAACAAAATTACACTAAATGTGCTGAAGTATTCCTTTGCCTTAATTTAAATAAGTCACTGACTGTAGCCCAAATCACATACTTCCTATATAGAAGACAAAAAACAGTATGTGAACAGAGTATATGTCTAAATCAGTGTTGAGAGACTCTGGGGAATAAATAGTTACATGTAACAGACTTGCGTAATTTAATTACATAATAAATGTAACTGTAATCTGTTACAGTTACTTAGACAAAATATTTAATTAAGTTACATTTACTTATGAAAATGTTAACAATTACAAAGGGGGGTACAGCTGAATTTTTTCACACACAGATTCGATTGATTTTTTTCAAAATTTCATTGACATACAATATGAGACACCAGTGTTTCAGCACTCAGTTTAGGACATAGAGTAGGACACATGCTTATTCGATTACTGTTTTATTTCCTATTTGGGATTATTAGATTTTTTTAGAAGGCATTGTTAGATATTAGTGTTTTCTGTCATAGCTATGCAAAGATTTGATTTCAAAAATAGTATCATAGCTATTAAACTACATCTTGTTATGGTTTTAGTAAAAATTGTGCCAGATGTCCCATTAAAGTATATGCTAGATTGTAGAAATCTTCTTGCATATTTTTGTTACTATTCAAAATAGGTTTTAATAGTATAAAATACATTGCATGCATACAATAAAATAAATACTAGTTAATTTTAGCTTGTTACCTCTTTTCTGTCAACGTTTCTGTCAGACAGATGGGAATTATGCTGTGTAAACTGGTTCAGCACAGGGTTTGTGGATGATTTGACAGATACTGTTCCAGATTTTGCACAGTTAACTGACTTTTAAATTCTAAATTCATTAGTGTGAAATGAAATGCTAATTCACAAAAGTAAAACCTAAAGTAAAAATCGAATGTAAGATTAAAAACAATATAAGAACAGTGGTATTTCATTCGTAGTACACTCCTTTCTAAATCTATGTAATGGTAACACTTTGGGGATGACGAGCTGGCTTGACAATAAGAAATGACAGTAATATCAGTCCAAATATGTATGGGATTATTTGAGATGGTCAGGTTTTCTACCTCATGTTTTTTTTACTACTGGAACTAAGTATAAGTAATCTGGCATCTCAATTTCTTAAAGTTTTAATGTTTTTCTTTTCTGTAGCAGCTCTATAAATGGAACCAGTTCGTTTTGCTCTTTAACCTCGCCAGCTTTTGTTTGCTTTTATTTTATTTTTCCTTCTTGCCACTCCATAAAACATATTTTTTCCAAGTCGCAATCCCAGCCTGGTATTTTTGTTGCTGTTTTCTTGGACGGAGAATGATTGTGTTATCCTTTGGAGGGCATTCACCCTTTCCCAGGGTTTCCCATTTATGGTTTAAGTCACACCATGAATGCGTATCCCCCCTCTCTACTGTAAAACCAAAAATCGGAGTTTATGCGGTGTGAAATTTGGCCATTTGTGTGCTCTAGTGTCATTAGTGGTTCTTGTTATGGGGTTTTCAAAACCCCTAGCCTTAAGTACTAAACTTTGCCTTTTAACTTGCCCCTAAATTCTTGTGCTACAGACATGAATGATATGTCAAATTGTTCAATTTGCTTGGAAAAGGTGAGCTATTATTATTATTATTATATTATTATAAGTGTATATAAGTATATGTAAGTGCCAAAATACTTACACATTTAGAGACCAAAAGTCCTCATTTGACTTCATAAAAATCTAGGATGTTACTGTATTCAGTGCCATTCATTGTAATACAACTTTATAAGGCCTGTTAAAGTTTCGGACAGCTGCATAACTCAAACTATTGCCTACTTGTTCTCAGACAGCAGCTGCTTTTTAGGAACAAACTGGAACAATGCCTGTCAATAAATCTATGGCAGGGGTTCATCCATGAGGGATGCTGTGGTTAGTGTGTAAAGGGTTTCTTGGGAAACATCTGGAGCTGAATTCCATGAAACACTCAAATGAGGTTTTGGCCATTTCGGAGTCAGCGGGAAGCACATCCCTTAACCTTTTATATTAGAGAGCAAAAGAGAGGGAGGAGGGAGAGATACAGATGTGGATAAGATTAAAGAGTGCGGGATGGAAAAAAAACAAAGGCAAAGGGAGGAGGATGTGATCTGGTAGGGGCTTCTTGTGGTAATGGTGGGCCTAAAACAAACTCAATGGAAGAATTCAAATGCTTTTTATGAAGTGTGAAATCAAGCTAACATGCAATTCATAATGCAACATCAGTACATGCTGCATTCTTAACCACAAGGGGCGCTATTGTGGGTATTTTTTTGTGCATCATAACATTTCTTTGTTCTAAATGTCCAGCTCATAGGATGTTTAGCCTGTGCCTTGCTAAGAGACTCAGCTTGGTCAAACATGCTCAGCAAGACCCCTGGACTGAAGATCTTTCAACACATGACCAGATGGTGCAAACAGTCACGCTCTGCCCAAAAACAAACAACCCCCAATGGAATTACACACACTTATATGAGCAAACACACAAATTCACACATGCCAATGTTAGGAATCCTGAAAAAAGTGTGTGGAAAAAAGTGTTTCCACACAAGTATTAAGCAGCACAAATGTATTTAACAATTTGAATAATTATTATGTTTCTTGAGAAGCAAATCGGCATATTAGAATGATTTCTGAAAGATCATGTGACAGTGAAGACTGGAGTAATGATACTGAAAATTCAGCTTTGCATCACAGGAATAAATTACATTTCAAATACATTTCAATATAATATGCAATTATATAAATTACATTTTATTACATTTTAAATATATTAAAGTAGAAAAGAGAAAACAGTTATTTTAAAATGTAATAATATTTTTGATCAATGAAGTGTTGGTTTGTTTTGAAGGAGAGACTTTAATAGATATTAAATTTTACCGATCCCAAACTTTTGAATGGAAGTGTCCATTATAAGTGACATCTGCTCTAGATGCACATTTGGTTTACAGCAAATGTTTCTGAAATATATCTTATTATATTTTGCTCCTGAACTACTTAATGAAAACATTTATTAGACTGAAAAGACTTCACTGGCCACTACAGATAATTTTGGTTATTGTCAAAACCCCTTCAGCATTAAACAATGTCCTGGTCACTCTGTTGTTTATTTATGTATTTTGTTGTGTTAATGAACAACTAACTGTACATTCATATTCCCATTACACACCAGTAATAAAGCCAATAATAACCCAACAGTGATGTAATAATCACCACACATCCATGGAAATTAATAGTCAAAGGATGGAAGTGGATTCTGAGTAGTTGGCAGAACTTAAAAGTATAGCGTATATCTAATGTTTTTCTGAGCTGAAGACCAAAACAAACTAAGCATAAGAATCAAGTGCCCATTTTATAAAACCTTTCTGCACAGACACCCACATAAATCATGCTCAGCCACATCTGAAATATTTAGCTAATGTTTAAACAAAGTAGAAACTGAACAAACTTAGGCCTGATGTATGTGAAAATGTGTTCAGTATCTATGTTGCCTGCATATGTGTGGAAAATGCATAGGCTGTTGTCTAGATTAGTGTGTGCAGACGTTTCTGGAATTGATTCAGTCAAACCTGCTTCATTTCATGCCGTATGTATCTCCCAATACATGCATCAGATTCTGGCTGTGAGGATGTTATGGGGGGTGGTTCCTGGAAAAGCAGGTTCAAATCTCATGGTATGCTCAGTACAATATGATATCCAGGACATACCATTCTTCCGTGAACTATAACAATGTTCCTCATCAAAGGACGCCTTATTAAAGGATCTCAGTGGAAAATACAGGAACCAGAAGCACAGCTTAAGTGCTGATCAGCTTGATATTATTCACTGGGAAAAAACAGCACATTTTATTGTGTTTGAAAATTGAAGTGCATTTATTTACTTTTGTATGTATTGTATATGTATGTAGTTAGTTAGTACATAGTTTGTTAGTTTAATAGTAAGTATAAAGTTCCAAAGATTATTTTCAGTTACTTTAGAAAACTTTAAAAACATGGATTTATTTAGTTTAGTTTAATTTAGTTAGTTTATAGTTGGGTTAGCTCATTAGTCAGTATAAAATTCCACAGATTATCAGAAAATTGTTTAAAAAGTTTAAACTGCATTTTATTGTTTGTTTGTTTAGTTAGTTGGTTGGTTTATAGTTTGTAAATAGACAGTTCCTCAGATTATAGAACATTTTAAGTGCATTTATGTATGTATGTATGTATTTATTTAGTTAGTTAGGTAGATTGGTAGTTAATAGTTAGTTAGGTAGGTAGATAGTTAGTTTGTTAGTATACAGCTTTATTTATTATCCTCAGCTACTTTGAAAGTTGTACATTGAAAGTGCATTTTTTTTATTTGTTTAGTTAGTTATTTTATAGTTTGTTAGTCATTTGAAAGTTCCACAGATTATCAGAAAATTGACAGAAAATTGAAAGTGCATTTATTTATTTATTTAGCCCTAATTATTTAGTCAGTTCATATTTTTTTTGTTTATTAGTCAGTAAAGTTCCACATATAATCCATTCTGTAGATTCTCTAAATCTCACCATAAAAAAAAAAAAAAAAAGATTATTAAGATGCTGCAAAGAGCAACAAAAATATTGTAATTCTAAATGCATATAGTGTGCATTTATGGCATATAGCCTTGTAAAACCCATTAGTAACAGCAATGACCTCACCACCATTCACCTCATAGGCACCCTATTCATCTCCTTGACACGTCTAAATTTTGGAACTGAAGTTAAGCTTCACATAAATCTCAGGGAAATGCTGACTCGTCACTGTGCTGCGTGCGTGTATGACAAATTTGGCTCTGACATTTAGATTTTATCAGTATTGGATCAGTACTTGCTAAATTCTTTATAATTATGTGTAACCATCAACTGTTATTTCTGAAATCAAAACAATTTGGCCGCATTAAAAGCAGCTAAATGCAAACATACAAGTGAATGGCTGTGGAAAGCTGGATCTAATGATAGAGTTAAGAAGGATGTCTCATCTGGGGGCAATAAAAACTTGATTACTTTTTATTGGATTTACGTTTTTTATTTTTTATTAAAAGCATTCCACTAGAAATACTTCTTACACATGATTTATTAGATCGTCAGAATTAAGTAGGAAGAATATCTACAGTGTGATTCATTAGAATGTAGTAATATGTAGCTATATAGAGAACACATTCTTCCTAAATCCAGAATATCATCACCAAATGCCCTTAGAAAAGATTCTATCTTGTTAGATGGAAATTCAGTCAACTTTGCGGCCAACCAGTGTGTTTGACCTAATGAAGTTACCCGAGGTGCGAGGGCACGCAGTCGCGCAGCAGGTGGTCAGGGTCGTACAGTTCAGTGCTCTGCATCATGTACCCTCGCTGACCTTATTTTTCGTTCTGTTTTTCATCATGCAAATATTTCACACTCTTGGTTAAACCTGAATTTATTAACTCTAAGCAAATACTAAACATGATTAATGGACATGCACACAAGCAATCATGCACACACATGCTTGTCCAAATTTTGCAAATCTTAGAATTAAAGTGATCGTTCACCCAAAACTGACATCATTGTTTGCAGTCATATAATTCCAAACCTGACTTTTTTTTTTCAGTGAAACTCAAAAGAAGTTGTTTTAAAAAAATGTTCATGATGGTCTTTTTAATACAAGGCCATTGAAATGTTTGGAAAGGGCCTCTAAGAAAAGGCACCTAATATGCAAAATTCACTTTTACATGTTGTTTGAACATAAATTTGTGTTGGCAGTGTTTAGACAACCACCATATAAAGATAAAAATCCACTCGCTCCTTTTTTTTTTACCCCCCCCCCCCCCCCCAAAAAAAAAAAAAATAAAAATAAAAAAATAAAAAAATCAGAACCATTCCATTTTTCTTTCCGGGATTCTCCAGGATTTTAACATTCTATCCCACCATTATCAAGTTTAAATATTTTCCCGTATTTCCTGTATATTCAATCTTTCTATCAAAAAAAAAAAAAATCCCACTGGGCATATTTGATTATCATACTCGAAGCTGGAGGGCTTGCTCATGCAGAAAATCCAAAACTGACTCATAATTTATGACGTGTCAGGAAATCCCTAATATGGACAAAGGCATCCAGCTATCGCTGTAGCTAAACTTAATAAAAAATGTGAAGACAATACATGCATGATTGCAACAATATATGGTATATGTGTGTTTTTCAAGTCAGGTAATAAATAAAGTATCTGGATGATGCAGTGCAAACCATCTATAGAAACTTTAAAATATATGTTCTGTCTTATTCTGTGATAAAAATGTTAAATAAAATGTGTAGTATATAAACAAATAATACAATTGCCATTAGGAATATAGGAAAAAATAATACAGAATACAAAATCAAAAATATTAAGCAGCAGCTGTTTTGAACATGGATATAATAAATGTTTCTTGAGCAGCAAATCAACATATTAGAATAATTTCTGAAGGATCATGTGACACTCAAGACTGGAGTTATGATGCTGAAAATTCAGCTTTGCCATCACAAAAATAAATTACATTTCAAAATCTACTGCAATAGAAAACAGTTGTTTAAAATTGTAAATATATTTTAAGATATTTATGTTTTTACTGTGTTTTTTGATTAAATAAATGCAGTCTGGGAGAACATGTTTCTTTCAAAAACATATGAAAAACTGTAATAATCCAAACTTTTGAACGGTAGTGTGCATTGAAATTTTTGTCCTCCAAAAAGGACAAAAGAAAAAAAAAATAATGCACACAATAAAAGTAACACAAAACGTGTGCACTATTTCAAGTCTTCTGAAGCTTTCTGTGAGGAAAAGACTGAAATCCAAGTCATTATAGTTGCCTTTCATTTTTTAGTGTGTGACCGCTTTTGTGCTCCACAAAAGAAAGACATGAGGGTGAATAAATAATAGCAGAACTTTTCTTTTAAGACTACTCACTCAGAGCTGATAATATTCACAGCATGGCCAAAAGCCTTTTTTTAAGCAAAAATAAAAAGAGAAAAGCAATGGTGAGAAATTCCATGCAGAACCATTACATTAGGGCTAAATGAAGAGTTTCACAGCACTACACAGCTATAGCTCAGCAAACACCGCTCAAGATTAACATCCTTGCAAAAAGTCAGTATCTAAGAAGTGCATATGTAAGCCATTGAGTTAATAGCATGTATGTGCGTCCATGTGTCTATTAAAAATGGCAGGGTGTGTATCTGAGGGCAAGTATCTGCGTATGAGTGGAAGAGACCGAGCCTGTGGTGTGTGTAGAGTTAAGCGAGCGTGGGTGTACACGTCTGGGTCTGGTTTTGTTTTTTCTTATGCGATTTGTAATGATATGCTGCTCTGTCTGTACAACGTGTATTTGTGCCCCAGTGAGACATACAGAACATACTCTCATTAAGTTAAAAGGACGGCGTCCAACCACAACGACTTTAGGGCAAACGCACACACATATGCCAGTGCACCGGCCAGCACAAATTCAAATGGGATTGCCGGTACAGACATACAAACACACATATTGCCAGTGCCATAAAAAGCAGAGAATTTGGACAAATAACATTTCCACCATCATATTAGGGTTACTTGAAAGAGACTGCAAAGAGCTACGCAGCTGAAAGAAAAGCAACATGGTGAGTTTCAGAAAGCCACTTTTTGATGGGATGACTAAATGAATGAATGAGATTCAAATCAGTTTAATAATGTTCTAGTAATTTTTGAAGGATTTAGATTCAATTAATACAACTCATAAAAAAAATTTACATTTAAATAAAAATTATTTAGTTAGCTGCCCAGATGCTGCCGGCATGGATTTTTCTAGGTATTATTCATGCTAATATTGATTATATTGATATGTGTTTGTGATGTGTATGTGCTTGTAATTGCGTGAGCGATTTTCACACGTCATATGGTGTGACATAGGTCCTGCGGTCCACGGGTATCAGGAGATCGAATCGACCAATCAGAGGGACCTGAATAAAACGGATGCAATCTGTCAGTCAGCCCACTGTGGCGAAAGTAATCGTAACCCTCCTCCCCCATAGCCGTGATGCTACAGGGTTAAATAATTGTGTTTCTCACATACAAACACACACACACACACACATTCACATGGACCGCCTTTCACTCTGTTATATGCAGTTTTCCATTCCTTTTTCAGAATGACACATTAAGACTTTACTTTGTAAGACCTTTAATAATTTACATTACTTTTATTATGATTCTAAAATTAAATAAGAATAGTAATAAATGGGAACCTTTTATAGACCCTTTACCTATATATAAACACAATTAATATAAAGTAATTTGTGAAACATTAATTATAGATAGATTTTCAAATTGATAGATCTTCAAATAGTATGTGATCATTTTTAAAGTAATATAATTATTTTAAAGTATATTTAATCTCAGTATAACATGCTGAGACAGCTGTAAGATAACTATTTGTAGGCTGATTGCTCCAACCAATGGTGTAAATTTGGAGGCGGGACTATCTGTTTGTTGACCAATTGTGAGTGTTTTGGGACACTTGTTTGTTTTAACACTTCACTGTCAACGAAGCAAATTAAATCTTAAACACTTTATCAAAGTCAAATTTGAATTTTGCTGATTTTAATCCATGCGTTAGCACTGATCTCTATGTCAGTTTACTACTAACATTAGACAAGATAAATACTGACAGATACAGTGTACACATTTAAAAGACTATCTTCTGGAAAATGAGCCAAAAATCTTGATCAGTCTTCTTATTAACATTGATATTGACAATAATTCTGGAAAATCAAACAAACAGTATAACTCCAATTAGCAATAACATGTAAAAAATGAAAAGGTGTTAAGGTGCGTTCATGCTGAGTCAGAATTACCGTAATTATGTGATTCGGTAAAAAAAAACAATCATGTTCTAGAACTCATAATTACAACTTGTAAACTCATTTTTGTAGAGGTCTGACTTGTACCACCTGACCGCTGCAATGTCATGTGGAAACACTTAAAATGGCATCGGTTTCAGCAGTAAGATGTAGTTAAGCAATTTTTTTTTCATAATTTTTTTGTGCATAATTCATATAATTGATTTTTAATTGTCCTTTCACATTTATGTGGTCCTCAGAAATGGAAATCGTCATAGTTGGCTAAACTTTTATTGTGTTGAAAGGAAAAAGAAATTGATTATGTTGGTCAGAAGAGAGAAAGATGTCAAATTTGCTGATTACGTTGGTCAGAAGACCCCATTTTTATAAAATAATATACCTTGCGCCAGTTGAAGCCCAATAGCGAATACTGTCATGTTATCTTGCTTTCGGATGCATGATGTTTGGGAATGCAGTTATTAGAGACAGTTATGGGAGGTGATTACCAAATAGTTAGTTAGTTAATTTATCTAATCACATGATCTGTTGAGACAAAGTCACAATACTTTTTTGGATCCACATTGATGTTTCCATCTAAGCTTATGTGATTCTCATTGGATAAAAATTCACTCAACTCAACTGAGTACATACCTTTTTTATACACGTTTTTAGAATTTATGCACATCTTAGCATTTCCATCCAAATTTTATGTGATATCCCAAACAACACTGATTTCACTATGCTGTTCCAAACAGCCAATGAGAATTGCACCTTTCAGAGTACTGCCCTTCCAAGTGAATAGGTCATAGTGATGCTAACAAGGAATTTGCCCAAAGTGTTTATGCTAGGGTATTACTTGTGTAACAGCTAGCAAGTGTCACAGGAAAAGTGTGTCGGGGTGAGTGTGCGCTATTTTTGAATGTGTCATGCCTCTCATGAGCGGGCAGCGAGTGGCCCTCATGCTCGATCTGTCCAGAACGCTGATGCAATTTCCCTCTGCTGGTTGCAAACCCATCCGGCTCTTCATTGAGAGCTAATGCACATGTAAAGAACTTGCCCACACCAAACATGCATACATAACTTATACGTTTCACAACCGATTTATGGAAGGCATTCGGTCCCTGTAAACTATTTTCGAGGCTGGCGTTAAAGTCACGTCACTGAAGCACCAATAAAACGCACAGACGTCAGACCAGAGATTAAACGCTCAAATGAGGATTTTCATCACCTACTTCATAAGAGGATTTGCTTATGTACAAACACACATATCTTTAGCACCTGAGGAAACATAATCTAGTGCTGTGTGAGAGTTCTTTATGGTTGTGCGAGGTCATGAAAGTTTGTTGTGTTTGTACATCATTTACCGAACTGGGTAATAAAAGCTTTATTACTCATCCTTGACCTTTGAACTTTGGTTTCGGTATATAAAATGATTAATTCTTATAATACTAAAAAAGCTCATATTTTGACCTACAGTAATACAGCTTTCAGGAACACAAGTAATGCATCTGACTGCAACTTTTGTATTTAAATATGCCAGATGTTGTAATCATTATGATCGCAAGCTATAATCAGTGTTTTACATGTTCATTATGTCGGCTTAACTGAATACATGATATTTATTGACCACATAACTTGCATTATTTTATAAGCTGTGTATTAATGACATTGCTTTGACACACTCTATACAAATAAACTCAAACTGAATTTAATTGAAAATATATAACTACAAGTGTATAGTTTTGCATGCAGTGTATTCTGTGCAATAATTTGTAAGTAGTAAGTTGATTTTCAATTCCAAACACGGCCAGCATTTGTTTGTGTGTGTGTGTGTGTGTGTGTGTGTACCTGAAAGGCAGAGAAGCTTGTTTTTTGACAATGTCATCATAATACACATACACACACACACACACACACACACACACACACACACACACACACACACACACACACACACACACACACACACACAAACACAGAATCAGTCAGGAGGAAGTGAGGCGACGAGCATTTAGAACATTTCAGGAATCTAAAATACTGTGCCAGTTATACACACACACACACACACACACACACAGACTCTCTCACACACACAGACTCTCTCTCACACACACACACACACACACACACACACACACACACACACACACACACACACACACACACACACACACACACACACACAGCTTTAGAGGCAGGGGTTCTGAGAAATGCTGCTTCACTGCTTCAGGGTCTGCTTCCCTCATAAACACAATGAATTCTGGGAAACTGTGACACCCAGAGCAGAACAGAGTTTGTGTTAGTGTGTTGGGGATTTGATCAGATACACGTTGCTCTATTTTGCACCTTTTTTTCCTTTGTTAAAAAGGATTATGATTAATTGTATTGAATGTGTACTTGTAGTGTACTTCAAATCTTATAAAAACATTTAAAAAGTACTTGCAGATAATTTAATAACCAAAAAAAGTGCTTTAAACACACAAACGTTAACTTTGTAATAATGAAAAATTTAAAGTTTTATTTTAAAAAGTGTATTTTTAATAATTATGTTTTAACATCTTGTGCATTGAAGAAATACACTTAATTTAATGTGTTTATTAACATACTAAACACATGTAAGTACTGTATTATTTTAGCCATAGTTTTTGATATTACATTTAAAGTATATTACTGAATTGCAACTTTGTCATTACAAATGTGTAATTACAAATACATTTAAAAACCATGACGTACAAGTTTCAGTGAAATCCATTAAAGACAACATAACTAATTATGAAATTACATATAAATATGTACTTAAATCCTACTTCAGTGGGTCAAAAAAAAAGTCAAATAAAGTAACAGCAGTGTAAATAGTAATGTTAAATAAAAAAAAATTATTAACAAATTTAACAAAAGGGAGTCAGTTAAATTCATTAAAAAGTAATTTAAAGATACTAAAGATAAAAAAATAAATAAAAAATCACTCTCTTTCTCTTGCATAGTTAATGTGTGAAGATTCTGATCTGTCATTGATGCTCATCTTTGGCCTCCACCCCTGTCCCCCCTGCCCACTTATGTCTTTTCCTCACCCCCTTGGCAAATGATGAGGCATCAGCTGATTTGGTGGAAGGGATTTGATGTTCCACGAAGTCTATTTAAAAGTGCCAATGCATTGCTTTCTCTCTTTCTCCTCCTACTCTCTGTCTTTGGCTTTTTAACTTCAACTATCTCTCTCTTTCTCAGCTATATTATAATATAGGTTTTTTTTTTGTTGTTGTTGTTGACTTGCAAACTAAGACCCGTGTTTTGTCTCATTTTTATCAGTCTTCATCTCTCCGCCCCACTGCATATGGAAAAACCTCACAAAGTCCAACTCACCAGCTATTTAAGTCTCAATCTGAGCTATAAAAAGCCAGAAAAAGTAAGTACCCTGGAATGTATTCATAGACCAAATCTCTGTTTAGCTGATTTTAGCCCCCACTCTTGCTTTTAACATACTCAAATTCATGCACAAACCATACAGACCATATCATGTTTTCTATATTATTTTTCACTAGATAACTTTCCTTACCATATCCCAGCAATGCCAAACTCAGAAGTTATGATCTGGTAGAACTGCAAGACATACAGACCAGCCGTGTCTGTGGATGTTGTACAACTTTGCAAACACTGATGCATTAAGCAAGACTGATTATCTGAGATGCAATGCCTTAAATGCAAACTTCAAATTTAATATAGCTTTTTTGGCCTCCTTTTAACATTTTTCTGGGTGTCTTTGAATGTCTATCTGGGTTTCTAAACATTAGAAAGCATAGTTTTACACTGCGGTTCAGTATGGCTTTTATTTTGACAAACCATGTGTGACTGATGATTACAAAACAGTCCAAATACCAGAGAGCCTTCCCTCTCCTCATTCCTGTAGCTTCAGATGCTAAAAGGGAAGTATGTGTGTGTGTGTGTGTGTGAATATCTGATCGCTGTTAAGTAGACGTTTTGTACAGATCTGAAAACTATTGATGCCACCAGCACAATTCCTCACATTTTCTTGTTCATAAAAGCCCCTCTAAAGATTTAGATCACTTGTTGGTCTGGAACTATTTCCTCTTTCAGCGCCAACTCCATCCATAGGAGAGGTCCTCGCCGTGAGGTAGAAAAGTAGGCCAGTGTAAAAGAGGATATCTGGCATGGCCATAAAAAGATGGACAGGAAGAGAGAGAGCGAGAGCGTGCCAGGAACATCTAATTAGAGGAAGACATAGAAAAAGCCAGAAGAAGAGAGGGAGTAAATCATGTAAGGCGTAACGTTGCAGCTATTTAACCCTTTGAGCGGTACGGTCCCACATATGGGATATAGAACTTTCGGTGACGTCACATAACTGCCAAATTCAATCTGCTTTCGTGCTTTGGCTGGTGCTGAGACACGCTCTGCACTTGTAAGATAATCGCAGTGTTTTTAACCACATAATGTTTATTTTAAGTTTCAGACATTTAAGTACACATAAGTAATAGTAAAACCATACATTTAGAGTTTGTAAAATACACACGGATGTCTATGGAAGCAGCAATAACAATCCATTCAAATATAATTTGCCAACGTTTTTTATTCATATCAGATACACATAGTGTAAGTAACTATAAAGTTTACTCTATTCTTCCCCCAGTTCACCAGCCACTTACCTGCATGTACTTCGAGAGAAAATTGATGAATTCACGTGCTGTAATTACGACTGACAGGACTCTCTGAACTGCAGCGCGAACAAACATGGTGGCGCCCATCTCACTTTATAGATCACGATCAAGCTCATTTATGATGGTTTTTAAACGACTAATCACACTCACTTACACGCATTTGGGAATCGGAATATCAGAGAGTTAATGACATGGTAAGCAAGTGTGTGAATATTTTGAATAAAAAAGGAAAAACTAAATAAAAGCGATCCATCTGTCATACAGTGTTGTTTTTTTAATTGTGAAACATACTGTATTGATTTATGGATTTATTGTGGTTTTGATTATGAATTTATGAAAATATGTATGACTTTTATTTTGAAATCATGTGGGCATATAATGGATGTATATAAGAACAATATGAGGAAGGTAAGTCCAGGTGTGACTATATAGCTTTTTAAAGGGGTCATATGATGTGATTTCAAGTTTTCCTTTGTCTTTGGAGTGTTACAAGCTGTTTTTGAATAGATAAAATCCCTAAAGTTGCAAAGACTAAAGTCTCAAACCCAAAGAGATATTCTTTATAAGAGTTAAGGCTCTCCTAAAATGGCTCTTTCTAACACGTCCCCACATGTCTATGTCACTGTGTGGGAAGATTTGCATAACACCGCCCAAATATTCACGCAAAGAAAGAAGGCATAACTTTTATTCTCGCTGTAGTATTGTTGTCACCGCCGCCATGTTTTTGGAAATGCTGTGTGTTTCGTTGTGAAAGCGAAACTACTTTGTTTGGGCTTCCAAAAGAGGACACAACTAGAAATCAGTGGTTAAGTTGTATTTACAACACTGTTCCAGAATAGTTCAAACCAAATATTCAGATGTGTGCAACGCATTTTACGGAGTACAAGGACTGTTTCCCGGGAGAGTAGCCTACAATGCCGGTGTTCTGACAAATAATGCTGACTCACAGCCTGTAAGTATGTTTTCATATTTAAAGGATTTGCCACTGATGATTCAAACGCGAGTTTTGAGCAGTGTAGAGTAGTGCTTGTTGTTTGTCATTTCACAGATCACAAATGCAGACATGGTTTTATGTTACGCAGCATGATACGCAACGCATAAAAAGACAGTATAAGTCATTATAATCAGTAATTATGTCCCCACTGGATGCTACAAATGCCTCGTTTGTAATGGGTTTTATTAGTTTTGTCTTGTTGCGCCAGGACACACAGAATCACAGTGTTAAGGGGCGTAATATTTCCATCACACACTTGAAGTATTCGGCCTATCATAATGCACTGGATAGCTGGCCAATCAGAGCACACCTCGCTATTCAGAACAATGAGCTTTGTACGCGTTTCAGAAAGGTGGGGCATAGAGGAGAAACAATAATGGACAGTCTGTGGAAAATAATGTGTTTATTTTTTTTATCTTAAACTGCATAAATGCTTAAATTGCATTACACCAAATACACAAAATAATGTTCTTTTTTAGCAACATCATATGACCCCTTTAACACCTTTGCTTTCTGAGTTCTTTGGAAAATGAATAATTTTATTATCAGCTGCTTTTTGTGGGTCATTATTTTTTGGAAAATGTTTAACAGTTCCAAATGTGTGTGTGTGTGTGTGCGTAGTGCATTCACAGTACTGTTTATATATATATATATATATATATATATATATATATATATATATATATATATATATATATATATATATATATATATATATATACACACACACACACACATTGATAAGAATAATATCACCAAATCGGCATATTAGAATATTTTCTGAAGGATCATTTGACACTTAAGACTGAAGTAATGATGCTGAAAATTCAGTTTTGACATAACAGGAATGAATTACATCTTAAAATATATTTAAAAAGAAAGCAGTAATTTTAAATTGTAATAATATTTTAAAATATATCTGTTTTTACTGAATTTTGGGTTAAAATGGCAGCCATTGTGTGCAAATACTAAAAAAACTAAAAAACTAAAAAAAAAAACTAAATTACAGACCACAGTCCTTTGAATGGCAGTGAAAGAAAACTCACTAGATGGGAACCAGGGGCTATAAACCTCAAAAAAATTCTCTAAAAATTCAGTTTGACAGCCCTCATCATTATTTAATGGAAAGTAGAAGCTTGCACATTCTTCTAAACTCTCTAAAAAGAGTAAATGATAATCACTTTTTCATTTGCTTGACTGAACATAAATATTCAATGTGACATATTGTCTACTTTTTTTTCTGGATGCATAAATAGGTTTTAATTTTACCTGTAAAACACATTTGAAAACTTCGAAAGTTCAATTTATTTTAGATACATACAAAAAAAAAAAATATTTAGTGCATGTCAATCTTGTCTACATGAGTGCTGCTACCTGCATGTGTGTGTGTGTATGTGATGAGGTAATGGCTAGTGAGAGCTCTTATCAGCTGGAGAGGGGGACCAGGTGCATTTCCTGAACTCTGGGCTCTGGTGCCACAAAAGCTCCTTTGTCCAAGCCTGTTCCCTGACTCTGCACTAAAGCGGTGGTTCAGCCCGGCTCCTTCCCCTCTCCAACCTGGTCCTTCTCTTTCTGTCTTCCTGCTCCAGAGAGACCAATTAGAGACAATGCAAGTAGGTTAGACTGCCCATTAACTGAGGGCATTGTTAAGCACAATGCCAAGAGGATTATACGCTAACAATAAAACCCATAAGCCGGTACTAGAGTATCACTGACATTGTTAGGCTAAACCAAGAGTGCCATTTTGTTCCTATGGAGCGTGTGAGTGAGTGTGTGTGTGTGTGTGTGTGTGTGTGTGTTGAAGAGAGACTTGCGCTGGGTCACAGACTGCACAGACGAGTTTCTCGTCACTTAAATAGAATCTCTGTGTTCCACTTTTCTATCCTATCTCTTTATCCCTTTCTGTTCCTGGACATCTCCATCTCTCACCCACTGACCTCTGCGCACACAAAGACAGAGTCAGTCTCTCTGCAACCCTGATAATGATGGGAAAAGGGTGATGTAATGCCCCCAGCTGAGGGGTTTTGAGTGAGATGAGGTCGCTTTTAAAAGGCAAACTCTCGTGGGCCTGTCTGGGGGTTTTGACCTCTGACCTTGTGGGTCACGGGTTCGCCCACTATTGAGGGAAATAGGTTTTGATAACCACTTGCCTGGGCATTTACAGCACAAATCCATAAACATACAGCCCTCCTCCAATCATCTGAGGATAAAGCATGCAGTGTCTTGCTAATTTTTAAATGTCTTCATGGTTTTGCCCCTACATACCTCAGAAATGTTGTATAGATCACTCAGATCACACAACAACAGAAAATTATGGGTTCCACCAAAACACTTATTCTGTGAGATAACAAGTAGCACTTTTTTGTATATAAAAGTAATCTTTACTAAGGGTTTTCCTTACATTTTCTTAGAATAATTTATAATCTTATCACATTTATTATTTTACTTCTACTATTTTTTACCTGTAATGTCCTTTGTATTGTGTTGACTTAAAGTAGTCACCATGTGTATCTAATTTTAAAATGTATTTAATTAACCATTTTTTGAATGAAATTAGGAAAATTAAAGTAGAATTTGCAGTGTGCAGTCTGCAGTGTCACATGATCCTTGATCATTCTAATATGCTGATGTTTTATTATTATCAATGTGGGGAAAAAAGTTGTGCTGCGTAATGTTTCGTGAAAACCATGATACTTTGATGAATAGAAGGTTTACAATTAAAACAGCATTTAATTATAATAGAATTTTTAGTAACTTTTAAAATACATTTACTATCATTTTGAACTATTTAATGCATCCTTGCTGAATAAAAGCATTAATTTCTTAACAAATAAATCAAATAAAATACTGACCCTGAACTTTTAAACAGTGTATCAATAACTTGTATCAATTAGTGCATTCATAAAATTAGCCTGATAAAAACACAGAAAATGTCTCTCATGCACCTCTTCTCTCTCTCTCTCACTCTTGTATCTTTCTTCCTGATCTCTTAATTTTTCTCTCTCTCTTTCCCTCAGTCTCTCTCTCTATCCTCTCTTTTTCACTGGTTGATTAGCTGGTTTGCTATGCTCCTTCCTCTCAACAAGCCATTGGCATCTGGGTCAGAACTAACAGCTGCTTCGGATCAAGGGCCAGTGTTGGACCAGCGCTGAGGTCGATATTAGATTTTCATCAACTATAAATCAGTAGTGACAAAACAATGATTACATAGCCATTTAGCTCCAAATCCATTGCCAAAGTAACCACACACCAATCCAATAATGCAATTACAAATCTCCATTATAGACAGAATGTGATGTAATGTAAATCAGCCTACTAATTTACAGTTACTAAACAACAGGAACTGGTGAAATACATGCAGAGTTCAACCTGACTACAACATTTGAAATGCTTTGGGAACAATATGTGCTGAATATGAAAAGATTCTCTCTTTTTTGTCTTGTTTTCCTGTAAATAAATATGTCTATGTAATAAGGTAATATGACTTATGATTTTTAAAAATTATTATTATTATTATTTTGTATAATCATGTACAGTGCTATATATACAGTACCTATATATTTACTTTGAATTAACATTTTTTTATTCTTATTTTGGTTAAGCATATATGTATATGCTTAACTAAAATAAGAATAAAAAACAATCAAAAAGTTATTTCAAAATAAATAAATAAATAAATAAATAAATAAATAAATAAATAAATAAATAAATAAATGAACAAATAAATGCCCCTTCATGACTAAATAATGGTATTTAAAAATGTAAATAAATAATAAATTATCTTAAATAATAAAAAACAAAATAATAATAAGCAAAACAACAAAAATATGCAAACAATATCATTATATATTAATAATAAATAAATAAATAAATAAATAAATAAATACTTTGTTACTAAATAATACTTTAATAATAATAATAATAATAAATTATATTAAACTATTAAACAATAAAATAATAAATAAAACAAAATATATGTAAACGATAACATTTTATGATCATATATGACTAAATTTAACAAATGAATAAATAAATAAAAACAAAACAAAACAAAACAAAAATGTAAACACTGTCCAGCACAGACTTACTGGACTAGGCAGCAGTCCAAATCCAAATTCATTTCAAATGTGAATCAGCAGTTACATCTCTATGTGCCAATATATATATATATATATATATATATATTTATATATATATATATATATATATATATATATATATATATATATATAAATATATATATATATATATATATATATATTTCACAGGTAACCAAAATGGTGGATAGAGACATAGATAACAGAAAAGAGTAAATAAATATTCTTATAATTAATTCAAGTTAGTTAAATTAATAGTTAAATTAATTAAATTAATATCTTGTCATTAGCTTAGTAACATGCTAATGCCAAACTCCACTGTATTCAATTGTGTTAAGTCTCCTGATGAGCTCTACATGATGAGCACTCACTGTTTGTGTTACATGCAGGTACCAACGTACAGGGCTTTAAAACTGTCACTTTTGTTTTGATAAATTCGATTCCACATTCGGTGTTGCCTTAGAAGGCAGCTGCCTATGCATGCAGGCAGTAGAAAGCAAGGCAGCTTTGGAACAGAGCTTGACACTACTAAACCATTAATCCAGCTTACACTGACACATTGTCACACAACCACATACCTTGACACATTGTATCTGAATTCTTCCTCACAGACCCAAAATACCAGAATCAAATTACCCATACCTCATTTGATGAACTGCATCCAAAAAGAAACATTATGAGAGAGCAAAGATAAAAGTAGGAACAAACAGTCCCCAATAATTTACTCACAGAGGGACTCCCTCGTTAACAGTATTGTAGAAATGCTGATGTCATGAAAATGAATCTGTTGGCCTCTTTTTGGCTGAGAAGTGAGTGTGATCACCCTGCCCACCCCCACATACAGGTTCATTAAGTCTCTGTGTGAACTTGTATGAGTGTATTTCAAATCACAGACAATACACAGAGGGACAAGATCACAAAAGTGCACCGAGCATGTGCTTTACAGCACGTAGGCTACAGCTGAAAGGGAACGTGAGAGTGAGCAAGTGACAGCCTAGTTTCTGAGCGAGGACAGGAGAAATTGCTGAGCTCATTGTCACGAGAGAAAGGGCGTTATGGAGGGAATGTTCTGAAAATTGGGGGCGTGTGTGTGCGGACTGTGCACTTCAAAGCAGGAGCCTCTGGGTATCTTAAGGCTCAAAGGCCCGGGTCAGTGTGAGGGCCAAATGTCCACTTGCACATACAAACTCATCATGCTCATCTGAAGTGCACACATGCTTTTGACTTCCTGAAGCATTTTTAATGACAAAAAGATGTTCAAATCAAGAAACTATTTGGTGCTGAATCTAATTACACCATTCAAAAAGCATATTTCTTCACTGACAGCCATTCAAAATTACCCTGACATTATTTGCAAGCAACATAAATGATTAAAAAATAAACTTACATTTATGAATTTGACATACTTTTATCCAGCTTACGTTTTTATCAAGTATTGACTTGAATTGACCCTGTGAATGGACTTTTTAATTCCATGTTCCAATGTGGCGCTAAGGAGCTCTGGCCGGTTGTTGGAGTGTTTCTATGTGATTGCTACAGTGTTGCTAGGCTGATCTGAATGGTTGCTAAGGAACTCTGGGTGGTTGTAAGGGTGTTGCTATGTGGTTGCTTTGATGTTGCTAGGACGTCCTGAATGGTTCCGAAGTGGTGCTAAGGAGCTCTGGGTGGTCATTGGGGGGTTTCTATGTGATTGCTATAGTGTTGATAGGGTGATCTAGATAGTTGCTAGGGTATTTATAGGGTGTTCTGGTTGGTTGCTAGAGAATTCAGTGTGGTTTTTAGGGTGTTGCTATATGGTTGCTTTGATGTTGCTAGGATGTTTTGAATGGTTCTGAGGTGGTACTAAGGAGCTCTGGGCGGTTGTTAGGGTATTTCTGTGTGATTGCTACAATGTTGCTAGGGTGATCTGGATGGTTGCTAAATTGACGTCATAATCCCTCGATTTCCGGTTTTGTTTTGTAGAAAACATATGGAAACACCAGAGACGCTTTAATATGTTGTGCATTTTAATAGACCAGTGACGACCACAGCGAGAAGCATTATAACAGAACTTTCAAATGTTTCTAGTATGATAAAACAGCACTGCTTAACCCCACACCTGCACGACTGGAAGGAGCAGAAGCAGTCGACTGTGGCATAAAAAAAGCTCCGCTGCTTTCGAGCCATGTGTCACGCTCATTCAGCGGCCCTGTTTCACTTTGACGGCTTTCAGCCTCACCCTGCTTCATTCTGCTACGTTAATAAATCATTAGCTCATCCATGAACATGATTTCTGTCGTATTGCATCGAATACACGCCCTCTAGCGGTGAAAAATTACATATTGTGCCTATAAGTCATCTATTATATATATATATATATATATATATATAAAAATTATATATATATATATGTATATATATATTATATTTCTGACTTAAAATGGGATGGAAATATAAAAATCACACACAGATTTACTATAGGCTACAGCAATAATCAAAAGATGAACATTTATTATTAAGCAAGAACACCCATGGACAAAATACAAGACAAATTTAATTTATTTGGCTAAATACATTACAGCATAGTTTACAATACTACATACATTAAAACTCATTTAACAAGCATTTTTTAATTAAAAAGGCACATTTAAAAGTAGCATTTTAATTTAAGTGTATTGAACCATTCGCTGTAATCGCTTTTTATCGAAATAGTGCTAATTCTTGTGTCGGTGCTGTTCGCGGGGGAACTGCGAACTTTAGGCTGCTGCCTCGCATTTCACTCGCAGCTGAGAGAAAAAATAACCCAGCATTAAAAATTACACCTTCAGGGGGTCCTGCGTTAGCCAAGCAACTGCCACCGACTGAGATGAATAACCTCCAGGTATTGGAGACCTCCTTAAACCAAACTATTTGCACAAAATGAATTGACAGAGTAAATATAAAAAGGAGGCTTTTTATTATTATAATTTTTATATTTAATTTAATTTTTTATTTATTTTAGAGCTTTCAAATAGATTAATCGCGATTGATCAAATCCGAAACATTTTATTTTTTTATGACTTATGAGTGTACTGTATATATTTATATGTATATAAAGATACACATTTGCATGCATATATATATATTGGTAGAGCATGCATGGAACTATAGGACCACCAAGCTAATAGGTCCAATTCCAAGGAAACACAAATCATGACTTGAGATGCTTTCAAGAGCATCTGCCAAATGAAAAGTGTCAGTATGTATATTTACATGGACTACTTCTCTTCAACCTGAATGAATCCAATCCAATTTCAGAGTCTGAAAGTTGTTTATATGCAACCAGTGCATTCAATGTGAAATTAATTTCCAGCTCAGTCAGATCGATTGAGGTGTTTACATGAAGGGTTTCAATCGATTGAGACATCACTCTGAGTACTAATGTATTATATGGGTGCATGTAAACATAGCTGTGTAAACCTGTCTGGGCTAGCAAGGAAATTCATTAAGAATGACAGATGATTCACACAAACACTAAAAGTTCCATTCCAAAATACTGAGGCATTTAAGTCACATTACAGTATTCTCTTATGACATCCTCATCATTGTCCAAGCGCCAATGAATGTGACATTACCAGACATCAGAATCCCTCATCCAGCATGCCATCAAGCATTTTCATAATTCATATGGTAACATTCACACACTTCTATGGTTTTTCTGCAATCTGCGGCCTGTCTGAGAGGAGGTCCAAGAATGTGGCTCTGTCATATTGCATGAGGAGGTTGTGTAGTGCAAAAGCATAAAACCCCATTTCCAGGAAAGACGCTCGTTTGGTTCATTTAGAAACCACTGCAATCTGCGAGCCAGACAAAAACACTTGGCGGTTTAAATAGCAAAACATCATCGGTCCAGTGTATTGCTGCAGAGGCCTAACTCATGCGCTTGGCCTCCATCTCTAATTATCACCCATCGCATGCCTCAGCTAATCAGCAACGCCTACGACTGTAAGCCCAAGCGCATTCACGTGTCCCAGCGAGGAATTAAACATGTCAAGTGTGTTTAAGAAAGACATGTGTCATGTATTATACGTTGACAGTCATTAAGAAAATATTTGTTTTGCAGCGATAAACCGATGATCCCTCTCATGACGGCTGTTAAGAGCTTGGCAATATTGCATCTCGACATCGTCTCAAGAATCTTTTTCCCAAATAAATTTGACGTGAGTGAGAATCACCATTTATTCGCTGCTAAATATTTGAGCTGAGATGTCTTTTTTTTTTTTTTTTTTTTTTTTTTTTTAGAGAGGTTGTATATTGAGATTAGGCCTTTTTTTATCCAGTGTGTTAAATTTCTTCTCTTTCTCTTTCTGTTCACCTTTTGACAGCAGGCTTTGTGTACAGACTGTGGGAAAGTTTCCTTTCCTGATGAGGTCATCCCTTCAACCCCCCCACTCCACCAGATCTGTTTCACTCACAAACACACACACATACACTGACACACAGGAAGGAGGTATACAACAAGGTCTTGGCTTTTCGCTTGTTTGTGCACATATATAGGATTGCAATGAAGGTCAAGTGTGGGTTTTGTAAGAAAGTTTTTTAAACGTGTCCATGATAAAGGAAAAAAAAAATATATATGTGCAAGTGCATAGAAATGTACTCTTCTGTATTCATGGTGGTTTCATATGAATTTGAAAAACTTTTATATTATTTATAAGCAAAGTTTCAATGTAATAACTCTAAATATATCATGTGGTGTAACCATCAAGTTAAAAGCAACTTTTAACTTGTTGCTTTTACACCTTACACCTTAAATAAATATGAATGTACAAATCTTAATCATTATTTAAAAAAAAGGTTTTTAAATATGTTTTTCAATGTAAATATTTCTATACAAATACCATAAATGATTCATTCATAAATATTACTATTTTCATAAAGTTTCATAACGTTACACCACATGACATTTCACAACATGAACTAACTAACAAATTATCTGATAATTTAATCTGACCTTGAGACACAATCATAAAAGCCTGCAGGGGTTCAACATGTGATATAATTTCTGGTCATAGCAGTGATCCAGTTAAAAAATAATAATAATAAAAAAAGAATAAATCATAAGAACAGAAACCCCCAAAAAACCTCTCCCACATTTCTCATCAATGTATCAAAATGTGACACAAACTCCCAACCACGTACTGCACGTACCCCTGTCTATCAGATTTCATTCAAATACAAATTTTTTAGCGACCTCTTGCACCCCCAACCCACAAATAATTAAGCTCAGGGTCAAAGTCTGTATCCATACAGAACATACCACCCCAGGGCCACGCTTATGACACGGCCGCCCCTCACAATGTGCCTCTATGGCCAAAACTCACACTCCCGGCGTGATGCTGGAACTCAACGGCAAGCAAAACGCGCAAAACTAAACATTCACAAAAAAACACAGAGCTCCCAGTCGTGACCATGAGTCTGACGAAGAGGAATGCCTGATACACAGCTCTACACACACAGGTCTTTGTTTTATATATGTGTAATACACTCACAGTGCTTAATCAAACTCTCTCGACTGTGACACTTTTCCAATGTGTGTGTTTATGCAAACATGTGGAGACCTGCGGGGTGTTGAGATGAATTGTGTATGTGTGTGTCTGGAGAGTTGCATGACTGGCATTCCTCTCAATCAGACTGAAACCCATAGTGAGAAGGTTAAAGAAACAGAAAAGTAAGTAACACTCACAGTGCTTGTTGTATTTGGGAGGGTGGGCCAGTAGGGGGCACTGCGCTGAAGAAATCCAGCTTCGCTGACTCAGAAAATTTTCTGAGTTTCTTTGTGTCTCGTTCTTTCTTGTTTAATATTCACCTCCACCCCCTTGCCCTGAACCCGCATAAAGGGGCAGTTTGTTTAATCAGTAATCACATCTGAACAAGTGAGACACTATCTTTTTATCCGACCAAACCTCTGAATAAGCAAACCATTATACTACCCTCTCTCTCCAGAGAATACGGTGAGCTCATGCCACCTGCAGTCTACCACATTATGCTGAATCAGTGTCTTTGAGATTGTCAAACTGTGATCCCTTACAAAAATTAACCATGCTTTCACTAGAGTAACCATTGTTAAACTGTGGTAGTAAGTAGTAAGTAACTAAAAAAGTTAATCATGGTTTAACTACAGTCACCATAGTTAGTTTTAATACAGCATTTACAGTAAAACTATAGCATAGTTTTACTAGTTACCATAGTTTAAAGGGATAGTTCACCCAGAAAGGAAAATTCTGTCATTAATTACTCACCCTCATGTCGTTCCCAAACCTGTAAGACCTTCGTTCATCTTCAGAACACAAATTAAGATATTTTTGATTCATTTCGAGAGCTTTCTGACCCTCCTATAGACAGCAAGGATACTACCATGGTCAAGGTACAGAAATCTTGAAGGACATATGAAGGACATCATTAAAATAATCCATGTGACATTAGTGGTTTAACCACAATAAACAATGTATGCTATTCTGTGTCAGACGCACCATGCGGAAAAGTTGTTTATGTTCAGATCAAAGCACGCACATACATCGTGATACTCTCTAAAATGGCGCCAGGGTGACGTGGAGGAGACAAATTGTTGAATAAAGTTGTTATTTTTATTTTCGTTGCACACAAAAACTATTCTTGTAGCTTCGTAAAATTACGGTTGAACCACTGATGTCACGTGGATTATTTTAACAATGTCCTTGCTACGTTTCTGGACCTTGATCGTGTAAGGATCCTTGCTGTCTATGGAGGGTCAGAGAGCTCTCGGAATTCATCAAAAATATCTTAATTTGTGTTCTGAAGATGAACGAAGGTATTATGGGTTTGGAACGACATGAAGGTGAGTAATTAATGACAAAATTTTCATTTTTGGGTGAACTGTCCCTTTAAGTGTTTTGTAGTTAAACTTTAGTAAGTACATACTTATGGTTTTAATACAGCATTTACAGGTTTTACTAGAGTAACCATGGTTTAACAATTATTTGTTTTGTTTGTAGTAAAACTATAGTAATTAAAAACATGGTTTTACTACAACATTTGTAGTAAAATCATAGTAAACAAACATGGTTTTACTACAACATTTGCAGTATAAACATAGTAACTACAAAATTAACCATGGTTCTATTCATAGTTTAACAGTTAGTAAAACTATAGAAACAACAATACTTGTTTTTGTACAGCATTTACAGTAAAACCATAGTAAAAATAAACCATGGTTTAACTACAGCACCTACAGTACAGTATCCTTTTCTTGTCATACAATGTCCCTACTACCTGAGAAATAAATCTTTGTTTCAGACTGTTTATCCAAATAGCATACCCTGGATATGGCTAGCTGTTAACATTCCCATTCATCTCAATGGCAGTTGCTCAGCTGAAGCATGCAGTCCTGGGAGTACACAACTGAATCTTTGCTTTGCTTTGAGGATTTTTTGAGCCAATCATCTCAGTTCTAAATGTCATGATCATGCCATATTAGAAATTCCTCCAGCAGACAAGACAACACAAAGTCTATAGACCTTAGGGTAGCCATATTGAATTTTTGGCAGGAATGAAACGAGGCTGTGAGAGACACGAGTGCAGTGTATTCAATGGACAATATACCGATTATTCAGAAATATTTTTCAGTGGGCAAAAACTACAGTTTTTAAAAAGTTGTGGGTTGCATTGTAAAGACTGTAAATCTATTCCTCACAGCCATGTTTTCATTAGCATTAATTTCAATATGGCATCTAACCAGACTAAAGTCTATTTCATGGAGTTATGTGCTCTTCAAAACATCAACTACATCAGAATTACATTATGGTTTTTGCAAAAAATATTTTCATTAAAGACTTACATGGCCATCAATGGAGAAACTAATAATATAACGTTTTAATAATCTTTTTAATTCTCTGGGAATAGTGAGAATAGTGAATTCCACACCACAAATATAATGACAATGACATAGAGAAGCGGAACTCGAAAGTTGGAATTACTTTCAGAACAATTTTTTTAATTGTTTTTCAACAGAGCTAGAGCATTTAAAGTGGCAGACAACATTACTGCAGCACATAATTAAGATGAAGGGAACATTATCGTCTATTAGTGTGGAAGCTAATAAAGCTACAGTTTTTGTTCTGTGATGTATGAAAGTATGAAAGGGGCTTAGGTAGAGCAACCGTTTGCGAAAAATCTTGCCAAACAAGTTAAAGGCAAGGTAGGTTATTTGGTTCAAAACATTTTTTTTATGTTAATTGAAAGTCACGATAGCAATCAATAAGTTAAGTGGTCTAAATGTTTTATTATTATTATTATTATTATTATTTTATTTATCATCAGTTGAAGGCATAGGACCATAAAATGTTCATCCAATCATATCCCCAAGGGCTACGATAGTCCCTCCTATCTGTCAATATATGCATACTGACTTCTGCCAAAGCCTCTAGAAGTCAAGCCTGCAACCTTTAGCCAAAAAAATGTAACAGTTAATGCTAACGCTTTTGCTTTGGCAGTACGTGGGAAAGGAGAACAGAAGCCATTTTGTTTTTTAATGGATGTTAATGGAGAGGCTTCACTACGCTGAATGAACAGCTTTTTAGAGGAAACAGCTTATCATTTAAAGGTGGGGTATATGTTTTGTTTTTTGTTTTTTTCAAAAACGCTTTAGAAAAAAAAAAAGTTGGGCCAAGTACCAAAACAACCTTGTGTGTCTACTCATGATGGGGATAAGAGAGAGAGAGCTCAGTGCACAGGACGGACATTAGCTGAGCCGAGCAACGACAGATAGAGATGGCGGATGAAAAAAAAACTAAAGAGGAAAATGTCTGCGGAACAAAAGAAGGCTTACGATAAGGCAAGAAGTAGGACCCGTGTAAATATCGGATCAGCTTTCCAAAGCTGGCAAGAACTCAAGGAGCAGGAAGGCCTGTGATTGGATGCCGAGGTTGCTTTGTTTCTTCTCGATAGGTGAGTAACATTGGTTTTGCTTTGTTTCACAGAACTAATATATGCTGTTAAAACACATATATGCATGTTAGAACACAGTACTACCAAAACACATTCGACCTGTATTACCATAGTAACACACATTGCTTTCACTTATTGATGATATCATACGCTCGGCCAGCTGGCACAATAATCGTTGCCTGGGTTGCGTATGTATGTGTGGTGTGGAGCTATCAAAATAGGGGCGTGTTTGTTTTGGTGATTTGAAATATCAACATTGGCTACCAGAAATCATTTACCCCACCTTTAATGAATCAACAGCCTATCTGCTAATCTTCAACATGTTTAACAATACTTTTCGATTGAATTACAGTGTTTTTAGAGTTTACCATGAAAAAAAAATCTGTTTTATAAGAGAAGACACTGACTTTTTGCGACAGGTGATTGGTTATTATTAAGGCACACATGATCCAAGTTAACTAATACAGACCCTCTCATCTCACTATAGTATCATGCTAACATGATGTTGTCACAAAACTGATGATATATATCCTTTTAGCACATTAAATGACAAACACTGCCTCATTTTAGTACCGTACAATTTCTTTAATATTGTATTCTGTGCCTGTATACAGTCCATAAATCATTCATTTACAAATAAACCCATGTGTTAGACAGTACAAGGAAAGTACAGAATAGCTTTTGTGATGAAAACATGGTCCTTGCTTCTTAAAGAAGAAGAAGTAGTGGCACAGGCACATTTGTCTGATTCAGATGAATTCCAAGTGAAACATTTACTGTAAAATCCTCTTTGATCAAGCATTTACGCACTTTTCAGTACAAAAAAAAAAAAAAAAATGTTTACCTTAAATGAGGTGATCTATCAAAATTAGATGGCTTAACTCTCATGCTGCATAGATGAGTAAGAGATGAGTATACACAGAATATGAGTTACATGATAAATATTTCCAAATATATAAACAAATTCAAAGCCAATATGCTTTTTAAGGAAACCACTTGGCATTGACTGAAAATGTTAGCTCGGCACTTATAAACAAATACAGAGATAAACAACTATTGAATATTTTGAGCTATAAAAAATGTTAAAAGTAGTATTTGATAATGTATACACATATATAAAACCAAAAACATTTACATTTTGTAAATTGATATGCAAAATGCTCTTTGGTCTGCATCTTGTGGATGCATGTGCCCAGACACAACATGGAAATGAATCTACATTTACTCCTCAATCATTTTTATTTCCAAACGAATCCGAGGACCTCAGAAATACTGCAAACAAAATAGTGAAAAAGAAAGAAAGAAAAAAAAAAAGGTAGTAAGTTGTTTTTCCTTTTAGGCTGTTAAGTTTGCTTGGGAGCAGACTGTGTTTATGGCAGTGCGAGAATGAGCTGAAGACGTGTGGCGCCCTCTTCTGGACATGTGATGCAACAGTGCTGCATAGATTTCAAAGACTTCCTGTGGAATGGATTTTTTATGCTCGTCATCAGGTGGGACAGTTGGGAATGTTGTCCCGGGCCTTGTGAAAGGGTTGAAGTTTAAGTTTTAGCGACATCCCTGTGTATCTTGTCCAAAAAACTGGGAGAATCCAACATAAAATAAAGTTTCATCCATTCCAATACTGACGTTTCACTGTCTCTACACCATCAGCAAGTAAAAGCGGTCACATAACAGTAGCGAAACAGTAAATTCAGTTTCCTCGTCAACATTTGAAATGAAGGATGTAGAGTCTGTCCCCTTCGCAGTTCAGCAGGAATCTCTGCTTATGATTTTTCTATTTGGCCTTCTGAGAGCCGATCATCACCTTAGAGACAAAGTTGACAATAGCACTGGCGGGCTGCTCGGGGTCGTGTTCGGCAAACAGGTGACACACATTCTCTGTGCTGCTCCCGCTTTTCCTCGCAATGAAGCCAAAGATCCTGTTTTACACACATGCATACACAACTATGAATAAACATACACACTCAAATACATGACTGGCACTACTTCAGAACTGAGATAGCCTGATTAAAACTTACTTTGCAGCTGTGCAGCCGTCCCGTGTCCACCTGTGAATAGTGCAGAAGTCAGAACATCCAACAAAGAATATACAACAACTTTGTATAATGACATGGGTATGACACAGGTATTACAAGGAGAGGGTGACTTATAAGGAATTTAAGGATGTAACTTTTTTTAACATAATGCTTGTAAACATTTTTGAATGTGTTTTTAAACCATACAGAATATGTTTTTTTTTTGAGAAAGTAAAAGGGCATTAGGTGTAGGGTGCGAGTTGAAAAAGTTTGGGAACCACTTGTGCAGTATAAAAACCATTACGCCTATGGAATGTCCCCACTTTTCACAAAAACAAACATTTGTGTGTGTGTGTGTGTGTGTTACGTACTTCCTGTCCTGAGGATCCAGGGCACAGAATATCACTGTGTTGACAGCATAGTGTCTCCTGAAGAACAATCTGGAAACACACAGTTATATTAAAACTCAGGACAACATTATATGTATATACATATATATAATATCTATGGTCTATCTACTATCATGTTTTCCATAAAAATATGTTAATGTTTCTTGAGCAGCTAATCAGCATATCAGAATGATTTCTGAAGGATCATGTGACAATGAAGACTGTAATGATACTGAAAATTCAGCTTTGCATCACAATTAGAAGAGTTATTTTAAATTGGAATAATATTTCATAACATTACAGTTTTTTTAATCAACTAGGCTAAATGTAGCTTTGGTTAGCATATGACACTTTTAAAAAACATGAAAACATTTTACAGACCCCAGAACCTTTGAACAGTTATACACAAAAACAACAGGTGATTATGGAGATTACACAACTTTACCTAAGATTAGCTTTCATTTCCACTACAACATTATTCAGAAAAATTTCACTGACTACAATACATTATCACTAACTCCCCCTAAACCCAT